>NC_134539.1:38801250-40267500 GCF_050624435.1 Tenrec ecaudatus
ACCACCACCACCACCAGTCCTTTCACTCTCTCTAGAGTTTCAGATCAAGTGATCTTGTTATTTTCTTGTGCAAAGTTGTTTAACTCATTCTCCTTGCTTATGATAATCTCTCTCTCTCTCTCTCTCTCTCTCTCTCTCTCTCTCTCTCTCTCTCTCTCTCTCTCTCTCTCTCTCTCTCTCTCTCTCTCTGTTTTGTGGAAGCTTCCAGCACTGTCCTTTGGGTCTCCGCTTTATCCCGCCACCATCTCTCCCTTTCCAGTTTTAATCCCCTTGTAACCAGCGAACTGTGCCCCTGTGGCACAGTAGTTACACTTGGGCTGCTCACCTCCAGGGCAGTGGGAATCCATCGGCAGCTCTTAGGGACAAAGGGGCTTTCTACCCTGTAAAGAGTTACAGCGTCAGAAATCCTCCGGAGCATCGTGAGGCAGAATCGACTTGATGGCAGTGAGTGAGTTCCCAGCATGAGTCCACCTTCAGGTTCAAACCATTTGATGGCCGCTTGGATGCTTTATAAAAGTATCTGTTTATGATGGTCATGCTGCCAGTTAATTCTGTCCGCAGACACTTACAACTATGATCTGTCTTGAACACCATCCATTGCTTTTTCTCCTTAGCCCTTTTGAGAACTGTCATGTGTGTCTTTTTCTCAGGTTATGGGTCTTGGTGCCACAACAAAATAGAAAACCCACTGCTGCCTGAGTGAAGCTGTTACTAAAATCTTCAGGAATCGTCTCCATTGTGGCAAGAAATGATTTAGCTTAGGACGAATCTTGAGATGGTCCTCGGATAACACCCCCTTGTAAGTGGGCACCATGTCTGCTCCACGATAGAGGTGCCATAGATGTCTGTTGACTGACTGGCTGAATAATCATGTGCTCTTTCATCCCATTTCCCGGGCTCCAGTGCCAATTGGCCGGGCTTCACTGTTTCTTTATCTGTATCTTGAGAACTATGCCAGGAGAGACATGCCAGAGAAGCAGGTCCACAAATTGAGAGTGACTCACAGGGAGAAAGGCCAAATCTCCTTGATCTGTGTCCAAGACAACACTGAGCTCCACAAAGGCAGAGGGGGAAAATGACAGCCGAATTCACCTGCTCAATGGGCAGGAAAAAGACCTAAGTCAGCGGGAACCCTGGTCACGTGAGCGTTGGAATCAGGATGGGCCAGGCCTGCCCTGAACTCATCAAGTCTCAGGGATCCAAGAGCACTCCGTCTTGTCAAAAACCCGCATAGTTTTTATTGAGATTTCAATACGGACGAGTCAAAAGGCCTTGTCATTCCAGGTCATACACTTTTGGGTGGATTCCAACTGGATGTGGTTAAACACGCCTTTATAGTCCGTGGACGCTGTAGACAAGTTCTCTCAGCTATACATTTGTCTCAGTCTCTTTCGGGCACTTTCAAAAAGAAGGACCAAATGAGGGGCTCTGCTGGGCCAGTTAACCTCAAGACCGAGAGACCTACTTAGAAGGTTCTGGTGGGCATCAAAGGGGCAATCTTGATAGACTTTCTTGAAGGACACAGAATGATCACAGTGGCTGATTAAAAGCTGTTTTAAGAAAAATGAAAATGACATTGGTGAGAAAAAGGCCAGGAATCACACACCGAGGAATTCTGTTCACGATTATTCTTCGTGATAGCCAGGGCTGACCTGTGAGAATTTGGGGAACCTGATCTCATCCAACCCTGGTCTTCCCCTCTGAGACTTATTTTGCTCCCCAAACTCAAAGAGCATTTAAAAGGAACATTGTTCGAGTCCTTTGAGAATGCCACAATGCTCTTTTGATTTGAGGGAAATCAGCGAACGCAGCATTGTTCAGGAAGGGTTCGAGGGATGGGAATACCACCCTCAGAGGCCTGGAGGTCTACATGGAGGCTATGTCAGGAAACAGTCGCTTATCATTTCATAATTTTGTTTCATTAAGGTTCCTTGTCTTCCTGTAAGGTGTCAAAGAACAACTCAAGGTTCAGAGAGGTGAGGCTGTCCTGCTGAGATGGGGCGAAATAGTGAATCATAATGAACCGAAAGTCTCTTTTCAGGAATAGCATTTCCTTTTCCAAGGGTAACTTATGAAGATGGATGTGTTGCTGTCTCATTTCCGGGACATTCTCAGAAGCATTGATTTTATAATAGGAACAATACACATCTCCTAATGCATTTGCAGTGAATGCGCATACGTCAATAGCCACAAATCCTCAGAGACCAGGGAATATTCTGGTTCAGGACCATCGTCCAGTGTGTGGCCTTTCTCAAGTATGTCCCCGTGAATGATGAAGCTGGAAAAATGCTGGTAGTGCATGTGGCACACAGTCAGTTAATAAGCATGCACTCAAATAATACTAAAAATGGTATGGAATGGTCATTAGTAAAATGAGCCAAGGACATTAACAGAAAACACATATACTGAAAGAAAATGCAGATGGACAATATCTATCTAACGGGAAGCTCAGTTTTACTAGTGCATTCAAAAAATACTATTTTGCCGCTATTAATTGGTAAACTTTTGAAAAATATTGTTTCCATTCACACATGGGTGTGTGTTTGTGTATGAAAGTAGCTGATGGTCATGTGGATTCCTATAATAATTTGGGGACTTAATGGGAAATGATTTTGAGTTGGAAATATGTACAAGTGATGGAGCAATGCACATGGACACTTCCATTTTTATATTAAAACAAAACAAGTTAAAAGTGCCCATAGGTGAGCAGGCTTCCAGAAAGATTGTGGAAACATCCTGCCGTCTTTTAATGTGAGTTTTACTCTGGCTTTTTGAAGCTCCATCATATATTTTAAAGTGCTGCTGTCAGGGAAAACTTTGATTATTTTCAAGATAGTAAATCAGAACACTTCCCTTTGGAATTTATCCAAAGCAGGGATGGATTCGAGAAAATTCCTAGGATCTATTTTTCTGTGATCTCAAAACTGATTTGATTCTTCTTTGGTGCCTTTTGGGTAATAATTTGTATACTGAGGGAACTTAATGTCTTCTCTTGAGGATAGAAGGGATTTATGGAGCATCTTACATTTTCAACATGCAATCATGAATCTGAAAGGCAGGAAAGTGATGAAAACCACACTTGTATGTGTATTTGAATTCTTCAGGCAGAGATTGGGTTTAATTTTCAATATTTTGATTTCTTTTTATTTATTTATTTATTTAAATCATTTTATTGGGGGCTTATACAACTCTTATAATCCATACATATATCAATTGCATAAAGCACATTCTTACATTTGTTACCCTCATTATTCTCAAAACATTTTCTCTCCACTTAAGCCCCTGGCAACAGCTCCTCATTTTCCCTTCACTCCCCACTCCCCCCCACCTCATGAACACTTGATAATCTATAAATTATTATTTTGTCATGTCTTACACTGTCTGATGTCTCCCTTCACCCACTTTTCTGTTGTCCGTCCCCCAGGGAGGAGGTTATAAGTAGATCCTTATAATCAGTTTCCCCCCACTACCCCACCTTCCCTCCACCCTCCCAGTGTCGCCACTCTTGCCACTAGTCCTATAGGGATCATCTGTGCCTGGATTCCCTGTGTTTCCACTTCTTATCTGTACCAGTGTACATCCTCTGATCTAACCGGATTTGTAAGGTAGAATTGGGATCAGAAAACAGAGAATGACAGTTCCGGAGACCATGGGAGAGTGGAAGGTGGGGGGAAAGGAAGTGGTGTTAACAAACAGAGGGACAAGGGAACAAGTGATACAAATTGGTTGTGAGGAGGGTGTAGGAGGCCTGGTAGGGCGTGATCAAGGATAATGTAACCGGGATGAATTACTGTAACCCAAATGAAGGCTGAGCATGATAGTGGGACAAGAGGAAAGTAAAAGGAAATAGAGGAAAGAGCTAGGAGGAAAATGGCATTTATAGAGGTCTAAATAAAAGCATGTACATATGTAAATATATTTATATATGAGGGTGGGGAAATAGATTTATCTGCATATATTTTTAGGTGTAGTATTAAGGTAGCAGATGAACATTGGGCCTCCACTTAAGTACTCCCTCAATGCAAGAATACTTTGTTCTCTTCAACTGGAATTCCACGATGCTCACCTTCCTGACAAAACAGGTGCATAAGCAAATGTGGTGAAGAAAGCTGATGTTGCCTGGCTATCAAAAGATATAGCATCCTGGGGCTTAAAGCTTGAAGGTAAACAAGCGACCATCTAACAGAGAAGCAACAAAGCCCACATGGAAGAAGCACACCAGCCTGTGCGATCACGAGGTGTCATATCATTGTGAATCATATAATATCATTGTGAATGAGGGGGAGTGTGGGGTGAGGACCCAACGCCCATCGGTATGCAACTGGACATCCCCTTATGGAAGGGTCGTGGGGAGGAGATGAGCCAGTCAGGGTGCAGTGTAGCAATGATGAAACATACAACTTTCCGCTAGTTCCTAAATATTTTGAGTCCTATGAGGAATGTTTACTCAAATGAGTAGGTGCTTTGGGCTGTGTTTTCTGCTATTTCAGTTACTCCTGAAGGAACCAAGTGTGAAGACATGGCATCTGGACTCGAATATTGTGGAGGAGGCTACAAGAAGGTGCCGGGAACGAGGGGTGAGGCATGTTGCCAGTGTACTCAGTAGACCTGGCCTCTTGGTCTCTGTAGTGGTAACGCCAGGTAAATAGCAGATAGAATATTTCTGATTCAAAATTGGCCCAAGCTGCTTCTTTGTAATAGCAGTATTGATTTATTCTAGACACATTATAATGGTTCCGTTTACAAAAATCAAAATAATTCTGGAACCCTTGTGTGACCAGCACCTCTTCACCTTTCAGCTCACTGCCTCTGCACATGCCCTCTCTGCCATCAGCCCTTCCCTGCCCTCCTTGGTCAATCAGATGTTTCCTTCAAATGCTTATCATTTCTCTAGATTCCCTTTGTTCCTCCCATCACTTCCTTGGGTTGGCTTTTCCAGCCATCCTGCCTCCCTGGCTTCTCATTTCCAGTCGGAATTTCTAGTTAGCTTACTTCCCCTGCCCTGAAGTGCTGACTGATGTTAACGGGCTTCTCTCCTCAGCTCTTGACACCCGCTCTGGACTTGCTGTTCTCGCTGCTCTCCTAGTTAACGCAGTCGTCCTTTTTGCCTGTATTTGTTTGCTAGTGTCCTAGTTGTCCCCATTTCCTCCAAATCATTGTAATTACTGCTGTCTTCCAAAACTCCAAAACCAAACCCATTCCCATGTGTTGAAGCCGACTCATAGGCCCCGTGTAGGACAGCGTAGAACTGCCCCTGTGGGTTTTGGAGATGTAGCTCTTTACCAGAGTGGAAACCCCAGTCTTTCCCCTATGCAGCGGCTGGTGTTTTAGAACTGCAACGTCAGCACTTGCAGTTAGCACCCCAATGGGTAACAACCATGCCGCTTTAGCCACACTGAAAAGCATATTACCTCTGATCTTATCAGTCCTTTCCTCCACTCATTACAGGGACCGTGGGACCCACGGTCATCCCTTTGGCCCTCAGCATCCTCCAACCTGAAGTTCCAGACTCTTCCCGTCTTCTTTACTCCTGTACCACACTTCTTGCCTTTTCATGAACAGACCCCATGGATTCCTGCTCCGGATCCATAATCCTGGAACCTCCTGTGGAGCCTCCTCTTCACTCTCATCTTATATCCTGATATTCGTGTTCACTGCGTGCTTCCATTCATGCACCTTTATTTTCATGCTTGCTTTTCCGTTACTTTGTGTTTGTGCTAGTCTCTCTTATCCGCTACACACTCTTTGAAGGGATATGGAGGTTTATTTTTTAATTTAGAGGAGAAGGGAGAATACAAATAACTAATTTTCATACTCAGGTGTTAATAATCACTCTTAACATTTTGTTGTACATACTTGCAGGCTTACATTTTTCTCCATATAGTACCCTCCATTTTAAAGTATATATAAAATTATACCACCGTACCCAAATTCATTTATAACCTGATTTTAGTATCGAATGGGAAGTCAGAATTGAATGGAAGTTAAGAGAGCTATTGTAGAAAAGACTGCCTGAGTTTAAACTCCCTGCTTTATTGAGTGAACTTGGACATGACAGCTAACGCTTCTGTGTTGTTGGATACCAGCGAGTCAGTTTTGACCGGCAGCATAGACTAGAACTGCACTGTAGAGTTTTCTTGGAGGTAATCTTTATGGAAGCAGATCTCCAGGGCTTTTCTTCCATGGATTCACTGGAGTTCAAACTACCAAACGTTGGCTGGCGTTTTAAGATTGTGATAGGATTAACTGGCACGTTGTTGTTGGTGTTAGCGGCCATCAAATGGGCATCACCCCATAGCAACCTGATGCACAACAGAAGGAAACATTGCTCTGCCCTGCACCATCTTCACAAGTGTTCCTCTGCCTGAGCCCATCGATGCCACCACGGTATCCCTCCATCTCATTGAGGGCCTTCCTATTTATCGATGCACCTCCACTTTACCAAACATGATGTCCTTCTCCAGGGACTGGGTCTCTCCTAACCATGTGTCCTAAGCAGCTGACAGGAGGTCTTGCCATCCTTGCCACTAGAGCGCTCTGACCTTACGTCTTCCGATACAGGTCTCTTTGTCCTTTCAACGGTCCATAGTACTTTCACTCTTCTTCGTCAGCACCGCAGATCAAATGCATCGACTCGTCTTTGGTTTTCCTTATTCAATGTCAAATTTTCACATGCATATGATGCAATGGAGAATACCATAGCTTGGGTCAGGCCCACGTCAGTCCTTAAAGAAATATCCTTGCTCTTCAATTCTCTAAAGAAGTCGTGTGCAGCAAACACATGCAAAACATCTTTTGATTTCTTGACTGCTATTTCCTTGGGTATTGACTGTGGATCTAATTAAGACAAAATTCTTGACAACGTCAACCATTTCTCCATTTATCAGGATGTTACCTATTGGTTCAGTGATGAGGATTTGGGTCTTCCTTACATTGAGTTGTAATCCATACTGAAGGCTACAATCCTTGATTTTTATCCACCACAGTACAACAAACTGACTGACAAGTGATCATTAAATGATATAATGCATATAAAACATTTACTTCCATGGTGGCATAATGATTACATATTGGGTTTCCACAAGATTGGCAGTTCAAAGCCCCTCAAATGGTGGAAGATGGGGTTTTCTACTCCCATAAAGAGTTACATTCTGGGAAACTCACAGGGCAGTTCTATTCTATTCTATAGGGTTGCTATGAGTTGCATCGACTTGATGGCAATGAGTTTTTGTTCCATAATCACATAATGCATGTTGGTGATTATATACATATTATAAAAACGTACCGTGCGCCTCTCTCCATGATTATGAATATGGTTTGGCATAGTGACGCTTCATTCAGGGTGATACATCTGGCCATGTCTGGGGTATTTTATGTTGCTACAAGTGAGAAAGTGGTGTACTGGTATCTAGTGGACAGCGGCCAGAGATGCCTTACAATGCAGAGGGCAGCCCCTCCCAACGAAGACTTATCTGACCCCAAATATCAGTAGCATCAGTACTGAGAAACCCCGATCTAAGAGGACCTGTTTCACGTGTGTGTGGCTCTTTGGGGACAGATGAGATGGCTGAGGTGACGTAGGTTTCTCTCTACCTTTCATCATCTATGATGCTAACCTGGGCTTCTTAACCAGGTGGCAGTAAGCAAAGACAGACCGCAAGATGCAAATACTCTGTGTAATGTATTTTGTCACATAAGCCAAGCAAGTTCTGTGACCAAACTCACGTTCAAGGAGTGAAAAAATAAAATACTTCTTGATAGGGGGACTGCAAACCGCATGGCATTTTTTGGTTTCTGTTTTGTGGGTTTGTTTGCTCTTTAATCAACCACATCGTGTGTGAACACTTTTAACTAAGACTCGTTCTGTGAAACTGCCCTTCAGGAAGCTTGTACCAGTATATTCACCTGACACAGTTGTCGTATTTCCTCATTTTTCTAACATGTCTAAATTGAAGCAAAGCAGATATTAGCACTTCAACTCTTGGATCAGTCAAGTGGAAGTGCAAGGGCAGAAAATAATAGAGACTTTATATGAATTCATTTTTCATGTTTCTGTTCACATGTTCAACAGGGTGGGTAGGTCATCTCTACTTGGGTGCCACACGCAGGTCAATCAGAGTGAGGACTGGTAAACGGATTTCTCTTCTTCCCAAACCTGATCTCCACACTTCCCATTTCAGTTAACGGCACCACCTCCGTTCAATTTCCTGAGCCAGAATTCCAGGGCACTTCTTGAGATCTTTCTCTTTCTTACTTCCTTTTCTAGTTAGCTGCCCAGGTCCTTATTGCTTTATCCGAAAGGCCTCCCGGGTCGATTCCATGTCCCCACATTCCTACTAATTAATGCAGGATCCATTTAGACTTGTGTTATCTTTTCCTTGGATTGTTACAATAGTCTCTGTGTCTACTACATCTCCTATCCTATCCTCTCTAATGCTTCCAGAGCAATCTTTCCAATATTGAAATCAGATTAAGTCCATTCCATGACCGAAAACACCACCCCAACAACAACATTCCTCTTGCACTTTAATGTCGTTTATGAAATCTCTGTGTCTATCAGAAATGAACATTTCAGATGTCCTTCAGATGCCTTAACATTTCATGTCCCGGCTTTAGGGTTAATGACAGCACTTGGACCACCAACTTTACAAGACGGTTTAGATGCAGAAGTGCGATGCTATCAGCATGTTAAATAAGTGAATGAGTATTATGAATCAATGAATACATTGTGTGGTTGGAGTGGAAAATTTGGAAGTTGTATGGGAAAAAGTTAGATCGAAAGGTAGAGCGGGGTTGAGTCATAAACAACCCCGTGTATTATGCTGAAGGGAGGACCTGCATGGTGTAAACAGTTAGTGCATTCAGCTACTAACCCAAAGGTTTGAGTCTACCCAGAGTTTCCTTGGGAAAAACACCTGGGGATCCACTTGCAGTGACTCCAGCCACTGCGGGACTATGAAGCCTAGAAAGGAGCCCTGGTAGCATAGTGCACTGAGATGCTAGCTACAAGGGCAGTGGTTTGAACCCGCCAGCTACTCCATGGGAGATAGATGAGGCTGTCTGCTCTGATAAAGATATAACATCTCAGAAACCCACAGGGACAGTTTAGCCTGTCCTACAGGGTCACCATGGCTCCAGAAGTGACACAGTGGCAGTGCATTGGGCACAGTTCTACTCTGACGTACACGAGTTTACCAAGAGTTGGGTTCAACTTGATGGCTACTGGTTCATCATCGTATTAAGAAGATAGGATGGTCGTATGCCATGTGATAGTCTCTTCTACTTCAAAAAAACTCCTGCATGAGAACGAGTAGAACCTTACTTAGCAACTATTTCAGTGTCAAGCATTGTTAGCTCGACTGCTCCAGCCCATGTTGAACCACAGTTTCCTGCTAAAAGTTATTGTTGTTGTCGTCAGGTGCTGTTGAGCCAGCTCCAACTCATAGCGACTCCAGGTCTAGCCAAGTGAAACACTGCCCGGGCGACGTGACCACTACTCCTGAGCCGCCCCCACAACTGTTCTTTCTGATAAAACTTGATTTTCTGCACCCACTGCATTCCATAACCTGCCTTAACCAGGCTTGGCATTCACAACATCATCTCCCCAGCCCCTCTCGTGCATTCATGCCTCTGGGTGTAACCTTTGACCCGCATCAGAAAATTATCCCAACACATTTTGGAAGCAAATGGAAGGCACGGCCAAATGGAACAAAATCCAAAATGGCTTCAGTGTCCTGGTGGCATCAAGGTACAACATTTTTATTGAGGTCTTCTCACCTCGCTTCCCTTGCACTCTGCACAAACCCGGTAGCCCTCTTTTAGACTTCTTGCTTATTATCTAGTGCCCTGTGATCTCTGAAGTTACTGAAAATTGATTCGTTCCAGTGCCTTCCCCAGGTGCCAGCCACAGAAATCCTTGGCCATCAATAGATGGCGGGAATTACATACCAATAAATAAATGAGCCTTCTTTGTTTCAAGTCTCTGACTCCCGCTATGCTGCAAACCTCTCTCCGTGTGCATTTGCTGTGTCAGCCAGAAGTGAAGCAGGCAGATTGGGAATTGAGGAAGGCCATTCAGAGCTGACCCAGCAGGAACCAGATAAGTAGAGCCACTGGCTCTGCTGAGAGCGCAGAGGCAGGATGTCTGGAGCAGGAGGGGAGGAGAGGCAGGATTTCTCTCCTCCTTGGTTGCCACATTTCACAAACAAAAAACCCCAGGGGGACTGAGGTCATCAGTTCACTTTCTAGGTTTGTGAACCCCTTTTAGTTGAAACTGATTGGGTCCGGTCAAGTACACAGGTTATCATTTGGATGAAAATTTTCACACTGAGGTAAAGATCGAGTTCTATTTGGGGGAGGATTTCTGCGTCCTGTACAAAATCTTTTGTAGCCTTCACTTGTTTCTGGGTTTTTATGCTAGCAATGGAAAAGATGGGCATTTACTGATTCAGTAGTCCTGCCTTTCCTAGGTTAATCCAGGAAGGATCATTTCGATATGCATTTTTTGAAAAAGAGAGGGACAACTTCTAAAACCAAATAATAGTGCACGGTGTTATGAGTTCTGATTTCATTCAAGACGTAGCTTACATTTAAGTCTCTGTCGGAGAGAGTCATAGATATCTTTCTGAAAGTTGTTTGCCAAGTGTTTCCAGTAAATCAAAAGATCAACTACTCAATTCATTATAGAATTGGACTGGACATACGTATTTCAAATGATAGCTTTACGCTGACTCGTTGTCTCACTAATCTCAGAGACTCTACTCTTCTGTTTCATTATTTATAAAATGACGAGTCCTTGCTATTCTATTTCAGGTCATATAAAATCACTTACAGATATTTTCAAGGCACACACACACACACACACACACACACGCCCTTGATGTCATAATCCAATTAGATGGCTTTTTTTGTTGTTATGTTGTTCCTCCCTGCCCCACTGCATCGCCTCCTATGGGAATTCTTGTTTTAACTTTATTGATCTGTCTGGTTTATTGTGTGGGGCTCTAAGATTTCACATCATGTGGGCGGCTGGAGAGCTGCAGAGACCAGCATTAGAGGCTTTCCTTGTCAGGGGGCGTAATTAACTTCATCTTTTTGAACTGTCCGTTTTTGTTTGCTTAGAATTCATTTGGATTTTACATGTTCCCCAAAGCTAATTGTCTCCTCTACCAGTCGCTGCAATTTCTACTTGATGCCACTTATTAATACAAAAGCAAGAATCATAATAGCTCCCATTTGACTTAATCCTCTTGTGTCTGAAGTCTATATAAGTCTCTATATACGTTATCTCATGAATCGTCTCAGTGTCTAGGGGTGATGGGCACTATTATTACCCATGGTATTCACAGGAGAAAAGCACATGTCAAGTATCAAAATGCAACTCATGGTTGTCGGACTCTTACAACTGTGCTCTTTTTATATTGTTATAAAAATATTCAACATTTTTTATGTATACACGTCGATGAAGCTAATTGTACAGCACTCACGAATAGCCATTGCCAGATTTCCTATCACTGTTAACAGAGGCATCATGCTTTCTAAACAATGATTCTTCTTCTCCCTTACCTGCCCCTGTAATCACGTTTAAGTTCTTATCTCTGTACATTTGACTAGGCTAGGTATTTCATATTAGTGAGACCATATCATTTTGTTTTTAGTGATTGACATTTCAGTCAGCTTCAAAGCCGTGTTCGTAAGCATGCCTTTATGGTTGCTCTAAAGGTAGCTCATTCCATCCTGGAATTGTTGAAGTTACCTTGTTTCTCTTAAATCTCTTGAAGTTTTTACTCAGAACTATATTGATTGACTCTTTTAGCTAGGTGGAAATTAGGGGGTGGTAGGGGGCTAGGGAGCTTCCCTCAAAAATGGCGGATTTGTGTTGCATTTCTGCCTAGGCAGGCTCTAGGCCCATTTCTGGACCACTAGCCCTGGAATTTGAACTGATTTCCTTCCCTACTCATCATCAGTCTGATGTTATAGGAGAGGAAGTGTTCGGCTGGTATTTCTAGGGAGACTGGTCCACTGTGGAAGGTGCAGTAGCCAAAGGTACAAGTGAGGAGATTATGATCACAGCCATGGAACGGTGCGGTCCTGGACAGCGAAGACTAAAGAGTTATCTGTAGGGGACAGAAGACAAGGAGGAATTATTAAGTCTGGGTGGATAACGATTCTCCACTGCTTCCTGACAAACCTTCCACTTTAGTTAAGCCAGACATCTCATTATTCAACCCCCAGCCCTTCCCCTTTGGCCCAGCCTGCCAGATACAAGATAAGACACTGTGTGTGCCTAACATACCAACCTGACCATGGACCATATTTTTTTTCCTACTTTGATACAACACATCTATTGACACCAAGTGCAATGCTTAGCATGTAGTTGGCATCACTCTATGCCTAATGAATGGAGGAAATAATCTGTAATCTGTAAATATTTGAATGAATCATATTCTCTAATAGGAATCGGATATTTTTGTACAGTAGTTGATACATAATGTTCAAAAATGATTTAGTAAACAAAATGTTTTGTTGGTTAAAAAGAATGATATTAAAATCTGTTAAAAATAAAAAGTACTATAAATAGGAATGCCATGTGAAGGCATCCAAATTTTGTTATCAGAACAAAAGAAATGGACTGTTTTCCCCAAACGAGTAAGTCATCAATTGCATTATCAAGGTACAATGTTCTAGTGAAAATCAAATCGAGTTATAAATTTTACATTTTAATGGGCATCATGGAAAAGTACACTAGAGAAGACGAGGGTATGTGTTTTGAATAACAGACCTCTTGTGATAATTGCTGACTTTTGTAGTGTTTACTGTGTGCCAGAAATTATGTTAACTTTCCTGTTCGCGTTTTCTCACTCACGGACAGCTCTCGCGATAGCTTTCCTTACTGTACCTGGTTTCTAGAAGAGGACATGGAGAGTTAGAGCTGTTGGTAAGCGTGAGGGCTGGAAGCAGAGTCTTCTGGGGCAAATTCTTTAACCTTAGGCTGTGCTGTCTTCTTTTTAGGAGTGCGAGGCTTGTACCCCAACAACACCCACCTTTAGAACTCAGGGCTGTCCGTTTATGTCCACGTCCAGGAGCCAGCTTGGAGACCAGGAGGAGGAAAGAGTGGGGGAGGGAGACCAGCCCGATGGGCTTCGTGAGACAGTCCCCCTTCATGAGCTGTCTGTTGGGAGCCCATTGGAAACCATCCTGACTGCGGGGCCTGTGACATGCCTGCTGGGCATAGTTGTGCTGTGGCAGGGCTGGAGGGGCAAAGTACAGAAGAACCTAGAGAGAACCTTCTGCATGAACACCCCTGGCAATGAGCTACAGGATGCTGATTGTGAGTGTTCTGGATAGGTGTGGGGGCATCAGCAGCAATGGCCATGGGAAGGGCCCATTCTCAAATGGCTTTCTTGGCAGCACACTTGGACCAAGATGACAGGAGTAAGAGAAAGAACATGACAAGGGCCACCTGGTGTCAGGAGCTAAGAGCAGAGCTTAGGAGCACACGAGACAGGACCTGGGAACCAGCAGCCAGACTTGAGGGACACTATGAGGGTGTGAGTGAGGGTTTCGTGGAAAGATGGAGCAAGAACCGGTGAAATTTACTACAGCTACCATGAGTCATCTGTTGGTGAAATACAGGGAAATTCAATTCGTCCAGGCTCAAAGTTACTCAGCTTCCTTTCCTAACTAACAGAGGAAAATAAAGCACTTAGGAATGTATGTTCAGTCCCAAATAGCATGGGGCTTAAGACATTTGAAATGTAGGTGAAATCGCAGCTTGTGTTTCCTAACGATATTCAGCATCCCACAATATTGACATTTTGTTATCTCATTTGCTTTTCATGAAAATAAAACTTATCCACAGAAACATAGAATTGCTCAACTTAATAATAGTATTAATAATGGTAACAAAACCACATAATTATGTCCTAGGCACTGGGCTCAGCAAATTACCTGGACTTTTTTTTTTTTAACAATTTATTAGGGGCTCATACAACTCTTATCACAGTTCATACATATATATATACATCAATTGTATAAAGCACATCTGTACATACTTTGCCCTAATCCTTTTTTTCTCCTCTTTTCTTTTTTACATTTTATTAGGGACTCATACAACTCTTATCACAATCCATACATATACATACATCAATTGTATAAAGCACATCCATACATTACCCACCCCAATCATTCTCAAAGCATTTGCTCTCCACTTAAGCCCTTTGCATCAGGTCCTCTTTTTTTTTCCCCTCCCAACCCTCTCCCCCCTCCCTCAGGTGCCCTTGGTAATTTATACATCGTTATTTTGTCATATCTTGTCCTATCCGGAGTCTCCCTTCCCCCACTTCTCTGCTGTCCCTCTCCCAGGAAAGAGGTCACATGTGGATCCTTGTAATCAGTTCCCCCTTTCCAACCCACTCACCCTCTACTCTCCCATCATTGCCCCTCAGACCCCTGGTCCTGAAGGTATCATCCACCTACCTGGACTTCTTTACTTGATTCTTGAAGTGGCTCTGTGAAAGGATTTAATTGATTTATGGATTGTTATTATGTCTGAAAGAGCCTCCAATAAAATAATTTAAATTAAACCCCAAAAAGTGAAATGATAAAAAAAGCGAATAAAAAAGGAGGACTGTTATTCTTTACATATTATTGGTAAATAAATTAAGGCTCAAACCAGTTTATTAACTTTCTCAAGTTCACATGGCTGGCAGCTACCTGAATCGGGGTTTAAATCCATTTCTTCCTAACCTCAAAGCTTCTAGCCACTTGCTCTTTTGGAGGAGACAGATCTAGAACTCGGTTTTGTGGCTACCTGTCAAGTAATTCTTCTTTCTATCTGTTCTGCATCTGCTTGCATGGGGCTGTTTCCCTGCCGGAGGTACATTCATTTTCCAATAACACTTTTGTGTGGTAGCATTTCATCAGAATTCATCAGATGGAAGCATGTGATTTTCAGATGGATTCATCTCTCATTTCCATGGCTTCCATTAATTTGAATATCAAAGCATTTGCTTGTTTATACACACTGAAGAATGAGCACACTAAGCAGAGACAAAGCAGCTCTCTGAAAAGGTTTCGGCATGTTTTTATGAGTAAAAAATAGTTGTGTGACTCATTTAGGATTTGTGTGTATTACACACAATAAACCAAATGAGTTTAAGAAGTTAAATTTATGAATTGAAGATCTGGCAATTCTCCAGCCACCTGTCTGCAAATGACTTTTGATAGATAAATATAAAACACTTCCTATTATCATGTGGAGAGGATATGCTATATTGCCTATGAAGTAATGAAACCTATCATATGTGAGAATTTAGGTATTCTTAATATATTATTTTCTTTAAAATGCATTAAAATAATATATTGAGTGTATGCTATGCATTTAGAGTAAGCTGGACAGATTTTGTACATCTAAATGTGAATTTTCCTCTGTAGAATTTATATATTCAATTTAGAGTTCACCCAGTTCCACCAAAGGAGCCCTGGTGGTAAGTGACAGGCCGCTGAGCCTAAAGCCGGCAGTTCAGGCTCACCAGCACTCCTCCTGGAGAAAGAGGAGGCCACATCTGCTCGTTTAAACACACAGTCTCAGAAGCCCCGTGGAGCTTCCACTCCTTCAGGGTCGCTGTGAGTCAGAATCGACTCGTGGCAGTGGTCCTCCCCACCCCCACCCCCACCCCTGGATTCTATTCACACTGTCATTTCATAAAAACTTCAAAACGTCCCTTGGTTAGCTTCCCCAGAACCACTTTATAGGGTTTAGGAAAGTAACTTTCATCGTTGTATAATCACCTCTCTCTTTTTAAATAAAAGGTTGTGATTTCTCCATCTCACTAGTCATCTTATTGACCAAGATGTGCTTTTGACTAATTCCCCAAACTGAACCCAGTGGCTCAGGGTGGCGATTTCCGTAGTTGAGACGATTCAAGCAACTGCGGAGATGGCAGCCAGAATGTTAGGGACCCTCCCAGGCGTCTCTTCTTCTGAGGCGCACTGCAGGTTTGAGGGATCCCAGCATCACCGTCTGGTTTGATCATTCACCAGCGAGGCTCACAGAGCTCACCGGGAGTTGGTCTACTTGTGGCTGCAGTTTCGTTCCGGGGAAAGAGAGCAATGCAGATGGGTGAGAGAGACACACATGTCAGCAGAGAGACCTAGCTCAGAGCCCAGGAGGCGTCCAGCTGTGGAGTGTCCGTGTTCTCGCTCTCCGGAGTCAGCCCGAGTTACTTTTCCCGTGGTGCTGTGTGCTGGCGAGCACAAAGGATGGTCACTCAGCGAAGCTCCCTGGAGCCTTGGTGTTCAGAGTTTAACTGGGCCTCGATTAAGTAGCCTTGACCGATTTCCCACATGGTTGCACTCAGCCTGTAGGTTGGTTAATCTAGTGTGACCCAAATATACGAGTGTTGGTCTTTCTGCTCTGGTAACCTACCCCAGCCCTACAGCCGGACTCTAGCTGCGGCCCGCTGAGGTGTGCTTTCAGTTTATTCCATCCACATTCCATCACTGTGCCTTCGTTGCCAGGGCATCTAGAATGGAAATCCTACACGTGGGTGGCTTTAGAAAACGGATTTTCTAACAGGTTTGAAAGTGAAGAGTTCAAATCAGGGTCTCGGTCACGCCAATTCCTTCTTTGAACCCCTCTCCTAGTTTCTGGTGTCTGAAGGTGATCTCTGGCCTTTCTTTACCTAGCTAAGGCTTCTCACATGTTGGTTCTCACAGGTCTCCTCCCTGTGTCTGTTTGTGGGTTTCTATTATGGCATTTTATAACTCAGAAGCGACTATGCTTAGCACATACCCTGTAGTAGCATGTCCTCATTGACACAACAAAAGAAACGCTCCATTTCCACATTAGCGTCCTCTCCCAGAGCCTTGGTGAACAGTTTGGTTTCAAAGCATTGCGTTTGTGATCGCGGTCTCTCAGGCACAGGGTGTTGGGGAATCAGATCACTTCCCAGGAAACCACAAATGAAAACACACTGGAAACAGTTACCCCTAGGAACCGGTTGGGCATAAAGACTAAATTTATAACTTTGATTTTTTAAATGTGGAACTGGAAAACAAGGCCTATTCCCTTTGAACGTGTTTCATTCCACTCTTCTAAACTCTCTGGAATGCCTTTTCAGTGATCAAGAAATATTTTTCAGTTCTTTTCCAAAAATACTTCTCCCTCCTTATCTGAGAAGTCTTGACTTACATCCTTCTACCTGATTACATGAAAATTATGATCCTGGTCTTGCTCAGTGGGAGGATCTCCAGGGGCCCCATTCTATGTACCATAATCCCCCCCCCAGTTTCTCACTATGACTATCAACCCATTTTTATAATCTTTCATCCATCTAACTTTATTTTAAATCCATTGTCCCCTCTGACCTCGTCTATCGTTTACTATTGATTTAATTCTAGTTTACCTGACCATTCTACATAGCTTAACAACGTTAGTCAATGTCTCCTTCTTGAAATATGTAGTCTTGGACTTAGCACATAGTAAGCCCTCATGAATATTTGTAAATAGAATGCACAAATGATGGTCAAGATCTTCACAGATTATTTTGAGTTGTAGTGGGGTGACAACCATCTACAGGTCTTCTGAAATCTGAACCAAATCTTCCGAGGAGAAAATCAGAAGTAGTATCCGACGGGCTTAGGTTTAGAACCTTCAGAAGCAACAAGACCTGATGACGCCATCTGTTCGCAGTCAGGAGATTTGTGCATAGCGGCCTTTTGTGTTTCAGATCATGCGATGTGTGGATGAGAACGACATTGCCATTGTATGCAGTTTCTACCTGTCAAAGTCTACTTTTCCCAAGAGCTTTTGGGGCTCTCGCAGTCGTCACAAGGTTGATGTGCAAGGGTGTCTGCGTTATGACTTCTCCTGCACCAACCCCCAAGGGTCCATGCAGAAGTCAAAAAGCACTCTACAGACAGTACACACCACCCCAGTAAATGACAAACCTCACTTTCTGCTGACTAATAGTCTCTGAAACGCAGAATTAATTTCTAGTATCTATTTTGTTTTCAGAGAATCAATGTACAAAGGATACTCGCTGAATGCCTGGGTTTGTTTCAGGCTCGAAGTGGTAAGATCGCAGACAGGCTCATCGCTTTACAATCCCAAGGCTGGGTTTGGTGGCCTAGGGCTTTGTAGAACAAGCAAACCTTTGGATGGATTTCACAATGAAACACAGAAAGCAACAAATACCTGTGCAAAGCTGAATTAGAGGCATGGCCCCTTCCTATTTTAGAGTCTGTTGTTTCAGACGGCGATTTTAATCTGTTACATTCTGTGGGACAAGTTGAGAATATCTGATGTCAGATAATAGTGCATTGAAAGTGCTAACTTGGACACAGAGAGATACACCATAGTCACCTTAACTTCCTATTGGCTTGAAACTCAGAAGAGAGTCTCAAATGGAAATTGAATTAGACCTAGCACAGTACTCTGGGCAGTCTCGGGTGTTTATCTTCTGTGTTTGAAAGGATGGTTCACTTTGAATTACTCATTCAACATTGTTTCTACCTCTAGATTTTTTTTTCAGTCCTCATAGGGAGAGTTCTTAATTTGCTATAGAATCGTGAGTCTTGGTCAGATTATTTTTCTTTAAAGCAAACAGCTTGGGGCTTGCCTGTGTAAAAATCCTACTGCCGTTGTGCGGTCCCAGTCAGCTGCTTTTCAGGTAGCCAAATGGTCGTGTGCCTCACATTAACTTAATTTATCATGGCAAATGTGAGCTAATATTTGACTAGATAGAGTAGGTTAGGGTTTTTAAAACTGAAGTGTTTATTAAGTTATCTGTATACATCACCCTCTTTTGGACCTGGAGGGAATTCTTTCTAATTTAAAAGACATTATGATATATTGATTTTGCTCTTCCGGACAACGGTCTTCCCAGTGGACAGACCACGGGCTGTCCATGTCTTGGTTACTGCGGACTCCTTGTAGCTGCCCCGTGCGGTACTTTACTCCTCTTCCTTCCATTCAGTCTGCACAGAAGCCCAAGTGATTTTCAGAAGTGCGTTAGATAATCTCACTTCTCTCCTTATCACAATGACTTCTTGGCGTTCTTAGGTAAAAGCCAAACTCTTTTGCCATTTGATCGAGCCCCTCGTTATGAATCCCAGTTCCATCTTGCATCTCTCTCCTCTGTCTCAGTTAAGGTAATACTGACAGCTATACCAGCTGGATCCTGCAGTGTCCTGGATTAACATGAAGGGGGTTATTCCCCAGTTATGCAACGCGCAGGGGGCAGAAAGCCGGAGAGAAGTGGAGTCTCGGTTCTCTGCAGCCCTTCAGGGACCCAGGGAACAGTTAACTGGCATATTCACGGTGGCTTCCAAGGACATACTAGTTATCAAGCTGGTAGACCAGCACAGAGAGCGGAGAGTTTGTATGGGCCAGGTCTACTAGTGGCTCTTCCACCCACAAATTCAGTCGCATGACCACGTTCACCTGTGGAGGGGCTTGAGAAATAAAATCCATGGCTGGAAAGCTGCTTCTAACAACATCCCTCCACCACGGAAATGTGTGCTCTATGATGAGATGCGGTCTCTTCCACGCCCTCTCCTGCTTTAAGTTCCGACTGCTTTCGTTCAAGCAACAACCCCCAGCCTCCTCCCATTGACTTAATCCTGACTCATAGAGGTGCTCCAGGACAGGTGTCTGAGGCTGAACATCATTACAGAACCAGAGACCCTCATCTTTCTCCTGTGGAGTGGCTGGTGGATTTGAACTGCTGAGCCTGGGGTTGGCAGCCCAGTACATAACCCAGTATGCCACCAGGGCGCAGTTCTAGTGTATTCCCAATTTAAGAGTCTTTAAGGGTATTGTTCCTAGCTAGCAACAAGACTGCTGATCTCAACATGATTCCTTTTTCTCTACTTTCAGGTTTTGTGTTAAATGTAGTCTTCCCAGACTGACCTTACCTCACAGCCTTATCTAACATAGGATTCCTCCAAGCACCTTGTTGGGTTCTTTCATGGAACTTATCAAAATTTAGAATCATTTGGTTGGTCCATTCACTCGTTGTCTCCGGATTAAAGCCAATGCCTTTCGGTAATAAGTAAGTAATCATAGTATTAAACTAAGACTCCCTTATGTTCTATTCATATATGTTTAAATATTGATGATTCTAGCCTGAGTTTGATCCAAACACAGTCAGTGACAATTATCACCCTGTGTTTGCACTTTAGAGTCCCAGGATAGTGTAAACACTTAATGTGTTCAGCTGCTAACTGGGGGCTTGTGTGCATACGTGGGCACCTCTGGAGAAAGGCCTGGTGATCAACTTCCCCAAACCCAACATTGCAAGCTCCACGGAACGCAGTTCTACTCTGACCCCATGGGGTTGCTGTGAGTTAGAATTGATAGCGGTTGGTTGATTACTTGACCCTTTAGGTTCACTCAGTCTTTTCTTGAGCAATCAAAAAAGGTGTCTGTTAATGATTGCTCTCATATAGTACCTCAAACCTCAGTGTCTTCAAACAACAACCATGGTTTTATCATCTCTCACATCTTGTGAGTCAGGAATTCAGGTTCACAAAAATTATTCCCATGCCGCTGAGGTCAAGCAGTGGCTGGGGCTGTCCCTGGGAGGACAGAGGAGTCATAGATGCCGGGGGCTTGAAGATGAAATTCTCCAACAAATAAGGCAAACGCTGCATTGGCTTTCATGACCTGACCTTAGAAGCACAGTGCAATGTTGGCCATATTGCATTGACAAACATTGACAAGACCTCCTCCCCCAAGTCCAAGTTGAGTGAGTATAGACCCCAACTCGGTAGAAATTTATGGCTATCATATTGTTATAATAGATGTTATTTTTAGAGCAGTGTTAGGCTTATAGAAAAACTGTGCAGAAAGTGTATAGTTCTCACATAACGCCCTCCACCCTGCAAAACTCCTCCTACGATTAAGTTTTGGCATTCCTGCGGAATGTTTGTTATGGTGGCTGAACCTATATTGTATGCTACTAGTAACTAAAGTTCATTGTTTACATTAGGCTACACGATGGGTTTCAGCAAATTCATGATGCCACATGTCTCTCATACAGAATTGTCTTACGGCTCAGAAAATGTCATGTTCTACCCGTTCATCTTCCCCTTCTCCCCTCTTTTCCCTCCTCTGTAATTTCGCATTTTCTATAAGGTCGATTCGTTGGAAGCACCGCACGTAGCTTTTTCACTTAGCCCTATGCACTTACGGTTCTTCTGTGTCTTTCTGTATCTTGTTAGCTCATTTCTTTTTTGCTACTGAGCAATATTCCATTGTATTAAAGCACCACAGGTTGCCCACTCACTTATTGAAAGGTATCATGGTTGCTTTCAATTTGGGGCCATTATAAATAAAGTTGCCATAAACATTTGCTTAAATCTACATATGGATGTATGTTCTCATCTCATATCCTTATACGCAGGATCGGGATTGCTTGAGCGGATGCTAAGTCTATGTTTAGCTTTGTAAGAAGCTGCCAGATGGGTCTTCAGTTGGCTGTGCCATTGTGCATCACCACAAGCAATGAAGGAGGCTTCCAGGTGCTCCACATGCTTGCCGACTTTCGTGGACATGTTTGGAAACCATCACATTGACCTGGAGGAAATGAATTCCGCAACTTTGCAGAGTATTATAAACATAGTCGCTGCCCTGTTTCCCCTCATCCAACTTCTCACACAGGTCACTAGGAATTCTACTAAGTGTTTGGATGCTGCCGTATCGCTATCTTACAAAACGAATTTAGCAGGGTGCCAGAGAATGTAGACAATTTGGATGACAAAACCTGCAAATTCTTATATTGCTTCAAGCTCCAAAATACACAGAAATCCTTAATCCGGTATACAATGAAATTGCAGGCTTTTTTACTCTGCAAGTTTATTGATAGAAATATTATACAATCTTGCGTGTAATTTTGACGTTACATGAACATTAGCATAGAGCTGTATATGGTAGCTCATACTCAGGGCCCCTTTTGTTAGCTTTACTCAGATAAATATATTACATTTGATGAAGTAATGCTGATACATTCTTAGTAACTAGTCAGTACTTGATTTTGATTTCCTTAGTTTCTGCCTCATCTCCCACCCCCACCCCCACTTTTTTTCCTATCTCAGGATCTCACCTATGATAACACATTATGTTTAGGTGCCATGTCTTCTTAGACGCCCATATTTCTCAAATTTTTCATGGTTTTGATGATTTTGACAGTTTTAAAGTGTTCTGTTAGGAATTTGGAGGAACCCTAGTGACCATAGTGGCTACAATTTGGACTAGACCTCCAGGTCAGCAGTTCAAAACTACCAGCCTGTTCCATAGGGGAAAGACAAGGTTCCTACTCCCATAATGAGTTACCGTCTTGGAAACTCACAAGAGCAGTTCTACTCTGTCCTATCGGATTGCTATGAGTCAGCATCAACCTTGATGGAGTATGTCTGTGTGTGTGTGTGTGTGTGTGTTTGTGTGTGTGTGTGTTGGTTTGGAATTTATAGCGTATTCCTCAGTTTGTCTGATATCTTATAGAATAATTAGCAAGGGGTTTGGGGCTTTGGGGAAGCAGACTAGTGGCATAACAAGTAAGAGCTCAGGTACTAATTAATAGGAGGGTGATTTGAACCCAGTGACTAGCTCCGCAGGAACCAAGCCTGGGCCATCTGCCCCTGTGGAGATGCGAGCCTAGAAACCCCTAGGAGACCATTCTGCTTGGTCCTGCAGGGTCACTGTGAATTGGAATTGAGTCAACAGAACACAAGGACACAACACAATAGCCACCTTGGAGGAAGCCCACAGAGGTGGAGCGCTAGTCTAACCATATCATACAAAATATACATCTTATCTACAGGATTTATCACTGCTGCGATTCACTGTGATCGCCTCCCTGAGGCGCTGTTTGCCCGATCCCGCCACTGTAACACAGCGCCTCTGTTCTCTCCCCTGGCTTTCCGTTTTTAGGGAGGAGTCCCTGTGCACCTGCCACACTTGGGGAGTAGGACATACTCCTTGGGGAGCAAAGCATTCACCTAATTTTTTTTGTTTTTGAGATTATTCTGAATAAAAGTTTTATGATTATATACTTAATTGATAATTTATTTTTATGGATTCATGAGCATTTACTGCTACACTGTGAGTTATAATCTAATACCAATCAATTTCATTATTATAGTCTACTGCTGTTCAATTATTATTTTCCAGTTCCTCTCCAGCTTTGGTCGTGAGGAGCCCTTTCATTGGCTCCTCTGCCTCTTCGATCCACCCTTATCATTTGCCTTTTTCAGTACATCTTTGATTTCTGGCAGGAAACTCAGTAGCATTCTGGGTTAGGTTTGGGGTTTCTAGCTAAAGGTTAGTGGTTCAAACCCACCAGCCACTCCTCAGAAGAAAGATGAGCCTATCTGCTCCTATGAAGATTTACTATAAACCCTATATAAGGTCACTGTGATGGCAGTGGGTTTGCTTTCTGACACCACACATACTTCAGGTTCATCTTGCACATTCTCTGGCCCAGCTCTGAATCAGCCTTTCCCCAAAGAGACTGCTCCTTTCTTGACGAATCTGGGCTCTGGATGCTCTTGTTGCATCTGGAGTACAGCCAGTAACTTTTGCTCATTCTGATACCATGGATCACTGTCTGAAAATGTTCTGTGAGCCAGACATTTCACTTACATAATATGAGTCAAGCCTCATGACAATCCTGCACAGAACCTTTTCAGATGGTACAGTTCTTAGAGATTAAATAGCTTGCCTGAGTTAAGTAATTAGCACGCAGCAAAGCTGAGATTCAAGCTTTGTTCTTTTTCAGCAAAGGTGGCGTTCTGCCATTTTGCTTCAACTGGGTTATATGGATGTGAATTCTGCCCCTGTTCATATTCAACTATTTTATAAACGTAAACTGTGTCTGTGAAGGACAGTAACTCTGCTTCAGTGCATAACACCAACGAATGGACTCAGAGATAAGCCATGTACTTAATGAGGAGGTATCATAATTTTACGTTTCATTTTTATCTCAGATTGCCTTTTCATCAGAACAAAAAGTTGCCTGGCCCTCACAATTGTTATATTGCAGCCCGCTGTTGCCTCCAGTGTGTTACTCCATCTCCTTGCGGGTGTTCCTCTTTTTCACTGCCCTTCCGCTCTTCCAAAAATGACGGTCTTTTCCAAGGACTGCTCGCAGCTGATCACATGTCCAAAGTATGTGACATGAGCCTCACTATACTCGCGTCTAAGGAGCATTCTGGTTGGACTTCTTTTAAAGTAGATTTATTTGTTTTTCTGGTCCATTGCACTTTCAATATTCTTTACTAGCATCGATTCTCCTTTGGTCTTCCTTATGTAGTGTCCAGTTTGCACGTGCAGATGAGGTGACTGAACATGCCAGGGTCTGGGTCTGACGCGCAGCCCTCAGAGTGGCAACTTACCGTTGGCACTTTAGAGAGATCTTATGCAGTACATTTTTTTTTTAATTTTAACAATTTATTGGGGCTCATACAATTCTTTTCACAGTTCATATATATACATACATCAATTGTATAAAGCACATCTGTACAGTCTTTGCCCTAATCATTTTTTTCTCTTTTCTTCTTTTACATTTTATTAGGGACTCATACAACTCTTACCACAATCCATACATATACATACATCAATTGTATAAAGCACATCCATACATTCCCTGCCCCAATCATTCTCAAGGCATTTGCTCTCCACTTAAGCCCCTTGCATCAGGTCCTCTTTTTTTTCCCCTCCTCCCTCCCCATTCCCCCCTCCCTCATATGCCCTTGGTAATTTATACATCGTTGTTTTGTCATATCTTGCCCTATCCGGAGTCTCCCTTCCCCCCTTCTCTGCTGTCCCTCTCCCAGGGAAGAGGTCACATGTGGATCCTTGTAATCAGTTCCCCCTTTCCAACCCACTCACCCTCCACTCTCCCAGCATCGTCCCTCACACCCTTGGTCCTGAAGGTATCATCCACCCTGGATTCCCTGTACCTCCAACCCTCATATGCACCAGTGTACAGCCTCTGTCCTATCCAGCCCATGCAGTACATTTTGACCATGTCATTAACATTTAATTTCCCAAATCCTGCTTGCATGAGCACTGATAATGCTATTTTCTTTAGCTACATTATATTGAAAAGCAAGTTTCAGGATCTATTGTAACATACCTTTTCGTCTTTTTTTTCTTTCATGTCTTTTTTTTTTCCTTTTTAAAATATTTTATTTGGGGGCTCGTTCAACTCTTATCACAATCCATCCATCCATCCATCATGTCAAGAATATTTGTACATTTGTTGCCATCATCAACCTCAAAACTTTCATGTCTGGTTGCTTCATATATGATATCATCCCACAACTGTTGATCGTTGGTCACAAGTGTTCAGTATATCTTGTCTTCTCTTGAGATAGTTTCTAAATTCATGTGAGATACTCAAGGTCATACTTTGGGTCTTATGCACCTTTTAAAAATTTTGTTAATTTCAGCCTGTGCTTGCTTGTGGGAAATGAGTTGTCTGTTTTTCAGTTGGGCTGTGGTCTTGTTTTTTTTCTTCTTTTTTAAGAGAGTGAAATCACTTTACTATTTTAACTTTTGTTTTCTTTCTTTTTTATTAAATACATTTATTGGGGGCTCTTACATCTTTTATCACAATCCATACATTTATCCATTGTATCAAGCACATTTGTACATATGGTGCCATCAGCATTTTCTTTCTACTTGAGCCCTTGATATCAGCTCCTCATTTTTACTCCTTCCTCCTCCACCTGCCCTCCCTCACAAACCCTTGATAAGGTATACATTATTATTTTCATATCTTACATTGTCCTGTGTCACCCTTCACTCACTTTTCTGTTGCTTGTCTCCCTGGGAGGGGTTTATATTTTGATCCTTGTGATGAATTTTCCCTCGTTCTCCCCACCTTCCCCTTATCCTCCTGGTGTCTCTATTCTCACTGTTGGTCCTGAAGAGTTTATCTATCCTGGATTCCTGTGTTGTGGGCTCTTATCTGTAGCAGTGTACATGTTCTCGTGTAATCTAATTTGTAAGATAGAATTGAGGAGAAGGAAGCATTAAAGAACAAAAGGAAAGCGGTGTGTTTTATTGGTGCTATACTGCACCCTGACTGGTTCATCTCTTCCTTGTGACCTTTCTGTGAGAGGATGTCCAATTGTCTACAGATGGGCTTTGGGTCATGACTGCACACACACACACACACACACACACAAATTCACATTGGATATGATTTTGTTCTGGGCTTTATATGCCTGATACCTGATCCCATCGACCCCTTGTGATCACACAGGCTGGTGTGCTTCTTCCATGTGAGCTTTGTTGCTTCTGAGCTAGATGACCGCTTGTTCACCTTCAAGCCTTTAAGACCCCAGACGCTAAATCTTTTGATAGCCAGGCACCATCAGCTTTCTTCACATTTGCTTATGTGTGTGGTCTTGTTTTGACTGATGATATTGAGCTTCCTCATTGTCTCTCCCCCAGGTGTAGTTCATTTGATTCCTGTGCATTCTGTCTGGTGAGGTTCATGCGTGTAGTCACTGTTTGTGTTGTTGCAATGTTCTGCCATGTAATTTTCACCATCATTTTTATCACTAAGGCCATTTCCCCCCAACGATTGGTCTCTTGTTTGTTTGTTTCCAGCTTCTACATTCCAATCACCTGCAGATATCAATGCATCTTGATTGCAATCGTGTCAGAGCTCCTACTAAATGCAAGTTTGATTCCTGTCAGGTAATCTTCATGATAGTCCACTGTGTGACCCTCGGGCACTCAGCATCAGCGTCACCTGCAGGTCTGTGAGGCTGTCGGATCGCTGGGTGTTTCCTTGGGTGATTTGTAGGCACCCTCAATTTTGAGAGGACGGCAGTGCAGATCAGATATAACTCCTAAAATATGAGGCAGGAGTATACCGGGAAGCGAGGAAGGAAGGGCATTTCCAACGGGAGAATAACGAAAGACCAGCACCAAAAGGAGGGGTACATTCAGGTCCTAGAAACAGAGTCTGTAGCTGAAGCAGATTCCCCAGAGGTCATTTATTACACGGACAGATTTCTGCCCCAGAGTTTAGCACTGTTCGGTCACCTCATGCGTCGGAAACACTTGTCTCCAGCTTATCTGCATGGTTCATCTTCTTTCTCTACAAATGTCATCTTCCCAACACCCATTTAAATTACAACCCTTTCCCCAAAGCTGCACGCCCTGCTTTATTATTTCCTATCTTTTTATTATTTGCTCTGCACTCCCAACCTCATGCACTTGTAGAACCTAGAAAGAGAACCAGTAAGGTTCTTTGTAAATTTTCAGCTAGAAATTCAGGGAAGTTAAACTTTCTGGAAATGTTAGTGCTTAAAATGTAGATTAAAGGAAGGAAACGTGCTGTTTAGAAACATAGCAAACGAATCAGAAGCACAGAGGTAAAAAAATCTGAATCATATGTTAGGAATAGCAGCTAATTTGCATTGTCAGAAATTTAGAAATGTAATGGGTTGAGGGGATGAAGAGAGGCAATCTGAGAGTGAGCGAAGGGACTTCAGCTGGATTCTGTATGACTTCAGCTGGGACATAACAGAAGCCCCGCAAATGCCTATTCAGTACACCTGTGAGTAATTTTCAGCTTGGGGTTCTGGGTACTAAGTGATATTTTGAGACTATAAACATTCTTTCAGTGGAAGAGAGAGAAAAGAAATTGGGAAAAATAAGGCTCTTTTAGTAATTTCTTGGTCAAGTAGACAATGGACCATCTACATTTGTGTATAAGCTGAGTTTTTCAGCACATTTTTAATAGTTTGTGGTAAAATTAGGTGCTTCAGCTGATTATTCAGCTGAGCTTATACTCGAGTATATATGGTACATTTTAGTGTCAACACTGAAAGTTTGCTTCTTGCTGTTGTAAGAGTCTGGGGCCTGTTTTCTCTGTTGAGTAGCTCATATTGATAGATTCTTTCCTCTAAATGGTGTCTCAAGACCCTAGCCTCATTTTGTCTTGGGGCTTAGTTCTCTTCTAGGCTCCATTTAGAAGCCCTAGTGGTGCTGTGGGTTAAGATCTGGGCTGCTAATCGAAAGGTCAGCACTTCGAACCCCCCAGCTGCTCGTGGGAGATTGATGAGGCAGTCTGCTTCCACATAGAGTTACAGTCTCAGAAACCTAATGGAGCAGTTTTACTCTGCCCTTAAAGGGATGCTATGGGTCAGAATTCACTCAATGGCAGTGAGTGGGTAGGGAGGTAGACTCCATTGAACTCAAGCAAGAGACTCTAGAGAAGGTTATATAGGCCACCCAGAAAGCACAGACATTACATGCATTCAAGTGCCCAGAGTATCATGTCACTCCGCTCATCTGCAAAGAAGGCGGGGCATGTGGTTTAGGGTATGCTCTGTACTTGTGTTCTCTATAGGAGAAGGGAACTGGTGCATAACTATCTAGAGTCTGCCATGAGTCATGAGGGTTAAAGATAAGAAAGAGGAAAGGAGGGCATAGAAAAGAAGAGATGCGGTGAGTAGAGATTAAACCCACCCTTGCCACTGAGTTGATTCTGACTCGGAGTGACGCACAGGACAGGGTAGACGGCCCCTGAGGGATTCTGAAGCTGTAACGCTTTACAGGAACAGAAAGCCTCATCTTTCCCTAATGGAGCAAGTGGTGGGTTTGAAGTGCTGACTGGTGCCCATATCAGGGCCCCTTCTGTAGAGAAGTGGGATTTCTAGTGACCGTGCTGTGGGGGTGAGAGTGAGGCTGGGGCAGAGGGTGTCAAGTACATCTTCCAAATGCACTTGTCACTGATACAGAGCTGTTCCTGGGGTGCTATTGTAGCTGGGCTTCTGTCTTCCAGCTCTTCTCTTGTTACCCTGGGCTTCCTCTTCCGGAAGAGGAAGAGAGACTATTGTAGCAAACCAGGAGGAGTTTACAAACTCTTGTGAGATATAAAGGCTTTTTATTCTCTCGTGTTTTTATTCAGGAAAATAAGTTCACTTGTATGTTCTATGAACGAAAGCAGTCAGAATGAAAGCATCTAAGCCGTTGAGGTGTAGGCATTCTGGTTGGTTTCCTAAGAGGTGGATATTCCTGAGAACAAAGGGGGAAACTCGGTCTTTCGCTTCTATGCACCTACCTAGCTGGATGGTCTGAGGATTGAGGATACTTTATAGACAGTGTCCCTGGCACAATGCTTAGCACTGGGATAAAAGGAAGACCCTGTTCTTAGGTGGACGTCACAGGGCAGTTCTGGTGGGCGGAATGGGGGTAGGTCAGGTGAGCTTGACACAAAGCAATAAATCAAGGGCATGTTTGTGTAGCACAGTGATGCTTTCAAAGTCTAATGCTGCTGGCGATTTCTCAAAGGAACTTCCAATTCAGCAGGAACTCATCAATGCAGGACTCTTGGTTAAATTTCATCTTGAAACAGACCTATTGCCCAAATTGGGGCAGCTGCGCACAGCATGTGCGCCGTTTCAATGACTCCGTCATGAGGGGGTGTTATGCAAAGGGCCCCTAATCAGGCAGTCGCTCTCTTCGATTGGTTTTTGACTTCTTAGGGATACATACAGAGGAAAATCTGCATGTTTCTTTAAGAATGAGCCAGCCTACAGGCTTGCATTCATCCTGGATCATTTAAATTTGGGGCTTAAAAAAAAAAAGCTTAGATGTCATTCCCAGCTCCATGTTTTCTCTCAGTTCATTAGCCTGAATAAACTAAGTTCCCTCTGCAGAGAAATTGATTGCAGACCCGCAGGTTTCTTGGGGCCCGTGGTTGCTGCATGTACCCAGATACCCTTAATAAGATTAGTCTTGTCTTGTCCTCTGGGCTTTGATGATGGCAATCTCCCATATTCTCCAATTAAAATCCCTGTCACACTTGACTTTTGTTTTGCTTAATTTTTACAATGTGCTCGGCTTGAAGACTATAAGGAGATTTATCTGTTTCACTCTCTCCGAGTTAAGTTGCTCTCTGCACAGATTTGCATGTCCTGGCTCACGCATGCGTGTCTGCACTGAAGCAGATGGTGCTAATCTATCCGAGTCTGTTTTGTGCCGAAGGAAGATGAAAACATGAAAATTAATATCCTATTATCATGTGAATATTACAAGCATATGCATCATCAGAAATCACAACAGTGAGACAGGGAAGAATCCCCAGGGTCACTTACATAATTTCAGTCCCAAAACATGAAGCTAGGAGAGATATGCAAACAAGGGATCATTCCAGGTCTTGTCATGGTCACTGACTATGTCTGTGAGGTTTCCATTTTGAGGTCAGTTGGAATCCTGGGGGTGGGGGAATGAGGTGTAACGATGCTTGGGGCATGATATGGAAAGGTGGTCTTCATACCTAGCCAGTGTATTTATTGGTGGATCCATGGAGTGCTACTTATTCGCTGGTTGATTTGTGAATGCTCGCTTTTATTTCAGTGTAGGCGTAGCTGTCACAAAAACTAAGTATAGTGGTGGGATGAAGCCTTTTTTTTCTTATTTCTTGGAAGGGATTATTAGAAATGGATCTAGTATTTAAGCAAGGACTTTTGGATCACAGTAACCACCCGAACTTCCTAACTTTCCCCGCACAGAAAGATTAGGCCCACTAAGGTGAAGCACCTTGCGCAGGGTAATTATGAACTGTGGCTTTGCCCTTGTCTATGATACTCAATTGCGGGTCCACAAATGCTCCTCAAAATGTACAAAAAGGCTGTTCATCCTTAAGGAAGCATTTTCTCTGACCACATGGGAGCCAGGTAGGCCCTGATAGAAACAGCTGGCATGGTAAGCTCAGATTGCTTTCTCTGAGTGTAATTTTGCTTCCTTTCTCCTTTATTGCTGCACTGAGCATTCATTCATTCATCCATTCATTCACTACCCATTGAGCATTGCTTTATGGTGGATGTTCCATAAGATGTGATAAGACAAGGATGGGTGGGGTGAAGTATTGGAGAAATTATCAAGTGACTCCCCAAAGAAGTGCCTTCTTAATAGAAAGAGATTTGGCCCAATCACTGTAAGGAGGGAGGACTTCAGATCCAAGTGCATAAAGTGCCATTAAAAACACCCAGCAGTGACCTGATTCTAAATTGCAATGTTTTACTTTCCTTCCCAACTAAAAGAAATTACAGAAAATCTCTTACTGTGATCCTCAGAATTGAAACTAAACATCAAGCCTCTCCTGAAATGAATTTTCATGGCCACAGTTTTGAAAAATCCACTCAAATGAAGTGCTGTGAAAATCGAGACTCTCACGAGAAAGTTGGAGAGCACATGGCTGTTAGATAACTCAGAGTCTAAGGGAAGTGATCTGTGGCATTTTTGTTTGGTTTGAAAATTGAGTTATTCCAATGACCCTACCATATAAATGAAAAACCTTCAAACTCAGCATTTCCTTTTATAGACTTTCAGCTTGGTGATTTGTAAGGGGCCCTGCACTTGGGATCATGGATAGGAGCTTCCCATTGAAATAGAGTTAACTTTGTTTCATTTTAAAATGCATTTGATTTGCCCACAACATTATTGCTCTTTTATAAAATAACCTGTCTTTGCTAGAAGACAAGGATAACATTGCTGTAGTCATTCTCTGCTTAGCTCAACCAACATTTCACCAGCTCTGTGCTAAATTATACCTTCCAGTTTCATTTTCAAATTATACACGACATGGGGAACAAAATATTCTTGGATGATAGTAAAGGCAACAAACCGATAGATGGACAGTTGTTGGGTGCCTATCTGGCTATGACTCTTATTTTTGAAAAATTATTTTATTGGGGGCTCATACTACTTCTTTCCCCATCCATCCATCCATCCATCCATTCATCCATCCATCCATCCACCCATCCATTCATTGTGTCAAGCACATTTGTACATTTGTTGCCATCATCATTCTCAAAACAGTTGCTTTCTGCTTGAGCCCTTGGTATCAGCTCCTCATTTTCCCCTCCTTTGCCACTCCTCCCTCACTCATGAACCCTTGATAACTTATAAATCATTATTATTTTGTCCTATCTTACACTTTCCGACATCTCCCTTTACCCACTTTTCTGTTGTCTATCCCCTAGGGAGGAGGTTATATGTAGATTTTTGTAATCAGTTCCCCTTTTCACCCCACCCTCCCGCTATCGCCCCTCTCAGCACTGGTCCTGAAGTGATCATCTGCCCTGGATTCCCTGTGTTTCCAGTTCCTATCTGTACCAGTGTACATACTCTAGTCTAGTCAGATTTGTAAGGTAGAATTGGGATCATGATGGAGGAGGGGGAGCATTTAGGAACTAGAGAGGAAAGTTGTATGTTTCATCATTGCTACACTGCAGCCTGACTGGTTGGTCTCCTCCTCGAGACCCTTCTGTAAGGGGATGTCCAGTTGACCACAGATGGGTCTTGGGTCCCCATTCTGCACTCCCCCTCATTCACAATGATTTGATATTTTGTTCTTTGATGCCTGATACCTGATCCCTTTGACACTTCATGATCACACAGGCTGGTGTGCTTCTTCCAAGTGGGCTTTGTTGCTTCTCAGCTAGATGGCTGCTTGTTTGCCTTCAAGCCTTTAAGACCCCAGTCGCTGTATCTTCCCCCCACCCCCACACTATATCTTTTGATAGCCGGGCACCATCAGCTTTCTTCACCACATTTGCTTATGCACCCATTTGTCTTCAGTGATCATATCAGGAAGGTGAGCACAAAATGATATGGTTTTTTGTTCTTTGATGTCTGATAAATGATCCCTTCGGCACCTCGTGATGACACAAGTTTGTGTGCTTTTTCCATGTGGGCTTTGTTGCTTCTCAGCTAGATGGCTGCTAGTTTACCTTCAAGCCTTGAAGACCCCAGGTGCTGTATCTTTTGATATCTTGCTATGACTCTTGTGACTAGAAAGCCCATCTCTCTGACCTGGTCTTTCCCACATCCAAAAAATCATTTCTCATTTGCCTACACATACCAAAAAAAAACAAACAGAGAGCCAGATGAAGTTCCTGCTTACCTGCAGTTTGCTCTTTTTAGAGGGGACAGATAATAAGCATACATGCACATTATTTTTAACCTATTTCTAGATAGACGAGAAAGAGTTAAGTGCCTCCTCCTAAGAAAATAACGTAGCACAATGGTGTGGGTGATGGTGGTTGGACACAGAGTTCCTTTAGCTAGGGTGAATGGGAGAAGGTGAAGATCCAGGGGAGAACAAGCTCAGGCCATGAGAACTCGCACAAAGACCTCAAAGCCGGAACTAGGATGGAGTGTTGAGCACCAGAAAGAAGGTCAGTGTGGCTGAAGCATAGTGGACAAGGGGGGAGAGTGGTAGGAGATGAGGCTGAAGAGGTGAATCAAGGGCTGGATGGTAGAGAGGTGGTTACCCAAGTGTGGTCCTTGGACCAGGTAAATCAGCACTGCTCAGATATGTGTGAGTATACGCACTTGTCATGTGATAAACATCCAACATATCACCTATAATTACCTAACCAACCCAGTACAGCATATTCCCTTAAGGATTTGAGATACGTGTGTGTATAGAGGTTCATAATAACAAACAGACAGGACTTGGGGGTCCCACATCAAAACATTCTTGTCACTATATGATTAGGTTAAAGATATTTTGGTGGATCTTGAAGTACCTCTCTCCTTAACCTGCTGAGCTAGACTCTCTTGGGGTGGGGCTTTATGCTAGTTCCCGTGGCCCAAGGTTGTTGTCCCCTGCATCTTCACCTTCTCCCATCAACTCTAGCTAAAAGAACTCTGTGTCCATCCACCATCATCGACACCATTGCTGTACATTGTTTTCTTAGGAAGGGTGGGGGGACACTCCTTGGAGGTGGGACCCAGTAATCTGTATTTTAACAAGCCCTCCAGGTACTTTACTGGACTCCCAAATATAGACACTTCTGTAGAACCATTGTTTTTTTTGCCAGGATAAGGAATCTGAGAGTTTTCTCGATGGGAAGGCTTTAAGCAGGAGAATGGAATCATCTGATTTAGGCTTTGAGAAGATAACTCTGGCCTTTGTGAGAACAGTGGACAGACTGGTACTTACTCTTGCATGTGTCTGTTCTGATTCAAAATTATAGCTCAGCAGGAAAGAACAATTAGCAGATTCATGCTGAGGTCTGTTTACTTTTATTGTGAAGGATAATTGTGTTCAATCTCATGCCTGAATTCCAGATGTCAGTACCTGCATATGCAAATAGTAATTCCCCACTGTGCGATGTCAGATAACAGAAATTCAAATACACTTGTGGAAATGCAAACCCATTATCAATTGTCTTTGGGCACAGAATGTCTTAAATAGGGCAGATTTTCTGGTTGAAACAAACAATTGGTTTTAGCAGTGTAATATAATTAGGACAGTTATAAATTAAAATGTTCATTTTTATTTTACTCTGGATACCAGCCCAGATTGTGTTCATGCATGCATACATAATATGCTTCTATATAGAAAACTTGATCTTTCTACCTTCAAATCCCTCTGGATATTTGTGAAGGCCCCAAGAATGTTCTAGAGCCAGTTTTCTAGTCATATAGGCCCTTTTCTCTTCTTGCATCTCTTAACTCTTGCTTTTTCTAGGAGGTGCCTAGGAAAGTTAAGTGTGTCTTGTCTGGGCCACAACTGTCAACTAGGGCACTTTCCATGACTACCTGGTTTCTGCCAAAAAGATATGGGGAAATCCTGACCCTGATCCCTGTCAGTGTGCCTTTAATTGGAAGTAGGGTCTTTGCAGATGTAATTGGTTTATGTGAAGTCATACGATGGTAGACCTTTCTTCCTAATCTGTTACAGTCTGAAAACTTCTCTTGTCAGAGGCCCACATTAGTTTCCACTGACAGGGCGGTGGTGATTACACATGAAGTTCATCGGCCAAGAATTGAACCAGGTCTCTCACGTGGAAGGTGGGAATTCTGCCACTGAACCTCCATCGTCCTCTAAAGACTCAATCATTGCAATGATTCTGGGATGATGCTCCTACTGTCAGCCATTCCGGGCACACCTCAGGGACTCTCCTTTTTCTCTCCAGAGAATGGAGCTCCAGGCTTCAGCCAGGGTGAAAGCAAGAGCACTGGAGAAGACTCTGGGAGAGCCAAATACTTCTTAGACATCCTTGAACAATCTTCCTGTTTTGGACCTCCTCCTGCATCCATTTTCCAGGAATGTCTCCTGCCATGGATTCCAAGGCCACCGGGGAGTTCTGCTCCACAAAGCACAGTGGACTGCTGCTTGCCTTTCCCTGCTGCTTGATTGAGAATCCATTCACTTTCAGTCCCCAACATTTCAGCTGATTGTCTCCTCTCCGCTTTTCCTCTGTGAGCTTTTACATTAAAAAATGCTTGGGGGTTAAATGGCGCTTGGAAGGAAGCAGAACTAAATGCATATTTTCAATTTACCGCTTCTAATTGCAAGTGTCTTCAACCTTATTCTCTCCCCACTGATCTCTGAATTGGGTTAGAAGGAGTGGAAAGGTGGGTGAATTATGACATCATTGTATGTCCCTGTATGTCCCCACTGGGAAGCAGAAATAGCTACAGTAAGTTTAGATTAGAAAAATTCTCTCCTTCTTATTTATGGACATGGTCTAATTCTGTTTCTGCTTAAGATAAGAGGAGCAGGGATGTATTTAAATGTCAGAAAGGAAAAAAAACAACAACCACGGAGATAATAGCAGAACTCCCCTGGCTGTGTAGGATGCTGGGAAGCTTTATCAGGGGAATCTCTAGAAACTTCTGAGAAGCAGAATTGACAAAGAGCTAGCGTCTAAACATGCATCTTAAAGTGACTGTCGATGCCTTGGTAAGGCACAGCCACCAGTGTGGGGCAAGCACACACTGCCCTTTCTGCATTAAGATATAGCTGCATTTTTAAAAGCCAATGCAGCATTCCCCTTGATGCATGTTTGCGTACTGCAGATTTGTCCTGGAGTTCAAGTCACTCTCAGCCAGTTAGCACCGTGCTTACTTTTCCAGCTTGGTGGGTGTAGCTGCTGCCAGATGGGCCATGACTCAGTCGGGATCACGGAGGGGACGAGGGGGCTGAGGCAGCTGGTATGAAACACCCACTGCATGCAGCCCACCCGTCAATAGCCCATCTTTCCACTCCGTGCGGGAAGCGTGGTGGTGAATCGCCCCACTTTTGCAGAATATTAGATTTACCTGCTCTGCCTTTGCCTTTTCTTGTCATCTTTTTCCTTAGCTTTTCTGCTCTAATTCATTGGGAATTAATACACATATGATTTCATAGTTCAATCACGTCCAGCAGAGCTGTACATTTGCCACCACGATCAGTTTCCAAACATTTCTTTTCCACATGAACTCCTTGACCTCGTCTCTCCTTTCCCTGCTGCCGCTGTACCTGCCCGTCCTCCCCAATCCCTTATTCTACTCGCTACTCTGTAGGCTTATCAATCCTGGGTTTCATATACCGATAAACGAAAAAACATGTAACACAACTTCAAAGGGTGGACCCCAATGACCTAACTCCTCTGAGATACTCCCCAACACGTACAAACAGAAACCAAACAGACAATGCAAATAAAAAACACAGACAATTCTGTATGCATGCATCATGGGGGGTGGGAATCTTAGTTATCATGTAATTACCCGGGGGGGGGGGTGTATGGGGAGGGTAAAGGTGCTTGGGTGAGCATGAAAGCTTTAGCTTTTTCAAGGAGGCCATGATGATCTGTTAGCATAGATTACCTGTGCCTTAGATGCCTGTGGGTTCCTGACTGTCGTGAAGCCGGTGTTGCGGGGACAGAGAGGTCCCTGCATTGCCAAGGGCCTGGATTGGATTTGTGTATCACTGGGAAGCGACACTCATAACAAAGACGTTGTCATTGACCGCTTTGCACTGCTGGCTTGGCCATTCCTTGCCCGGCTCGGCTCTGCCTTTGGAGGGACAGTGCTAGCATATTGCTGAGTTGCCCAGGAGCCTCTAGCCCCATGTATCTGGAGGCATGGCTCCCTGGAAGGAAGCAATGAGGATGTGGGGGAGAGATACTACTGGATCCAAATGTATATAACTCTGATGAAGACCGGCCATCTCTCTCAACCCCAATCTGATTTGTAAAGCAAGAGACAATGTGCACACTCCCTTGAGACCTGTAGGGAAGATTAAATGAGAGAACCGCAGTGAACCGCGCAGCACATGTGAGCCAGCGACAGCCGCCGTCCTTACTGTGATGGCCACTGCTGTGCGATCAGTCCAAGAAAGAAGGAAAGGGGGGCAAGGCGTCCCTGAAGGGTCGAGGCGGGGGGGGGGGGGAGTGATAAATGCCAGGCTCATTCGACTCTGAATTTTCAGACTTTCTAGCGGGTACATTTTCAAAACTGCGGAGTAGATCTTTTAAAATGATGCTGTAGACCAGCTTCCAAGGATCTGTTGTTCCACTGGATTTCCTGCATTGAAAAGAAATAAAAGCACCATAAAATGGACTGTGAAGGGAATCGCCCATGGTAGATGAAGCCCTCCCACCCCCCGCCTTTTTGTTTTCTTCGTCCTGTGTATCAAATCAAATGCATTTCATAAAGGAGCAGGGACCACTTAAATCAATGCAATGAAGCATCCTGTAAGCATTTACTCCAGGGACTAACAAAAATCAATTGCCTACTCATGGTAGATCTTTAATAAAAGATTGGATCTGAATGGCATTGAAACTGCCATGGCCCCTGAAGGGGGGCGAGTGCCCACGAGGCAGCGTCTTTAGTATTGCTTCCATTATGTGTCTTCACGGGAGGGTTTGATTGAGGCGTGCCACACTGAATGTAAAAGTCTATCCCTTCATCTCTTTACTTATGAATGATTAGATTCATTATCTTAAATAAGAGAAGGAAAGAAGATCCCCAAGCCTGGTAAGAACCAGAGTGAGTATATGTATGTGCATTCTCAAGAGAACTCCGCTTGCCTGATAACTCTTAATTAATCTGTGCAGTTCCTCTGTAAAGAGGACACCGTTTTAGCGCCCTGCCCCCGATGTGTAGATCTAAAATCCGAGGAGCACAGATGATACATTGTGCCTGCCCTGAATAGCTTGCTTTAAAGGAGTTCTGTACAGTCGCTATGATGGAGCCTAGTCTAAGCTGTGCACACAAGGGGGCTTTGACTCAAGCGTCCTGTAGAGGATGCCCGGGAGGCTGTTTAAATAGGAAAACTCTGTTAGCAACATTCAGGTGGTCCCAGCTAGTGGAGGGGCAATGCAATCGATGTTGTCTCCAGGAACTTGCTAGGGTTTTCTTTCCTAAATTCAGAGTCCCATGCAGTTCTCTATGGATTTTAGGCTCCAGTTGCAAATTTCTGCCAAGAAGTCACCTGGGATTTGTTGATTGTACAGATCAATTTGGGGAGTATTGCCATTTTATCAATGTTGAGTCTTCAATCAATAAACATGAGTTGCCTTCCAATTTATGTAGATATTTTAAATTTATTTCCACAGTTTTGTACTTTCCAGAGTTTTACATTTTGCATTTCTTAAACTTATTCCTAAGGATTCAAATCCTTTCGATGTTTGGTTTCCTGATTTTCAGTTTGGGTAGTTTGTTGCTAGTATATAGAAACAATTTGTTTTAGGATATTAATCTCATACCCTGAAACCTTGCTGAACCCATGAAGTAGTTCTAAAGGTGTTTGTATGGATTCTTTAGGATTTTTTTTCCATATACAATATTATGTCATCCACAACTACAGCTAGACCCTTTTATTTTTCACTCTTAATACCTTTCTTCTCATCTTCTTGCCAAGTTGATGTGGTTAGAACTTCAAGCAAACACTGAATGATAGTGAGAGTGAGCCACTGAAAATAAACTTTCCATCTCTCACCTTTGAGTATTATGTTAACTGACTTTTTCTCATACATTTCTGTTTCAGATTGAAGTATTTATCTTCTGTTCCTCATTTATTGACTTTTTTTTAATCATGAAAGGGTGTTAGATTTTATTTTTCTGCCTCTGCTGAGCTGATCATGTAGTTGGCTGTCCTTATTTTAGCAATATGGTTTATTCTATTAATTTGTCTACTCTGTTTCAATAGTTTCATTAAAAGTACTGCTTGAGAACATTTCCATCTGTTTAACCTTCTCTGAAACCTTGCCTGTGGGTCACCCAGAGGCAGAGGGTGGGATTGAACTTGGGATACAGATGCTTACCAGGGACCAGCATCTCTGGAAGAAAGCGGGCGGAAGTGAGACCTGGAGGAGAGGAAGCCGAGCTGTTGTGCAGGTCTCACAGAGCCTGTGCCAGCCAAGGGAGAACCTTGCAAAGGCTAGTTCTCAGCAGTCATGAGTCAAAGTGGCCAGGCCATTGGGTGCCATCTTGTTCATATAAACGGGCGACTCCATAAAGGGACTGCCCACAGCATTCTCTGCAGCTAACATGAGGCTGACTGTTCGGACCACTGGCGGCTGTCTGCAGATGACCTAGAGAAAGCAATAAGTTCTTCTTTTCAGGACAGCCTAAGTCTTGCATTACCACGTCATCCACACCTTCACTCGGAAACCTCAGACTCTGACCCTAAGTTTGGAGCTGATAATCTGAAGTTTAAGGTGCAGAAGTTTGAGACAGAACAAACCTCTGTGACCAGAGCTTGGCTCAGGAGGCCAGCATTCACACATTCGCAAGCAGGCCCCTTGCAGACTCTCCAGCAGCGCACACAAGCCCATCCCCACGGGGCTCATAGACTTTGATGACTAATTTGAGGAACAGGACTGCCCCAAATCAGAGATCATTTGAGAATAAATTATGTTTACTTCTGAGAACAAATAATACTCATTGAATGTAGGAAGTGGAGCTCGCTGGTATTCATTTGAGAAAGGGAGTTTTTAATAGACAATACTGTACTTCCATATGCTTCTTTTTAAATGCGTTAATTCCGCTAGTCTGAATTTCTTCATCTTTATCTTTATCTCCCTAGCAGAGGTCTCCAGATGTATAACCCAGAGGCCGGGCAATCGATGAAAATGTGGCAAAAAGGGGAGGGGGTGCAAAAGTCACATTTATTTCTATTAAAGTGGATGCTTGTAAATCTACAATAAATCTTTGGTGTCTTCCGAGTCTGACTTTCCATTTCCTCTTCCTTTGTCCCCCTGGGCTTCACTTCCGCAGTTCTCTACATGCAGCTGGCCTGGGCTCACGGTCCCTCTTCTCTGGTCCCGGAGATCAGGGTCTTCTGAACAGGAAACCACATTCACACCAACATGAAGTGTCAACATGCTTTATGCAGCTTGTTTTCAAAGGTTTTGCATACTAAATTGTCTGGACAGCAGGAAGTTCCTTCCTCTTCTCAGCAGTGTTCTCTGAAGCAAATAAATGGCCCTTCTCCTATTCAAGTGACTATTCCTTTAATCTGGAGCTCATGAACTGTTTTCCAAACTAGGTGTCAAATTCATCTCCATCTCTCTGAAATGCCAGCACTAGGCAGGAGCGGAAGCCCATACCAGGGACTGTGTGATCATTTCATTCATTTGGAAGAACTTTTTGAAGCCCCTTGTGTATGCTCTGTCATCTATTAATGTTCTCTATTTTATATCTCTGGGTCCTATTATCCATTGCAATGGCTATACTGAACTCACAAAATTCACAATTAAAGAAGTTAGGAAGTTGTAATGCAAGTGAGAAATTCTCAGGATTGAATGGTTTATCAGAACATGTTACAAAGTTCTTTCGGATCTGCAAATAAATGCACAAACGTGTTAGTTCAGCTTGGCTAAAGAACCAAATCCAGTGGCACTCATATATGTGTAAAAAACAGCTTTATATCAATAAATAATTGTATATGAGGAAAACATCCCCACCCAGTCCAGATTAAGTCTGATACGAGTCCATAAATACCTCTTCAGACTCACGCAACCACAAGCAATAATGCAAAATGCACAAAGGTCACCTGCTGGTGGGTACAAAGTCTTGTGGGTCCAATGGTGGTGGGCACATCTCCAAGGCTCTGGCAGGTCTCTGAGTGACTTGAAAGTGAAGGAAGGTGTGGTAATTACATAATCTTGTGTCAATTTGAGGATTAAAAGTGTAAGGTTGGAGTTAGCCGCTCAGTAAGGATATTGCCAATGAGGCTTCTGTGTGGGTATGGCCTTCTCCTGAGGATTCTGGGAACTCTGGTATTCCTCCTTGGAGGCAGGAGACACTCTGTCTCGAGGCTCACTCCCTGTGAGGCATCCCTGTGGAGAAGACACATGGAGAGAGGCTGATGGAACCAGACCTCTGGAGCCGGAGAAACCATGTGGAGACCTCTGCCAGCACTGAGATGCTTCTACCTCCACTGGATCCACAAGACTTTTAACCCACTGGCCGGTGATCTTCCTGCATTCAGCATCATTGCATATCTTGTGTGAGTCTGAAGCAGAATTTATAGACTGGTACTGGACATATAGGCTAATATCAGACTTAGGGGCTTGGACTGGCCTGGGCTGGAATACTTTCTTAATATATAATTGCTCTTGTATATAAAGGTCCTTCTTGTATACATAAGACTGTCCATGAATTTGTTTCCCTAGTCTACCCAGACTAACACAGAAGGTGAAGGCAGAGAGGGGGAGAAGTTCCCAGGACCCTCCTTAGAAGGTCATGCCTGTAAGAAGGTACCATCAGACTGTGACCTGATTGGCAGGCTTGACTCCATCCATACACTTCAAGTTGACATGAAATGATGTGACCACCACACCCAAGTTTACCACGCCATTGCAAGTCTTAACCCCCAAACATTCAGCCCAAGCTCTTTGGGTCAGCAATCCAACTTCCCATTTAAGTGCCCAGAGGTACCCCACTCTTCAAGCCAGCCTCGTGCCCCAAAGAGCAGCTGGGCTTGCACCATGGGTTGGGAAGCCGCTCACTGTGCCATGCTCTGGCTCCTGATTCTGCGCTGCTTCTCTGCTGTTACAGCGGTCGTCTGAACCCAGGTTCACCATGCAGGGATTGCATGTCCTGAGTAAGAGCTACACTCTCGACTCTTGCTGGTAATGAGATCCCTCCTCCTAGTTCTCTGAGGGCTCATTTTCTACACAGTAGGGTGTCCATCCAATAAATCCCATTAGCAATTACTCACGGACAGAATTTATTAGTATCTTCCCCCACTTTCCTACCAGACCCATGCAGGAAACGTTGTTTGGTATGAATGAGAGATTTTGGCTAGAACAGCCACATTAAATAATTACTGCCCCTGCATATGTGTAGACTCCCCGCTCCCCCCCCCACCCCCATGGGAAGTTTTCTCTTTGTTTTAAGAATGATGAGAAGCTATTTAGCTTTTAAGATAAGGAGTGATATTAAAAATGTCATGACACATGGAATCCAGGAACAGGAATGGAGTAGCGATACCAGGAGGAGAAGGGGAAGGTGGTGAGAGGAGGGGAGGAAAGGGGAACTGATTGCGATGATAGACACATAACCACCATCCCCTACCCCGTAGCACCCCACCCCCAGAGGACGAACAACAGAAACTGTGGAGGAAGAGAGACAGCAGTCGATGTAAGATATGAAAATAATAATCATTTACAACTTATTAAGGGGTCACGAGGGTGAGGGGGAAGGAGGGAAAAAAGAGCTGATACCAGGCACTCAATAGAAAGTAATGTTTAGAAAATAATTATGGCAACATATGCTTGATACAATTGATGTATGTATGGATTGTGATAAGAGTTGTATGAGTCCCTACTAAAATGTTTTTTTTTAAATGTAAATGAAAATTGAAAAAAATTCAATGAATGATACACTTAAAAAAAGGAGCATGTTGCTCAAGCAGACATTCCAGTTGACCTAAACTATTTGCCTTCGAGAAGACTCAAAGGGATATGTCTGGCTTACGGCTAACTGTTTAAAGATTATCTTGAAGCAATAGCTTGAGAGCTTTATGCTTAGACTTTTCCAGATAAGAATTAGTGGAGGACCCTTAGTGATAAAGTTTGTAAAAGCATCTTTGTCTCCCATTCTTCCCATACCGCTATTCCATTCCCCCTAGGCATGGCTAATAGGATTCAGAGTTAGCAAGTACTCCACGAAGGCATGACTAATGGAATTCAGAGTTAGCAAGTACTCCACGGAGATTTTGCTGGAGCAGTGCAGCTGCAGTCTGTTTAAAAACAAAGTTTGAGGATCACTGAAGAATTTACTTTCTTGGGATATTACGACTTGGTCTCTACTTACAGGGGCCAGGGTGGTGGTGGTGGTGTCATTAAATAGACAAATAAAACCAACATAAGAATAGGCATTTTACTCTTAAAATCTGAAAATATTATCTGAAATATCCTTGCCTTGTGTTGCTCAATAGCAATGACTACTAATTTTCCGTTGGACTATATAAGACCATCTTCCGTAACCAGGAAGAATTGCTTCTGTTGAGCTTCATATGAGTTAAGAGAGTTTGTATTGCTTTCATCCTGTCAAGTGTTTTAAGGAAATTACAGCAAGTGTCACAGCAGTTGGCAATGGTTCTTCAGCTGTCATTTATTGCTACCAAACATCCTTAACCTGTAGAAGTTTACTTTATGATCAAATGATAACTTTTATAGGAAAATCATAGTATGAACACAGAAGAGCTGCTTAAATGGGTTATGCCAGATTACTGATCTGCGAATCTGTGATTCAGCTAAGGAAACAAGTCTTTTGATACCTTACAGTGGTTACAAATGGTGAACACTTAAAATCCACAGAGATTGGCCTTTTTCTGGCAAGCCGGCCCAGCACTTACTCTTAATAAAACTAATCCTTACAGAAAAGCATATAATAATAGGGAACATTTATTGACTAGGTGTGTTGGTCCAGGTTGACCACAGAAACAGATTCATCGACACTCATATATATATGAGAGAACTTTATATCAAGAAGTTCAATGCCTCAATAAAACATACCAGCCAATCCAGATCAAGTTTGTAAGTTCTATATTAGCCCATAAATCCAATATTAGCCCATGAATCCCTCTTCAGACTCGTGCAGCACATGCAATGTGCAGGAAGATCACAGGCCGGTGGGTGCAGTGGCTATGGACGCATCTCCAGGCTCTGGCTGCCATCAGCATGGCTCCATGTGGCTTGTCAACAGGAATATGAAGCAGAGAGTCTGTGTCTGGCTTCCAGTGAGTAAGCTATTTATCTCTGGGTCACCTCCAAATGAGGTAATTAAGCAGCGACCTGATTGACAGGCTGAACCCCACTCTTTCATTCTTAATATTTTCAAGTTGACACCAGATTATGTAACTACCACACTAAGTATGTACCAGGAAGGTGCTAATATACTTTATATTCATCTCTCTTTCAATCATAGAACCAAATGAGAAAGTTATTGTTCCCATTTTACAGGTGACTTAACTGAGGCCTAAAAAGCCAAGGACATTACTCATGAACACATACTAAGTAATGGAGATAAATATATTTTTAAAAATCATTAATAGTTATTAGTTATTGCTGTTTAAATTAGATAAATGATATATAGTTTGGAAGACAGTAGTAGCTTTTTAATGGTGCTATTTACTGTGTAATGATTTTCAAAATGAAGAAATGTAAGAAAAAGAAAATGAAAAGCTGTGCTTCCTTCAAATGCTCCGTTAGTTGGAATGATATTGGGTCTAGTTTAACCAGCTTTTTCCACATAAAACGGTGGTGTTAACACTTTTTAATACATTAATTTTCTTCTAAAACTGCATTTAATAATGTTTAATACTTGGCTCCTATTTCAGGTTGTAAACATGACTTACTTAACCAATTATTTCAAATTATTAAGTTATGCCGGATTTATTATTATAAGCCTTTTACGACAGAACCTTATTATGAAGTCTCTTATTTCTTAGTATAATCTCCTAGAAATTGAGTCAAAATTAATGTTTTAAAAGTATTTAATATACGTTTTTCAAACTGCCATCTGAGCTTGTTGCAAGGTATACACTCATTATCAATGTCCTTATCTTTGTACCTTGTCTAGCAAGGGTGCAATTTAAATAAAATAGATTGTTTGCCAGTCTAAACAGTGAAAAGATGTGCATGCGTGTGCGCGCATGTGTGTATGTGCTCACACATTCATGCATCATGTGATTTCTCAGGAGATTTCCGTTCGACTGTTCCTCAGCTCACTACAGGCTGGCTTCCACCCTGCCTTCTCTGCATCTGCAGTTCCTAGCAAGCTTGGGACCACCTTCCCTCGGAGCTCAGTGTTCACTTTGCAGATTTTAACTACGATGGTCCCTTCAGTAGCAAAGTGTACTTAGAATCAACCTGCCCCTCTTGAAATATGGTCTAGATTTCTGGTGCGTGGGTGTGCTCCTCTGCGTCTCTTCCTTTCCTGTTGGTCGAGTCTCTTCTCCATTTTGCTTGCCTCTCTTTTGCTCCCCATGTCCTATATTCTCTTCTTCTTCACCATTGTGCACTGGGACCATTTCTTTTTAATCTTCTTTCTCCCTACCTAGATGGGCATCCCTGCTGGTTAGCCTGAGTGTCCACTTATGTTAATGATTCTCAAATCTCTCCAACCCAGAGCTCTTCTCTGATCTCAGTTGTTGATAGGGGTTGTAGAGTTGAATTTGATTCCTAGTAACCCATGATATACTCAGTATTCTTCACCAATACCATAATCCAAACGTGTGCATTTTTTTTAGTATTCTCTCTTCATTGTCCAGTGTTGGCATGCATAGGAGACAATAGAAAATACTCTGGCTTGGGTAAAAAGCCTCTAAGTGCCCCAGAATGACTTTGCTTTTTTTTTTTTTAATTTTAACAATTTATTAGGGGCTCATACAATTCTTATCACAGTTCATACATATACATACATCAATTGTATAAAGCACATCTGTACAGTCCCTGCCCTAATCATTTTTTTCTCCTCTTTTCTTGTTTTACATTTTATTAGGGACCCATACAACTCTTATCACCATCCATACATATACATACATCAATTGTATAAAGCACATCCATACATTCCCTGCCCCAATCATTCTCAAAGCATTTGCTCTCCACTTAAGCCCCTTGCATCAGGTCCTCTTTTTTCCCCTCCCTCCCCTTCCCCCCCTCCCTCATGTGCCCTTGGTAATTTATACCTCGTTATTTTGTCATATCTTGCCCTATCCGGAGTCTCCCTTCCCCCCTTCTCTGCTGTCCCTCTCCCAGGGAAGAGGTCACATGTGGATCCTTGTAATCAGTTCCCACCTTCCAACCCAGTCACCCTCCACTCTCCCAGCATCGTCCCTCACACCCTTGGTCCTGAAGGTATCATCCACCCTGGATTCCCTGTACCTCCAGCCCTCATATGTACCAGTGTACAGCCTCTGCCCTATCCAGTCCTGCAAAGTAGAATTCGGATCATGGTAGTTGGGGGGAGGAAGCATCCAGGATCTGGTGGAAAGCTGTGTTCTTCATCGGTACTACCTCGCACCCTAATTAACCCATCTCCTCTCCTAAACCCCTCTATGAGGGGATCTCCATTGGCCGACACTTGGGCCTTGGGTCTCCACTCTGCACTTCCCCCTTCATTTAATATGGTGTATATATATACATATACACATATATACACACACTTACATTGTTTTTTGTTTTTTTTTTTGCATGATGCCTTATACCTGGTCCCTTGGCACCTCGTGATCGCACTGGCCGGTGTACTTCTTCCATGTGGGCTTTTTTGCTTCTGAGCTAGATGGCCGCTTGTTCACCTTCAAGCCTTTAAGACCCCAGACACTATCTCTTTTGATAGCCGGGCACCATCAGCTTTCTTCACCACATTTGCTTATGCACCCATTTGTCTTCAGCCATCCTATCATGGAGGTGTGTAGTCAATGATATGATTTTTTGTTCTTTGATGCCTGGTAACTGATCCCTTTGGGACCACTCGATCACACAGGCTGGTGTGTTCTTCCATGTGGACTTTGTTGCTTCTGAGCTAGATGGCCGCTTGTTTATCTTCAAGCCTTTAAGACCCCAGTCACTATCTCTTTTGATAGCCGGGCACCATCAACTTTCTTCACCACATTTACTTGTTCACCCACTTTGGCTCCAGCCGTTGTGTCGGGAGAGTGAGAATCATAGAGTTCCAATTTAATAAAAGCAGGTATTCATGCATTGAGGGAGTGTTTGAGTAGAGGCCCAAGGTCCTTCCGCCACTTTAATACTTGACCTATAAATATAGACACATAGATCTATTTCCCCATCCTCCTATATATATTTGCATGTACATGTCTTTGTCTAGACCTCCATGAATGCCCTTTGACTCCTAGCTCTTTCCTCCATCTCCCTTGACCTTCCTCCTGCCCTACTACCATGCTTCATCGCCACCTGGGCTAGAGTATACCTCTTCTCTAAGCAACCTTACCCTTGATCATTTCCCACCAGGCCTGCCACTCCCCCTTCTCTACCATTTGGGGTCCCATGCTTTTCCTTTGTCCCTGGGTTTGTTAACACCACTTCCTTACCTCCCCTACCCCCCCACCCCAAGTCCCCCCGGAACTGTCGGCCCCGTTGTTTTTCCTCTAGATAGTTCATCCATCCTGTCCTATTCAGACAGACCTGTGGAGTCACTAACATGCACGAAAACTAGACAGAGGAAAACAAAGCAACAGTATACAACCAGACAACAAAACAACAAAAACAAACCACTGACAAAGAACAGGACAAAACAGTTCACAAGAGAAAAGCTTGTAGTTAGTTCAGGGATCGTTTGCTGGCCCTTAGGAGCATTTTCCAGTCCAGTCTGACTTTGCTTTTTAATAATAAAAAGGGATCTTTTGCAGTAGATTTGTGCAATGCAGCACAGTGTTTGATTTTTTTAATCAATCATTTTATGGGAGCTCATATAACTCTTATCACAATCCATACAGCCATCCATTGTGTCAAGCACATTTGTACATTTAGTACCATCATCATTTTCAAAACATTTTCTATCAACTTGAGCCCTTGGTATCAGCTTCTCATTTTTCCTTCTCCCTCTTCCACCCTCACTTCCCCCCTCATGAACCCTTGATAATTTATAAATTATTTTTTCATGTCTTACACTGACTGATGTCTCCCTTCACCCACTTTTCTGTTGTCTATCCCCTTGGGAGGGGGTTGTATATAGATCATTGTTCCCCCTTTCTCACCCCACCTTCCCCTTCCTCTCCTGGTATGGCTACTCTCAATATTGGTCTTGAGGGATTTATCTGTCCTGGATTTCCTGTGTTTCCAGCTCTTATCTGTACCCGTGTACATGCTCTGGTGTAGCCAGATTTGTAAGGTAGAATTGGGGTCATGATAGTGGTGGGATGGGGTGGGGAAGCATTAAGAACTAGAGGAAAGTTGTGTGTTTTATCGGTGCTATACTGCACCTTGACTGGCTCGTCTCCTCCTGCGACCCTTCTGTAAGGGGATGTCCAGTTGCCTACAGAAGGGATTCGGGTCTCCAATTCACACTCCCTCTTACTCACAATGATATGATTTTTTTGTTTTGTTTTGGGTCTTTGATGCCTGATACCTGATCCTATCAATACCTCATGATCACACAGGCTGGTATGCTTCTTCCATATGGGCTTTGTTGCTTCTCAGATAGATGGCCACTTGTTTATCTTCAAGCTTTTAAGACTCCAGATGCTATATCTTTTGATAGTTGGGCACCATCAACTTTCTTCACCACATTTGCTTATGCACCTGCTTTGTCTTCAGCATTTGTGTCAGGAAGGTGAGCATCATGAAATGCCAGTTTAATAAAACAAAGTCTTCTTGTATTGAGGGAGCGCTCGAGTAGAGGCCCAATGTCCATCTGCTACCTTAATACTAAACCTATAAATATATGCACATACATCTATTTTCCCATCATCATATATAAATATATTTACATATGGACATACCTCTATTTAGACCTGTATAAATGCCCTTTGCCTCCTAGTTCTTTCCTCTATTTCCTTTTATTTTCCTCTTATCCAACTATCATACTCAGCCTTCATTTGGGTTTCAGTAATTCCTCTCGGTTACATTGTTCTTGATCATACCCTTCCAGGTCTCCTACACCTTCCTCACCATCGATTTTGGATCACCTATTGTTCCCTTATCCCTGAGTTTGTTAACACCCACCTCCTTTCCTCTGCCTCCCCCTCTCCCATGTGCCTCCTGGAACCTTAGGTCCCATTGTTTTCTCTTCCAGATTGGTTATCCAGCCTATCTTATCTAGATAGACCTGCAGAGATAATAATATGCACAAAAACAAGACAGAGCAAAACAAAGCAACAAAGGAAAATAAAAGAACAACAATAACAAAACAAAAAAAGAGAGAAAAGCCTGTAAATAGTGCCAGGTCTGTTGACTTTTAGGAGCGTTTTCCTGTCGAGTCTGATGCCGTGCCATGCCCTATCCCAGGGTCTATTTTTGATATTCCCTGGGGACTTCTTTGCTCTGCTACTCTTGCTTTTCTGTTGCATGTACTTCGTGTTTAGCCTCAATGTGATGGGATCAGATCGGACATAATTCTGGAACTTTGTCTCTAGGGTTGTCCCCTCCCTGTAGTGCTATGGGTCAGTGAGGGGCATTGTGTCTCATGGTGGGACTGCCCTATGGTCCTCTCTATGCATTGGCTGCTCTGAGCAGGAATATAGTCCTCAGGGTTTGGTGGGTCAGGGTGTGCTCCACTCTCTCTCCCTCCCCATTTGTTTGCTCCTGTGTGCTCTGATCGGACATGTCCCTCTCCCTGAGCTATAGCTTCAGTGCTGACCTCTGAAGTGAATTCTTGGGAGGGCGGGGGGACGTGGGGGGCTGTCCATGTAGTTGGGATTGGGGCTGGCCCCTCAGTGTTTGATTTCTTCACTGGGGCTTCCAAGGACATTGAATGTGGACCCACGGGAAATGAAATCTTTGACAGCTTCGATCTTTTCTCTGTTGATCCTGATGCTGCGAGGTGTAATGTACACTGTTTGTGAGGTGCAATCTGCACCGAGGTTCTTGTCTGTGATCTTCCACGAGTGCTTCAATTCCTTCTGCGTATGGCAGGTTGTTACTGAGCCTTCCTCCAATCCTGATGCCACATTCTCCTTCATCTAATGCCGCTTCTCGGATGATCTGCTCAGCATCCAAGCTGAATAAGCGCAATGAAAGGATACAACACCTTTCCTGATGTTAACCCTTGCAGAGTTCCTAGTCCTCGGTAAACAACTGCCTTTCGGTCTGGGTGCAGGCTTCTCGGGAACACAATGAGGTATTCTGTTCTGGAATTCCCATTCTTCATCTTGTTCTCCATACTTTGCTATGACCCACACATTCAAATATCTTTGCCTAGTCAGTGAACACAGATAAGTCTCCTGGCCTTCTCTGCTAGCTGACACCAGCGATGACCACCCTCGTTCAGTGATTCCCAACGCGCCCTTAACGACTGTTCTGCGGGACTCTTCTTTCTCTCCTCCCTGAGCCTTTTATGGGGTTCCTTCTTCCAGGCGCCAGTCACCAGCCTGTTGGTGTTCCCTAACTCTGCTTTTACTTCTCCTAATATTTCCTTCCTTTCTTCTTCCTGTTTTTCTACCTTCTCTCTTCCCAGATTCCTGTCTTCTTTCCTTCCTTCTCCTTCCTTTCATGTTCCATTTTCTTTATTTCCTGCTCCCTTCATCCCTTTCTAACCCGCTGTTCTTCCCCTCCTTGCTTTCTTTGCTTCCTTTCACTCCCTTTCCCCTTTCTATTCAGTTCCTTAAATGATTCAAAGCAACTAGAGAATTCTACTTCTAGGCATTTCTTTGAAAAGTCAGACCCAAGGTGATCGTCAAGAAGACAGGAGGGCGAGGAGAGAGGGAAGTCATTTTGCTCTGAGTCATTTTGAAACTTGGTAAGCTTTCATCCAAATTATAGAAAACTCTATTACACGAGCTTGAGTTAAGTATAAAATCCTAGGGCTTTGAAAGAAACTCCTCTAAGTTAATATAGATCGATTAATCAACATTTTCCCTCATTAATATGCCATCCCTGAAGCCATGTGGAGAATGTGAGCGGTCCTATAATCACCGGGGACTCGCTGGATTTGCTATTTCAGAGAAATCCCCTCATTCATTTATCCACTCAGTTGAGTGCCCACTTAATGGATGTCCTGACATTTTAACTGATTGCTTTGGTCGTGGCAGCTGTAATAGACCTTTGGCTTTTCAGAACGCCAGCCCTCTGCCCACTCAGAAGTCATGCAATGAGAGTCCTGTCTGTTTTGATGCGGCCAGCAAACACGCTCCAGCCACACACTGACTTTGCATCCTAACCCCTGGCCTTCTGCTCTACCAGCGGAATCTCCAGTCACTGCTTCAGCTGGCAGGTGAGTGCGTCACGGCGGCAGCTGCTTCCATCTTCTTGGCGAAATGAAACGGAGATTGTAACTATCTCTTTTCATTAGCTCGGCTGTTCCACTTCAGCATTGCAGAAGAAGCAGTGCCGGCCCCCAGAATGCATGATGGAGTAGGATTGATGCGCCCTGGCCAGGGCACGCTTCACCGAGGGCTGGGCCTACAGCACGAGACATCATTCTTCGCAGCCCTCCGGTGCTATTGGATGTGTAACTCGGCAGCTCTTGGGAAGATGTGAGGGCGCATCTTTGTCTTTCAGCCTCTTGTTCAAGTGATTACCACGTTCTGTCCATTTCTGCCACTTAATTCTCTCAGGATCTTGTTTTTCCCATTCCCGCTCACTGACTCCTTCCTGTACCCTGACCCTCTACCTCTTTGATCCCACTTGGAACTAGGATGGCCCCCCAGGTTTCACTACTTCCTGCTTTGTGTCTGCAGATATTGTCCGTGCTGTTACCAGAGCGATGCACTAAAGAAGCACCAAACTGCCCTTCTATTTCAAAACCTTCACCTGAATATCTGTTACTCTAAGTTTAGGTGTCATCTCCTATCAAGGCATTCGAGGAACATTGTGCTCTGGTTCTCACCTCCCTTTGCATCTAGCACCTTCCCTGTTTTATGACTAGCTCCAGTTCCCTGAAAGTCTACCGTGCTCTTGTATTTGCTAATGTTTCTGTCTGAACTACTTTACTTCCCCTTGTTCCTGATGAAGCTCAAGCGTCAGTTCAAAGACATCGGAGAAGCTTACTGGGACAACCTATCTCCCAAGATCCAGGCACAATTGGATATGTTGTCTACTGTGCTTAGTTTGTGTATTTTAGAGTATTTGATTACTAATTTTTTGAGATTACTGACTATGTGTTTACCTTTTTATCTTTTCCCCCAAACTAAAATGTAGCAAGTATACATTAAATAAATATTAATGAATTAATTAACTTACACTACATTCTAGAAAATGCTTCTGTGGCATCAGTTATGGTTCTAAGTATTCCCTGTATGTTACTTCATTTAACAGGTGAATGCATACGGCCAGGTGACCTTTTGATCAGTGGGTACTGCATTGTGACTTCAATGTCAGATCTGTATAGCAGCCAGTCTGTCATCTAGACCTCACACTTGTTCCATTGCTTCCACCTTTTCCAGCCCAATAATAGCCTCTCTTTAGGCTACAGGCTAACCTGGTTACGAAACCATCCAACATCATGGGCGGAAGTGTCAAGAAGTGACTTTTCCCAACAGTGGGTGGGAAGGTTCAGCCCCAGCGTTGACCATTGGTCTCTGGCTATGCTGTCACGGCCCGGCGGTTAATCTGAGCCAGGGCAAGGTACGTGGACACTGACCTCTAGAGCCTGTACTTATCTGCCTCTCTTCCCTTGCCTCAGACCTTTAAAATTGGAACTGCCCAATTGTGGGGTGTTTTAGCAGTTCAATGTCCCCCTTTCCTCTGTTTTTATGTGACTCAACCAACAGGGCTGGGCTTCTCCCTTAATCTTCACTCCACGACTATTTCAGCAGAACCTGAGGTTGCTGGGACTCCTGTATATGCCCCGCTGTCCCTGTGCCTGTGTCAGCAGACTCACCGTAGTTGATTGTTTGCTGGACGACTGGGCTTCTTAGCATCGTCGCTGGTAGTGCCTTGGGGCCTCTGGTACAGACTTTTCCTGAGACTCTGATGGGTTTAACCTTTGTAAGTGCAGCTTGCCTCTCAGCACGAAACCGGTGCATGTGTATGGTAGTCTCTATGTGGGAAAGTGTAACTTGTGCCTTTGGCTTATAATACAGTCTTTTTAAAAGCTACCTTTCCTTGACCACCTGCTAGGTGTCAGACATAAAGCATGCACGTCAACCTGCAGGGTAAATATCATTATCCCTGTTATACAGATGGAGCCTCTGTGTCCGTGAAATACGGAATGATTTTTGCAGGTTCACATAGCCATTAAATGATGAAGTCAACATTCAAATTACTATCCATCTGAATCCTTTCCAAATGAGGGGAGGCAACTCTTAGGGTAAGCAGAGACTGTTTCAGGGTGCTGGAAGGAAATTGAGTTCATACTGAGTGCTCAATCAATACTCCATGCTCTGAATGTTGACCCAGTGGTGCTGCACAAGCCTCTTCTATTGATTGTGGTTAAGGCAATTGTAAAATCATGAAGAAGAACCAATCCAATGCTCTTCTGAAATGAGTGAACATGGGGGACCTTGTCTTGTCGGTATCTATGACTGCGGGTTTCAAAAGATGACAGAAGATGTGGTTGAAAGCACATTCAAACCCAGCAACGTGCTTACGGTTGCTGGAACCAACCTCGGCATGTGTAGGCAGGAAGAACGAAACCAATTCTGGGCAAAGGACAGGGTGTTTAAGCTTCTACCCTGGAGATGAAAACACACAGTGGAGCAGGTTGTGGGCCAGCACATTTCTGCGAAGGGCTGCCGTAGAAGGGCTGCAGAAGACCGAGCAAAGCAGAACGTTCCTGGGGAAGAGTCCAATGGCCAAAACAGGCACTGGGCAGCACAGTCGCTGCCCATTGCCCTCACCATGCATTGGTTATCCCTGCTGTGGGCCATGGAGGCAGTATCCTTCCAGGACAACGGAATGGCCTTGGGAGCTCTAAATGAGCAGCTGTGGTTTGGGTAGGACCAAGTAACATTGGAATGGGCTTTTAAAACATCCTTCTGTGCTGTGAAACGCACCTGTGAGCATGTGTAAGGTCTGAGTGAATGGGTGGATCATGGAAACAAGCATATGCGACACCTAAGATGGGAGGGGGCAGCCTAAGATGTACAAGATCCCGGTCAACATTTCTGACGGCATGGTGAGCGTGGGCCTCACCTACAGAGACTTGTGGAGTGTCTAACGAGGGTTAGGAATGTCTCCGGTACACCATCTGAACGAGCAGGCACTTTCTGGTGCGTGTCAGTGTGCAGCACCCGAGCTGTTGACGATCTTACGTGAGCATGTTTTTTTAAAGAGCTAACATGTAACATTTTAGTGAACATGCATATAACCTGCATGTGTAAGGATGTAATTCAAGCAGGCAAGTAGAACATCTGAATGAGGATGCGTGACGTGTAAGTGTAGGGACTCAGACTTTCTGAGTGTGCGCCTGCTGCACCTATTAAATCCCGGATTACAAGGCCCTCACTGCCGGAGCTTTTAATTCAGATCTGGGGCGGGGCCCACGAATCTGCATATCTCACAAGTGTCAACCTGATACCGAAGCTGCTGATCCACTCTCTGAAGACCACTTCTCTAAGCATGTGGAACACCTGTGTGTAACATCAGTGGAGCCGATTAACATTTAATGAACACATGTCAGATCTAGGTGAGCACATGCCACATTTTAAAGGACGTGTGAAACCTGAACAAACATCGTGACTTCTACATCAGCACGTACAGCATGCTATAGAATACTGTGTATCGCATGAGAGTGAACGTGTATTACTTCTAGTTGTGTGGAACACCTGAACAGGCATGTCTTATATCAGAGGTTGTGTAGAATATCTGAAAGAGTATAAGCACCATTAGAATTGATATATCATCCAGAGGGTGTGTGTGTGTGTGTGTGTGTGATACTTGCAAGTACTCAGTGTCTATGAGACTAGGCAAACATAAACAACTAATTACCATACAATGTGGGAAATGCAGCAATAGGTGCCTGAGAAAAATAGATTCATTAGGAGCAATAGCTGCTTTCGGAGCGAAGCTCCACAGGGGAGGCTGAGTGGGCAGGAGTTCAGCGCCAGCTTCAAGGCAGCAATGCCATTTTTCAAAAGCTGATTAGGAATTCCCCATGATGCCATGAAAGGTAGGCCGGGGAGATAGCTCTGTGGGAGGACCCATCACAGGCAAAGAAAGGACACATAAAATAGTTGGGCATGTTCAGGGAGCCTCCAGAAGTTGGGCATTTAAGACCTGGGAAGTGGTAGGCGGGAGCAGTGCCCAGGCTAGGGCGTAGATCCCAGAGGCCCTGGTGGGCCATGCTGGGGAATCCATTTCACTCGGGTTTTCTTCCCCTTTGTGATGGATGTAGTATCGATGAATGGTTTTAAGCAGTGAAGGAATGTGATTGGCTTAGACTTAGAAAACTTACTCTGGAGACTTGAGTGGAAGATAGATTGGAAATGGGCAGGGAGTCTACAGCACCATCTGTTTATGATAAATGGTGAGGTTTTAATTACAAAAGCAGTGGAAAGTAAAGAGAGAATTTAGGAGTCATTTTAGGAGCCAAAAAATAGGACCTGTGAGTCTGTACACTGGTGGGTGAATCCACATCAGCGAGAATGAGGTGGAGAGATCAGGAGGAGGGAGATGTGCATGGGAGTCGAATTCAACTCGTGGTGACTCCAGAGTCTCCTGGTAGAATTGCGCTCCGTATGGGTTTCTGTGACTAGTTCTTTACTTGGCCAAGAGTAGATTCCCAATTCTTTCTTCCGAGGCATCGATGGTTAGACCTAATCTAATCTTCCCATTATCAGCCAAGCGCATTAACTGACTTCTCCCATCACCCAGGGATGGGTGTGCTATTCAAAGCAGTCAATGTAGGTCCTTCTATTTCCCTCGGGAGATGTTGCATACTGGGTTCTGGAGCTTAGAGGAAGGTTCGGGTGAAAGATAGCCATTTGGGAATGACTTGTCAGGGGTAACAAAGTCCATGAGCATGCAGTTCATTTTGGTGTGAGGAATAGAAAGCCAAGAAGACCAGGTATAGGGAGCCCTGGCATCACCAACATGGAAGGCTTGACTAGAAGCCACTCAAGCCAAGGGAAATGAGGCAAAGCTGTCAGAAAGGCAGGGGAGTGTGGCAGCGCAGGACCTCATGACAGAGAGTCCCTTTAAAGGTAGAAAAGACATCTAATTCCCGACAGCGCTATACTGGGACCTGCAGAGTGAGTACTTGCTGACCAGGAGGGCACTGTTGGGAGCAGGGGGTGCCACATTCCACCCTGACTGTCCCACTGGTACTGTTGTGGCCTTGATGTATTCAATTTTTAATGTTAGCTCAGTTTGATGTATTCTTTTTATCTGAGAGTCAGAGTACAAAAGCACAAGTGTAACACTTGCTTCGCCTGTGGGTGAAGGTCAGATAGCTTCCCTTGGTGTGCTTGTGCCAGGGTAGCCTCCAGCGCTGCTCAGTCCTGGGCTCACACCTCGAAGGCCTCATTTACTAGCTTTGTAATCCTGGACAAGTTATAAATTCAGGAATCTCATTAGGCCTTAGTTTCCTAGAAGATACATCTAATAAAAATAGGCTTGTGTGTGAGTATTTAAAGAGAGGGACCAGCTACATTGCGCTTTGCACAATGCCTGGTTCAGAGTAAGTGGACAAGTGAACACACTGCAGCAGAAGCAGCAGCAGCAAAAACCCTATAAAATTATTGTGATGAAGGAAGCCAAATTTAAGTCATCTCGAAACTCTTCCCAACCCAGCCCCCTTTGTCTGCCCCCCCCACCCGCTTTGGGGTCTATGATGCTGTGATGAGCCAACTATCAATAGACAGCTCTCCCCTAAATATTGACTAAGAAGGATTTTTTTTCTTATTGCTGACATATTTTTCACAAAAGATTCCGATGGGAAAACAAACACCATGGAATGCAAAGACACTAAACAAATGTCAGAGCAAACCAGAGCATGCCCCTCCCTCCAGCCCCCCTTGAGTCAGCCAAGGAGTCTGTGCTGCATGGAAATGAAAGAATATCTTCCACTAATTACCCATAACGAAGTGTTGCCTAGATCCAGCCACTGGGACCGGTGATTATTTGTTTCTTGGCATTTTGCAGGAAAATGCGAATGAACTCTGGACTTGGCAGCTGATGATGCCTCTTGACCACATCTGGCCAGGGCGTCTTGCTGATTCCTTCATGAGACTCACGCAATAGGCATCTTTCATCTGTGCAATGTCCATAAGCGTGTGGGGCTTGCAAGAAGTAGGCTACTAAGAGGAATCCTAGACTGGACTGGGGGCCCAGCAAAGGAGAAAGATACAGAGGTCTGAGTTAAAGCGTGTTGCACGTCAGAGGGAGCAGAGGAGAGGGCCTCTCACCTTTGGGTGACAGTGATTATTTTGCCATGCAAAACCCCACTCTTCTGCTTGCAAAGCAGGATAATGAGAGCAAATGCATGAAAGGCTGAATCAGAAAAAGAAATGGAAATTAAGGGTTACCCTCGAATCGCTGGTTTTTTTTATTATGGTAGGTATTATTTGAGCTGCCCACTTCTGGATAAAACCACCGACCCTACTTTCCACCTTTTGCCCAATTTGCTTGCTTGAAGTCCACCACCATTGCTCTCCTCCGTGGGAAACACTTGAATTATTGTGGCCCTCCAAGCATGTTCTTATATGTTGCATTCAAACATTTTAATAATAGATTACTATTATTTTGAAAATAGATAGGTTGACATAGAGCCAGTTTGCCAGAAATCATTTACACCTTGTTACATATACATGTGAGTGTGTTTCATTGTGATCACAGCTAGTGTTTGCCAGCATTGGCATTTGAACTTAGGTGGCCACTGATAAGCTTTTAAGGCCCTAATCACCACTACTCACCAGAACAGAACGCAGAACATTGTCGTTGTGGACTGTGTTCTGCTGGAGAACCTTGAAGACTCCTGAGCGTGCTGTCCTATGCCCAAGACTCAACGACTCACTCTCTCAATAGAGTCGGTCATGGTTACGGTTTGCTCCCTGTATGCCCCACTATGTTCATGGATGTACTTGGGAGGTATATAGATAAGTATGTAGAGATGCCCTCTGTTAAACCTGTATTATATTAATGGGTGTAGTCCCATTGACCTTCCCAAACCCGTTTATGCTGCTTGTCTTTGTGTCCACTGGTGGATAACTTCTTACCGTCATCGCGGATTGATATGCCGGTGGTAGTATTGGGCTGCCTTTACTTCTTGGGTTAAGGCAATTCCAGTGTCTCCCGTTGCCTTGACCTCTTTTGTCCTGGCCTCCACTTACTGTAGGTTGTCTTTCCCTTCACCCAAGTTTGTTCATATCTACCTCCGAGTTAGTGATTTACTCTCCTTTCACTTCCCTAGGAACCTTCACCGAATGTCTCATTCAAAAGATGGACATACCTCTTCTTGACTTTTTAATAGTAGGAGTGCCATACAATATTTGTCACAAAATCTGTCTTTTTGTGGCTGACAGACTTCACCCAAGATCCATATGCATTACCAATGATCTTCTCATTCTCATGTGCATACTTCATACGTTCTTTGTTCCAATTATTAATGAAGGATTGCAATGGTTCTTCTTTGAGCCATACTGCTCCAGAATAAGAAGGTCCTCAAACCTGTACTGCACCCATGCCATTAAGCTCTGCTGGACTTGGAGGAGGGAGCTCTGTGCCAACTATATCTTCAGTGCCTTCCAACCTATGGGGCTTCTCTACTGGCACTGTCAGACAATGCTGCATCTTCATCGGGTTTCCAATGGATGCTTCTGTTTTCAGAAGTAGATGACCAGGTTCTACTTCCTAGTCTGTCTTAGTTTGGAAGTTCTGCTGAAACCTGCCCATCACGGGTGACACTGCTGGTATTTTAAATACTGGTGACATTTCTTCCAACATCATAGTAACATGAAAACCACCACGGCATGGTGAGCAGAAACGTGAGTGGTGGCACCACATCACTAGTGGAAGTACAAAACAAACAGGAACACCCATGAAGAATGCGCCTTAGACCCGAAGGCCGTGTTCAGGACCAAAGATGAGAAGACAGAGGGGGACAAGGGCACCAGGTGAATGGGAATGGAGAGCCAGGGAGGGAACAGGAAGCATGCTAGGGTATCGCAGTCACGTCACCATTTTTATATGGCCTGTTGATCATAAAGCCAATTTTCTAATACTTCGAAGGGCTCTAAGTATAGAGCATCTTTAGATGAAGCACCGGGTCGACTCTGTTTTCGCAAACGCCAGTGCTTTGACAGTCACAGGACTTTGCTGCACTGTGATCCTTCTATCCCCCTCCCGTCATGCCCTTGGCTCCAACAAATGTATGCTCAGAGGACCTTTGGGCATTCTCCGGCCCCCATCTATACACGCTATCAGCAGGCAGGCATGTTAATTTGCATAACATTTGTGTAAAATTTCACCCAAAGCACAATATTAAAGAAGAAAATCTGTACAATGAAAGTCAAATATCTGGAAGGAAGGGAATGTGTGATTTTAATTTTCTCCTTTGGAAAATCTGCATTTATTGTTTTCCAAAGAAAATGATAGTGTTGTTTTTAAAAAGCCATTTTGAGAACATAAAATATAAAATCTAAGACACCTAGATCTTCCTGCTAAGGGTAGAAGCAAACCCTCTGGACTTTATTAACTTCAGCTTCCATCTTTTCAAAGCACATTTTAATAACAAGTATTTTCATCGTCTGTTAATTTTTTTCTGGCATACAATAGAATTCTTATATAGATGATGCATTCATAAGACCTTTCCTATTTACTAGATAATTCCTTCAATTAAACTGTTTTGGAGCATGGATTATGAAATATTTTGGTGACAGTATTTTTGTCATATCTATGCTTGAACACCAGTACACAAAACCATTTCAGGTAAAGAAAACTTTCCAGATACTTTGTCATTTTATATTTTATTGTGAAGCATATGCAATATATGTCTTTATATTTTATGTATACAAACATAAGATACACACATATTTGGGTGACAGTATCTCTATCTTACTTATGTTTGAATACCTTAACAATGGTGAACGATCAAAATAATTTCATATACTTTGCCTATTCTGTGGATCTCGTTTGGCATATAAAGATCTTTTGTTTTGGTAAGATTGGTAAGATAGGCAAACTATACAGCACTGTGAGTCACTTTGTGAAAAATCACAGAAATTGAAGGACACAGTGATAAAAACTGCACATTATTTTCTGAACATCTCTGACCACACTGAGTGTCCCTGGCCATGCAGTGCCGACGCTCTAGTGTTTCCCCCCACTTGTCATGAGTGAACTGTCCCCTTCTAAGGCACCCCTAGCCCACACGATCATATCCTATTGCGACCAATTCCATCCTGTGCTTTATTCCAACACATTCATACTCAGAGGCTCATTTGGAATTCACCTGGCCCAATATATCCACTCTTATCAGCATGCATGCCTGCTAATTGACCATCATCATAAAGGTGTCCTATGGAAATGTAAAGGAAATGTGGTTTGATCATCCTGCTTACACACCTTATCTGAATAAGCAGATGGAACAGTCAGAAATGGACATCGTTTCAGGGTAGCTTTTGTGCACAAATGTAATCAAGGTGATAAAGACAATGCCCAAATAGTCAGTCATTTTCTATTTTATTATGAAGTGTATGCAATGTAGGTCTTTACACGTATACGCATAGGTAACAGGTCCCCTACCTCTAGCACTGGAAAACGAGCGCAGAGGGAAATGAAGCCCAACCTCATGAATTGCATTCAGCTGAGCTTGCCCATGTATGTGGTCCTTACCCATTTGATCTTGGATTCATCTTCCTGCAGATGCAAATGTGGACTTTGGAATTTGGCTGGGTTCCCATCTAAAAATATTCCCAATTAACAGCTTCAAATGCAAACAGTGTTGTTAGCAGTAATTTGAGTGCTTCGGTGCAGACGAATCGCTGCCTCTCCCTGCATTTAATCATCGTCTCCCCCTGGCATGTAGTCCTCAGGACCGTGCCGCCTCCTCACTTGCTTACCCCGGGCAGCACAGAGCTGAGCTCCACACTTTCCGTACGGTGCTTCACACTTGGGGAGGAGTGCTGAGCGTGCATTTTCAGTTCTCCAAATCGCAATAAGAAGAGGCGCAGGCAGCTGTCTAGCGTTGGAACATCTGAGCAGGTGTGTTGAGACTTCGCCCGCACACTGTCAAGTGCCAGGGGGTGGTGTTTGCCTGAATGCTCTTTGGCTTACTTATTTATTTGTCATTTATGTTGAAACCAACTCCACAGACACAGGTCCATGCCAGTGGAAGCTGACCTCACCGTTCAAACATGTACTGAAAGACTGGGATATTTGCAGGCGAGATGGCTGGAGGCTTGAACGATGACTACTTTGCTCCCACGTGTTACCTCTTCTCTTCATGACAAATCCCAGGGGACACATCTCCCTGTTTGTTGGGACAATTGTATGTGCCTGTGGATCTCTATGGCTGGCTGCTTCTTACAGCTATAGACATTCCGATTCAAGAGGTGCTAGAGTGTTAAATCAGAAATGGGGAGAGGAAGTGCTAAGAATTTAATTATCTTGCTGAATTCATAAGCATTTTAATGCCTGCTTACCCAGCAGAATGCTTTAGTAGCCTTCCGTGAGAATCCCACACTCTCATCTGATTTATTCAAGCCCAAACCTCAACCAACCAACCAACACACACACACACACAAAGCAACCAGGTGTGTGTTTTTGCACATTGACGTATGTTCTGCTCAGTTGTACTCCGTAAGTGCTATTTGCTTTTTAGAGAAGCATCAGGAAAGTGATAAAGGGCATGACTATTATTGACATGTTCTTTTGATATAAAATTTTAATTTCATGTATTATTTTAAGTACTGATGTGTTCTTTTGATATAAAATTTTACTTTCATATATTATTTTAAGTTTTCTACAGAAAATAGGTCACTCATTTCCCTTGAAGATAAATTGTTCCTTTACCCTATGGGCAGCTAGCTGTATCAATCAGAAGTCAACAGTGGCCATGGAGTCCCAACTTGCATTTTCCTAAATGTTGTTACTGAGGCTTAGAGAAAATACACAGTTGTTATTAGGAAGAAAAAGGGAATCTATTTTGTGCTGTACTGAAACTTTTTTTACATGCAAACACCTCTATCTCCCCTCCCCCTAACACAAGAAATCGTCCAATAAAATAGCTTGGGTATTTCTGCAAAAACTTGATTTGGGTTGCAAGGCAGAATCGTGGTGAGTTCTCTGGCCAGTGATAAGTGAAGGTGGAGGCTATGGGCAGGGAGGAAGGCCGGGTCCCAGGAACGCCACCTCTCTACAGACGATGGCAGGAAGCTCTGCTAAGAGACGAGGGGAAGACAGCTGCAGGGGAGAACAAGACATGGGGCAGAAGCATGGATGCATTGCTGGAGAAGACTGTTGGAAGTTCCATAGACTGCCAGAAGAACAAATCCATCTGTCTTGGAAGAGGTACAGCCAGAATGCTCTTTAGAATTGAGCATGATGAAATGTCATCTTCTGAATTTTGGAAAAGTGCAGCATGCTAGGTAAAGTGGAAGGACAGTGACCGCGAGGGAGCCCCTTGATGAGACGGATGGGAGCTGCCCCAGTGGACTCACAGCTAGCCTGTGTGGGGATGTCCTGGGCACATCATGACTCATGGGGTCGCCATGAGGGGGAACCAACTTGATGGCACCAAACAACAACAACAGGGGATGTTTAGGTGGTCGCATCGGGATCAAGTGTGGAGCAATGGAGACGTACTGCAAGGCAGACAGGGATCTGAAGGTAGATGATTTGGGAAGAATCGGGAAGGCAAACATCATCATCAGTGCCCGGCAATCGCTTCCTACGGCACATAGGACACAATAAAAATGTTACCAATGCCCACTCCACGCTACACAGTCCAAGCCCAGGTTTTCCCTTTAACGTATTTGTACACTCCCACACAAACAACCCCCAAACAAACACCCACTTCCATCGAGTGCATTCCAACCACACATAGTAACTCTGTTTGGGGTTCCTGAGCCTATAAATAGCTGAGGGAGCAGACAGCCTCTTCTCAGCACAGCAGCTTGCTCACCTAGCAGTTAGTAGTCTAATTCCCAGGAGCCCCACCGCTGTGTGGGCTTCTTTCTGCTCATCTTGACGCTGTAGCACAGAACTCAACTCCCTCATCGGGTTTCCTAGACTGTAACCTTATGGGAACCAGGCCATTCCTCCTGTGGAGCAGCTGGTGTGTGGCTGTGTGGGGGAATTGATGGCACACAACCAAGCACAGGCAACCTGGTGCTTCCAAAATGCCAAGCTTTTGTCTGACTCCAGGCATCTCCTCTGCTGGGGACCCTATCCTCCCCCCCAACGCCCCATGGACCGCCCCCTACTTTGGCTGATTCCACTCCTCTCGTCAGCTGTGACAGCCATCCTCTTCAGAGTATAGCCTTTCCTGATCCCCTGGTTTCAATTAACTCCTCCCCCACCCCCAGAGTCTTTTGAATCCTGTGTGTTTTTTAGACTTCTTATTAGAAGGTAGAATTAGCCTGTGCTTTCTGTTTTCCCATTAGTGTGTAGACCCAGCACAGTGCTTGTAGGTATTCAGTGTATGTTGAATTAATGAATTAAGATAATACAAAAAAATACAAAAACATATGCTCATGATGCTAATATGATCAAGAGAGAAACTCTATTCTTGGAAGCAATAAAAATAAGCTGTAATTAGACTGGAGAAAAGTGTCATGTTGTGGCCATAACAATAATCCTGGTTTCGATATTATTCTAGGCATCAGGTCTTAGCAGAAATAGCACAAAGAAGTTGATGCCCAGTTACCTAAACAATGATTTGAGTATGAAAGTTCTTTTGAATCAAGATAAATCAGGAGCAGGTGACTTGTTGTCAAAGCCTTGGAGAGAAGGAAATGAAGCGGTTTATTATAGAAGCATATGCTCTGACTACTTCCTTTGGCCATCTCCTCTCCAGGGATTGTGCGTGCGTGCGTGTGTGTGTGCTCATCTTCCCATTAAATGTGGCCTAATCTCCCTACAGTCAGCTGTTCTAGCTTATTGTTTTCTGTTATAATGTTGTATTGGCATGCTGTCTCCCATACTATCCATTTGTCAAGGCAGCCATGTTCAGGTTTACATCTCCAATGCCTAGCAGAACACCTATATATGAAATGAGCATTGAGCTGTACCTTCTGCCAGGTACATTGCTACATTGATAGCTAAGTACAGCCCGGTCTCACTGGTTTGTCCTTGTCTTCCTGGTTAGGTAAAACAACAACAAAACCCTCTTTGGGGATAGGGATGGGCTGTGCCTTGCCCATCTTTAAAGGTCCTGTCTTCTGTCGTGCCTGGAAAGTGCCCCAGTGAAGGGTCTGCTCCATCACTGTGTGTGGGAGTCCATTGAGGGACTGTTTTGGAAGGTGCACTGCCCCACTGCTTAGAGACGAGCACAGGGCTGTGTCATCGCTCTCCACTTGATGCACATGGCGGGCACTCGTCCATCCCAGCAGTCCTTCCGGAATCCATCCCGAGACAGCGCTCTAGTCCCAGCTTCCAATCCACCGGGGTGGTCTTACAAGGTGAAACCGAATTCACCACATCTTGGGCTCCAACGGTTCAAATCTGACTTTGAGCCTGAGCTCCATGCTGCTCTGGTTTTGTTTGTTTATTATTCATATGGAAAATACTGTCATTTTTTAACATGATGGTATCTTACAACCGTACATAGGATTCTGGATAGGTAGGTCTACAGAACAAATGAGAACAAATACACCGATGGGCCCCAGGCTCTGGGGCGGAGTTTGGTGTGGACACTGGGGGGAGGCTGCCCTTCATTATGTAAGAGAATCCCCGAAACCTTATAAATATTAGAATACCTAGTAGGTCATCATTCAATACAGTAATTGCATCTTCATAACTTGTCTTATAGATAAAGGAGGGACAGTCTCATCCCCAGCTGACCCAGCATATCCTGAGGTGAATGTAGGTAAGAGACCATTTCAGTTGCTTAGATTCCAACTACTATTCAGAAAATGAAACCAACTTGAGCTTCTGCAACAACAGCCATCAACATTAACTTACCGCACCCTCACAACACCCCCTGTGACTTAATGTAGCAACAGCAGTAACTCATGCCAGCTTCCAACAACCCGGTGACTTAATGTAACAACCCCGTGACCAGCTAACTAGTATCACCCCCAACCTGAGAGAGCTGCAAGCTACCTTAACAAATTGGCCAAAGTCACAAGCTAGTAAATGGTGGGTCAGCAGGATCCCAGCGTCAAACAGAAGGCCCACTTGGATTCCCATGGTTTAAGGAGATTTCAACAAAGGGTCTTCTGGTCAAGCTGTCGGCTGGCTGTTTGAAGCCAGCTGGCCTGCTGTCATGCCTTGGGACTTTTCACTGCATCTGACCTAACCCTGCCATGGTGGACCTAGAGATGCAGCTGACAGCAGGGAGGTGTTTGAGTGGAGAATCCAGGGGGCAGGTAGAGACCAGACTTCACCCTTTGCTCCCTGTTTGTTGTCAGTATGCCCTTGGGAAGCCGACATGAGCCGCCCAGGCCGTCCCCTGAGCTTGCAAGGTGAGAAGAGTGGGTCTGGGACGAGCAGCTGTAGAACAAGAATCTGGACTCAAGCTGTCTCATAACAACTTCGCAATTCGGCCTCTCTAGTACAAAGTGCCCCAGCAGGGCTGGTGCGGGTTTAATGAAGGCCGACTGGTCAGCCTGGGATGACTGTCCGGTATTCATGGAAAAGCCCAGCAGGCGGAAGCTGCTAACCATGCTTCTCTCTAGGGGAGAGCCAGAGACCACTTCTTCAGGGTCTGGTTTAGATTCATTTACTCAGTAACTTCCAAGAGGTGGCGGAGAGGTCTCCTCTTTGTTTTGTCACCTCTTGTAGCTAATTATGTTTCTCAGAGTAGGCTGAGCCCGGCAGCTGCTGCAGGCGACTCTGGGGTAACTTCAGCGTCTCACTCCAGGGCCAGCCGGTGCTCTGTTTGCTGACCTGGCACATCCTCCTCCCATCTCCACAGGGCGGGAAGGGCACGCGCTTGGAACATCTCATTTCGTTTCCCCCAGTTGTTCTTAGGCACGGCCGAGTCCGTTCTGTCTCACCGCGACCCTCAGGGCTCCAGCACAACGCTGCCCGGCCCTGTGTCGCTCTCACGCCTGTTTTGGTCTGAGCTAATTGTTGCAGCTACTGCCAGTCCATCTCATTAAGGACCTTCCCTAGGAAAGTAAGCACTCTGTTCTCAATTGGAAGGTGGACTCTGTTCCAAAGTGAAGTTCAGAAACATGGAGAAAGAGGCAGCCTAAATATTTACCCATATCTGTAACAGCAACCTGTAGACAGTTAGCCTGGGAAGGGGCTTGAGTTCGTTGTGGGCATGGTGAGTGATCTCAAGTTTGGAGGTTACCCACTGTCTACTTCCGGCCAAACGCAGGGGCCCATAATGATGAGCAAGGCCGATACATTTTCAACAACTTTCAGAATTTTACCTTCAGAACATAACAGTTAAAACTCAAATATGTCTATTGAATGAAGGGGGAAGTGCAGAGTGGAGACCCAAGGCCCAAGTGTCGGCCAATGGAGATCCCCTCATAGAGGGGTTTAGGAGAGGAGATGGGTTAATTAGGGTGCGAGGTAGTACCGATGAAGAACACAGCTTTCCCCCAGATCCTGGATGCTTCCTCCCCCCAACTACCATGATCCGAATTCTACCTTGCAGGACTGGATAGGGCAGAGGCTGTACACTGGTACATATGAGGGCTGGAGGTACAGGGAATCCAGGGTGGATGATACCTTCAGGACCAAGGGTGTGAGGGGCGATGCTGGGAGAGTGGAGGGTGAGTGGGTTGGAAGGGGGGAACTGATTACAAGGATCCACATGTGACCTCTTCCCTGGGAGAGGGACAGCAGAGAAGGGGGGAAGGGAGACTCCGGATAGGGCAAGATATGACAAAATAACGAGGTATAAATTACCAAGGGCACATGAGGGAGGGGAGAAAGGGGAGGGAGGGGAAAAAAAAAGAGGACCTGATGCAAGGGGCTTAAGTGGAGAGCAAATGCTTTGAGAATGATTGGGGCAGGGAATGTATGGATGTGCTTTATACAATTGATGTATGTATATGTATGGATGGTGATAAGAGTTGTATGGGTCCCTAATAAAATGTAAAATAAGAAAAGAGGAGAAAAAAATGATTAGGGCAGGGGCTGTACAGATGTGCTTTATACAATTGATGTATGTATATGTATGAACTGTGATAAGAATTGTATGAGCCCCTAATAAAATGTTAAAATTAAAAAAAAAACCAAAAAAAACTCAAATATGTCTTATTCTCCCTGAGAGGACAAGGGGTTGAGCCTTAAAAAAATCATGAAAATGAGGGGCATAAAAAAAATAGTACTTCAAGTCCTTTTAGCAACTATTACTTAAAATTTAACAGTGAAATGTGTGCAGATTCCACATCATTTGGGTGCACTGTGCTTTTTTATCATAGAACTTGAATGTACTCTTAGCAGCTTCCTGTCTTAATGAGAGGGAGTTCTAGCTTTCTTTATACTCTCAGAAACCATCACCCAGCGCAGCCAGGAAAGACAATGATTGCAACAATAGTCTCTCTGCTGTTAAGTTGTTTCTGACGCATAGTGATCCTGTCCCTGCCCCCCCCCTCCGCCCCCATCACTGCGATCAAGTTGATTCCGACTCTTATTGTTCTATCAGACAGAGTCGAACTGCCGCTGTGGGTTTCCAGACTGTAACTCTTTACAGAAGTAGAAAGCCTCCTCTTTCTCCCGAGGAGTGACTGGTGGTTTTGAACTACGACTCTTGTGGCTGTTGGCTTGACCCTCAACCACTGCTCCTCCAGGGCTCCTCATGGTGACCCTAAAGGTCGTGCTTGAGTATGTTTGCGCCAAAGAATATATTGGCATAATTGGGTAATATTATTGATATTTCATCAAAATGCCAGGCGTCATGCTAGACACTTTTTATGTTGTTTGATCCCCCACCCCCCCAGCCACCTTTAAAGGTACGTGTTTTTCTTATCTCCATCTAAAGAAAAGAAAACCACGATTTTGGTGACAGAATTACCCAGTTAAGAGCTTTGACCATCTGTCTTCAGAGTCTGTATTACACTCTTAACTACCTATTTTTAGCTGGCAGTGTCCCTTGCAGATAGTGGGGACTCAGCAGCGGTTCATTGGTTTGTCTAGATGATGTTGATGTTTGGATACAGCCCCACATTCGAGTTTGAGGAAATGTCTGTAGAATCTTCAGTTTTCTGCTTCCACAGAAACTTTCTTGTCAAGCTCTGAAATATTGGAAGACTAGATTCCAAGAGTCACTGATAAGTCTTGAGACGCAGCATAAAGTGATCCTCTTTAATGCAGTGGCTTCATATTGCTTGTAGAGCACTGGATGCATAGTGGGTAATGTGCTGACTGCTGACCTCAAGGTGAGCAGTTCAAAACCACCAACCACTCAATAAAAGGAAAATGAAGCTTTCTACTCCCATAAAAATGGATAGTCTCAGAAACCCATAGGGGCAGTTTTACTCTACCCTGTAGGGTCACTATAGCATCTGTAGGGGCACTTTTTCCTCATTAGATATACCCTATTTGCACAGCCCCACCCAGTCATTTGGTGGGAGTTACAAAGGCTATGGCTAGGAACGCCCACATCAAGTAATTAACTTCAGCACAACTGCCTGTCCTTGACAATAACATCCAAGCGATTTAATGTGACTCCATGAATAGGATCTAGGTGCTGCCTGATTGGATCCGGTGAATCTGGGTTTAGTGAGGCAGAGCTGAGGGAGCCAAAGCGAGGACACATAGCCGCCCTTAAGCCAGACCGTTGACTCCACACTTGTGAACCTGGAAAGCCAATTCAACGAAAGAGCTGAGTCAGTGGAGTGGGAGATGCGTCTCTAAGGAGAGACTGCAACACAGAAGCACTAGGCCTGGCCTGTAGACTGGAAGGTCTGGAACGCTTCTGCAGGGCCTTGGTCCACTTTGAGATAAAGATGGCCCTTCACCTGGATGAGTAGATGTTAAGGAGCAACGAGCAAGGATGGGAAAGATGTTCGGGGATCGACTCAGATGCCTGTGGTCATCGCCCTCAAGCGTCTCTATTTGAGCCGATAGCTGATGTCATTGGGTGCCATCGAGTCGTTTTGATGTACAACAGAACGCACCACTCCCAGGTCCTGTGCCATCCTCACAGTTGTCCTTATGCGGGAGACCGTATGATAGAGAGCCATCGTTTCTTGTTCTCTTAAATAGGGCAGTGTTAGGATGAGGCTTCTGGTTTAAGGAGCACATCCTTTACGGTTTCACCTCTCCCCGTGGTTGACGCTCATTGCCTCCTCCCGGTCATTTTCACACAGCTCCGGTCTTGCCACGTCAGGTCTTGTTGCGGGTATTTCCCCCACGACACCTCCTTCTACCGATTGTGAAATGTGTTAAAGGCAGACCCTCTGCATTAGGATGTTTTGCCTTTAATAAACGGGCAAGGCTATGGAAGATAATGTTTCTGATCTAGGTGACAGTCCACGAGAAGCTTGTTCCTGGAAACTCCTGAGGGCTTGAGCCTGGGGTTCAGGGGAGTTAGCCCCCTGCCACACTAAAGTCAGAGCCATGGGAGTGGGGTGGCTATATGAGTACACAGCCCCGAGAACTACCTCAATCCCCTCTTCTCTCTCCACTTCATCTCTTTCTCCCCAGACTTACCATGTTCTTGGCATACCACAATGATGATACATGAAAGGCTAATGTCTTGGATGGGGACATCGAAGTGGTGCTTCTTTGGTAATGTGGAAGTCCACTTAGTCTCTCAGGATCTTATTAGAGTAAAACTATTTATAGGTCACTGGCCAGTGCTGAAAGGAGCCCAAGTGGCACAGTAGGTTAAGTATTGAGCTGCTAACCTGAAGGTTGGCAGTTCAAACCTAGCAGACACTGGGTAGGAGAATGATTGGACAGTCTTCTTCCATAAAGAGTACAACCTTGGGAACAGTTCAACCATGGAACCGCTATTCCATGGAATAGTTCTACCATGTCCTGTCAGGGTGACAGGGGTCAGAATCCATTGGGAGTTAGTAAATTTTGGCTCAGAGCCAGAGAGCAAACCCTGGAGGTCAGATTAACCAGTGGAGGGCAGCAGAGGGCTGCATAACAAAGGCCAGCGAGCCGCACCACACCATTTCTCCCAGGAGACGGTTCATTGACTATCAGAGTCAGGCCTAGGAATTGGGAGTACAGAGCTTCCAAGGGAAATGCCCATAGGCAACCAAGAAGAAGAGCTGGTAGACTCTTGGGAGAGGGGTTGTGCTGTGGAGAAACTGAGGAACTGGAACCTTGAAAAGGTCAAGTAGATTTGGAATACCCATGGGAAGGCAGAGACTTTGGGCCAGCCTGTGGGTAAAGGACCATTCCAGAGCCAACCTTCTGCCTCCCAAAAACCACTAGAGTCCGTGGCAAGCTGGATGAGAGGGGGGACCATGAATCAAACCTCAGTTGGCCTTTGGACCTTTTCCCTTGGTTGGAGGTTGCAGTGCAATAATGTCCTCCCCATTGTTTGCCTCTCCCTGCCCACCCACTTCACCCTTATCCCTGTGGCACTTAGTGCCCATCTGTTCTCACTTTACTGCCATGATTACTAGGATTTTGAGAGAGTCCTCCCTGGTTATCGCCTGGGCCTGTTCGAGGCTTGCTTACTGTCTCAGAGATGTCTCTGGGTTCCTTTTGGAAGCTAACGTAAGTCCCAAGTCTTCCCATCTAAAGCCATGTTCCTGCCCATACAATAATAAATCTCCTCCACCAACTGTGAGAGACTACCAAGTCTCTCAGAGTATCCCTTGCTTTTCACCCCGGTTGGCACTTCCTCTCTGCCAGTCAGTGGAATCCATTATCATGTCTTCTTGTCAGCCTTAATGATTAGAATTACTAATATTGCGGGTAATAGGCTCAGTGGCTTATTCCAAAGACATGTACATTTCCAGTGTCCTCCTTTATGGTTTTCAAGCTCACTGGCCAGTAGAGTTTATCTGTATCTTTCTCTGTATCACCTCTGGGTGTCCTTTTTTTCAGGGAAACATCCTGCATGTTTTTATTCGCTAGAGCCTTCCTGATAAGATCTCTTTTCAAGTGCCTGGTCACAGCTCTTCTACCAACAGTTGGTGACAAGTACTACTGACTGAGTGGATGGATGAATGCCTATTGTATCATAAACACCACCCCCACCTAGGACCTTCCCATTTTTTCAGTTCAGCAAAGAGAATGATGACCCTTCTTTGCACCTCCGGAAGACGTAAACACGGGGTCACTGCCAAAGGGAAGGTTGAGGACCACTTAGCTCAGCCACTCATCTTGATTGGCTCCCGAATCCCTATAGCCTGTCCGTGCAGCACTAGACGAGAATCTGAGCCAATGTCCCTATCCAGCCATGGCTGTTCCGTTATTTCCACGGTTTTGGGGCTCCCTCATCTCGTCGCTACCATCGCACCCTTTGCATTGTAACAGTTAAGCTTGGTCGTTTAGAAAAAGCATTAGAATCCATCAGTGCATGGCTATCACAGGGAAACAAATTCAGGCGGAATTTAAAAAGGCAATGTCTAGCCATGTATCCCGCCCAAAGACAGAAAAGGTGGTTCACAATCCTTAAAAGTTAGGCAGGGGCTGGGAGATGACTTCTCAACCTTGGTTTTCTCTCCCCTTCACATTCTCTGTTTTTAAAGTTTTCTATAAGATTCAGTATATGTAACTATTATGTCAGTTTCTAGACTCAGTTCACCACAGGTTCCTACTGATGGCTTGAACCTTAGCCAGTGATTTGGCTTATTAGGAGATGAAAAATGAATTTTCATTATCTGAGCTCCTGTGTACCAGATGCTGATCTTTTAACCCATACAGTAATCTTGCTCGGCAGGGTGTGTTGTAGTCATTCCCCAGGGAAGGAAATGGAGATGTAGAGGGTTACTTACCAGCAGAGCCAAACTGTGGATCCAGGTCTGTCTAAAGCCGTGGTTCTCAACATTTGGGTCGCGACCCCTTTGGTGGGGGGTATCAAAGGACCCTTTCACAGAGGGCGCCTAAGACCATGGGAAAACACCTATTTCTGATGGCCTTAGGAACTGAGACACTGCTCCTCTATCTGTCTCCAGGCGGGTCCGCCCACATGCAGATACACCCACCTACGAGTACCCAGCATGAAGATTGTTCCCATGCTACACCATGCTTCAAGACAGCATTTCATTGATTTGTTATTAGAAGTAAACACTTCACAGATATAATGATATATTGTTTTGTGATGAATCACTGTGCTTTAATTATGTTCAATTTGTAACAAAGAAAATGCATCCTGCATATCAGATATTTACAGTGCAATTCATAACAGTAGCAAAATGACAGTTACAAAGTAGCAATGAAAATAATGTTATGGTTGGGGGGGTCACCACCACATGAGGAACTTTAGGAATGGGTCGCGGCGTGAGGAAGGTGGAGCCCCACTGGTCTAAAGGATGGGTCTGAAATACACCAGTACACCTTTAATGAGGAAAAGAAGGCCATGGACCCTGACACTCTGTCCTTTGGCGTTTTAGCATGCACTTTAGTCACATGAACAACATTCATGGTAGTAAGTTATGATCAAGGAGCAGTTTGTACTTTACATGACTGCTGGGTAAGCGTAACTCCGCTTCATTCTGCATTCGCCTCAGAGCCTGTGTGCCCGCCTCCAGCCCTCTGGGCCAGCAGAGGAAGAGGATATGGTGCTCGAGGAAGGTGAGAAATAATTGGCCACCATCGCTTAGCATTATGCTGTGATAGCCATGAGCGCAGGAGAGCGAGAACAATGGATTCTTCCAGAAGGCAGCAGCCTTTGCCCTGGCTGCTACCCGAGCTGACTCTCTCTCTTCCTTAGGAGCTCAGCCTTCATGAGGACTCATCACACAGGTAGCCATGGCGATTGGGCAATGCGATTTCACTCATTTGTGCCTTAAAGAAATTAGAGGCCAGGATTGCCCACAGCGCTCTCTGGGAGGATGGAGCACGTTCAGGCGGCTCTTTATTTCCTCGGTATCAAACTGACATGGAAACTCCCTTTGCAGTTATTTGTGTTCCAGGCTCCCCCTTTCAGGGTACTTTGAATGTGTGTGGAGGGATTTTCAGGAGGAGCCTCTGAGCCATCACAAGGAATTTTGTCTGGCAGACTTCCCTGGCTTGTCACTTGTCCCCACAGGAACACCGCCATCCATCATTGAGATAGATAGATGCTTGCCAGGTCATTTAGAATCCCTTTGTCTTCCTTTTGTTTCACACACTCACACACGTATGTACACACACACACGGCATTGACTACCATCCTCGGTTTTACTAACATGGGAAGCAAAAGTTCATTGCACTTGCTGTGTGCCTGACGCTATTCTCAGAGCGTGTTCATCGCCCATCTAGTCAGTGATGGTTTTCATGTTCCAGAGGAAGAAACTATGTCAAGCTTAATATCTTCTTCCTCTCCAGACCAGGGAAAAGCTTGTTTTTTTTGTTTTACTTTAAATATATATATATATATATATATATATATATATATATATATATATATATAGTTTAAAAGTGGATATGTAATTTCAAACAACCCAGAAATGTGGTCATAGTAGAAGCTTTTATACTTTTTCATCTTGTTTAACTATTCCTGTGACCAATTAGAAGTAGCATATCCACTTAATTAAGTTTACTGCCTCAATAAAAGTGGTGTTGCTGTTAGCTGTGGTCAAGCCAGTCCCCACCCATGGTGACCTCATGGAATGTTGCCTGACCTGGCTTCATCTCCACGACAGCTTGCGAATCCAGCCGCTGAGATCCATATGCTCTTCGCTGGCAGACTGTGGGAGTAGATGGCCTAATCCGTCTCCGTCTGGAAGCTTTGCTGAAAACCATTCACCATCATAACAACAGTGCTTAGGACTTAGTGTCGGGAGACAGCGGTCCCGGAGAAGGACCACACGCTCGGTCAAGCAGCAGAGCTGGGAAAAAGAGGAAGATCTTCAACCAGATGGTTCAGCGCAGTGACTGTATCGATGGGCTTAAATCTGAGGACAATTGTGAGGGTGGAACAGGACCCGACAGTGTTACATTCTGTTGTACATGGGGTCTCTATGAGGCAGTGACGACGGCACCTAATAACAAGAATGCTGGTTGTTTTTTAACGAGACCGGCACATGTTATGGCAAACTTTCTCAGCTTGATTTTAACTCTCTCTGACCCTACCAGTTACTGAGAAGATGACAATGAACAAAGAGGGCAGACTATGTCTGAAAATACAAATAACACAAACTCGCTTCTGGGCACCTTTTCATCTCACTGTTGGTCATTTGTGCTAAGCTGCGTTGCAGCGTATGTGTAAGTGTGCTTAGAAGGGACTACGTGTTGGGGTGGGATGGGAGCTACCAAGAAGAGCGGCATCAAGAAGTACTGATAGTGTGGGTTTGGGTGGAAAAGGTCTGACTTGAAATGTGTGCTCTGCCACTTGCTATGTTACCAGTACATGAAGCCCTGGGACACCCATGGAACATGCACCTTCTCCGTTGCATTTTACAGTCCATTCTACCTGGTATGAGTTAGGGGGGCCAGCCCCCCACCACTAATCACGGGTTCGATAAGCACAATTGTATGGTTGAGATATGTAAATATTATATTAAAATCATCACAAGCATGAGAGATAGAAGAGAGAGTCAAATAATGGGGTCAAACACATTTCATGGTAGCATTGCTCACCTCAGCCCTGCTGGTGGTCCATGCGGAGAGAGGGGGAAGGGAAGGAGGACATGGGGAAAGGGAACAGGGAGCGAGGATGGGAGAGGAGAGGGGGAAGCCAAAGGAGGAGTCAAGAGAGCGAGGGATCTTTCTATTGCTAACCCAGGCTTATATACATTTGGGGGCGTGGAAAGGTAAAGACTTACATCATAGGGAGGGGTTGCACTATAGATTATACATCAATGAAAGGGGGTGGTCTAGGGACATACATGCAATAGGAAGAGGAGGGGTTGGGGGTATACATGTGAGAAGATCCTAGATTTAGGATGGCAGCTTAACTTTGACCTGTTCTCTGGATCTCCATAGGAACCATTATCAGTAGGGTGTGAACTCCTATAGGAACCAAATAGATGACTGCAGGCCTGTCCATTGTCCTTAACAGCAGGGAGCAGCCCCTCTGCAGTCTGGCAACTGGTCACCATCAGGGAGGATGCCTGCAAGCATCTGACCTCCCCCCACAATTACAGTCACTACACAGAACTCACAGACAATACTCATGTTTATTGGAGTTTACCAGCAAAATTACAGGGCGGGTTCAGTAATGCTTAGGACACAGTTCTTCAGTTGGGACATCCTTTTCTCACCCATGCCTGCAGGCAGGTCTTTCTCCGCCCCTTATCCCTCAGAGTGGCTTCTTGGGTCCCCCGGGCTTCTGTCTTGTTCAGGAAAGTGTTAAGAACAAAACAAAACTCTTTTAGCTCTGCCAATAAGTGCCAGGAGGCACCACCTTCTCCCAGTAAGCCTCTGCACAGACTCCCAGCGTTAGCCTCTGTGCATTGATGGACCAGCTGTATCAAGTGCCCAGAGGCATCCCCTCTACTCTGCCAACAAACCTCTGGCCTGAAAGTGCTTAGGTTTCTGGCCCTGGGTGCCCACCCCCCCACCCTGCCATCTCAGTTTACTAATCTGTAAAACGTAGATAGCAGTACACTCGGAAAATTTGTGGTGGAAGTTATTAATGGCTATTGAAATTATTACTTGAAGTGATTGTAAGGCTCTACATAGGTGTTCTGAATATTGCCAAATAACGATGCACATGTGATTTACCATGACCATAGCATTCTTTAAGAATATCTATGGAAAGAAGCACACCAGCCTGTGCGATCACAAGTTGGTGAAGAACTCAGGTATCAGGCATCATCAAAACAAAAAATCATATAATTGTGAATGAGGGTGAGTGCAGAGGGGAGACCCAAAGCCCATCTGCAGGCAACTAGACACCCCCTTACAGAAGGGTCGTGGGAGGAGACAAGCCAGTCGGGGTGGAGTGTAGCAACGATGGAACATACAACTTTCCTCTAGTTCTTAAATGCCCTCCCCCCCACTATCATGACCCCACTTCTATCTTACAGATATGGCTAGCCCAGAGCATGTACACTAGTACAGATAGGAACTGGAAACACAGGAAATTCTGCAGTTGATCCCTTCAGGACCAGGGGTGAGAGTGGTGATACTGAGAGGGTAGAGGGAGGTTGGGGTGGAAAGGGGGAACCAATTACAAGGATCTACATATAACCCCCTCCCTGGGGGATGGACAACAGAAAATTGTATGAAGGGAGATATTGGACAGTACAATATATGACAAAATAATAATTTATAAATTATCAAGGTTTCATTAAGGAAGGGGGAGTGGGGAGGGAGGGGGGAAATGAGCTGATGCCAGTGGCTTAGGTGGAGAGCAAATGTTTTGAGAATGATGAAGGCAATGAATGTACAAATGTGCTTTACACAATTGATGTATGTAAGGACTCTGATAAGAGTTGTATGAGCGCCCAATAAAATGATATCTTTAAATGGTCTTGAGCAAAGAAAGGGTTACCATTGGTGTTTGAAAATTGCTAAGTTAAGGCCCTTCATATTATTTTTTTAATGTCGATACTTTATATATTTTAACCTTAATACATCAAGTAAATGAACTAAGTATTCCCTAAAAAAGAAAGAAATATCCATGGAAATGCCTTAGTGGGCTCATTTTGGAACAATGTGTGTGTGTGTGTGTGTGTGTGTGTGTGTGTCTATGAGGACAGAAGTGAGACCAGCTGATCCTGGGAATCTCTCTACTAATGTTTCTCTGAGGGGAAGAAGCCATGTAGATGTGAAAACGCCACAGCAGGAGAGTGAGAGCCATTCAAGATGCAGTTTCTTAGAGCAGCAGAGACAGATGCTAACACCAGGCCTCTAATCCTCAGGGCAAGCCCAGGCTCCTTGGCCCCAGAGGCACCTGTTGCGAGGCCATCAGTTCTACAGGGCCCTCTGCGGAGGAGTGGCCCGGGACGGCGTGGGGTGGGGTGGGTGGGGGACCAGAGTCTCTGAGTGGAGGTGGATGCAGAATGCAGCGGATTCTTCCTGCGGGGGGCGGGGGGCGGGGGGAGGAGAGTACTTGTCTAGCTGTGTGAGGGCCCTCCCTCCGACGGCAGCACCAGCCCAGGGATATGGAAGGTTTCCAACTTGCCTTCTTTCTCTGAGCTACCTCTCCATAGAGTCTGTCTGCCAGGGGGGATCCGAGTCCTGAAGAAACAAATAGGGATGTGCTTTGCTTTGGAGGGATTTAATATTACTGTTGTTGTTGCCAGAGAATCAAAACTGTAGACTCTGTGCCCAGATTGCCCGGGTTCACATTTCGGCTTTGTTACTTGATAGCGGTGCTCTGTGGGACAAGTTTCTTAACACTACTTTGCCTTGATTTCCCCCTCAGTTACACTAAGTACTATGTCTCCATTGTTGCTGCTGCATTTTTCTTTGTAGCTAGACCTTTGCAGTAGGAAGATCCATAAGAAAAGAAGCTTTGGTGTGTCAGGATTACCCTGTTTTTCCACAACTCCTTTCCTTGTGGACTGTGTAGCTAGAGGTAGCTACTAGCATTACAAGTATCTTTCAAACAGACCAGTTGCCAACCTAGGGGGCTGCTTATGGAGAGATTAAGATCGGTTAAACCTACCAACTCCCCAGAAGTGAGGCCACACACGTTCTAAAGGAATGTATTGGGGAATGTGAGTACTTGGGCAGATTCCCCCTCCCTCCCGTCTTTATTTCAAGCGATATCGTATGTCTTGAATGATTAACCGAGGATTATGGTACATGTTCTCTCTTGTCTGTTTGGCAAGCAGCTAGATTCAATCATGTAACACAACACTGTGGCAACTGAATTAGTGTTCAGCTGTGATATAAATCCCTTGGGATCAAGCTTCATCAAGGACACTCCCTGTTAGAGGAAGCTAAGCTTGAACAACAGTCTTAGAAATAACACCAGGTGTGGGCTTTCCCCCTCTTTTGCTGTACATAGAATTTTCCCATCAAGACGTACTTTGTTCTACTCCTGATCCTCCCTGCCTGCCTGCACATTGCATCTGTTTCCTGATACACTACATGTTTTTGAGATCTGTATTATACTTACACTTTAATATAATTTTCCTCCTAATAAGTGTAGGGTTAAACTGATGAGTGGAACACATTAAATTATTTCCCCCTGATTATATGTTCATTGTAAAAGAACATTTGCTGTAATCAAATCATCAAAGCACTGTAATTTATAATAATGTATAAGCAGGATAGCACAAAGGTTGAGTTTGAGCTTCAGTACCAGAAGGACCAAATTTGAATCTTACCTTAATCATTTAAGAACTTTTGACAATTGAACAAATTGTTCAACCTAACCTCCAAATACTTTATCTGGAAACTTGGAATACTTTTTGTATCCCCCTTACATGATAATTACATGATTGCCACAAGCAGTCATGATACATGTAAGTGTTCGTTATCGTGCCTGGCATCGAATAAACAATAGAGGTAGAATCCCCCCATCCAGGTTTGAGTCCTAGCCATAGTACTCATGCATAGCCACAGGCCAGCTCTCAGCAAAGGCTTATATGTTGCTATAAGACTGAACAGATTTCAGTGGAGCTTCCAGACTGAGGAACCAAGGAGCAGGAAGGGAAATCTACTTCACAAACATCACCCAGTGAAAGTACTGCGTTTCACAGAAGTCTGATCCATTACTGATCACAGGATGGCACAGGACTGGGCAGTATGTAGTAGTCCTTGCCACTGTTTATCAGGTTACCACGATGCAGGGGCTGCTGCTTTGATGGCAGCTAAGGGAGGATTTCTAAGTTGAAGTCAAGCTTATGGCTCAACTCACCCCCACCCCCCAGGTGGGATAACTGAGCCATAAAGAACTGCTTTACCCCAAAGCCAACCCAAGCCAACCCAACCCATTGCCATTGTCAATTACAATTCTGATTGACCCTACATGGGATTTCTGAGACTATGAACCTTTTCAGGAGTAGAGAGCCTCTCTTGCAGGACAACTTGTGAGTTTGAACTGCTGACCTTGTGGTTAGCAGCTCAGAACCTGACCCACAGGGCCTGTACCAGATGATATTTAATAAGACCTAAGGCTGAGTGAGACGCTAGGAGCCCAGATAACTTGACTAGTGAACTTTCAACTGCATCATCCTTCAGTCACTTTAAGCGGACTTTGCCATCCCTTGATGCCACCCACATGGCATGTTTCTACATTGGTAAATTGCTCCCCCTTTAGCTGCTCATATTAGGTACAATGAAAGAAACTTGAGTTCAATACCATTGAGTCTATTCAAATTCTTCGTGAGCCTATCAACAGAGTAGAACTGGCCCCTGTGGGTTTCAGAGATTGTAAATCTTCATGGGAGCCCAAAGCCTCAACTTTCTCCTGTGAAGTGGCTTGTGGGTTTGAACTGCTGACCTTATAGTTAGCAGCCAAACATTTAACCCACGAGTGCTACCAGAGCTCTATAGTGAAGAAGCACATGTTAATTCAAAAGCCTCACCAGTCCCTGTTTGGGACCACCCAATCCTAAGCAGCCCATTGGATCACTGGAGCACTGACTAGGAACCCAGTTCTTCTGATGTCCTGGTCCAAGTGCTTTCCGCTGTATCCATCACAGCATCCACATGCGGTTTTCCTGATGTCAAACTGCTCTCTCAGTGGTCTCTGTCTTTCTCTGCCAGGCTAACGGGCCCAGATTCCTTCCCCAGAGTGTGGCTTTTGTTCTCTCTCATTTTTGCCAACTCTTTCAAGATCAATGAAACATTCAAACCCTCTATGTAAGTCGCTCTCCAGGGATTGTTCACCGAGCTCCTTAAGATCGGTTGATCTGGAGTTGACATTCTGGTAGGCTGTGTGTTCTGAGTCTTGTGAGTCATTAGATAGAGAGACTAATCTCATCACCCCAGTCACCTCTGGCTTATAGGTTGCAGGTTCCACCGCTACACAAGCCCTTTAGTGATTAAAGTCGGAGACACACACCGACAGGTCCCTCGCACAATTGTTTCACCTTCACGTTTGGTGAACGTCTGCCAACAGGTTCTCTGCGAGGAAGGAACCCAGTATGTGCCGTGAGCCCACATGACCTGTGGTGGCTGGTTTCAGATGACTGAGCAGCAAAGAGGACATGGGCCACAGACAGGCACAAGCAGACAGCGTGCTCTGCGACTGCGCTTTTAGAGTTTCAGGGCTGTTTCTCTGCTGTGTGTTTTTTCAGTGAGATTTTCTTTTTCTCCTTCACTTCAGAGTGGGTGTGAATGACTTCAGAGTTATTTTTCCACCCTCTCCTCCACCTCCTCCTCCTCCTCTTCCACCTCTTCCTTCTCCTCTTCCTCCGTTTTCTTCACAGCCCTTAGTGACAGTTGAATCCGAATTAGCGAAGAAGAATGATCCCTTCTTTTTCCCGTCACCATTTCCCACCAGCCCGCTGCCGTCTCTGTCCCGAGGCATTGCTTGCGTGGTTCACAGTGCTCAGCGTGTCCCCGAAGGAACCAGAGCATTCAGGGAGGGCTGCGGGAACGAGTGTGTGCATGGTCATCAGACCAGGGCTTCTGGCTTCCTCGGAGGGTTAGGTTTCAGAACAGAAATGGACTCTGGCTTCCCTTCTTGCTGCATGTGTCTTCTCACCCCAGGACTCATGCCTCTATCCAAGTCTGCCCTGGAGTCTGCCCATGAACTCGATCTACTTCCTTGCCTATTCTTAAGGAGCAGGTGAGTTGAGCACCTGGACTAAGGGTCAAAAGAATAGGCTCTACCACTAAGAAAGCAGGTAATCACAGCCAGCTCAGCATGCAACTGTGACTTCCAATAATCGAGTAACAAATGCTCACCTAGGCAAGCACACAGAGCTTGCTAAAGCAAACGCACCAGACTCTGACATGCCGTTCTGAAGGACACATCCCTTGACCTAGCTGACCCGCAGTGGACTAGGGAGGCAGGGGGTTATCAGTGAAAGAGGAAATGCTATCCAGGTTCAGAAACGATGAGGAATCAGAAGCCCACCAAATGGAGTGATGAAAGCAGCGTGAAGTCAGAGGAAAAGAGGACATTGTCACACGAACCATGCGCTAAGCTGGCATCAAATAGGACCAGGACATCCCTCTCGAGGAGAGGCTGCGCGTGCTGGCCTGAACAGCTGGTAGAGGACTGCCAGGGAAGCAAGCCAAAGGTAAGGGAGAAGAGCGCAGGTCACAGAGAAGCGAAGACAAGACATTTAAATATACATATATGTATATATACTTAAAAATATATACTCTTTATAATAAACTTTACTCTAATATGGGAAAAAAGAATTAGGACAGAAGTTGATGGAAGAAGTAAAGACTAGATAAGCAGAGTATAGCATGTTATGGGACGTCACTAGCCTACACCCTGTCTTTGAGGGGAGATTAGGAGATGCCAGTTCTCTGGGTGGTGGTGTTCTTGTGCACAGTTTGATTAGCAGAAGCGGCTGTGTTTTAGCCATCCCGATTCCTTGGTTGGACGCTCTTGAGCACTGCATCACCTCCATTGCCTTCCATGGCAGTCTTGGGTGCACGTGGCAGGACTTTGACCCATGCTAGCTCTGAGAATGCCTGGAGGCTAAAATGCACCGAGGGAACGCCATCTCCGTCCGCACCAGTCATATTTCTAACACTTCTTTTCCAAAGTAGCTCATGTGCAGCTATCTCCATGACCCACCACCTCCCTTGACCCCCAGTAGCCCTGCGAGTGCACTTATTCCCGTTTTGTAAGTGAAAAGTCAGGTTCCAGAAGCAAGCTAAGCATAGGGGCTAAGTGGCAGCAAGTGAAGGACAGAAGCAGGGTTTAAGCCCAGGTTCTCAGAGTGTGAGCCCCGAGTTTCCTGCTGCCCTGGCCCCGACAGTATTTGTGCAGTGATAGACCGATGGCCCCGTGTCTGTGAATGATCTGTGTGAATTGCCCGTCATGAGCGGGTTAGGCAAACAGATAATTAAGAAGATGCAAGCTGCAAAAGTCTCTTAGAATAGTGCTAAGCACACAGCAACTTCAGCCCACTTCTGCTATCAGTATTAGTGAAAGCAACAATGGTGGGAAGGACAGTGTTAGCTGTTTGTGCAAACAAGAGAAGACAAAGGGGTTCTAAAATGCCTGGGAAAGACACACACACATACACACACACACACACACACATAATTAAGATGACTACATCACCTAACCCATCCCAGTCTAACTGGTTTCAGGCAAAGTGGGCTTTGGGCCAATACTGACAAGGATTCCTGCCTTGGAGCAATAAATTCCTGTGCCTCAATTATCTTTATTGGAAATGGAGGCTAGTCATTTATAGCTCAGAACCCACTGTCTGAGGCTGAACAGGTTTCAGTGGTGCCTCCAGACTGACATAGATTAGAAAGAAAGGCCTGAAAAATCAACCCGTGGAACCACATGGGCCACAAAACCGCGGTGTCATTGTTGTGAGGGGCCACTGAACCGACTCCTGTCCGCAGCCTTGCGCACAACCTGATGTGCAACACAGTGCAACGCCGCTCAGTCAGTTGTTGGAGCCCCTGGGTCAACCCATCCCATCGAGGGCCTCGGTCTTTTCCACTGACCCTCTGCTTTCTCCAGCACGATTGCTGTTCTTCTCTAGCGACTGGTCCCTCCTGATAACACACCCAACATACGTAAGACAAAGTGTCCCTGGTCTCACTTCTACAGAGTATTCTGGCTTTACTTTTTCTAAGCCAGATTTGTTTGTTCTGTCATCTCTGGAACATTTAAAATTCTCCACTAACATAATTCAAAGGCATACTTTTTCTTCAGTCATCCTTATGCATTGTCCAGCTTTTGCAGGCGTAGGAGGCAATTGAAAATCCCATGGATTGGATCAGATGTGCCTTACTCCTCAAAATGCCATCGCTGTATTTTAATACTCCAAAGACATCTTAAAAATCATTTTATTAGGGGCTCATACAACTTTTATCACAATCCATACATACATCAATTGTGTGAAGCACATTTGTACATTCGTTGCCCTCATCATTCGCAAAACATTTGCTCTCCTCTTAAGCTCCTGGCTCCAAAGACATCTTAGGCAGAAAATTTGCCCAGCATAATTCATTGTTATTTTCCTGGACTGCTGTGTCCATTGGTGTTGATTGTGGAACTAAATGATAGAGCCATGCTGTTGCTGTTGCTGCTGCTGCTGTTGTTGTTGTTAAGGAGCCCTGGTGGTGTAGTGGTGAGCCCTTGGGCTGCTAACCACAAGGTCAGCCATTTGAAACAACCAGCTTCTCCTCAGGAAAAAGATGGAACTTTCTACTCCCAGAAAGAGTTAACATCTCTGAAGCTCAGAAGAGCAGTTCTTCCCTGTCCACTAGACTGGCTGTGAGTCAAATGGACTTGATGGCGGTGAGTTTGGGGTTTGGGGAGTTTTTGTTAAGTGCCTTGTGTGGTTCTGACTCCTAGTGACCCAATGTACAACGGAGCAAAACACCTGCGGGTCCTGCATCACTCCCACACAGTTAATATGCTGGGGTCCATTGCAGCAGCCACTCTTTCCATCCTTCTCATCTATGATCTTCCTCTCTTTCATGGACCTTCTACTGGACCGAGCATGCTGTCCTTTCAGGAAATTATCTCTCCTGATAACATGTCCAAAGTACATGAAACGAAGTCTCACCAACCTCGAGTCTGGTACTTTTAATATATATATATCTTTTGCCAACACCATAATTCAAGCGCTCCACTTCTTGTCCCGTCTTCCTGAATCATTGTCCAACTTTTACATGCCTATGATGCAATTGAATGAGGCCACAATTACTAATGACTGTATCAATATGTCTGCATCCACAGGGGCTGAAGCTTTGCTTCACCTATTTCTGGATCCTCGAAGAATAGAGGGCTAGTGCGATCACAATGTGTCAAAGGGATCAGGTATTAGGCATCATCAGAACAGAAACTCCTATCATTGTGATTGAGGAGGGGAGTGTGGAGTGGAGACTCAAAGCCCATTTGTAGGCCACTGGACATCCCCTTACAGAAGGGTCTCAGGGAGGAGAGGAGCCAGTCAAGATGCGATGTAGCAACGATGAAACATACTTTCCTCTCATTGCTAAATGCCCTCCCCCCACTATCATGATCTCAATTCTACCTTATAACTCTGGCTAGGCCAGAAGATGTACACTGGTACAGATAGGAACTGGAAACACAGGGAATCCAGGGTGGATAATCCCTTCAGGACCAGTGGTGTGAGTGTCGATACTGGGAGAGTGGAGGGAGAGTGGATTGGAAAGGGGAACTGATTATAAGGATCTACATATAACCTCCTCCCTGGGGGACGGACAACAGAAAAGTGGGTGAAGGAAGACGTTGGTCAGTGCAAGATATGACAAAATAATAATTTATAAATTATCAAGGGTTCATGAGGAAAATGAGGAGCTGATACCAGGGGCTTGGGTGGAGAGCAGATGTTTTGAGGATGATGAGGGCAATGAATGTACAAACGTGCTTTACACAATGGATGGATGTATGGACTGCAATAAGAGTTGTATGAGCCCCTAATAAAATGATAAAAAAAAGAATAGAGTGCTACCCAGCCCAAGTTAGTGGTCAGTACAGGCAAACCTCAAAGATTCTGTGGGTTTCATTGCAAAGCACCATATAACAGCAGAGGCTGCAATAAAATGAGTCACCTGCCCCTTTTGGTTTCTGGTGCATATGAAAGCTGCATTTACACTGCGGTCTCTTACGTGTTCAACAGTATTATGAGAAGGCTTGACCTCTTGTGGGACGCGGGATGCAGAGACTTGAAGTGAGCACAGGCTGGTTGGGCGAATGGCTCTAGCTGACATACTCCAGGCAGGGCTGCCACCGACCTTCCATTTGCTTTGAAAACAAAAGTCAGTGAATGGCAGGTGCAGTCAAGCCAAGTTCAATAAAACGAGCTCTGCCTGTGTATGTGTTAGCTGAGGGCATTAATGAATTCGAATGTTTACTGCACACTAGGTCTAGAGAGGTCATCTTGTTCAATCGCCTTGGGGGGAAATGGAATAAATAATATTTGAAAGCATCATTTACCAAAGAGCCACAAGCCCAGTAAGTGGTGGCGCCATGGTTAAAGTTGTAACTGCTAGGGGAAAGGTCAGCCGTTGAACTTGGCAATCGCTTTGCAGAAGAACAGGATGTGGCGGGCAGGATCTAGGAAGAGTCAAAAAACAAAACCCATTCCACGGCCACCCAGTTCATTCTAGTTCACAGCCAGCCTAGATGGGGTTGCTGAAACTGTACATCCTGACAGGGAACAGGGTCTCCCCATTCCCCAGGGAAGGGGCTGGTGGGTTTGGACTGCCGGCCGTGTGTTTTACAGCCCCAAACTTAACCCACGGTGCCCCCAGGGCACCCTCCATGGTCACCGTTAGTCTCAGCAATGACTGAATAGCAAGTTTACAGGCTGGGTATGATGCCCTCCATCCTGCAGATGTGCAAGTTGAGACCTAAGAGTGGAGTCACTTAGCGGAGGTTTCACAGCTTGGGAAATGCAAGGCTGTCTGTCATTCAGGCACCAGAAAGTATATCCTCTCAGCCACCATAATGGTCAGGCTGGAGACAGTTAAGTCCTGCGCCCAGCACAGTGTGCCACGTGTGATGCTCCATTCATGAACACGTCTCGACTCATGATCCGAGATGCTGGAACATTTTGACAGCACTCCGAAGGTCTCACGAATCGGTCAGCGCACAGGCGTTTATTGGGAAGGGCTGTGGAGTCCTTTCCTGTGGATGGACTAGCCAGATTCGCTTTGCATCCTGCTTTCGGTGATGAGGATTTCTCGGAGGGCCGCTGATGGCATTCGTTCCTTCAAATGCATGCCCCTCGTGACCGCCGGCAGTGCGTGGCCTCGCAGCTCTCCTACGCCTGAGACAGCGCTGCTGGCTGCTTCCCAAGGAGGAAGAGCAGCAGAAACGACTGACATCCCACATGGCGGTGAGCACGGTTCTGTCTCTATAGCGCATTCATCCCAAGAGCCCTCGTGACAAAGCAATTAATTTTGCAATTGGTAGGGTTTTTTTTCTTCCTCTATTTGTTGTAAAATAGATACTCTATATCTCTTCACCGTTAGGAAACAGGAAAAAAAGGATGCTTTTAAAACATTGAGTAAATAGTTATCATTAATTCTAATGACAAACACAGAGCTCTGCCGGTGCCCTCCCTGTCCTACCTGTGAAAAGCAGACAGCTGTCCACTAGCAATAGGATTGCTACCAGGTGTCATGAGTTGGCTCCCACTCTTGGCAACCAGGTGCATATATAATAGACTGAAATACTGCCCATTCCGACTCCATCTCAGACTGCCACTCACTCACTGGACACTTATCAACAATGGGCAATCACTACAAAAGAACACCATGTTGGTAAAGTTGAGAGTCAACAAAAAGAGATGGATTGACAGTCATCGACTAGGCATGCACACGTGGTCACAGTGCATACAGATATTCAGGTCCAATCCTACATAACCCCATCTACAATCTACAGAAACAAACGAACCCAAAACTAAACCCACTGGCATTTTGTCAATTCCAACTTGTGGCAGCCAAGGCTGTAAGTCTTCACAGGAGCAAATAGCCCTCTTTTTCTCCCATGAAGTGACTGGCAGATTTGAACTGATGACCTATGGTTAGCAGTCCAATGCTTATCCAACAGCTTATGTTACCTAGACTGGATAGGGGGTGGGGGGACTGAAGTGAATGTAGATGTGTATGTAGATCCTGGTCCTGTCACTTCCTAGCTTCGTCATCCGGAATAAGGCTTTATGCTCTCTGAGCTTTAACCATCATCGGTCACAACAGAGTGATGATTTCTGCTTTCCAGGTAACAGACACAGACTACCTAGCAGTTCCTGGCACTAATGAGAGCCAACGAATATAGGATCCTTTTCCCCCTTAGGATCCAAGGCATGGTAGCGAAGTGATCGGATAGATGCAGGAGGTAATTAGAGGGTGGAGATTATTGTACTCACATTGAAGGTGCCATCCTTATATTAATTTTTGGAGGCATAAAAATGTAATATAATCTTATATAAAGAAAAATAAGTTAAAGACCTTCTTACCACAGGGCACTGACTTTGGAATTTGCCTAAGGGATAAGGGCAAGCGACGGAAGGAAAAGTAAGGGGCTAGATTGCTGCTGAATGTTCATTTGAGTGAAGTGAAATGGAATGGTCCATAAGAGGAGGAAGAGAAGTCGGGGAGGGCCCTGGGGGTAAACTGTTGGGGGGAGGGTGGTGAGAATAGTTGAAACTGTTGACTGAAGGTGTGACCTAAAATGTAAAACCCCATTTACCGGCAATTTAAAAAAAAAGTTATATCTGATTACAATTGATCCATAAAATGTCCATTTTGAAGTAGAAGGCAAAATCTCCAAATAGGCCCAGAGCCAATGGATCTAGATCCAGTTCTGAATCATGTGGAGAGCCTGTCCCTGCTCTGTGCCATGGTAGCTGCTCACCTGAAGGAATGGAAGAAAACACCTGCCACACGTTTGCCACTTGAAGATCGGATTAATGAGGCCAAGCTTGTGAATCGTGGCCTGTCCTCAGAGGAGCAGAATGGGATGACAAAAGGAGCAAGAAAGGTGTTCTCATTTCCTCTCCCGATCCTGCCTCATTCTGCGCCCTCTTTGTTGTTGCTTAGAGGACTACGGCTGGGAACCTTCTCGTGACAATCACTTTTGGTGAATGGATTTGGCTTTTCCTAGGGACACAGAAAACAAGGTGACTAAATACAGAACCAAGATTCCCCAAGGGGACTAAATTTAAGTGCACCATTCGTTTGTTGGTGTCTGTTAGGTCTCAGACTCTGGCTGGTAATGCATGTGAGAGAGACAGCTAGTTGAAAAGCCAGCCAGAGTGAAACAGACCTTCTCTGAAATCTGTTTAGAAATGTTCTTTGTGTTTTACGCGCACTGGCAGGAGAGGGGACTTTATGTGGTTGAAGAGACTCTCCTTCCATTTAAATACCTCCCTATCATTTCATCTGTGTGGAAGGGTAAATGCCCCTTTTTAGAGTGTATAATCTGGCAGTTGTTTAATGACCCATAATCGCCTGACATAATAGGGAGGAATGCGTCGAGATGGTTATGCCCCAGAAAGCAGCGGAGGAGGATAGGGATAGAATGATACCAGCCAGTGACCTATAATAGCGTTTGGCCAGCTTGTTGTAAGGAGGGTTATTTTGGTGGAATGCGTGATCAGACTTATTGAACTCCCACAATTTGATGTGTTTATACTCTTGTCTAGCAAAACAGAATAACCCATTGATAGCATGATAGGCTACAAGAGACCAGGCAAATATGGAAAGAGTGGGGAGTGTTCTCTACATGATGGGTAACCCTAAGGCCAATCAGTAGGTAGCATTGCCTCACAGGTGTGATGATGAAGACACCTGGTAGGAGTGACATGAAGAAGGGACCCAACACACAAGCTCTGTCAGAGAAAATAATATCACGCATCTGTATGCCTAGGGGTGGCGTATTCATTCAAGTTGAATTTTTTGAATGGGAAAAAAGAATTGTTACCGACCACAGAGGGTTGACTTTCTGTTAGACATTGAGAGAGATGGTTCTCCCAGGAGGACCTTTGGGGATCTCCTTGGACAACAGATGATTCCAGACTGCGAACATGTTGGCTATTCAATCTTGTTATTTAATCATTAACATGATGCCATCTTTGGGACTCTGGAGGTTGATAAGATAACAAAAATATCCCTAATCTGGGCTCTAAACCAATCACTGGTGTTAATAATGCATGACAATCTGTGAAATAGATGTATTATCAACACTCTTTCTATTAGGAGATTGAAGATTGACAAGATTAAATACTTTGCCAAAAATCACACCACCACCCACTGCAAGCCAGAATGGAACCCAGATCAAAGCCAAAATTCTTGACAATAAAGATGTTTTATTTGGCTGTTGTTTTTTTCCCCCTGACCCTTGAATCTGGCTCCTCTCGTTTTCCATTATTGCTTCCTTAATTCTATTACTCACAAGTTCTCTTGACACCAAGGATTCAGCTTTGAACAAACCAGACAGGGCTGCTATCTTCAAAAAGTTTCCATTGTACTGAGAGGCGATAGAACCTCTCTCACTGAGATAAGTCTAGATTGTGTTAGGGGATCAATGACAGGTGGTGGTGAGGGAATTGAGCACCATTGGTGGGACAAGCCAGCCTTGAGGGGTAAGCAGAATAGAGGGCAGGCAGTTTGATGAACTGAAGAGTTCTGTGAAGAGGGTGCTTGTGAATTTATTTTAACCCAGAGATTGTGATGGTGGTTTTATTTTTGTTTACTCCTATACCTTTTGGTATATGGAGTTCTGGTGGTGCTGGTAGGTAAGCATTAGACTGCTATCCATAAGTGCAGAGGTTCAAATCCACCCACCTCTCTAAGGGAGAAAGATGAGGCTATCTGCTCCTATAGAGACTTACAGGCTGGGAAGATTTACAGCCTTGGAAATTCGCCATAGGGTCACAGTCAGAATCACCTTGATATCACTGGACTATGGAGAATGTTTTTCTGGCTGGGCTGAGGCAAGTGGCTTTCTTCATCTCCCTTACCTGCCTCCATCCAGACCCCATTCCCTGATTTAGTAGGTCTTGGGAGGCACCCAAGAATTTGCATTTCTAGCGAATCCCCAGTTGAGGCTGGTGTTCTAGAGGTCAGACTTTGAGAACTACTGGCCTGGAGCATAATATTCTAATTCTCACAAAAATTAAGCCAGTCTGTTTCTAATGTAACACCTCTATCTTCCAGTTCATTTATAAAAACAGTGTTCTAGCCAGCCAAACTACTGGTAACTTTTTCAGCATGCTCACGACTCTCTTCTCTGTCACCGCTCTTCATGCGGTCTCGCCTGTCTGCGACAGTCTTTCCTGATTCTCTCCAGGCTGAAATCCCCATCCTTCAAGTCCGTATCTAAACAGAGCCTCGTCTGGGGATTCTTCCCTCCTCTTACACGCAGATACGTTTGATTACTTCTTCCTCTCTGTTCCCAGACCGTCCTGATAACTCTTGCTATTTCTCATGCTCCCAGACCGTCCTGATAACTCTTGCTATTTCTCATACCCCAAACTCCAAACTCACTGCAAGCAAATCTACCCTAGAGGGAGAGTGGAACCCTCTATGGGTTTATGAGACTGTAACTCTTTTTTTTAAAAAATCAGAAATTTATTATTTTTAACAAAGATATTCCCGCAGTTAGTTAGAGCAACACATTTTTTTGGTAAGCCCAGCTTACATATATCAATATGCCAACAAAACTAAAACTCTGTGCTATTGGGTTTTTTGAACCTTCTGATATGCTGCAGTCAGAGCTGTCATTACTGGTATCGTTTAATTAATCATGTTCTTGGGAGCTCTTGCAGATCTTATCACAATCCATAATTCAGTTAGATCAACCATAATTGTTCAATTGTTGCCACCATCATTTTCAAAACATTTCCTTTCTTCTTGAACAATTTGATCAGCTCCCCATTACCCTTCCTTCCCCCAACCTGCCCCCCAGGAATGCTTATTATATTCTTCTTCTTATTATTATTATTTTGTCATATCTTACACCATCCAATGTATCCGTTCACCTACAATTCTGTTATTCATTCCCCTCAAGTGGGATTAACAGTCATCATTGCTATCAGTTCCCCCTTATCCCCCTGTACCCTTCCATTACTGTTTCTGAATGGTTATCTATCTTGCCTTCATGCATCAAACTGTCTTAATTATACAAATGAGCTGTTACTTCCATTACTGTTTCTGAATGGTTATCTATCTATCTTGGCTTTCATGCATCAAACTGACTTAATTATACAAATGAACATACGCAGGTCTAACAATATTAATGAAGTAAAACAAGGACCAAAATAGTAAGGGCAGGAAATATTAAAGGAATAGAGCATAGTGATGTGTTTCATCAGTGCTATCCTGCACCCTCGATATATCATCCCTTCCACGTAGCCCTTCTGTGAGGGACTGTCCAATTATCATACAGATAGATTTTGTGTTTCCACTGTGTCCACACTCCTTCACATCAATTTGATTGCTTGTTTTTGAACTTCTGATACCGATTCCCATCGACACCTCACAATTATATGAGCTGGTGTGTGTCTCCCATGTGGGCTTTGTTGCTTCCCTGCTAGATCACCTCTTGTTTAACCTCAAGTCTTTAAGGTCCTAGACACTATATATTTTAATAGCCGGGCACCATCAGCTTTCTTCACCATATTTACTTAGGCATCCATTTTGTCTTCAGCAATCATGTTAGGAAGGTGAGTATCATACAGTGCCGCATTATTAGAACAAGCCATTCTTGTACTGAGGTAAGATTTAAATAGAGGCCCAAAGTCCATCTGCTTCCTTGTTGTGTGTGTGTGTGTGTGTATACATATATATATATACGCTATCTATATATTTACATATATACATATCTATATTTAAACCTATATGTATAATCTTTATGGGAGTAGAAAGCTTCAACTCTCTCCCTCGGAGTAGCTGTTGGTTTTGAACTCCAGATCTTGCTGTTAGCTGCCCAACTCGTAACCCATTACTCCACTAAAGTTCTTCCTTACTGTTTCTCATAATGTGTCATAATTCTTTATATGTCTTTTACTTTGGCATGCATTCTGTAGTTTATTCGTATCTGTACCACCATCCCTTCCCCATTCCCTAGTCACCAGCACGGGGTCTGGCAGATGTTCGGAGCAGAAGTTCAGTAAGTGTCTAGTGGATAAATGATAGATGCTTAGGTAGGATGAGAATAGCCCCCTCAGAGTAAAATTGTGAGTGAATGAGTGAGAACCTACCAAGAATATACCAGTACATCAGCCCCCCCGACAGAAAGCCATGTGCCAGAAAGTCTCCGTGGCCCCAGAACATCCCGCCAACTACCTCTTCCCCAGTTGAGTTCAATTTAAGATCTGTGGAGCCCAGAGGTGCTGCAGGTTATGCATCGGTCTGCTAATGGGAGAAAGATGAGGCTGCCTGCTTCCCTAAAGAGTTACACTGTGACTCAGAATGAACTCAACGGCAGTGTGTGGGTTAACTAAGCATAAAGAAAGGGTGGGTGTTGGAGTCCTGTCCTTCTTTGGAGCCATCTAAGAATTTTAGAGATGGAAATGGTCAGCTGAACAACTTGTTAAGATAGGCATCAAAATCAAGAGACACTGGAAGGTGTTCTCCTACTCCCAGCTAGGGTCTAGGGGCAATAGACAAGATATTTCTGCCCTCACTCTATCATCCGAATCACCAACAGACAGCATTGCCTGATCTCTCACTGATGATCAGCCACTATCCTAAAGCTTTAGGGACAGACCCTGGTCTCTAAGGACTTTCAGTACTGCCAGAAACATCTGGTATTAGCATGTGGAAGAGACAGAGCTGTTTTATTTATTGATATTAAGATTTTACACTTATTAAGCCTTGCTCAGACTCCACATGGTAATAGGAATTTTAAAAGAGGTGCGCTTCTGATTTATGTTGCATTAGGAAGGATATCGAGCCCTTCTGGATAAAGGACTAGGATATTGTAAGAAATGCTGTTGGGCAAAATGTCGCTTCAGTAACTCTGACACAGCCCAGCCACCTGGTAATTTAGAGACAAATAAGAGTTGCGTGTTTGGCCTAACAGCCGCTTCCACCCTCACCCCACAGAAGAAGCTCTGTACTCGGGGTTACTTTCTGGGCGGTTTGTTGGCCTCTAGTGAACTTCATTCACAAGTTGCTCTCTGTGACTCATACCCTACCCAGTGCCCGGCGGGAGGGGGCTCTAGTATATTTCCAATGTTTGTGCATTTATAATTTGTGAGAACCGATCTATATTCATCCCCAGTAAGAGCATTCTGTGAGCATGACTACAGATTTCTGTCTTTGGGTAGGCTTTAGAAAACCAGTTACTGTGGGTTCCTTGAAGGTGCTATTTCTTCATACTAGTAGGGTAGAATTTTCTTAATAGTTCTGAGAACCAAGAAAGATGAGTTGTTAGAATGTGTTCCCTTTTTGGTTCCTCCGAAATCTTTTTATTCACAACTTCTTAGGAAGGAGGAACAAATGAGCAACAAACAAAAATGGAGCAAAATGGCAAAAGATAAAAATGCATGCGCGAGATACCAGGTAAAACAGTGAGCACCATTTAAGAGAAGGGGAGGAGCCTGAGTCTATCAGGATACAAGGCGAAGAGAGCGGAATGGCAGAAAAGCAGGAGGAGAGAGGAAGACAACGGAGGAGAAGAGAGAAGCTATAGCTTCGGAAATTGGAAGTGACTTTGCAGGAAACCAACACCGAATATAAAAGGTACATCCAGAGTTGGGGATGAGGGCACCTGGCATCCATTTGCTCTTGAGTCTCAGGCCCTTTATTGTGTGCTTTCTTATTGTCTATGAAATTCCTTTAAGAACCCTGGGAGATATTAATATTCCCTTTGGACAGAGGAGAAATCGAGCCTGGTTAAGTGAATTTCAATCACTTTTCTGATATCACTCAGTAAGTGACATAAATTGAAGCCTAAATGTGTTATGACCTCCAAACCCACGCTATTTTCTGGCCCAGGGCATTATTTTAGGTCATGGAGCTAGCTGCAGGCAGATGAGCATGCCCGTGTTCTTGGAGAGTTATGATATGTGTACACCCTGAGGGTGCGTAGTTGCTGTGTCTTAATCAGGATTCTCCAGATGAACATTTGCATCTCTTTATTTGAAGATTGTTTTCTTCTTTTATTTCATTGAATATTTTCCCCGTTTGCTATCTGTTCTCATTTTGGGCCTACCAAGTATAGGCATAACGGGCTACCTGTATCTTCCACATCCTGCATCTTTTTTATAATCTTGTTAATATCTTTATTCCTTTACTTGGTTTCTTAATCCCTGTTTTCATTGCGTTTGTTTGACATCTGTGCTTTTAGCTTATCTTTTGTCTGTTATGCTTCTGCTTTCCTTTCCGTTTCATTCTTGGGATCTACCATCTCCCTATTTTTATCTCCTTCTGGAGTTTGAGAAGAATAACTTACTTAAACCCCTGGATTCTTTGAGATCTTCTCACAGCTATCTGTAATATTTTAGTGTCTGTTGAGACTTTCCTTTTAATCGGGTAATTCTTTTCCTCTAAAATGTTCTTAATTTTATTTTTCTATTTTTCCATTGTGAGGCTTTTTATTTTTCTTTTGAATTTCTTATTCCTGTTTGGATTTATAGATTTTATGCCACATCTCAAGCTGGTGTCTTTTTATGTCCTGATCCTTGAATCAGGCTACTTTCAGAATGTATTAAGAGGAGAGGAAATAAGCTAGATTAGTAAACACTTTTAAAAAATATATCATTTTATTGGGGGCTTCTACAACATTTATCACAATCCATACATCCATCCATTGTGTCAAGCACATTTGTACATTTGTTGCCATCATCATTCTCAAAACAATTGCTTTCTACTTGAGCCCTTGGTATCAGCTCCTCATTTCCCCCCTCCCTCCCTGCCACCCTCCTTTGTGAAGCCTTGATAATTTATATATTATTATTATTATTATTATTATTATTTTGTCATATCTTGCACTGTCCGATGTCTCCCTTCACCCACTTTTCTGTGTCCATCCCTCAGGGAGGAGGTTATATGTAGGTCCTTGTAATTGGTTCCCCCTTTCTCCCTCACCTTCCCTCCACCCTCCTGGTATCACCACTCACCCCACTGATCCTGAAGGGATCATCTGTCCCAGATTCCATGTGTTTCCAGTTCCTATCTGTACCAGTGTGCATCCTCTGGTCTAGACAGATTTGTAAGGTAGAATTGGGATCATGATAGTGGGGGGCAGGGAGGAAGCATTTAAGAACTAGAGGAAAGTTTTATGTTTCATTGTTGCTACCCTGCATCCTGACTGGCTCATCTCCTCCCTTCTGTCGGGGGATGTCCAGTTGCCTACAGATGGACTTTGTGTCCCCACTCCACACTCCCCCTCATTCACAATGATATGATTTCTTGTTCTTTGATGCCTGATATCTGATCCCATTGACACTTCATGATCATACAGGCTGGTGTGCTTCTTCCATGTGGGTTTTCTTGCTTCTCAGCTAGATGGCTCCTTGTTTATCTTCAAGCTGAGGTAGTTAGTTTGTTGTGCCAACCTGGCCAATAAACAAATGTGGGATTAATTGAAGGGCGGAGGAATAAATGGCTCAGTGAGGCTCGCCTTTTGAGTTCTCAGGTCTCTTGTTTTCTGATGGCCAGACCAGGGTACAGCTGCCTTAGACAGTTCCCTGATTCAGCTTGCAAGACTCACTTCCTGCAAGACATCCCTTAGAGAAGCCACGTGGTCCTACCCCGATGCAGCCCTGGGTGCTGGAACAGCTGCGTGGAGATCCCTGCTAGCGCTGAGATGCTTACATGTTCACTGATTTGGCTTTCCTCCTGCAGTCAGCATCATTGCATCTGTTTTGTGCGATGGAGGAGGACTTTGTGGATTGGTGTTGGACATATGGGCTAATGGGTTAATATTGGACTTGTGTGCCTGGGCAGCTGTTGGGTTGGGATGTTTTCTTGATGTGCACTTAAACTTTATATAAAACTCTCTCTTATACACGAGTACTGTGGATTTGTTTCTCTAAAGTACTCAGACTAACACAGAAGCCTTTATGACCCCAGACACTACATCTTATACTAGCCGGGCACCATCAGCTTTCTTCACCACATTTGCTTATGCACACATTTGTCTTTAGCAATTGTGTCAGGAAGGTGAGCATCATAGAATGCCAATTTAATAGAACAAAGTGCTCTTTCATTGAGGGAGTACTAGAGTGGATGCCCAATGTCCATCTGCCACCTTACTACTAAACCTATAAATATATGCACATAGAGTTATTTCCCCATCATCATATATAAATATATTTACATATGTACATGCCTGTATTTAGACCTCTATAAATACCGTTTGCCTCCTAGTTTTTTCTTCTATTTCCTTTTACTTTCCTCCTGTACCACTATCATGCTCAGCCTTGATTTGGGTTTCAGTAATTCTTCTTGGTTACATTGCCCTTGATCAAGCCTTACCAGGCCTCTTACACCCTCCTCACCACTAATTTTGGATCCTTGTTGTTCCCTTGTCCCTGGGTTTGTTAACACCGCTTCCTTTTCCCTACCTCCCCATCTCCCATGTCCCCCCGGAACTGTCGGTCTCATTGTTTTCTCCTCCAGGTTGTTTATCCCGCCTATCTTATCTAGATAGACCTAAAAAGATAATAATATGCACCAAAACAATACAGAGCAAAACAAAGCAATAAAAGAAAACAAAACAACGACAACGAAAATCCAATAAGACAAAAGCCAGTAAATATTTCAAAGTCTGCTTTTTGACCATGAGGAATGTTTTCTGGTCAAATCTGTTGGGGTGCCATGCCGTGGTCCCAAAGTCTATTTTTGGTATTCACTAGGGACTTCATTGCTTCGTTCCCCTTGCTATTCTGTTGCACACCCTTAGTGTTTTGCCTCGGTGTGGTGGGGTCAGATTGGGCACAGTTCCTACATTGTGTCTCCAGTGTTGTCCCCTGTAGGTCTATGGGTCCGTGAGGATGTCGTGTCTCATAGTGGGGCTGGCCCTATGGTCCTCTCTGTGCATTGGCTGCTCTGAGCAGGGGTATTGTACTGAAGGCTTGGTGGGCCAGGATGTGCTCCACTCTCTCTTCCTCCCCCTTCATTTGCTTCCTTGTACTCTGATCAGACATGTCCCTCTCCCTGAGCTGTAGCTTCAGTGCTGTCCTCTGAAGTAAATTAGTCTGGGGAGAGGGACAGCTGTCCATGTAGTTGGGATTGGGGCCAACCCCTCAGACCTCTTTACTGATTCCCTGCTTCATGCCGATATGTTGAATTCACATCTTGGAGCACGGGATTGAAGTCTGGTCCCTCTTTCTCTGTGGAGATATAAACAATACCCTTCCCTTGGGTGGATTAGTGCCCTATTCCCCCTCTACCCATTTCTTTTTTTTCCCTCCCTCCCCCCCCTGCCTGTTCCTTTTTAGTTGGCTACCATGTATCCCTGGATTTTGTCTGTCCCCTGCCATACTCCATGGGCCTCACCCAAGGAATGTTTGTATGACATACTTTTGCCTGAGTTTTTTTTTTGTTTGTTTGAATTTTTTTTTCTTTTTTTTTTAATTTTAACAATTTATTGGGGCTCATACAATTCTTTTCACAGTTCATGCATATACATACATCAATTGTATAAAGCACATCTGTACAGTCTTTGCCCTAATCATTTTTTTCTCTTTTCTTCTTTTACATTTTATTAGAGACTCATACAACTCTTACCACAATCCATACATATACATACATCAATTGTATAAAGCACATCCATACATTCCCTGCCCCAATCATTCTCAAGGCATTTGCTCTCCACTTAAGCCCCTTGCATCAGGTCCTCTTCCCCCCCCCCTCCCCATTCCCCCCTCCCTCATATGCCCTTGGTAATTTATACATCGTTGTTTTGTCATATCTTGCCCTATCCGGAGTCTCCCTTCCCCCCTTCTCTGCTGTCCCTCTCCCAGGGAAGAGGTCACATGTGGATCCTTGTAATCAGTTCCCCCTTTCCAACCCACTCACCCTCCACTCTCCCAGCATCGTCCCTCACACCCTTGGTCCTGAAGGTATCATCCACTCTGGATTCCCTGTACCTCCAACCCTCATATGCACCAGTGTGCAGCCTCTGTCCTATCCAGCCCTGCAAGGTAGAATTCGGATCATGGTAGTTGGGGGGAGGAAGCATCCAGGATCCGGGGGAAAGCTGTGTTCTTCATCGATACTACCTCACACCCTAATTAACCCATCTCCTCTCCTAAACCCCTCTATGAGGGGATCTCCATTGGTCGACACTTGGCCCTTGGGTCTCCACTCTGCACTTCCCCCTTCATTTAATATGATATATATATATACATATATATATACATACATATATACATATACACATATATACACATGCATACACACACTTATATCTTTTTTTGTTGTTGCATGATGCCTTATACCTGGTCCCTTGGGCACCTCGTGATCGCACTGGCCGGTGTGCTTCTTCCATGTGGGCTTATTTGCTTCTGAGCTAGATGGCCGCTTGTTCACCTTCAAGCCTCTAAGACCCCAGACACTATCTCTTTTGATAGCCGGGCACCATCAGCTTTCTTCACCACATTTGCTTATGCACCCATTTGTCTTCAGCGATCCTATCATGGAGGTGTGCAGTCAATGATATGATTTTTTGTTCTTTGATGCCTGGTAACTGATCCCTTTGGGACCACTCGATCACACAGGCTGGTGTGTTCTTCCATGTGGACTTTGTTGCTTCTGAGCTAGATGGCCGCTTGTTTATCTTCAATTGCCTGAGTTTTATCATCTCAAACATCTTCTCACAAAATTGGCTTTGCATTTTTGTTGTTGTTTGTTTGTTGTTTTACTTTTAGGAGCTTAATTTCAATTTTTGTCACTCAAAATATCAGTCAATAATCTCAATCAATCAGTAATTTCCATCATAGATTGTTGATGATTCATGATTTGGGGGCTTTTGTTTCCTGTCCATACATCACCCTGTTCAATTAGTCCTAGCGGGTGTTCTGGGGGCTGTAGAGAGAGCAGCTCAGCCGTAATTCCTCACCGTATCCTCTTCTTTGCTCCCCATGGGGCTGAGGCCTGTTCTTTATGGCCGGCCTGTGTTCCCAGATCTCATTGCTTGAAACAAAATGGCTTTTTATCCGCCTTTAAGGGAAGTGATTCTCATTATTGGTAAAATCAGCTTCGTGTTTGGATTCTGGGCAGACAAGTGTCTGAGTTCACTCACCTTCAACCAGGTTTCATAAGGTCGTTCAGCTGTGCTTCAGAGTTGGGGGAGTATTGTCATTTTCCACTAAATGCCCTTTCCTCTAATAGTCTTAATTTTCTTCTTCATGTCTGTGTTTTAAGAGATTAAATTGAAATGAAACACCTTTTTTACTTTTATGCACTTGTACAAGTGTGCTTTTAAAGGTCAAACAGGATGAAAATAAAGTCACAGGTAGCTAATAGAACATAGTTTATGAAATGCAGGGGAGAACTCAAAGCCTTTGTGGAAAAATGGAATTAAAAGATAATGGGATTTTTTCATGAACTTTTTAGAAGCTGCTTGTAAATATACCCCAAATCAGTGGGTATTTGCTAGCATTCTGAGCCAGCTGACTAATTCTTTGGAACTCTTTCCAGAAAGAGTAATGGATGAGGAACCATTATACAAGTATAAGGTGATATTTAAATACAAGGTGGTAATATTCCCTACAGAACAACATTTTTATTAACAGGGTCATCCTAAAAATTTTACTTGCTGGTATACCCAAAGAGCTTTTATACTAGAATTCAAATACTTGTATTTATTTTAAGAGGAAAACTATGTTAGTATTCTTTAAGCAGTTGAAAATATCAGTTATTGTAGGAAAAAGAGATATGGAGTTATTGTTTTAAAACATGATCCAGACAGCTTGAATAGCAGAGAGACATTCTACTGAGTAGTGGGCCTAATTGTCAGGTTCACTGGCCTTCTGGATGAATGTTTGCACGCGAGCCAAGGAAGCCTTTCGGGAGGCAGAGTCTTCACTCCCCCTGTGGTTTGCAGAGGGATGGCAGCTATACAGCACTAGTGCTACCCCACCCCTCTGACTGAGCATATGACTGCGAACAGACTCATCACTGCGACCAAACGTGAGGGAGCTTCAAAAAATTCATGGATAAATGGATTCAAAGGATCATGGAATTTCCCCATGAGCTTTTGGAAACCCCCCTTGTAAGCCCTGAGAATCTTGCCCAACACAAGCTCAGGCATCTAGTGGAAATCCAGGTGGCATGATGAGCATAATTCACACAGGACCCCTCGTCTAACTCAGTAGTGGGCTTCTGGAGTTGATGGTATGTAGGCCTTATAATCAGAGAGTTAGCCATTAGTCAACAAACATTTATTGAGTGCTTGTTTTGGTAGGCCCACTACTAGGCACTGGGGATATAACAGTGAGCAAAATGAATTATGACATCCCTTTCATAGAACAAATAGTTTAGAAAGGAATAGGGGGATTAAAAACACGAAATGGTTGTACTTGGGGTCTCCATTGGTTGGAATCAACCTGAAGGCAGTGGATAAATTACCAGTACATCAAGGGCTTCAAAGTAGTAAACAGGGAAACTGGTTCTAGCACTTGACAGGGGACCTCTGAGCTACTTATCGATAGAAGGATCTACCATTTATTATAGAAATAATCACAAAACCAAACAAACAGAACTCAATGTAATATACACAATAAAATAGTGATGCGTGAGAAACAGAAGTCATGCCCCCCAAATGCCCAATTCGACCTTGTGGGGAAGCACAGATAAGAACACCCAAGAGGGTTGTAATTAGTAATAACAGGGAGCCCCTTTCCGGACAAAACGCTGTGGCTCGGAAGCAGAAGCGAGATCCGCGGGCTTGGATTTTTAGTGGGTTATATGTTGGGTTGCTAGCCGTAAGGTAGTCAGTTAAAACTCACCAGCAGCTCCTCAGGAGAAAGAAGAGGCTTTCTGCTCTTGTAACTGCCCACTGGGGCAGCTCTGTTCTGTCTTCTAGGGTCATTCTAAGTCAGAAGTGACTCAGTGGCAGTGGGATAATCAGCTCATGGGCAAAGTGCAATTAAAAATCAAAGAGAAATGACCAGGCTTAGGTTTGAACTACAGACTTTTGAGTTAGCAGCTGAGCACTCACCCATTGAATCAACAGGGTTTCTCCCATTCTGTGGCTAATTAATAAAAAAACAATCAGACAAACCCACTGAAATTCTGTCTTATGCTCAAACTCAACCAAATTTACTGCCATTGTGTTGATTCCACTCCTAGTGATCCTACAGGACAGAACTGCCCCGTTGGGGGTCTTTCTCCTGCAGAATAGCTGGAGGGCTCAAACCACTGACCTCTTAGTTTGCAGCCCAATGCTTAACCTAATGCATCACCAGGGAGCCTATCTTATCAGCAGGAAAAATAAATTAAACATGAGGAAAGCAAGTTTGGAGAATAAAATGAGTTCAATGTATAATAAGATGAGCTTACATGTCAAACGTAAAACCCAGTTGTAAATAGCGGCTCTGTTTTCCTTGTAAGCAAAGTAATGTCCCTGCGATCCAAATCCATGTCCTCACATGCTGATACCAAGGGCTCCATAGAAAGTGAATGGCTAAGAAAGAATGATGCAGCGTATGTGCAAATATGCCCAATACAAGTGATGGATGCATTGTGATAAGAGTTGTAAGAGCCCCCAATAAAATGATTTAATAAATAAATAAATGATCATTTTATTACATACATACATTCATTGTGACAAGCACATTTGCACATTTGCAGCCATCATCATTTTCAAAACATTTACTTTCTACTTGAGCCCTTGGTGTCAGCTCTTCATTTTCCCCACTCTCCCCTCTCCTTCCCTCATGAAACCTTTATAATTTATAACTTTTTGTCATGTCTTACAACAACCATTGTCTCCCTTCACCTACTTTTGTGTTGTCCATCATCCTGAGGAGTTATATGTAGATCATTGTGATTGGTTTTCCATTTCTCCCCCCATCTTCTCCTGACCCTCCTGATATCACTACTCTCATTGATCCTGAGGGGGTTATCTGTCCTGAATTCCCTATGTTTCAAGCTCCTATCTGTACCAGTGTGCATCCTCTGGTCTAGCAGGATTTGTAAGGTAGAGTTGAGGTTATGATAGTGGAAGAAGGAAGGTTTCATGGATGTTAAACTGAATCCTGACTGGCTCATCTCTTCCTTGTGTTGCTTTGGTGATGGGATGTCCAATGATCTACAGATGGGCTTTGGGTCTTCACTCCGTGCTCCCCCTCATTCACATTATGATTTTTTGTTCTGGGTCTTTGATGCCTGATACGTGATCCCATTGACACTTCATGATCACACAGGCTAGTGTGCTTCTTCCATGTGGACTTTGTTGCTTCTCAACTAGATAGTCACTTGTTTATCTTCAAGTCTTTAACACCCCAGAAGCTATATATCATTTAATAGCTGGGCATCATCAGCTTTTTTCAACCACATTTGCTGTGCACCCATTTTTCTTCCATGATCTGATCGTGTCGGGAAGGTGAGCATCACAGAATGCTGGATAATTAGAACAAAGTGCTCTTGCATTAAGGGGATACTTGAGTAGGGGTCCAATGTCTACTACCTTAACACTTACTTAACATATAAATATATGTACATATATCTATTTCCCTATAGTTATATAAAATATTTTTATATAAAATATATATGTACATGCCTGAATTTAGACCTCAATAGATGTATTTTGCATCCTACTTATTTCCTCTATTTCCCTTTACTTACCTCTTGTTTTTGTATCATATTTGGCCTTCATTTGGGTGTCAGTAATTCCTATTGGCTACATTGCCCTTGAATAAGCCCCACCAAGCATCCTCTGCCCTCGTCACCGTCATAAAATGATCTTTTGACAAAAATAAAATTCATGTCCTCACTATCACAAAAATCAATTGCAAGATGCCACATGCTAATGGAAATTATTTCTTAAAACGTCAGCTACTTCATAGGGAGAAAGGCTGTGAAAGCCTGCTGGAATAGAACACGCTAACATCTCTCTATCATGATCAAAATCACTGACTACAGTCAGGAAGTGTGCACACAACATCACTCTATCCATGTGTGCCACCAGGAATTTCTGAAGATAGAAGAGAGGAAGTAGTGAGGGATTTAAGAAAGATCTTTGGGTGGACGTTTATCTTTATAATAGCACTTTAGGTATAAAGCAGGACAAGTATCCACTAGAATAAAAATCATGGGCATCAAGTTGCTACCAACTTACAGCAATGCCATGGGAATGGGTAGAACTGCCCCTCTGGGTATCAGTCTCTACGGGCGCATCTTTCTCCTGTGGCGTAGCTGGTGGTGTGAACACTCATCCTTGGTGAATTCGAGATATTACCCTACATATTTTATTTTTATTTACTCTTGAAAGAACAAAAAAGAAAAGGCAGTTCATAAAACTTCAACCAGAGAACAGGACGGGATTGCTCAGAGAAGCCATGATGTAGTTAAATTCAAGAACGATGAACAGGGACCAGATGAAGCAGAGAGAGAGGAACCAGGAGACACGTAGCCCAGGAGAGCGAAGGCATTGACATGGATAGATTTTAATATGTAATGGAATGTTTGAAAATGAATTAGGGTGAGATATAGAGAAAATGAATAATAATAAATAGACAATTAGTAAGTCCTAGAGAAAGAATTCTAATTTGCTCCCCCAGAAGGAAAATAATACTACCGTACAATATGATTCCATTCTAAACAGTATATACATGGTTAGAAAACGTAAAAGTAAATGTTTTGTCCTATAACTTAAAAGAATAACTTATTGAGAAAATGGAGAGAAAGTACTAGAGCATGAGGCGGGGGTCTAGAGCGTTAAGTGTTGCTCTTTGGTGGAAGACAGCAATATCTAATATGACAAGATGCAGAAAGTGTGACCGGGTAGGGTGTTGGAACAAAGTGCACTCAGGAAAATGTGCTATGGTGGTGATTGCCTTGGTGTAAGCGATCAGAGCTTAAAGTGAGGGTGTCCATTGTAAATGAAAAGTTCTCAGTACTGACTGGGGGACCTGAGATTGATTCGAACAAGGGGGCTTCCAAACTAAGCGCACTGCCATCCACTCAATTCTGAGTCACGGGGACCCTGGAGGGTTTTTGACGCTGTGCATGTTTCCAGGGAAGACTATTCCCTCTCCTCCGGAGGAGCTGCTGGCAGTGGTTTCATTCCTTCCTGGGTCGCGCTGACCGCCAGTGTAACTAGGTAAGTGGTGTCATCTCTGAAAACCTGGCCTGAGAATTATTTTTGCTTCTCTTAAGTCACATGATTGCCTAGCCTGTCTCCTCCTCTGTTTCTTTGGAAGTAAAGTAGGGTGTGGTCTCTAGGTTGGGTGTTTTTTTTTAAATTAAATGATCATTTTATTGGGAACTCAGAACAATCCATACATCAAGCATATTTGTACATTTATTGCTATCATTCATTTCTAGACATTTAGAGCCCTGGGTATCAGCTCCTCTTTTTTCCCTCCCCCCTTCACCTTCGTGACCCTTTGATAAATTGTAAATTAGTATTATTTTCATATCTTACACTGACTGTTGCCTCCCTTTCCCCACAATTTCTGCTGTCTGTCCCCCCGAGGGGTGGAAGGTGGGGGGTGGGGGTTCTGTGTTGATCATTGCAATCCGTTTCCCCTTCCTCCCCTCCTCTTCCCACCTTCCCCCTACTCTTCTGGGAGAGGAAGGGCTACTCCCCATTCCTCTTCCTGGATTCCAGGTGTCTTGAACTCTTATTTCTTATTTGCACCTGTGCACATGCTCTGGTCTAGCCTGCAGTGAAAGGCAGTGTGGGGGTCATGGTAGTGGGGGGTGAGGAAGCCTCAAGGAACCAGAGGAATAGTGTGTGTTTCATCTGTGCTGTACTGCATCCTGGTGGACTCATTCCTTCCCTGTGACCTCTCTGTGAGGGGATGTCCATTGTTTACAGATGGGCTTTGGGTCTCTATTCCGACCCCCCTCATTCTCAGCAATATGACTCTTTTGTTTGTTTGTTTGGTTGGTTTGGGCCTTCTGATGCCTGTTACCTGGTCCCAAGGATACCTCATGATCGGACAGACTGGTGTGCTTCTTCCATGTGGGGTTGTTGCTTCTCTGCTAGGTAGCCACTTGCTTAATTTCAAACCTTTAAGATCCCAGATGCTATATCTTTTGAAACCTGGGCACCATCTGCTTTCTTCACCATATTTGCTTATGCACCCATTTTTCCCTCAGCGATTGTGCCAGGAAGGTGAGCATCAAAGAATGCCAGTTTGTTAGAACAAAGTGTTCTTGAATTGAGGGAAGGTAGGAGCAGAGGCCTGAAGTCCATCTACTACCTCAGTGTATTGCCATGTAAATATATGTACATAGGCCAATAACTCTATTTTTATGAATTAATGTATTTACCAAGAAGGGAACACAGCAGATAAGCAAGAGCAAAGAAAAGCCACAAAGCCCCTAAAGAGCCCCCAGAATAGACTTCAGGCGAGGAGGGGCAGCTCCCAGAGTTCCCCCAGGACCAGTGGAGACATGGTCATAAAGGTCAGCAGACAGACCTGGAATTATAGATTCTTTTTATCTTTCTTTCTCTCTCTCTCTCTCTCTCTCTCTCTCTCTCTCTCTCTCTCTCTCTTTCTATCTCTCTTTTGTTTGTTCTCTGTTATTGTTGGTTTGCCTGCTTATATAAGATAGGCATGGGATGTTTGATCAGAGCACACGGGAGCAAATGAAGGGGGAAGAAGAGAGAGTGAAGTACATCCTGGCCCATCAAACTTTGAGGATAATATCCCTGCTGAGAGCAGCCAATGCACAGAAAGAACCATATGGCTGGTGGCACTTTGAGACACAACACCCCTCACTGACACATAGCCTTATAGGGGACAACACTGGAGACACAGTGTGGGGATTATGCTCCATCTGATCCCACCACACTGAGATGAAACACTAAGGGTGTGCAACAAAACAGCAAAGGGAGCAGAGCAAGGAAGTCTTGAGGGAATACCAAAGATACACTTTGAGGCCAGGGCGTGGCACCCCATCAGACTCCACCAGAAAACACTCCTATAGGTCAACAAGCAGACCTTGAATTATTTTTAGATTTTTCTTTTTTTGGTCATTGTTTTTGTTGTTTTATTTTGTTGCTTTGTTTTGCTCTGTCTTGTTTTTATACACATTATTCTCTCTGCAGGCCTAACTAGATAATATAGGTTGGATAAACAATCTGGAGGAGAAAAAAACAGGACTGATGGTTCCAGGGGGATGTGGGAAAGAGGGAGATGCGGGAAAGAAAGTGGTGTTAACAAACCCAGGGACAAGGGAACAACAAATGATGCAAAATCAGTGGTGAGGAGGGTGTAGGAGGCCTGGTAGGGCTTGATCATGGGCAATGTAACCAAGAGGAATTACTGAAACCCAACTGAAAACTGAGCATGATGGTAGGACAAGAGGAAAGTAAAAGGAGGTAAAAAGTAGGAGGCAAAGGGCATTTATAGAGGTCTAAATATAGGCATGTACATATGTAAATATATTTATATATAACATTAGGGAAGTAGATCTATGAACATATATTTATAGGTTTAGTATTAAGGTAGCAGGTGGACATTGGGCCTCTACTCAAGTACTCCCTCAATGCAAGGACACTTTGTTCTATTAAACTGGCCTTCTATGATGCTCACCTTCTCAACACGATTGCTGAAGACAAAGTGGGTGCATAAGCAAATGTGGTGAAGAAAACTGATGCTGCCTGGCTATCAAAAGTTATAGTGTCTGGGGTCTTAAAGGCTTGAAGATAAACAAGTAGCCATCTAGCTGAGAAGCAACAAAACCCACATGGAAGAAGCACACTAGCCTATGTGATCACGAGGTGTTGATAGGATCAAGTATCAGGCATCAAAGAACAAAAAAAATCATATAATTGAGAATGCGGGGGAGTGTGGAGGTGGGACCTAAAGCCCATCTGTAGACAATTGGACATCCCCTTACAAAAGGGTCTTAGGGAGGAGATGAGCCTGTCAGGGTGCAATATGATGAAACATACAATTTTTCTTTAGTTCTTTAATGCTTCCTACACCCCCCCCACACTATCATGATCCCAATTCTACCTTACAACTCCAGCTAGACCAAAGCATGTACACTGGTACAGATAGGAATTGGAAACACAGGGAATCCAGGACAGATGAACCTTTTAGGACCAGTGGTGAGAGTGGTGATACCGGGAGGGTGGAGGGCAGCTGGGATACAAAGGGGAAACTGATTACAAGGATCTACATATGACCCCCTCCCTGGAGAACAGACAACAGAAAAATGGGTGAAGGGAGACATCAGACAGTGTAAGACATGACAAAATAATAATAATTTATAAATTATCAAGGGTTCATGAGGGAGGTAGGGGTGGGGAGGGCAGGGAAAAATGAGGTGCTGATACCAAGGGCTCAAGTTGAAAGCAAATGTTCTGAGAATGATGATGGCGACAAATATAAAAATGTGCTTGACACAATGGATGTACATATGGATTGTGATAAGTGTTATAGGAGCCCCCATAAAATTATTTTTAAAAAGGAAAGAAAATAAAATATATGCGCCTTTGAGAAAGATTGCATTCAAAGCAATTGAAATCAATAAAGCTTGGACTCTTACAGAGATTAAAAAGGAAAAGAAAAGATAGGCATGGGAAGCCAGCTCAAGGAGATAGCAATCGGACTGAAGAAGGTGAGGGAAGGGAGCCGTGAGCAAACAGACAGGGGAACAACTAGGGAATTAAAGTCAACAACAAGGAGGATGGAGAGATCCTGGGGCTGTTGCAGCAACAGCACTCTAGCTGAGAGGAAGTACGAAGAAGGGAAGTAGGGCGAGTGTGATGGTGGGGCAGGAGGAAGGGAAGGGAAACAGAGGGGTGATCCAGAAAGCAAAGCTACGGGTGGAGGTGTAAGCATGGGTGTATGCACAGGTAACCTCTATTTTCAAGGGTTGTTGTGAGGACCACATGAAGAAGGGTGTACCTACAAGGAGATTTAATTACAGTCGTTATGGCTATTAAACCATTACTCCCTAGACATGGACCAACCAAAAGCTCAGGTTTTGTGGAGAACATAAAATTGGACAAGTTCCTGGATAAAAGACTTATAATCTAATTAGCTATCAAGATTCCATAAATATTTATGCAAAACCATAAAAATGGAAAGAATGTCAAGTTAAATGCGAATGCGATCACTTTAGAAAATCCTTGTTCTCTTGGGCTCACCTCTTGTGTGCTTTTAAAATGTCATTGATTTTTTTTTCTTTTTAAAAATTTAACCACTTCAATGTGACAGGTTGTCTGTAGCTGGATGGTTGGTGGATATACAGCATTGAAGCTCTTCCGTTATTAAAACCGTCCTCGGCAAATAATCTCTCTCAACTCCCTTCAAGTTCACTCGTGCTTCAACGAGGAGCATTAAACAGACCTCTTTTCGTTCGGTAATGTCACTTCATCAGCATGAATCTTCGCCCTTGACCTTCCAGAGACTCAAACGGGACATCCTAGCTGAAACGCATTGTCAGATGAAGATGAGTATGCTTCTCTCATCATCAGAGCGGCCCACAATGGAACAAGCTGTAAGAGTGTTCATCCAGTGCAGGTGGTCAAAAGGGGGCTCACCATGCGGTAGTTAGGATATTGACTCAGTCACCTCAAGGTACCTAACTCCAGAAAACCAGTGAAAAAGACAAGGGTTTGGATATGCCTTCGATTGAAGGGAGGCTCAGGTGACGGGACAACTCACCACAAATTTGATGTTAAACCAGGGAAAGCCAACTCAGTTCAGTAGGGTTAGCTCTCTGCACTCCTTGGGAGCCCTGCACACGGCTGCCATGGGCTGGGATCGACTCGGTGACGCGGGTCTGATGTGTCTGCGTGTGCTTGGAAAACATTCATGAACTGCAATTTCCTCCTTGCTCGGAGGTTTATCAGTCATGTGGCCTTGGCCATGTTTTAAAATAGCTGTTTTCCTATCTCTAAAATGTGTCTGTTAATAAGCATGCTTGCCTTATAAGATAATCGTGGGGATCCATTAAGGCAAAGCTTAAGAGCTTAAGTGCACTGCCTGGCACATCAGGAATATTCCAAATAAAAGCTGCTAATGAACAGAAGGAGAAACTAGTGCCTTATAGGGATTTTCCCAGACCCCAAGGCTATGTGTCCTTCAGGAAAATTATTGCCATATTTCAAGCTGTAAAAGTGCATTTCTGAAACTAAGTGGAGCATGGGTACTTGGATATTCTCCGGTAAGCATTGCTTAGATCGAGGAGCAAGCTTGGGAAGTGGAAAGCCTTCCCGCTCTGAAGCCCAGCGGGTCTACTTTATGTTCTGGCTGCATTGTCTGCTAACCTTGTGGCCACTTGGGGCAAGTTCCTTAACTTCTCTGAGCCTCAGTATTCACTTCTGTAAAATGAGCACAAAACCCAACCTGGCATGATTTAACACAGCCCTGAGTGCTCTTCATCACCCACAGATAGCAGGGAAAAAAATTTCTATTGTGCTTTGCCCTTGCCCTAGGCCTTACGTAGTGCAAATGGTTAAGAGCCAAAGGCCGACAAAACTGCGGTTGTGGTCAGAGTCCACCTGGAGTTGCCTTGAAAGCAACGCAGGGTGATCTTTTCGCAAAAATACCGTGATCTGAAGTCGACTCTAAGGCAACTTGGTTTGGTTCTATGACCTAACACCTCAGAAAACATTTCCTGTATAATTTGGGATTGCACCCAAGCTGCTTCAACACGAAGGGGCTGAAGAAAAGGCTTGGATTGGAAACAGGGCTGGTGCAGCCACAAAACCATGGCACACGCGTCTGAATTCCAACATGCAGTGACTTTGTGTGGCCTTTATTTACTCAGGGAGATAAAACCTGCAAATTTCTTGCCAACAGCATATCCACACGTTGATTCCTGCAGCTGTCTCCCCTACCCCCCGCCCCCCTCCCTGTGAGAGTCATTGTGGCAAAGGCTGCTTAGTATGATGTGTTAAACTGGAGGGAATTGGATTCATTATGACATTTGGGGCAAGAGAGCGTTTGCTGTTCGTGTGTGCGAGGCTGTCTCTTCCAGTGAGGATGTACGGTCTTGGAGCGGTCTGTGCCCCTCTGTGGGGCGATAGGATTTGGAATCACCTCCAGGCACTGGGTGTCATCCTTGTGGCGTGGCCTAACCCCTTTGCCAGCTAGCCTCTTTGCTAGCATTGGCCTGTGACTAAGCCTTACACACCACGTTTTCTTTGCCTGGCTTCCTCCATGGTTTAAATGGTCTGTGTTGTGGAAAATGTGGTTAATTGAGGCCTTCAGGCAGAGCCCACAAGTGATTTTTAATTTTCCTTGCTGATTGGTTTATCACTTCCATTATCTCCTCATCCACATTTTACCTTTAATCTCAAGAATGAATTTCCTCCTGGCCGAAATGTAGCCTCAGCATGCTTCCTGCTTGAGTGCTTTGTGGTTTCTCTATGGAAAAAGAAAAGAGCAAAGAAAAGTAAAATGAACTCACATTTAAATCTATGGTTCTTCATAAAATAGATGGGAACAAATTAGGCATTCTGGGAATTAACCAAAGCCAAATAATTAATAATTCTCTTATCTTGATGAGTTGGGGGAATGTTTAATATGTAGCCCTAAGACTCACGTGTAAAAGTTGGACATTGTAAGGAAGACGGGAAAAATCAATGCATTTGAGCCCTGAGGCTGTTGAGGAATATTGAAAATACCATGGACTGCCAAGAGCAAGCAGATCCGACTTGGAAGAATGCTCCTTTAGAGGCCAAGATGCCGAGACTTTGTCTCCCATGCTTTGAACATGGGGCCGGGAGAGTTCAGTCGCTGGAGAAGACCATCGGGTTTGGGAAAGCGGAGAGCAAGCATGGATGAGGGAGACTCAACGAGACGGATTGACACAGTGGCTGTGTGGATGAACAATTGTGAGGATGACGCTGGACCGGGCAGTGTTTGTTCTGTTGTCCATCGGGCGACTATGAGTGGAAACTGCCTCAATGACACCAAACAACAAGAACAAGCTCTTCTTACTGAGCAGAACATCACTGCCATCGAGTTGACTCCACAGTTGACCCTTTAGGACAGAGTAGAACCCCGCCCCCTTTGGTTTCTGAGACTTCTGATCTTCATGGGAGCAGTTACCTTCAACTTTCTCCTGTGGAGCGGCTGGTAGGTTGGAACCGCTGACCTTGTAGTTAGCAGCTCAATACACCACTAGGGCTTCTTTCATTAAGCAAAATAGTTTAGAACTTTCTCCTTAACCTCTGGTGTCTGCTCACTCAAGATCAAAAGTCAAAACCCGAACTTCAAGTGATAAATGTAGAGTTTTCATTCATTGAACAAAATGCTTACGTCTGGCTAAACATTGTGATGTTGATCATTGCCCTTGCGTTAAGTCTGACCCATGTGGGCCTGTGTGCCAGAGTAGAATGGCTCCAGGGGATATTTTTCCCTAGAATCTTAATGGAAACAGAGCACCACGTGTGTCTTCTACAACACCGCTCAGTGGGTTCCGGCTGTCAAAGAGTTGACATCCCGAGGGATATCCAACACTAGTGTACACCATGTGATTTTTTTCTGGTTTATTTTTTTTTATTTTTGTATTTAGTTTATCATTTAGTTCATTATTTCATACAGTTAATACTTAAATCAGAACAATAAAAGAGATACACAAAACTGCATTAGGGTATAAGAGTTTTTAAATATTAATGAAAAGATAGTAATACCTTACAGTAAAACAGCAAAAGTGTTATTTATTTCCATATTGCTTCCTGATTGGCATCCTCACTTGCAATATTCTTTGCTTTTACAAATTCACCATGTAATTTACCCCTCACACTTGACCTTTGGAATACAAAGGCCTAGACCAGTGGTTCTCAACCTGGGGATCGTGACCCCTTTGGGGGGTCAAACAACCCTTTCACAGGGGTCACCTAAGACCATTGGAAAACACATATCTCCAATGGTCTTAGGAACCAAGACACCACTCCTATCTCCATCTCCAGGTGGGTTCGCCCACATGCAAATATGCCCACATACAGGGTCACCACAACATGAGGAACTCTATTGAAGGGTTGAGGCATTGGAAGGTTGAGAACCACTGGCCTAGACAGCAAAATAATCTGGTTTGTCTTGTTGAGTCTAGTGTGACCTGGTTTATAACTTATCTTGCCTTATTGATACTGAAGTCCATTGAAGTAGTGCTTTTCCATCTGGAGGAAAAGTTCCACATTCATGAGGATTCAGTACCGTTGATGCTGACCCAGGGAGGACATTCTGCACGTCAGTGGTGGCCTAGTGACATTAGGGTGATGCACAGATTGTTAATGAAGCACTTCAGGCTTCACCCTATACATTATAAGGCAGCAGCACGCAGAGCTAAAGGAGGGCATGCTGGTGGGGATGCTGGAGAGGTGGTAACGTCACCGACACATAACACGTAGCTAATGAGCTCTTTTCAAGGCTAATTTACATTCTTAGCCAGTTCCAAACTGGGAAACAAGATAAAGTCAAATTCCTGGGATGGTTTTTACCATCCTATGAAATACGGAGTTTTCATGAGACAGAGAGAGAGAATGAGAGAGAGAGAGAGAGAATGAGAGAGAGAGAGAGAAGAGACCCCCCCTGAGAGCTCCCAAAGGACTCACTGAACAGCTTCCGATGGAAGTTCATTTGAAATCACTTGTGAAAAACTAACAAGTCATCCTTGGATACTTATGAGCTAGTGAAATGAACCTGGGCACCAGAGAACTGATCATTAGCCAGAAGCCTATGGCTTGCTATGTATGAAAAGCCCTTAATTTTTTTCCAGAGAAGAAATTGAGGTTGTGATTAAATATATAGACTCTAAGGCCACCCACCTGACATCTATTCCATTCTTAACACCAATTCTGTGATCCTGGACTCTCTGTTTAAAATCTCCTTAAATTATGTTTTATCACCTAAAAAATCCAGTTTATAATTGGATCTGTTTTCAAAGATTTGTTCTAAGTAGTAAGTGCATAGGTCCTATATAACAATGGTTATTACATTCATCTCTGTGAACCTTGCTGTTTGCTCTCTTTGTAAGTGCTTCCCCGGAAAATAAAAGCAAATGAAGAAAAAGCTGAAGTATTTAGGGGGTTGTTATGTGCGTGTGTGTGTGTGTGTGTGTAATATTTATGCAAATCTCAGGTGAGACCATTGAGCCACCATTGAGTTGTTAATGGTTTGACTGTGTTCATTTATCTTCCAATATGAATATTCATGACTGACTGTGCTTTAATCCTAGATGGCCACTCAGGAATAGCCAGTCTTCCCTGATGGCTTATTTGATGCCCCAAACTCCAAACCAAACCACTGCCTCAGGTGGGCTTCAACTCAGAGTGACCCAACAGGACAACGTCACCAGCTCCTGTGGACTTCCAAGGCTATACATCTTTCTCCTGCAGTCTGACAGGTGGCTTTGAACTGGTGACCTTGTAGTTAACAGCTAGAGATCGGTAAAGTCAAGGAAGAGACTGTTGGAGCTAAAGGCAAACCTTCAGTCATTTCTTCCACCATTCTCCTGGAACGACCACTAATAGGCACCATGTGTTCCTCATTTAATTAGTATTTACTATGGGCCAATGGCAAGTTCTTATTTACTTTTAGTGTTTGACCGAAGACAGAAGGGAAAGCATGAAAAGCAAGCCATGGGCTGTACAGGTGTAAGAGATGGATCCAACCCTGTAATTCTTTTGCCACTATTGTTGCCCGGGTTAAGCATCAAATCAATAGCTCAAAGAGTAAGCGCTTATGGTTTGTTGGTGAAGTCGAGCATAGTTATGACTGACCGACTGACTGACTGAATTGAGTAGAGTGATCCAAGGAGGCTTCCTGGAAGAGGCAGAAATTGAACTGTCTTGAAGGATATGTAGGAGTTGAAAAGAGGAAAAGAGAACTCGGAAGGGTATACATACATTTTTAGATACTTCAATTTATTTGAGGAACCAGTTTACAATAAGATCGTCGTTTGGCTGTTTTTCTTTAAGCGTTGTTTTTTAAAAGGAGATATCATGAGGTGATTCTCAAGCATTGCCTGTCTCATGTTGTGCCTGATTCTGGGTCTGATGAAACTTGACAGGAAGCAATCAGGATTTGGGGGAGGGATGGAACAGGAGACTGCAGGTGGTTTAATAGGCAGCGGGACGGAAGGCTGTTTCCAACCCTCCCCACCACTACTGGACATACGATGGGAGGTTCCGTTTGAGGGAGCTAAACGAGGAAGCACGTTCTGAGAGTCCCAGAGCCCACGTCTAAGCATTGACCATCCTTAGTGCGCTCTTCTAGGGTCTTTCAAATAACCTCACCTGTCTGTCTAGAGGGCCTTAGCCTTCCTCCCAGCCACCAGCTCCTTCTGTGCAGATGATTGGAAAGTGCTGACAGTTGTGTTCCACGTCTCTGGGTGTGCTGCTTTCTGGCTCCCAAGCCACACACTCCACCACCTGCTTAATTGTTCATCAAACAACGAAACCAGGGTCTGGCAGTGTTCTTCATTACAGCCTGCACTCCCCCCGCCAATCACTGCCATCAAATCAACTCCAACTCAGATCAACCCTACATAGAATTTCCAAAGCTATAAATCTTTAGCGGAGCAGATGCTCACCACCCTCCTACACAGCGGCTGGTGGTTAAGCAGGGAATTGCTTGGCAGACAGGAGCACCGAGCTCTAGAACTCGTTCACTATTCACCTGAAAACCGAGTCCGGCCTTCTTGACAGGGCCTTCGCGGCTGCATCCGCACAGCCTGCTTTCTGGTCTAGAAGTCCAGAGGGCAGTTCCCGTCTCGTGCCAGGCTCTGTCCCATTCCGAGAACGTCCCATATGCTATTCCCAACCCGGCATGGACTAGTAAATCCTCCGTTAATACTAGGAATCGATGTTAGCCTAGTGGACGCAGCACTGGTCTCGTCCGGACTCTCATTCGAAGTTCTACCGTGGCTGCAGTCCCGGGAGCATGTGCTGGCTCCTCCGGATGGGGTAGCAATGCAGCCTCTCTCCTCTACGGTGCTGCCTGAGTCCCCCTCTGAAGTGTCCTGTGGTGACCGGGAATTCTGGTCTTTTCCCCATGTCTCCTGTGAGATCCCAGCAGGTTGCTTCAGAGCTAATTCATTGCTCTGTCTGCAGTGCAAGAGGACTTCCTGGCAGAGACTCGTGGGGGTGCAGAGATGACTGACAAAAACAAAACTGGGCTGTGCCAGTGAGTTGCTATGGAGATACATTTGGAATCCTCCTCACTTCATGGGTATCTCTCTGTGTCCCTGTCACTCCATCTCTCTGTCTCTCTCTGTCTCTCTCTGTCTCTCTCTGTCTCTCTCTCTCTCTGTCTCTCTCTCTCTCTCACACACACACACACACACACACACACACACACACACACACACACACTCATTCTCTCCCCTTCTGAAAAACAAACAGCCTGGCCCCTGGGCAGCGTAGCTTTAAATTGGAAAAGGCAGCCTTGCTTGGCAGAACATCCGAGGCTCCCCACAGCTCGGAGCAGCGGGTGACATGTGTCCCTGCAGGCAGACCATAAAAGGCTGTCTGATATCCTGGAAGCACCACCCCCAAAAGGACTTTCCTGGGCAGCTTCATTCGAGTTCTAGTGTGTGCTGCGTCTCGTCTCTTCTCCAGCAGTTTCTCAGCCTGGGCTTGATCTAGTGCGCCCTTCCTCTCCACTTCATGAATGATATCCTATCTCTTGGATCACCAGAAACCATGGTGGCCCTGGAGACCGGAGCCAGAACACAATTCACAGAGAAATGTGGACGAACCAAAAACTCAGGGCTCTGACCCTAATGATCTAGCAAATGCCTCCTAAGCCCCTTCAGAGAAGCCCAGGTTGGCATATCTGTCTACCTCTACTCCTTCCTCACAGAAAAATACAAAAGCCAACTTCTCGATGGTCCTAATGACTTCTTATTTAGCCGACTGTAGTAGCCCCAACCATCTTCCCCAACCTAATCCCCTTGGTTGTCCCTCACCATCCACCTTGCATTTTCAAGCCAAAGACACTGAAGAGAAGCTAAGCTCCTTAGGGTGCCATTCAATACCCAACCCCAAGCTCTATGTGGCTGTATCCATTCCCCTGATTTGTCTTCGTGTCTCTTGTGTGCGGGACAAACTCATCAAGACCTAATCCTGTAGTTAGGATAGTGGCTATCCTGCACCGTGCCCCACGATTCTATTCCTTATGCCTAGAAATTCTTCTATTTGTGTCTGTCTGTTCATTGACGACCTGCCCTCAGAGGTCCGGCTCAAATACAGCCTAATGGAAGTAATTCCTCCTTGCTGTGAGTTTTTGTGGTTCACGGTATCTTAAAAAGTAGATTCTGAATTTCTGTTCACATCTCCCCTCCTGCTAGAATGTAGGCTACCTGCTGCTTAACTTAAGGTCTGTACCTACCTAGTAGGTGCTTAAGAAAGGCACTTTAGGTTGATGGATAAATAGTTAAAACATCACTTTCTTCTCAATGCCCATCTTCAGAACAGCTGAGCAAAAATAATTATGATACTAGAAATAACCAGAGTCTTTCTGAAATGTGAGCCAGTTTAACATAGACTTTACCAAAATTTAAATGCAATCTTAAGTCTTATAGGTGGGCATTTTTTACCTGAAGGATGTTGAGAGCTCATAATAAAATAACGATGTGCTTTTAGCATAATCAGTCCTCCAACATGGCTGCTGAAAACATGATGCAAGCATTTTAAGTGTTGCTTTCATGACTACAAATTACTTTAAAATTACATTTGAAATTCTATAACCAGAACAAGATGCACTTAATACTTAAACATGGGCAAACGTGGATTTATTCTACATTGAGAACAGTTGCAACATGCTCTGTGTTTATTTTGCTCCTAGGTCCAAACACGATTTTTCTCAGGTCTTCTAAACACTACGTTTTCTTTAAGCTGAGCATGGCTTTCCCAATGTGTAAACTCTCCTGCTGTTTGTGTGTTAGGTTTGCATCCATGGTCCACAAAATGTGGATGCTTCTTGCTCTTGATCCAGTGCTTCAAGGTTGCCGTTTAACTGAGCATCAAGATCTCATTTCCTTCTAGCCTTTGATTTCATTGAAAGAAGCATTAGCTCACTGCTTATCATTAATGTTTTGAGGAAGATGATGGCAACAAATGTACAAATGTGTTTGACACAGCGGATGGATGGATTAGGATAAGAGTTGTAAGAGCCCCCAATAAAATGGTTTAAAAAAAGAAAAGCTCCTTGTGTCCTTCCACTTTCTCGGCTTCTTTTTTTTCTGGTGGAAAAATTAAGGGTAAACAATATCAATAGCATAAAAAGAACTCAGAGCAGTGCCTTCTTTGTCTGATGGTCACGTCTTCTGGTGAGACGTTCTCCTCGTGTGGACCACGAAGCAGACCAGGGCACTTTCCGACCCCTGATTTTCGATCACCTGCTGAGGGGGGGGGGCGGGGGGGTGAACAGCATCCTCCTTGTCCTGGCTATGGTTTCCACAAGAGTCGTCTCTAACAGGGACAGCTTGCTTTTATGTACCCCGACTTGACATTTTTTATAAGATTAAATATAGCTATGTTAAGAACAGCAATCTAAAGTCTTGAGTTTGGTTTGGGGTTTGTTTGTTTGTTTGTTTTCATCGTGATGAAAAAGACCCATTTGTAGAATGCAAGGAAATAATCTCCACTTGCTGGTTTTATATTTGGCAGTGTTTTCTGATTTCTAGATCTCTCGAATCTTTTTGCTTTTCCACTGCTCTTTGGGACTGAAACATTGCGCGTCTTAGTTGGAGCTGACAGTGAAGATGGATCCACGGGCTACAGGAAGACTGCAACCACGGAGGAGGAGATAAGAAACTGACCCAGAGCAGATGCCACATCAGAGCGAGCGAGCTGAGGGGCCCATTGACTGCGTCCTCACCATGTCTCATGTAGTGTTCAAGGTCCTCAGGCTATAAAGCTGAACAAAGCAGATACAACCCTAGTGTCATGAAGCCAAGCTGACCCTCGAGAGTAGAGACATGCCACAAATAAGCACCAGTAAATACTCTGAAAGGAGGGATGCAATTCAAGAGCACACTAGAGAGAACAACACCAACCTAGGCATTCCAGAAAACCCTTGCATTGCAAATGGTAGGCCACCCGAGATCTGAAGGAGGAGCAGGTATCACTCCGTAGAGAGGGAGAAGAGAAGTGAGTTCAGGGCTTGCCAGCGAGCCCAAATATGAGAAAGGGCTTTCCGTGTTGCAGAAATGGATTGGCAGGAATGCAGATTAGTTAGGGGTGTTCACGGAGGGCGAGATTGTTGTCAAAGGAGACTGAAGAGGCTTAGCAGAGTCAGAATCAAGTTCAAACATTCTCCAGGCACGTCTGTCTCGGAAGGTCCACTCAGTTATTTGAGGCCCAGCAGTGGGGATTCTACTTGAAAAGTAATGCTCTGATGGGAAGGGGCACTGGCTGTCTCGATGTGCACACTTAAATGTCCACAGGACTCACCTAGGTAAGCAGGGCAGCTGAGTCTGTCATCACGGACTGAGGTCCAGCGAAAGGCCAAGGCCTGGAAAAAACCAAAACCAAAAACCCCGAGTCACTGCGAGGGTAATTCACAAGTAGGGGCAGGACTGAAGACTGGCCACAGGTCCAGACCAGTGTACACTGGGGGCCCCAAGGGTGTGTGAAATTATCCCTTGTGCCTTGGAAAGCCATTCAGGAACACTGGAGTGTGGGTAGGTACCACCCCAGCGCCCGTAATGCTTCATTTTGTTGGTGGTGGTTTTGTTTTGTTTTTAGCAGAGTCGATTCAATTCTTGGTGTCCCTGGATAGTGAGCCCGATGCACTCGATAGGCTCTCTGCCTTGCACAGGGCTGGCTCATGGAGCGACCTTCGAGAACCAGTGAGGGTGAGGGGGGTGGATCGAGAAAACAGGGAGCGCCCATGCTACCCTGCTATTGCCTGTCTCCCTGACTCACTTTGCCATTTTCACAAGCTTTGAAAAGCATCCCTTAAATTGAACAAAGTGTTTCTCTTGCAAACGCAAGTTACGTGTTCCTGCGTCCCACACTGTCTAATGGTGAAATCTATTCTGCCCTCGCCTACACTCTCTTTGGATGTGTTCCTGCCCCTTAAAGTCTTCGCTGCTTTAGAAGAAATCAGGGGTGGGAGTGGGTGGGGAGGTGGGAGGGAAGGAGGGTGGCGTTCCAGCTTTGGGAAATTAAGTGCAACCTGTGCTCCCAGTTGGAGATAATATACTGAATAGAACTGATGCAAACCCGTGAGTGACCGCTCAGTGCCACCGAGGAAGGGGATGCTGTTTTAACATGTGTGAAGGAGGGGCTGCGTTTTAGCCATAGAGCTAACTCTAAGTACTAAGAACACAGAGGAAGTAGAACTCTCCCAAGTCCGCTTTCTTACCTCTTCACTATCTTTTTCTACTCCACACCCCGACCTCCCTTAATATTTGGCATCATATCAGAAAAGCCGGAGTTTTACTCTTTGGTCCCCAGCCATAATCTCATTTGGATCCTGAACCAACCCTCGTTTGAGTTCCAGGCTCGCAGTCCACCTAGAGTAAGTAGCTTGTAAGGAGCCCTGGTAAGTGCTGGGCAGCAATTGCAATGTCAGCTGTTCAAGCCCACCAGCTGCTCATCAGGAGAAAGGTGAGGCCGCCTGCTCCCATTAGGAAGCATGTCCCGAGGAACCCACTAAAGAGGCACTGAGGCACAGTCCACTGGACCACAGTGGGGTTGGCTTTGCTGTAGTGGCACCGTGGGCAAGACTATTGGCTATTTCCCCAAAGTTTGGCAGTTTGCAGATGAGTCCATGCTCATAAAAACTGAGTCTCAGAAATGCTATTGAACAGTTCTACTCGGTCCTATAGAGTCTCTATGAGTCCGAATTGACTCAGTGGCAGTGAGTTTGGTTTTTTGATACAGTAGCGTTTACCATCCCTAAACCTAGATCTTCCTTGGTTTCTCCCCCAATCAATAAAGCACCCCTACAATTCCCATACTTTCCTCTGTGAGACACTTGACAAGAATCGATTGGTCCCCTATGCAAACTGTGGCCTGTATCTCAGGTGATGCAGTCTCTCTTCCAGCTCAAGAACTTTATGTCTTCTACTCTGCGTTTGGTCTTCTGGATAACTGTTTCTCCACCAGGGGTTTCCTCATTCCGGAAAGTCCGAGGACATTTCAATTGCCACAATTTGGGGTGCATGTGGGGGGCATTCTTTTCATATATATAATGTAAAAAAAGAGAGCCCCCACCATAACTATATATAGATATATATAGTTATGGTGGGGGCTCTCTTTTTTTTACATTTTATTAGGGGCTCATACAACTCTTACCACAATCCATACATATACATACATCAATTGTATAGAGCACATCATACATTCTTTGCCCTAATCATTTTCAAAGCATTTGCTCTCCACTTAAGCCCTTTGCATCAGGTCCTCTTTTCCCCCCCTCCCTCCCTGCTCCCCCCTCCCTCATGAGCCCTTGATAATTTATAGATTGTTATTTTGTCATATCTTGCCCTATCCAGAGTCTCCCTTCCCCCCTATTCTCTGCCGTCCATCTCCCAGGGAGGAGGTCACATGTGGATCCTTGTAATCAGTTCCCCCTTTCCAGCCCACTCACCCTCTACTCTCCCAGTATTGCCCCTCACACCCCTAGTCCTGAAGGTATCATCCACTCTGGATTCCCTGTGCCTCCAGCTCCCATATGCACCAGTGTACAACCTCTGCCCTATCCAGTCCTGCAAGGTAGAATTCGGATCATGGTAGTTGGGGGGAGGAAGCATCCAGGATCTGGGGTAAAGCTGTGTTCTTCATCGGTACTACATCGCACCCTGACTGACCCATCTCCTCTCCTAAACCCCTCTGTGAGGGGATCTCCAGTGGCCGACACCTGGGCTTTGGGTCTCCACGCTGCACTTCCCCTTCATTCACTATGGTATACACACACACACACACACATATGTGTGTGTGTATATATATATTGCATGATGCCTTATACCTGGTCCCTTTGGCACCTCGTGATTGCACAGACTGGTGTGCTTCTTCCATGTGGGCTTTTTTGCTTCTGAGGTAGATGGCCACTTGTTCACCTTCAAGCCTTTAAGACCCCAGACGCTATCTCTTTCAATAGCCGGGCACTATCAGCTTTCTTCGCCACATTTGCTTATGCACCTGTTTGTCTTCGGCGATAGTATCATGGAGGTGTGCAGCCAATGATGTGATTTTTTGTTCTTTGATACCTGATAACTGATCCCTTCGGGACCACGTGATCACACAGGCTGGTATGTTCTTCCATGTGGACTTTGTTGCTTCTGAGCTAGATGGCCGCTTGTTTATCTTCAAGCCTTTAAGACCCCAGACACTATCTCTTTTGATAGCCGGGCACCATCAGCTTTCTTCACCACATTTACTTGTTCACCCCCTTTGGCTTCAGCAGTTGTGTCGGGAGGGTGAGCATCATAGAGTGCCAATTTAATAAAAGAAACTATTCATGCATTGAGGGAGTGCTTGAGTAGAGGCCCAAGGTCCTTCTGCCACCTTAATACTAAACCTATAAATATAGACACATAGATCTATTACCCCATCCTCATATATATATTTGCATGTACATGTGTTTGTCTAGACCTCTATAAATGCCCTTTGCCTCCTAGCTCTTTCCTCCATCTCCCTTGACTTTCCTCCTACCCTACTACCATGCTCCGTCCCCACCTGGGTTACAGCTATACCTCTTCTTTACGTAACCTTACCCTTGATCATTCCCTACCAGGCATTCTTTATATATATATATATATATATATATATATATATATATATATATATATATATATATAGTTATGTTGGGGGATCTTACAACAATCCATACATCAATTATAATTGTATCGGGCAAATTTATACATATGTTGCCATCATCATTTTCAAAACATTTTCTTTCTACTTGAGTCCTTGGTATCAGCTCCTCTTTTCCCTCCCCCCAGCCCTCATGCACATTGATAAGTTGTAAACTATTATTGTTTTCATATCTTATACTGTCTGCTGTCTCCCTTCACCTATGTTCCTGTTGTTCATCCTCCTCGAGGCAAGGATGGGGGAAGGATGGGAAGGGAGTGGGGTGAAGTTATATGTAGACACTTGTGATCGGTTCCCTATTTCTCCTCGTTCTCCCCCTACCTTCCCCCTACCCTCTTGGTATCACTACTCCTATTACTGTTCTTGGGGGCTTTATCTGTCCTGGATTCCATGTGTCGAGATCTCTTATCTGTACCAGTGTACATGCTCTAATCTAGCCAGGTTTGTAAGGTAGAACTGGGCTCATAATAGTGGTGGGGAGGAAGCATTAAAGAACTAGAGGAATGTTGTGTGTTTTGTCAGTGCTGTACTATACTTTGGCTGATTCATCCCTTCCTTCTGACCCTTCTGTAAGGGGATGTCCAATTGTCTATAGATGGGCTTTGGGTCTCCACCCTGACCTCATTCCCATTGTTTTGGGTCTTCTGATGCCTGATACCTGATCCTGTTGACACCTCGTGATCACACAGGTTCGTGTGCTTCTTCCATGTGAGCTTTGTTGCTTCCTGCTATATGACTGCTTATTTACCTTCAAGCTTTTAAGACCCCAGACGCTACATCTTGTGATAGCAAGCACCATCAGCTTGCTTCACCACATTTTCTTATGCAACCATTACGTCTTCAGTGATTATGTCGGAAAGGTGAGCATCACATAATGCCTGGTTATTAGAACAAAATCTTCTTAGGTTGAGGGAATACTTGAGTAGAAGTCCAATGTCCACCTACTTCCTTAATACTTAACATATAAATAGATGTACATAGGCCTATATTCCTATCTTATATTTTAAAATATGTACATATGTACATACCTCTGTAAATGTTGTTTGCCTCCTAGTTCTTTCTTCTATTTTACTTTTCTCTTGTCGGTGGGGGCATATTATTGGCATCTAGGAGTCAAAGGTTAGGGATGCTACTAAGCATGCAATAGTGTACAAGACAATTGTAGATATGCAAGCAACAAATGAGGAGAAACAAAACCAAAAAATCCCATTAAAGAGAGACGATATCAAGAAGAAGCAAAAAGACATTTTAAAACTGAAAAAAAAAACAAATTGTTTTTAATTCAATAGATGAGCTAAAGCTCAGCTGCATATTGGAAATGACAGAAAACTGAGTGAACTTGAGAATAGGACAATATAAATTACCCAACCGAAGCATCAGCGAGACTAAGAAAACAGTAAGCAGTAAACTGAGCAGTAGACTAAGAAAACCATCGTGAACAGAGGCCCAGGCACATGAGAGACTGTAACAAACAATTTTGATTTAGATTATCAGGAAAGTTGGGTGTTTAGCGAATTAGTTAGCTAAATGTTGTGACATCATTTCTATGGTTGTCATATCAACTCCACGTCTGCGCAGTGTATGGTTTCCTCTCTAACGATGGGGACTATTATGGGTTGTTCTTGGGTGCTTTCAAATAAATCCTAGCTCAAAGGGATCCTGTGGGGCAGAGTAGAGGTGTCCCATACAGGTTTTCAGGCTGTAATGTTCACAGGCCTTTCTTTCATGGAGCCTCTAGGAATGTCGAACCCATATACCTAGTGTCAGCAGCTATGTCAACAGCCAGGTGCTTAATCATGTGACACTGTTGCTCCTTTGGAAACGATTAGTTCTTTCTAAAGCCTACGCTTGGCAGAAGGTTAAGGGAAGGGCATCTTCCACTTTACTAACTATTGCCGATCCCTCTTTGAGGTAGTTTATTACAAATAGCACCCGCACCAGCTGTGTGCGAGAACATCTGCTCTTCCACCTCCTGGCCACCTTGGAGCTCTCAGACTTTTACTTTTACCCATCTCATCGATAGGAAATACTATCTCAATATTTTTTTAATTTTAGTTGGCAACCATAAACATTAAGGAACTTAAGAATGTTTGCATGTGTTAATTGGCCATCTGTATTTCTTCTTCTATAAATATGCGTTTATTTACTTTCAGGTTGTTTTGTTATCTTTTTTAATTATTGGAGTTGAAAAGTATTGCTACAGAGTCACAAAACCCTTTAGTAAACAAAAAATTAAGAAAACATGGGGCTGTGGTCTCTCAACAACATGTCCTCCATCTCAAACTGCTTAGCTCTGAAGAGGGGGTTCCCAATTTCTAAACCATCCCCCCAATAATTCTGCACTCCCATATGTGTACCATAACACAACAGCACTTTTGCCCTCCTTGGGGGACACAAACTGTGTTTCTTTTAGTTCAGAAACCAAAAGGAAGACCTCAGAGCTCTGGGTCGATGGGGTGAGATTTCCCAAGGAAATTCTCTCAGGACAGCCTTTGCTGCCCTCTGAGAAGGCACAGGGCCATCACTGTGATGGAAAAGAATTCCTTGGCACTCCTTTCCTGCACTTTTTTCTCACAAATACAGTTTTCCATTTTCTTAAGCCTTCTTCATCATAAACTCCCTTGATCATCATACATCGTTTGAGAAAATCTATCAAGATATTATCCTCTGAATCCCAAAACTTTCTGATCTGAGCTGGCCTCTCTGTCTTGACTTGAACTGACTGAGCAGATACCCTCAGAGGCCACTGCTTTGATCAAACAGACCTGAGACTGGGACAGATGCATCGCTGACAGACCTGTCTGCGGCCATCTGCTGATCTCAGAGACAAATGGAAGCACTTGGAATAAGCCTGTGTACATATGAGCTAGAACCAGAGCAGCACCACTTTTCAGTTATCCGTGTATTAATTTTATTTTATCATGACATCGATTTATTGTATTTTGACAGTTCTTAATTGCCTTTTAAAACCTGCCTGGGTATTATATTAAGCTAATAAATACCTGTATTCAAAGTCTTTGAAACTAGAGTTCAACCCTAATTTTTTAAAATGATACTAGTTAAATATATAAAAGCCACCATTAAGAAAATTAAAACATTCATTAGACCAGGATAAAATGTTTTCAAAGCATATATCTAATTAAGTATGTGTGTCCAGAATATACAAAGAATTCTTACTTCTCAAAATTAAGACCAACCCAATCACTAAACTGTCAAATGATTTGAATAGATTTTACCAAAGATGACATAAGAATAGCTAATAAGCACATGAAAAGATGCTCAATGTGTATCATTACTGATTAGAAAAATGCAAATTAGAACCATACTGAGGTAATACTTCACACACACCTTAGGTTAGCCATGATAAAAAAGAGACAAAACAGTTGTAGGTGAGGCTGTGGAGAAATGGAACCACATACTTTACAGATGGAATGTGAAATGGGACAATCAGTTTAGAAAAGTTTGCTAGTTTTATTTCAAAAGTAAACAAAGTCTTTTACAAGACCTAGAATTCCACTTTTAGGTATTTATCCAAGAGAAATGAAAATACATATTCACATAAAGACTTAGGCACAAATGTTTTTAGCGTTTTTGTCTGAAATATTGAGTACAACCTAATGGATGCAGCCCCAGATGTAAAATCTGCATTTCGACCAACAGGCCAATGTGCTACATACATACAAATGGGAAATAAATGGTCAATTAGAAGAAAAATTCATATCATATACTACGATATGAATGAACATTTAGACACACTATGCTAATCAAACAAATCCCTGCACAGGAGAACATACATTGCATGATGCCAGTTGTCTGAAATAGCCAGGAAAGGCAAATCTGTAGAAACAGGGTGCAGAGTCCAGTTCCTTAGGTGTGGGAAGTATAGCTAGAGAGGAGGTGGTGGGGAGGATGAACAGGCATTGGAAGTGCAAGTCCTTACTGGGGTGATGAAATATTTTAAAGCTACTTTACAGGGATAGTTACACAATTAGATAAATTTACTAAAAAAAACAAACAAACCCCCAAACATTGACCTAAACACTTCAAAAGGGAGAATCATATATGAATATGCCTCAGTAAAGTTAGCACATTATAGCCAAATAACCAGTTTGCATCAAGTCAACTCCAAATCATAAAGGCCCTGTGTCTGCTACAACTGTGATAGTTTCCAATGACTGATTTTTCAGAAGTAGATTACTAAGCCTTTCTTTGAAGGAGCAGTTGGTGGGACTCAAGCGTGCATCCTTTTAGTTAACAGTTGAGTAAGTTAGCCATTTGTACCCAACCCCCCCTCTTCAAGGACCTCCCATTGAACTGTGTTGTTGTTAAGTGCCATTGAGTCCGTTCCAACTCACAAAGACCCCGTGCACAAGAGAGCACAACACAGCCTGCTCCTGTGCCATCCTCACAGATGGCTTTGTTTGAGTCCAAGGTGGTAGCCATGGTGTCAATGCATCTCTTTGAGGATCATATTCATTTTCATTGACCTTCTACCAAGCACGACAGCTTTTTCGAGGGACTGACCCCTTTGGGTAACATGTTCAAAGTGCATGGCGTGAAGGCTCACCGTGCTTGCTCCTAAGGAGCAACTGGCGGTACTTCTTCCACGGCAGGTTTGTTTGTGCTTCTGGCAGTCCATAATACCTTTGATGGACTTCATATCATGTATACATATTAAAAATAGTTTACATTTTGGTACAGCATAACCATGAAGAATAAAGGAGAGTTTTATATAATACATCAAAGCTTATCTTGTATTTGCTGGCTACATTTCATTGCTATACTTTTTTAATTGTTGGAGAAGCCATCTAAAGCACTAGGTGTCCACTTTTTGTTTTTTTGGTTCCCCCTCTCTATTTGAAAATGAAAATTTCATTTTCTTTTGTGTTTCAATGGACTTATCTGAAAAATACAGTTGTAAGATGTTTGGATTAAGTAAGTGTATATTGAAAACAATACATGGCTGTCGTATCAACCTAGTAAGTGTTCTAAATATGGAGTTTTCTAACTGTAGAAAATATTAGTTCTTTCTAAACCTCAGTAAGAAGCTGAAATAATGTGCATTATGGATATTATTTATAACAGATAAAATCCAGTTTTTAATAAAAAAGACTAAGTGGCCTAAAACAGAAATAATTTACACATTATAATTGTTATGACTTAATAAATCTAATATTACATTTGATTAAAATTTGGTGAATTTGAAAGCTTTCATTGATAAGACAAAAATTAGTACCTCAAGGGGGGGAGGAAATATATTTTAAAGCTTTCATTCTGGAAGATATCAGGATGGACATAGTACAGATGAAATTGAATGGAAAGCACTGACATTAACCTGTGACCTTTAAGAAAAGTCAAGTTGGTCATTCAAAGGCTCTAATAGTGCTTTGTCGTCACTCTTTCCTACCCTATGAGAAGAACTGCTGGTAAGACTGGCACAGCAATAGAACAAAGGGAAAATAATCATTATCCAAAGAAACGACTGGAAACATATGTGAACTACTGCTTTGTATCAAGAAGAAAAGATGCAGTTGAAAAAACTCACTTTATGTCTGGGAGGTTCCATAAAAGTATAAAAATCACCGCAGTATTGAAGATGTTTAGAGGAACTCAGATCAGTCTATTCAATACGGGGAAATTTTCTGTCCAAAGAAAGAAAGAAAGACAGACATTCCAATAAAATAGCTAACATCAATCTGTTTTTGCAAGCTACTCGAGTCTTGTAGATTTTTAAAAAATGTATTACTGTTTCATCGTTTCTCCTTTGAGGTCACACACCCATGCTTGTGCACCCGCACGCACACACACACACACACACACACACACACACAACTACAGGAAACGAGAGAGGTAGCCTCATGGTGGATAAATTCAAACTACTTTGTGGATGTGCAGTCAAGGGGGCAAGGACGTTTGGTAACCAAGGGAGGAAGTCAGAGACTAGTGTCCTGTCACCTTCAAAAAGAGGCAGGAGTAAACAAACCACATCCCAGAAGGATCATATACAGGGAGGCAAGAGCCATAAAAGGTAAATGATAAATGTTTGTAGCAGAAACTAAGTTTCATTGCATGAGGGATGCCTATGGGGTTAAGGCCTCATGCCTAACCGGGCAGTTCTAATTTTGTTCACTCTGGTATATGCACTGGGGGTGGGGGGGTGTTCTTGCTTCAGTTTAGCTTTAAGAGTATTTCTGGGTGGGATAGATGGCTTTCTTCTTATTGAAATGGTTATTAGTCTGACTAGCCTGTGTTGTAGACCACTATTCCGCATTGTTTCTACACAGGCTGCCTACTGAGAGGATAGCTGATTAAAAATGATATTTTAAGTACCCGAAGAACATCTCAATACATGTTCCTTATACCATGCTATCCCATTTCTGTTTCAGCGTGGACAGTTTTGGATGGTGCAGCCTTGCTACGTGGTGTGAGAAATGGCTGTAGGAAACAACACGCAACGAAGCTATTCCATCATCCCGTGTTTTATATTTGTTGAGGTATGTGCCTGTTTTAGCATTTACAAATGAATCAGAACAATAGTTTTCATACTGAGAACTTGGTCGACTTTGTAAAAGCATTTAATCTTAGGGCGGATTGAGAAACTTTAATAATGCACATTGATAAAGAATTAATAAAGTATCTACAGTGTCTCTTAACTGGGAAGCCCTGGGGTAGCAAGAGTCATAAACTTTCTCTGAGAGCACAAAAAAATGACAAGTTTTATTATATTTCTCTGATTTTTAGTGGTGATTCAAATTTTTAACCATGAAAGAGAGTGCAGTATTTTCATTAAATCATGTCCTAAAAATCAATATCATGTTCAGGAATTCAATAAGCTAGACTGTTAGCTGATGGCATTAGTTCATGGCCTTGGAGCATAAATAAAAGAAAAGAAAACCCTTCAGGGTTGAGTGTCTCTCCTGGGCCTTTGTCTTTAGTGAGGTACTGGGAGTTTGCATAACAGGCAATTTCTTTTGCTCATGAATTGTTTTTCTGAGTTGCTCCAAATTTGTACCAGCAAACTGTCTCCAACATCCTTTAAACCAGACTTCCTGTGCCTTTTTTGATAATGCTTGTTAAAAAGGAAGCAAAAAGGAGCCCAGGTCGTGGCCCTGTAGGGCAAGCATTGAGCTGACAATCCCGAGGTCCTGGGTTCAAACCACAGCTGCTTCTTGAAGCAGGAGGAGGCTTTCTGTTCCGAGAAAGATTTATAGCTTTATAGAGGGGGCATGATATTGATTTGGCAAAGATAATATTGTTTCTGCCTTCCTAAGTAGTTAAGGAAGCTCATTGTCTATTTTTCATCACAAATGCCAGGTTTAAATTGTTACGAATAAAGAGAAAAAGTCGGTGCCCTGAGCTCCCTGTCCGGGTAACTGCCTGGGTAACTCCATGGCTCCTGGTTAGGTACAGCATGTTCATAGATTGTGGGTTCTCTGTGATGGAGAAAGGGGCAAGCATGGTGTCACCATCCCTGTGAAGGGGACACTTGAATTAAGCCACCTCTTAGAGTAGCACAAGCGGACTTTTGGCACCTGTGTGACTTAGACATAGTTTATGAATGAATGAAAAGGTGTCGTTACTTTTTTTCCCTTGAAATAACTTTTGCTCTCCATGTCATCAGTCGAATAATTTGGAATATATTCCATTTGGGTTACTATATGCTTGCTTGAATCCTGGAGTTTCATCTTATAGACATCTCCCGATGGTTTAGATGAACAAATATCACTCAATCTTGGGGTGATGTTTGTGGACCTGTTTCTGTTTCTCAGCATCAACAAGAGATCAGAGCGCAGTGAGTGTCGCTGTTGTTAGTTGCCATCGTGACAATTCTGACCCGCAGCAGTGCTGTGCACGACAGAACACAACACTGTGGGTCCTGCTCCAGCCTCACGGTGGTTCTCACGCGGGAGCCCATGAGTGCAGGGCCTGTGCCCGTCCATCTCCTTGAGGGCTTCCTCTCTTTCCCTGCCCCTCGAGTTTACCAAGCATGATGACCCTCTCCAAGGACTGGTCTCTCTTGACATAACATGCCCAAAGGATGTAAGATAAAGACTTGCCTTCCTTGCCTCCAAGGAGCACTCTGGCCTGACTCCTTCCTGCACAGAGTGCTTTGCCCTTTGAGCAGTCCGTGGTACTTTCAATATTCTTGTCCAGCATCACTATCCAGGCTTCCCTATTCAGTGTCCAACTTTTACGTGCATGGCCCCATTGAAAATACCACGGCTTGGGTCAGACACACCTTAATCATCAAAGTAATGTCCTCGCTGTTCAGTATTCAAAGGAGGTCTTGTACAGCAGACTTATCTTATGCAATGCATTTTTTGATCTATTGAATGAGGCTTCCATGAGCATTGACGTTGGATCCAAGCAAAACAAAATCCTTGACAGCTTCAACTTTATCTCTATTTATCATGATGTTGTGATGATCCAGGTGTGAGCATTTGGGTCTTTGTTACATGTAGTCATAATGAAGGCCGCCGTCCTTGATGTCATCAGCAAGTGCTTCAAATCCGCCTCACTTTCAGTGTGTTATCTGCACATCAAAGGTAGTTAATAAGCCTTCCTCCCATCCTGATGCCACAGTTTTCTTCATCTAATCCAGCCTCTCTGATGATTTGCTCAACACACAGACTGAATAAGAATGGTGAGAGGTTACCACCCTGACGCACACCTATCCTGATTTTAAACCAGGCCGTGTTCCGCTTGCACGACTGCCTCTGGGTCCATGGGCAAGTTCTTCCTATGAAGTGTTCTGGAGTTCTCATTGGGATAAGAGTGTTAATATAAATCCGGATACACAGAAACATATGTTAAGCTACATCTCTGTGGTTCTCAACCTTCTAATGCCACGACCCTTGAATACAGTTCCTTATGTTGTAGTGACCCCCGAACCATAAAGTTATTTTCGTTGCTACTTCATCATTGTAATTTTGCTACTGTTAGGAATTGGGTGACCCCTGCGAAAGGGTCATTCGACCCCCAAAGGGGTTGCGACCCAAAGGTTGAGAACTGCTACCGGGTAAACCAAAAATACCTTGCCCCAAAATAACTCATCTTTATTTTTTTTTAAAGATCATTTTAATGGGAGTTCTTACATCTCTTATAACAATCCAGACATCACTTGTATGGAGCGTATTTGTACATATGTTGCCATCATTATTTTCTAAACATTTACTTTCTTTTTGAGCCCTCGGTATCAGCAACTCTTTTTACTTTCCCACCCTCGTGCCCCCTTGATAAATTATACATTATGATTATTTTCATATCTTACACCAACCGTTGTCTCCTAGCCCCATGGTTTCTCCCCCCTCCACTCCCCTACCTTTCCTCTCCCCTCCTGGGGTCGCTACTCCCATTTCTGTTCCCAAGGAGTTTATCTGACCTGGATTCCGTGTGTCCTGAACTCTTATCTGTACCTGCGTACATGCTCCGGTCAAGCCCACAGTGAAAGGCAGGTTTGGGGTCATAATAGTGGGGGGTGAGGAGGCCTCAAGGAGACAGAGGAATATCGTGTGAATAAACACATCTTTCATTTTCTACATGAGGCAAAGGGTAACCCCTACAGACAAGAACATCCACTCTTGGGGTGTCCTGTATTGTTTGTTGGGCTGCCAGCCACGAAGCCACCTGTTTGAGCCCACAAGTCACTCCGGAGAATGACGAGCCCTTTGTGCCCACAGGGGCAGGTATGCTCTGTGAGACTCGATTGGAGGCACTGAGTTTGGTGTTTGATTCTATGATGGGGTCTAGATACCATTGTTGCTTTGAAATTGTGATGTAGGAAAAGGAACGTTGTTTTCTGCTGCTCAGGGGTAGAGTCGAAGGGTATAGCACAACTTTTGTCACTGTGTTATTATTTTTTTAAGGAAGTGTTTAAAACAATCTGAAGGGAGACTGGGAAGGAAGTGATCTGCCATCATCGTTATCCTCCCAGAAACAATTTTATTCTGAATTTTCTTAAAAATTAAACAGGAACTAAGTCTCAGAATAAGAGGTTTAATTTATTACTGGAAGCCAGAGTCTCTGAAGATTTTCTATGCTCTAACGTGTGAACGATGCACTTGACTGGTCGAGCAGGCACCAAGAGAGATAAATCAGTCCTTCCGTAGCTATAACCCGACACTAACATAAAAAGAAGCCTGGAAATCTGGGAGCAGGAAGAGTGTATTTTTGTTTTGTTTTTCGTGTTGTGCTATCGCTCTTATTTACGCGGAAGTTTACAGTCTTCGTAACTTCTAAACAGTGACTTCCCAGGGTCAGGGAGGAGAAGGAAAATGACAATGTGAAGAATATTGTCGACGTTAGGCTGGGGTTGAATCCTATGGCAGTGCACATCATTTCCATGCATTATTCACTCATCAAAGTCTTGATGTGGGCCTACAATAGTCCAGGCACTATCGCAGACAGGAGGAGCTCTGGTGTGTAGTGGTTACATGTTGTCTTCTAACCACATCAACAGTTCGAAACCAACAGTCACTCCTCGAGAGAAAGACAGGGCATTCTACTCCCATAAGGAGTTTACAGACTCAGCAATTCACAGGAATAATTCTACCCTGTCCTATAGGGTCACTATGAGTCAGGATGGACTCGGTGGCTGTTAGTTTTTGTTGTCTCTCTCTCTTCATCTTTTGTTTCTTCTAGCCAAGGAGCCTCTGTGCCACTGTTGGGAATGGCTCGACTGCTAACCAAAAGGTCAGTGGTTCAAAACCACCAGCCACTCCACAGGAGAGAGCTGAGGCTGCCTGCTCTGGTAAAGATCTAGAGCCTTAGAAACGCTGTCTAGGGTCACCATGCGTTGGGATCCCACTCAATGGCAAGAGTAAGCGTTTTCGATCCTCCCTCTTTGCTTTCTTCCTCCTTTGTTCCTGTCCTCTCTTTCCATAGTCATGAGCGGCTCTCCCCCATTTCCTGTCCTCTTCCGCTCGCCTTCTCCCCCCTCTCCCTGTCTCTCTGCCCTTGCAGTAACTCCTTTCATGGTTGAGGATCAACCAAAACCAGAATTCCCCTGCGGGAATTAGCAATAAAACTGACAATAAAAGCATAATTGTCCCCCTGGAAATAAGAATGTGAAGCTCCCTTGTTACCACCACCACCCGCTGCCTCCATCCAATATCAGGTGTATTCTTCCAAAACTCTTAGAACTGAAATGTTTGTTTGACAGATTTTCCTAGGGAGCAGTAGATGCCTCTCAAGACAGGTTCACTGTGTTCTTTGTAGAATGATGAATAACTTAAACAGCCAGGTCTCCTTCAAACATATTGGTGCTAACAGCAAAATCTCAATGGAGCTTAGCTTCCTCAGCAGGCAGGATTGAGTACCAGGAGTGTGCACGTAATGGATGCGGTTGTTGCTGCATGTACACAGATGTGATAGTTTGATCATTTTGATGCCTGCTTGTACTGGCAATTTTTATTGTCTAATTTTGACAACTCATTTTTCTCAGCGGGAATCTAGCAGGTGATTGTTATAAAACCCAACCTGGAGATAAATAATCTCATGAAGTTCCGCTAGAATTTGGTGATCCTGAGTGTCTTTCTCTGGGGGCAGATGTTAAGGAATTTCACATCATCATTGTTGAACACCCAGCATCATCTCAGCGCCTCCCCTGTTTCATGCGCCTCAGATCTCGAAAGAAAAATGTGGCCTGGCCTTGATTGCTAGTAGGGCTTCTTCCTTATCTGCAGACACTTGGATTCAGGAGCTTGGATGGCCTCGTTTTGGACACTCTGATTGGTACAGTTGTTAAGTCTTTATAGTTAAGTTACATTAAGAATTGTTTCTCCCTTAATACTTATAGTTTTACATTTTCCCGATGCCCGCCAAAGACAAGGTGTCAGCATTTTATCCTTGTGTACAAATGGACTAGCACTAGAAGATAGCTGGATGCAAAACCCTTGGGTGTGAGTTCTGATGCTGCCATTGACAGTGGTGATGAACTTGGAGGATAACTCTGGGTCTCTGTTGCTTCATCTGGTGATGGAAGTCAAAATATTTTCTTCTTGGACATTGTGAAAAATAAAGGAGATTTTAAAATGCACTTGAGAGTGCACCTCAGTAATAATAGCTAATAAACATTAACATAGACCTAATTAAGACAGCTACTCCTACTCGGTATGAAAATAATACAATGAAATATAGAATACACTCCGACTTAAAAAAAAATTCGGAAGCCAAAAATCTAACACTAAGAGAGGGGCTGTTCCCTTTCTTCTCCAGCCATGGGATATTGCTGAGTTTAGGAGGCGACCAGTTTTTAGAATTAGGTTCAAACAAAGTAATGGGGAAAAATTGTGTATTTTAAATTATGATGGCAATTTCAATGATCAATGCAAATATCAAAGTACTATCCCATTTATCCTCTTATTTAATCCTAATTTTGATTTTTCTTTATAGTATGGGGAAAAATCAAATATTTTGATATTTATTGTATATAGTATCGATATATAAGTATTAGTGTTTAAAAATGAGATATGGCTGTCATCTTCTTGTCCTCCAGTGTGGTGTTTCTGTGTAAGAGAAAGGGTTTCTCGGTTTTTCAACCTAAAAATGGATGTCTGGGGAGAAAGGTCTTGGTTAAAATATATCCTGAATGAATTGTAAAAACTTCTGCTGAACATGTTTTTAGAACGACTCTTTCTTGTAACTCAACCCAAGCACACTCACTATCATAGAGTCAGTTCTGACTCTTAGTGACCCAGTGACCGTAGGACAGGATAGATTGCCTCTGTGTACTTCCATGGCTGTAATTGCTGATCATAGTGGAAGGCCTTGTCCTCCTGTGGAGCAGCTACTGGTTTACCAGTGCTGAGCTGCTGGGTAGAAGCCGCACAGACTAACTCTGCTACAGGGACTTCCCGGCATATAACTTTCTGCTCCACTGTCAACTCTTCTCTTTTCCTCGTGAGGTCTCTCGCCATATGATCACATCATATACTTTTATGATTGATATCTAATATTTACAAAGTGGGACCCAGGAAAGCACGGTACTTTTCTGGCCAGGTTCAGGATAGCTCTCCCTGAGGCAAAGTTAGTCCACAGGGGATGAAACCATGAACTTTGGCGTCACTTTCACAATGAGCTCACACTGGACTGAGGGCCACCTGCTTTGGTATCATAGGCATGTTTGTTAAAACTCAGATGGCCTAGACCCAACCCAAGTTTTCTTAATCTAAATTGGGAGGAGCCAGAAATAATGCATTTCATTAACTTTTTCACGTCATTCTTATGCCCAGTAAAGTTTTGAGAATGAAACCATTAACAAAGCTCATTGTACAAATGTGTGCACAACAGATGCCATCGATACCCAATCCATCTTCCCTTGACTCATCCCAAGAGCCCTTGCACGCAGTTCTGGAATGAGCGTGCCGGTTTCAAAGCCCTCTGCCTGAGACTGTACTTGGCTAAATAAACATGCCTGGCCCACCAAGGTAAGCCGGTCGTAACTTCTAGAGAGTTAAGAGTCCCAGGAGCAGCTCCTCAGCCCACTGAAGAGCAGGAAATGGTGGATGGATAAGTAGCCCGATTTACCACTGAAGAGTGGATGATGATAGATACATCCAGCTTCCTCACTCCTCAGTGGGACAATTATGACGGGAATTTCATATAAGCTCTGAGGGGTCTCCAGCAAGGTAGAATGCTAGTGCACTCCGTTGACACCCCCCCCCCTCTTAAATTTCCTCTGTTCGTGATCCCTCACGATTCCTGGGATCACATCTCAGATCAGCCAGTATTGTGTCACAGCCCAGTTTGGGGAAGCCAAACTAATGTAGAGTATCCATGAGGAGTAGAAAAACTTTATTCCAACATAATTGGCTGATAAGGTTGGAAGAATTAAGAGCTTAATTTTATTTTTCATGTTGATTACTATCATTTCTAAGTATGAACTCATCCTTTTATGAAATCTCATCTGCTCACATCAAATCATTAATCATCACTAGATGCTAAGGCCTACAGCTTTTCTCTGAGGAAAAACTTAAGATTTCAAGAGTTATATCTTAATTGTTTGTGTACTATATAGCACTTAGATAAGTTAGGATTCAATTTTCTTTCAATAGCAAATAAAAGAATGGTTAGCCAAATGATAAGTCATTTTAAAGACATTCTCTTTGGAATTACCTTTTTTTTTTTTTTCTAAGCAGAGTTTCCACTCTTTGTTACTCAGTATAAGTCTCGCTCTGCTGACATGTGATTAAATGCATCGTTGGCATGACCGGAGACAGCACAAGGTAGCAAGCATGTTGGTGTCCTTATGGCCAGCCCTGAAGGCAAGAAGCATGGGATTTGGGGAAATTTTGGGATTTGACCAAATAGTCGTATGACCTTCTTCAGCAAGTTCATTAGAATCTCCATTTTCATTTCCTCAGCTATAAAGTGGTGATGATAAGACCCATTCTAATGGGATGATTTGAGTAAAGTTTGTCTACTCCTCATGTATACTCAGCCTTAGCATACAGTGTTTAAGGCCTAGCACATAGCGACCCTATAGGGCAGGGTAGAAGTGCCCCTGTGAGTGTTGGAGACTGTAACTGTTCACAGAAGTAGAAAGCCCTGTCTTTCTCTCATGGAGTGGCTGGTGGCTTCGAACTGCCAACCTTGAAGGTCACAGGCCAACATATAACCACTACGCCATCAGGGATCCTTGAGTCGGCATCAACTCAATGAGAGGGCGTTTGGTTTGGTTTGGACCACATGAAGGTGTATACTCAATGAGCTCTAGCTCACAAAACAATGCCGCCCAAACCAGCCTGAAGGAAAGAGCCAGTTGGCTCAGGGGTGCACTAAGGTTTCTTCTCACGTGGTTTTATTCAACTTGCACCGTTCAGTCTTTTTCATTAAGCGATTTGCCTTGGGCTGAAGGAGGTCTTTTTACAGGACTGTGTATAGTCAACATTGACTAAGAATCAGCCATCACTCGATGGCAGTGAGTGAGGATACTCAGAGTCTGTGACATGCAAATATTTGGCTGACTTGGACATGGCAGGAGCTCGAATGACAACACAAATGGATGACTCATGTACCTAATCACGTGCACAGAATTGAACTGTTTCGTTTGTTTTCCACTGAAAATAATGTATTTTCGAGGTGTTGAAGGGATCAGGTAGTAGACACCAAAGAACAAAAACCATCATTATGTGATCACCTTCCCCACATAAATGCTGAAGACGAATGTGTGCATAAGTAAGTGTGGTGAAGAAGGCTGATGGTGCCCAGCTACTGAGAGATATAGCATCTGGGATCTTAAAGACTTGAATGTAAACAAGCGGCCATCTAGCCCAGAAGTAACAAAGCTCACACAGAAGCAGCACACCAACATGTGTGATCATGAAGGGCTGAGGGGACCAGGTTTCAAACAACAAAGGGGGGATCATATCATCGTGAATGAGGGGAGTGTGTTGTGGGGACGCAATACCCATCTGTAGACAGCTTGCAGAGGGGTAATGGGGAGGAGATGAGTAACTCAGGGTTCAGTGTAGCAACAATGAAACTGAAAACCTGCCTCTAGTTCTTGAACGCTTCCTCCCCCCCCCCCACCCAATTATCATGATCCCAATTTTACCTTGCGGACCTGGTTAGACCAAAGGATGCACAGCGGTGCAGTAGGTATCTGGAAACACAGGGAATCTAGGACGGATGAACCCCTCAGGACCAGTGGTGAGAGTGGCGACACCGTGAAGGAAGGGGGTGTAGAAAAGGGGAACTGATCTCGGGGATCTACATGTAACCTCCTCTCTGGGGGATGGGCAACAGGAAAGTAGGCGAGGGGAGATGCTGGGCAGTGTAAGGTAGGATAGACTGATAATTTATAAGTTATTAAGGGTTCGTGAGGGAGGGGGAGGGAAAAAAGGAAAATGAGCTGATTCCAGGAACCCAAGTAGGAGGCGAATTTTGAGAATGATGAGGGCAACGAATGCATAAGGGTGTTTTATTCAATTGAATGTATGTATTAATTGTGATAAGAGTTGTATGAGCCCCAATAAAATGATTTATAAAATAGTAATAATTTTTCAAGGGGTCACCAGGGTGGGAGGGAAAAAGAGGAGCTGATACCAAGGGCTCAATAGAAAGTAAATGTCTAGAAAAGAACGATGGCAACATATGGACAAATATGCCTGACACAATCAATGTATGGATTGTAATAAGAGTTGTAAGAGTTCCCAATAAAATGAGATTAAAAAAAAAGAAAATAGTGTATTTTGGCAGAACTGAATGAAAGATGCAGATAAGTTTGATACTTATCAAACACAACATCTAAGTCGTCAGTAATGTCCAGCCTGTTTGAAAGTATGGATGCCTGTCCTTCCCACTGAGACACACACCTGGTTGGAGGAATCTTTTCTTTTTCTACCAGTCACTCAAGTGTTGTGTGTCAGCAATGACACACACTCTGCCACCTGCTTCCACGTGAATTCAGGACCTTGGTTCTCTGTTTAGTGTGTGCACTGACACTGCTGAGCCCACTGGACTCTATCCTGCCCTAGAGAATTTGCTTGCTTTTCAAATTTAAAATAATAATAATTAATCCATGTGCATGTATTTCAAATGTAAGAATATAAAAATATAGCTTCTTAGAAAGACCTTTCTTCCCAGACCTCCACTCCCTTCAAGAGAGGAAGGTTCTGGTTATCAGTCATTTCTGTCATTTTCCACACATATGTTGTACATAGCTAAACCTATGTCTGGCTATCCTGGATTCCTCTGGAGGCAGCGCTGAGATCAAGCATTTTTCTGAGTATATTGCTGGCATGAAAGAGCCCTGGTGGCATAGTGTGTTGTGTATTGAACTAGCAACCACAAGGTCAGAAGTTCAAGCCCTCCTCCCCTTAGCAGGAGAAAGAGGAGGCTAAAAAGATTTAGCGCCTCAGAAGCTCACAGGGGCAGGTCTACGCTACCCTCTCTGCCTCTATGGGAATCCATTCAAGGGTCCGTGAGGGTGGGCGTCTGGTATGTGATCCCGGGGGGGGGGAGGGCGGGAAAGGAGAAAAAGTCAAAGCTCACTATCATCAAGTCAGTTCTGACTCAGAGTGAACTTACAGACAAGACAGGAATGCTAAATGGCTTAGCCATCACCATAAGCAATCAGTGCTGGCGATCGTGAGGAGCCTCTTAAAATGTTATCTCTGAAGCGTCCTTCTGAGAAGAAAAGGGGATGCCTTTAACCAATTGGCTCACGTCCTGCACTGATCTAGGGTGGCCTCTCTACTAGTCATTCCGCTATGCTTCCGGGATTCAGGTGCACGAGTGTTGAGTGAGTTCTTGTGGGCATCTCGGAGCATCTGCGGGGCAGGAAGCAGATGGTGCACCGCAGAGGCCTGAAGGCAGGACCTGTCAGTTGGCACCTGTGTGAAGCTGGCGAAAGCCTGTAAAGAACCGGCCACAGCAGCAGGGACTGGAGTGACAGGTGGGCAGTGCTCTTTGTATGGACGGGGGCACCAGCAGTGTCCTGTACATGTGTGTATCTAAATTTCACTCCAAACATCTGCCTTAGAGAATTTCATGCTGAGGCGGATGCATGCCTGGGTGTAAAATTCTGCATTTACTGTGAGAATCCTCCATCAGTGAATGTGTTTTCATTGCTTCTCTCCCTACCTTTCTCTGAAAGCCAGTTGTCTTCTCATCTTACCTGCATTGTTGCATGTGTAGAGAAGGCTTCTCATCCCTCCTAGCCTCAAGCTTTTGTGGGTAGGGGTAGGTACTTTTTTGGTTTCATATTCCCATCCCTCGATGCCTACTACAGAATAGTGGTTTGCATAGGATACATGCTTGCTTTGGTTAGATTTCTCCATGAAAAGAAACAACAACTCGGAGACAGGGATTTGCAAATCGTTTCTGAGGGTGGTCATACCAGTCAGAGCAGGGAAGGGCACCAGGAAAGAACGGAAGTTAACACAGGTGGATTCAAGAACAGATTGCCACTGTGGAGAACTGGGCTCAGTACCTGCTGGCATCTCCTGAGAAACTGTCTCAATTGGGCCCCAGAGTCAACCCCCCCCCTGCGGGACCATGGACCTAGCACACTCATCCATCAGTAGCGCATCAAATTAGAGATCGCCTCTCAGGGGCATTTTGGTCAGCCCTGCATGCAGCCAACACGCCGCAGAAAGCCCTCCGGCAGAAAGTCACTCTGGTAAGAACACAGGGGGCACCAAGGGACTCTGGGCAGGGCACAGACCGCCTCTGCTATAATGCTCAATCAACTCTTAGTGCACAGAATTGAATCCATTTGCCCAGAGCTATAAGAAATGCCAAATGACTCTAAGACCTCAAACCCTTGATTTTCACTTACTTCTCGCAGATAAATGTCTCAACTGTATCAGCTCCGGCAGGACTGGGTGATTTGGAAGCATACCACCTCTCAAGACAGCAGCAAAGCTCCTTGTTAAAGATAACCCCATCACACCATGGGCACGTCTTCCATATGTAGGATGTGTTACAGATGGGCAAACAAAGTGCTCTTTTCTTTTTAACCAAGCTGTCTGGCATCTCAGCAGAGATTCTAAGGGAAAACAGATTGTATCTTCCAGTGGAAACATTGTAGGGCCAGAAATCAGGGATGTCCAGTTTTCATCTTACTGCTGTGTGACATTGTAGATGTGTGGCCTCCTAGAAATCAGTTTGCTCACATGTAAAATGTACAGATTGAGCTCTAAGGTTATTCCGTATTCTAGCACAATTATCCTGTGAGATAATGCAGTGGGATTTGTATCTCTGTGGATCCAGCAGGGCTTGGGGAAAATATAGACTTTAACCTATATGTAAATACACCTTCATTTTTCTGTCTATATGTATATGTATCTATCTATTCTAGATGGATGATTTTGCTTTTATTCCGGAAATGAGAAAATGTATATCTTATGGCCTTAAGAACATATTCCTTTTATTTAAGCAAATGGTATTTTCCTCCACTTCCAAATCAGAATGTATTCTTCACATGGGGAATAGCAGGGGAAAGAATCTGACAAGGACTATCTCTTTGTTCGTCTTACAACTGATAAGGTAAAGTGGTCCACTGAGATGGCGATCAGTTGAAAAATGGTGTGAGCTATGAGCTCAGAGCTTCTTCAGGGCACCAGTTCTTCTTGCTGTCTCCCCCATTTCTCGAAGGAGCCCTGCTGGCATAGTGGTTTGTGAGGGCACTGCTACCACAAAGTCAGCGGTTCGAGCACACCAGCAGGGGGCAGTGTGTTTGGGCCTCTGACGATTAAAAGCAAAGCAAAAACAAAAACTATATGTTTGCTTATTTAACCTAAGTGGTGATGTCAACTCAATAGATGAAGTTAGTTGTGTATAACAGGTGGTGGCATCCAGCACAAGCCCCCTGGCTCGTGACGTCCCTAAGTGGGAGAAAAGCACATGGGTGGCGACTGCGTTCGCATCTACAGGAAGAGTCAGTGGGCTTGAGGTGCCGTGCCTGGGATGTGTTGTTTGGGGACATGGATGCACTGGACTCCTCATCTTCCCCTCTTTGTTTATGTTTATTAAGTCTCGGGTAATTTCCTTTGAACGTGGCAAATATGACCACTTTAAAAGGCCTGTCATCTCAGGGACCAACCTGTCACCTCCAATATGCTTGGTCAGTGTTTCCATTCACCAGAATTCGCTAAATATGTACTCATCCAGGTCTTTCTTTGCGCAGGGCCCTGGGCCAGGCGCTGGAGGGGTGCCAAGTTGAAACCCTTCCATAAAGATCATGACGTGCCCTGTCCTTCAGCATTGTGTAAAAGACACAGGTTCAGACAAAAATAAGTTTTGCTGAAGGAAGTGGTGTTTCCCTCGGGTGCTTAGTTCAGGTATTAAAATAAGCCTTCCTATAATTTTCAGGAAAGTTACTTGCCGGGTCTCCTCGCGGAGTGTCTACTGGAGATCTGAGAGGGTAAAACAGTCACCGAGTGGGGGGATGGAGGAGCAGTGTGCCTGCAGATCACAACCATACACAGAGAGGTCCAGACGTTCTTGGAGATATCCCATTATTTTTTCATCCATATTCCATACATTTTTCTGAAACTTCCTCATCTGGGCCTAGAGATTCTGCAAAAGTGTAAATTATACTCGTAAAAGCCAACAGGTTAATGGTATCATACTAACATTTTGGAAATGCTGAGGTTGAATGTTTTAAAACTATTGACCTATAATCATATATAAAAGCTGTTTTAAATTAGAACTTTGTTTGTTTGTTTTAATAAAACAAAGAGGACTGTCTGCAAATGTCTGGCTCCACTGTATGGAAGATATTCAATGGATCGGGCTTGCCTCCCCCACACAACACATACAAGCACACATACGCAGTAACTACGTACAATTTCATATGTACCAGTCTCACCTTGAGACTGAGTTCACTTTGAGTACCATACTCGTCAAAGGATTCTGAAAGAAGTGTACTTAAAGACGTTCTGTAAAATGCCTGCTGCTTTGATGTGTTAACCTGAAACTCGATTTTCTTCACTCCACAGTCTGAGCGTCCTTCTGAATTTTCTGCTTTCTTCTCTCTACTCAGATCCCTTTTTATTCTGTACTTTTGTACAGCAAGCACATTGCCCGCACTTCTCATCCTCTGCCGCCAGGGTGGTTGGAAGGGGTAAGAGTTAGGAGTGAAGAAAAGAGTAGGTTTAAACTTGGATCCTTTGACGACTCTCTTCTTGAAAGGTGTTGGAGATAAAAATGGAGTCAGCTCCTGGTGATAATGCCCAGGCTTTTCTGCCAAAATATTGTGTGTTTAACTGTCCTACATGGAGTAATTACATTTTCCATGAAGTGGCCGCCAATACCTGGAGGTGTTCTTTCCTCTGGGAACTCAGGACTGTTCTAGGAACCTGCCAGGGCAGAAGATCCCAGCATCACCAAACCTGCAGAGCCTCCGAATCGGAAAGGACCCCGTGAAAGCATAGTGTCATCACCAGAGCATGAACACTCCATGGTCTCCCAAGGACCCGCAATGAACATTTAAGCCCCACCCCTTAGAGCTCCCCCCTCAAGGGGCCTCCTCACCCTCCTTTTGCCTTAGGTGGGAACCTAGGCATGCAATAGGCCTGTGTGTACAGTACCACGTTTCCTACGTGGTGATCGGCATTCTCCTGATTATGCCTCGGGTTGTACTTCTTCTGATCTGTACTTAACTTAATTTCTTCATTGCTTGCATTTTCTGTATGCTCCACTCATTGGACTGTAAACTATAAGATAATATTGGTTTAGTGACTGAATAGATAAGTGCTTTTAAAAATCTAAATATTCAGCCACCTTTGTCCTTTACTCCCTGGTCCTTGCTCCTCTTATAAGAAGGAGTCAGAGAAGGAACTAGAAGCATTTAGACCAAAATGGGCTGCAGGATGATGCCAAGGGCTGCCCTTTATTCTTTAATTGTATCTGTATTAAACAAAAAAGCAAAAATGTTGTCAAACCCTATAGTTCTCAGTTCTTCTCAAAGCCCGGGTGTGGTTTTGACAGTCTTGCTACGCTGATCAATTGAACAGAATGCTCTCTTTCTTAGCACCTACCTGGGTTTGCAGAAAGTCATCCCAAAGGTCTGAGATGGGATTGGCTGTGAAGAAAAGGTAGGGGTGGCTAGGAGGAATTGGACCCTCACTTCTATGACTTAGGCATTGGACACTACCACTCACCATGGACGATAAATTCATCACTAATAAATAATATTTCATCATGTGGTCAAAGCCAATCCTCTCTAGAAACTTGATCTACCTAGCTCATCTTTAGTAAGGAGAGCAAGTGAGAGAGTTTGACAACAGAAGGGGTGGTCATCAACGGGAAAGGGGTTTGGGGGGAACAAACACATATCCAGGTGGAAGTGGATAACCAGGGGAACAGAACAGGAGAAGAATTTCCAGAGTCCAAGGAGAAGTCCCGAGTGCAAGACCAGAGCCCCTGTCCTGCTTATAAATGAGGTCTGTTAGATTAGCACAGTGCTTAAAAAGTTGGACAACTTGGCATAAACACCCAGAGTTGGAGCCCTCTAGAAAAATTGGAAGCTCTGACAACGTGGGGTCATGTTTTTACAGGGCAACAATCTCCTGAGGCTGGAGAGGAAGCTCAGTCTTTCAACACTGATTTGCTGATTCATCAACCCCATGACTACCGGCTCCTTTATGCTCTCCCATCTCACCCAGATCCCCAGGTCCCTGTGAGATTTCAATCCCTGGGGGCTTCTGTTCCTAGGGCTGCTTTAACAAAATACTACAAGCCAGGTAGCTTATTAGAAACCAAAATGTATTGTTCCACGGATCTGCAGAATAGAAGTGGGATTTTACAGTGGTGGGTCTGTGGGATGTTACATGGAGAATATGGAAGCGAATAGTCATTCATGGCTTTCCTGACTCCACTGGCAAGAACCAAAGCACACAGTGATTAGGAATGTCCAGGAGACACACATATGGAGCACACCCTTGAACCCTGGAGCATTTGTCAGTGGTTTGCAGCTTCCTAGTGACTGATCAAGGGGGGAGGGGGTGTGACAGGATTTTTACTCCCTTGCATGTGTTCCTTTGTCAGCACCTTTCATTTTACTCAATTTGTGCTCATCTCTCTGTAAACACTTTTACCTCTTTTGGACATTATGTGTATTCTTTAATCTTTATAGCTCAACCTTCATTTGTTCCAAATGGCTAAATATCCCTCTACTGGAAAATTTGCTTAGTCTCAGTAAATGTGTGCCTGTTACTAGTTCAGATTAGTTTTGTTAAATCACTGAATATAATATCCTCCGGGTAGAATAAATTAATACATTTGAAAAGGTAATTCCACTAAGTATTTTTTTCCTACAGCAGTCAGAAAAATAAAATAGAAAATGTCTAATGAAGCCTTAGGAGTGGTTTTCTATAAGACCCACACAGATTTTAATTAGTTATAAACTGTAATGCATTCCCATTCATATTTATCAAGCTCTCCCTGGGCACCATCCATCCTTTTAACTGTTCCCCTTTGACCAGGATAAACAAAGAGATAAACAAAACTTGGACGTGCTGTATAGCTTCCTATGGAGAAAGAGGAGGTATAAGGGAAGGCAGAGAGATTAATTTTCATTGATTCATTGATTAGCAGGAATGCCTTCCATGATTTTGAGATATGGCAAGTGCAAAGTCTGTGGGGCGACCTGGCCTAGTGGAACCCAAGAAAGAGTTGATGCTGCAGCCTTGAGGCTGAATGTTGTTGCTGGTGGCATTGAGTTGGCTCCAACTCAGACAACACAGTGAAGCACTGCCTTGGTTCTGAGCGATCCCCACAATTGTCCTTATGTTTGAGCCAATCACCGCAGCCAAGGTGTCAATCCATCTTGTCAAGGGCCTTCCTCCTGTTCATCGCCCCTCCAATTTACCAAGCATGATGCCCTGCTTCTGGCATTGGCCTTTCCTGGCATGTCCAAAGTACGTGAGACTACGTCGCACAATCCTGATCTCTAAGAAGCATTCTGGTTGTATTACTTCCCAGACGGGTGTGTTTGATTCCTGACAGTCCATTCAATACCCTTCATCAGCATCATAATTCAAAAGCATGGTTCCTCTGCAGTCTTATTCAGTAGCCAACTTTCCCGTGCATCTGAGGCAGTTGAAAACACCATGGCTTGAGTCAAGTACACCTTAGACTCAGTGTAACATACTTGCTTTTCAACATTGTAAAGAGGTCTTGTGCAACAGAGTTACCCAATGCAATTCATACTGAAGGCTGCAATCCTTGATCTTCATCAGCAAGCCCTCCAGGTCCTCACTTTCAACAAGCAAGGCTGTGTTACTTGCATATTGCAGGAAGGTTAATAAACCTTCCTCCATTGATGCTACATGATTTTCACATGATCCAGGTTATCTTATCATTTGCTGAGCATAAAGATGGAACAAGTACGGTGAGAGGGCCCAACCCTGATGTACATGTTTCCCGGTTTTAGGGAAAAATGGCCAGAATTCTATATGACAGTCTAGAGGTAGAATTCCTTCTCTTCCCAGAAACTGCCATGTTTGCTCTTAAACCTTCAAATGATTGGGTGAGGTGTGTGGCTAATCCCCTTCCCTTGAAGTCAACTGATTATATGTATATGTCTATCATATCTACAGAATACCTTGAAACATCCACACTAGGGTTTGATAAACCAGTGAGCACCATCACCTAGCCAACACGACGCAGCCAATAAACCATCTCTGCTCCCTAATAAACATCACAACTCCCACTGAACATACAACGTGGATCACTGGGCCTGCTATCAGAGAAAGGAATGAAGTGAAAGAACTTTTCAAAGGGTGATCCCCAAACCAAACAGAACCTTTCTTGGAAATGCAAATTCTTAACCTCCAACCTAGCCATGGATCAGATATTCTAGAGCTTCCTTGCTTTGCACTGAAAAAGCCTTCCAGGGGAAATCTACCTTCCAAAACGTTTGCAAACCCTAAATGTTCTTTCATTTTAGCCCATGTGTGTTTATCTCTCTCTAAACGTTCTTGCCTCTTGGACATGATAGCTATTTTGTAATCTTTCGATCTCAACCTTCATTTGTTCCATAGTTCTAAGAATCTCTCGCCTGGAAAATGGGCTTAGTCCCAGCAAATGTGCATGTTCTACCGATAGAAAGTACACTCTGGATTTCTCCACAAAGAGTCCTTCGTAACCACTTAAACAAGCTAGGGCATGTGAGCCCTGCGACTCAACAGACAGCTTCTTGCTTCTGTGAATTGTCTCTGGGCAGCAGGCATGTGCGCCAGGAAGCTACTTCAGCGCAGACACCTGGTCGACAAGACCAACCTTAAAGCAATTGAGGAATAGATGAAGCATCTTCTTTCCTTGCCGCTCCTGTTAGGGAACTTTGCCAGATTTCCTGAGGTGTTTTGACCCATCTCCATCCCCACAACCCTATAATCTGTACTTGTCCCCTCTCCCTTGTTCATTGCAACGTTACGCTGAACCAATTCGCACGCCAAGATTTGAGAGGGGGTCTCAGTTATGAAGATGTACACGGTAAAACTTGCTGATTATTTTGAAGAGTTGACAGTGCGTGTTTTTTGCAAGCCCACATATTTTATTTTCGCCTCTAATAATTTGAAGGAATCTGACCATTCCACCTTTGTTCTTTTTAGCTATTGACATAGTCATGTGAAGCAATTACCACAAATGCAGGTTGTTTCTCTGGTCTGACAAATAGCACACCAGCTAGCTTCTGGATCACAGCCTCACTGACCTAGCCGTTTGCTCTGCCATCAAGATTGACAGGGATTCCTGTAGCCATTTTAATTGTGCGGTGATGATTGACGCAGAGACACTCTCAGGAAGAATGGTGCTGCGGGCGTTTAGAATGAGCCGTGCTTCCTGGAAGTATGCTGATTCATTTCATACCCCCTTTGTTGCCTTTCGAGGAAATTTTTTATGTTCTAAACCGAAATACTCCCATACATCTGTTGTGTTCCAATACATGTTTTCCGTTATCATCCAGCATCCTTTTCTACAAAATACAAGCAGAGTTTGAATTGCAGTATAACAGACAACGGTTTTCTGCCGCAAGCTAATGTACCGCGGGCCTCGGGTTACTGAGGTGTGACCTGTGAGCACCTGCAGGAATTGAAGGAATTGTGTCACTTTTTAGGAACACTCTGGGACCCACCTGGAAGAAGAAAAATTTGGACAGCCCACTTAACCAAACTCCTTGCCATCGGGTGGATTTGAACTCACAGCAAACCTATAGGGCAGAGTACAGTGCCCCTGTGCGCTTCCACTGCGACCACAGAGTGCTTGTGGGCACTAACCAGTGTGTCAAAACAGACAGGGAACACGGATCTGTCCGTCTCCGCCCCCACCCTGCTCTCTTGGGCCCTCTTTTCAGAGACCACGGGGATTGACCTCGTTTTCCTTCTCATGTCTTTTTAAATATAAAGGCTCCTTACTCTGCAGTCAGTTTTGTTTACTAAACTGGACATTGCATCAAACAAACGTGAAGAAGATTCATGATCAATAAACAAAATGTTTATTTCAGAAAGTATCCCCAAATGCATATTTTTAGTAAATCATTTTTATCAGAAGTGTGATTTCAGCACTCAAAAATAGACATCACCCTTCAAATATGCTAATTGGAATTTTATTCAATTTAAAGTAAGTGATGTATTTAACATTATTTGGACTGTAGAGTTTCAAGGTCATTATTAAACATGAAATGTATAGAACCTTATAAAATTTAGAAGCAGAAATTCCCTCACCACTGCTTACCAACATCAGCTTTATACAGTAGCAGGCATGGCATAGCCATGATCACAGTCCTCTTTCATGTCCATTGCCCAGAGCAATCGCAGGAAGACCTATGGCTAGCTACACCTTGGGGGACTATGTTTTCATATGTCGCATATAGATGATACTTATCAATCCCTACCTAATATTGTCTGGTCCGCAAGGCATGTTCTCACCATCACTCCACTGCCAATTAGATTCTAAGTCCCAGCTCTGTATTTAAAAGACAAACCTGCTTTGAAAAAACAGAGGGCGAGTTCGGTTAGTTCTAAGCACCTTAAGTGCAGACTTTTGTTTCCATGTCAGCCACAAAGGGTTAAATACTGCAAGGAGGCAGGTCTGATCATTTACATGAAATAATTTATTAGTATTTTCTCTCTTCCCGCAAACTCCTACAACTCCTTATAGAGAGAGTGGGGGCGGACCAGAAATGCGGGTCAGTACGAGGGATGTGTTTGTCTACAGTTTTAATCTGTAGAAGCGGCGCGCAGTTTTGTCAGCTTGTCTTGCCTGCGAGGCCTCCAGAAATATCTATAGAGATATAGATGAGGTGACAAAACAGATCCTGTTGGACTGGGGCTCGGGGATTGCTGTCACTGAAGTACTAAGGATCAGGTCAGAAATATTTGTGTTCCAGTCCATTCAAGACTCAATCACGCGCTTCTGCAGGGACGCTGGGGGAAATGACCATTTGACCTGCAACAGGGGCATCTGTTCCCCTTGCTGCCTTGGGAGGAGCTCCTTGTGCTTCAAGCTTAAACACATCGCTTCAGGCCGCCATCTCCTACCCTGTCTGGCACCGCTAGCACTTTGTCAGATCACGATAAGTGTTTAGCATCTGTTGTCTGTGTATGTGTAGTGTATGTGTGTTTGCTATACACACCTCTGTGCACAAACATTCTCTTTGTAAGATTAAATGTGTGGTAGTCACTGCTTTAAAATGCAAATCTTTAGCATTGCCTTTCCACACGATCACCCTGAGTTGCTGCTACTCTTAACTAAAATGATAAGCATTTTAAGTGAAAAACATTTTACTTAAGAAGTATGTCATTCTTTTAATTCAGCAATGCTTTCTCGCGAGACACTGAGTTAACATTTGTTGGAAAGTCCATGTTTGTGCTATTAAAATGAAATAAAGTTAAGATACAAAATATTGGAAAAAGAATCCACAAATCATTTATAATAAGACAGGCATCACTATGCAATGAATAAGGAAAATGTTTACCATTGGGTTTGTGATTAATTATCCATTTAAAATGGATTAATATAAAACCAGATTTAATACTACACATTAAAATTAACGTTATGGCTAGAGTGAAATATAAGAACTCAGATCACTAAAAAGGAACTAACAGAGAATAGATTTAAGTATTTACTGGAACAGTGAGTTGTGTTCTGGAAAGAAACCGTCTGAAGATTCTATCCCATATAAAAATGATCATCAGAGGTTTCACACCAATGGCTACTGTATAATAAAAAAGGAAATTATAAACCAGGAAAAAATGAACCTATTATAACAGCTTGAGGATTAATATCTGGGCGATGTATATGGACTTTCTGTTACAGGTCAGATAATAAATGTCTGAGGTTTCGAGGGCAAAGTCAGCTTTACGGGCAGGCAAAATGAGCTTGGCCTAGAGCTCTTCTGGTGACATTATTCAATTCTTAGTCATTTTTAACAAGTGATACTACATTTCCATTTTGCATGAGGTGCTGAAAATTAGATAGCTGGTGTGGCCATGATGTCTCGGCCACAATTACTCGCTCCTACAATTGCAATGCAAAAGCAGCCAGCCAGTGAATGTTGGTATTCCAATAAAACATTATTTATAAAAACAGGCAGTGGGCCTGATTTGGGCCATGAGCCATATTTTGCCAACTCCTGGTCTCTACCACACAGAAAGGTTTAGAGCAAGTGGTCAAGAGTCGTATATATCTGTGAACACCCAACCTCTCTCATGCAGCTCAGTACTATCCATTCGGTCCTGGCTCACAGCAACCCTAAAGGACAGTGTAGAACTAGCCCTCTGCGTTTTCTTCATAGGAGTAGAAAGTTCCAACTTGCTCCTGTGGTGCAGCCAGGAGGTTCGAACTGCTGACTTTGTGGCTATCGGCCCAACATGTAACCCACTGCACCATCAGGACTCTTAAAGACCTTAGTAACTACCAATTAAAAGCCTATTAGCTGAATACATCTACACATTCACACAAACTTAAAATAATCATACATTGTTGTCTGTTGAAATTGTAGTGTTTGGTGGCATAAGATGCAGTGAAACTGATATAACTTTGTAAGATTCCTGAATAATAAGTTTGAAGAATTATAAAGCGGCATCTACCCTTTCACTCAGTAACTTCAAAATTAGAAAATACTACATGCATAAGAATGTCTCTAAGAGATTTCTCTTCAAAAGATAAAAGTGGGAAGTTTTATCAATATGCTACCTTGAAACTATGTCCAAGCTACGTGTGCTATATAAATTGTATAAAAGAATACGACTTTGGAAACAACGAGTGAACTAAAATCAATGGAGAGAAGGGCGTAGGATGCCTAGTGGGGCTTAATCAAAGGCAATGTAGCAGCAAGGAATTCCTAAACCCAAATGAAGGCCGAACATGATGTGGCACAAGAGGAAAGTAAAAGGAAATAGAGGAAAGAACCAGGAGGCAAAGGACATTTACAGAGGTCTAAGTACAGGCATATGCATATGTATGTATATATATATGTACATATATAATATATAATGAGAGGGGAATAGAGCTATGTACTCATATCTCTATGTTAAGAATTAAGGTTGCAGCTGGACATTAGGCCTCGGCTCAAGTACTCAGTCCCTCAACACAAGAAAACTTAGTTCTAATAATCCAGCATTCTGTGATGCTCACCTTCCCGACACTATCACTGAAGACAAAATAAGTGCATTAGCAAATGTGGTGAAGAAAGCTGATGGTGCCGGCTATCAAAAGATATAGCATCTGGGGTCTTAAAGCCTTGAAGATAAACAAGCGACCATCTAGCTGAGAAGCAACAAAGCCCACATGGAGGAAGAACACCAGCCTGTGTGATCATGAAGTGTTGATGGAATCAGGTATCAGGCACCTAAGACCCAGAACAAAGTCATACCCAATGTGAATGGGGGCTGGGGGGTGGGGATGGGGCATGGAGTGGAGACCCAAAGCCCATCTGTAGACAGTTGGACATCCCCTCACAGATGGGTTATAAAGAATAGAGGAGCCAGTCAGGGTGCAGTATAGCACCAATGAAACACACAACTTTCCTCTAGTTCTTTGGTGCTTCCTTTGCCCCACTATCATGACCTCAATTCTACCTTACAAATTGGATTAGACCAGAACATGCACACTGCTACAGATAAGAGCCCCAAAACACAGGGAATCCAGGAGAGATAAACCTCTCAGGGACAATAATGAAAGTAGAGATACCAGGAGGATTGGGGAGGGTTAATCAATCACAAGGATCAATCTATAACTCCCTCCCAGAGGGACAAACAATGGAAAAGTGGGTGAGGGATGGTGGAGGATGATGTAATATGTGAAAATAATAATCTATAACTATCAAGGGCAGGAAGGAGGAAGGGGAAGAAGGGGGAGTGATATCAGGGGTTCAGGTGGGAAGAGAATGCTTTAAAGATGATAGCAGCAGGTGTGCAATGCAGGCGTTGCTTTGTGTCAACACAATGGATGCGTGTGTGGATTGTGATAAGAGATGTAAGAGCCCCCAATAAAATGATTTTCAAAATAAATTACCGTATATACTCGAATATAAGCCGACCCGAGTATAAGCCGAGGTACCTAATTATTACCTGGGAAACCAGAAAAACTGATTGACTCGAGTATAAGCCTAGGGTGGAAAATGCAGAATGTGAATTAACATAGAGACCAGAGGGGAGAGACGGACACATCCTTACTAGTTCAGCTGCCACAGACACATCCTTACTAGTTCAGCTGCTGAAATAAGGTGCTTCTGCGAATTGGAGCCGTCCATGTCATAGGACGACTCCGATTGGTTAGATGTGAGTAAACAAACATTCAAAGCCCTGCAGTGTCAGCAGGGCTTTGAATGAACAGTGGAAAAGCGGCAATCACCTGCGAGCTGTTACACCTCGCTGGGGTACCACTGACCCGTGTATAAGCCGAACCCCAGTTGGAGTATATACAAGTATATACAAGTAGTTAAAAAAGTATACACGGTAGTTAAAAAGAGATTTTAAAAACTTGGAAAATGTTTCTGTTTAACAGAAAATGTATTATGTTAAGTGGAAATAGAAGGACAATGAAGCCTATCAATACCATGTGTGCGAAAATATATGAACATATGTGTTCATCGTGATAAATAGTGGAAAGAGTCAGATAGGTAAAATAAAATCTTTGAGTTTAAACTCTAAAGTCAGCCTTGTCTTGAGCCAATATACTGGCCCTATTTTGTGCTACCTGGCATGACCTTGGGCAAGTTACTTAACCTCTCTAAGCCTCCATATTCTGTTCTATAAAAAAAGCATAAATTACTTGATACTGCGTATCTTACAGCATTTGGGTAAATCTGCTACACAAGACTCTAAAGTGTTGAAAAGCAAGTGTGTTACTTTGAGGACTGAGGTACCTGATCCAAGCCATGGTATTTTCAGTGGCCTCGTCTTCATGTGAAAGTTGGACAATGAATAAGAAAGACTGAAGAAGAATTCATGCATTTGAACTAGGGTGTTGGTAATGAATATTGAAAAGTCTATAGATTTCCAAGAGAACAAACGATCTGTCTTGGACGACTTACAGCCAGGATGCTCCTTAGAAGCAAAGATGGCAACGCTGGGTCTCATGGACGTGTTGTTGGGAGAGACCCCTCCCTGGAGAAGGACATCATCTTGGTAAGTAGAGGGGCGGTGAGAGAGAGGAAGGCCCTTGCTGAGAGAGATTGGCAGAGTTGCTGCAACAATGGGCTCACACATAGGAACCATTGTGAGGATGGCACAGAAGCGGGCAGGGTTTCAATCTGCTGCACGTTGGGCTGTTGTGAGGTGGAACTGACTCCATGGCCACCACCACCACTACCCCGAATCTCATGAAGAAGCTAAGGCTGAAATGAGACGACATATGTGGCAAAGTATGTTGCTTGGCACATGGTACATTTTCTCCAATGTTAGCAATTCTTATTGCTTTCATTGTATTAGTAAAGCCTGGGAAAAACAAAACTGCTTGTTTCATCTTTAGTACAATTGTTATGTTATCTATGCAGTTCAAGAAACTTTTAACAGCTGTCTTTGAAAATTTCAGGAGTAGTCGACTAAGCAATCTCAGCAGGTAGCAAACTAAAACTACTGAAACAGAAATAATAAAAAGGCTGGTTACAGTATTTCACCAAGAGGAAAGAGAAAAGAACTGCTGAAAAGCCTAAAAGTAGTTGCTCAGTGAAGTCACCAAGACAATTAGAATGAGCCTGAGCAGAGGGAAGGGTAATGAGTGTCAATAATTAAAACTATCACAAGATAGGCATATATGCACACTCACACATTTTTATGTGATTTAGGAGAGCTAAAGCAATAGAGGAGCAGAGAGGGGAGTATTAGACTGGTCATAAGGTGAACAATCGCCTCCATCCAGAGACTCCCCACGTTGGAAGGGAAAGAGAGGCCATGGTATCGGCATTGATGCCTAGATGCTATGCTTGTACGGCAGCGTCTGTAGCCTTGTCCTTGGATCTCACTGTAGGTGAATAGGGCTCGCTGGTATGCAGTTGATGGGTGCTCTCTGGGTGCTCCCTGGTACACAGTAGATAGATGTTTTCCTGGCTGGGTTGCTTGAGGCCGCTTCCCCCTAGAGTTCAATTCAGCACTTTGGTAGCAAGATGCATCAGGAGGAAAGACACCTGGAACACAGAAATCTGGACACCTGCAATCTCATGATAACCATCACTCCTTCTAAAGCCAGAGAGTTTGTAAGGCTTTGCCACCTATCCTCATTATGATAAGCCTGGGAATAGAGTGTTAGCACGAACTAGGCAGTGCTCTGTTTCCTTAAAATGCCCTCTGCCCAGAGATCCATATTAACAGTAAAGAATTCAAAACAACGCACAACCTAGGGGAAATCCATAGCAGACCTGTAATGAAGATGTTCCGCTCCATGTGACATCGCGTTCTCCACTTCACACAATACTCACAGCATTCTATCAGGCCCAGTCTGACCACATGCACCCTCTCTATTGCTACACAGCCATGAAGCCTGAGTGCTTAGCCTTGCCCTCTCCAGAGGGCACAGTCTGGGTTTTCTCAGCTGGGTTCTTCTCTCCATCCTCTTCTCTGAAGCCCACAGCTCACAAGAAGAACATTCACAGTCTTGGGAGGGGGACAGGAAATCCTTCTGGTTTGCCCGTGGTGTTCCCATGCGGGGACCACATCAGACTACAGAAGGGAGAAGGGGATTCCAATTCTCCACCAACCCAGTCAATTACCACCAGGCAGAGATCAGACTGCCTCCCAGTTCTGCCCTCCTTTTACTCGATCCCGGCAGCAGCTGTTCCTCTCCTTCTCTGCTGAGAGTGATGGTCCCTTGCAGTGGTCGCCCACAACGCACAGACAGTATTCGCAGTTACGACGATCTGTTAGGGAAGTTACCGAGCCAGAATCAGCAGACATTAAGGACACCATCGGAGGTCCACCGCAGTGCCTCTTCTCAAGCACCAGTGGTACTTCTCGTCCAGCTCTGGTCGTCAGCTTCTCAGCCCGTGGTCCCATGGCCTCTTCTGTGATCCATGGGCTGGGAAGACCACTTCTGCTATACCTCACAGTCTCTGGTTTCTGGTCTCAGCGCTGCCGCGCTTCTGCTCTAGTGTCTCTGCTCTCCATGGGACATGATCACTGGTGCCTGTCCCCATTGAGGCATCTCAGGCATGCTTTGCTGAGGGCTCTTCTTCCTTAATGGTCCAGGGAATTCTCGCTCTTCCTGCTGCTCAGATGGTCTCTAACAACCACGGGAATGTCAAACCTGACCATTCTCAGAGTTAGAGTCCTCTAGAACTTGTTTGCATGCATAAAAGAGCCATATTAAGAAATTTCGCATCATCATTGTTGTCCCACTTTCCCATCTTCTTTTCTCCATAGTTTTTGGGAGGTCATTAATGTTGCAGCCCCAGGCACAGCTCAAGAGCCCCCTTGATATCAATGGCCATGTCTTCTAGATCATGAACCAGACAATTTTTCCTTGCAGGAGGTTGCCATGTGATTGTAGATGATTAGCAGCATCCTTGGCTTCTCCCTACTAGATGCCAATTCACCATCCTCCAAACTGTGACAAAAATATCTCCAACCATTGCCAACCGTCTCTGGGAGTAAAATGACCCCCAGTTGAGAAACAGTCTTCTAGATGGGCTCTTCTATCACCCTCTAGTCTTTTCTATTTCATAAATGCCATTTAATTCAGCATCTGCCAGGTATAAACCCAAGCCCACTGCCATCAAGCCAGTTCCCACAGAGTGGAACTGTTCCTAGGGTATCCCAGGCTGTACATCTTCACAGAGAGGACTGCCTCATTGTGCTGCCCCGAAGCAGCGTGTCGGTTCAAACCACCAACATCATGGTTAGCAGCATCATGCCTCACCCGCAGCACCGCCAGTTCTTATTTGTCGGATGATCGTGAGGATGATAATTAGATGTCGTTGAGCGGGTTCTGACTCATAGCCACCTTACGTACAACAGAATGAAACACCACCGGGTCCTGCGCTGTCCTCACAATTGTTCTTACATGTGAGCCCCTTGTTGCAGCCAGTGTGTCCGTCCGTCTTGTCCCAGGTCCTCTGCTTCTTCGCTGCCCTTCTGCTTTACCAGGCATGAAGTGCCGAGAGAAGGAGATACATGCAAAATCGTATTTACTTCTTATCTCAACTCTCAAAGAAAGTTATGATTAGATCATTAGATCATTCCCCACATGGGAACATCACGGGCAAACCTTTTTGACGTGAGCAATTGAGGCTCTTTTTGCCAAATATTTCCAAGTTAATGCATGATCCTATCACATTCTGAACCTTGATCTTTCTGACTTCAAAGCGTGTTCCTCTGGTACTACCGAATGCTGCAAACCAGGGGATTAACTATTTACATACATATTGCATTTGGAACAATAAAGCAGCAAAGAAAAACATCAATTCAGCAGTCATTGCATAATTAAAGTGCCAAATATCTGTTAGAACAAATGGTTTTCTTACAATTTTGCCTTTGAGCTAAACGGGAGGTCATTTATCTTAGTAGGTAATGAGATTCACAGGCTTTCCCTTTCCCCAAGCACCACCAGTCTCTTGGTCACAAGCTTTATAAGGAACAGATTTTAAACTGATCAGCTTCCATAACCAAAATGTCCAGATGCAGCACAGGGTTCAGATGATGCTTGATCTGGCCACTTAAAGACTTTCACCAAAGACGCACCCATCCACCTTCATCCACACGGTTCGCATCATGGCTTGCCAGCTCTCTGCTTTCCCCTGTGGTCGTCATTGCCACCTCACGAGTTCCACACTACATCATTCCTCTTACATATATATATTTACCCCTATTTGCTCTCTTGGAGCCTCATGTCTATCCCTACACCAATTATTGAGGAAAGATGGTTGTATATGATTGTAGCCAAAAATAAGGAGCGGAGGCTTCTGAAAGGAAATTGTAGGTGTGAGTCTCAGAAATGAGGGAATGGAATCTCCAGGGCCCGGGTGACACGCTTCTACACCAGTTCTGTGGCCCTGCCTCCTGTGGTTGATAGTTTGGGTTAACAATTGCTCCGTTCCTAACACCACTGAGCCTTTCCCCTAGCCGTGTTTCCCTGGCCTGACACGGCTCAGGTACAGCCGAGTAGTCAGGAGACCAAGGCAATAGACAAAGGTCCACGTGGACGGGGGCCTTAGCCTAGGGTAAGGAGGCAACATGGGACAGCTAGCTGCCCAGAAAGATGCTGTGCTTCCCAGCCCGCCCCGATGGAATGGCCAAAAACTTTCTGGATCTTGGTCACTCCTGGAAAGATCATGGTGTCTCTTGGAAAGAGTGCCAGTTGATCCTCACTGAGTAAAGCCAGCCCGTCATTCTTCAAGGGGAAATGAAGGGAACTGAGCCCTTTTTGAGCACCTACTATGTGCCAGGCTAGTCATATATAGCATGTCTCCCTATAACTCTGTGAGGTAGGTGCGGTTCTCTCTCTTAAAAAGTGAGGAAATGTAAGCTCAGAAGAGAGAAATGACTTGTTCTGAGTGACATCTAAAGTCACAAGCAGTGCATGGATTCAATGGGTGATTCTTCTACCCCCAAGCCGATGCTTTTTATCACAAAAAGGGAATGCCCCAGAGGAAGGTCAGTATGTTTTCTGAGAACCTGATGTTTATCCAACAATATGCTCAGTGTTGTTTGAATGAGTGAGAATGCAAAGCCTTTGCCTTGTCCTCCAAGAGTTAGTGAGTGGAGGAGGGAAAGAAAGAGGAACCCCTTGTGTAATGAGAGTATGTACCCACAGCCGCCTCCGAGCGCAGACGCTGCCTGGAAAATCAGCGTCGGTGCGTGCCAGCAGTCTCGATAGCAGAGAGGAAGCCATTCCTTGAGCAGAAGGGTGGCATGAGATTGCTTCAGGCAGTGAAATCAAGTCCCTAGAGAAATCAGCCGTAGCTGGGGGCAGCCCTGCAGTGAGTTGGGAATTGAAAAGCAGCAGCCGAGAAGGAGGGAAGCCAGCAGTGTCTAGGACAGTCCCATTACAAAGCATCTCAGCTCTCCCTCCGGCTGGTTTGACTTAGAGGCAGGCCTGTTACAGACAGAATGCACTCCGAATCACTGGAGCCTGGATTTAGCTCTGACTCCAACTCTAGTCTGGTAAAGAACCAGGGGGGAGGGTTTGCTGAATTTTTACAAAGCAAATGTAACCATACAATTTGAGTGGGCTCCTCACCAGACACGGGATTATATAGACGCCTTTCAGCTCTGGCAAGAATGTGGTTTCTTGCTGCACCAAAACTCACCCAAACCGCTGCCATTCTGTTCTGGTCTCTCTAAACCCACTTAAAGGGACCTTTGAAGAGTGATGATTTAAACCCCAGGGCTCATTCCTTTACCTGGGATATGCAGATAAGATGACAAGGAAAAAGCCACCCCTTTTACCTCGCAGGTCTAGAGAACAAACGGTGCTGTGCCTTGTTCTGCGGATAAACGGAGGCAGGATTCCTCGCACTGGATTCTGCAGAGCGGCAGGCTTCTGAGAGAGTCTCCAAGGCGGCTGGAGATGGGGCCAGGAGGAAGCCAGTGTGTTTCCTCCCCAGCCTCTCCTCCTGGGGCACCTTCACAACACTCTACTTTGAACAGCAGAACTCTACAGGAGATGAGGAGCCTCGGGTGGTACCGGGAGTTAAGCACTAAACTAGCAATCAAGAGGTTGATGGTTCCAGCCCACCCAGAGGCATCTTGGGAAAAAACAAACTGCAGATCTGCTTCCCGAAAGTCACAGCCCCGCACACCCTCGGGATGGCAGTTCTCGAATACTCTGCACATCCTGGCGTTGGTAGGAGGCGGGACTGACTCCATGGAAACTAGGCTTGGGATGTTTGTTTGTTTGAGGTGAGATTGTGTTTGAGAACATTTCACTGCTAATAAAAAGCTGTAGCCCTAGAATGTGGACCGCCAAACATCTGCTTCTGAAAAGGCCAAGCCATTCTTACCATGTCAAGCCCGAGCGCAAATATGTTAGGGTATTGGTTCAGCAGTAGGATTCGCATCTTCCATGTGGGAGACCCAGGACCCAAGGTCAATTCCAGGCCAATGCACCTCATGCCGGGTTCACATTGGTCTGTCAGGGGAGGCTTGTTTATGGCCGTGATTCTGAATAGGTTTCAATGGAGCTTCTACCCTGATTGTCTAGAAGAAAGGCCTGACAGTCTGCTTCTAAACATCAGTCAAGTAAAACCGTACGGGTGACAGTCATCCAGTCTGCAAGCCATCGTGCAAGGGCAGGGAGCCGGCAGCATCTTGCTCCACTGTGCACGGGGTCTCCATGAATCGGGCTGACTCAGGGTCAGCTAACAGCAACAACACAAACGTGGAAGTCACCAACGGGCAAAGCTGCGGGGCACACCTTCCGGCACGTACATGGACACGGCCTGGTTGATTTATAAGGCCTCTGGTCATGAAATCCGAAAGTGGAATTTTCAGAATTTGTGTAAGACTCTTCCCTCACATCTGAAACTTCCTCCCAGTGAGAATTACATAAATCCTTTCCTAAAGGACGCGCCGCCAGCAAGAACCTACCATGACAGCGGTCTACAGAAAGCATGAGAGCCCGAAGCCGTTGGGTTGCCAGTCCTGGCTGATGGCAGCCAGAGAAGACTACAGACCAAGCCACTGGGCCTGCCACCACTTAAGACTATGAGGAAATCCATTTAAAACTTGAAATGGGAAAGCTGTGTTACATTGTTTTGGCAAGTTGAACTCTGCTGGCAAGGAAAATGACAATTCCAGTGTAAATCGAAAGGCCTAGTCACTTCAGTTACGTTAAAAGAAGTTATATATGTGGAATATATATGTGACATGTATCTATAACACTTAAATATGTGTTTGCACATGCATACCCCTGGGGGGCGGGGGCACTTCAGAAAGCTCATGGGAAAAGGGAATGACAAGATAATGAAATCTTTCCATGAACTTTCTGAAGCCCTCTCCTATATGTATGTGTGGGGAAAAGATCTCTGCACATCTCACTGACTGCCATTGAGTCAGTTCTGACTCCGTGGCCCTCCAGGGCAGGTAGCACAGTCTTGTGGGTTTCTGAGGCTGTCCCTCTGGACCACAGGGAAAAGCTGCATCTTTTTCCCACAGGGCAGCTGGTGGTTTCTGACTGCTGACCTGGCAGATGGTAGCCCGATTCATAACCACTGTGCCACCACATATACCCTGCCACACACACACACACACACACACACACGATCACCAAACCAGCACTTTCTCCAAGGCCCTGTCCTGTTCCTTGTGACGACGACGTGATACACTATCTGGGGCGGCAGCTCCCGCTTTGACAACGTGGAAAGAACAGGCCCTCCAGCAGCCGTAGCAGGGCTCCGGTGAGGAATGCATGACATGGCATTGTGCTCAGCCTCTGGCATTGATGTGATCCGGAGCTGTGCAAAGTGAAAGGCTCCGCAGGAAGGGTTTTCCTATCAATCAGAGTGGGAGTCGCCTTGCTTTACTTGGCCGTTGTTCCCTCCAAGTACCGGTGGTGGTTGAGTTGTTTCTGACAAATACAATTGTGCCCTCGAGGGTTTTTGATGGCTGCTTATTTGGCGGGGAGGGGGGATAGAACAACAAGGGGTACCTTTGGGTGCCTCCAACATTTCAGCTCAAGGCCAAATGGGCTTAACTCACTCAAGGACTCCCGGCTACATACCAGTGGTGACAAAATGATATTCTTAAAAAAAAATTCTTTCAGGATTCAAGGTGCTATAATCAAATAGAGATGTTGATTTTAAACATTTATTTCGGTTCTCGGTGACACCTAATTAAACGCTTCCATTTGGATGACTTAGGATTCCGTCCCCTCTTCACTGAACCCCAAGTAACTGATACTCAGGCCTGGGTCTGAGCCTTTGCGGGACTAGCAATTTATTTCGTGCTTCTAAAGAAGGAGTCTTTGGTGGCAGTGTCACTTGGGAGGGAAGGCACACTGTGTCTGTTTCTGAGCCGGTGGTTTTGAGCACCCTGGAAGACAGCTGGAGTGTAAAAGTTGTGTTCCTATCTGTGGGTTTTCAGCCTGAATCCGTGCCACCTCAGGAATCTGTCATTTGGAGTGCTTTGACAATTAATTTTACCCGCAATTCTTCCTTAAGTGAAAAGAATCATTAAGTCAATTCCTTTCGAGCACATGACATCTTTAATGTTTCTTCTGGGCCATTTGGGGAATGAATTATTGCTACTGTTCACACCGCAGCTTCCCTAAAATAGACAGCACTACAGACCCAGCTAATGAGCAGCATGCCTTACCTGGTTGTGCGGGCTGCTTGGCGCCTTCTAACCCCATACAGCTCACCCGCAGCAAGAGCTAGGCCACGGACGTAGCAGGAGTCACCTACCAACACCCAGGTTTCCAGCACTCTTCCAGGTTGCAAACATTGATGGCGTCCTGGCGAGGCTGTGGAGAAACAGAAACTCCTGTGCACTGCGGATAGAGATGGTGCAAAGTGGAACAGAGCTCAGAGGTGCCTAAGACAGTGAAACCTCTAAGCCCCTAGGACTTCACAGTTCCTTCTAGACCTAGGCCCAGAGGTTTAATGACAGAGAGGTAGGCACCTGTACACCAGTGTTCATTGCAGCGCTCTTCATGTTAGCCAAGAGGCGGAAACGGGGCAAGGACCTAACAACCGATGAATGGATAATCAAAACCTGCGGTCTCCATCCAGTGCAATCTCACTCAGCCATAAAGAGAAATGTAGAGGAACATCGAAATCACTATGCTGTGCGAAATAAGTCAAACACAGAAGGACAAATAGTGTGTGAGCCCACTTATGCAAAAGACTTACAGGTACCAAGGGAGGGGGTGGATCGACCGCACAGCCGAGCGTGAAGAAGGATCGTGCAGTGAACAATAGAACAGCCTGTCGTGAGAATACAAGGGCCCGCAGCTCAGTACGAGGGAGATGCTTTTGACACACGTGTCCGTTGCACCCTTTCCTCACCCTGTGGGACGTCAGACACCTTCATGCGCATCAACGCCCTTCAGTCCCCTGTGACCGTTCAGCCAAGTAATAGAGAAGAGTGGAGTGTTCGAAGCCATGTTCTGATGGTGATTCAGGGTCATAAAATCATAGAAAACCTCTGTCACTTTTCAATCAATCGCCATTGAACCAACTTTAATTCACAGTGAGACCACATGTACCACAACAGACTGGGGTCCACGGGTGTTTGGTGGCTTTTTTTTCGCCTTAAACCATAAAAACAAATGGACTGCCAATGGGTTGATTCCAACTCCTAGTGGCCCTCTGTGGTTTCCAAGGCGGTAATGGCAGGAGTAGATGGTCTCAGCTTTCTCCGCGTTGGTTTGAACTGCCAACCTTGTGGTTAGCAGCCAGGGTTTACCTGGCAGTGCAACTAGGGCTTGTCTTCTTTATGACATGCTTTGAAACTCGGGGCCTTCGAGGGCCAGCCGCTGAATTGGTTAACCATTTAGATCAGACAGGGGTTCCTGTGAGGTGTCCAGCGTTCACCTTCAACTTAAGGGGCATCTGGGTACATTTGATGAGGAAGCGGTGTACCCACACACACATGCTCTATTAAGGATCAAGCAGTCTATTGGGAACATCAGGCATCACTAATCTCAATCGTGGTCAGGATCCTGTTGCAAATTCTCTCCTCCTTAAGCCCCTTGGGGGCTTGACCCAGCCCAGCCAACTGATGCTGGTAAGAATACTGCTCCCTGGGCCGAGGGCCAGGGGCACCAACATGGATTTTGAAGTGAAGAGGTGAGATGTAAGTCTGTGTATGGCTTTTAGTTTCTTCAGTGTATTCATCTGTAATGGTATGAGGGAATACCCCCCAAAAAACCTGGAAAATTTTTTCCAAAGCTCTATATTTAAATTTTTTTTTAAAAAACAACCTTATTGCCTCTCCATTATACTTAATACAGTGGTCAAATATGCTATTCCATTCTCGGAAACGTTTTTCACTCATCTGTTGGGTTGGCTGACACACCTCCCTTGTTAGTTTGTTTCCTTCACCTCTCCTCCATTGTCCAATCACTGTCCTTTCGTGTCCCTCTTCACTCACAGAAACAAAAAGAAGTCACATGGAGTGAGGTTGGGTAAGTCAGGTGCGTGGGGCAAGAGAGAGAAGCTGGTTTTTTTTTTGCCAAAACCTGGTGCACTGAGAAGCCTGTATAAGCAGGTGCATTGTGTGGTGGCAAAACCAGTCCCCCATTTGCCACAAATCAGGCCTTTTCTTTTTGGCCACACACTGTTACACAATCTTTTCAGAACCTCTAAATAGAAAGCTTGATGAACAGTCTGACCTGGCGGACTGAGCTCCACATGCACTCACTACAAGTCGACATTTTCACGTTCAGGAAGTTGGCAGACATCCAGAATGAGGTTTGTCATCCATCAGCATTTCACCTTTTCCGGACTAAGAAAACCACTCGTACACTTGAGTTTTCCCATAGCGCTAGTGTAAGCTGCGTTCAGCATCACAACAGTTTCTGTGGCATTTTTCCCCAGAAGGAAACAAAATTTCACAGCCACAGGCTGTTTTCCTCAATTGGCCATCTCACACACACACACACACACACACACACACACACACACACACACACACACACAAATGAGGCTCGAGCGAAACTGCTTTCAGGGAAAAAATTCACTGTGACCAGAGGCAACCTACTCAGGCAACAGCACTGGGAGCTCTAGTTCAGAGAAATTTGGATGCTCGCTTATGGGGAAAAACTCATACTATAAAAGCTCCGCCCAGCAGTGGGGTACCCCCTCGTTGTGTGTAATGCTTGTCTTACAGGGTTGATGAGAATATATCATATTTAAGAGTGCAGTAGCGAAAAGTAAGTTTCAGAGAGCCCATGCTAACCCCCTCACCCCCGACACTTTTGCCGATTTCCTCCTCTGCGGATTCACAGATTCCAGACCCAAACTGGAAAACAAAACTAGTGACCTCACCCGACTAGCCAAGAATGAAGTGCTCCTGGCCTTTGCCTCCTATGCCGCAATTATTCTTTCAAAAATTACCCTTATGAGCACTGCAGCCACATTCTCTAGAGTAACACCGAGGTCTTTGCTAGCCCGCAAGACTGCGCACTTCTCGGCAAACGGGAAAATGCTAAGAAATAGCTTCGGACAGATGACGGAACCTGTACGAAGACCCCACTTGAGTGACCTTGGAAATATTGTGCTCTTCCTTGGCATTGGCCTCCTCTCTTCCTCGCGTGCACTCCTGCACTGCAGACCCTTCGCTGGAGCACGGATCTACTGCACGATTGCATATTTCACACCCCTTCCCAGCCGAATAGAGGTTTGCCTATTTTTTATTGGCTATGGGATTACATTTTCAGTGGCTTATAGATCGTTGAAAAGTAGACTGTTCTTGTCAGGAGGGTCATATGACTCAACATCTAGTCGGTTTTTGTTAATATTTCTGTGCTTCCAACTTGTAATACATATTTTCTTAGGTTTTAGAAGGGGGCAAGATTTAAGAATTGTGCAGAACACATTTTGAATATTTTGATTGTTATCATTTGTAATTTTTACTCATTGCATATTATTAATCTGGAGAAAGTATGAGTAATTCTTTGCTAAACTTGTATTTCTTAATTGTTGAACTGAGCAAGTGAAATAAAAAATTGAAATGATAAAAAAGAGTGCAGTAGAAAGTACCGCCCAAACATTAACTGTTTATTAGTTTCTGCTTCGTAAATTGTGCTACATTCCCAAGACCTGAGAACCCAAACCTAGTTTTCCTAACTACCTGATGACTTATTTCCCGAAAATGCCACACCTTCAGAAATTAAAATTCACTGTACTTCTTCCATTATTAAAGGCAGTGTGCGTACGACAGGGACAAAAGGTAGGGAACGCACCCATTGTCCAGTCATCCAAAGAAATTCAATTCTAATGAATTTCTCCTCGTATTTCCTATGCACATTTTGTTTCGTTGTACACAATGTGTTAAAATCATAGTACACAAAGGCAGTCCAGAAATTTTGTGGAGAAAATGAAATGAAAAGATAATGGAACTTTTTCATGAAGCCCTCTTGTCTTTGCCAGAAGGCTTCTTTTACCTAATCCTTAGGATAATAATAAGACCATTTTAAAGCAGCTTTGTAGAACAAGCTTCCCTACTCGAAAATGCTGGACACTTGAAAGCTTTCATCTCAAATTTGGTCATAAGAACGTCTTTAACAGGAAGTCAATTTTGGGATCCATACTGACCGCTACGGTAGAGGGCCCATGGAAAGAGTCACCCAGCAAATTCAGCAGCTTCTAAGGCCTCGCCAACGTCTGCGCCTTTTGCCAAGAGACTGAATCCAAAAGGCAATTTGACTGTAGCCTCCTGACTTTAATTAATGTTTAATGCTCGGTGGCAACAGTGCACTTCCTCTTGTACATTCTCATTAAGTTCTTTTGGAATCCGTTAGCACTCTGTTTATAAAGATGTGGATATTTTTTCTAATGACTGTAATGTTGACTGTGGCTGTAAAACCACAGTCCGTGTCTCGCCGTCAGAGATCATGACGGAGACAGTACACACTCCCCCCACCGCCCGCTCCTGGAAGCAATCCAGTCATCTCTGGAAATTAAACACATTCAAAGGTTTAATCACACAAAAGAAAAGCCAGACATATCATGCCCCATTCACTTCAGGTCATTCCAGGATAAACCAGCGTGCACCTTCCTGGGGAGGGCCAAAGCCTGGCTTAAACATCGAGGGTACGGTTGCAGAGTTTTGTAACCCATCATAAATTTCCTTATTGTAAAACTCAATGCATTCTGCCAAGTAAGGATGACTCTGTGTTCATAGAAGCGCCTCTCCTGCTCCTGATACTCTCTTTTCTTATGGAAAGAGAGCTGCCTGGTGGAGACACCGACCTCTCTCAGCCCTGCAGCGGCTCCTCCCTTCACATGGAATAAATCATATGACTGGCAATTCCGGAAGAGCTGGGTATGTGTGACTCGGCGCCTTCCTCCCTCCTAACCCTTGGTAACCATAACCACATGCCACAAGATCTAGAGTCTAGCCTGCGCCTTCTGTGTGGGAAGGACTGAGGTTTCTAGCCCTGTCCGCGACTGCCGAGCCACGTCTCCTTCATTCTGTGGCCCCGTGTTGGGAGGCCCACGTAAGCCACATCCTCCCAGTCATTAGATGGAATGTGGGTCCTTCTTACACGTTGATTCTCTATTGATTCAAAACCACTGGGGAGTGGAAACGGGCGTCTTTTCTGGCTCCTTAAACACAACACCAACACGGAGGACAAACCGCCCACATTTTGCAGGTACCTGGCTGTGTTTTGGTTTTAGTTCTGCTCTACTCCCTGCCTCTCGGTATTTAATTCAGGAGGATGAGGAAGCAGCATGGCTATTCCTGGCCAGAAATGTCTTGGCAGGACTTTAAGATGGATGATTAATATTTCCGCCTGTAATCCTAGGAATGACTATTCCTATTTACTGGGATGCTCTGTGGCTCCATGAATCGCCCGAGTTCACACAGCTGACTAGGAGCAGAGCCAGGATTTGGACTGTCCCGCTCAGGAAAGCTTTTACTACATCTCTCTACAGAATCCCTGCCTGGCCTCTTTCCTTGACGGCCATGATGTTTGGGAGAAGGGAAGAGAGGGCAGTGTTTAGCTTGGGAACCATTTTAATATTCTAAATCCTCTTGGCTACAGATGAGGCATTTTAATTTTACTTTTTTGTTCTTCTTCAATGAGATGCTGTTTTCCGTTTCATTTGGTGTCGTGGATTCTACATGAGGCTGGTAACCACAAGTCATCAGCTGCTGGAAACCAACAAACGAGGCTTTATGCTTCCGTAAGCTTGACAGTCCAGCAAGCCCACCGGGCGGTTCTCCTCTGCCTCCTAGGGCTTGACTCAATGCCCAGGAGTTTGGAGTTCTGAATAGAAACCCACTCCTCACTTACTGACATGGTTAAGTCCCAAAGACCAGGTTGTTGTGCAAAAACAGGGGATGGGCCAGCTGCGATCACAACATAGATGGTGGCTACATCATTACATAGATACAAAACCACTGAGATTCATGGCCAAGCCATGTGGACACCTACTCACCGCATCCAGCGTTACCTTGCACCTGGGCATTCATGACTTACATTGACTTTGTTAACGCACCAAAGAGCTGGAAAGATTTCTTGCTGTTATAAATGCAAAATACTGGATAACAAGAGAGTGGATAAACGAGATGTAGGTGTATACAAGGTGGCTTCAAAAGAAAGATTCACGTGTATACAAGATGTATATAGGTATGCATGCTTTAATAAATGAAGGCATTAATAAGGGGTAGATAAAAGAAATAAGTCATAGATAAAAGGAGCTAGCAAATTTCCTCTAGGTATGGAGAGGGAGCCAATTTTTGTGTGTCTTCTGTGATAGTGCTGTGTGTAACCAAGATGACTTCCCACCCCCACCCCACCCCCAGATGTACTCAGTTTGTTGGAAAGTGTCAGTACAAACGGCACACTCTCGTGAATTTACTATGTAGGGAATTCACACCCCTGAGAAATTTGTAATGCATTTGGGTCACCACAATCTGGAAACCTGTAAGGTACAGAAGCATCTAAGTGGGCTCCACGCTCTGGCGCAGTTTGCTCACGTGGGCTTGCTTTTAGTAACCACTGTAATGCTCGTTCCCGTCCTGTCCCGTGGGCAGCGTCAGGGAGCCTGCCAACACTGTCCCGCTCCATAAGGAATCCGAGGGATTTCCCTCTTTTCTTCCTCGCATGTTTCCGCTTTTCCACTCTAGGCTTTACCCTTCCTTTTCTGGGCCAGACCACGCACCACAATCCAACTGTAGTTTTAAAAGCATTTTCAACTGTAAATGGGGAAAAAAATCACAGATACACATTTCAGTATTTTCAGGTCTTCAGAGCATGGTGCCGTGGTGACGAGACCAGCGTGTTGTCATGGTATGCAAACAAAATGCTTGGTTTGGGTTTTTTTGCTGTGTGTAGTTAGATCGCAACTTGAACTGATTTGTGGAAACCATTTTTGTATCTATGTGGTGCTGTTATTTTTTTAATTACTCTTTAAAGAAAACAAGTTACACAAAAACTTTCTGAGCAAGGCTCTGAGGCCTGGGTGAGGCTCTTCATTCAACAAACGTGAAATCAAATGGACCAATGGCTTTGAAGTAATCTGTTCTCAACCTGGGAGCCAGTGTCACCGAATCTCTTGATAACTCAATAGAAGGGCCCCGGGATGGCGTGGATATCAGCTTTTCTCTAAAGGGTAATCATTCATAAGTATATCTGCCATCTCCTATTTGTCATGGTGGCTGGGAAGAATTCGCATTCCTGGTGTTTAATAATCTTCCTATCCTTGACACCTGTGGACCTGGCTTGCGTTTCCCATGTAGGGTAGGACATGTCGCTAGCGCTCTGTCTCATACACCACGCTCCAAGCCTTCAGGTTTTCCTGCCTGGCACTCCTTTCATGCCTGTGTGTCTTCGCCTGTCCGAGTGGGAGGGGACAGAGAAAACAGAGCCGTATTTGTCGTCTTAGGGACATCTCTAACATAGAGAGACTGTTTCTTCTCATTCTCGTTACAGTGAAATCAGAGCTGTAAGCATCCGAGATGCCAGTTCACCATGTGACAAATTCAGCTCTCTTTCAATATCCAGCACTTGGAAATGTTGAATCTGCAGCTACTATGATAATTCTCTCAATTAGTCTCTATCTATCTATCCATGTATCTATCATTAATCTTACAAAAACTAAATATTTGCATGCTGCACTTTCATTTCTAAAAGTTTCAGGTAGAACAGGGCACATTTCTAGGTGAAATTTTCCACATAAAATGCTTTCCCATCTGCTGATTTGTTGATCATTGGAAAGAACTCCAAATTCCCTCAAGCACTCAGTCCCTGCCTCGAGATCTCTGACAGACCACCAATGCCCCCTGCTGATTAGTTTCCCCAGAAATGGGAACCGGAATTCCTCACTAGCTCCTCTGAAAATAGATGTGTGTGTCTAGGGTCATGTTCATCCGCTTGATTAGCCGCTCATTAGAGTAATTTCTCCTATTAGTCTTTACTAAAGCAGCTACGAAGTTATTTCATGCTTGGATGGCGTCATTAGAAAAACAATTTTAAAGATATACCTGACAAAATGGGAACCAGAACTAACATTTGATTATGATAATGGAACTCCTAGTACATGATGTTTATAGATAAGGGGAAATGTCCCCCTCCAAAGACCTTCATATTTGTCTTTCTGGGGGGTTTGTTGTTGTTGCTATTGGTGGTGGTAGTGGTGGTGTTTTCAGCAGTTCATAGAATGTTAGTTACAACTGGTACAGGTCAGAGCTGGAAACACAGGGAATCCAGGACAGATACACCCCTCAGGATCAATAATGAGAGTAGCCACGCCAGGAGGGCAAGGGGAAGGAGGGGAGGAGGGAGAAAGGAGGATCCGATCACAATGATCTATATATACCCTCCTCCCTGGGGGACGGACAACAGAAAAGTGGGTAAAGGGAATGGGTAAGATATGACAAAATAATAGTAATTTATAAATTACCAAGGGTTCATAAGGGAGGGAGGGTAGGAGGAAAATGAGGAGCTGATACCAGGGACTCAAGTAAAAGAAAATGTTTTGAAAATGATGATGGCAACTAATATACAAATGTGCTTGACACAATGATGGATGCATGGATTGTGATAAGAGTTGTATGAGAGCCTGATAAAAAGATTTTTTAAAAAATAAATTTAAAAAAGAATGTTAGGTACAAAGGGACTTTTAATCATAATGCCCCAGCTTTACTTGAATCCCCTCAATGATCAATTTCTCCAAATGTTTGTCATGCCATTGCTTGAGTTCTTTACACTCACACCACCTAGCAAGGCAACCAGTTGCATCCTCGAACAATGCTGGCACAAAGCGCCGGCAAATTGTGGTTGGTCAGCTTCTGGCTGCTCGTCCGACTATGGCTGTAAGAAAGCTAAGCCCTCTTAGGCTTTCAAATATTTCCACACGTGAGTTTTATTCTCCTGGGCATTCTTGGTGCCCCTAGGAAGAAAAATGATAACTGGTAGAAGAGGAAAAGGCAGGAAGTTAGGGAAGAATGCCAGTAGGATATCAATACCGATCTCTCTCTCTCTCTCTCTCTCTCTCTCTCTCTCTCTCTCTCTCTCTCTCTCTCTCTCTCTCTCACACACACACACACACACACACACACACACATTTTCTCACCCACTTCCTGGTTATTAGGGTTCCTTCAGACATGGCCAGCTTTGAGCGGAATAGAGGCAGCGAGAGCGACAGTTCGCTTCTACGCTGGTGAGGTTTGAATGTGCCCCAGCGACCATTGCAGAGCTCGTTCATCGATGTCTGAACGTTGTTGGTAGACCTTCCTGCTTCGGCTACATGTTCCTAAATAGCCGGTCTACTGGGGGTTTCTGACAAGGTCCATAAGTTAATGAAGGTGGCCTGGGGTTCTTTAAATCAGCACGTGCCTCTCAGGACCGGCCACATCTTTGTGAGATGCTTATCATTCCATGGAGTCATCTGCCGCTTGTCTTCAGACAGACAGGAAATCAAATCCCCTGGTGCTCTCTGTGTAATCTACAATCCCCCTTTGTTTGGTGTACTAATTTTGTTACATGTTTAGATAGTGAATAGCTAAAGCCTTTGCCCTGTTTTACTTCAGCCATAGTAAAACAAGCAATGGCCTTAGGCTGTTAATAGCAAGGACCAATAGCTACATTGATACTGCTGGGCTTGGTCTGCCAACAAGTCCTAAAATTTGCTTTGCTATTATAATTTGATGAACACTTTTCTGATCTGTGGGGCATACTCATATTTTCTGTTACTAGGGGTTAGTGGGAAGCATGTATCCCACATTTAATGTGCGATGCCATCTGGTGGGAGCATGTGTAACTACATGAATCTGAAGAAATGGGCCTCATCGCACTAGAGACCCCTCAACATAAATGTGCCCCATGAATTGTATCCCAGCCCATATGGTCTCAAAATAGACCTTCCGATGCTGAAAACACATCGTTTCAACAACAACACAACTTCAAGGGAGAATATAATGTGGTCTTGAAATAAATTCCCTCACTGCTGTTGAATCCATTCTGACTCATAGCTTCTCCATTAGTCAGAGTGCACTTGCCCCCATGAGTTAGAGAAGCTGTAAATCTTAGAGCAGCAGACAGCCTCCTCTTTTTTCCTGCGCAGTGACTGGAGGGTTCAAATGACTGACTTTGGGATTAACCTACTAAGCCACCAGGGCTCCTTGTGGTCTTCGCGGGGCTCAGATAACACACGATGATGGTACTGTAAAGTAAGAGAAGCAGAACCATGATGCGACCCAGAGGAAGTCTCTGCCGACACAGCGGGGAACTCGAGGCAAAGTCTTCTCATTCAAGGACTCCCCAGTCAGACAGACATGGCTGGAACCTCATGCCTCATCTGCTCAGCCATTAGCTGCAAAGGGAACATTGACTTGGCTCCCAGTGCCTTTCTCAGCCAACAGCTGGGGCCTGCTCTTAAAAGAGCAAGACCTCGGCTCAGAAAGTGAGGTAGACACTGTGGGGCCCTGTTCTCTAGAGAAGCACTATCAGTGACAGTCACATATGTATATAAAGAGAGACGTTCATATCAAGAAAAATGGCTCACACCATTGAAGACACAGGTAAGGCAGTTTAGTTCAAATCTGCATGTCAAACATTAAAGCTGGAGCTTTTCCTGACTCGTGCGGCTACTGGTGCTGGAAACCAGGCAGCTGAACCCAGAGGCAGGAGGCTGGTGGCTGTAGAGGTAGATCAGCAGATCAGATTTTACGGCAGACCACTGCGAGCGCCCAGGATCAGTAGGCAATAGATGGCAGATGGTCAGCTCAAGGACAGCGAACTGGGGCAAATAAGATGATGCGGGATTCATACCCCCAGGAAACACAGAGTTCTTTGCACGGTCTCTGAGTGGATATCAAATAGGCCACACCCCAAATAAGCTATCATTAGGCTGTGCTCTGAGCGAGAGGTTGTGCTCCGCCCATGTCTTCTTGTAGGCACAGCCAAGCTCACACCAAACCAAGATCACAGGCGCTTAAAGGCTAACCCCGGGGGGCTGTCAGCTGAGCATATTCCTTACAATTGGGCAGCGAGTCCTTCCTTACAGGTGGATGCGATCGTCATAGCTCAGGGTTCTTGGTATCTGATCACTTTTGGAGCTCTGCTGGTGCAGAAGAATGTGCTCAGTTTCTAAGCATAAGGTCAGCCACTCAAACCCAGCAGTTCCTCCGGAGAAGGAGCGGGCCGTCTGCGTCTGTCAAGATTGATGGTTTGGAAATTGAATAGGGGCAGTTCTACTCTGTTCTTTGGGGTCCCTGTGAGTCCGGATCAGCTTGCTGGCTACAGGCTTGGTTGTTGTTGTTTTTTAATCACTCTTAAATCAGCATGTGTAGTTGTTTGATCTATTGCTATGTAACAAATAATCTCAAAATTGACTGATAAGAAATTTAGTTGGCTCTGCAATTTGTGGCTAGGGAATTAAGAGTGGGCGTGGCTGGCTAGGGCTTACAGAGATGTCTGGTTAGAGGTTGGGGAGGGCTGCAGTAAGCTGACGGCTCTACATGGTTAGATTTCCATATTGCCATCTTTGATCTACCACAGCTGTGCTTACTCTGAACAGAGTGACTTGCTCTCAATACGCTGCTATTCCGATAAACCAAAAGGCAAACCTGCGACACTACAGTCCAGTAAAACCTGACTCAGGGCGACCCTATAGGGCAGCATAGAATGGCCCTAGGTGGTTCCCAAGCCTTTAAATCTTTCCAGAAGATGATTACCAAATATTTCTCACATGCAGTGGTTGATGCCTTCAAACAGAAGACTTTGATTCCACTAGGGCTCCTCCTGCTATAATATCCGAAAGAGAACAACAACAATGAAGCCCACCCTCTATCAAAAGTGCCCGAGACTATATATACCCCTCTGAGTGCAGATGACCTCATCACCTCTGGCAGAACAGCTCATGGGTTTGAACCCCCGACCTTGGAGTATGCCACTAGGACTTTATTATTACATTAAATCCAAACCAAACCTATTGCCATTGAGTTGTTTCTGACTTACAGCCATCCGATATAGGATTCCCACGGCTGTAAGGTTTAACGGGAGCAGGTAACCTCGTTTTCCTTGCTCAGGGCAGCTTGTATGTTTGAACATCAGCCTTGCAGTTAGCAGCCCAGTGCTCACCCAATAGCACCACTATTGGCCACCTTCCACTATTACAAAAACCAAGCTCACTGCCCACTGATGGCAACCTTAAAGGACAGGGTAGAAGTGCCCCAGTGAGTTTCTGAGACTGCAGCTCTTTGTGAGAATAGAAAGCCCCATCTTTGTCCCACAGCGTGGCTGGTGGTTTCAACTGCTGCCCTTGCAGTTCGCAGCCCAGCACATGTGCTATTAATGGCCTTGTGATGCATGACGCCGCGTGCAAATAGTTTTTGCTTCTTTTATCTTTCCCCTTGGACATGATTTGGGGTCCTTATTATTGACCTTTTAATATTCTTCAATGTATATCTGCCCCAATGAATGTGCAGCATCCTGTCAGAGCACCATATTCTAAAAATCGATGGATACCCTCGGAGAAAAGCAGAGCTCCCATCTGTTCATAGGTTCGAGGACTCTTCCTCGAGCCAGAGGGACAACAAGGGCTTGTGGAAATGGCATCGCTGCGAGGCAGGCACGCTGCGCTAACTACGTGTTCGTCATGCACCCGAAACTATGCTAAGTACTGAAGCTGCAAAGATAAAGAGAGCCAGGTCACCTTCCCTTGAGAAGGTCACAGGTTAGTAGCAAAGATGGACATGCAAATCAATTATGGCAGTTCTGTGTTAAGCACTGAATATAACATGGGGTTCAGTGTAATGGCTGACAGTCTGAGAAACTCTATATAAGTTGCTCTCAGAGTTGACATGATGGCAGTGGGTTCAGGTTAGGAAAGAGAAATCATTTCAGTAGTAACTAGAGAAAGCAAGGACCGCTCCAGCAGGCCCATGAACACCAGAACTGAAGCAATGCAGCCCGTCAAGGAAGGGAATGGAAGGGAAAGCCGTTTGAGCATGTGAATAGCAAGAAATCTGAAAAGAAAAACACAGAGAAGTAACCTGAAGTAGGGTCCTATGAGTAGTGATGGGGGAGTTATATTGCTGTAGGCGCTGTGGAGTTGGTTCCAACACCCAGGACTGCGTATCACAACAAACCACTGTCTGGTCGTCTACCGTCGTCACCGTGATATGTCTAAGCCCATTGTTGCAGCCCCTGTGTCGATCTGTCTTGTTGAGGGTCTTCCTTTTTTTCATGGACCTTCTACTTTACCAAGCACGTTGTCCTTCTCCAGGGGCTGGTCTTCCCTGATGCTTATAGGGCAGTGGTTCTCAACCTGTGGGTCGTGACCCCGTTGGGATGGAATGTCCCTTTCACGGAAGTCGCCTGATTCATAACAGTAGCAGAATTACACTTATGAAGTAGCAATGAAATAATTTTTATGGTTTGGGGGTCACTACAACAGGAGGAACTGTATTAAAGGGTCGCAGAAGATTGAGAACCACAGTTATAGGGGAATTCAGTAAGAGGAGATTGGAATGGAATGTAGGACTCAGCTCATCAGGATCTGGAGTGGAGTGCTAAGGGGTGAGATCTTTATCTTTTACCAAAGGGATATCAATAGACATGAAAATGATAAGCTTAAAAAAAACAAAAAAAGAAAATGATAAGCTTATTAGGGTCAATGTTGTAAGTAGGGTCTTCTGGAATGATAAAGGGAAAGACTTGGAGTCTGGCTGAATATGGACGGGAAAGAAGTCAAGAATAATTACATTTGGTGAGTAAGGAATCATGGATGCTGACACTATTTTCAGTGAGAAAACTACTAGAAGATATTTCAGGAGGTGGAGAGAGAGGGTGTTGTCATTTATATTGGAAAATATTATATATAAGGTACTGAAGATACTCAGTATGTAATCGAGTCAGGACTTCAAGAGAGAGGTTTGAGCTAGAGTTATGAATCTGTGAATCATCAACATAGAGGTGGCAGTTGAAGAGCCATGCAATAAATCCTGCAGAAAGTAGTATCTAAATTGGACTTCCCCTTACATCCCCTCACAGAGGGTCACAAGGAAGAGACAAGCCAGTCCAGGTCCAGTATAGCACCGATGAAACATATAACTTTCCTCTAGTTCTTTAATGCTTCCCCCACCCCTACTATCATGATCCCAATTCTACCTTACAAATCCGGCTAGACCAGAGCATGTGCATTGGTTCAGATAAGAGCTCAAAACACAGGACAGATAAAATGCCTTAGGACGAATAATGAGAGTAGCAATACCAGGAGGCGAAGGGGAAGGTGGAGGAGAAAGGGGGAACCAATCACAATGATCTACATATAACCCCCTCCTCGCTCGGTGGGCCTGAACCTCCATCCTTTGGGCAGCACAGCATGCTAACTCTTTGCCTCACACACAGCTTCCTTAGTAGCTTTGCCATCCAGGAGATGGAAACGTGAGTGGCAGACCAAGGAAGAATTGAAACTAAGGGAAGACTGGGTTTAGTTGCGGGAGAAAACCGAGGCTCTCTGCTCCCATAAAGATTTACTGTGGTGGCAATGCAAAGGCACATTCCACTCGGCCCTACTGGGCCATGGTGAATCGCAATTGACTTGAAGGCATAGATGGGTTAGTTTTAGTTGTATGATATTTGTTTTCATTTTTTTTTAATGAAACAAATGGAAGGTTGGTGGCAACCTCTGCAGTGGGCGAGACTTATCGGTACCATTTTACTAACAGCAGGTGCTGAGTTCGTGTCTGTGTCACTTTTGATCATTATCAAAATATGTTACACTTTTTCTTAACGTTATGATGTGTGAAAATAAAACTATGTTCATTTAAAGAAATGGAACAAACTGAATGGGATGAATGACAAGGTCAAGGGCATGATGGTAGGGAAGGAAGATGGGTAGAAAGAAGAGGTAGTTTGCTTCTATACAGATTTTCAGCCTTGGAAACCCTATGGTTTAGCATCAGGTTTGTTTGTGTGTTAGAGGGCATGGTTTAAGGGGGTTGGGGTTGCCCAGGGAGGGGTGGGTTAAGCATGAGGTTGGTTTCTATAACAGTAGTGCAGAGTGAGTTTCAGAGTCTATATGGGGAGGCTGGGTGAGCGTAAAGACGCTAGGTATCAATCAGGTGTTTGTTGATGGAATTGTTTGCCGACTGCAGGCTTTCCTTCCGACAGTTCTGATGCAAAGAACATCGGGCAAATGAAGGCACCACTGAAATGACCTTTCCCATGCTGGGTTCCCTTGGCTCTGGTGACCACTGCCAAAGAGCCAGAGTGTCAAAATGAACAGACACCCTGTGATGGACAATTATGAGCTACTTAGGAATGGAACTTCCTGAACCTTTTTAGCTCAACATCCCTAGCCTATGTCAAATGCTATGCATGTATCTTCTAAAGTAATTTCGCATTTCGTTGAATACATTTCCATTGACAAGGCATGCTCAGTCACAAGAACAGTGGTATGATGGCAGCGTATTTAGAGTGCCAAGTGACACGGAGTGTGCATTGTGCCATGTTCTGAAAGGTTTTAACTGGAACAATCGTTTCCAAAAGGAACAAAAATCTATCCAGGAGGATGAAAGGGAAGAGAGGCAGCTTAGATGACTTTTCAGAGCCCCCAGTCAAGCACAGACACCCACAGAGTGATTGTTTTTCATAAGAATTGGGAGATTATGGGCTCTCAAAGCCTTTCCTCTACCGTGTGTATTATAATAATTGCTTCTCTAATTCAAATCTCTAAACAGCTTAATGCCTGTTCTTACTCTATTTCCTGTTAGAACACAGCAACAAAGATGCTGAATCTGCTCAATATGTGTTTCCCTAAAGGAAACTGTTCATAGGACTTTAAGCTCTAAATTTATGGCCACATAGCTGGTTGTTTTTTCTAAAGAAGGTAAAGAAAGCTTCCTTCAACTGATGACTCAAATTGAGAAGTGGCTTCAGGGTGGTTAGGGAGAGAGAAGAATAGCTCTCTAAAAACAACAACAGCAAACCTCACTATCATTGAGACATGCCGACTCACGGAAACCCTACAGGACAGGGTACAACTGCCCCTGTGGGGTTCCAAGACTGTGATTCTTAATGGGAGTACAACGTCCTGTCTTTCTCTGAAGGAGAGACTTTCCAACTGCCGGCCGTGCAGTTAGCAACCCAATGCATAACCACTACTCTAGCTAAACATATTTGGGAGCAACCATACCTTATTGTAAACCCACATACACTGCCATCAAGCCGATTTTGACTCAAAGCCACCTTTTATAGGAGTTCCCGGGCTGTGAGTGAGTATGGCCTCACCTTTCTTCCAAAGGGAGACTTGTGGGTTTGAACTGTCAGCTTTGCAGTTAGAAGTCCCAAGCTGACCCAACACCAACACTAGTGGTCAACCAAAATCCCTGGTTCCATCTCATCCTGGGAATGTGCTAGAATTACTTCTGTTCAATTCCAAGCCAGACTCCATGATATGCCAGCTATACTGGCCAGCAGCTTTGGGATCTTACTCATGGCATAAGATCGCCTCACTGAAGCCACCCTTGTTTCCTCCAAAATCATAATAAACTATTAATGAGTAAAAACCTGGTAACACCCCAAATCAGTTCGCCTATTTTGATTCTTCCATAGAAGGAATGTTTTGTTTTTGTTATATCATTTTATTGGGGGCTCAGACAACTCTTATCATAATCTATACATACATCCATGTGTCAAGCACATTTGTATATTTGTTGCCATCCTCATTCTCAAAACATTTTCTTTCTACTTGAGCTCTTGGTATCAGCTCTTCGTTTTCTCCCCCCCCCCTTCCCCACTCTCCCTCCCTCACAAGCCCTTGATAATTTATAAATAATTATTTTTTTCGTGTCTTACCTGATGTCTCCCTTCACTCACTTTTCTGTTGTCCGTCCCCCAGGGAGGGGGCTCTATGTAGATCATTGTGATCGGTTCCCCATTTCTCCCCCACCTTTACCTTACCCTCCTGGTATCACTACTCTCATTATTGTCCTGAGGGGGTTCATCTGTCCTGGATTCCCTGCGTTTCCAGTTCCTATCTGTACCAATGTACATCCTCTGATCTAGCTGTATTTGTAAGTTGGAATTGGGATCATGATAGTGGGGAGGTGGTAGCATTAAAGAACTAGAGGAAAATTGTATGTTTCATCATTGCTACATTGTACCCTGACTGGCTCATTTCCTCCCTGAGACCCTTCTGTAAGGGGATGTCCAATTGTCTATGGATGGATTTTGGGTCCCACCTCCACACTCCCCTGCATTCTAAATGATATGTTTTGTTTTTTGATGCTTGATACCTGATCCTATTGACACCTCATGATTACACAGGCAGGTGTGCTTCCTCCATGTGGGCTTTGTTGCTTCTGAGCTAGATGGCCGCTTGTTTGTCTTCAGGCCTTTAAGACCCCAGATGCTACATCTTTTGATAGCTGGGCACCATCAGCTTTCTTCACCTCATTTCCTTATGTACCTGCTTTGTCTATAGTGATCTTGTCTGGAAGGTGAGCATCATAGAATGCCAGTTTAGAATGACATAGAATGAGTTAGTCAGGGTGCGATGTAGCACCAATGAAGAATACAACTTTCCTCCAGTCGTTCCCTCCCTCCCCCAACTATCATGATCCGAATTCTATCTTGCAAGTCTGGACAGAGCAGAGGATATACACTGGTGCAGATAGGAGCTGGAGGCACAGAGAATCCAGGGCGGATGATACCTCCAGGACCAGAGGTGTGAAGGGCGATACTGGGAGGGTAGAGGGTGAGTGGGTTGGAAAGAGGGAACCAATTACAAGGATCTACATGTGACCTCCTTCCTGGGGGATGGACAAGAGAAAAGGGGGTGAAGGGAGACGTCAGACAGGGCAAGATATGACAAAATAATAATTTATAAATTATCAAGGGCTCATGAGGGATGGGGGAGCAGGGAGGGAGGGGAAAAAAAAGAGGACCTGATGCCAAGGGCTTAAGTGGAGATCAAATGCTTTGAAAATGATGAGGGCAAAGAATGTACAGATGCACTTTACACAATTGATGTATATATGGATTGTGATAAGAGTTGTATGAGTCCCTAATATTTTTTTAAATAATAACGTTTAAAGTAAAAATTTTTTTAAAAAGAATGCCAGTTTAATAGAAAAAAAAAGTGTTCTTGCATTGAGGGGGTACTTGAGTTGGGGCCCAATGTTCATCTGCTTCCTTAATACTAAACCTATAAATATATGCACATAGATCTATTTCTCCATCATCATATATAAATACATTTACATATGTACATGCCTATATTTAGACCTCTATAAATGCCCTTTGCCTCCTAGTTCTTTCCTCTATTTCCTTTTACTTTCCTCTTGGCCCACCATCATGTTCAGCCTTCATTTGGGTTTCAGTAATTCCCAAATTGCCCTTGATCAAGTCCTACCAAGCCTCCTACACCCTCCTCACCATTGATTTTGGATCACTTGTTGTTCCCTTGTCACTGGGTTTGTTAGCAACCCTATCCTTCCCCCTCCCCCCACCTGCCCCTTTCCCATGTCCCTCCGAAACATTCAGTCCTGTTGTTTTCTCCTCCAAATTGTTTATCCTGCCTATCTTTCTAGATGGACCTGCAGAGATAATAATATGCAAAAAAAAAACAAGACAGAACAAAAGAAAAGAGCAACAACAACAAAAAAAGACAGAAAAGAGAAAAGCCTGTAAATAGTTAAAGGTCTGTTTATTGACTTTTAGGGGTGTTTTCTGGTTGAGTCTGATAGGATGTTACACCCTAACCTCAAAGTCTATTTTTAGTATTCCCTGGAGACTTCATTGCTCTGTTCCCCTTGCTGTTCTGTTGCACACCCTTAGTGTTTCACCTCAATGTGGTGTGTCAGATCGGGTGCAATTCCTACACTGTCTCTCCAGTGTTGTCTCCAGTAGTGCTAAGGGTCAGTGAGAGACGTCGTGTCTCATAGTGGGGCAAGCCCTATGGTCCTCTCTGTGAGTTAGCTGCTTTGAGCAGGGATATCGTCTTCAGGGCTTGGTGGGCCAGAATGTGTTCCACTCTGTCTTCCTTTCCCTTCATTTGTTCCTGTGTGCTCTGATCAGGCATGTCCCTCTCTCTGAGCTGTAGCTTCAGTGCTGTCGTCTGAAGTGAATTCTTCTGCGGGGAGGCGGGAGCACTGTCCATGTAGTTGGGATTGGGACTGGCCCCGCAGACCTCTCTATTGGTTCCCTGCTTCATGCCTGTATGTTGCATTCACATCTTGGAGCACTGTGGAGATATGAACAATACCCTCCCCTTGGGTGGATTAGTAGTAACCTGTTCCCACGCTACCCATGAGACTTGGAATACTCTGAAGGATCACAGACATTATTTAGATGAGATAGTTAACGTTTATTGTGCCAACATGGCCAATGAATGCATGTGGGTTAATTGAAGGTCAGAGAGACAAATGGCTCGGCAAGCCTCACTTTTCTTGTCTCTTGCCCTTTGATGATCAGACCAGTGTGTGGCTGCCTTGCTTGTTCTGTGCCTCAGTTTGCAAGCTGCACTACCTGTGAGACTCCTAACAGGTGGACTGTGTTGCTCTAAGTTGAGGTTTCTTGAAGACCTGCTTTGCCACGCTATTGAAATACACATCTCTTGAGCTGGGGACTGTCCGCCCCTGTCATCTGGATATCGGTGACCTACTTGCCTTGCTGTTTGCTGCCTATGGCTGAATAGCCTGAAATGCTCTACAGAGGACTACCCATTGGATCCTCAAGACTTGAAGGACTGCCAGTGTCTCGCTACTGTCTCATGGGAGTGAGTTGCACTGAGCCATTTGTACTGCTTTATAGATTAACTGTTTATTTCTTATGTTGTATGTATATATAGAAGTACATATATATAAGAAATATATATATAATTATTAGTGTTCTGGTTTTGTTTCTCTAGAGAACTCTGTCTAACATAATTGGTACTGAGAGTGGTTCTAGAGAAGTAGAATTAAAAATATGGGCTTCATAAATTGGCTCTCCAGCCTGATTAGTCTTAACAGCACTAATAATGCTATTTCTATACCCAAAGGCATGGATAACTCTGCCACTCTTACTAATCCATGTGTGAAATAGCAAAGCTAATATCTGCAGTATCTCCACCGACAGATGAGGTGCTGATTAGAGGAGAGGCTCTGAGTGATCGTATCTTTGATATTTTCCAGCAGTTTTGTCAGGATGGCAAGTGTAGGGAAGCTGGTTGGCTGGTCCTCCTTACAATGGAAAGTGTGATTAAGGAGAGGGATGGTCTCAGGGCCTCAGAAGCGCTCCTCAGGTGCCAACTAACAGATTTGAAAGTTTCCGCTTGTGCTACAAAGGAGAGCCTTCTCCCCTCTCATAATAGAGCTGACATTGCTGAGAACCAGGTCCAGAGTCTCATTATGCAAGTGGCTGAATTACAATATCAGCCGAATTGCAGATCTAGAGCAGTGTCTGATACCAAAATGAGGGCAATGATAGGGAAAAGTTGGGACCCTGAAACAAGAGATGGGAACATATGGGCTGATGATCCAGAAGAAAAGGATATTGAGCCCTTAGAAACAATTGACCCACCCCAGTCAATAGATAGACCCACCCCTCCCAGCTGATGGTATTAATTCACTATCAATAAAACAACCCACACCAGAGCAGATTAGCCAAACAGTTCAAGCTGAAATGCCCGGTAGGGCTGCATCAGTAGCATTGCCTGAGGGAGATGCCTTACAAGATATTGCTGAGAGCACCCAGGAAACACCCTCACCACCCATTATTTCCTCTAGACCTGTAACTAAAATTAAGTTTCAGAAAGCTCCTAAAGGTGAGGTTGAGATGACTACCCAAGAAGAAGTGCGCTATACTCATAAAGATCTGCTCAAGTTTTCTAATTCGTACAAGCAGATATTCCCCTGGGAATGGTTACTAAGGGTGTGGGATACTGGTGCATGAAATGTAATATTAGACCGGTCTGAGTTTCTGGATCTGGGACCCCTAAGCACAGATTCTTCTTTCAGCATCTCAGGGAGAGAGGCTAAGAAAGGATCTAATTCTTTATTTGGTTGGTTTGCTGAAGCATGGACTGCCAGATGGCCTAGATTAGACCAACTTGAGGTGCCTGAACTACCTTGGTACATTGTAGAAAAAAGGCATCTAAAAGCTTAGAGAAATTGGTATGTTGGAATGGATCAGGATATTCCCATAGACCCAAAAAGAGGGTGTCCTGATGACATACCGTTCACCACACCATAAGGAACAAGTTTGTGAAGTGGGCCCCAGCATCTCTTAAGACTCCTGTAATTGCTATTTTATGTGCATCAGGATTAACAGTGGGCACTGCCCTAAGCGAACTCCGACATTTGCCCACAATGGGGCTGATTGGTCCCTGTGGTCGTAGAGGGCAGGTGTCCGCACTGAATCAACAGACAGGGTGGACGTGGTTATAACACTTCAAGGTTTCGGTAGTAATCAAAGCAACCTCTCTCATGTGGAACTATAGCATTGGCTACTTAGCCACGGTGTCCCTAGGAGTGAAATACATAGGAAACCTAAATATTTACGTCATCTATACAGGCAGAAGAATGGTAGATCAGATGAACAGCAGAATAGACAGTCACGATCACTCACTCAATTCCCAGACCTGAGCCAGTTTACAGACCCACAACCCCTAGAATGAGGGGGAGGTCGGGTCCCTTTGAAGGAGGATCCTGCTACATCACTGAAGGTTTATACTGTTAGTCTTTCTTCTAGCCTTCCCCAAAGGGACCTGCATGACCAACAAGAGTGACTGTTCATTGGGGGAAAGGAAATAATCAGATTTTTCTGGGATTACTGGACACTGGCTCTGAACTAACACTAATTCCAGGAGACCCAAAATGTTCTGAAGGCCCGCCAGTCAGAGTGGGGCTTATGGCAGTCAAGTTATCAAAGGAGTTTTAGCTCAGGTACATCTCACTGTGGGTCCAGACGGCCCTTGAACCCACCCTGTGATTATTTCCCCAGTTCCAGATTTTTTTTTATTTTAGACAGGGTTCTCTAGAGAAACTAAACCAGAACAGTAATAAAAGTATATATAACTTTATATAAAATTATTAGCGTTCTGGTTTTGTTTCTCTAGAGAATCCTAACCTATTAGGCTTGTGTATAAATTCCCTTGATTGTACCTAAGGACTCATCATGTGTCTGTGTCTTTGTTATGGGTTGAATTGTATCCCCCAAAAGATACAGTAAAGCTATCACTCCTGGTACCTGTGAAAGTGACTGTGCTGGAAATAGGGTCTTTAAGGAGTTGATATGAGGTCATACTGGAATGGGGTGAGTCCTAATCCAATATGAGTGGTGGGTTTACAAAGGACGCAAGACAGTCATGTGATCAGGGACTGAGGCTGGAGATATCTACACACTAAGGAAAGTCAAAAATCACCAGATCACCAGAAACTATGAGAGAGGCGCAGAAGAAACTCTCAGAACTTCAGAAAGAATCATCGTGGTTGATACCCTGATCCCCAGTACCTTTTAATTCCATTTATCCAGGGACTTTTGCAAGTTCTCTTCTCCCTCCTGGTGCGCACGTGCACACACACACACACACACACACACACACACACACACACACGATTGCCATTCAGTGGAAACGAATAGCAACAATTGCATTTCCTTAAAATTAAAAATACCATTCCTCATTCTCACTTGCCACATTAATTACAAGTGTTTGATCAGTCCCGTGTGGTTAGCAGTGATCCCATTGAAGGCTAAACATTCCAGTGGACTGTGGGGGGGAAACACACACACACACACACACAAATCAGTTTTACCCCCAGTGTGAAACACGGAGAGTTCTGCATGCTCACCTGGTGGCATTCACTAGTACAGCCCCACGAGGCAGGTGTGGGTCGAGCACCTGTGCTCTGCTCCCCTCCGGAGTTTGAGTGAGGTCCCAGTCGGTATTCGTTTATGTGGATCTTCACATTTTGGAGACACTGTGTCTTAGAGGCACCCAATTCAGTGTTTTCAGGGGCAGTAGGAAACCCTCCACTCGGTGATATTTAAGGGGCAATCAGAACATCTGAGTCTTTGGCGATGCTAAGATTTCCCTGCCGTCAGGAGAAAGGGAAGCAGGCCGAATGATGTGAAGAAAGAGTTTTCCCGTCTCTCCCCAGCTGCCCAGTTCCTGAAACACAACAGTGCCTACGGAGAAAGGAAACTGTGCTCTTTTTTGATAAGGAAACGGAAATGATATTTTAAGTACTTTTAAAGCAAAAGTACTTTTAATAGTTTTAAAGCAAACACAATGTGCTTTACCTTGATTGCTGATTTTGCTTTTTTTCTGGGCAACTTTAACCTGTGTGCCCCGTGGCATGCAGAAACATCTGAGGTCGTAAGTGGCTTCGTTCTAATTTGAAGGCATACAATGGCTTCCAAGGGGCTTTCCCGCCCCATGCACATCTGTAATTGAAAAGCTCAAGTTAGGAAAAGGACAATTAATGTAAACCACAAACAGGTACTTAACATAGATTTTTTATTTGAGATAACAGTGGGTAATTTTTAAAAAGGACATTTAAAGCAACTTATTATATTCCTAATACCCTTTTTAAATCACGTTACAGTGGGCTCCTGGCATGTAGATCAAATCATTAAATTTTCATCTCTCCATTTCGTGGTTTGGGGAATTCTATCTGGGAAAAGAGTCCGGGAAATCAAATGCCTTGAGTTGTTTTCTTTTGTTTTTCCTGTTGTATTCAAGATTGAAAGCACATTAGTAAACAGCACGATTGTTCTTTCCAGGATAGACTGGTGTTAGCAAAGGAGCTCTGTGTCAGTCTGGGCACTTTAGAGAAACAAATCCACAGAAACTCATATATAAGAGAGAGTTTTATATAAAGGTTAAGTGCATATCAAGAAAATATCCCAACCCAGTGCTACCCAAGCCCACAAGTCCAACATTAACCCATATATCCAACACCAATCCACAAAGTCCTCCTCCATCTCACAAAACACACACACACACACACACACACACACACAATGATGCTGATGGCAGGAGGAAAGCCGAGTCAGTGAACCTGTAAGCATCTCAGCACTGGCAAGGGTCTCCACACGGCTGCTCCAGCACCCAGGGCTGCATCAGGGTAGGTCCATGTGGCTTCTCCTTGGGGATGTCTTGCAAGAAGTAAGCTTTGCCAGCTGAAGCAGGGAACTGCTAAGGCAGCTGCACCCTGATCTGACCATCAGAAAGCAAGAGACCCGAGAACTAGAAACACGAGGTTCACCGAACAATTTATCTCTCTGCCCTTCAATTAACCCCACATGTGTTTATCAGCCAGGTTGGCACAGTAAACTACCTCAAACTCTGATGGAGTAGTAACCTCAGTCAGTGGTCCCAAATCGCCAGTCCCTCCTTGGTAGAGAGATGCGGCTCCCTCCTCCAGTAAAGATTTGCTGCCTCACAAGGAGTCACTGTGAGTTCACATCAACTTGATGACAATGGATGTTAGTGGACAATGTATTCGGAAGGAGCCCTGGATGACTCTGTCATTAAAATGCTCAGTTGCCAACCGAAAGGCCCATGGTTCAAATCTACCAGCTTCTCCATGAGAGAACAATGTGGCAGTCTACTTCCAGAGATTTACAGCCTCAGAAGCCCTATAGGGCTGTTGTCTATGGTGTCGTCTTGATTGAGAGCCCACTCAATAGCACCTGACAACTCTGTTCCTATCAGGACACTATGAGGTTGAATTGGCTTTCTGGCAAAGGGTTCTGGGGTTTCTTGTGTTAAGTATGCACAGAGTGTAAGCTCATCACACTATGGAGACAGTAAGGATGACTTCCGGACACTTTTAGCAGCTGCATTGTTATCTGAACCCATGTCCACTCATTTCTGAGATCTTTTTATGACAACCACATTGAATAGCCTATACTAGAATACTCCTCATTATGTATAGATGGCACAGAAATGATCACAATGAGCCCAGATAATCTCAGCAGCACACAACCACAGTGACCAGATACGTCCAGGGATGGAAAACACATCGTATGTCTCCACCCTCAAATAAGAGACATATTGTTGTGAGTGGTCGATGAGCCTGTTCTGATCCATGCGATTCATAAGTGCAGGGTAGAACTCCTCTAAGGGTTCTCAAGGTTGTGACCATTCATAAATTGAAGGTTGTGACCATTCATAAATTGAAGGTTGTGACCGTTCATAAATTGAAGGTTGTGACCGTTCATAAATTGGAGGTTGTGACCATTCATAAATTGAAGGTTGTGACGGTTCATAAATTGGTCCTCAGGCCTATCTTCCAAAGAGCCTCTGGTTTGAACTGCCTGCCTGTCAGCTGATAAGCAAACACTCAACTACCTGTGCTACCCAAGACCTTCTACATTCAGGATCAAATAGATCATGAAATATTAGACTCTTTAATCTTATTACAGCTGATCTGAAACTAGTTGGCAGGTTGTGTTGTTGGACTAGAATCCTATTCCATCATAATGTCCTCAGATTATGTGGGTTAGGATGTGTTAAATCCATGTTACCTTTACTTGGGATTTGTGACATCATAGGTTGGGATTTCAGCACAGGTACTATTGTAGCATATGGAGACCGAAGCTTCCTTATTGCTTCCGATGAGGAACAAGATCTTAAATGGTTTATAGGACAAATTGTGAGAGGATAGAAAGTCATTCTGTAGGCAGAAGGTCAAACCACTGTCCCCAAAGTCCACGTGGGGCTCAGGTCGAATGCAGTCTGCAGTGACGGTGGGCTCTAGCCTCCGCTCATGATGTCAGTGTGTGCTCGGACAGCGCTGGGCCTGCTGATTAAGTTTATGTTTGTTACTGAAAACTGGTTATTAATAAAGTGAATTTTAAAGATGACAAGAAAATCACTTTTTTTTCACTATTGTAAGTGTAGTTTCTTCAACTGGCTCTTCTGCACAGACTAATGAGACTTTCCCCCTGCTCTCCCTCAGACCCTTTGGACTCACTCACTTAGCAGGCTTGCTGCATTGGTCTTAACCGTCAGAAGTGGCAGTGCTCTTAATTTCTTGGAATAAGGTTAATAGTCCTGGCTGCTTGGTCAATAGACTAGTCTGCCCACTCTTCAAGAAAATGCTTAGCAGTATGAATCAGAGGTTGCTCTAAGTACTTGATAGACAATCTTCGCATCACCACATGATAACCCTAAGAGGCAGGTGCCATAGTTTAGAGGCCCCATTTACAGATGAAGAAACAGAGGTATCAGCATCTCAATCACACAGCTAATATGGAGCAGAGCTCACTTCTAACCCAGTCTGGCTATACTCTTAGTTTCACTCTGCTTTGTTTCTGCAGCTTAAACCCAGGCTGGATCATAATGCCCAGCTCTTCCATTCCACCAAACGATACTGTTTTTGTGAATTTCACTTTGACGTAGAGTTATCAGATCTCATGTATACGCCTTAGACTCACCGCTGCATTGGTGCAGCCCGAGAACTCTAGAATGTTGCAAAGCAGGGAGGTCACTTTGGAGAGTAAGGTGAACCTAACCCATACCATGGTATTTTCAGTGACCTCATATTCATGTGCAAGTTGGACATTGAAGAAGGAAAATCAATTCATTTGAATTGGGGTGCTGGTGAACTGCCCAAAGGACAAACAAATCTGTTTTGGAAGAAGTAGGGCCAGAGTGCTCTCTAGAGGTAAGAAAAGGAAGAGTTGGTCTTACATGCTTTGGACATGTTGTCAGGAGAAACCAGGCCTGGAGAAGGACATCATGTCTGGTAAAGTAAAGGGACACTGAAGAAGAGGACGGCCCTCAGCAAGATGGACAGACATAGTGGCTTCAACCATGGTCTCAAGCATAGGGACATCTGTCAGGGTGGTGCAGGACCAGGATGTGTTTGTCTGTTGTGTGTAGGGTTGCTATGGGTTGGAACCAAGTCCACACCACCTAACAACAACAACACACCACAGAGCCCTTATTGTGTCACATCTTTTATGAGAACCCACAGGAAAAATTCACATCTAGTTGCCAAATCAGTAATATCCCATGTTATCTTTAGCCGTTGGCTTGTTTCTAACTCTCAGAAATACTATGAAATGTATAGCTGGCTGGGATTTTTTTAAAACATTTTATTAGGGGCTCATACAACTCTTATCACAATCCATACATATACATACATCAATTGTGTAAAGCACATCTGTACATTCTTTGCCCTCATCAATTTCAAAGCATTTGCTCTCCACTTAAGCCCTTTGCATCAGGTCCTTCTTTTTTCCCCTCCCTCCCCATTCCCCCTCCCTCATGAACCCTTGATAATTTATAAATTATTATGGGATTTCTTATTGCTTGACAAGCTCCTTATACCAAAATAGTTTCTATTTTATGTCACCAGATTTATTTTTCTTTCTTCTGCTCCTCCAACTTCTCGTTGATGCTGCCTTATTTTATGTGAGAAGGGTTGTGTGTTAGACCAGGTTGGCGAGAGAAACACATCTGGTGACGCTCATGTGTGTAAGAGAGAGCTTTAAATCAGTTCAATTATGTATTGACAGAACATCCCAGCCCAGTCCAGATCAAGCCCATAAGTCCGATATTAGCCCATATGTCCAAGACTAGTACATAAATTCCTCTTTAGACTCACACAGTACATGCAATGACGTCAAATGCAGGAAGATCACAGGCCAATGGTGGATCCAATGGCAGTAAAAGCATGTCAGCCCTGGTGCTAGTCTCCACGTGGCTCCTCCAGCTCCAGGGCCCTGACTGCCATCAGTATGGCTCCGGGTGGCTTTGGACAGGAAGTGTCAAGCAGAGTGTGTCCCGCCTCCAGGGAGGAAAAGAGGAAGTGCCAGAATCCTCAGGAGAAGGACATGCCCACAAGGAGGGGTCACCAGGCTGTGACTGGTCGGCAGTAGATTCCACCCTTTCATTCTTATCTATCAAGTTGACATGAGATTGTGTAACTACCACAGGTTGAGACATAACTACTTTTTGGAATAAAATGAATAAATATAAATACTACCTCGTCCTATCTTTATGGAATCATTACTGTCCTTTATAAAGATAAAGAAATTAACTTTTGGAAACATTTAAATGAGCTATTCAGGTCTGTGCCACACGATTTAGCACTCAATATTATGCTACCTCATATTAAACAAGTAAGACAACATCATGACAAACAGAACATATTGGAATTGTGAAAGATTTTCATTGTCAAAAATTTTCATCCACAATCAATGCTCAATGACGCAGCAGTCAAGAAATCAAACAATATATTGTATTGGGTAAATCTGCCACACAAGACCTCTTTAAAGAGCAAGGATGTCACTTTAGAGATTAAGGTGCCCTGACACAAGCCATATTTTCAATTGCCTCAAATACAAGTGATAATTGGACATGGAAGAGGAAGACCAAAAAAGAATAGATGCATTTGAATTTTGGTGTTAGCAAAGAATATTTAATGTGCTTTGGATTGTCAAAGAAAAACCAAACCTGCCTTAAAATAAGCACAGCCAGAATGCTTCTTAAATACAGAGGTTGAGAGTTTGTATCTAACTTTGGCCATGTTGTCAAGAGAGACTGATTCTTGGAACAAGGACCTCATGCTTAGTCAAGTTGAAGGTCAACACAACAGAGCAAGATTCTCAACTAGGATTAACACACTGGCTGCAGCAATGGGCTTAAACATAACAACAATCATGGGGATGGTCCCAGGCCGGACAGTGTTGGCTTTGAAGGAGACCAAACCAGCATTTATCCATCAGATCAACCACTCAGTAACAGTGGGTTTAGAAAGTGCTACTTTTGTCCTGAGTTTCCTTCATCTAATCTCTTTAGGAAATTGAACAGATGTCTATGGAGGTGAGAGACATATCCTAAAGAGACACTTTACTGCTTCCTCCACCCTCCATGGTACTCTCTTTCTCTTCCCTTCTCTCCTCCTCTTCTGCCAGCTCCCCTCTTTATCTGTTCACCAGGCACTCGGAGCCCTGCGTGGATCCCAGGGGCTGAGATAACACTCCTAGAGGTCATAATCTGCTTTCTGTGTGAGTGAACATTCCCACTGTGTGGGAGCACCAATTGCTTGGGGTCCGAGAGGGCATCTGAGAATTCTTCACCTCTCCCACTCTTAGTTTAGGATTGAGCACAGAGACGTCTCCCATGAATAGTTGGCCGAACGTCTGGTCAAATCAGATGCGAAACTTTTTTGAAGAGGAAACGTTTCTTTCTCAGATAGGTTGACGGGCCACCTGAACTTACCTGGTCCCACCTCAATTTCACACTGAAATTCTCAAGTCCTGGCAAAACCACTCAGTCTCAGACAAACGGAGAGGAATTGTCACCTCGTGCTCGGATTCCCCAGTTGGATATACGCACTTTATCCTGCAAACCAGAAACAAGGCCTCTCATTCTAACCCGACAGCCTTGCTCTACCCTCCTGCACACACTGGGACATCCACTAACACAAAAATCCACACACATCACTCCACTGCAGCGGCTGCCCCACCACTCCCCAGCTTGCTTTAGTGGCCGGCCCAGTTGCTGCAGAACTTCCTGTAACTATGAGTCAGAATCACGTAGACGTCAGAGAGTTAATCAACAGAGAGCCTGAGAAGAAACCCCGTGGTTGCAGCCCTGGGAGTCTGGATTTCGGATACAGGCATTTGCCGGGTTGTGAACTCATAGTGATGAGCCAACTCACATCAAGTGCATTATATTAAAAATTCAAGGTACACACAATGGTTTGTAATAGCAAATGGGCGTGACTTTGTGATGCATCTAAAAACATTATTTAAAAAACATTGTTTTGTTATGCTTTAGATGTTTGAGTGTTTCTTTAATGTCTTATGCATAGAAAAGTATGCTGTAAAATAAAACTAACATATGACTGACTGGTCAGACTTCTGTACAAATCTGACTTAAGGACAGGTATAGGACCAGAACCCATTCATAATCCGGAGACTCTCTCTCTTGCTGACTTCTGCCCTCTGAATCCCAGTGGACTGATCAGTTCCATTCCATATGTGGATAGTCATGCTTGATAAGTGACAGCCACGGGCATTCCCCGGTGTGCTGTCCCCTCACACCTTGTTTTCTACCCACGGCTGTAATTGTTCCTCTCACACTGACACCCACCAGCACTTGGGCCCGGCACGGCCTCGCCATCTGCTCATGTGACACCAACATTATGGCCTCCCCAGGGCATCCTGCAACAGGGCTGAGAAAGGCAGTGGAGATGGAAAGGGTGCCAGCTGGAACGGGTGACAAAACCTAGAGCGTGATGAACCGTAGCCCAGGACAGAGAGGAGGAAGGGAGGACGCTGATGGCTAACCCCGAGGCTTATCTGTGCAGCGAGTCTAGCCTCTCTGCTGACGGGAGCAGAGTCCCCGTGAGGTGCTTTCTTCTTGTAGCAAAGGCATTGGTTCCTTTTGACACGCAGTCACAAGAAATCGCTCGGGAGAAAGCAAACCTACATGTCACCGTGCGGACCGTGTAGCGTTGGCATCTCTGAATTCTCAGGGGAGGCTCCCAGGAGTGCAGGGACTGCTGGCAGTGACATGGAGGGCTTGCTGCCTGCTCCCGGATAGAGCCAGCACAAAGTGATCGTGTGTGTGTGTGGGGGGGGGGTCAGGTCTGTGCTGTCGGTTGCGGAAGCGCCCACCCACCTCTATTACTCTGACAAGGTCTGCCAGTCTCCGGGGCTCTCTGTTCTTTGCTTTAAACCCTGCCAAACAGGTGGATTCATTCCGTTCTCTCTGAAGGCTGCTTGTAGGATTAAATCAGTCAAGCAGACAGCTGGGATTTGTTCTAGAGATTTCAAATTTAGCTGTGTGACCTTGGCTTGGGTTGGCTGTTGATCTTGATGGATTTGATGGTATGACAGTTCTGTGCTTTAAGATGCTTATCCTTTGCTTTTCCTCTGAGTTATTTCACACACACACACACACACACACACACACACACTCACACACACACACACACACACACACACACACACCTCTTCCTTCCTATACTTCATTCTCACTCTGTCACAGCACAAAGGCACCCACTACAATGTAATATGCTTCCTCGACAGAAGAAGCTTGATGCCAGTTTGGGGGGTTGTCCTTCAAGGCCCTGGTGGTGCAGTGACTAAAGCAGCTTGGCTGCTAAGTGAAAGGACGGCAGTTTGAACGCACTGCGAGATGGGGCAGGCTGCCCCCAGGAAGCCCACGGCCTAAGAAACCTGGCCGGGTAGCTCTGCTCTCTCCGTTAGAGTCGCTCTGAGTTGGAATCAACTGACAACAGGTTTCGTTTTCGGGAGGGGAGGGTTGGGGGGGGAGGTTCCACAGATCCTACCTGTTCTCTAAGCAGATACCTCCCGAGGACTGATGACACTTTTGCATATCCACTGCATCAGCCCGAAGAAAGAGAGCGCAGTTGCTAACCATTAAAATGAGCCATGAGAAAGACACCCACATCAGGCCTGTGCAGGAGGCAGAGACAGCCCCCGCGACAGAGCCTCACCGCAGTCGGGTCCCAGTGCTTCTTCTTCTCCCAGAGTCTGCAGCCCAGCAGCGAGGTCCCTTCCCAGCGGGTGGACTCAGTTGACCAGTCAAGGATGGACACAGAAACTTCATGACCTTGACATCGAAAATAGCCTCTGGAAAGAGCACACATGAGCCGGGGAAGCTTTGGGCGCTTGTCTCTTCACCTCACAGGCAAACACTTCCCCGGGCCTTTTTGTGCAGCGGTAAGGAAAAGAAATGAGCCAAATCCTTAGAACAGCAGCTGGCTGGCCTGTTTGGTGGGTTTCACGTGAGACCATACACAACTTCAGGCCCAGAGATCCACACGTGTGCCCAGAGATCACTGGTGGTGAGCGGTAGGGAGAGGGAGATCCATGAGCAGGGCTGGAAAGCATGCTGGGGGTGAGAATATCCTTGTGGGCCCGTACACAAGCCACGTAAGACACGGTGAGTGTAGAGGGTGATTTGTGGCATACTCGGGGATTGAAAAAGACGCTGATGGATGCGGCCAAAAAGTGATCAGCTTCACAGCCGATGGTGAGGAGTTTCTTCTTGAGCCAAACGATCACTGGGAGATCCTAAGGACGTCTCTGCCAGAGAGGAACGTGCTGAAAGGCCAGAGGAAGAGTCTTTTTGGAAGGAGGTGCGGCACTCGGCTATAGTAAAGAGGGCTCGCAGAGGTGCGATCCCGGGGGCAGAGGTGTGCCTGACTCCAGAGGGTGGGGTTGAGAGGGACAGCCTGCAGGGCTCTGCTTCAGTGCTGTGACTATTGTCCTCACCTCTCATGGCCAGTGAGTTGGTTCCCACTCCCAGCGACCCTCTGTAGGACACAGTAGAGCTGCTCCCTAGGGTTTCTGAGACTCTGTGTCTTCATGGGAGCTGACAACCTCATCGCTCTCCTGCAGAGGGCCTGGGGAGGGGAGGGGGATTGATCCACCAATCTCAGTGCCATTAGGGCTCCCTGTGGATAAGGTAATAGGTGGGAAAGTGGCTCCAGATCCCAAACTGTGACATTCTGCATTATGACCCAGCCCTCCTGACTCCCCCCCCCCCCATCTGTTGACCTCTGCATAGGAATCTGTTTTGATACCATCATAAAGCCTTTTGCTTTAAATTCCCTTTTCTTTTTTCCCCTCCTCAGATCAGGAGGCTTGGACGTCTAGTTTCTGGCTGAACCCTGAATGGGCTGTGAGGCCTGCCGTTAGTCCTCTCAGGGCTAGAATAAGAACTTGAGACTTCCAGAGGCCTGAAAGGAGCCTGGTGTCTCCCCACCCCTACCCCCCCCCCCAACTGTTCCTGTGGCTGTTGGCTGCTGTAGGGGCAAGCCCCAGCTCCTAGCAAGCCCACGTACAATGAAAAGAAACACTGTCTCTCCTGGGTCATCGCCATGAGCCGTGGCAGATCAGATCATTGTGCTCTGAAGGGTTCTCATTAAAGGTTACCCGGCCTTTCTCTCTAGTCTTTCTTAGTCTGGAAGCTCTGCTGAGACCTATCTGTTCTCATAGCAACACATGCCTACACTAACAGGTGTTTGAAATGCATTGCCCAGGAATGAAGCTCAGGCCTCCTGCATGGAAGACAAGAATTCTACCATTGACCCCCACCTGCCCCCTGCTCCTGCCCTGTAGGTACTCACAAATTAAAACCAACTTTGACCACACCAAAGGGACAACGTTGTCCTGCCAATGTTGATGTTTTCCCACGATGGTTACTCTGCCGCTTTTAAACAACCCAACACTCGAAGGTCTATTTGCTCCATGTATAGTTCCCCTGCCACGGGTGCCAAACCCAAGCATTTGTTCAGTTTGATTTTTGAATAATCCAGCAGTGCTCAGTTCCTTAAGTTTCCGTTCTTTCATAGCCTCACAGATCTACCCTCTATCCACCTTTAGTCCCATCTTCTCTTGGCATGCTGGTATCTGACAAATAGGAGCGGGCAACATCACATGACTCTTTCTGTGTCCCTCACCTCACATGTCTACTGAAGGCTAGATCTAAACCTCAGCGAGTAGCTAGGACATCTCCGGGTCAAATGAAAGGATAATTCTATCCTTTCTATGTCTCTAAGCCCTTACAAAGGATATTTATCTCATGAAATATTATCATCAATAGCAACAACATAACCTTCCAACTTACTGGTGAAAGCATTTGAAATAAAAGCCAAACCATTTGTAAGGGCAGAAAATGCATGACTGACGCTTCTCTCTCACTACCATCGAGTCAATTCCAACTCATAAGGACCCTGTAACTAACTCTGTACGGGAGTAGACAGCCTCATTTTTCTCCTGTGGAGCAGCTGGTGGTTTCGAACTGTTGACTTTGCTGTTAGCAGCCTAATGCAAAACCACTCTGCCGCCAGAACTCCTCGTGACTGATAGAAAATACCCAAGTTACATTTCTATCACAAGTAAGTAAGGGTTGGGTTATCTTCCTGGAAACTTCCCTGCAGTCCTGGATGCTTGAGCTTTCCCATTCGCTCAATCACTCATTCACTCACTCGTTTGCAAGTCAGCCTACCTTTAATACTATGTATTAAGGTAAGTCTACCTCTGATGGTTATGAGACTTCTTGTGAGCAGCTTTCCCATCTCCATCTTGCCACGTGGGATGCCCCCGCCTTTTGGCCTTGTCCTCTCTGTCCTGGTACCCATGCATCCTCTGAGAAGGACACAACCCAGGCAGGGTCTCGAGCCAGTGTGGCTGTGGCTCTCCTTTCAGATGGGAGCTGCTCATGATTTGCTGGAGGGTTTATATAACAGATGTGACAAGACAGACAAGCGAGCACACACTCCCGGAGCCCACAGCATGTAAGCCAGGCACACACACACTTGCCAGTTCCAATCCCCGGGAGGGAGTGCCGCTGGGGTGATGGAGGGAGTGTGCTCTGTGGGGCGAGTTCTGCTCCCCAGCCCTGCTAATGCCTTTGTGTGGCCATGCTGTATTTTCAGCTTGTCATCATGGCGGGGACAGTGCTGCTGGCCTACTACTTCGAATGCACCGACACATTTCAGGTGCATGTGCAAGGATTCTTCTGTCAGGATGGAGACTTAATGAAGCCTTACCCGGGGACCGAGGAAGAAAGCTTCATCACCCCCCTGGTGCTCTACTGTGTGCTAGCTGCCACCCCAACTGCTATCGTAAGTACGGAAGTCAACGTCCTTGGCTCGTGGCAGACCCCAAAGAGTCTTTCCTGTCTGCCTTGTCCTCTCTCCTTGGGCATCCACAGCAGTCTGGTCAGTGGGGTCTGGTTTCAGCCACAACAGAACGAGGGGCGTGGAAAGTCTCTTTAAAATATGTCTTGTCTTTTGTCGGTGGGTTTTGCTTGTGGGTAACTGAATGAAAAGTATTCTCCAAAAAAGCCTGCGTGAACGCTACGAATCAACAGTAATGATTAGGTAGAGGATCAGGAACAGCTACGGTGGTTCTTGACTGATGAAAATGCTGTGGGATGCTGTCTTCCCAAGAGGCTCTGGATGTTCGTACTGACGTGGATCCCAACACTAGGGTGATCTGAGCGAAACGGAATAGCATGCCGGCTCCTATAGGTCTGACTCGGCTTCCAGAGAGGAAAGAAATCACTGGTCGCCAACTTTGCCGTGACTCCTCCGGATGCCTCTGCCTCTCTTCGCTTTATATTCCACTCAATTAAGCTGCAGCTTTACCTGCATTTATTTCATTTTCTCTCTCATGAGGCAAAAACATCATTCAGCTAACCCTCTAGGGAGAGCGCTTCAAGAGCAGAGAGCCTGCCGATCTGTATCGTCTGGGAAAGTGATTTAACGCTTCACCATTTTAATTTTTCTTGAAGAAATGCTCATTTGTGGGAGACTTAAGGTGAGCTTTTCTGGGTCCAAATGCACTGCAGGTCAGATGAGTTGGGATGTATCTCCGCCACCGCCCCCAACTCTCTCTCCTCATCCACCTGCCTTCTGCCCACCTTGTTTTGAAGGACAGTAAGAGCAATCCTGACTGACATTCTGAGGAATAGAAGGAATCCTCAGATTTCAGGCAAAACATTTTCTATGTAAATATTTTGTTCATTTTAAGAAGAAAAATGGCATTGAATTCGGAGGGAAAATAATATGGCTAATGGAGTAACTGTGTTTGTTTTAACTATAGATTCCTGGGGGCTCAACAAGTCTCCCCCTAAATGTAGGCATTAATGTCAACATTTGATCAACAGCCGTGGGGCTTCAGAGAGGGGTGAAAACGTAAGCTTTGTAGCCTGACACAAAGGGGTTCAAGTCCCGGCTGTTTGACTACTGTTTCGTGCATATACAAATGGAGGATATTATGATTACCAATTGCATCACAGATACGAGACGGTTCACGTGAACCCCGCAGCCCTGTGCTCAGCATGTATCTCCTTGTCAGGAGAATCAAACGTCTTGCTGGAAGCTGTTCTTCACCCTCTTGAGGGTCACAGGCCAACATCGTCACTCTGAAGAGAATGAGGTCATACCGAGTGCCCCTAAAGAGCACGTCTAGCCAGCACTCGAGGGGTGGGAGGTGTCTGCTCCCCCAGAGGCAGGATGACTTCCGTATGTCTTCCTCAAATTTCTCCGCTGCCTAGGGAGGAAGAGAGACCATCAAAGACAGTCTTCCTCCTCCTTCAAACAGCCACACACTTCCTTCTCCAGAGAAACCCGGCAGACCCGGTTGGGTTCTGTTTGGCTCTGCCTGGAGGAAAAGAGCTTAGTCCAGAATCCCATCCTGGCTTCCTCCTGTCTCGTGGGCATGTCATAGTCTGTGGAGTCAAACATGCAAGGAAACATCATTGCCTATGTCTCCCATAATTACTTTGCAAAATTACAGGGATTAGTTTTCCTTTTGAAAAAATTTCGGGAGAGCAAGGGAAAATGATGTTTTTAATTATGAGCAACAATTAATGAAAAAGAAAAATTGGAATGGACAGATAAATAAAATCAGTGGCTAATTCACTGAAAAGTAAAATGGGAAAGCTGCTGGCTGGTTTAACGTGAGGAAAATAATTTAAGTCAAGGAAATTAAGAACTAAAAATGTATAAGCAAATATACATAAACCTTTAAAGGTCTACACTTTAATTTAAATTGTATGTATAATCCTACAATAGTAAATGCACTTAACAAAAACAAATGCAAAAAGAACAATGATATTGATAATATTCGTTGAAAAAAGAACCTATCAACAATGCCTTCAGAAGAGATAGAAAACCTGAGTAGAGAAATAACTGTAGACTATAGTTTTAAGTGTATCTAAGGTTTATCTCACATAATACTGGTGAGATACGGCATTATAGAGCAAGTTAGTTCACACTTTAAATTAGGAAAACCTGTCACCAGTAAGGCAGATGGGCCCTCAAAATACATGCAGAACAATATACCGGAGAGGATGAAGCTAAAATTAAGATCTCTTAAAAATAAAAAAAAGAAAGACCTTTTAATTTACTTATATTTTGCAGTCCTTCCCGACTTTATCTACACAACAGCCCAGGGAAGCAGAAAGGGGTTGGCCCATAAAGCTCCGGCCAAGTGCTTCATCGTATGCTGCCATCTTTGAGTGGAGCACACTGAGACTCCGAGGTCCAGTGATTGCCTGCGGTCCCGATTACTCCCACGCCTCATACGACAGATGGCCACCCCTTTGATTCCATTTTTTTCCTTCCAAGTGAAGACCCTTGGTAGGACCCGGCGCTGATTAGAGCTGACAAGTTAATGATAGAGGCTGGGGTGACCTTGAAACCCCACCAACGGTGCTGGGTCTCCTGCCAAGACGTGAAAGTCAGTCAGGAGCAGCAGCAGGACGGAAACCAGGAACCTCCTGCTGCTCAGGGACACTTCTTGGGAGCAGGGAGCTGAATTCCTTCCTTCTGCCCCATCGTAGTAGAAGATCTCCTAAGAGCTGCCTTTGTTTGGCCACCTTGTGAGAGAGCCTGGTTGTCTAGCTCAGCACAGCTGCAGCTGCTGAGGATGCGCTGCATTCTGGTCACGATGCCCTCATCCTTTCTCAGCTTCACCGTGTCCCGCTTCCTAATCCGTTCTCAGCTTCACTGTGTGTCCCGCTTCCTACGGCTCTGCCCTCAGCAGTGGTCTGACCGACTTCATCCTCTTCAAATAAACATAAAACATGATCTCGAAGATCCTTTCCTCATCTGATTCCACGGCCAAGAGGGCAGAGACCAGCATTCTGATTGGAAAGGCCTGAGTGTCAGGCTTCCAGCCCCCAGGGCTCTCGTGTCTCGCTCGGATTCAGGTCTGCCTCTTTGTGCCTGGTCAGGTGTTTCACAGAACTCCGCGGCTCCTTCATCCCTCCTCAACACTGTGTCCTGTTCCTTCTGGAATAGAGAGAAGGAAGGGCCCCTCCTGGGTGACGAAGCACTACCTGATGGCAAATTGTGAAAAGTCGCTCCATCCTGAGTGTTCTGGTCTCCTCGGATCCATTAACCAAGGAAACAACCAAGTACCCTGCCACCCTGCGGGTCTCTATGGATGGGCACATGGCCGTTACCCACCAGAAAGGCACACGAGAAAAGACTTAGTCGAGGGTTGGGCCTGTCACTGCCTATTTCTCCTTTTGTGCTTTGCTGTCAGAAAAGATCAGTGTCATGGTGAGGCAAGACTGCTGCTGTCCCAAATCTTTAGGAAAAGCTGGCACAGAGGGGATTTGTGGTCTCCCGAATCGATGTTTCTTTTTAAGGACTGCAAACAGATCTGCAGGGTGCCTTCTCATCAACCTGGAAACCTCAGCTAACTCTGGCCTGGGGTCTCCAGAATAGACTCACACTCGGAGAGAAAGGCCGAGAGAGCCTTTCTGATAAGAGGATTTACACCAGAGCATCTGATTTGCCCTTATTGTCCCTCAGCTCCAGTACCACAAGGGAGGAAAGAATTGCCCTGACACCCTTTCTTTGGCCTCTCAACAAAGTGGCAGGGGAGTATTTAATATCGGTGTGGAGCAGCAGACCAGCTGACTCCTAGCCTGAGACTGAGCGGAAGGATCTGTAGTTGGCACGCAAGTGTGCATGTGTGTATCTACACCACCTGTTCTGGACTCCTTAGAAAAGGAAGACACACACGCTATATGACAGCAAGATCCAATTTAGAAAAAATTATGACTCTCTGTTCAGGGATTTCTGAGCCTTGCGCTGTAATCGTGAGTGTAAAAGCCCAATGTACCATGTAGCTCAGAGGGGGCTCTCCGATGAGACCCAGGCTGCGCGCTTTGTGCCAAGAAGGTGTCAGAGGACGCTGTGCTTCCTCACAAGCCTCCTCGTCCACGCTCTCAACAACCACATGTATTAAAGTGGTTTCTTACAATTCATGTCTTTTTTCCTTTTTTATACTTTCACATGGCTTCCATTTTTAAAAATAAAAATAAAGTTGACCGTGACCAAGACCGTTTTCTTTCTTGCTACTGTCCTCTGTCCTTATCATTTGCATCTTTTTCTGGGGGAAAATGAATAGCCACCTCCATGAATTGTTGTAGATTGACAAAAAAGAAATCCATCTCCTCCTTTTCTGCCCATACTGCCAGTGAATTTTTCTTAAATTTCCTTTAGCAATGGCTTTTGGAAAGATGTACTTATGTCTGTCAAGAGGTCCTGTCTAATAATTGATGAAATTAAAGTTAAGGACCCCTGATTATCTGTTTCTTATAAGTCTGATAGTTTGCCTAAAAATATGTGATGGTCAATTTCCTTGGGGGCGGGGGCCAAGTTGGTCACCAGATTGATTGACTTTTTAATAGAAATTAGTTTTTTAGCTAATTCGTTTTTAAATGTCCATTTCTCTTGTACTTACTACCCAGAGGGAAAGGAGGATTTAGGAGAAAACTTGCTTTGGAAATGTAGGTGATCTACTGGTGTTACATTTTATATAAAGTATCAACTAACGACCCAATTCTCGTTGGCTAGATATGGTCTCAAGGGTGGGACCCCTGGGAAGACTAGTACACACAATTCTTATCCCAGTTAACTAAGTGATTGTCAAAATACACAAGGTTCAATTCCACCGAAGCCTGGGAACTGCCTATAGCTCAATGTAGCCACTTACACCAAGGTGTAATAAAGTGGAAGCTCCTGGACCAGGAGGTAACGTCGAGATAACTGGAGAAAACATTGAAACTGTCAAAGATTTTCACTTGCTTAAATCCACAATTAATTCTCATAGAAACAGCGGTCAAGAGATTGGGTAGAGATTGGGTAAATCTGCTGCACATTAACTCTTTAAAGTATCGAAAAGCAAAGCTGTTACTTTGAGGGTTCAGGTGCACTTGACCTAAACCAGGGTATTTCCCATCATTTCTTATGCATATGAAAGTTGAATATTGAATAAGGAAAGCCAAAGAAGAATTGATGCATTGGAATTACGGCGCTGTTGAAGAATATTGATAGTTAAAACTATTTTCTCCCATAAAGATTTACAGAATGAAAACTCTCTGTCTATAGGGTCACTCTGAGTCAGTACCATGGACTACCTAAAACACAAACCCATCGTCTTAGAAGAAGCGCAGCCAGAATGCTCCTTAGAGGCAAGGATGCCAAGACTTGGTCTCATGTCTTTAAGACATGTTAGCAAGCGAGACATTCCCTCAAAAAGGACATGATATTTGGTAGAGTCGAGAGACGGTGAAAAAGGAGGAAAATCCTCAACATGATGGATTGACACAGTGGCTGCATCAGCGGACTCAGACATAAGAACATTTGTGGGGATGGCACAGCCCTGGGAATGTTTGGTTCTATTGTAGACGAGGTCACTCGGAGGCAGACCCAACTCCATGGCACCTCACGACAATAACACAGAGAGCTTCCTCTCAGGTGCAGAGTCCTCAACCCCATCCATTGGAAGGGATTGAAGTAAAGCACTACGATTTTGACAGTCAGGGCCAGCTGCATCATCTCTGTGTTTACAAACTCCTGGTCAATTTTACATAAAGTCTGCAGCTAAAGCCATGTCTGCTTTTCTCGGAAATATGCATGACTATAGACGCCATCCAGTGAGACTATAGTAAGCATAAAAAATCTCTGGAAATGACAACTCTAAAGCTTTGTTCCAGTTGCCATAGTGTAGGTCCCAAAGGAGGATGAACTCTCGTGTGTCAGAATAGAGCTCTAGTTATTGCCATTGAGGCTTTTCAATGACTTGGGTTTAGTTGAAAGTTGATCACCAGGAAGCCGAAGCATCTCGAGGTGGACTTGAACCTCCAGTCTCCAGCAGCTACGCATATTAACCATCTGTGCCACCTGAGGTCTCCATTCTTAATGGTTTAGCCATTCATGTCTGGGAGTATGTAAAGAACACTCGCTTCTTCCTGTGCCCTTTAAGAACCTAGGGAACCAAGCTATCAGGTGACATGATGACACAGGAATAAACTATGTCCATGGAACTTAAAGAGAAAATTAGTTGGTGAGGACAGAGTCCCGTGGGATTGGAAGAGGCACCATGGGAAATCAGGAGATCCTAACTGACTGCATTGAGACTGAAGTCCAGTTATGCGATTTCAGAATGTCATAAATCAAGACTTCTCCTATCAGCTTGAAACATGAAGACTAAAATGTTAGAGCTGCAAAGCACCTTGGGGGGTCTTCTAGGACAACCCCTTCATTCAGCAGATGGGAAATTGAGCCCAGCAAGAGCTGGTGACTGGTCGAAGGTCAAACACCTGGGTAGAAGCAAAGCAGAGCTTCAGTTACCCAGTGTTCCTTTATTCTAGGACTTGGTACGATGATTATGTTTTTTTATTTCAACACACTTTGTCTAGATCAAACAGGAAGTGAAATAATAAGTATTCCAGTTCCTGTACACTGAATCATCTTTTGCATATACCTTTTTAATTCTTTTAATACTTACTGGTTGTAGACAATAAGCCTCATTTTAAAATCATGACAAAGAAATGATCAATGATTGGACAGTTGGAGTCACACACCAAGAAATGTGAGCGCGGTGCAATCTCAGCTCCAAAGTCCATGTTTGAGAAATAGCAAGAATTTTGAGGTTACCAAATACCAAAACTTCACAACAACTCTATTTGTGGACCCAACATCTGTATTCTGCAAATGCTAGGTACCCATCTCAATGGCAACCACATACAATGTGTGCTAAGACTCCCTCCAAGGATGTATTTAAAATATTTTCAAGGACTTTATTTTTACAGACTGTTTTACATCTAAAAATCTGGCCCCAGTTTTAGAAATAGGAGCTGTAACGGTGCTATGGGGTAAGCAGTGTACTACCAGCCACCAGGTTGGTGGTTCAAACCCACCAGTTACTCCAAAGAAGAAAGTTAAAACTATCTTTTCCCATAAATATTTTTAGCCCTCTATAGGGTCACTATGAATCAGAATCAACTCAATGACAGTGACTGTTATTTAGAAATAATGGTAGTGATATCAGGAGGGTAGGGGGAAGGTGGGGAGAGGAGGGGAGGAAGGGGGAACTGATCGCAGAGATGGACACATAACCACCACCCGCACTAGCCCTCACACACCCAGACCCCTAGGGGATGAACAAAAGAAACTGCAGAGGAAGGGAGAGAGTGGTGGTATAAGATATTAAAATAATAATCATTTATAATCTATCAAGGATCACAAGGATGTGAGGGGGGAGGGAGGGGAACAAAGGAGCTGCTACCAAGGGCTTAAGTAGAAAGTAAATGTTTAGAAAATAATGATGGCAACATATATACAAATATGCCTGATACAATTGATGTATGGGTTGTTATAAGAGTTGTCAGAGCCCCCAATTAAATGATCTTTCAATTTTAAAACAAATCATGATAGTCATTGTACAACACACTGATCATAATAAATGTCCCTAAAATGTACTAATGACATAAGTGGCAAATGTTTTACTCTATACATTTTATCACATTTAAAAATCCCTAAATTTTTGTGTTTATATAATTGACAACTTACAAAATCTGCTGTGAAATACTTGTGAAGAAGTACAGTCCAAAAGATAATACACCACACTGGCACATTGTATTTTTGGGGTTCTTTGTTCATTTATTTGCTTGCTATCCAATATTTTAAATATAACTCTTTCATAATAGAACCATTGTCCTTGTTACTTAAAGTGTTTTTACTATTATCCAAAGGTCAGTTTTCACTTGTGGTTGGAGAGGCATATCTGAGGGATGAGAAACACGCCGGTAGAATTCATTTGCAGCTCCTTTATTGCCAGATGCAGCATTTGGCCTTGAGCATTTCTCAGCAAAGCACGCTCTCATTTGCCAGGAGTGATGTGGCATCTGCTAGCCAAGCATCAGAAAGGCCATGATAGGCAGGGCAGCTGGGGCGGAGCACATGGGGAGTTGCATATGGCCCGGCAGCGCTTTGAGCAGAGTGGGAGATGGAGACAGAGTGGTTGGCAAAGATGCAGATGGAGGAGGATGGCCACTGCCCAAACCAGAGTCACAAATCTGCCATGATACACAAAGCAGCATCTAGTGGGGGCTTGAAAGTCTGCCAGAAGAGAGACTGCTTCTCTTCTCTGACTTCCCCACTCAAAGCATAAACAGACCCTAAGGGAGACCATGGGACACGGCATGTAAGGAAACAGCATCTATGGCTGGTCAGTAAATATTGGAAAAGGGACCCCCTGAGCCCACTGAGACCCAAGACCTAGACTAGCTTCATCAACAAACATTATCTTCATCAGAGTCTTACTCTACATCCAGTCATATGAATGAAAAAGCCATCCTCATGTTTGTCACTGGACTACTACTCACCACAATTGCGATCGCTGGAGCTGTTCTTCTGTCTGCAGGTGACGATTCAGTACAGAATGCCGCTGGTCTTCATGTTCCTTCAGGACTGTGCTTTTTGACGGCGTTTGCCGTTGCCACATTGACTCTCTGGGTGCTGGGTTGTGCTCTTGCTGGAGTTAGATTCAGCTTCTGTATCTCAGAATGCACTCCAGTCCAGGGTCCTCTGCTGATGGCAGGGCTGGGTATCATCGCTCTAACACAGGTACTTGGACTACTTTATAAGAAAGAGGCTCACCCTTGGTCTATTGAAGGGCAACATGAACTGGACACACTGTGACTGTGCACCCTGGCTTTGACTCGTGGTGGGGAGAAGAAAGCAAGAACAGTTACTGAGCTACATCGATGGCAGAAAATAAATCATTTGCCTCTACATGGTTGTTACAGTCAAGGTTTGCTTTTTAAAGAACTGTTTTTAGTTAATAAAAAAGTATATCTGTAAGAAAAAAGGAAGTATCTCCTTTCATTTTAATTAATAAATGACCTCCCCTCTCCCTCCCCCCCTTTCTTCCTTATGTAACCATTCATCTTCACTTAATAAGAAGGTGAATCCAAAAGTATTGCTACTAGGGTGTTAGCTCATATGCGCAGAGATTTATTCCAAACCAAACATATTTAAACACATCTCTGCTATTAGTGGGTGCTCACCCCCCCCCCCCCCGTTCTCTCGGTGTTATACTTGTCTTACTCTCACTGGGCACCTTTAAGAAAGAAAAGAAGGAAGGTCCAATCAAAACAGTGGTTTCAGGGGGATCTGCTGGGCCACTTAAAGTCAAGGGCGAGAGGTCAGCTCAGAGCAGTGGTTCTCCACCTTCCTGATGCGGTGACCCTTTCATACAGCGCCTCATGTGGTGACCCCCAACCATAAAATTATTTCCATTGCTACTTCATAACTGTTATTTTGTACTGTTATGAATCGTCCTGTAAATATCTGGTGTGTAGGATGTATTGTCATTGTTACAAATTGAACATAATTAAAGCATAGTGATTCATCACGAAAACAATATGTAATTATATGTTGTGAAATATTTATTTCTAATGACAAATAAATGAACTGTCTTAAAGCATGGGGTAGCATGAGTAGCAGTCTTCTCGCCGGGTACTCATATGGTGGCGCATCTATATGTGGGCGGACCTGCATAGGACAGCAGTGTCTTGGTTCCCAAGACCACTAGAAATATGTGTTTTCTGGTGGTCTTAGGCGACCCCTGTAAAAGGGTCATTCGACCCCCCAAAGGGGTCGCGACCCACAGGATGAGAATGCTGGCTCAGAGGTTTCTGGTAACAGTTTTGTGAGATTCCAAAGAAGTCATCTTTAGAGATTTTCTCAAAAGACACAGAACAATCGGGGGCAGCTGCTTAGGAAGAAATATTAAGAAAGTGGTGTCCGTGAGAGAGAGAGACCAGAAAAGGTGTTTGTGATATGTGTCCCGGCTCATTCTTTGAGGGTCACCAGGGCTGCCCTGAAAGAATTTCCCTGAGAAAGCTTACCCATCTGGCCCTGACCTTGAACCTTCAGGTTTCTTTTTGTCCCCCAAACCCAAAGACCATTTCAAAAGAATATGAGTTTCTTGAGGAAGCCAAAACTATTATTGTGGCGTGATGTAAAGCGAGCGCACATCGTTCTTCAGGAAGGGTTGCACCTATGAAAACAGTAGCGTTAGGAGTGTGGAGGACATGTGGAGAGACAGCAGCTGTGCATCTTGGTATATCTGTTTAATGGAATGCTCTCTGGTTAGGTCAGCACTTTGGGTTTTATCCTTCTGTAGCTCGGCCATTGTGATTAACTGAATGGATGGACTTGTTCAGAGCCTTGCTATGGAACTTCTCTGTGTGTTCCTGATCTTATTTGTGAAGTGAACATTGTTGGCTGGCTACAACAACCCTTGTACTGCTCACCACTGTTGCCATGAGAGTCAAAGGACATTTTCTTGTGGATATGTTTGAGTCGCTGCCTCTTGCATGACCAGTTCTATTTGGTCTACTTTACCTTGGGTTGATTTTTAGTGTGTGTGTGTGTGTGTGTGTGTGTGTGTGTGTGTGTGTGTTTGCTTTTCATGAGGACAAGGTTGTGTGCAGATGTTCTTGTCTCTTTAAACCCTCGTATGTGACTATTAGTCTTTTAGAGTTTGCTCATCTCTTTTTCTACATAGGAAGAACATTTTCAACATCTGAAATGTCTAAATCAATGTTTACTTCGTGTCTTATAATTAGCTGCCACCATTTGCCACTCTCCACTCCAATTTTCTGCTTTGTTTTAAAGGATTTTATATGTGTTCATATTTCCCCCACACTGTCTGTGTCACTGCTTCAGCTCCAGTATTAGAACAGTGCCAAGCACAGAGTGCTGCCCCTCCATCCCCGCCCCAAACTGCTGACCCTAAATAACTTAGTCAGTTTTAACGCACAGAGATCCCATGTGCACAGTGTAGACCTGCCCCGTGGCTTTGTCACGCTGTGAACTCACAAAAGCGGATAACCAGGCTCATCTTCTGAGGCACCGCTGGGTGGGTCTGAACTCCCAACCTTTCAGTGAGTAGTTGAGTGATGAACCATTTGCCCCATCCAGGGACTTCCTTAAATGAGTAAATGTGTGGATTTCCTTTAAAAGAGAGAGCTCACATTGAACCATAGACACCCTGGTTTTCCTTTTTTTTCTTAAGCATGACATCAGTTATCTTATGTTTTCCAGTTGTTTTGGAAATATCCAAAAATGTTAATTTTCAGAGAAATTAAGGTTAGAAGGTTATATCCTTTAAGCATTGAATCTTTCTTTTTTTTTTTCAGTAAATACTAATTTGCCCTATTACGAACCAGATCCTGTCGTAGGCACTATAAAAAGAAGGACAGATATATAGTCATATTTCCCTCATAGCTATCACACTCAAATGGAAGAAAAGATACCCAGATAATAATTGCAATGAATTGGCTAGATAGCTGTCCGTGTGACGGGCTGGGAGAGTCACTGAGGACAGGGTCTCCCATTTGCTGGGGGAGTTGGCAAGGTTTGACTGAGGGCCGTGACATGTTCACTCAGTTTGGAAGAGACAGTATTTGCTTACCTTTAGTCTGCTTCATCAAACCTAACGGCCCTTATTAGTCTGAGGGGCTTAACTCATTCCGCATTGAACAGCTGCTGTATACCTTACACAGGGATAGGCCTGGGGACCAACTGTGAACAAAATGGGCAGGACATCCCACAGACAAAGAAGCCAAAGAGTAATAGTATATAGTTAGTTATGATAAAGCTAGAAACGAGAAACTCAAGGTAACAGAGTCAGGTATAAAAGGAATGCCAAAACTGGTCTAACATAGTCATGGGTGTCAGGGAAAGCTGCCTAAAGTAAACACGATTCCAACATTGTGGTAGCATGTTGGAATTTATCTCCATCTGTTAACGAAGATGAAGAACAATAGAGATATTAGGCAGATTAGACACTAAATGTCTGCAATTCTGACACACCATCTCTAGACAGCATCTGTCAGCACACCCCAGGCTGGCCCAATGTCTGCCTACTTGACCCTGGATTCTGCCTAATTACCACTCCACTTTGATTAAAGTGGCCCATTCCAAGCCAGGACTGAGCCACTGACCCACCTGCTGACCCTTGTACCTGGCCTCTGTCTTTGCATTTGTTGGTCAAGCTGATGGATTCCTCTGAGATTCAGATTACTTGGCACCGTGAAATTCTACCCAACGGCCCCATCACTGCAGGAGCTGGTGCAGTGCCCTCCAATGGGAAGGAAATAGCACTGCTCTTTAGAGTGTGGCCGAGCTCTAAGGTTTCCAAAGTGAAGACTGGATGCATGCACATACACAGATATGATCTATGTAATAAAACAACTTTAAACTGAAGACTAAGACATGTGAAAGTTGGACAAGTAAGGAAGATCGAAGAACAAGTGGTGCATGGGAATTACAGGGTTGGTGAAGCATTGGCCAAGAATATTGAAAGTACCATGTCTGAAGAACAAGCAAGTCTGTCTTGGAAGAAGGGGTCAGAATGTTCCCTGGAAGCCAGGATGGCAAGACTTCCTCTCACGCACCTAGGACATGGTATCAGAAGAGACCGGTCCCTGGAAAAGGACGTCATGCTTGGTAAAGTAGAAGGTCAGCGAGAAGTGAGGAAGGCCTCCAAGGAGAAGGATGAGCAGAGCGACTGCAACCATGGGCTGACGCGGACATGTGAGCATGCTCTCTCATGCATTGGGTCACGCTGAGCCTGCGCCAACTCGACAGCACCTAACAGCAGCAACAAGGATAACGAAAGACCGTAAACTGGTTCAGAGTAGAAGAAATACAAGGGGATACCCCCCTCAAAAAACAAACAGATTTTTTTTAATCAAAGCTACGTATTTTAATTAAAAAAACAAACAAACCTTATCACCTTCAAAGTACTCTCCATTACACTTACTACATTTGTCAAATCTGTGAATCCATTCTTGGAAACATTTTTCAAACTCATCTGTTTGGATGGCTGACAGCACCTCCCTCGTTTTCTTCTTCACCTCTTCTACTTCGCCAAATTGCTGTCCTTTCATGTCCCTCTGCATTCATGGAAACAAAAAGAAGTCACACAGAGCTAGGTCAGGCAAGTAAGCTGTGTGGGGTAAGAGAAGCAAGCTGTTTTCTGCCCCAAACTAGTGCACTGAGATGGCTGTGTAGCAAGTGCATTGTGTGGTGGCAAAAGCAGTCCCAATCTGCCACAAATCAGGCCTCTTTTGTCGCACACTGTAATGCAGTCTTTTCAGAACCTCTAAATAGAAAGCTTGATTAGCAGTCTGACCTGGTGGAATGAACTCCAAATGCAGTAGCAGTCAACATTTTCATCCGTTGGGAAGCTGATGGACATCCAAAACGAGGTTTGTCAATTGACATCTCACCTCTTTTGAAATGAGAAAAGCACTTGAACACTTGAGTTTCCCCCACAGCACTGTCCTTGTCAGCTGTGTTCAACATCAAAACAGTTTCCACAGCATTTTTCCTGAATAGGAACCAAAACTTCACAGCCACACACTGATCTCTTAAATTGACCACCACAAAAAACGAGGCTCAAGTGAAACCGTTTTTACAAAAAGGTTCACTGTGACCAGAAAGAACCGTCCCAGGTGACGCCACTGGGTGCACTAACTCAGAGTGAGTTGCTGGATGCTCCCCTAGTGGGGAAAATGCTTACTCTGAAAGCTCTGCCCAACGAACTTTTTTCTGGTCTTTTTATTTTTGGATGGGGATGGAGCGGGAGGGAACCTCCTCATATATCTGAAATAAGCACAGTTAATATATATTTTTACTATAGATAATATTGGGGGGGGGGGGTTGAGTGCCAATCAGTCAGTTCCAACCCATCTCAACCCTATGCACAACAGAATAGAACACTGCACCATCCTCCGCCTCTTTCACAATTGTACCTGTGCTACAGCCCATTGTTACAGCCACTATGCCAAGCCATCCCCTTGAGGGCCGATGTCTTTCTCGCTGCCCCTCTGCTTTACCAAGCATCCTGACCTTCTCCAGGGATTGGTCTCTCCTGACAGTATGTCAAAAGTATGGAAGACAAAGTCTCACTCTCCTGGCCTTCAAGGGGCCCCCTGGCTGTACTTCTTCCAAGACAGACCTGTTTGCCCTTTCAGCAGTCCATGGTATTTTCAGTAGTCTTCTCCAGCAGCACAGTGTAAATTCAATAAATAATACTGGTAGGTACAAATGTGTTTCTCTCTGAGGGGCATAGACATCCCCATTTCCTGACTCATCATTATACTGTATATACTTGAGTATAAGCCAAGGCACCAAATTTTACCACAAAAACTGCATGAAAAATGTGCTGAAAAACTTGACTTATACATGAGTATATATAGTAACTCACAGACTGAATTTTGAGACATCAATCCCTATATGAGCCTTACCATAATTCTGTTAGAATGTATTATTTATTATTTGACCTCAGAATTTAATATTACAGCCTGAAATCGGTATGAATGATCCGCTATTACTTTTTCTTTTGACGAGCTAAGTGTAAACTACTCTCTCACTGTGTTTCTTTTTAAAATAGTGTGGATCCTCAATAATGACATAAAACGAAGGGGGAAAGTTGGTCTCTTTTATCAAACAGTTCTTCACCTTGACACTTGTTAAACATTCTCTCCTCAGATTTTTATTGGGGAGCTATCCATGTATTTCATAAAGTCAACCAGAGAATCCCTGATTGCCCAGGAGAAAACAATTCTGACCGGAGAATGCTGTTACCTGAACCCTTTACTTCGAAGGATCATCAGGTTTATAGGTGAGTATAAGAATGTGCTGACGGGTCCTTGGTGTAGAGGTAACATTTACTAATGGTGAGCATCCTTCCTAAAATCAACTGAGCTACAGAAGCATCAATTTAAATGTTCTGGCTACTTTCAGGATTTCTCAGGAAGTTCCTAATCCCATAAACTGTCCAACCCATGTTTTGAAGTGCAGCAATATTTATTAAATGGTTTTATGAATAATTTCAACATTGATGTTTGTCTCCTATATAACAGTTACTTGAGATTTCCCCAGGCTTATATTTTAATAATGACTATGTCTTGCTGGATACCCATAGCCACGCAAGGTAAAGGGAGCACAACTGAGATTAATTTTGAAATAATCTATTTTGCTTTCTGACAAAGATTTCCTACCCAGTAATTTTGTTATGCAAGGAACTTGACAAATTGTGGGAAATCTAATCTTTAAAAGAAGGCTTTCATAAGGGATTTAGAAGCTGTTCTTCCTGGTTCAGTTAGGGCCGACTAAACAAACAGGACAGACTCAAATTTGAAAAGTGTGGGTGTACTGGAATGATAAATTGAATAGGAAAAATTATTGGTTGGTGCCTTGATAGAAATTTAAGCTCCCTCTTAGAAAACAAGGGTGGTGTGCATGTCACATAACAACTAAATCTCTGGACAGGTGGCCACCTTAGATGGTGGCTGACTGCATTACTTTGAATGTGTGTTATTCTCCAGAGTCTTGCTAGTAACCCAATCTCTTGCACCAGTCTCCCATTGCAGGGCTGGAATCTGGAAAAGTTCCCACCCCATTTGTCATTTCAGGTGTACCCATACTTTACAAATTTGGGGCTGTTCCAATTTTGTTGTGTTGGTCATGATTGAACTGGTTCAAAGGGGTTAGAAAACCTGCCTACCAGTGGTAGAAAACAATTAACTAGCTTCAGTGTTCATTATAAGGGCTATTGATTTCACTGGTATGGGGCAGCAAACTAACAGAGAAGTTGACGGTGCCAGGCCCAAGCTGAGCTATGTTGACCCCCTCCCCAGAAGAAGGCAATACAGAGGACAATACTGAAGATACAGCCAGGGGAGAGAGGCAGGTCTGCCCAGACCACACAGGAATGAACCAAGAGGGACAGAGACAGAGTGTGCACCTCATCATGGCCCACCAAGCCCCAGGTGGGCAGCATCCCTGCTCAGAGCAGCCAGTGTGCATAGAGAGGACCAAGGGTTGGCTCCACCACAAGACACAGCATTTTCTCACTGGCCCATAGCACTACAGGGGACAGCACTGGAGGAATTGTGCAGAAAGTGTACCTGGTCTGTCCCATGCACAGCGAGGTGAAACATGAAGAGAGTGCAACAGGGCAGCAAGGGGAGCAAAGTAACTAAGTCCCCAAGGAATCCTGAAAATAGACTTCTGACCCGGGGGACAGGGCTTAGCACCTCATCAGACTTGATCGGAAAACATACATAAAGGTCAGCAGACAGGCCTGGAACTATCTATTGATTGGTTGGTTGGTTGTTTTTCTCTTATTCTGTTTGTTTGCTTTATTTTTTTTCTTTTGCCCTATGGCTATCTATATAAGATAGACAGGATGAACAATGCCGAGGAGAAAACTACAGGGCCAATGGTTCGAGCGTAGGGGGGAGGGGGGAACCAACAAACTCAGAGATAAGGGAACAACAAGAGATCTGAAATTGATGGTGAGGAGGGCATATAATGCCAGGTGAGGCTTGATCAAGAGCAATGTTCCTGAGAGGAAATACTGAGAGTCGAATGGAGGCTGAGCATGACAGTGGGACAGGAGGAAGGTGAAAGGAAATAGAGGAAAGGAATAGGAAGCAAAAGCTATTTATAGAGCTATAGTTATAGGCATGAATATATAAACATATTAATTTATAACAAAAGGGATAGAGGCCAGTGTACATATATTTATATATATTAAGATAGCAGATGGACTTTAGATCTCTACTCAAGGGCTCCCTTAACACAAGAACACTTTGTTCTGATAACCTGACACTCTTTGAATCTCACTTTCCCAACATGGTCACTGAAGACAAAATGGATGCATAAGAAAATGTGGTGACGTGAGTGGATGGTGCCCAGGATCAGAAGATGTAGCGTCTGGGGTCTTAAAGGCTTGAAGTCAAACAAGCAGCCGTATAGCAGAGTAACAAATAAGCCCACATGGAAGAAGCACACCAGCCTTTGTGACCATAAGTTGTCAACGGGATCAGTCATCAAGTATCAAAGATTGAAAACAAACAACCACATTGATGCAAAAGAGCTGGGTTGGAGTAGAGATCCAAAGGCCATCTGTAGATAATTGGATATCCCCCTACAGAAGTGGTGTACGGAAGGGATGATTCAGCCAAGGGATGATTCAACCAAGGTGCAGTGTAGCACCGATGAATCACACATCATTCCTCTAGTTCCTGAATACTCTCCCCCCACCCCACTACCATGACCCAGTTCTACCTAACACATCTAGCTAGACCGGAGAACACACATTGGTACAAATAAGAGCTCTCAACACATAGAATTCAGGACAGATAAGCCCCTCAGGAAAACGAAGTGGGAGTAGCAGTATCATGAGGGTGGGGGGATGGTCAGGGAGGAGGGAAGGGGAGAAACAGGGAACCCATCACAAGGTTGGATAGATAACCCCCTTCCCCAAGGGGACGAATAACAGAAATGTGGATGAAGGGAGACAATGGACAGTGTGAGATATGAAATAACAATAACAATATATAATTGACCAAGGATACATGAGGGAGGGGAAAATGAGAAGCTTATACCAAGGACTCAAGTAGAAAATGTTTTTGAAATGATGATGGCAACATATGTACAAATATACTTGATACAATTGATGTATGGAATGTTACAAGAGCTGTAGAGCCCCGAATAAAATGATTTTAAAATAAATAAATAAGGGATATGGAAGGCATGTTCTATAGGGCTCCTTCTGAGACTTATAAAACCTCCTGGATGATAGAGATGAGAATGATAAATATAGGAATTAGCATGGGTATGGGTATAGGTAGGACTATAGAATGTAGAGCTTTCAGCACAGTTTCTACACAAGAAGCATTCAATGCATGATAACTGCTACAGGGTTCTTACGAGGATCCTGCAAAGACCACTAAAGTTATCTTTATTCAGGCAGCTGGAAATACTCCCAGTGTGAACATGGCAGGTACTAGACAAGTCATGATACCATTTAGAACATAGAGAATTGACAACTAGGAAACAGGGCCCGAACACAACATGCCCCCAAATCCCTTGGAAGTCCTTAATCCTACCCCGACCTCCATTTGGGCAAAGGGTTAAATTGCCTCAAATCATGAGCAGGTGAACACATCAGAATCAAATATGTAATTTTTGAAGTGGCAGGGTGAGAAGGCTAGTAAAATCTAGCTTTAAAAACATTCATTCTTAGGCATTTACTGATGGTATTTGCAGAATGGCCTATGGACGTTTGCAATAGGTTCATCAAATATACCCCAATCAACATGATGGCCGGTGTCTAGAACACTCATTCGTTTAGCTTTACATATTGTTTAAATAGTGCCTCTCAAAGATGCTCAAAATGTTATGCCATAGTGGCTAGATAACAAATGAAGGATAAAAAAGACTATATTGTACAGGACATAGAGCTCGACCCTTGGGATGCGTTGTTTGATTGCATTCTTCCCACATCCTGTGAAATAGGGTAGAGCCCTAATTGTACAGGTGAAGGACTTGATACGCTATGATGCTTGTGATTCCGTGCCTGTATGTACACACATGTACATAATTTGATTTTATGATCAACATCTGATTTCATTCCTGTCCAGAAACGTAAAGCATATTTTTCAAAGCAGGAGGTCATTCAATTATCATTCATGGAAGTACCTTAAGGGGTTTTCTTCTTTGGCAACGGTTAGCCACACTTACCCTGGGGACTAGGAATACTGAAGACATGATCTAGAGTCTCTTTCTGTAACTCCTAGGGTGATAAGAATGGTAACTATGGATAAGGTAATGAGCACACGTGCTATCCCTTCGGTATTCCATGGCGAGACTCGCCCCACTTACTTCAGCAGGGATGGTGCCCAAAGAATGGCTTGTAGACAGGCATGCTTGTGCTCACTAGCAGATACCATTTATGTTCTTTGTGCCGTGTAACATATGGGGGCTGTCAGAAGGCTCCCATCACCCAAGATGCTTCAGATTACCTAGTGTGGTTCTTGCAGTTCCCCTTGGAATCACTGCATTGAGCCAAGACGTGGTCCCAGGAAGACCTCTATTACTGTAAAGATTTGTCAGCCTGGGAAGTTTCCCACATTCCTAATCAATGACATATTAGTTCAGTTGGGTTGATCATAAGCTAGCAGAGAGCTGGATCTTGGGAACAGTCAGGGGTATTCAAATTAGGTCAAGCACAGTGTCATGAGGTGCTGCTTGTGGGGAGAGATGATAGGGTGGGGAGGGAGAAGGAACTACTTGCAGACCACGGAGAATTAGAGGAAACATCAGGGCAAGGGAATTGCCGGGTAAGGAAGTGCTTAGCTCTTTCTTTCCCTTTTGTTTTGTGGCCCCAGGATCCACCTGGATGCTCAAAAACCCAAGTTACTGCAAGCTTGTTCTTCCTCTGGTTTTCATACCCAGTATGCTACGGTTATTGTTGTTAGAGAGCATCAAGTTGACTTTGACCATGGTGACTCTCTGTGGCCAAGTAGAACTGCGCCATAGGGTTTTCTGGAAGCAGATTGCCAGTTCTCTTGTTTGGTCGGTTTCTCCTATCTTGAATAGTTGAGGGGGGTGGAGAATTCATTGTTATTGTTGTATGAGTTTTAAAAAATGGATGTGATTTTCCATCTAAGATACAAACACTAGTCTCTCCCCTTCTGGGGGAAAGAAAAGTGAAGAAAATCAAACACATGGAAACAATTAGTCCAAAGAACCAAGGTGATACATGAACTCCAGCCTCCACGACTTTGAGACCATGGATACCTCTGTTGATGGCTTTGAAAGGGATCACTATCTAATTTGAACAACACAATTACAAATAAACAAAATAAGTGGGAAATTAGAAACCATGCAAAATAACAAATAGAAATCCAGAAGGCTAATGGTATCATTTCATAAATATATAATCCACCATTTGTCTGTCAGCTTGTCATGGTGTGGTGGATTGCTTGTTGCTGTGATGCTGGAAGCTATGTCCCTGTATTTGAACTGCCAGCAGGGTCACCCAAAGCAAACAGGTTTCAGCGGAGCTTCCAGACTAAGAACAGACATGAAGACAGACTCGGCTCCCCACTTTAGAGGAAGGAGCCACTGAAAACCTTACGCACAGCTTGGAAGCATTTTCAAATACTGAAATCCTAAACAAAGGAAACGAAATGATGCCCGAGATATTGTCGGCAGATTGAAAGAGTACACAGAGTCGCTGTACCCAAGCCATGGTATTCTCCATTGAGCCATATGCATGTGAAGGTTGGATATTGAGTAAGGAAGACTATAGAAGAATCGATGCATTTTAATTGTGGTGCTGGAAAAGAATATTGAAAGTACTATCAACTGCTAAAAGGACAAGCCAATCTTTATTGGAAGAAGTAAGGCCAGGGTGCTCCTCAGAGGCAAGGATGGCAAGACTTCATCCAACATTCTTTGGCCATATTGTAAGCAGAGACTAGTCCCTGGAAAGGGCATCATGTTTGGTAAATGGGGGGACAGTGAAAAAGAAGCAAGTCCCCACAGAGATGGACCGTCACAGTAGCTGCCACACTGGATTCAGTCACAGGAGCAATTGTGAGGATGGCACAGGACAGGACAGTTTTCATTTTGTTGTGCATAGTGTCACTATGTGGCAGAACCAATTCAATGGTACCAACAACATCAACATCCAAACATCAAATTCCCCGCCATCAAGTTGATTCTGACTCGTAGAATCCCTATAAGACAAGGTAGAACTGTCTTTCTCCCATGGACCGGTTGGTGGTTTCAAACTGCTGACCACGTGGGTAACAGCGCAGTGCACAGCCACTATGCTACCAGTGTTTTGTAATAGCTATTTAATTCCTACTTTCCGCACCTAAAAGTCCTGGAGCGTCACAGGGTCAAGTCTTCCAGGGAGTCAGAGCTGAAGCTGGAGTCTTTGCTACCTACAGCCATGAACCCTTCAATGCGAACTTTCTGCTTCCCAATAAGGAGATTGAAAAGCTTGCTAAACACGGCAGTGGAAAATTTCCCATCTTATGCTCTTTTTAGAGATGAGGATGCTGAGGCCAAAGAGGTCAAGTACATTTTCCAAGAACAACAATCTTTTAGGCTACAGACGCTGAGCTGAGTAGTTGCTAGGGACCATTTGACCAGCAAAACCCAACACATTTGTTACCTGTCCATTTGCTGACTGATCTACGAAAGGCACCGAGAGAGGGGAAAGGATCGAATGTGGGAGGATTGGTGTCGGGGAGAATGTGACGGAGGGGTGGCAGTCAGGGAAAGGTAGCATTCTTTGAGGGTGAGGGGCAGCAGCTTCCATGTCTGTGTAGCTGTTGAGAGCCTTGGTATCAGAGTGTGAGAATCATGGAAAGCATGGACCCTCTCCTCTCCTGCATTCTCCTAAGAGACCCAGAGAGCAACGAAGCATCTCAGTTTCCTTTCAGTGGGTGGGCAGGGTTTCGTTGAATGACATGCTGTGTTAAGTCTAGGCCTCACGGAGCCCCAAGATGTATCTGTGTCCAATTACCTTGTGGGAGAAGACCGGGAAAGCTGGAGTCTCACGCTTTTGTTTAGGGGCATCTCTTCTTGGAGAAAGGAGAAGAATAAAAACCCTACTCAGTAAAAAAAAAAAAAAAGAAAGAAAGGGATCACTATCGGGGGTCCTGGATAGAGTGGGATAAAAATGTAGAACATCAAATAGACCAGACTTCTCAGTCTACCAGGAAAAAGATGAGGTTTTCTACTCCTGCAAAGAGGTACAGTCTCATAAATTCACAAGGCAGTTCTATCCTGTCTTGTAGGGCCTCTATGACTCACTGGCAATGGATTTGTGGTTTGGTACCAATCTAAGGGAGACTATGGTCCTTAGACCTCCTTCAAACCTGGAGCCTCACTCACTTCCGTTGCTCAGCTTTCAGCCAAACAGTAGTGGAACCTATAAGGTGACAGTAACAACCGAGAGATATACACTTTTTTAGAACAAACAACCATACAAAATCAAATGGGTAGTTTTGCCCAGGGATGAAGCTCAGGGGTGAGAAAGCAGGACAAATGGAAATAGTAAATATAAAGAGGAAATGGGAAGAGTGTGGTTAAATTTTAGAGATTGCCATCAATATCCTGAATCAAAATGTGTATGAATTATTGAATGGAAAATCAATTTATTCTGTAAACTTTCACCCTAATCACAATAAAAAGTTTTTTAAAATCGCCTGTCATCATGAATCTAGTTATTATGACCTTTTCATTTGGGATCACGTAGTGCCCCATTATCACTTCTAATAAAATTTTAATTAAATAGTAGGCAAGTCTTATGCCACTTAGGTCAGGTCCAAAGATTGGGTAGGCTGGGATAGAATATAAAGTGCTTTAGTAAACAGTTAATTCATGTAACACTAATTAATTGCCATAAATTAAGTGTGATCTAAATGAGGCATGAATAGTTTAAATTCTATTTCAAAGGTCACAGTGTTTTATGGTTGTAAGAACTGATACCTTGAGACAAGCTTAATGTCAGACTTTTCAAGAACTGGAAAATCCTTCTCCACTTGAAAGCCATCTAAATGGACTTTATCTGAAAAGAGACTTTATTTTATTCAACCACTTCATTTCACTTGCATTGTATATTTATAATTAAATTATAAGGACTGGTCGTATTCATTCAACCCTCAATGAAGGATTGACTGAGCATTTGCTACGTGCCTGAGCCCTGAGATACTGAAAGCAGGTAGCAAACAAATCAGAAGGGATTTTTGGCTCATTGGGTGGATTGTCTCCTGAGGAAAGCCAGGCGTCAAACAAAATATGCAAGTAAATCACAGTGGTTTAAGAGGATAAGTGCCAAGAGGAGGCAGACATAAGGAGAGGGATGGGGAGTTTGTGGGGCACAGAGAGGGAGTTTTAAGTGAAGGAAAGTTGTCATACACTAGGACTGACATCTAGACATGGCAATGACTTCGTAACAAGGTAGAGCAATCAGGACAAGGAAAAACCCTTACATTCGATTACCCGCTCTGGTAGGTGTGGTCCCCAGAGAAGGAGGCCAGCTCCATGTGTCGGTTCAAGAGGTCCAGCCCACCCAAGTTGTATAACAACAAGTCTCAGGGCCCTAGGCACTCGGCTTGGGTCTAAAGCAGGAGGCTGGTCTTTAAAAGAACATTTTTTTCAAAGCAAGGTAAATCCTATAAGCAAATGGAGATGTTTCTAGAACTCAGCAACAGGAACCAGAATAGAAGCTGAGATATATAGGTCAGAACCAGAAAGCCGGGATTGGTGTTAGGAAGAGGACAGAATCCTAGTTCCATGCTCCAAGAGCAATCAAACCACCCACTTTTGAGACTAACATGTTTGGTTGTTCCTACCAGGAATTTATTCCTTGGGTGAGGTTTGGGATAGAAGAGAAGAGGGAATCCTGAAGCTGGGAGCCATAGGTGGCCTAAAAGGCATAAGAATGCCATCCTCTGTGGTCTGAAACATCACAGATCCATCTGGACAAGATGTAAGCCCAGAGCTCTTGTCAGTCACCCTTCTTATCAAGAGGAAGGTCAATGTGATTCTAGTCGTCCTTCTCAAAGGACTCTCCATAGGAACGAGTCAAAGAAGATGAAGAAGGAGGAGGAAGAGGAGGAGGAGAAAAGGTAAGGTAAAGATGGAAAAGAAATCAATGCCTTCAAGGGTTCGTCATCGAGGCAACTGTGAGAGCTTCAAGAACAAAGAATTTAAGTCTAGTGACAAGAGCTCATCTGGAGAAAACAAAGGCAAGAAGAAGGGGGATTGAAGACCCAGAGGAAGAGGAACGAGCCGATACCCCTTTGGGGAGACGTGGGTGGGCGGCAGGGCAGCGCAGCCCCCCAGCCTCTGCTGGTTTCCAGATCTTGCAGGTGTGTCACCTGCAGAGACTGTTCAAGTGTGCAGCAGGAGCACATGCAGCCAGCCCTGTGCCTCTCCATGGGCGTGGGGGGGGGGGCTTTTTCTATCTTAATTGTGTATTTCTACTCCTAGAAAATCATTTAATAAAGGGAATTGACTTTGGTGGGGTAGAGAATATTTCTTTATTTTTATTGGGGTTCAGGTGGCTGGTTACAGAGCCAATTGGTTTTCCACTTAGCAGTTCGTACACATGCGGTGTCATGTCACTGATTGTAATCCCCTCAATGTTACAACACTCTTCCCATTACCCGACATCCTAGTTTCCATTCGCCCCTCTTACCTGCCCTCCCTGCTTTCTGAGCTTTAGTGTTTGCAGAAATGCTGCCCTTGGGGCTTCTTATGATTGATTGGTTGTTCTGAGGAGAAAATTCCTCACAGGTGGTATGGTTCACCTTGTGAGTCTGTCAGTTATTTGGCTGAAAGGTGTAGGTTTAATTTGGTTTGTAGGGAGGAAAGACTCCTCCTAGCACCGATGAGCGTAAGGCTTCATCCGTACCTGAGCAGCGCCTGGACCTAGGATAAAAATTTCAGCTCAGTGTTGCAAAATTTCAGGACCACATGCATGTTTGGGTCTTTGCTCAATTCCCCATTTCACCTTAACTAGTAAGTTGTGTTTGCACCCTGCTGTGTTTCAGCAGCCACCCTGACAAGTGATGAACACATTCTCCATCTAGATTATAAAATTACACTTATATTAGTGGTCCTTATCTGGAGATGATTTTGCCCCCTAAAGGACATTTGGTAAAATCTGGAGACATTGTTGGTTGTAACAATTTTGGGAAGAGGAAAGGTCGAAATTGGCACTTGGTGGGCAGAAGCCAGGGAGGTTTCTAGGCAGCCTGCAATGCCCAATGTAGCCCACCCCCAAAATGTTGACAGTGCCAAGATTGAGATATGCTGATTTAGTCATTTGAAGAACACCATACCATAAAAAACTATGTAAAATTGTTAGTGTTAGAAGTATAGGTTTCTTACCTCTATCCTCCATTTTCAAAATAATTTCATAACAAGTATATTTAATCAAAACCAAAAACCACACGCCCTGAAATCAAATCAAGTATGACTCATAGCAACCCTATAGGACAGAGCAGAATTTCCTCTTTGAGTTTCCAAGGCTGTAAATCTTTGGGGGAGCATAAAGCCTCATAGTTCTCCCTCAAAGCAGCGGATGGGTTTGAATTGAGGAAGCCTACTTCACTCAGTTATAGTAATTATTCTAAAATTATAAGAGCCATTGCTATCGAGTAATTCCAGCTCAGAGTAACACTATATAGGGTGCGTTGCTGCAAATCTTTATGGGAGCATATCAAATAAAAACAAACTGACTTCCATTGAGTTGATTCTGATTCATAACGACCCTATAGGACAGAGTAGATTTGCTCCTGTGGATTTCTGAGACTGGTAACTCTTTTCCGGAATAGAAAACCTCATCTCTCTCCCTAGGTGCAGCTGGTGATTTTGAATTGTGACACCAGGATTCCTTATGGGACCAGATAGACTCAGTTTTCTACCCTAACACTCACCTGAAAGTGATACAGGGTGTGTTCAATAGAGGACCACAATCTACAAAGTCTCTTTATAGCTGTGTTCTTTGATTTTCATAATAACCCTCTGGCTTAAGGACTACTAAAGCTCCAATTTATAGATGAAGTAACTGAACTTCAGATTAATTGATTTTTTAAAAATTCCATTCTTATTAAAACCATGCCATCAAGAGAAGTAGGCTGCTGCCAGCGGCTGGCATTTCTCCAGGATGTGTAGCAGAAAGAGAGCACGAGCCTTGTTGCTCTGTGAACTCCTACGATGGACCGTCCAAGGAGTCGACGCGTTCAGCTTGGCCCCAAACTTCTTTTTAAAACATAAATAATATTTGATGTATGTGGATCAATTTGCACTGGTGTTTGGGTCAGGTTAGGAAAACAAATTGGATTCATTGGCAAAGTGATGAAAATAGTGACTCTTTCGATTAGGACGTGTCATTGGGGTTCTGTTATATTCTCCTTTGAAATTGCTGGCTGGTGAAGAGAGGAATTCTTCTTCTCTTGTGGCAAATTGATTAATACATTTTGTGGAAGGCATGCTTTAAATGCTGGCTCGTGTGTGTGTGTGAGCGAACTGCTATCAAGCATATAAAGTGCTATTATCATGGCCTGCTGCCAATTTCTATTTTTTAATGCATTGAAAAAAACTTAGAAAATAAAAATATGGACTCTGGAGAAGTTCTATTTAGTTTCTGATCCCAGTTGCTTTACTTACCAACTGCGCTACCAGCTGTGTCAGGTTAATTAACTTCTCTGAGCTTCAATTAAGGAGCCTGGTGATGTAGTGAGTTACATATTGTGACAAGAACCACAAAGCCAGCAGTTCGAAACTAGCAGCTGTTCCCTGGGAGAAAGATGAGGCTTCCTACTCCTGTAAAGACTTACAGTCTTGGAACCAACAGATGCAGGACTACTCTGTTCTACGCTGTGAGTCAGAATTGGTAAGATGGCAGAGTGAGAGTGAGGGCCTCAATTTCCTCACTTGTGGAATGTAAAAATAATACTGGTCTCTATCCCATACAGCTGCCATGAAGATGAAGGAAATTAATATTGCACAACACTTAACACAGTGCCTGGTACCTACTGAGCACCTTGTCATAGCGATTTTTATTATTACCTATTAAGAAGATGTACTGTTGCAGGGGGCTAAGGGTTGGACTGCTAACTGAAGGGTGGGAGGTTCAAGACCAGCAGCAGCCCTGTGAGAGAAAGATGAGGCTATCTATTTCCATATGTACAGCCCCAGAAACCTTATGGTGCAGTCCTAGAGGGTCAGTATGAGTCCGAATCTGTTCAAGAGCCCTGGGCTTGGTTTGGCCTTTGACCTCAAAAATAATGCCCAGGGTGAGGGTGGCACAGAACCGGCAGTGTTTCTTTCTGTTGGGCACATCGTCACCCAACTCAATGGCATCTAACAATAGCCGCCTTTATGGTTCGTCAACTCCGTGGAGTCTTTCAAGGAAATGATCATTGTGAATCACAAATTCGCTTTATTAAAACACTTCTGGTTTGAGGAAAGGATATTATTAAAGGGATACGATTTTCAAGGATTCTCCATAGCACCCAACCAAGTATTGTTGCTGCTACATAGAGGCGAAAGCACAGTCGTATTCTTTTTAGCAATCTGTGATAAGAGATTGCAAATAGAGGTGGAGGACGGAGTGGAGGAGAGGCTGTGTGGAGCAAGATTCTGCCCACAGGGCAGGGAGGCCCTTCTGGATGGCACTGTCCCTCAATGTCCACATCCAAAAAAAGCTGCACCTCATTTAACTAGATAACTGGCTTTCATGCCCTTTGTCCACATGGAAATACATTGGCGCCAGTTACACATACCCATGTGCTAGTATTTAGACTGACAATCATCGCAACTAAAAGACAGAGGAGTGACTTGCTCTTGGCTGACCTTTCAGAGCCACTAGCCAACGCTGAGTCCAGTGGCTAGTTAGCAGGCTTTCAACTAGAGCGCCTTAGCTCCACGGAACTGGCATCTTTCCTGCCCACTGCCAGGGTTGCCGATGCTCTAGAAAGACTGGACGCACAGAGTCACAGTGCCTGGCAAGCAATGCTCTCCCAGAGAGGAATAGCATGTCCGACTACTTCCCTCAAGGTGCAATACCTAGCCTTCCCCCACGTCCCGCCTAGTCATTGTCCAGGTGTGTGTCTCCAAATGCCTTTAGAAATATGAGGGCTGAGAAGAGACTGTCCTTGGAAATCTTCACAAGTAAAATCAGTCCAATGGAGAGATAGCAGGCTAATGTTCAGAGCATTCTAAATCCTGGATCCTTGAGAGAGTGACCAGACAAGAGGGGGGGGGGGGGGGGAGGAACTCTCTTGGGGTAATCTCCGTCCTCTGAACTTGAGTTTTCCAAGGGAGAAAATGTGTGTGTGTGTGTGTGTGTGAGAGAGAGAGAGAGAGAGAGAGAGAGAGAGAGAGAGAGAGAGAGAGAGAAATCTACTACAATACACACCTTATTGATAGTGGAAGACCCACAGTGATTCTCCCTTTGAATTGGCATCAGTACTAGTTTCTCGCTCATGAGTATCCATCTTGTTCACTGTCATCGTGTGTATTTTAGGGAGCAGTTGAGCAATGGTCTATCAGGAGTTGTTAGCAAGATGCCGTTAAGCTGGGCATGATACATTTATAACAACAGAACATTTGGCCTTTGGTTCCAGGGCTCCTGCCAAGGTCACAGGCTCTTTGAGGTTGGAAAGAATTTAGCCCCTCTCTTGCCCACCCCACCAGCTTCTGCAAAGTATTCTTCTACAGGCTGGGTCTTTGTCTCTTAATGACAGTCTCCTGTGTAGAAAGCAACAGAATCCTCCACAGCAAAGAGCTGGTCGGTTATGGATTTTCACCAGTTCTCTGTCTGGGTAGCCTACAATACTGTGCCCTGGGATGAGCCCCATTATCATTAGCCAGCAGACCTTCGGCTGACTGCCTGTGGCTGCAAAGACACTCTGCACTTTCTGAATACATCAGTGCATCTCGTACCACATTGTTTTTCAGGAAAAGGGGCTGGAGCTGTATTGATTCAGTAGCGGGGACACAAAGCTCCACCTCTGTGTTTTAAATTACTAATAATCAAAGATCTTAATGTGTCCAAAAGTCTCCCATGTAGCGATTAGATGATCTAGATCTCTCTTACAAATGCTGAAAAAATATTAGGGACATTGTATCCCCCTTTGACTTGCCTGGCAAGTGTCGATTCGTTCTTGTAGGGCCACGAAGAATAGGCGGAGTCAGGTTCCCATGGATGTCCATGCCGCCATGACATGGACCATGGGCATGGTCAGTAGATGCCAATCTCTTTCTCCTGACTCCAGGTCTCTTCTAATTCCACTACTTCTCACCCTTCAGAGAGCCAAGGCTTCACCTCCGACTGCCTCATAGGATGTCATGATGTATGAGTCCTGGCAGCTGGCCGTTGGATTCAATGTGCTCCTCCCATTGGCCATGACCGATGCCTAAGCCCTGTTGCTCTGGTGCCATCTTGGATGTGAACATTCTCTAAGTGGCTTGTACATTTCCTGAGCTACACTGTGAAAGGCACAGGGCACTCTTCCATGGGATTTCCAAAAAAAAAATCATTCTAGAGGGTTCTACTTCCCAGTCGTGGGAGGTGTTTTTTGGTTGGTTGTTTTTATCAGACACGGTACATGGCAGTGTTTCTTCGCTTCTTCCACCTGACCAAGCCGAGCTCTACCCCCTGGTCCTGGAAGGAGAAGATAGCCAGAGCAGCATCACACCATCTTCAGCCTTCTCCCTCCTGACACTGAACTTGAGAAGCCCAGGGGGTCTAGTACTCCAGGCAGAGGGCTGGCCTAGCTCTTCCTATCCAAGCTCTCTTTGGGATTCTCATGCATATAGCGCGCAGGTGCCTCAAAAGAGTCCGTCTTCCGGAAACTGGAAAATCCATTCAGAAATGTGTCTGCCGCCTTCAAACAAGCAACATCGCAGATAAAAACAGCAGAGCTGGAGGATAAAGAGAGCCCGGGGCACCCCGAATGCAACACACATCTGTGAAAAGTCACCTCGACCATCGCACTTAAAGAAGTTCAGACCTTACACTCCAGACAGCCGTGTTGAACAGAACACCTCCTTCAAGGGCCGCCTCACAGCGCAAGAACCCATCCTACTGCTGCTTCTGATTCTGAGGACAAAAGGGCCTGTGCTATTTTTAGCCCCTGAGGCTTGAAGGAGAAACGTCTTTTGAATGCACACAAGGGGCTCCTGGGTTACATGGCAGAGGGGTGACTCCAGTTTCCTTGCGAAAGCCCTGTAGGCGCTGGTGCTGGCTGTGAGGGGCTCCTGCAGGCGCTCCTGGCCCTTGGTTGGTGTGGCCTGTAGGGAGAGCCAATGCAGTGGAATGAATGTTGGGAAAGCAGCTGCTCCTGAAACCATCTCTGCTCCAGAGCAGCCAGAGGGAGGAGGAGGAGGGAAAGCCACTTCCAGCACCGGTGTCACAGCACCGGGAGAGCTGACTGCCCCAGAAGAGTCGTGAGCACAGGGCTGGCCTCTCATACGGAGCCAAGCCACCCAGAGAGCCTCCTTCTCCGAAAGGACAAGCCCATCCTAATTGTAAGCACTTCCGACAAATGAAAAGCCAGAGGGAAAAGGCTGTCACTTTCCCTTTTCAAACCATAAATTACCCTCATTTCCTGAAAAAGTTGGACAGAGGCAGCTTCTGCCTCTATTACTGCCTCTAGCAAAAGCCAGAGACCTGGCCTTTGAGGAGCTTGCTAGAAGATGTGAAAAGATTCCCAGCCAATCCAGACTCCCAGCAGCGGGAGGTGTGCAGTGCCAGGGTGATCAATGCCTGCTCTCCCGAGGTCAGAGACTCTGGAGTGGGGCCCTGCTGACGCTATGAAAGGAGCCAGGTCTCGCGGAGATGAAACACATTCAGGCTACACTACCGAAAAAAAAAATTATAGTGATCAATAGAGATCAAAATAAAAGCCAGATGAAGGTCTCTTCCAAACTTGCCTCCTCTTCATCTATGTCATGATTTATCTTCTGGGCACTAAGTCAGCACAATTTGCAGCTGCAGGACATTGAATTAAAAAAAAAATTCCCAACTCACTGCCATCAAGTTGAAGCCAACTCATTGCAACCTTATAGCACAGGGCAGAACCACCCCTGTGAGTTTCCAAGACTGACTCTTTTCAGGAGTAGAATGCCCCATCTTCCTCCTGAGGAGCAGCTTCTGGGTTTGAATGGCTGACCTTGTGGACCGCATCCCAACTCATAACCACGATGCCACCAAGACCTTTGAATATGGGGACCAAATTGAGATAGAAATGTAGTCGAGGCTGTGGCAGACCCTGGGCATCTTCCAGTATTGCTGTCCAGGGCTTTGAAGAGCTGCTTGGGTCTGTTAGTTTGGCCTCCCTGTGAGAATTTGCCTTTCCACCCCAGGTTTACTGAATCAGAATCTGCATTTTAACATGACTGCTCCGCCGCCAGCCCTCCCCGCCCCCCTGTGGTTCTGATAGCTCCTCAGGTGATTTGTATGTCTGCATGAGACATGGGATGGAAATCCAAATTCTCAATGTTGGAAGCCCGGATTTCCCCTCCCTCTCCCATAATCGAGATGTTCACAGGGAAAGGCTTTATGTGAACACCCTTCGTGCTTGGCTCTGCACAGTCTCTCTTGTTACCTGCATTAACACATCCTCTGTGGATGGACAGACAGCCTTTGAGTAGCAGCACAGTAAAGCACTCTGTAAGAAATCTGCTCATCCCCAATCAAACTTGTTGAGGCAGTTGTCCAAGGAGCTCACTGGAGAATCGCTGATACCCAGGAAATAAAGGACACCTGCAGGCTACCCAACCCCATGGCAGCCACTGTGGTCCACAGAGTAAGGGTCCCTGAAGAAGACATCCACACACGATTCCTCGGAACCTTACACAAGAAAGAGGACTTTTCAGGTTCCCTGACGGATCTTGAGATGGGGGTGGATTAGCCTGGATTATCCAGGTGCACCCAGTGTAATCATCAAGGTTCTTATGAAAAGGAGTCCGGCAGGGATGTGGCAAGGGAACCAGAGGCCAGAGCGGAGCCACTACGGAAAGGAGTTCATAAGCATGAGAGCAGCTTTGGGAAGCTGGAAACACCAGGTTCTCCCCGCCGCCTCCCAATGGAAGGCAGCCCTGTAAATGTCCTTAGAGCAGGGGCCCTCAAACTTTTTAAACAGGGCCAGTTCACTGTCCCGCAGACCCGTTGAAGGACCAGACTATAGTTTTAAAAAAAACTATGAACAAATTCCTATGCACATTGCACACAGCTTATTTTGAAGTAAAAAAAAAAACAAAAACAAACGGGACAAAAACACCCGGCGGGCCGGGTAAATGTCCTCGGCGGGCCACATATGGCCCGTGGGCTGTAGTTTGAGGATGCCTGCCTGAGAGCATAAACTTGAACCCTCTGAGGAACTTTTGACCTCCAGAAATGTTAAGAGGAGGCAACAGGGCTGTTTGAAGCCCACTCTGGTGGTCATTCCTTCCAGCAGCAATGGGCAACTGTGTGCATAGTCCACGTTGGCCTTTATTGCCTCTCCTCTCTCCTGTTCCAGTTTCAGATTGAATCAGGGTTTCAAAACATGGTCTGGTTTTGTGTCTCTTTTAGAGACAGCTGCCTACAAACATCGTTTCCTCTCCCCCGCCATGGTGCTATTAATAACTTCTTCTTGAAGCGTTTGCATTTCCAGAAAGAACCAGAGGACATGTTTATTTCTCCTGGAAAAAAAGGAGAGCCACTTAAGCCAGGCAGCCCAGTGCAATTTGCACGGGTCTCTTAGTTTCATCGCCCAGCTTCTCTGCACGATCCTCCTTTTGCCTCCAACCCGCTGCACTTGACAGCTGAAGGTACCAAGGAGCAGAGATGGTAATGAACTTAAACTTCAAGTGAGTCTCCAGCTGGGGACTAGATCACGGGTCCACATGACTCCCCAACTTGGATTATTTCCATTAAACCAAGCTGTTTCTAATTTCCTTCTGCCGAACAGTGATGCGCTAGTAGTAGGATTTCTGCATCAGTTTGAAAGAAAAAGACGGGGGAAGCGGGTATGCCTCATTCAAATAAAAAAATAAATGAGGACAAAAATCCCTGGGAACACGACTCTGGATCTTTTTTGATACTTTAGGCTGACTCACGCCTTGTTCTGCTTGCACATAATTTAGGGGAGAGGGAGTCTTCCTGGTAGAGAAATCCTGGCTGCCTTTCCTGCTGCTTCTAAACCGTTTCCCCTGGGGCACAAAACCAATCCACGGTGTCTGTCTCATCCCTAAACCGTGTTCAATTCTCCTTCCAGGGGTGTTTGCGTTTGGACTTTTTGCCACGGACATTTTTGTCAACGCCGGGCAGGTGGTCACGGGGCACCTAACACCCTACTTCCTGACTGTGTGCAAGCCGAACTACACCAGCACAGACTGCCGGGCGCACCCCCAGTTCGTCAACAACGGCAACGTTTGTACGGGTGACCTGGGTGTGGTAGAAAAGGCTCGGAGGTCCTTTCCCTCCAAACACGCTGCTCTGAGCATCTACTCTGCCTTATACGCCACGGTGAGTGTCGCGTCCTGCTGCTGTTTCCTCGGAGCGTGGTTCTCCCTGCCCTCCCCCGCCCCCCATCATGTCCTCACCACGCCTCTGTTCATGGCGATCTGATTAAGGCCAGTGTCTCTTGTGTTGTATCGTGCTGTTGTCTATCTCCCCTGTGTCCCAATACAGCACCCTTTCTTGTCAGGATGTTTGTTCTGGAGAGATTTTTTTAAAATCATTTTATTAGGGGCTCATACAACTCTTTGTAATCCGTACATACATCATTTGTGTCCAGCACATTTGTACATATGTTGCCATCATCATCCTCAAAACACCCACTCTCCACCTCATTTTCTCTTCCCTCCCCACTCCCCCCTCCCCCCAAACCCTTGATAATTTATAAATAATTATTATTGTATCATGTCTTACACCATCCGGCATCTTCCTCCCCCAGTTCTCCGCTGTCTGTCCTCCAGGGTGGAGGTTACATGTAGACCTTGTCATCTGTTCCCCCTTTCTCCCTCACCCTCCCTCTACCTTCCCAATATCACCACTCTCACCACTGTTCCTGGGGGGCTCATCTGTCCTGGGTTCCCCGAATTTGCAGTTCCTATCCGTGCCGGTGTGCATCTCCCAGTCCGGCCGGTTATGTAAGGTAGAATTGGGATCATGATAGTGGGTGGAGGAGGAAGCATTCAAGAACCAGAGGAAAATGGTATGTTTCATCGTTGCTACACTACACTCTGACTGGTTCATCACCTCCCCACAGCCCTTCTGCAAGGGATGTCCAGTTTCCCCCAGATGGGCCCTGGGTCCGCACTCTGCACTCCCCCACATTCACAATGCTATGATTTTTTAAAAATCATTTTATTGTGGGCTCGTACAACTCTTATCACAAGATTTTTATAATCATTCTTGCCAAGGCTCCAAAGCTGGGTTCCAGAGAACAGTCAAGGCAGCACAGTCGGAGGTGGGGTCCAAGCTCCCAGCGCCATGCCTAGAGTTCTCTGCACACCCTCAGTCCGCACTTGGGGAAAGTGCGGCTTGGCTTCAGAACAGCCTGGCTTCCTGGCAAGTGTGTGGATGGAGCCCTGCCCGGCAGCCTGGCAGGCCCTGGATGCAGGCCTACCTATCTTCTCCATTGCTTTGCCAGCGAAGATGAGTGGCCCCAGATGCCCCAAACCCACTTCTTCCTGCTCTTCCAGTCACCCCGCCTTTGCCCCGCTCAGACGGAGGTCTTCTCCTTCCAAGCACGGTGCTCGGAGCGTCTGCTCTGCCCACGGGCATCACCCTCTACTGGCACGGTTGGCGCCTGTCCACACCGTGTCTCATCTTAAAATACAAGATGGAAACTATGTGCCTTCTGACTTCCCTGCTCTTTGGTTGCCTCTCTTTGGGAAAGGGCCACCTGTTGCCTTTCTCTCGCCTACATGAACCTCCTCGGACCCTAGGCCAGGGACGCTTAGGAGAGCTCAAGGGCTTCACAATTAAGTGCATTTAGCTGCACGGTAATGACTGCTGGTCCAAAATGCCTCCTCTTCTTACTCAAACGCGTTTGATATTCAGGATAGGATTGGCGATTCCCCATGAAAGCCGGGAGGGAGAGGGCAAAGGCAGGACCCTTCTCAAACTGCCCGTTCTTCGGGAGATCCGGACCTTGACCATGTGTGCCCCCGCCCCCCCCCCCCCCCCGAGAGTAACAGCAGGCGTGGTCACGTCCCGCATCTGAAACAAGACCCCTGACTACGTGAGGGACGTTTCTAAAAGTCCGGGGAGAAATGGAGTCGAAGTATTATGGGACTTTTTCCATGAGCTTTGTGCCGCTCTCACATATTCCGGTAGAGAACAGGGGGTGCGACTACAAGCTGGCCTAGTGAGTAGATCTTCGAACTCTGGGCTGAATGTCCTCTAAGAAACGCTGGGAGGAAGGGGCCTCTGTGTTCCATTGACCGAATCACATCTACACGATCAATTTGTCAACCCCCAGCAATCTACTAGCAGTCACCCTAGTTAGTCCTTACAGATCGGCTCTTCAGTGGCTATGTGACAACAAGGATTCCGTCTGCCCCATGTGATGGAAACATGTGAACACAAATAACTTTTAATAAGCCTCCATTTAAAAGAAGACCAACTGGTGTTTGGTTAGGATTCTATTCCACCCCCCAACCCCCGAAAATCTATGCCAGCTATTCATTTTTTAAACAAAGACAGCTTACTGAGGCATACAACATATTTCTAATATTTAATATTCATTTGTCTTAAATTATCTGGAACCTAAATTGTATATAGCATCTTTTCATGTTTATCAGAATCAAGTCGCTGTGGCATGAATTTAATTTATAGAGCACCATTGTAAAAATAAATGTTATACATAATAGACTACTTTCTTACCAAATCAAGCCCTAAACTCTTACAGAGATGTCCATTATAGTCCATTCATCCAGTAGATTCTTTTTTAGCACATAGTTTCAAAAATTAAATAAAATCCACTTCAAATTTCCCCCAAACAGAACATAAAATTGGGCAAACCTTGATAACAGGATTCCAATGTTAGATTTTCCTGCACCTCTAGAGCAGTGGTTCTCACCCTTCCTAATGCTGTGACCCTTTCATATAGTTCCTCATGTTGTAGTGACCCCCCAAATATAAAATTATTTCTGCTACTACTTCATAACTGTAATCTTGCTATTGTTATGAATCAGGTGACCCCGTGAAAGGGTCGTTCCATCCCCACAGGGGTCGCGACCCTCAGGTTGAGAACCGCGGCTCTATTGCATGTCAAATACCTCAAGTCTTTCCTCGGTATTTGTTGATATTCTGGGGAATACTAACCACGGACCTGTGACCCTAATGGATGGATTACAATCTTGTTGAGAAGTTGTAAACGTTTATGATAGAAAACAATATAAACCACTACTCTTGAGCAAACTCTGACTCATAGCGACCCTAGAGGACGCAGAAGAAAGGCTCATTCTCTACGGGAGCGAAAGCCTCCTCTTTTTCCTACTGAGCAACTGATAGATTCGAATTGTGGGCCTTGCTGTTAGCTGGCCAACTTGTAAACCACTCATTCACCAGGACTCTGTCGAAGACAATACAGGAACATAAAATAATAATGTTAAATATAAAGACTTTTAATAATATTTCGATATTTCCGACATGCCCTCGGGATCTGATGTGCTCTAACGCGCGTAACCCCAGTTTCTGCAGGGCAGTTACCTGTTCCAGGAGAACCCTGTTGTTGCATGCTTAGGCTCACGCCCGTGTGACAGTGTCACGCTGTGGAAATTATCATCTGCATTGCATATTGCCATGTTTATCTGTTTGCATTTCTATACACTCTGTTAACATATCCCAGGGTTGCCGAACTGCACACACATTAAGGTTTGCTGGTTCAGCCATGCCCTCTAGTGGTGTGTGCTTGTGTGTATCCATCACCATGCACAGCTTCCTAATTCTAGGGCACCATGGACACATTTTATAATGTAGCTGGTGAAATTTGGGAGCCTCTCCAGTTCCTCACCAGGAAAAAACAGCTGAAGCCCCAGGTGTCAGAATGTGTCTCATTCTTTTATCAGTTCACGTCTTCTAAACCTATTTTTACCTATTGGTAAAAAAATGTTTACTAAAAAATAAATTTATATTTTACCAATAATAAATTTTTTCCAATAATAAATTTACTGACCTAACACTCTGAAGCACATTTGCGTGGTATGCTGGCTGGAAGGTTCATGTCAGTCAGTCCACTTCGGAATGGATGGACTGGTTGCCATGCGTCAGCATCAACTTGGGAGTGGTGGGCTTTAAGAGCGGAAACTCAGCGAGGCATCTGCACAACACAAACAGTGTGCTGCGTGGTGGCTCACCTGCCTGTTGCGCGCTACCAGATCCATTCTCCTAAAAGGTTTATTTGGGACTTGAGAAACACCCCAGTGTCTTAACACCCCAGTGATGCTTGAAGTTGTGACATGACAATGCCATGCTCGCCCTCTGCTCATAGCCATCCCCGTCCCTCTGTCCATGTGCCCCTTGGGATACAAAGACATCGAGCAACATGCCTGTTCATTGCTCTGACTGCGCTGATCTCCTCCCTTATGTTTCTACCAAGTTCAGCAGAGGGGGTCCAGGAAAACCAGGCAGTGAGCCTGGTGTCTGTGTGTGCGCAGCATTCTGCGAGGTTGCCTGCTCATTCCCAGCTTCCGTCTCATTCCAGATGTACATCACAAGCACAATCAAGACGAAGAGCAGTCGACTGGCCAAGCCCGTGCTGTGCCTCGGGACCCTCTGCACAGCCTTCCTTACAGGCCTCAACCGGGTTTCCGAGTATCGGAACCACTGCTCCGACGTGGTCGCAGGCTTCATCCTGGGCACCGCTGTGGCCCTGTTCCTGGTATGTTCCCGGTCCCCTGTTCCCCCTTCCTACCTCTTTCCCTTAGTGCCCTCTGAAAGCTACCTAAGATCATGAGAAGTCCATGCAAGTCAGTTCCTAGACTTCTTTCTGGAGTCTAGGAGGCTTACTTGGCAGGTGGGTGGGGGTGTGTAACCACAGGGCCAGCCGTTTAAAACCACCAGTTGCTCCCTGGGAGACAGATAATTTCATTCCCATAAAGATTTATAGCTCCATAAACCCACCAAGGTCTGCCCTGTCCTATAGGGTTGCTATGAGCCCCAATAGGTTCATTATCAGTAAATGTTTGGTTTGATGGCTTTTGTTGGATGCATTTTTTGCTTTGCTTTTGTCTAAATCCACATTGTTCTTGTCCAAAACTTGTGAATTACAAATATTTCCCAAGGATGAATGCATCATTCTCCTGCAAGAGTGATCGCTAAAGCACCTTTTCTATCAGAAATAGGATCGGCCAACCCCCTCTGGCGGTCAGGGAAAGGATTACTCCGGAAGGACCGCTTGCTCCACTTTCAACACTTGGGAAACTAGTATTTGGTGAACTTAAAATCAGTGTTCTCTAAATAGTCTACAAGTACTGGGAGTGTGGCCTGCCTCAGTTTGCGAGAAGACCAGAAAGAGCCCTGGCAGATGCATGGAGCCTGTTTTCCAAGTTCTGGAGAAATTTAACTCTGGCCACAGATTTGCATATCCCATTAAGAAAAACAAACAGACAAATTAAAGCCTGTAACTAACCACTCCCACCCTCCTTAGAAGGCCAGTCATTATCTAAATGTGCCTCTGGGTCTTAGCTTAGCCACAAGTGGCTTCTCAACGATATTTAGTCAAAGAGTTTTCATTGATAGGTTTTCCATAGCCTTACAATTCAGATCTCTTCAGTCTAATAAATGCGGGTGGGGTGCGGTCACAAATCTCTTCATCTGTGTTGGATTATAAAACATGGTTTGCTTTTTTTAAAGTGTATAACTTTATTACAGAATATTAAGCGTACAATAAATGGCATGTAAAGCAGCCATTAGATAAATATTGCCATGAATATGCCCGTGACAGCCTCTACCCAAGTCCTCCCTCAAGGCAAGAAGACTTTGTTCTAATAACCTGGCATTCTGTGATGCTCACCTTTCTGAGACAATCACTGAAGACAAACGGGTGCATAAACAAATGTGGTGAAGAAGGCAGATGTCCACCTATGACAAGATATAGCATCTGGGGTCTTAAAGGCTTGAAGTTAAACAAGTGGCCATCTAGCAGTGAAGCAACAAAGCCCACCTGGAAGAAGCACACCAGCCTGTGTGATGACAAGGTGTTGACGGTACCAAGCATCAGAAGACCGGAAACAAACACTTATATCAATGTGCTGAGGGGGGCCAGAGTGGAGATCCAAAGCCCATCTCTAGACAATTGTACATCCCCTTACAGAAAGGTCACAAGTAAGGGGCGAGTCAACCAAGGTGCAGTGTAGCACCGGCAAAACACAAGCATTCCTCTAGTGCAATGGTTCTCAACCTTCCTAATGTCATGGTCCTTATAGTTCCTCATGTTGTGGTAACCCCCCCCCAACCATAAAGTTATTTTCATTGATACTACGGTTATGAATCAGGCGACCCCTGTGAAAGGATCATTTGACTCCCAAAGGGGTCATGACCCATAGGTTGAGAACCGCTGCTCTAGTTCTTTAATGCTTCCTTCCACCTGCTATCATGACCCCAGTTCTGCCTTACAAATCTTGGCTAGACCAGAGCATGTACACTGGTACAGAAAAGTGCTTTAGACACATGGAATCCAGGACAGATAAACCCCTCAGGAACAGGAATGGGAGTAGCGATAACAGGAGGGTAGGGGGAAGGTGGGGGAGAGAAAGGGGGAAATGACTGCAATGATCAACCTATAACATCCCCCCCCCAGCCCCAGGGGGATGAACAACAGAAACATGAGTGAAGGGAGAGGACAGATGGATTAGGATATGAAAATAATAATAATTGATCATTTATTAAGGGTTCATTGTGGGGGGGGATCGGATACCAAAGACTCAAGTAGAAATAAAATGTTTTGAAAAGGATGATGGCAACATATGCACAAATGTGCTTGATACAATTGATGTATGAATTGTTAAAAGAGTTGTAAGAGCCAAGAGAGAGCACTTCCATTACGCATCTGCAGGCCTTCCCTGACCCGCACAGCTCTGTGATCATTTGTCTCTATTTGCCTTTTCTATAATTTGAGATAAATGTATCTATAGTATTAAATAATTTCCCCCTAGTCACTCGCACCCACCTTCATTATTTTGAGATTCTTCCATTCTGTAGCGTGTATTAATAGCTCATTCCTTTTCATTGCTGTGTAGGATTCTATTAGGATAATTTCCAAACAGAAGAAAATGATCGCATTTCTTTCTTTTTTTACCAAGACCATTTTATTGGAAGTGAATACAGTTATGGTATCGTTCCATAGTTCAAGCACATCAACGGCATTGTACAATTGCTGCCACAATCGGTTTCAAAACATTATTTTCCTTCCTGAACTCCTTGAGATCAGCTCCCTTTACCGACTCCACCACCACCACCACCACTGCCGTACCCCACCCCACAGGAACCTTATTGTATTTGCTGTTCCTATAGGCTCATGGTTTCATATACTGAAGAACTGAAACACATACAACAAAAATTCAACAGGGTGACCCCACCCCCATGACATAACACATCTGAGATAAGCCTCAATATGAATAATCAAAACAACAAAAAATCAGGAAATGTTGAAAACCAGATCAGGTCTAATGTGCATCAGAGGGGGCTCTACTGACAAGGTTGTACCCGTTCCGGTCAGCTTTATCCTTTTGATGTTCTGTCGTCTTCTCTCCAATGCCCTGTGCTTAGTACCTGCTTCCCTCCCATCTCTCTCTTATGGGTAGAAGGAAATCACCGGAGACTTATTGCCTGTGTCGATCCCACAAATGTATCCTGGGCTCCCACTGTCCTTCATAGCCTTCTACAAACCAGATCCTCACAATTTAGCCTCTGATACTGGTCCTTCGAGTTCGGATTATGTGATTTACAGTCCTTCAGTGACTGAAGATTACGTTTCTGTAGGACCCTGTGAAAGATGAAAAGCATAAATACAGGTTCTCTCAGTCAAGTTGCAGGAAAAGCAGTGCCCAAATGTCCTGGGGGTGTTAATGATCTCCCCAAAATGCTTTTCAGTATCGGGAACAAGCTCAGGTGGTTTCAACAGAGGAGAGAGTTTTCGAAACGAGATCATCATGGTAGGATAACCTTTGGATTTCTGTGTTTACTCAACCCAGTGATGTCCTAGTTGGTCTGTTTTTGCCTCGTTTATGTGATTTCCCTGTTGATGTCAGATCGTGTTTTCTACAATGACATTTCTGTCGAGGTCAGAGCAGTTGCATCACTCCATTGTGAAACTGGTTATGCATCTAGAGTGGACTTTCACATGCGTGTGCATGTGGGCATACCACATGCCCACTCCCCGTGAGGAAGGAAGACTTGAGGGATGGATATCGTGGACAATACTGGAGGAGTCCAGAGCAGACCCGTGGAGAGGAGACAGAAGAAGAGAGAAGAGCACCGTGTGAGAGCGAAGAGTAGTTGTCTGGGTTGAGTTCATTGTCTTACCTGTGTGTGCTCACGATGAAGATGAAGGCGAGGGAAAGCACGAGGAATTCTTTGCTGAACAATTACGGTGCGCCCTATACTTCATGTATGTATCAAATCATGAGTTTCTCGGATAACTCTAGCAACATTTTTTTTTCAATAGCTTTGTGACATAATTCAAACATCATCTACTTCCATAGCTCACTTGAATTTTAAAACAGTTGCATACGCATCACCAGGATCCGTTCTAGTACATCTTCCCACCTCCCATCTAATTTTAAGTAACATTTTCAAAAATCACTTTATAGGAGGCTGGTACAACCCTTATCACAATCCACCCACCCATCCATCCATCCTTCCACCCATCCATCCACCCATCCATCCACCCATCCACCCACCCATCCATCCATCCATCCATCCACCCATCCATCCACCCATCCACCCACCCATCCATCCATCCATACATACATACATACATACATTACATACATACATACATACATATGTCAAGCACATTTGTACATTTGTTGCCATCGCCCTTCCATTCTTAGCCTCCTCTAACAGCTAGAGAAACTAAGGCTCAAGAGGCCTTTGCTCAATGGCCACTCAACCAGTTGGTCATGGGTCTTGCCTGGCTCTCTCCATTTCCTGCACTCCTATACGTTCCACTTTGTCCATTTCCTATACGAAGGAGGCTCAAGCAGAGCCGAATACCGCTTTTTACTTAAATGTGCTGCTGGGTGACAGGGAAAATGCGTCTGGGAAAATGCTGGTTCAAAGATGTGACAGTGGCAATAGACACAAGGCTGTGGAGGCAAGTGGGAGGGTGTGGAAAGGGGCGGATAAACTCTGCATAGGCAAAACCCGCAGAGAAGGTCTTGCACGTGGTCATTTCTGCTGGGGGGCCTCCAAAGGACATTAAGGAGCCAGTGATTTGGGGGAGTTCTGAAATGGAGACACTAGAAGAGAGCAGCCCCTAAGGCGCTTTTGAGTCTCACAAAGCAGCTACCTGCTGATGACATTGAGGCGCGAACATTTCCAGTAGGGGTTGTCAGGTAGCTAACCTGCTCTGATCACCCCCTATGTGTGTGGCTCTCGTTCAGTGGCAAATGGCAGTGTCTGAGTTGGGGGAGTCTCATGCGCAAATCTCTGTAGCTCCTTGGGCAGGCTATCTTGGCTCTCTGGTCCTCCTCATGTAAGCTGGAGTAGCGCCCTTGTCGGATGGTTGGGTGGGTTAATTCAGCACAGCACCAAATGTAGCCATAAATAAATAAATAGATAAATACTCAAAACTCGCTTCCCACTGACAGCAGCCCTCTGGGACCGAGCAGGCGTCTCCGAGACTATAATTCTTTACAGGAATAGAAAACCTCGTCTTTCCCCCCAGAGCAGCTGGTGGGTTCAAACCACTGATACTGTGCTCGGCAGTTCTGTGCACAGTCCACTACGCCACCAGAGCTCAGGCAGTTGATACGCATGGTGTTTAATTGTCACCAGCCATTACTCGCCCGACTTTATAGGCGCCCTGATCACCTCCAGCTCTCGGGCAATTCCATGGATGGCTACCAACACCCCAACCCACACATAGTTAGAATGTTCTTTGAAGACACCCTATATTATGCCAAAGAGTTTCCCTACCCACACAAAGGCCAAAAAAAAAATCACTATGGCAACAGTATCTAAGGGGAAAGTCCTGCCATCAGAAATGGCTAGGTGGTGCTGGCTGCAGTCTGACCGCAATCTCTCTTTCCCTCGTCCTGCAGGGAATGTGTGTGGTCCATAACTTTAAAGGAACGCAAGGATCTTCTTCCAAAGCCAAACCTGAGGATCCCCGTGGAGTACCCCTAATGGCTTTCCCAAGGATAGAAAGCCCTCTGGAAACCCTAAGTGCACAGGTATAGTAATGTCATTTAGCAAACTAAACAGGCTCACACCTGTAACCTTGAGTGGTCAACAAATCAGTCCCTTTACTAGAAACAAGCTCTCACTGAATTCACCCAGGATGAATACAAAGCTGATCCCTCAGGAAAGGTGTCCTCCCTGCTCCCCGCAGAACTGTATTCGCGCTGGAAGCTCTCAGTGACATCGGACATAGATCCCCATTGATCCAGGACACATTGACCTCTGATGTAACACTCGCATAAATTTGACGCAATCATGTGGGTGGTTTGCAAACTTCATTTACTGACTGGGACAATATCTGGAAAGGAGAGCATTGTACCACATACAGTGATAGAGGTAAGCGGGCCACATTCACAAGGGACTCGTATCCAAGAGTCCTTTGGGGTCTGCTTTGATGATGATTGCAATCACAAATTCAACACGGAGCTCCTTGACTGGTCACTTATTATACAGCAGGGCCTTATTTCCCACCAAGCCAACAGAATAATTAGACGATCCTTTGAGTGCTTGCCCGCCCATAAACCAGAGGATCTGCAAAGATTGGCAAAGATAAGTGAGTAAATAATACGTCACACTGAGTCAGAGTCCACTAGCTAACATCTGTGAAAACAAAAATAAATTTCTAACTGATGAAACAGGTCAAACTATAAAGAAGACTTGCCAACTCTAACACCAAAAACAAACCAAACTCACTGCCAACTGGTTGATTCCAACTCATAGCAGTGGGCTGCTAACCACAAGGCCAAGAGTTTAAAACCACTGGTTACTTCTCAAGAGAAAGATGAGACTTTCTCCTCTAATTAGTTACTGTCGCCGAACCCCATGAGGGTAGTTTTACTCTGTTCTACTGGATCGCTGTGGGTCAGAATCAGCTCCATGGCAGTGAGTTGGATTGGGAGTTCAGAGCAATGTAGCAGAAAATAAAACTTTTCTATATTTACAAGTTTTTAAATGATCAATTTTCTCTCAGAGACATGCTATACTATATCCCTTTATCTTTATTGAAGTATTCCTCATTTTATTAATGAGCCAGGAAAGAATAATTATTTCCATTTTAGGAAAAAATACTTAAGTCTCTCCATTAAGCCCAACCAAAAGGCAAATTCACTACCACGGAGTTGATTCTGACTCATGGCAGCCTTATAGGGCAGGATAGAACTACAGTTCCCCTGTGCGGTTCTGAGACTGTAACTCTTTTTTTATTATTTAATCATTTCATTGGGAGCTCTTACGGATATTATAACAATCAATAATTCAATTAGATCAAGCATAATTGTAAAATTGCTGCTCCCATCGGTTTCAAAACAATTTCTTCTTGAGCTCTTTGATATGAGCTCCCCTTTATCTCCTCCCTCCCCCACCCTACCCTCCAGGAACCCTTATTATTATAGTATAGATGATGTACATAATTATATATATATTTGCTGTATCTTAAACCATCCACTCACCTACAATTCTGTTATTCGTTCCCCTCAAGTGGGGGTATACGGTCGTCATTGCTGTCAGTTCCCGCACCCACCCACCCCACACCATGTGTCCCCTCAGGGAATCATTACTCCCATTACTATTTCTGAAGGGTTTCTCTCTCTTGGATTTCATGCATCAAACAATCTCAACTGTACAAATGAACATACGCAGATCTAACAAGATTAACGAGATGAAACAAAGATCATAATAGTGAGCGAGGAAGTATTACGGAACTAGAGGAGAGGTGTGTGTTTCATCAGTACTATACTGCACCCTGGATAGATCATCCCTTTCATGCGGCCTTTGTGTGAGGGACTGTCAGGTGGGTTGTGGGTCTCCACTGTGTCTACATTCATGTCAAGGTGATCACGTTTTTAAAAATTTCTGGTACCTGATCCAATCGACACCTCATGATCTCACAGGCTGGTGTGCTTCTTCCATGTGGGCTTTGTTGCTTCCCTGCTAGATAGCTGCCTGTTTAACTTCAAGTCTTTAAGACCCCAGACACTATATCTTGTAATAGCCAGGAACCATCACACACACACACACACACACACACACACGAGAGTACTTCCAAACGTTTCTTAAAATATACATTTTTTTTCATTTCATCTTTCCACCACCTTTTGGAAGTACTCTCCTATAAATTTTGAAATTTGTTCACAATAGGCACTCCTTGAACTTCTTTGAATCTCTCAATGTGACCATATAGGTATGTGTCATTTAATGTCCACATTGCATTCTGTGAGATAAAACATATAAGGGATTTGCATGTTGTGTGTCTACCATACTAACAAACACCACGTGGGAGCCTGCTTCCAATTCTGCTCTTAGCTGTCACTGCTGCTGCTCGAGCAGCCGAGGCCGGAGGAAAGGGCAGGGGCAGTGACTCTGGGGAGAAAGCTAGTTGAAAGGGAAATGGCCAGGCCTGCCTGCTGGACAAAGTCCAAGAGGCCACAACCAGAGCCGTGTTCCCTCCCGGTAGTTCCACCTGTGATCCACTATTGCAAGAGTCTGGATGTGGGGTCTTTAAAAACTTTCAGGAGTAAATTTAAAAGGCGAGCTGTTTTATCTTTAAAAAAAAAAAAAAAGCAAAACTTATGGGACTGCACAGACTTGAACAAGGCGTAACCCATTTGGGTAATCATCTCATTTGGATGAAACTTGAGGTATTTCCTGATTACAGGGTGTGTTAGGCCAGAGTTGACCAGAGAACCCAATCCAGTAACACTCATCTCTGTATGAAAAAGAGCCAACACCAAGGGCGCAATTGAAAGCAAACGTCTAGAAAAGAATGAAGGCAACATATGTACAAACATGTCTGATTCAATTGATGGATGGATTGTGCTAAGAGTTGTATGAGCCCACAATAAAATGATTTAAAAAACACACAAAGAGCTTTATATCTATAAGTAATTATATATCAAGAAGGCAGCCCAGCCCAGGCCAACTCAAGTTCAGAAGTCCTTAATCAGACTCACAGAGCTCAGGATACTATAGGTTCCATTTTATAAATAGAAACATGTTATAATATCTTCCCAAGATCACCTATTTTTGTAACCTTGGGATGTTAAATTACCTTATTTTTACCACTTGCTAGCAAATGGAATGTTGTAAATGACCAAATTATTGATCAAACAACTTTCAATTTTTATTTCTATTTTAATACATCATTTTATTGGGGGCTCTTACAACTCTTATAACAATCCATATATCAATTGTATGAAGCACATTTGTACATCTATTGCCATCAATATTTCCCAAACATTTTTTTCTAATAGAGCCCTTGATATCAGCTCCTCTTTTTCCCCCTCCCTCTCCCACCTTCCCACCCTCATGAACCCTTGATAACTTATAAATTATTTTTATTTGAATACTTTACACTATCTGCTGTATTCTGTAACAACAACTTTTTAAAGTAAGAAGAAATCATGAATTGAAATTTTTTCACATGATAAGAAATGTTTGAAACACAAGTTATGATCTCAGTTTCTACAAATATGGAAAACTCAAAAAAAAAGTTGCTATAGAGTTGATGCCAACTCGTAACAATCCTATACAGGGTTTCTGAAGAACCTTGAAAAATATCCAACATCGACTTTCTAAAATACATAACTGAGTTCTCAAGAATATAATGTAAGTCTGAGAGGAATCAGAAAACCAAAATAATCCATTAGAATTGATTAGAGCATCTCCAAAGCGCTTCCAATGTTCCAAGAACCTAGAAAACTAGATGTTAAGGGGGGTGGGAAAGAGAGGAGGGGATGAGAAGGAAATATTTGTAACTACGATTCTTGCATAAATCAAGTGGTCCCAGAGGTTTCCAGTGAAAGAATCCACTAGAGCGTAATAGCAATGACGACAAAGGGATCCACAGGAAAACTTGTCTGTTGGACTCAGCTCCAGATAGACAATTCCTCTGAGAAATCTCAGCTGCCCAGACAGCCCTATCAAATTTAGAGTTAGTTGAGGGGCCAGCCCCAATCTCAACTACTTGGACAGCCCCCTCCCCCACAAAAGAATTCCCTTCAGAGGACAGCACTGAAGCTACAGCTCAGGGACAAGGACATGGCTGATCAGAGCACACGGGAGAGAGAGTGAAACGCTTCCTGGCCGACCAAGCCCCGAAGATGATACTTCTGCTCAGAGCAGCCAATGCACAGAGAGGACTGTAGGACCAGCCCCACCATGAGACACGAAATACCTCACTGACCCATTGTACTTCGAAGGACAACACTGGAAACAGTGCAGGAATTGTGCCTGATCTGACCCCACCACACCAGGGCAAAACACTAAGAGCGTGCAACAGAGCAGCAAGGGGAACAAACCAATGCAGTCCCCAGGGAATGCCAAAAATAGACTTTGGGGACAGGGCATGGCACCCATTCAGACTGGACTGGAAAATACTCCTAAAGGTCAACAAACAGACCTTTTTATCGGCTTTTCTTTTCTTTCTTTTTTGTCATTGGTTTTTTAGTTGTTTTCATTTCTTTTGTTGTTTTGTCAGGCTCTGTCTTGTTTTTGTGCTTATTATTGTCTCTGCAGGTCTAACTAGATAAAATTGGCTGGATAAACAATCCAGAGGAGAAAACAACAGGACCAACAGTTTCAGGGGACATGGGAGAGGGGGAGGCAGGGAAAAGAAGTGGGCATTAACAAACCCAGGGACAAGGAAACAAGAAGTGATCTAAAATCAATGGTGAGCGGGTGCTTGGGATGCCTGGTAGGGCTTGAACAAGGGCAATGTAACTGAGAGGAATTACTGAAACCCAAATGAAGGGTGACCATGATAGTGGGACAAGGGGAAAGTAAAAGGCAATAGAGGAAAGAACTAGGAGGAAAAGGGCCTTTATAGAGGTCTAAATACAGTTATGTGCATATGTAAATATATTTATATATAACAATACAGTTATGTACATATGTAAATATATTTATATATAATGATGTGTAAATATATTTATAGGTTTAGTATTAAGGTAACAGAAGGACATTGGGCTTCTACTCAAGTACTCCCTCAAAGCAAGAACACTTTGTTCTAATAACCTGGTATTCTGTGGTGCTCACCTTCCCGATAGGATCACTGAAGACAAAATGTATGCATAAGCAAATGTGGTGAAGAAAGCTGATAGTGTCCACCTATCAACATATATAGCATCTGGGGTCTTAATGGCTTGAAGTTAAGCAAAGGGCCATCTAACTGAGAAAAAACAAATCCACATGGAAAAAGTACACCAGACTGTGTGATCATGAGGTGTCCATAGGATCAGGTACCAGGCATCAAAGACCCAGAACAAAAAATCATATCAATGTGAATGAGGGAGAGTGCAGAGTGGAGGCCCAAATTCCATCTGTAGACTTGAACATCCACTTATAGAAGGGTAACAGGAAGAGATGAGCCAATCAGGGTGCAGTATAGCATTTTTGAAACATATAACTTTCCTCTAGTTCAACAATTCTCAACCCGTGGGTCATGACTCTTCCACATGGGTCACCTAAGACAATCAGAAAATACATATTTCCAATGGCCTTAGGAACCAAGCCACCATGCCCATGTACGAGTATCCAGCATTAAGACTGTTACCCATGCTACACCATGCTTCTAGACAAAATTTCATGTATTTGTCATTAGAAATAAATATTTCACCAATATATGATTACATATTGTTTTGAGATTAATCACTGTATTTTAATTATGTTCAATTTGTAAAAAGGAAAATACATCCTGCATATCAGATATTTACATTATGATTTATAACAGTAGCAAAATGACAGTTATGAAGTAGCAACAGAAATAAGTTTATGCTTGAGAGTCACTACAACATGAGGAACTGTTTAAAGGGTTGTGGCATTAGGAAGGTTGAGAACCACTGCTCTAGTTTTTTAACGCTTCCTCCCTTCAACTATCATGACCCCAATTCTACCTTACAAATCGGCTAGACTAGAGCATATACACGGGTACAGATAAGAACTGGAAACACAGGGAATCCAGGATGGATAAACTCCTCAGGACCAATATTGAGTAGCGATACCAGGAGGGGAAGGGGAAGGTGAGGTGAAAGGGAGGAACCGATCACAATGATCTACATATAACCCTCTCTGAGGGGGATAGACAACAGAAAATGGGTGAAGGGAGACATCCGTCAGTATAAGACATGAAAAAATAATACTTTATAAATTATCAAGGGTTCGTGAGGGATGGAGGAAGGGAGGGAGGGAGGGGAAAATGAGGAACTGATACCAAGGGCCCAAGTCAAAAGCAAATGTTTTGAGAATGATGATGGCAACAAATGTACAAATGTGTTTGATACAATGGATGGATGGATGGATTGTGATGAGTTGTACAAGCCCCCAATAAAATGATTTTTTTTAAGTCCTCAATTTGTAGAGTCCTATTAGGACTGAAACAAATGTAAAATTTTATCTGGAAGAATACACTGCCAAGTGATTACTATCGGAATTCTCACAGTGCGATATGAGCATTGTGTCAAGTTACAAAGGTCTATAATATATGAGAGTAGAAGCCAACATGAGGGGTTGTAATCAGAATAAGCAAATAGCATAAATGATTACAATGATCAAATACAACACATAAAGAATAAGCAAAGTAAAGTGGAATTAAAACGAAGAATTCAGGACTTTCTATAAAATTACAGATGCGTAAGAAGAGCCACAGTGCCCACTTAAAATGAAAAGTATATAAACCACTGGAAACTAATAATAAGTGGATCCAATGATGAGAACTAGCTTAAAGATGATGAATTATAAATGACATTGGTGAAATTAATAAGTACAAGAAAGCAGCAAAGAGGGAGAAAATGTGAACGGAGAATACAATAAAAAGATCTATCTTTTATCTGAATGTTATTCCCAACATAATGAATATTTAAAAATAAAATCCACCAGGGGATAAAATAATGCTAAACTTTTGCCCTAATTACTTGGTCTCAGATTAAGTAAACAAAAAATTACAAAGAAAAATAAGTTCACAATCACAGGAAATTTTTCCCTACTTCATAGAGGGTCTTTATTTTGAATTAGATTGTGACTGTGGATTTTCTATGCAGAATGCACAAATTAAATTCCTAGATTGTTACAGCAGACAAGAGGACATTGGCGTAAATCCTCACTGATGCGATGTAACGTATTCCATCAGTGCATATGTTCTGTTCTATTTGTTTCAGGGGAAAAAAACATTATTGTTCATATAAAAGTAAAAATGGAGGGGGTTTTGTTTTGTTTTTCAAGTTAAGTCAACACAAATGTCTCTTTAAAGGGGATGGACATGCTCACTAACACAACTGTTTATTGTCGATATCCATCCAGGACCAAAATGAATCTATCTATGGCTTATACTTTTATTTTTTAATGTCCTCCTTTTATTGATCTATAATTTACCTATCATACAATGCAGGGGTTCAGTCATATCAAGAAGGGCTGTGCAGTCAGTCACTGACAGACTCCATTGTGTAGCTTCCCCCCCACCTCTCTTACACACTGATGCGGATTCCTCCTTTCTCCCTCTCTCGCCCTCGACTCCCCCAGGAAATCATCAATCCCATTTTTATCTGCATGTTCATCGATCCTAATTTCCCTACACAGATAACTATACCAAACTAGTGCATCCGCCAAGCAAGGGTCCATCAACCATGGCCATTTAAAACTGTTAGAAACCTCAATCTTCTCTGGAAAGCAGAGAATATTAAACGTTTAGAGTAAATTCACATTGGGTCCATAGGGAGATCATATTATAAAACATTACATTGTAGCCTGAACACAGTTGCTAAAATCCACTTTATGATTCCCAGGGCACTTCATTCATGTTCATGGCCCATGAATAACTGTGAAGACAAATAAATTATGTTTCTCCGGTTCGAGGCTAATGTTTTGTGCCTCTTTTGTATGCGGAGAGGATTTAGCTTGCCCTTTTTGAGATGGATTGACAGAGTGACAGAAACCAGGGCCTCAAACACAGGAGCAGCCGGCTAGTGTGTCATCCTGTCTGTCGTATGCCGGCTTGGAGCTGACCCAGTGGCGCCTAACAACAGCGAGGCTCCCTGAACTCCATTGTGTTGTTTCCTAACCTCGGACAGTGACAGTGTTGGAAAGTCATGGAGGCTGTTCTACCCTGCCTTACAGGGTAGCTAAGAGTTGGATTCAACTCGATGGCCGTGGGTTTATTCCCTAATACAAGCATTTAGGGATCTCAAAGCTGCTCCCCACATATATTGTATATCTAGTGTTTTCCACATGTGCCAGTTTTACATATTTAAACCTTTCCCTCTGTCTTACTGAGTTTTGAATTGTGTAAAAGTGATTTTTAATATATTCAAAGGTACACCATTATGTTTCTCATTAAAATTTTCTTTTTCTAGACAATTCAGTCCGACATCATCTGTTTGCATTATGTTATTTACACAAGCTCGTAGTACTTATGCGCGTGATATGTTCTGCGAAATGGGATGTGTGTGGACACATCAGAGTGTGGCCCTGCTCTGTATTTAAGTGTCTCAGACAAACTTCGTGTCTTAGCGATGCTCTATGTGCTGAGAGGGATTTGTGCTTGCTTCTTAAACCAAAGCATTAGCAATTTTGCTCATTCATTGTTAGTTTCCAGTGGCATTTTTTTTTTTCATGTATAGGGCATTTTTGGCTCTTTTTACTCATCTGTTATTTTACAGAAATTTCTACATTCTTTTTAGCTAGCCCTCCACTTTACCAAACATGACATTCTTCACCAGAGACTGGTCTCTTCTGATAACATGTCCAAAGTGTGTGAAACAAACTTTCACCATCTTTGCTCCTAAAGAGAGCTCTTGCTGTGCTTCTGCAAAGAAAGATCTGCTTGTTCTTTGGCCTCCATCGGACTTTCAGTATTCTTCACCAGCACTGTAGTTCAAAGTAGATCAGTTTTTCATCGGTTTTCCTTATTCAGTGTAACTCTCACATGCACAGGATGCTAGTGCAAATTCAGTAGCTAGGTCTCGGAGACAGCTCTTTCAGGGCCCCTTGGCACCTGTGCAAGTGGTTTTCATTTGTGTAATCATGAAAAGCTTGGTGGTTCTAACCCATCCACCAGCGATCTGCTTCCCCAAAATTGCAACACCGAAGATCCTGTGAACCCCAGTTCTGCTGTGTGTGTGATGCCTAGGGCTGGTCACGGCGGATTGGGATCAACTGGGCAGCAACAGGCTGGTTCCGGGAAGAATGCACGTACGAGCCCATTGGTGAAACTCATAAGATTTTTCTCTGTGTTTACTCTGCAGAATCAGTCCGCCTCCATGACTGAAGTTACCTGAGGAACTGGCTCGTCACAGCTGTTTTTAAATCACCTTCTGATTGGAGACTTCAAGAGACACAGTTACTCAATGGCTAACTGTGCAGACAAGTATTATGTTTATCTAGTTAGAGGCTAATGTTTTGTACATTTTTTGTATGAGGAAGTGATGTAGCTTGCCTTTTTTTTTCATTTTGGTCAGCTTTAATATATTTATGCCAGAATTTTAAAACCAACAAATTTCTCTTCTTGTTCACGTGTGCATCGAAGAACCACATTAATTCAATGGATGTTGTTTTGTGATCTTTGTACACAAAGCCTCCTTTTATCAGTTTTATAAACACAAATAAAATTAATATAACAATTCACTTTTACCTTTTGTTACCACCATTGCTGCCTCCCCCAGAAATTTTTCTGTTTTAGGACAATGTCATTTAAAGATAAATCTCAAAAGCCACTGTGTTAAAGAAGAAACAATATTTTCAAAAAGAACACTGTGCCGATCTTTTAATATGTCCTTGCATTCTACGTGAGTTGATAACAATTAGTGAACTTATTCATTCACCTCATTGGGAGAGGATTCTGGATGTGGGACCAGAGGAGGGGAGCCCAGGTGGCACATTGGTTGCATGCGTTGCCGCTGAAGGAAAGGTCATTGGTTTGGACCCACCAGCTGCTCTTCCAGGGGAAAGAGAGGTGCTTCCAGAGAGATGTACAGCCCTGAAGAGCCTCTGAGGCAGTTCTGTTGGTCAACATTTGACTCTGTGGCCATGGGTTTGGGGTTAGATGATTCTTTCTTAGATAATGGCCTCCCCCATCTACACATCTCAAGATCTTTCTAAGGCTGTTTCCTGGGGCAGGCAGCCTTCCATGCAAAAAAAAAAAAAAAAAGCTGCCAGCACCAGTCTCCCTGTCGACTGTTTTGTAAATCATGTTGTATGGGCTTTCTCTGAAACTATGTTACCACTTGCACAGTGTGGCTTTACAAAAGGGGTGTGAGAGCATCTACAGCACAGAGCCCCAGGGCAACAGCCTCAGTCTTGGCACTGAATTGTTCTAAGATTTGAACTGCATCTCGTTTTTCTAGCATGGTGATTGCTAATATATATTTCCTTTGAGAGAAAGTTCTCCCTTGTCTGTAACTACCAGAATGTTCTCTTGGTTCTTTCATGTTCGCTCTTCCTAGCATTTTTTGTACATTTTTTTTCTAAAGAGAAGGAAAAAAAATTGTTATCACAAATGTATTCTGGCTCATGTCCTTTGTTTTAAGTCTCAGCCACTGGGCAAGGGTATTGGAGGCATCCTAGAGAAATGACCTTAACACATACTCATTCTCAGTGAGGCGTGAATACGACAGGAACAGGATTGAGAGGCCATTTTTTTAAGTGAGGGGAGGAGGTAGTGGAGAGGAGAAAAGAAAGAAGGAGGGAAGGCAGACTTATCAATTGTTTGAAATTATTAATATAGTCGGGAGACATTCTGGATATCTAGCTTCATCATACCCATGACACGTTTGAGTTGTTGTTAAAAAAGGTAGATAGTAATTTTTCCGGTGGAAACTTTCTCTAACACCCTGTCTCATACTGCCTTGTGGTTCTATATACACATATATACATGGGCGTGTTTACTGGGTGATACCTGGCTAAAGCTGGAGAGGGAGCCGGAAGGAAAGGATGTTCTCCTCATCCCAGGTGCTCTGCCAAGGGCGTTCACACACGAAATCTCGCCAGTCTCACAGCAGGGAGCCCAGGGAAGCTGAGATGAGCCCAGGATCACGCTCCACATATCTGCACGAGCATTAGAATCCAGATCTGGCCAGGATCTCACCATCTACTGTACCCACACAGCTTTCAGCCAAATTCACATCTTTTCAAAGGTTTTTCAATGTGCTGTTCCTACTAAGATGGTTGTGGTGCGGTGCAATAGAACAAGACATCCCAAGGATAGTGTCTTATAATGAGAAGAAATTGGGCACACGCTCTGAGCTCTCCATTCCTCTGCAAGCTTAGTGCAGTGTCTTTCCATTTTTGAATGACTCATTTTTCTCTCTGAACATATTAGAATGTTACCAACAAACAACAACTACACCTCTGTTTTTTGGGTGGGTTTTTTTGTTCACAAAACATTCTGGAAAATGCTGGCACGCTAAATCGATTTTGCATATTTTGCCCACCTATCGTAAGAAGTTCAGTCACCAAATGATATTCCTACAACTGTAAGTTCACTGAGTCATGTAGTTTTGGTTTCTATTATGGAAGTGCTTACTTGTTGTGTTCCAAGAACTATGGCCACAGACTGCAGTTTGCCGGTCTCGGGGTCAGGGAGGTGGGGTGCATGACCAAGCCCAGACCACAGGCTCCTGCCCCAAGGAAAATGTACCAGAGCCTCTCAAGGATATTGGGTATCTTTAAAGATGGACACACCAAATATCAATTTGCCTCAGTTTACAGCCAAGGGCAGATTACATGACGGCATGAAACCCCTCCATACTGGCCTCAACGTGTGCACTGGCACAAGTGAAATTTACCAGCACCTCCTGTCCTGGTAGGGAGATTTCACAGTGAGCATCAGACATGCTTTGTGTTTGACCCAGAATGAACTGGCATCAACTGATCACATTACTGCGTTCAGCAAGTATTCAGTGAGCCCCTATTATGTATCAGGAATTAGGGGTAGAATCAGGGATGTGCAACAGATGAGAGAGACCCACTCCTGATCCACATGGAACTGAAGTCAAGTAGGAGAAAAGAGAAGTCAGAACTGAGCAATGTATGACTCGTGCTCTGAAGGGAGGTCTCATTTGGATGGAGCCAGGTAGGCTGCTCAGTACACTGGCACCTCTATTGGGCTGTTTCAAACTAGGAGAAGGTGGCTGGGGAGGCAGAGCACCAGCTCGGGGGCAGGAAAGGCTTTACACGTGCAAGAAATGAGAGAAGACAGTTCTGCCTATCAAAGGGTGCCAAGAGGCGAAATCTTGTCATCGGCCACTTTGGGGTATGATTTAAAGAGCAGAAGAGCCACGAATGGCATTTTTGTTTCCAAAAACAATTGTCTTGCTTCCCTTGTCAGCTGCAGGAAGGCATGATGAAGGAAGGGGAAAGAGAGATGTCATGATCTAGACAACAGGACGATGATGAGCTTGTTATGGAATCTATCAGAAAACCCCAGGAAGCCCTCCCGGAACTGTAAGGAGAAAAGTGGCATCCTCAGATGTGCATTGTCAAAAGCACCTCCAAGCTCCTTTGGGGCGTAGAATAGATGGGCAAGAACCGAGAGTGAAAGTGAGATGATCCAGTAAGAAGTCACAGCATTGTCTGAGTCAAAACACGATTGCACCGGGAATGGTGAGCGTGGCAGGAGTGAGCCGGAGTGAGTGGAAAGGACAGGGACTTGTTTCCCTGCCGTAACCCCACTGCCTCACAGGAGCATGGTGATCCACAGGAAATCTAGAAGCAAACATAAAATTTGAGTTTAGTCTCCAAATTGTTGACCCCTGACAGGACTGCTGTTCATGGGAGCGCATGTAGCTTCACATGCACTTCTGATGTTAGAAATAACTCTTCCGGCCTGTGTCAGTCTGGGTACTTTAGAGACACAAATCCATAGAAACTCATGTATAAGAGAGAATTTCATATAAAGGTTAAGTGTGCACCAAGAAAACATCCCAACCCATTGCTGCCCAAGCCCACAAGTCCAACATGAACCCATATGTCCAACACCAATCCACAAAATCCTCCATCTCACAAAACAGATGTAATGATGCCCACCACAAGAGGAAAGCCGAGTCAATGAATGTGTAATAATCTCGGCACTGGCAGGGGTCTCCACATGGCTGCGCCAGCACCCAAGGCTGCATTGGGGTAGGTCCATGTGTCTTCTCTCCAGGGATGTCTTGCAGGAAGTGAGCCTTGCCAGCTGAAGCAGGGAACTGCTCAGGCAGCTGCACCTCGGTGTGACCATCACAAAGCAAGAGACCCAAGAACTCGAAAGGTGAGGCTCACTGAACTATTTATCCCTCCATCCTTCAATTAACCCCACATGTTTTTATCAGCCAGGTTGGCACAATAAACTAACTACCTCAATCCACCCCTTGCCAAATTGACACCTGTACATAACTCTTTAGCTTCACTATTGCAATTAAGTAATACCTGCACCTTAATCCTATAATCCTGTGAATATTTCCCCCACCTATGAAAGTTTGTAAGCCAACCACTTCATGCCTTTATCCCCCAATTATGAGTATCCAATTTATATACTGCCCACTTACATCAACCCAGTTCTCTGAGAAGACAACCATATTTTTCAACATGAAGAGTCTTCATTCCAGTTGGAACCTTGTGAAGTCTGCATCCATAAGCAAAGTCAAATCCGACAGGCCATCCATAAAGTCAGTAACACAGGCTCAAAAATCTCCAGCTGGTTGGGTTCTGGTCAACTCAGTGTGGCTGCCTCACTCAGCCCCCACAGATACCTCGGTCCACAGCCTCATCTCTTCACGCTGGTAGCCTGTGTGGCCACAGCTAGCAAAGGTTACATTCCAGAGGCTTCCCATGAAGCCACGTGAACCTGTACAACCTTGGCTGAAAGCAAAGAGTACCAGAAAGATGTTCATGTGTGTATTACTGACTATGCCAACACATTCAACTGTGCGGCTTATAACACATTATGGAAAGCTTTGAGAAGAATGGGAACTCCAAAATGCTTCATTTTGCCCATGAGGAACTTGCCCACGGTTCAGGAGGCAGTTGTGTGAACAGACAAGGGAATACTCCATGCTTCAAAGTCAGGAAAGGTGTGTGTCAGCGTTTTATCCTCGCCCCATACTTACTGCTAAGAAAACAGTCAGAGAAACGGGGTCATATGGAGAATAATGCAAGTTCAGAATTGGAGGGAGGCTTACTAACAACCTTGGATGTGCAGAGGACACAACCTTGTTTCCTGAACGTGAGGAGGACTTGACACACTTGCTGATGCCGATCAACGATGGCAGCCTTCAGTAAGGGTCACGACCCAATGTAAGGAAGATCAAAATCCTCGCCACCGGACAATAGGTGACATTATGTTACATGGAGAAAAAGTGGAAGTTGTCAAGGATTTTTGTCTTGCTCGGATCCACAATCAATGCCCCTAGAAGCAGCAGTCAAGAGATCCAAAGATGAACTGCATTCAGTAAATCTGCTGCAAGTTTTGAAAAGCAAGGATGTTACTTTGAGGACTAACTTGCACCTGACCCACACCATGGTATTTTTAGTTACCTCGTATGCTCGTGAACATTGCACACTGAATAAGGAAGACTGGAGGAGAACCACTGTGTTTGAACTGTGGAATTGCGGTGCTGGCGAAGAATGCTGAGAGTCCCGTGGGCTGCTGAAGGAACAGCGTGTCTCTCTTAGATGAAGTGCAGCCAGAGGGCTCCTTAAAGGAAAAGAGGACAGGCCTTCACCTTACATCCATCGGACACGTTCTCAAGAGAGACCAGCCCCTGGGGAAGGACGCCATGCTTGTGAGCGTGCAGCGGCAGTGGGAATTAGGAAGGTCCTCCATGAGAAGTTTTGACACAGTGGCTGCAATGATGGGCTCCGGGATGAGCACAGGGTGAGGACGGTGCAGGGCCGGACAGGGTTTCCTTCTGTTGTGTGCAGGGTCGCTACGGGTTGAGACCGACTCAGTGGCACCTAACAACACTCGGTTCCTCGGGAGCCTCAGAGGAAGTACGGAGGCAGGCAGGAGTAGCCTAGCCCCAGCTGATCCTTGTCTTTGAGGCTCTGTTTCTAAGCAGCGATCAGTAACTAAACAGTGATTAGTTATGTATTAGCTTATCATTTGTCGGGAAGAGAGGTTGGGTTAGATGTAATTACCTTAAAAATAGTGTTTAGATGAGCCGGTGAGGTTGCAGTATAGCACCTGATGAAACATATAACTTTCCTTTAGTTCTTTCTATTATTTTGTATTCAATACTTTAATTAGGGGCTCTTACGTCTCTTATCACAATATATGCATTCATCCATTGTGTCGATCACAGTTGCACATATGCCGCCATCATCATTTTCAAAGCATTCTCTTCCCACTTGAGCCCCTGATATCAGCTCCCCATTTCTATCCCCTCCCTCACGAACCCATGATAAGTTATAGATTATTATATCCATATCCTCTAGTTCTCTAATGCTTCATCCCCCACTATCATGATCCCAATTCTACCTTGCAAATCCAGCCAGACCAGAGCATGTACACTGGTACAGATAAGAGCTGGAAATCCAGGGAATTCAGGACAGATAAACCCCTCAGGACCAATAATGAGAGTAGAGCTACCAGGAGGGGAAGGGGAAGGTGGGGGAGAGAGGAGGAACCGATCACAATGATGTATATATAACCCTCTCCCTTGGGGATGGACAACAGACAAGTGGGTAAAGGGAAACATCGGACAGTATAAGACATGACATAATAATAATTGATAAATTATCAAGGGGTCGTGAGGGAGGTAGGGTGAGGTGGGGGAGGGGGTAAATAAGGAGCTGATACCAAGGGCTCAAGTAGAAAGCAAATGTTTTGAGAATGATGATGGCAACAAATGTACAAATATACTTGACACAATGGGTGGATGGATTGTGATAAGAGTTATTATACAAGCCCCCAATAAATGATTTTTAAATAGTCTTTACCTATTTGTTAAAATCAGTGATAACAAGATCTACTCAATATTTATTATTTTATCACTGCCTGTTGACATCACTGATTTTCTTGGATGTGGACCAGCTCTACCACCATAAGTTCCATGTCATCTCATTAGCATGGCAATTAGAAAAGCACCCTTATTAAATCATTAATAACCCTGATCTGTCACATTCGATAGGATTTTTGCAACCTATCTGGTGACTTGATTCATTCCTTCTCATCGCATTGCTCTTTGTTCAAGGACTTACCAAAAAGATTTTTAAAAGTCTGTATTTTGAGGTCTGTCTCTTCGGCTCCAGATGTCATGTCCTCTGGAAGGCCCTGGATACTAGGGCAGAGTTTTTAAAATACCTCTTCCTGGATTATTCCCAAAGATGTCGCTGAGGTTTTATCACACCAGGGGCAATGGGGTGGGGGTGGGGGTGGGGTGCACGTCAAGGCAAGAAAGCACGTGACTCCAGGGTCACAATATCCTGGTCACGCGGACAAAACCCTCACCACTTGCCAATCGGGAACTGGGACTTGAAAGGAGGTTCTGATTCCATCAAAAGTGATCGCTCCTTTGGGACAAACTCTTACTTAGTGCGTGCAGCAGGATAAAAACTCAATTTTATCCCCTGCTAGGAGTCCATAGATGTCACAATCAGTTAAGCGCTCCACTAACTAAAAGTAGGAGACTGAAACTCCCTCAGAGGTCCCTCAGAAGACAAGTCGGGCAATCTGCTTCCACAATGTCATACGTAGCCTTGAGAGCCCGATGGTTTTCTCAGCACACACCTGGCCACCAGGAGTCAGGAGAAATGTGGGTGTCAACTAATAACAATAGCAATGCAGTCTGGTCAGAGGTTACTATCAAGTGGGTGAGGTCATGGTGACATTGAATTTGGGAGGAAAACCATGTCAATGCATCTGAGTTCTACCACGTGCTCTTGTACGAATGCACTGCAGGGAGTTACTGAATGTGGCTCTTCTAGCCAAAGTCTCTGTAACTCCTACCTGTGGACTCTTTTCTGATGGGTCGAAATAAAAGCAGGTGGGGAAAGACACTGACAGGATCCAGCTGGGAGTGACTATTAACAGGGGCCACTGTGATTACCATTCTGCTGACTGGGTATAAGATAAACCATCTCAGAAACAAGAAGGGGAGCTCTCACTACCAGTAAGAGCCAGGCATGAGTGCATTTTTCTGGGCCTCATAGCCCTGCACAGTGCACCCCCTTGATCCAGCGTTCGGCTTGGACACCAGAGGAATGGCAGAGGAGCAACAGCAGAGCCTGCAGTGGGGGTCGCCTCGCCCACCGAGCAAGTCCAACTGGGGACTTTAAGGTAGGAGGCTCCCCTGTGGGGCAAGGTGCCCCTGGGCATCTAATTCGGGCAGCTGGGATTGCTGACCCACAGCACTGGAGCTGAGTGCCTTCGGGGTGTAGTTTACAGCAGATTGGCATGTTCATTGGGCATTTATCGGCAGCCCTAAAACAGTTTTTTAACATGCCCTGACTGAGCAACTGTATTCTGAACATTTCTCACTTGAATTGTCCTCAGTTAACTTTCATTAAAAAATTAAAAGCAAAAGCATAGTTGTGAGATTTGTAAGTTCTGTGTGCCCATTGCAATGAAAAGTAGAGAGTACTCATGTGGGGAAAATAAACTCCCTATGGGTGAGTTTCTTTACCTGTGAGATGGAGAGAATTTAATAACGATCTATGCCATTAAATGAATTGAAAGAAAAAATAGATAACTCAGAAGAAGCTTTTCGTAGAGTTCAAGCATTTTGTGTCTGTTTTACCACAAAACAGAGGGCTCATCTTCAGGGCATCTCTAATCAGACATTTTCACTCCTTCCCATCGTCCCATCGCCTCAAACGAAACACAATTCCCAGGTTATGCTTATTAAGTGAGCTTACTAGCTTTATTAAATTGAACATTTAGCTCATGAAATTCAAGCTGAAGATTGATTTTTTTTTAATCTATAGATCTCACCAAAGAGCCTTGTGGTGTAGTGGTTATACACTGGCTGTGATCTACAAGGTCGGCAGTTCAAAACCACCAGTCACTCCTCAGGAGAAAGATGGAACTTTTTACTCCTAAAAAGAGTTACAATCCAGAGAGGGCTGTAGGCCCAGCTTCACCATGAGACACATGTTCCCTCACTGACCTAGGGGAGTCAGCGCCAGAGACACTGTGAAGAAAGTGAGCCCCTTCTGCCCCATGCACAGCAGGGTGAAACACAAAAGTTATGTAACTGGGCAGCAAGGGAACAAAGTAACCAAGTCCCTAAGGAAACCTGAAAATAGAGTTTTGACTCAGGGGACAGGGTTTGGCACCGTGTCAGACTTAATCAGAAAACACATATAAGGCTCAGCAGACAGAGCTGAAACTATTAGGTGTTTTTCTTGTTTTGGCTTTGGTTTGGTTTTGCCCTATGTCTATCTATATAAGATAGACAGGACGAACAAACTCGAGGAGAAACAACCGGATCGGCATTCTGGGTGGACAAGGAGGGTTGGGGAGGGAGAGTGGGAACAACAAGAGATCTAAAATTGATGGTGAGGAGGGTGTATAATACCTGGTGGGGTTTAATCAAGTGTAAGGTATCCAAGAGGAATTACTGGGAGCCGAATGGAGGGTGAGCAGGATAGTGGGATATGAGGAAGGTGAAAGGAAAGAAATAAGATACAAAAAGCTATTTATAGAGGTATAGTTATAGGCATGTATATATGTAAATATATTAATTTATAATAAAAGAGATAAAGGCCAATGTACATATATTTACATGTTACATATTAAGATAGTAGACAGACTGTAGGCCTCTACTTAAGACCTCCCTTAACAGAAGAACACTTTGTTTTAATAAGCTGGCACTCTTTGATATTCACCTTGCCAACACGGTTGGTGAGGAAAAAATGGGTACATAAGTAAATGTGATGGTGCCTAGCTATCAAAAAATGTAGCATCTGAGGTCTTAAAGGCTTGAAGTCAAACAAGCAGCCATCTAACAGGGAAGAAAATAAGCCCACATGAAATAAGCACATCAGCCTGTGTGATCATTGTCGAAGGAATCGGGGATCAGGAATCAAAAGATCCAAAGCAAACAACTATATTGATGTGAATGAGGGGGGTTGGAGTGGAGACCCAAACTCGGTAAACAATTGGATATCCCCCCACTGAAGGGCTATAAGGAAGGGATGATTGAACCAAGGTGTAGTATAGCACCTACAAAACACATCATTTCTCTAGTTTCTGAATGCTTCCTCCGCGTCCCCCTATCCCCAACATTACCCAGTTTTACCTTATAAATCTGGCTAGACTGGAGAACACACATTGGTACAGATAAGAGCTCTCAACACATGGAACTCAGGACAGGCAGACCCCTCAGGAGCAGTAGTGGGAGTAGCGATATCATGAGTGTAGGGAGATCGTCAGGGACGGGAAGGGGGAGACAGAGGGAAACCATCACAAGGCTGGATATATAGGGCCCCCCCCCCAAAGGGGACAAATAACAGAAATCTGGGTGAAGAGAGACAGCAGTGTAAGATACGAAATAATAATAACAATAGATAATTGATCAAGAATTTACAAGGGTGGGAGGGTGGGGGAAAAAAGGAGCTTATGCCAAGGGCTCAAGTAGGAAAATGTTTTGGAAATGATGATGACCACATATGAACAAATATGCTTGAAACAGTTGATGAATGGAATGTTATAAGAGCTGTAAGAGCCTCCAATAAGATGGTTTTAAATTTTTTTAATGAGTTACAATCTCTGGAAAGTCACAAGAACAGCTCTATCCTGTCCTGTAGAGTCGCTATGAGTCGGCACCAACTCCGTGACAATGAGCTTCATGTTTGGGTTATATAATCTCAACACGTTTTCCTTCTACGCCGCATCAGGCAGATCCCTAGGAAAGTGGCTGTTACGGTGAGACAAAGGGTCATCCTCGAAAATATTCAATAGCAAGCTATTTAAGACCAATGCAAACAAATTAAATGAGAAATAAATTTATTAAATCCCCTATCAAGAAGGGTGGCTATGGAATCAACAAAATCAGAATATGTTACATGTTGCTGAAACCAGACCCCTGAAAAGTAAGATCTGACTGGTGCTTGTTTGGATACAAAAGCTTTCTAGCCCTCCACCCTTTTAAAAAATAGTTGACACTGGGTAAGAAAGAACCGTCTATCTCTGGAGGGAGGATGCGCTTTAGGGAAACCTCTCCAGTTAGAGAGAGCAGCACATGCGATTGTTTTGCGTCCGGATCCTTTGTTTTGTCCCAGGCCCTGGTAGTCGATTCAAAGTGGAGGCCTTAGAGAGGACAAAGGGTTAAGCCTGGACTACCACCAACAATGTTGGTGGCTCGCACCCACCAACAGGCCCCTGGGAGGCAGGCCTGGCATCTGCATTGGAAAGACCATGACCTTGAAAACCACATGGCGCCGTGCAACCGCCTCCCTGGCAACTAACGAGGAGATTCGAAATGACTGTATTCTGAGAAGCTCGGAAATCTGCCCAGTGTCCAGCGTGTTCTTGCTCAGAGTTTACTTCTGGAGAGAACGAGGTGCTGCCTAAAGAATTTCTGGATCTCTCCCCAAGAATGCTCTTGAGCTGCCGCGTGGAGGATGGTGTCCCCTCCCCAGATCAAGGGACAGGGAAACGAAAGGTGCCCGGACGCGTAGCACAGGGGCGCGTAAGGCGGCTCTAGGAGGTGGCCGGCCCCGGGGTACAGCAGAATCCTGCCATTGTTTTTCCCGTGCTTTTTCAGCCGGTCCACGGCATACTCCGCGTGTCTTCTGCTGTTGACGCACTCGTCATTCTCGCCAATGATAAAGAGGATATGGCCCTGAGCCTTTTCAACGGGAAGTGCTCTCTGCTGATTCTGTTCCTCCTGCAGGTTAGTCTCGTGGTGGCGAAAGATGAGCCCCCCAGAGGGATGGACTTGTACTCTTTCGGCGGAGATCCCAAATGGTTTCATAACCAGATCCTTGTACCGGAGTGGAATATTCGATATAGTAACAGGTCCATTGATGCATACTGTGGCAACCACTTGCTTCAGGTAGCTGGCCATGGCCAGTCCGAACTCTGTACCCTTACTCGCAGAGAGCACACCGATTCCTGGCTTTTGGACCTGTAAGCACACACGTTAACACACACACACACAAACACACACACACACACGGAGAAGCCATTACAAGTCAAGCAATGGGAAGGAGCTACGCCCCAGACCATTCCCCCAGACTGACTAAGCCAGTGTGAACAGCACATCATAGGAGTCGAGTCCTGCCACTCGGATCTACCAGCTCTGTGCCTGATAAAGTTTCCTACTAGCCTCTCTTTAATCTCTTCCTATTGGGGAGTGGGGCGGGGTGAATAATGACCTACCTCACTGGATTTTTATGAGGATCAAGTGAAATCATGCCCATGAACTCTCCCTCTAGGGCAGTTGCTACCTAGCAGTAGTTTGAGCTCCGCTATGAGCCAAAAGGTGAGTTCCTGAAGCCTGCAGAAGAAAGTCCCGGGGATCTCCTTTACACAGCGCTAGCCTTTGAAGGCTCTGTGGAGCCCGTTCTCCGCTGGGAGCTGAAGTGACTTAGCACAATGAGTTCGAGTTTTTGCTTTCAAAGTGCAAAAAGTTTTACATTTCAAAGTGCAAAAAGTGTCAAGAACCACTCACACATCAGCAGTATTTGTCATCAAAAGAAAGGCAGGTGTGAACAAGCACTTTAGAACAAGAATTGGTGGGATGTCAATTGAAATACTGCAAAGAGCAACATTGGAAGCAATCTTCTGTGCCAAGAAGCTGGGAGACAAGGGAATGGAAGGGATCGTACTGCGCTCCTTCCAAAGAACGGAGACCCAACAGAATGCAGAAATGATTGAGCAAGATAGTGATTAGCACACACGAGTAAAATTTTGCAGAACACAATTCAAGAACAGTTGTGTTGAAGACAGAGGATGGTGCCCGGCTATCAAAGATATAGTGTCTGGGGTCTTAAAACATTTGCACAGAACATTGATAGGTGTGGTAGTTATAGAATCTGTTGTCAATTTTTAGAGCATTGTGAGTGAAGGGGTAAAGTCTAGCCTGTCAGTCAATGTATAGGCAATGAGGCCTCTGGGTGGGCATGGCCTTCTCCTGAGAATTCTGGGAACTCCTGTATTTCCTCCTTGGAGGCGGGAGTCTCTCTCTCTCTCTCTCTCTCTCTCTCTCTCTCTCTCTCTCTCTCTCTCTCTCTCTGCTCACTCCCTGAGAGACGCTCTACTGACAAGACACATAGCACTACGCTGATATTGCCTGTGACCTCCGGAGCTGGTTAGTTATTCTGCTACAGGGGTTCTAGACCTGAAGGGCCGCTAAGGGCTATCAGGTGAGAGAAGCCCCACCTGTCCGTATACGAGCAATCAACCTGGTCTCTTTATGATTTTGAGTTCCATTCCACCTTCTATCCCACTCGTTCCAGAACCTTCTAATGTGATCCTTTTCAGAGTAGTTGGCAGTGGTGACCAGGCACTGCCTAGTCCTTCTGTCTTTCCCAAGATTAGTGAGTGATTTACTCTAGCATTATTAGTGGAGAAAATCACTGAGGTTTGGCAACATGTAAAATGAGGAAATTCATTATTTGAAATCAGTGCCTGTCAAAAACTGAAAAGTCATTTGTGAATAAGTAACCTGTGAATTAATAGCTGATGACTAAATTGCCAGCATTTCTAATGTAAATTGATTTCCACCCAAAATAATCATTGCCTGGTCTATGGGCCAGTGAGCACCAAGCTGAACATCTTATCACAAATCAGCCCAGCAATCCTGCAAGGTAGACAGTTTGTTCCTCTCTTAACAGTCATCTGTGCCATGCCCATGTCTGCACAGGTGGTAAAATAGGCAAAGCAGACGCATGTGATCATCTCACAATAGTGCTGCAAGATGAATTGAAGTACCTTGGAATGAGCCAGTAGGAAGTTGGCAGCTTCCTCAAAATATTCCAGATCGAACTCCCTTGGGTATTTGGGCAGATCTTCATAGGCAAAATATGCTAATGCCAACACCGCAAAGCCATGGGTAGCCAGAAGACTGGCTCGAAATTCAACCAGACCGCCAATACCTCCAAACAAATCAATGACTCCCGGAAATGGGCCTTCACCTGAGAATAACAAGGAAGAGACTGGGGTCAGAAAGGGTAAAAGGAGGGTCAAGTAGATATTAGTGAAAATAAATCACCTCTCTCTCTCTCTCTCTCTCTCTCTCTCTCTCTCTCTCTCTCTCTCTCTCTCTCTCTCTCTCACACACACACACACACACACACACACACCACAACACACTAGCTTTATTATTGTGAGGCATGGTGGTTCTCCAATAATTTGGGACATATGTTTTTGTTTTATTACTATCTGCAATGTCTTCTATGTGCTGTAGCTTTCCAGTGCCGCTATAACAGAACTACTACAAGTGACTAGCTTTGACAAACAAATGGACTCCCTCATTTTCTAGGCAGCTAGAAGTCTACATTCTGAGTACCAGCACTAAAGAAAGGCTCTCCTTTGTTGGCTCACAGTTTGAAAGGATGACTCTTGTCTCCTTTTACCATCTGTGGGCCTACCATTCTTTCAAGATCTCCTTGTGTCTTGATATCAATCTTACCCTGCATCTAGAAGTTTCCCAGCATAGGACTCCTAGGGCCAAAGGGCACACTCTGTTCTGGATCTTCTTTCTTCATTTTTGCTCATCTCTATCTCTCTCTCTCTCTCTCTCTCTCTCTCTCTCTCTCTCTCTCTCTCTCTCTCTCTCTCTCTCTCTTTTTGTCCTTGACATAAGATCAGGGTTGTGATGGAAATTACAATTTTTGCATTCCACCCTTACTCTTAATGCAACTGATAGTCTTAGCACATTAGATAATAGGAGATCATTACTTAACAACCACAGTACATTATTACATAACTCTCAAACCAGAGGATCATGGTCCAGCCAAGTTGACACATATTTGGGGCAGGGGACAGGGGGGTGGAGTGGGGTGGAGAATTCAATCTATTGCCTTCACCAGGCATTAATCTCACCTGGAGGGAGGAAAAGGGCCCCTCGAAGCCGGCCTTCTGAGATCGGCACCCGCTGCATCCCAGGGCAGGAGAACCAGCGCTCAGTAATCTGGCTGGCCCTGGGCTGCCTGCTGTCATCCTGGAAGCTAGCTGAGTCATATAAATCCAGAGTAACCTGAAATGGTCTATTCATCACATCCCGCTTGGTCAGCCTCAGGAAAGCTTTCTCCGGCTTCAAAGACCAGAAGAGGCCCATTGGATGCACTCCCATATAATCCCCTCCAAGGGAAGGGTCTTGTTGCAGGTCCACCTCACCAGCACTGTTCGCCCTGTAGACGGCTCTCGACTGGAAGAGGTTCCCCCTCTCATCCTTCAGAGACGCCTTGAACATCACCAGTTGGGTTGGATGCAGGCCTGTCACACGAACATGCACAGGCCGGTCTGCAAGATCACTTACTGGGGTGACTGTCAGCTGTGTAGGAGAGACAACTTTGAGGTGGAGAGTTAAATTTCAAGGGAAAACAAACCAAGACTTTTTTATGTTGGGTCTAACCAAGTGAACTTTCTCGGGACTCAGTAGAAAGGGCACAGGAAATTTGCATAAGGCAGGGGTATACATGAATAGCGTGCTTATTATTTTCCTTTGATAAATATGGAAACAGATCGAGTCACATACTCGTGATAGATTAATTGGGAATTGAAACTAGATTTGACACCATAGCCTCCTGGCATATGCATTCTTTACTGCTCAGAAATAAATCTTAATGTTGTGTTGATTGCACTTTAATCCTTTAGTGGCAAGGATATCTGTGTGACCTATTTGGGGGTGTTTGCCAAGGTCAAAGAGTAATGTGCTCCAGCACAATGCTGTTGTCCAGTTCCCCAATTTGCCTGTGAGTTTTGTTTTGTATTTTTAGTATCTAATTTCTTCTTACCTTGACCTGCCCTGCAGGTTTTTGCAGAGTTTCCATTGTTGATTCCTATTAAGAAAAAACAGAACTTCATGATTCACCTTTGTTTTTATGCCTTTCCAATGGAGTGATAAATTAACCCACTTTGGCAGGTTTGAAACCCCACCCTTTTGGTTAGCAATCAAACTCATAACCACTGTTCCAGCCGGGTATCTTTCAATTAATCGCTATTCATCTAAAAATAAAAGAAACTTTCGGGGAGCCTGAAACCCCAATTCAACACTTTATGCCCCTGCAATCACAAGATTGCCTTTAACACACCAGTTTTCCTTCAGATCGAATCAGATCTAACAGGGTGTTTTTTAACTGGCTCCAACTTATGGTTCTGTTGTACAGCCAGACCTTGGCTCTCTACTTATACTTTGGCCCCAAGCACGCACCTAATCTTTACTACATGGGTTCTTAGGATCACCTCATTGGATGCCCTGTGTGATTGAATAGCAGAGACCTGGTGGCACAGTGGTTAAGTGCTCAGCTGTTCCTGGAAGCGTGGAGATTTGAACCCACAAGCTGCTGTGCTGGAGGAAGATGTGGCAATCCACTGTTGTAAAGCTTCACAGCCTTGCAAACCCTGCAACCCCCTAGAGGGTACTTCTTCTCTGTTGTCTCCGGTTGCTGGGAATCAGGGTCAACTGGATGGCAATCGTTGAGGTGCTTGATTCATCAGTGTTTTCTTGGTTCTTTATTCTAACACCAAAGAGGGACTTTTGGATAGTCATAAACTCTTCACTTTGGTGTCAATCTAGTTATCGATGGGATGAGAGGAAATAGCAATGATTTTCCCAGGAAGATAGCCCCGTTTCTAAGAAACTACAGAATGTCACATCGTTTTACTAAAATCCCAGGACATGGTGACTTGAGTATGTTTTCTTAGGCCTATCACATTTTTATAAGAAAAGTATCGTTATTGATAATAATAGTAGTAGTAGGAAGGGAAAGTAAAGAGTATGAGGCAAATGTGTCCAGCATCTGGAAGTGAAGACTTGAGGATACTTCCCCAAGGTCATTGTAGGTAAGTGTTGACTTCCAGTACTTCTGGAGCTCATTGTCATTGAGTCAATTCAGACTCATGGTGTTCTGCTAGACAGAGGAGAACTGCCCCTGTGGGTTTCTCAGGCTGTAAATCTTTACAGGACTGGGCTCACCCTGTCATAGGCCCAAGGCCATATGCACATAAATGAAGATATTATCCAGAAGAGAAGTTTCTATTTTTGGTATTGTTTAAAGGTTAAAGGTTATGTGTTTACCCAAGTGCGCTAAGAATATTTAATGTTGCTCCTAGATGGTATTGTAAATAGACCTACATGTGTGAAACATATCAATGCAGCTATACTGATCACATAGAGTTTATAAGCCACCATTCAGTCTGTACTTGACTAGGTATGCTAAAGGAGTTAAAAATTGCCCAGGAGAAAGCGTTAGTGGCTTACATAGAAACCTGAGTCCCCTCTTCAATTTCTGAGAGAACAAGAGATTTAAATTTGAAAGGTAGACTGCTGTGGAGAAGGGAGGGCTGTTTGGCTTTTTGAATTCCGAGTAAGCAGCTGGCCACCAGGTGCACTGATGCAAGGAATGTCTGTAAGCATCTGAGACAATACCCTTCCAGGACTGGAACGTACAGGTGACCAGGGAATCTGGTATGCTCATTGTGTTTACAATGTGGGACCATTTGTCGAATGCAAGTGGTGGCGATGCAGGAATGAAGCGATAGGCTGTCTGGACATGTTCCATTAATCCCTGTTGGCCTGGTCAACAGAGGCAAGAGAAGAAAGGAAGGGCTGGCTAGTCTGGTGTTAAAGAATTGTGTGGATCCTGGGCCTATGTGTGCAAACTAGCACTGGGGATCTGGGCCTGTTGAGAATGAGAAGGGGCCAGCCGATCTGAAGTTCAGGGGCTGCACATGTAAGTGTGTATGGACTCTCAAGGTTGAAGCTGGTACTCAATGGCTCTAACATGAATGGCTATAAGGATGAGATGCCCAGAACCAAATGGAATGGAGAGATATTGTACACTGTGAGTTGGTATAAATTGATGAAATTTCATGGATTGCTCTTGCCTAGACTTTGCTAATAGATGCAGATGGTCAAAATTCCAACCAGAAATGAAGATCTTTAACAACCAAAAACATTCTTTAAAACCAAAAGAAAATATTCTTCTCTCCTCAGAATACTGGGTTGTTAATGGTGGTTGATTCAGAAATGAGGCGTAAAAAAAATGAAGTGGCTGGCTTACAAGTGTATGAATGTGTTCACAGTAAGATGGTTAAAAGGAGGAGCTGATACCAATGGCTCAATAAAATGTAACTGTTTGGAAAATAATGATGGCAACATATGTACAAATATGCTTGATACAATCGATGAATAGATGATTATAAGAGCTGGAAGAGCCCCCAATAAAATGATCTTTTAACAGTAATCATAGTAATAAAGAGTCAGAGTGTGGCCTGACTCCGTGCACTGACTTATTTTTGACTCTTCTAACCCTAGCTAACCTTTGTTACTCCCACTGAGTGACTTTTTCCTCGGGGATCTGGGATAGAAGGGTAGAAGAAAGGGTGCGATCATATGATCCAGCGATGCATGATTGTTAACAGGGTTACCTGTGATTGCCATCTTACTGCATATTAAGTGATCCATCTCAGAAGCAACAGCAGCATCAGGAAGGAGCCAGAGCATGAGACCGAGTGGTGGTCTTCACCGTCCACAGAGCGAGGAAGCTGAGTTCATTGGGGCAGGAGACTGGCTGTGAGTGCAATGCTACTGTGCCTTTCATGAGAGGAACTGGGTTTACTGACCCATGAAGCTGGAGTTGGGTGCTTTGGCTTGAAGATTACATCTCTGGACATTTGCCAAAGTATGCATCTTTGGGTATTTATCAGCAGCCCTAAAAGAGTTTTGTAACTTTGCCTGATTAGATAAAAGGCCAAGACAAGTAGCCAAGGGCCGGAGAGATACGTGCCTACTGGCACAGCAGAAAAGAAACTGTCCTAACAGAATAACTCTATTCTTATTTGAATTGTACCCTGTTAACTTCCCTGTTGAGCCCACAATCAAGAGTGTTGTCTGCGAATTCTGTGTGTCCACTATATTTAATTACACAAAAAATGGAGAAAGCTGAAAAGTAGAGCGAACTCTGGGAGGAGCTGTTGGTGACAGAATTGGTAGGAATTGAGGTAGAACATCCCTGACCTGTGCTTTGTGGCCATCAACATTGGAGGGCAGAAGAAGTGAGATGTGTTCTCCGTGACATTTCCCCAGGCACCCATGGAAGACAAATTGATATGGGGGAAATAGAGTTTGCCTGCAGCTAATCAATGCTGGAAGGTGGTATGGTTTGAGATCCAGTCTGTTTTAAGATTTGGTTTGCAGAAAACCCCAAATGTCACAGCTACACGCTCCTCCCTCCCCTTACACCAACCATTGCAATAAAATCCCCACTTAAACTTAGAAATATGCTACTTCAGCAAGTTTGGATTTGGGCGAGCAAGGCCTTTCAAAATCAGGAATGGAGTCCGAGACCTTGAGGGTGTGACAGGATGCTCCTGTTTCCATGAATCTTGCCTCCTTTGTTCCTTGTATCATCGGACCTGTGAAACGCTCCCTCAACTTGCCCCCCGTGGTCAGGCTATAGAACCTGCTCGCTTCCTGCAAAATCTATGAAGCAGTTTGGGGAGGTTTCAAGGCCCGCTGCTTCCTTCTTTCAGATCCTTGCCAAAAATAACCTTATCATTTCTCAAATCATCTTGGTCTCTGTATTTGGTTAAAACATTGACAGTATCCCGGACCTCTTTAGCCGGCACCAAAATTATTAATTAAGAAACAAAAATCTCATTCCTTTTGGGAGCCTCTTATTGTCTTTTTTCTTATCTATCGGGAATTAATTGTTCATTCAGACCAGATATGAATATCACCACCCAGTCCACTGCCTCCTACTCCCATGCTCTAACTCCCAGAGAATAGTCTATTGAAAGAGTCAACAAATCATGTGTAAGTTCATTTCGCTCCAACCTCACCCTACAGTCCTACTATGTAATTTGGTCCCACAAATAGTCTCTAAGAAATCTATTGGTGAGGTGACGCATCTGCCATCCTTTTGTTTCCAGCATAAATCCCCCAAAGACGGTGAGGCTAGTCCCTTGGAGAATTATTCTGCCTGCTGAACTGAGAGAAACACACAGCAAAATGAGACCGTTTTCACAGGCACCCTGTAGGCTGTAGCAAATCTTTGCTACTATGGAATACCAGCTTGTTCTCCCCCGGATACTCACCCTCAAGTCAGCCACAGAAACAGGAAGGAAAGTGCCGGCCTTCTTGATCAGGATGATTTGCTGAGCTGTCTGAGAATCACTGGTAGCTTGCCTGTTTCTTGTTTGATGTATAGGTTTAAAACACCACAGTCTGCTGTTTAAAATGGAAACTGTCTTCAAAGAAACATGGCTGTTCCTTTTAAATGTTGTCCTGGATCAGGGCAGCATCTCTGTGTGAGTGAGTCTGCCTTTGAGCCTGGGATTTGCATAACAAAGTCTAATATTTGATCACATCGCTCTGATCCTAAGGCTTTCCCTGTGACTCCTCCTCTGGGCTCCTGCCTCCAATCTCCTCTTTATTTCCTTCTTACTCGAATTCTCTAAGTCAATGAATGTTAAGCAAATATCTAGGTAATAACCTCTACAAGGTGAGCCCCAAATACCTATGTTTGGAGCAGTGTGACCTGGTTGTATTAGACTTTTTGTGTTGTTTGTTTTTTATCAGTTTTACTGGTATACTAGTATACCTGAGTTTATGCAAATAGAAAGGCATGAAGTAAAACTTGTCACCCATGAGTTTGGTTCTAGAGACCAGTGATCTCCTAATTCTCTGGCAAGGAGGTAAGAAATGACCACTGGTTGCATGAGACGCAGTTAAAGGATGTGATCCCTCCCTTAAGAAACAAAGCCTAGGCTTACTTGCATATTTTGACTCAGGCCATCAGCTGATAGGAGTAATGATGAGATCACAGTGAGTTCAGAGAATCTGGTTCCTGGGGAGCCATTTTTGCACTGAGAGGGACTTGTGCTGTTTCTTGGGAGAATGGTTTCCAAAGTAGGAATTTTCTTTGTGCATCAGCTTGCTAATTTGTAAAATGGGAAGGATGGGCTAGAAAGCATTAAAAGTGGTGGATAGTCCTTGATTGAGTAGAGGCGGCTGGCCTTGGAAAATGACAAAATGACACAAGAGGGCGTGTTTGGGCGCATGGAGAAGAAGTACTCTTTCTTTAACATTAATTTATTTTAAAATGTTTACACTGTGAAAAAATATTTTCATCCAAATAGAGGCAAAGAGCAAAGTATGTTGTTTGCACTAAATGGGAAAATTTAAACAATTATCTACATAAAATATTTTAAGGGAAAACTTTAAAATTACCATTTAAAATAATGCCATGTGGGTATTTTATCATAATATTACTGATAACAGAAATCCAATAATTATTATGATTTTATCAAACATGAATGAAAAAGAAAATATTGATAAACCCAAAATTAAAATACATAATATACTTCCAGTAAAATACATAACACAAGGACTCAATCTTAGCGACTAATTCCCAAGGCCAATTCTAAGGATGGGAAATTTGGGGAGAAGTGCAGCAGGAGGGAAACAAAATGTAATTCTTACAAAGACTCGAGACAAGTGCAGGAAAGGACGCTCAGTGGTGCTTTCGGACGCCGCTGATAACATGGGAAAGACACAAGGTCCACTGGTTCAGAGCAAGACGTTCTCCATTCTGCCCCAAACAGAAGATTTCAGTGAACCCAGGACTCCAAGGACCTTTGAGGACTGTAGCATATGATGTGTACGGGCACTGGTGGCAGCAGGGGCAGTAAAGTGTCGATCGGGTACAAGGGCACGTAGGCAGCTTCTTGTAGCAGTTAAAAGTCTAGAATGAGAGGATATTTGGTCTTATGGCTGAAGATGGCCTGGAGAAGGCAGAGGCAAGGGATGTATGTGGAGGCAGGTGGTAGAACTTACCTATTAACATCTGAGACATCTGCTATTAGCCACCAGGATCATGAACCAGAAAGGAGAGGCTACGTGGATGAAGTGGTTGGCGTATGTTATTGCTTAATGAATGTTGGCTCATTTTCCTCGTAGATAATTAAAGAAAAATTTAGACCTGAACTTTTTGACAATGACATGAGTTATTTTAATGAACCTCTGTTCTGGTCAATGCATTTGTGTTATCCATTTTACAAATGTATAAGAGAACTTTAAATATATTAAGGCTTTTAAAACCCCCAGTTGTTATTGAGTTGATTCCAACTTCCATGCATGTCAGAGTACAGCTACATATATGTATTTTTGCTTAATTTGGATAAAATACGTAGGTATACAAACCAAAGAGCAGATGCATACAGCAATTTGGAAGACACAAAAATCAGCAGTCATTCTTAAATATTGTGAGATGCAGTTCTTTTTAATAAGATGAATGTGAGTTTGTTAACACACACACACACACACACACACACACACAAAGCTTCTAGTGATGATCGTAAAACTACCCTGGTGCCCATTTTAGATTCATCCAGCAATCATTTACTGTATGCGCACTTTATGGCAAGGATGTAAGAAATGACCAAGACCCTGGGTTCTCCCTCCACTTCCATAGTCTTTAGAAGTTTCATCACAGAACTAATGAGAATGTTGATACATTGTGAAGAATGTAACCAGTGACCCTCCATAATTTTTGTAGTAATGGTAAAATGGAAATGAATTTGTTTTCATGGAAACCACAATTATATATATATAATTGCTTAAAATTTTAAAAATTAATAATATATACTATTGTATAATATTTTTTAAGCAGGAAAGTCATAGTCTAGTCTTAAAATCAGCAGAAGACCCATCTGCAGACCCAAACCTAACCTACTACCTAGTTTAATAAACAACGTTTTTATTTCTATTTTGTCCATGGTTGTTTTCATCTTTCCCTGGCTGAGTTGAATAATTACAATAGATATCATATCACTTGCAAGCCTAAAACAGCTACTGATGTTTATGTAACACAAATGAACAAGTGAGTGTCTTTTAAAGTAACAGATCAATGCTTTCCCAGGTACAGTTCTGGAAGGAGTAGGAAGTCCAAATTAGGATCTCAACCATGCCGATGCCTTCTTTGTGCCGAGCCCAAGCCGTGCTTGGTTCCCCTCACTGCCTTGCCCATGACCTTTACTTGGCATCTGTCTGACTGTATTCTATTCTTTTTAGTAACTCTAAAGTGGTTGATATGCCATTAGCTTCCCCCTTCATTTCCACTTGAGTGTCCACCCTGGCATAGAGGGTAGGCCTTCAACACAGCAGGACACTGTTTCAGAACCTCCCCCACGGCAGTGAGTTTGGTTTGGTTTGGTTTGGTTTGGGGTAAGACATGAATCAATCCATAACAGCTATCTAACCCTTAACAGAAAAAAAGTGTTCTAACCCCTTGTCTAGTTGACAAGATAGGCAAGTAAACAGGCAATTACAATGGAGTGCAGAAGTATATCAAAAATTAAAATGCTAGAAATACACAAAAGGTGCACCTGTAGCAACAGGGAAGGCTTCCTGAAGGAGACATCTTGAAGTGGAGCTTGAGCATGGGGCAGGGATTAGTTGGATGAAGAAGCACAGAAAGGCCTTCTAAGAAAGAAACACTTGTATACTTACCCGGCAGGGGAGAGACCATGATCACGAAGGTGGTTTTCCCAGGGCGAGGCCTAACCATAGCACACCTAATATGCTGACCCCTACGATTTCCCCAGATGTAATAATTGTGGGAGTGGAACTGCAACGTAAAAAAATTCATGACGGCAAACATTTTTAACTGATTTATCCACCGAAGACTACAGTTGTCTGGAACTATGTATGGCTCATTAACCCACTGCCATTGAGTTGACGCTGATTCATACTGACCTTATATCGGGTTTCCAAGGCTGTAAATCTTTGGAGAACAAGTAGCCTCATTTTTTTCCCAAGAAGCAACTGGTAGGTTTGGACCACTGACCTGGTGGCTAGCAGTCCAAAACATATCCAACGGCATCATTAAAATGCCTCATATTATAGAAATGTAACTAACTGAGAAACTGTGTGTGTGTGTGTATGTGTGTGTGTGTGTGTGTGCGCGCGCGTGCGCTCAGCCACAGGGAAACAAAGAAAACACAGAGGATATTAGGAAGCTCTTTTCAGGGATGCAAGCTGATGGTGCACGGATGGTGATAGTGAAAGTAGAAGGAGGAAAGTAGATTAATATGAGATATACTACGTGGGCAGAAGGAACAAGGCTAGGGGCTGCTGCCCAGGTGAATTTCAGATATTCTGCCTTTGCTCAGATGGCTTAAACTCTTTCTGTTACCTATAGTTCATTATTATCTGTGTGATCCTTCTCCACTATGTTGAAGCGCAGCTCGGCACAAGAAATTTAAAGCATTGCTTTTTGTTTCTCAGTCTTCCCTCACAGAACAGCTAGTCCACATACAGAAGAAACTTCCCCTAGAAGCCTAAACATAAGGGATACTATGAATTATGTGACAATATGGAAAGATGGAGAAAATTATTGAAGTTGTCAATAAATTGCTATGTTTCAGTGGGCAAATCCTGGTAAAAACCTCTTTGAAAGCAAAGATGTCGTTTTAAGCACTAAGGTATCCCAACCTAAACCATGACCTTTTCAATTGCCCCACATGCATGTGAAAGTAGGACAATGAGAAAGGAGAGCAGAAGAATTGGTATCTTCAAATTGTAGTGTTGATGAGAATCATCAAATACATCAAGAACTCCAGAAAAGTGAACCAATCAAGCTTAGAAAAAATAAAACCAGAACACATCTTAGAAGTGAGGATGATGAGACTTTGGCTCACTTAAAGTGGACATGCCTATAAGAAATACCAGTTGCAAGAAAATTATATCATGATTGGTAAAGTCAGCAAAAAAAAAACCCTTAGTGTGGTACTTCCATAATTTCATGGCAACTTGATGATGAGAGTGAAGGGGTGGGGTTTAGCTTGTTTAACCTGATGATGCTTCCTGGTGGGTCTGGCCTTCCCATGAGGATATGGGAACTTCCTCTCTTTCTCCCTGGAGGTGTGCCACACTCTCTCTCTCTCTCTGCTTCACCTTCCGGTTGAACAGCCACACTCAGAGAGCTGGAGGAGGCAGTGCTGAGATGCTTCCACCAGCATTGGATCCGCAAGACATTCCACCCCACCAACCTGTGATCTTCCCATATTTGGCATCATAACATGTGGAATTTATGGACTAGTATCTGGCATGTGGACTAATAGCACATTTATGGACTTGAGCTGGACTGGGATGGGCTGTTTTCTCAATATACAACTGCTCTTTGATATAAAGCTCTCTGTTACACACATATGAGTGTCCTTGGATTTGTTTCTCTAGTCAACCAGGCCACGTTTACTAACACACTTAATGAGATGGATGGACGCCGTTGCGCCAACAATGGACTCAAACATACTCATGATCTTGAAGATTGCAGGGCCTGACCACATTTCATTGATGTGCATAATTTTGGTTGCCATAGGTCACAGTAGACTCCATGGCCACTAAGCAACAACAGTGAATGAAGACTAGAAAAGTATCCTGCTGTGATATTTCAATGGAGATTTCATTCTATCAGGCAGAAGGCAGAGAAGCGATTACATATGATTGATGGTTATCTTTACACTTAAATGCTAAGTGACTCAAGTTCACACAAGAGGAAGGAGTCATAACCTGATCATGACCTTAAGCTGATTTGTGTAGCCCCTGTACACTAAGCAAGTAATATGAACCCACTCTCTATTTTTCAAATCAAGTTGATTCACTCAGCTATCTGTTCCAACAAGAAAGCAGGTCATTTAGGGAAATGATGTGGAATCAACCGCTGGAATAGCTATGTAATCAGACAAGTTAAGTGCTCAGCAATTATGCGCCAGTCATAGAAGACTGGTCAATATTTACTGTTTAATAATCGACTAGCTTATTGATTGATTATGAAAGAGGCTTTTCTTCTGAATTCTGACCTCCAAAAACATTAAAATGATTGATTGGTATGAGTCCTTAGGTTATATTGAGAGTAAGAGTTTGGCAGCGCCCAAACGTGGAGAATAGGAAAAGTTTATTTATTGTTTAATGATAATTGCTTGTAACTGAAACTTGTACTCATGAACATACTATCTACTTTATTAAGTTGGCCATGACTAGAGACTTCGGTCTGAAATAAATATGTCCCAGATGGTTATCTAATAAAAAGTTGATCACAAACTGTCTCAGTCAAAAGGTGCCTAATGAGATGGAATTAAAATATTCATTGAACTATCTAGGCAAGAAGTTGGCCTATTCTTCCTTCATTGTTGTTGTTAGTTGCTGTGACTCATGGCATTCTTATGCATAAAAATGAAACATTGTCAGGTCCCAGCAATGCCTATCAGGTGCCATTGAAAAGGTAAGGTCTGGGACTTCCATGAAGATGGTGACTGAGTAACACCACATACCAGTGGAATGCTGCAGAAATCAACCCAGGAGAGTTACGAGGGACATTCCACACCGCCGATTCACAGGAGCAGCATCATAAAGATAAGTAGGCACAGATCCACTAGGTTTTGAGAAGATGGGGGCTTTTGGCTTACCACAGTGGAGGCCAGCTAGGTTTTGACCTTAGACCCGTCAATGCCTCCGCAGGAGCCAGGATCATTTGGAGCTGGTGCAGGGGCTTTGTCTCAACACAGCCACAGCTTGCGGTGCCTCAGAGCATGGATTAGACCCCTCCAATCCTATGGTCAGGGACCAGGGCTCAGCAATATTGACATTTTTGTTCCCCTTTCTTCTCTCTATCACCCCTATTCTCTCTATCTGAGCGGGCTTAGTTTTATTTTACTATTCTTTTTCATTTTTTCCCCCCTGTTTCTTTTTCTCTTCCCTTTTCTCTCACAGGCCATTGCTGACCTGCAGACAACTCCAAATAGCCTAGGGCATTTACACCTGGCTTCCACCCCGCTGGAAAAGTTCCACCCTCTGCAACATAACTGAGACTGAGGAAAGCCTGCACACCTTCCACCAGGGAATACCTGGCCCAACTTCTTCCCTGGGAAATTCCTATCCCACCCTCTGCAGTACTAAACACATGGTGGGAAAGTCCTGCCCACCTTCCTGAAGAGAAATTCTGCTTTCAATGCTGGGAGAATTCCTATCCCTCCTCTGCGGTCCCACATGACTGAGGGAATTTCCACCGGCCTATCGTAGTGCCTCACACGGCTTAAGGCAGGTCATCCAACACATGCAAACGTTCCACAGTTCTGTGGGAACCTCTGCCCAGCCTCCGAAGTGATTTACCTGACCAGGGAAATTCTGCCCACCATTCACGGTGCTCTACACCAAAGCGGGCAACCAGCCATCCTTATGTGGCACTCCCATTGCAGCAGGCACCCCGGCATGCCGTCTTGGGTGTACCAAGGTGTCATGGGCCACACCATCATGGCTTCTTGTGAGATCACCCAGTACAGCACCATCCTCGTGGGTCCACAATCACCCAACCAGCATCCCCTGTGAAGACCATCCACCTTGCCCTCCAAATAACAGGATACTGGCTGACTAGGGAAAGAGTGAAGCCACAGAAAGATAAAGTGGTAGGCCAACTCCATAGTGAAATTAGCTTCAGGCAGTTTGAAGGAGCATTCCTAGGAGTCTCCCAGAAAGAGCCAATGCTCTTAGAACTCCTGGGAAATGGCACCTGACTCCTCTAAAACAATGCAATGCAAACATCCACCAGCCCCAATGACCTCAACAAAATAAAAAACAGGAGAAACTAAAACCAATGATAGAAAATGTCCTGAAGCTAATGATGTGCATAGAAGAAGCAGACATTGATCTGCCACAAAAATAAATTTTCAGAATGCTGCTTGGAGTCATACAAGATAGAGGGGAAACAATAGAGAAAAATGATGAAATTATAGGGAAGATAAATCCATATAGCAAAGGGAAACACAAGAGCTTAGGGATGAGATAACAAAAAACCAGTAGCAGACTCATGGACTTTTAAAAGCAACTGGAGGAAGCAGAGCAGTGCACCAGTGACCTAGAGGACAGCCAAGCAGACTTTAACAACTGTGATCAAAAGTCTAATAAGATCATCAAAGAAGCTGAAGAAAACCTAAGAGCTATGTCTGATGCTATGAAGAAGTACACCATCAGAATAATTGGATTACCAGAGGAAGACACAACAAAGAAGTCATTTGCAACAATAGTCAGAGAATTCTTGGAGGAAAACGTTCCCAGCTTAATGAATGAAAACCAGGCACCATTCAGTAGGCTGAAAGAACACTAGCCAGACTGAATCCCAGCAAGAAGTAACCACGGCATATAATAGTTAAACTATCCAACTTTGAGGAAAAAGACAAAATCATGAGATCAGCTGGGAAAAACAAGCAACCGTATATGAAGTTTCCCAGTTAAGAATATGCTCAAACCTATCAGCAGACACTAAAAAGAAGAAGAGAGAGTGGAGTAATATATTCTAAAAATTGAAGGAAAATAATGTGAACCCAAGAATACTCTACCCAGTCAAATTATCTAACAAGATATATGAAGAAGAATTGTCCCAGATAAGGAAAAACTCAAAGAAAGCATTGGAAGAAACCCAGCCCTAAAACAGATTCTTGCCAACCCAGTAAGGGCACAAGAACAACACTTACCAAGCATAAATAAGAGACCACCACATAGAACAACCTCACTGAGAGGGCAAAAAGAGAGAGAGAGAGAGAAAGCAGAGCCCAAGATAGCATTGGCTTAAAAGTGGAATGAAGTCAAGAATGAAACACACACACAAACACACTTGCACACAAACATGCACATACACTGATAAGAAAGGGAGGTAGGAAAATACCAAAGACAGAAGGTATAAGAGGCCATCATAGATTCCAAAACTGGAGATAATAACCATGAATATCAATGGACTGAACTCAAGCATTAAAATACTGGGGCTGGCAGACTTGTTTAGAATCTAGTGCCTACAAGAGAAACATCTCAAGACTACAGAAGAAAAATAGTCTGGGAATCAAAGACTGGAGAAAGGCAGACCAAGCAAACAACGATTCAAAAGAAGCAGGGGTTGCAGTCCTAATCTAGGATTAAATTTGCCTCAAAGTGCAAGCCATAAAAAGGGATAAGGAGGGACATGATATGAAGCTCAAGGAAATGGTAGACAAAGAAACACTAAGTTTTTAAACATGTATTCCCTGAATGAGAGACCCATTGAATATGTCAACTAATCACTTCAAAAGTTCAAGAAAAAAATCACAGGCTCAACAATTATAGTATGTGATTTCAGTACACCGCTCTTACAAAGATAGATCAGAGGGAAAGAAACTCAACAAAGCGGCGATCGATCTAAACACTACAATTATACAATTTGACCTGATAGATATTTACAGAGCTCTTCATCCAAATCCAAATGGTTCACATTTTTCAAGCTAGCATGGCATATATTCAATGATAGATAACATGCTGGTGCATAAGGCGAATCATATAAATTTATACACATTGATATCATACAGACCTTTCTCTTGGACCATTGTGCCACAAGGCTGGAAATCAACAAAAGGAAGAGTAAGAAAACAAGAGGGAACAATTTGAGAATAAATAGCTCTTTATTACAAAAGGACTATGGACTGGCCCAGATCAGTGATGAAATTTCTATAAGCTAACAAGAATGAGAACACGACGTACCAAAATTTAGGGGAAACAACAATGGCAATTATCAAAGGAAGTTAGATAGTAATACAGGCACACATGAAAAAGGAAGAGAGACTTATGGTGGATATGTTGGCACAAAATTTACAGCAACAAGAGCAGAGTCAGCAGGACTACTACAAACAGCAAAATAAAATAAATAATATAACCAACTCCCCCCAGAAGAATTTCTTTCATCAGAGGACAGCACTGAAGCTACAGCTCAGGGAGAGGGCCATGTCTGATCAGAGCACACAGGAGAAAATGAAGGGGGAGGAAGAGAGAGTGGAGCACACCCTGGCCCACCATTCCTTGAGGATGATATCCCCGCTCAGAGCAGTCAATGAACAGAGAGGACCATATGGCCAGCCCCACTATGAGACAAGACATCCTTCACTGACCCATAGTTCTATAGGGAACAAGACTGGAGACAGTGTGGGAATTGCTCCCGATCTGAACTCACCACACTGAGGCAAAACACTAAGTATGTGCAACAGAAGAGCAAGGGGAACAGAACAAGGGAGTCCCAAGGGAGTACAAAAAATAGACTTTGGGGCCAGGACATGGCACCCTATCAGACTTGACCAGAAAACACACCTAAAGGTCAACAAAACCGTAATTATTTACAGGCTTTTCTTTTTTGGTTATTGATTTTTTTGTTGTTGTCATTTTGTCACTTTGTTTTGCAATGTCTTGTGTTTTTGTGTATATTATTATCTCTGCAGGTCTATCTAGATAAGTTAGGCGGGATAAACAATCTGGAGGAGAAAACAACTGGATCGATGGTTCCTGGGCGACATGGAAGAGTGGGAGGTAGAGGAAAGGAAGTGGTGTTAACAAACGCAGGGGCAAGGGAACAACAAGTGATCCAAAATCAGTGGCAATGGGGGTGTAAGAGGCCTGGTAGGGATTGAGCAAGGGCAATGTAACCGAGAGTAATTACTGAAACCCAAATGAAGGCTGAGAATGATAGTGAGACAAGAGAAAAGTAAAAGGAAATAGGGGAAAGAACTAGGAGGCAAAGGGCATTTATAGAGCTCTATATACATTCATGTAAATATATTTTATATGATGCTGGAAATAGATGTATGTGAATATATTTATAGGTTTAGTATTAAGGTAGCAGATGGGCATTGGGCCTCCACTCAATACTCCCTCAATGAAAAAACACTTTGTTCTATTAAACTAACATTCCATGGTGCTCACCTTCCCAACACAACCACTGAAGACAACTGGGTGCATAAGAAAATATGGTGAAGAAAGCTGATGGTGAACAGCCATCAAAAGATATAGCATCTGGGATCTTAAAGACTTGAAGGTAAACTAGCAGCCATCAAGCTTTGAAGCAACAAAGTCCACATGGAAGAAGCACACCAGCCTGTGTGATTATAAGGTGTCTATAGGATTATGTATCAGGCATCAAAGAGCAAAAAATAATTATACTGTTGTGAATGAGGGGGGTTGCAGATTGTGGATGCAAAGACCATCCGTAGGCTACTGGACATCCCCTTACAGAAGAGTCACGGGGAGAAGAGCCATTCAGGGTGCAGTGTAGCAATGATGAAACATACAATTTTCCTCTAGTTCCTAAATGCTTCCTCCTCCCTGACTATCATGATCCCAAATCTAACTTACAAATCTGGCTAGACCAGAGGATGTACACTGGTTCATATAGGAACTGGAAACTTAGGGAATCCAGGACAGATGAGCCCTTTAGGATTAGTCATGAGAGTGGCGATACCGGGAAGGTGGGGTAGAAAGGGGGAACCAATTACAGGGATCTACATATAACCTCCTCCCTGGGGTCCAGACAAAAGAAAAGTGGGTTAAGGGAGACATCAGACAATGTTAGATATGACATAATAATAATTTATAAATTATCAATGGTTAATGAGGGAGGGGGTGGGGAGGGATGGGATAAAAATGAGGAGCTGATATCAAGGGCTCAAGTAGAAAGCAAATGTTTTTAGAATGATAAAGGCAACAAATGCACAAATGTGCTTGACACAATGATGTATGTGTTGTATGTATGGGTTTTGATAAGAGTTGTATGAACCCTCAATCAAATGATTTTTAAAAATCAGGGCTGAGAATCAGGAGAGTGAAAATAAGAAAACTATGGAAAAATTTATGCTGCTAAAAGTTGATTCTTTGAAATGATAAACAGGAACGACAGACCGCTGTCAAACCTTATTTTAAAAAGGGTGGGGATACATGTCAATAGCAAAGATGAGGGATCAAAGAGGGGACATTACAACAGACCCTAATGAAATCAAAAGGATAATTACACCATAAAATGAAGGACTGTACTCTAATGAATTCAACAACTTGGAAGACATGGACAAATTGTTGGAAAAACAATCCCTTCCTAGACAATCTCCAATGGAAGTCAAGAATCTTAACAGACTCAAATCAATAGAAGAAACAGACAAGGTTATCAAGGGATTACCAACAAAATATCTCCTGAAACAGATACTTCACAGGAGAATTCTACCAATCTTTCAGGGAAGAACTGACACCAGTCCTACACAAACTCTTCCAAAACATAAAAAAGATGTCAAACTCCTTCTATGAGTTAATTAAGGAAATTGGTCAAAAACTACAGACCAATATCATTAATGAACATTGACACAAAAGTCCTTAATAAAATATTAGCCAATACAATACAAAAGTATACAAAACAAATCATTCACCATGACCAAGCGGGGTTCATATCGGATATAGGGATAGTTCAACATATGAAAGACATAAGTATCATTTGCCACATTTACATGTAAAATTATAAGAACCACTTGATTATATCGATACATTTGGAAAAAGCATTCGACAGCATCCAACACCAGTTCCTGTTTAAGACACTCAAGAATGGAATGAAAATGCATCAACCTATATATGAAAACCCAACAGCCAACGTGGTAGTCAATGGAGAAAAGACTAACACAATCCCACTGGCAAAGGGGATCAGACAAGGATGCCCCTTGTCCCCACTCTTATTTACCATCATATTGGAGGTTTTAGCCAACAGCATAAGGCAAAGAGAAAATGTTCCCAATCTTTAGCCATAAGGGAAATTCAAATTAAAACAACTATGAGATACCACTTAACATCCTCAAAGACAGCCGAACTCAAAAATCAGAAAGCAATAAGTGTTGGAGGGGCTGTGGTGAGATGGGAAAATTCTTGTCCACTGCTGGTGGACCTGTAGGTATGTATAGCCACTATTGAAATCGATTTAGAGATATCTAAAACAGATGGGAATTGAGCTGCCATATGACGCAGCAACCCCCTACTGGGCATATACCCAGAAGAGGCAAGAAACAAACCACGGCCATACATCTGTGCTCCAGGGTTCATCGTGGCACAGTTCACAATTGCAAAGAGTTGGAATCAAACCAAATTTCCATCAACGGATGAATGGATTAAAAAACTGTGGTACATACATACAATGGAGTACTATGTATCCCTAAAAAGCAGTGATGAATGCATGAAGCACATTGCTGCATGGAACAAACTGTAGAAAATTATGCTAAGCAAAGAAAGCCAAGCACAAAACAAGTACAACATGAGTCCACTGAGGTAAGCTTAAAAAATGCAGAGGGGCTTAGGGAAAAAGCTACTGTATACAAACATTCCTGGGGTGAGGTCCAGGTAGAATGGCAGGGGCCAGACCAAATCCAGGGATACGTATGGTAGCCAAATAAAAAGGAGGGGGAAAAATAAAAAAAATGGGTAGCCGGGGAACAGGGCAGTAACCCACCCAAGAGGAGGTTATTGTTTATCTCTCCACAGGGAAAGAGGGACCAGACTTCAACCTGGTGCTCCAAGACATGAATGTAACATACCGGCAGGGAACCAATAGAGAGGTCTGAGGGGCCGATAGAGAAGCAGGGAACCAAATAGAGAGGTCTGAGGGGCCGATCCCTATCCCAACTACGTGGACAGCCCCCACCTCCCCACAGAAGAATTCATTTCAAAGGACAGCACTGAAGCTACAGCTCGGGGAGAGGGCCATGTCTGATCACAGCACTCAGGAGCAAATGAAGGGGGAAGAAGAGAGTGGAGCACATCCTGGCCCACCAAGTCTTGAGGATGATATCCCTGCTCAGAGCAGCTAACCCACAGAGAATACCACATGGCCAGCCCCACTATGAGATACAACATCTCTCAATGACCCATAGTCCTACAGGGGACAACACTGGAGACACAGTGTGGGAATTCCTCCAGATCTGACACCATCACACTGAGGCAAAACACTCAGGGAATGCAGCAGAACAGCAAGGAGAGCAGAGCAAGGAAGTCCTGAGGGAGTATCAAAATTAGACTTTGGGGTCAGGGTGTGGTACCCCATCAGATTCAACAAGAAAATACTCCTAAAAGTCAACAAACAGACCTGGAACTATATACGGGCTTTTCTTTTTTGTGTCATTGGTTTGTTGTTGTTGTTTTCTTTTCTATTGTCGCTTTGTTTTTCTCTTTCTTGTTCTTGTGCATATTATTATCTCTGCAGGCCTATCTAGATAAGATAGGCAGGATAAACCATCTGGAGGAGAAAACAACTGAATTGATGGTTCCCGGGGGACATGGGAGAAGGGGAGGTGGGGGAAAGGAAGTGGTGTTAACAAACCCAGGGACAAGGGTACAACAAGTGATCCAAAATCAGTGGCAAGCAGGATGTAAGAGGCCTGGTAGTGATTGATCAAGCGCAATGTAACTGAGAGGAACTACTGAAACCCAAATGAAGGTTGAGCATGATGGTGGGACAAGAGAAAAGTAAAAATAAATAGAGGAAATAACTAGGAGGCAAAGGGCATTTATAGAGATCTAAATACAGGCATGTTCATATGTAAATATATTTTATATGATGATTGAGAAATAGATGTATCTCCATATATTTATAGGTTTAGTATTAAGGTAGCAGGTGGACATTGGGCCTTCACTCAAGTACTCCCTCAATTCAAGAACAGTTTGTTCTATTAAACTAGCATTCCATGATGCTCACCTTCCTGGCATGATCACTGAAGACAAAGCAGGTGCCTAAGCAAATGTGGTGAAGAAAACTAATGATGCCCAGCTATCAAAAGATACAGCATCTGGCGTCTTAAAAGCTTGAAGATAAACAAGCAGCTCTCTAGCTCAGAAATAACAAAGTCCACATGGAAGAAGCATACCAGCCTGTGTGACCAAGAGGTGTCCATAGGATCAGATATCAGGCATCAAAGAACAAAAATATCATATCGTTGTGAGTGAGGGGGAGTGCATAGTGGAGGCCCAAAACCTATCTGTAGGCAATTGGACAACCTCTTACAGAAGGCTCACAGAGAGGAGATGAGCCAGTCAGGGTTCTAAAAGACTTCCTCCCCGCCCCACCCCCACCCCCGCCACTATCATGATCCCAATTCTACCTTACAAATTCGGCTAGATCAGAGAGTGTACACTGGTACAGGTAGGAACTGGAAACAGAGAATCCAGGACAGATGATCCCTTCAGGATCAGTTATGAGAGTGGGGATACTGGAGGGTGGAGGGAGGGTGGGATAGAGAGGGCGAACCAATGCCAAGGATCTACATTACATATAGCCTCCTCCCTGGGGGACAGACAACAGAAAAGTGGGTGAAGGGAGACATCAGTCAGTGTAAGGCATGACAAAATAATAATAATTTATGAATTATCAAGGGTTCATGGGGGAAGGGAGAGCAGGGAGGGAGGGTAAATACCGAGGAGCTGATACCAAGGGCTCAAGTAGAAAGTGAATGTTTTGAAAATGATGAAGGCAACAAATGTGCTTGACACAATGGGTGGATGGTTGGATTGTGATCAGAGTTGTACGAGTCCCCAATAAAATGATTTTTTTAAAATAGGAAAGGTAACATCTGAACAGACTTGATGGAGGTGATGCAATTGCTCTTCTCTGTGATTGCAGGTGTGATTTGGACTGACTAGACAAATTAATCTATCATACATATTGATTTATTGGAATCCTGTTTATATAAAGCTATCTTTACAAGTCAGACGAGTCCGTCTGCATCATGGAAGACAGGGCGAATATGGCAACTGCGAAAGAGGAGGCACCTTCGTCAATTGGATTCTCTTCACCCTTTGAATTACCAGTTCAAACTCATCCAATCTGCCAGTTCTGAACTCATCCAAAGTGGGTGAAAACCATCAGAAAACATTGAAGATTTACCTAAAAGACGTTTAAAAGTCAAAGACAATGTTAAGAAATCGCCTGAGTCATGGTATTTTTGCTCAATGCGATAGCATATCATTCCACCTTGAATTAACAAAGCATTTTATTTGGTGAACCAATCACGGCTGTGAAGGAAGACCACAACGCAGAAATACAAGCACTGGGGGAAGAGCTGGCCACACAGAGAACACGATTGCTTGACAACAGTGGGATTTTTAAGTGGTAACTGGTAGAAATAAAAAAATGATACAAGTCAATCAAATAAAAGGGAGAGGACATTTCAAACACAAAGACTAAATTGAAAGGTGCACAGTGGAATACAGACACTGCAAAAGAACATAGTGAGCAAGCTGGTGGGTACCAACTACAAAAATGAAATGATGACAAGGACAGGGATAATAAAGGGTTGGAGAGAAAAGGGGTGATATCCAATTATAGGCCAAGATCATCATTGGAGCCCACACCAAAAAAAATTAAATAATGGAAAATGAATGAAAACAATTTATAAATTTTGAGGACTTCTGCCCTAGTGTACTACAAAATTTCACCCAGAGAGCTCAAAGCCAAGACATCTCCTAATAATACTATTGGCTTCATAAAATAAGAAAGAATGCAGGGCGGCCCCAATCCCAAATACATGGACACCTCCTCTCCCCAGAAGAATTCACTTCAAAGGACAGCACTGAAGCTACAGCTCATGGAGAAGGTAGTGTCTCACCAGAGCACAGCAGCAAACGAAGAGGGAAGGAGAGAGAACACATTCTGGCCCACCAAGCCCTGAGGATGATATTCCTGCTCAGAGTAGCCAGTGCATGGATAGGACCTTAGGGCTGGCCCCACTACGAAAGGACATCCCTCACTGATCCATAGTGCTATGGGGGACAACACTGCAGACACAGTGCAGGAATTGTGCCTAATCTGACGACACTACGCTGGGGCAAAATGCTAAGGGCATGCAACTGAGCAGCACGGGGAACAAAGCAATGAAGTCCCCTGGGGAATACCAAAAATAAACCTTGGGGTCAGGGCGTGGCACCCCACCAGACTTGACCAGAAAACACTCAACCTACAGATCTGGAACTATTTATAGGCCTTTTTTTTTTGTCATTGGTTTGTTGTTGTTTTGTTTTATTGTTTTCTTTTGCTCTGCCTTGCTTTTGTGCTCATTATTGTCTCTGCATATCTATCTAGATAAGATAGATGTGATAAACAATCTGGAGGAGAGAACAACAGGACCAATGGTTCTGGGGGGGACATAGGAGAGGGTGGAGTGGGGGAAAGGAAGTGGTGTTAACAAACCCAGGGACAAAGGAACAATAAGTGATCTAAAATCAATGGCGTGGAGGCGTAGGATGCCTGGTAGGACTTGATCAAGGGCAATGTAACCGAGAGGAATTACTGAAACCTGCATGAAGGCTAAACATGATAGTGGGACAAGAAGAAAGTAAAAGGAAATAGATGAAAGTATGAGGAGGCAAAGGGTATTTATAGAGTCTAAATATAGGCATATACATATGTAAATATATTTATATAAAATAATAGGAAAATAGATCTCTGTACATGTATTTATAGATCAAGTATCAAGACAACAGACAGACATTGTACCTCTACTCAAGTACTCCCTCAACACAAGAACACTTTGTTCTAATAACCTGGCTTTCCGTGATGCTACACAATCGCTGAAGACAAAATGGATGTATAGCAAATATGGTGAAGAAAGTTGATGATGCCCGACTATGAAAAGTTGTAGCGTTTGAGGTCTTAAAAGCTTGAAAATAAACAAGCACACCAGCCTGTGTGATCATAAGGTGTCGATAGAATCAGGTATCAGGCATCAAAGACCCAGAACAAAAAAACACATCATTGTGAATGAGGAGGAATGCAGAGTGGAGACCCAAAGCTCATCTGTAGACAGTTGGACATCCCCTTTACGGAAGGGTCGTGGGGAGGAGACAAGCCGGTCAGGGTGCAGTACAGCCCCGATGAAACATACAACTTTCCTCTAGTTCTTTAATGCTCCCTCCCCGGCCCTCCACTCCACTATTATGACCCCAATTCTACCTTAAATCCACTGGAACAGAGGATGCACACTGGTACAGATCAGAGCTGGAAACACACGGAATCCAGGATAGATAAACCTCTCAGGACCAATAATGAGAGTAGAGATACCAGGAGGGGAAGGGAAGGTGGGAGAGAAAGAGAAACTGGATCGAAATTATGTACATATAACCCCCTCCCTGAGGGATGGACAACAGAAAATTGGGTGAAGGGGGCAGACATTGGTCAGTGTAAGACATGAAAAAAAAAAGTCTATAAGTTGTCAAGGGTTCATGAAGGAGGGATGGTGAGGGAGGGAGGGAAAAAGTGAGGAGCTGATACCAAGGGCTCAAGTGGAAATCATATGTTTGAAAATGATGAGGGCAACAAATGTACAAATGTGTTTGACACAATGGATGGATGGATGGATGGATGGATGGATGGATGGATGGATGGATGGATGGATGGATGGATGGATGGATGGATGGATGGATTGTGATAAGATCTATATGAACCCCCAATAAAATGATTTTTTTAATGGGAAAGAATCTTTTAAACTATGAACCAAGCAAAAAGTCATCTATTAGGGAAATCAAAACAGACTATTACAATAATGTATGAGAAGGCTTCAAAAGGTTTGTGGGAAAGTTCCTTGTCTTTCAATTCAATTTTGTCATGAATTTTTTTAGGTCCCATCCTTGGACACTGGAAATAGGTGAGCAACACTGGTAACATTCTCCAAGAAAAAATGTTAAACCAAGGATCTGATTATTTTACGTCAATAGACCAGGTATTCTTTTAAGTAAATAGACCACAGGAAATATTTGAAGATCCTTAGTGTATGCTTTTCACTCGAAATAAGACGGGGAGAGCGAGCTGCCTCTGCTGACTTTTGCTGAGTGCGCTGGACCTTCCGTGGCTTGTCGAGGACTGCATGCGCTTCCCGTGACCCCTGGCAACGTGCCCGCTCCATGCACGTTTTCAAAAACCATCCACATCCACGGGCAGCTGGTGACCCTGGTCAAGAAGCGGAGCTTTGTGTGCGTCTTCACCAACATGGCCTCACGAGGAGGCAAAAGAGATGTAAACACATTCCCAGCTCGCCGGCCTGCTGGCTTGCGCTCTGCTCAGTGCGGCTTGCGTGTCCTGGCTTCCCCGGGAGCCGGGGAGTAACACCCAGATTCCAGCATTCTTGGCGACAGTCACATTCCATAAGCACAGCAAAGTCTTCATGAAGTGAGACGACGCCCACCCACTGTGGAAGTGGAAGAAAGCCCAGCTCCCGGAGGGGAAACCCTGGGGAATACCATCAAATGGAACGTCACCAAGTTCCTCAGCGACCAGAAGGGCTGTGGGGTACAGTGGTAAGGACCCGTGGGGGAACCCCCGGTGATACAGAAGGACACGCCCTGCTACTTCTTGCTACCTGTAAGCCCACAAGGCCCCCAACCCAACCCACCATCCCCCGCGTCTTGGACACCTTCCTTCTACCAGGCACCCATGAGGGCCTTCCTCCAAACCCGCTTGCGCTGCTGGTGGGGCAACCCTGAGAATCCACGGAGGAAGGTCCCCAGACCCCCAGCAAGCACCCCTTATGGGAAAGGCGCTGAAATCAGTACGAGAAGAAGAAGAAGAAGAAGAAGGAGAAGAAGAAGAAGGAGGAGGAGGAGGAAGTATAGAAAATAAATTCCAACCAATTGCGTGTAACCGTGGCATGTGCGTACAGGTACGGGTGTGCAAGCTTATATATTCTTAGGAGACAATGTCACAAATGCTTTCCAGACATAACCAAATTCATGGCAAGGCATGTTTTCTGAGAGGCATAGGAGCTGAGGACTCCTGTCCTGGGATCACTCGTCAGTAGGCCAGTCTGTGAGGTTTCTCCAGTGGGTAATACCTTGGTTCTTGGCTTCACACAACCAAAGAATTAACGTCGAAGCAGGTTTGTAATCCAAAAGGGTTTTTATGAAGGGTGGGACAAGTTTCAAGTTTTACACTGTCAGAAGGGTTCACAACTGGGCACCCACACGTGCAGAACTGGGGGGTATTTCAGCGGCCAGAGAGCATGAGGTATAAGAGCAAAGGGTGTGTGTGTGGGGGGGGGGGGTATATAGAGAGAGAAAGTAGTGGTGGTATTAGTGGGGACAAACGAGAGAGTGTCAGAGCATGCTCCCTGCCTGGATTCTGGTCCACCTCCTGGCTGGGGGAAGGCGTGTTGAAGGTATTGGTTGACCCCATTGGCTGGGTTGAGCCCACCTGGGTGGTGTCATCAGTCTGGGCCTAGTTTGGACCTCCCACCTGGCTCGGGGCTTGAATAGGAGCACGCTCAGCTTGGGGTCTTCATAGGTGTCTAATGGTTGCCTAATTTCCTTCCAACCTCTTCTAGGGGCTTTTGCAGGCATGGGAGGGACGGCTCCCTGTCCCTAAATTTAGCTACCTCACAGGTCCTGCATCTGAACAAGACATTTAACACCCAGCATTTTGTCTCTACTCATTAGGAGCAGAGGAGAAAAAAGGCCAATGTGGCCCAGAAGAAATTAGTTTACAGAGGTAATAGTCTGTACATACCATGACCTCCTCCACCTAAGAGTTGAGCAACAAAATGGTGGCTCTCGTGGAGGCCTGCACCCTGATAGGATGGACAAAAATAAAGAACAGAATCTTTTAAAAATGCAAAATGAGACTCAAATTTATTAGCAAACTTTCACCAAATACACACACACACACATACATATATATAAAAGTGAGAATGGGGTGTGAGTTATCGTCTGCTACTATAACATACATAGATACCACAAGTGAGTGTTTTAGATTTTTTTGTCTCAAAACCATTTTATTGGGAGCTAATATGGATATTATAGCATTCCACATTCAATCACGTCGAGCAGTATTGATGATTGCTACCATATTCAGTTTTAAAACATTTTGTTCCTTCTTGAGCTCCTTGATATCCACTCCCCTATACTCTCCCACCTCTCCCACCCTACCCCCACCCAACCCCTTCTTCTACTGTTGTCTCTCTAGGTTCATCGATCCTGGGTTTCATATACTGTAAAACAGAAAAACACATAACAAAGATTCAAGAAAATACTTCAGCTACAAACCCATTATGAAAAAAGAAAAGATTTAAAACCAGATCAGGCCCAGAGTCCATCAAAGTGGGGATCGAACACAAGGTTTTAACTGTTCAAATCAGATTTATCATTTTGATCTCCTATAGTCACTTCTCCAGTACTCTGTGTGGTAACCAGTTTATTCTCATCCCTCAATGATGAATAGAAGGAAACCACTGGAGGCTTATTGTGTAGTCTGGGTAGACTGGAGGAAAAAAATCATAGCTACTCATATGTGTATAAGAAAGAGGTTTATATACAAGAGCAATTGAATATTGAGAAAACATCCCAGCCCTTTCCAGGTCAAATTCATAAATCTGATATTAGCGCGTATGTCTGATACCTCTCTTAAAGTCCTCTTCAGACTCATGAAGCACATGCAATGATGCCAAATGCAGGAAGATCACATGCCACTGGGTGCAAAGTCCTGTGGATCCTGTGGTGGTAGAAGCATCTCAGTGCTGACGAGGGTCTCCATGTGGTTCTTCCAGTTCCCAGGGCATGGAGTCTTTCAGTATCGTGCGTCCTGTTAGTAGAACATCTCTCAGGGAGTGAATCTTGAGTCTCCAAGGGAGTGAGCAGAGAGAGAGTGTCTCCCACCTCCAAGGAGAATTTCCCAGAATCCTCAGGAGAAGGCCAGGCCTCATTGGCTATGACCCAATTGACAGACTAGACTCCACCTCTTCACTCTTAATCCTCTCAAGTCCCAAACTGACACCAGATGATGTAACTACCACATTTCTTTTCTTTGGTTCTCTTTTTAAGATCATTCAATTGGGAGCTCTTACATCTCTTATATCAATCCACACATCAATTGTATCAAGTCTATTTGTACATATGTTGCCATCATTATTTTCTAAACAGTTACTTTCTATTTGAGCCCTTGGTATCAGCTCCTCTCTTTCCCCCTCCCCCTCCCATCCTCGTGAACCCTTGATAAATTATTAATTATTGTTTTCATATTTTATACTGACCTCTGTCTCCCTTCCTCCATGGTTTCTTCCCCCCTCATCTCCCCACCTCCTCCTACCCTCCTGGTATCACTGCTCTGACTTCTATTCCTGAAGGGTTTCTCTGAGCTGGATTCTGTGTGTTGTGAGCTCTTATCTGTACCTGTGTGCATGCTTCTGTTTAGCCCTCAGTGAAAGGCAGGATTGGGGTTATGATAGTGGGGTGTGAGGAATCCTCAACAAACCAGAGGAATAATGTATGTTTCACTAGTGTTATACTGCACCCTGGTTGACTCATCCTTTCCTTGTGACCCTTCTGTGAGGGATGTCCCATTGTCTACAGATGGGTTTTGGGTCTCTGCTCTGACTCCTCTCGTTCTCAACAATATGTTTTTTGTTTGTTGGTTGGGTTTGGGTCTTCTGGTGCCTGTTACCTGGTCCCATCAACACCTCAGTATCACACAGGCTGGTGTGCTTATTCCATGTGGGTTTGTTGCTTCTCTGCCAGATGGCCACTTGTGTAACTTCAAGCCTTTAAGATCCCAGATCTTATATCCTTTGATAGCTGGGAACCATCCGTTTCCTTCAGCACATTTGCTGGTGCACCTATCTTATCTTCAGCAATCATGCCTGGAGGGTAAGCATCACAGAATTCCAGATTGTTAAAACAAAGTGTTCTTGCATTGAGGGAGGGCTTGAGCAGAGGCCCAAATCCGTCCACATCCTCAATGTATTGCCATATAAATATATGTACCTAGGCCAATACCTCTATTTTTATGAATTAATGTATTTACATAAGTGCACACTTATGTTTATACTTGTATCCATAGCTTTCCTTCCTAGATTTTTCTTCTGGTTCCTTTTTTTTTCCCCTTCCTCTTTTTCCATCATCATGCTCACCCTTCTTCTGCCTCATAGTAGTTCCTCTCAGTTAGAGTGCTGTTGCTCCAACACCACTAGGATCTCTACGTCCTCCTCGTTGTTGATTTTAATTCCCTAGTTGTTCCCCTGTCTATGGCCTTGTTTGCTCACTGCTCCCTTCCCCTACCTCCCCCTACCCTGAAGTCCCTCTGGAACTGCTTGTCCTGTTGCTTTCTCTTTGGGCTTGCTTCCCATGCCTCATACATAGGTAGACAAACCAACAATAATGCAAGCAATACAGAAAGAAAGCAAAAGACCGAATAAAAACAGAAAAGGAAAAACGTATTAAAAAATAATAATACCTAGCCAAAAAAAAAAAAAACTAAATGAGAAAGCATAGACAATTCCAGGTTTATCCACTGACCTTTAGGACTATCTCCCTACTGGTCCTGGGGGTCCAGGAACTGCCCCTCCTAACCTGGTCTATTTGGGGGGCTCCTCAGGTGTTTTGTGGCTTTGCTTTGCTCTCATTGCTAATCAGTTATGTTCCCTTCTTGGTTTCCCCACTGTGGGGGGGTTCAGACTACACTCACTCCCAGCCTTGTGTCCCCAGTATTGTCCTCTGTCTCGGTATGCTCCAGCAAGGGGACATCATGTCTGGAGCTGTTGTCGGCCCCACAGGCTTCTCTGTGCCTTAGCAGCTCCATACATGGACGTTGTCCTTAGGGCTTAGTATGCTGACATGGGGTCTAGACCCTTACTTTCTATTTTTCCTTGGTTTGCTTCCTGTAGGCATGGCATGTCAGCCCGTCTCCCCAACCTGTAGCTGTACTGTTATCCTCGTAGCACATACTTCTAGGGAGGGTCAGTTGCCTCTGATTGGGGCTGGCTCTGTAGCCCTATCTGTTCATTTGTTGCTCCCTGTGGTTATGTTGCTCTCAAGGTTTAGTGTGCTGTGGTGGAGTCTGCATGCATACTACCAATTCTGTGGAGACATAACCAAGACTCTCCTCCTGGGTGCGGGGGGGGGGGTTAACACCCTGCTCTCCCAGTGTCATCATCTCCCATTATTATCCCCCTTTTCTCCCTCCCCCTTCTCCCCTTCTTTGTGTTGGAATGACATGTACATCCTTGGGTTTGGCCTGTCCCCCACCCGACTACCTATATACCAACCCATATAGTGTGCATTAAGTGACTTTTCTTCTCTACCTGTTGTGCTGATTATACTTTACCTCGGGGGACTCATGTTGTACTTTTCCTTTTGTGATTGGCTAACTTCACTTTACATAACTTCCTCCAACTCTTCCCATGAAGCAATGTGCTTCATGTGATCAGCAGGGCTTTTTAGTGATGCATAACCTAAGTGTTCCATTGTGTGTATGTGCCAGAATTTTCTAATCCACTCAGCTATCAATGGGAATTTAGGCTGTTTCCAACTCTTTGCGATTGTGAATTGCGCCACAATAAACAGTGGAGTGCAGGCGACTGGTGTGATTTATTTCTTACCTCTTCTGGGTATATGCTCAGCAGAGGGACAGCTGGATCATAAGGTAGCTAGCTCAGTTTCCACTTGCTGTAAATATTGCCAGATAGCTTACCACAGAGGCTGCACATATACACCCAACAACCAGCAGTGGAGGAGAGTTTCTATCTTGCCATATCCCCTCCAACATTGGTTGCTCTCTGATTTTCTGATTTGGGCTATCTTCAAGGGTGTTTGTTAGCTGGTATCTCAAAGTTGTTTTAATTTGCATTTCTCTGATGGCTAATGGTCAGGAGCATTTGCTCATATGTTTATTGACCATTCAGGTCTCCTCCCTAGTGAAACTTTTGTTCAGATCTTTGCCCGCCTCCTGGTAGGTGAACTGTTTTCCTCTTTTGCAAGCCAGGAGAGTGTAGTAGATTTTAGTAATACGCCCTTTGTCTTTATGTCATTGCTAAAATCCTCTCTCAGTCTGTGGGTTGCCTTGGTATCCTCTTGGTGAAGCCTTTCCACACACACAGGTGTTTTATCCTAAATATATCCCACTTGTCGATTTCAGGTTCACCTGTGTGTGTATCCTTCCCTATTGCAGTGAGCCTATTTATTCCCTGAGCCAAGTTCTTAGGTTTGTTCCGGTTCCTTCTTTGATGATCCTGATATCTCCTCAGTCTGTGATCCACCCTGAGTTTCTTCTTGTGCATGGGGGCAAGGTAAGTATCTTGTTTCATTTTTCTACAGGTGGATATCCATTGCTTCCAGCACCACTTGTTAAAGAGGGCATCCACCTCCCACCTGATGCTTTTTAGCCCTTGTCGAAGATCATTTGTTTATATGCTGATGGTTTTGTGTCTGGGCTTTCTGTTCTTTTCCATTGGTCTGAGTATCTGTCATTATTCCAGTACCATGCTGTTTTGACCACCGTGGCTGTGTAGTAGGCGTTAAAATCAGGCAAGCCCTCTGACTTTGTCCTTCTTGAGGAGTTCTCTGCTAATTCTGGACTTCTTCCCGCTCCATAAGAAATTGGTGGTCAGTTTTTACAATTCGTTGAAGGTTTTTGGTATTTGAATTGGGATAGCGTTAAACTTTATAATGTCTTGGGTGAGATTGACATCTTTACTATATGAAGGCTTATTTTCTGTGTAGATCCTACAAATGTATCTTGGGTTTCCACTGTCATCCATAAACTTTTGCAAACCAGAATCTCACAATTTAAACTCTAACATTCTAGTTCCTCCTTCTGTTTTGGATTATATGATTTATAATCCTTGGGTCACAGATGTGGGTGTGTTTGTTCCATGTGGACTTAGGTGACATGACACTTGGATGGCTGCTTGTTCAGAAATAAGATTTTAAGACCCCAGAAACTATTCTAACAGCCAGGCACCATCTAGTGTTCTCACATCTTCTATGTTTCCTTCATGAGGGTGAGTATCAAGCAGTGCCATGTGGTAAGGACTAATTGTTCTTAACTTGGAGCTAGGATTTAGTGTGAGGCCAAAATCCATTCCTGGATCCATGCTCTTTATTTGTCTTTGTCTGTAACTTAGAGGTCTCCATGTTAATTTATGGTAGAGATGATCTTATTGATCATTTCCCTGGAACATAAGGATTTTCTGTTGATAGTGTCATGAATTAGCTCCTGGTACTAACTTTTCAATGTTGAGAGAAGGGTATTAGACCAGCATAGGCTAACAAGTGAGTGGTTTTAACACAATAAAGTTAGTTTCTTATAGTTTAGGAGGCTAGAAGTACGAATTCAAGACACCACCTCTAGGGGAAGGCTTTCTCTGTTGGCTATAGGAGAAGGTCCCTGTCTCTCTTCACCTTCGATTCCTCAATTCCTTGATGATCTTCATGTGGCATGGTGTCTGTCTTCCCTCCTATTTGCTTTCTTCTCCAGATCCCGTGTGATGGTTACATAATTTCATGTGAACTTGAAGATATAAAAGTGTAGGGATGGTATTCAACCTGTCAATCAGGTCACAGCTGATGATACCTCTTTGTGGGTGTGGCCTTCTCCTAAAGAGGGTCCAGGAAAAGTCCCCCTGTCTCTCTGCCTTGAACTTCCTGCTTGCTGGCCATCATGAGAGCTGCTGGAGCCCTGCCATGTTTCCACTAACCTTGGATCCACACGACTTTGCATCTACCGGCCTGTGATCTTCTTGCACTCTGCATCATTGCATGGAGCTGTGTGAGTCTGAAGACAGATTATGGACTAGTATTGGACTTATGGACTTGAGTTGAACTGGCCTGTGATGCCTTCCATATGTGTGTGTGTATGTGTATGTGTTTTTGTGTGTGCACAAGAGAGAGCTTTATATCAAAGAATAGTTGTATATTTAGAAAGCATCCTAGCCCAGTCCAGATCAAGTCCATAAGTCCAGTATTAGGCCCTATGTCTGATACCAGTCTATAAATTCCTCTTCAGACCCATGCAACATGTGCAATGATGCTGAATGGAGGAAGATCACAGGCCAGTGGGTGGAAAGCCCTGTGGATCCAGTTCATGGTCACCAAAATATTCCTGGCTCCTAAGGGCCTGGGAGAGATTGTCACTGCTGTAGCCAAAAGACAGAAATCAGGTTGATTTTAAAAAATTCTACATTTATTTCTGCATGTGCTGACAGAAGGAAACCGTAGGATTTGCTACCTCCGAACTGCTTCTAAATTTAGTCAAAATCAAACAAGTTATATACCTTAAACTATGTGACAAGAAACAGGCTTTGCAATAATCCCTGGAGGTAACTAACAGGCTTTACAATCATCAGAGGGCTATTAAGCAATAGAACAAATGGGAGCAAGATTTACAAGAAATCAGTTTCTATTTCCTTCCCCCAAGGGACTAACGGGACCAACAATGGCTATCTTCATAACTCCAAGAGCTGTCAGATGCTTATCCCCTAAGGAAACCTCAGGCCAGTACCCACTAAGTTGGCAGGCTCCTTCCTGAATTATAGCATCCTTGACCAATTAACAGGTTTCGAAACAGGCCCGTGCCTTAAATCATTAACAAACTTAAAAGGAATTTTTTTACTATAAAGGAGGGGGCTCTTACATTCTCAGTCCCTTTTAACAAACTAAATCTCAGCAGACCAAATCCCAAACCATGTTACATTTCCAGTATTTGATTAATAGCAAACGAACTCCTTCACCCCTCTATCAATACCATTTCAGTTGCTCTGGCTTCTTGCTATCGCTTTCATCTTAGCATAGTAAAGCAAAGACATTCCTTCACAAAAATAAAGGGAAGGAGCTTGTTCACAGATTTCCTTGTCTATAGGGGCCTTTGAAAAGTTTGTGGAAATACTCCACTGTCTTCTAATTCTGCTTCTCCCAAAAACGTTAAGTCCTCCTAAAGTCTCTCCCGACAAGTATATCGACTTTCTTCAGAGTAGGCTGGGCTGCCCTGGAGTGAGATGCTGCCTGAGAAACTTCTGGATCTCCTTCCAAGAATGTTCCTGTGCCATGGCATGAGGGATTACCTCTCCTCCCCAGAGCATTGGAAGGTTAAGGCACCATGAGCCAGAGCACAGTGGGGCATAGCAAGGTTCGATCAGATGGCCTGCCCCAGGGTAAGACAGCAAGGTCCAATTGTTCTTCCCGTGGCTCATCAGCTGTTCTATGGCACCTTCCGCATTCGCTTTGCTGTTCATAGTCTTATCGGCTTCTCCCACAATAAAGAGGAAATGTGCCTGGGACTTTTCAATGGGAAGGAGAACGTGTCTATTGCCCTCAGCTTGAGGGTTCCCAAAAGAGTTACGAAACTCTATTAATCCTAAGGCATTTGTGGACACTGAATGGAGTGCAATGGGAACACCCTGAAAGACCTGACCATGATATTCATGAGGTTGCGTGAAAATGAAGTTGGGCCCATTAATAAGTACAGCAGCAGTGATTTGTTTTAGGTGAATCGCCATGGAGAGCCCAATCTCTGCTCCTTTGCATGTGGAAACAATTCCGATGCCTGGACCGAGGACCTGGAAATAACAGAAACGAGAGATTGATAGTACCCTTCAGCTAGTGCATTCCCACCTTGTCAAACTACTGAGGAACTTCAACGGCCAAGCATTAGTCCCCCAAGCCCAGCTCAAGTATTCTGAAATATTTCAGACACCCTCAAAAAATATGTCCAGCTTGACCTACTGATGCTACTCCTCCGACGATGTGTTAGATGGTGAATTTAAATGTGCTACCTAAGCACCGAAGTATTAGATACAATAAGGGGTTTGAGTGCATTTCTCTTGTGAGGGACGCGAGGCAGGGTGTATCTGAAAGCTGCATTTCCTTGCACCAATTCTGAGCTCTCGCAAAGCTTAGATGAAATGGAACGTTAGAACGAAGGAGAAATCAGTAGGATCAAACAAAAGCAAGACAAACCAGCAATTGTCATTAACTCCGACCCGTAGTCACCCTCTATGATGGAGTGGAACTCTCCCAGAGGATTTCCAAGCCTATTCCTTTTCCTGGGAGAGAATTGTCACATATTCTCCACTGGTGGGTTGGAACTGCAGACCTTTCAGTTAGCGGCTGCGAGGCTCTGCTGATTTGTAGGACAGACCATGAAAACTTAAAGGACTCTAGACTAATTTGGTTTGTTTCCCAAAGAGAGAGATTTCATAAAGAAGGGGCCTGGGCTGAGCTTTCCCTCTCACTGTCAGTCATCTGACAAGTCTCTGCATATCATCCATCCTCCGTCAAGTCCTGGGAACCCAGCTTCTTGAGCAAAGTCATACTCTCATTATTAAGGAACGCACTACCATTTGCTGCTGAGGTACAGGGGGGTAGAAAGTGAGAGATAAAAAGATTACAATCGTTTGCAAACCCTATGAGATTAGAATGGTTGTAGTAAAACCACCAATGCAGATTGGCAGAAAATAAAGGCAGGATCAAAGAAAGATTCTCATAAAAAATAGCCCATCGACTCACCCATCATATTAAAAATATAAGGATAATTTTAAAACCATTAGTATAAAATCATAGAAATCTTTATTAATCTTTATCTTTAGTCATCAAAAATATTAAAATGTGATGTTATTGTTTCTCAACCTATGAGTATGCTTATGAGAGAGGCATTAGGGAATTATAGAAATATCAATCCATGTGATTGTAGAAATCATCTTAAAGGCAATTTGACGATGGGGGGAGGGCTCTAAAATTGATGTGGGTGTGCTTATTCAATTCTCCATGATATGATTGAATGATTGAACTATTGAATGATATGATATGTAAATTACTTTCTAATGAAACAATTGAAAGATAAAGAAAAATCTCAATCCACGTTCGTGGTCACACTAAGGTTCTGAGCCAAAGCTGGAATCACTTCTGTCCTTATCGTCTGTCACCTGATAGAATGAAATACCTATGTTGATGTCTAGGCCACCACCCACCACTTACAGCTGAAGCATTCCCAATAGATTCTACCTTGGGAGCAGTACAAAAACTCAGAAGAAACAAAGAGCAGTGCTTCAGGGGGGACCATAGCTCCTTGAGTTTAGAGCTGAAGTTGAGAAATGGCAAAATAAGGCTGAAGGGGGGGGGGGAGGCGGGAGAGAAAAGCAAAACATCAACCTGATATAAAGTAGTGTTGAAAAGCACACAAGCGATATTGATTCATTTCCTAACTGCAGCAGGGGATCAGGAAAAAAGTTTGAAGGATGAGCACATAAAAAAGATGAAGAATTATGCACAGACCATATCACAAAGCATTTTATGGGATGTACTAAGAAGCCTAGCTTTTATTCAATGGTGAATGGAAGAGAGTCTTAAACAAGTAAGAAAAATCACTGCTTGACAAATCCCACTTTTGCACCTCTGTGGCAAACTGACTTGGAAAAATTGAGGCAGAAAAGCCAGTTGGTTTCAATGGTGCAGGGAAAAAGATGGCACCAGGGAGGATGAACAGGTAGCAGCATGTTCATCAGTTATTTTAAGTGTAAAATGTACATCATGCGGCCACCGGTTTAGTATTGGAGACCTAAGAGGGGAGGCAGGGCTGGTGTGGCGGGGAGAGAGGAGTTCAAGTTTCTTCGGGGCTCAAAAGAAGGGCTCCATCTCACAAGGATGGGGTGCCCAAGAGCCTTGTCTGTTCTCTAAAATCGAACTTAATCCCTTGTTAGAAAAATCAGACACTTGAGTCTCCATGAGTGTTTGGGGTTTTTGTTTCTTAGAAAACTATGCATGGCTGTGTCAGGTATGCTCAGCTGAGAGAAATGTAAGAGAGTCCTAGTTCAAGGTAAAGTAATCAGGCAGATTGAGGGAGCATCCAAACTTTCCATTTCCTGCCCTACATATGTGGGGTCTTCAAATGTTTGGGTGAAAAAATCCACTATGTTTCAATTCTGTTTTTCCACGATTAAAAAAAATTCATTAAGATGAGTTGATTTAAATCAACAAAAACTTCTTCCAATGGGAAAAAAGAAGGGTGTTGGTGAAGATGTGAACAAATTAGAACACTCTTTCATGGATTGTGGAATCATAAAATGACACAGCCAACATGGAAGCAATTCGATTTATTTAAAAGTTAACCATATATTTACTATATGATTCAGCAATTCTACTCTAGGACATATAGTCAAATGAATTAAACAGAATGTGAACAGATGTGCACAATGTTCGTTAAAGTTCTATGTACAATAGCAAAAGATAGAAGCAATCTAAATGTCCATATACAGATGAATGGCTAAATAGTAGTGTATGCATGAAGTAGTGTCTACAATGAAGTATTGCTCAATTATAAAGCAAATGAAATCCTGATACCTGGATAAACCCGGAAAATATTATGCTGAATGAAATGAGTCAGCCACAAAAGGACAATTATTGTAAGATTCCATTCATATAAAATATCTAGAAAGATGTAGAGATTAAGTTCAGCAGTGGTTACCAGATCAGGATCCCTGGGGGTACTGATGGGTAATCATTGGACTATTATCATAAGGTCGGTGGTTCAGACCCACCAGCTGCACCACAGGATAAAGAGGAAGCTGTCTACTCCTGTACAGATTTACAAAGCCTTGGAAACCCTCTATTGAGTTGCAAGCATTATAATGGACTCAGTGGCAGTGGGCGTTGATTTGGTTTTAAAGACAGATGAGATGAAAGAAGACAAAAATACTTAGAGTTTTCTATTGAGGGTGATGCTCCGGGGGATGATGGATAACGTTCTGTAACATACAATGGCAATGATGTCTCTAATGTGAACCAGAGAAATATATAAACTATAGATGAGGAATGGATTTTGTGTTTGCACTTAATTCTAGCTCCAATTTAAGAACAAGTAGTTCTTATGACATGCCCCTGCCCAAAGCTCACCCCCATGAAGAAAGCCCTGAAGATAATTGATGCTATTATTTTTAATGTGGTGAAAAGAAAACTAGATAATGCCTGGCTATCAGAAAAAATAATGTCTGGCATCTTAAAGGTTTGTTTTCAAATACGCAGCCATCTAAGTGAGGTGTCAGTTAAACTAAGTCCACATGGAAGAAGCGCACCAACCTGTGTGATCCAAGGATTGTAAAAAGTATCATTCAAATCTAAAGGAGGGAATGGCCTCAGAACTTAGATTGTGAACACCTAGTTTGCAGAAGACTATGTGTGTAAGACCCACACACGGACTAAGCCGCTGCTGAATACCTCCCACCCATCTAGTTGAAGTGTACGTACAGCCTTGTTATCAGACAGGCCTTGTAAGGGTGACCATGGGAGATGTAGTAAAGTCAAAATGTAATATCACTTGATCTTCCTTTTCACCCAGTGTAAAGCTGTTTTAGTGAGAAAAAAAGGAGTGAAGGGGAAATAGACATGGATCGAGCCCTTGATGAATCCCCTCAACCATAGACCAGGCATGCAAATAATCTCGCTAACATGCAGAATGCATTGAAAGGTGGGTTGCTGCAGATGCAGTTAGATTAAAATTCAATGCCCTATTGATCTGTTTTATGATCCATTCACATTTGTTCTAGTTTTTATATTTTTTGCTTTCTTTTTGATTGAGATTTATATGTTTTACTTTGCTATTCTTGCTTTTTCTTTTGTTCGTCTGTTTGTTTGTTAATTTTTTTGTTGTTGTTCTATGAAATCCAAGAGAGGTAAATCCATAGGGACTGTAACTACATTAACTGGATTAACATGTCCTTTGGGGCGTGAGCTAATAACAATGAGTACAAGAATGAAGAAACCATTCTAAAGCTGATGGTGATAATTGTATCACTCTTCTGGATGTGATTGAACTAATGAATTGTATGATATGTGATTATATATTTAAAACTGTTTTTTAAAGACCTATCTTCAAGTACAGTTCTGTTTATAACACTATCTATATTTGTTCAAGAAATTCCAGTTAATACAACTATTGTGCAAATTTAGACACCAACCACCAAAGCTAATGATGAAGAAATTTAAATTTTCTACCAAATTCTTCAGGTTTAAATTAGTCAAATATGTGATCAATATCCATTGATAATTATTGGTAATTAGAATGAAAAAGTTGGAAACAAAGAGGAAGGAGCAGTTGTTGGACAATATGGCTTTGGTGATCAAAGCTACGCTGAAGATCACATATTCGAACTTCATAAGACCAACAACTCTGCATTATAAATACCTTTTTTCAGTAACATATGGGATGACTGTCCACATAGACCACACTAGAGGGAATACATAGGAATCAAATTTATTACATCTATAGAAAGAGACGGTTGTGTCAGAGTTGTATCCTTTCACCATACTTCATCTGTACGAGGAGCAGATAATCAGAAAAGCTGGACTCTGAAGAAGGATTCAGCCTCAGGATTACAGGAAGGCTTGTTAACAACTTGCAATATACCAGTGATACCACTTTGTATGCTGAAAGCAAGCAGGACTTGCAGCCTTTGCTGACGAGGATCACTGGCTGCAGTCTTCAGTATGGATTGAGACTCAATGTAAAGAAAATTAAAATTCTCAGACTGGACCAATAGACAACATTACGATCAATGGGGAAAAGATCCAAGTTGTCAATGATTTCATCTTGCTTGGAAGCACAGTCAATGCTGATGAAACAACAGTCTGGATTTCCAACGACATATGGCATTGGGCAATCTGCTTCACAAGACCTCTTTCAAGTGTTGAAAAGCAAAGCTGTCACTTTGAAGACTTTGATGAACCTGACCCAGATCAGGGTGTTTTCGGTTGCCTCATATGCTTGCACAGGTTGGGCAATGGATAAGCAAGACTACAGGAGAATTGGTGCATTTAAATTACGGTATTGACAAAGAATACTGAAAACACCACGGACCAGCATAAAAAAAACCAAATCTGTCTTGGAAGAAACTCAGCCAGAATGAGTTCTAGAAACGAGGACAGGGAGACTTTGTCTCACTTATATTGGACCTATTACCAGGAGAGACCAGGGCCTGAAAAAGGGCACCATGCTTAGTAAGGTAGAAGACCAGTGAGGAAAAAGAAGAAGACAGTCAGTAGTCTTTCGAGATTTACACAGTGACCACAGCACAGGGCTCACGCCATGATGATGGTGAGGGTCGCATAGGAGCAAACCTTTTCTGTACGTGGGGCCTCTCGGAATCACTACCAACATGATGGCACCTAACAAAAATGACAACACTTACATAGCTCAACTGTCACCAAACAGTAGGCAGCCCTGTCAGTGAGCAATAACATACGGAAAGTACATGCTCTTTAGACAAACCATGTCAGACCAAAAGGGCGGCATTTGCCCAGCAAGAAAGCTCAGAAGGCAGGAAGTAATCAGAATGAAAGAGGTATGGGAAAGGTAAACCCAAGAGGAAGTGGAAAAACTGTTGTTACATTATAGGGTTGCAATCAATGTCACAAAACAAATAGCGGATGAATTGTTGAATGGAAAACCAATTTGCTCTGTAAACTTTCACCCAAATAAATTTTTAAATCCCTTTGATCTCTGAAATTTTATGTCTTGCAATAAAAATATAGAGTTTCAGTAAGGTTATATATATGTTTTATATATATAATTTTCAGGGGCATCTTTAGGAGCTCTCACCATGGCAGAAGACATCAAGACCAAAATCAAAAACTACCAAACTGACCCTTTAGACAGCCAATTCCTCATACAGAACCAAACCAGGAACTGCTGGCAGACTGCCTGGGCTTCCACTGCTGCGAAAGGCAATGCACGTCAAAGGTGTGATGTCTCCATAGGCCCGCAATATCAGTGCCTATAGAAGTCTTTCTGCCCCCAAATCTGGGGTCCCCTGGGACGATGGCAGGGCAAAAAGCATGTTTCCTGGGAAGATCTGAACAGGCCCTCCTCACTTCTCTCCTGGGATCCTGAATCATGACAACTTAAAATAACTCATTGGAAAAATGAAGGAAAAAGTTGGGTTCCAGTTCATATCTGCGTGAGTTTATTCCAAACAAAACACATTTAAACCTGGCTCTGCTATCAGTAGAGTGGCATAGTGGTTACATGTTGGGCTAGAATCCAAAAGGTCAGCAGTTTGAGACCACCAGCTGCTCCGTGGGAGAAAGATGGGATTTCTACAGTTACAATCTTGAAAACCCAGGGGCAATTCTACCCTGTCCGAGAGGGTGGCTATGAGCTACCATAACTCCATGGCAGTGAGTTTGAGTGTTTTCTGCTATCAGGAGATGGCTATAGAAAAGTTCTCTTAGAGGGGCATGTGTCTTAATCTTGTCTCTGGGTAGTTGTTTTCCACAAGAGTTCCAAACCGAGCTCCATTCTTAGGGAATCTGCTGAGCCAGTTACACACAAGGCATAGAGGTCACCCAAGGTTATGGTGAATGCTTTGGGGGAGTCTTCGCAGATTTTTTTAAAGGGCATAGGATAATCATGGGGTCTTATTGGGAAGAAGTTTTTTAAAAATGGAAAATTGCATTGGTGAGAACCAAGACAGGAAATTTTCAGGGTGGAATTTTGCCCCCTATTCCAACAATGAGCCTGCTCATTCTTCAACCATCGCAAGGGCCAGCTAGTTTAATTTCCTTGGGAAATTTTACCCCATCCACCCTCAACCCCTGATCTTGCCCCTTTGGACTTATGCTTGTTCCCCCAAGCCCCAAAGAACATTGGAAAGGAACATGATGGGAGTTTCTCAGAGATACCAAACAGTTGTTTTGACAAATAATTCTTCAGGGAAGAGTTAGAGATGGACACACGCCACCTTCAGAACAAAGGTGGAGAGATGTCAAGAAACAATAACTTCATATATTAAAATGTTTGTTCACCAAATGCTCAACCCCTCAGACCAATAATGAGGGTAAAGATACCAGGAGGGGTAGGGAGAGGTGGGGGAGAAAGGGGAAGCCCATCACAAGGATCTACACATAACCCCCTCCCTGGGGGACGACAACAGAAAAGTGGGTGAATGGAGACATTTGGCAGTGTAAGATATGAAAAAATAATAATAATTTATAAATTATCAAGGGTTCGTGAGAGAGGGAAGGTGGGGGAGGAAGGGAAAAAAATGAGGTGCTGATATCATGGGCTTAAGTAGAAAGAAAAAGTTTTGAGAATGATGGTGGCCACAAAGGTGCTTGACGCAATGGATGGATGGATTGTGATGAGTTGTATGAACCCCCAATAAAATGCTTTAAAAATAAATAAATAAATGTTTATACTAAAAATATGCTTCTATTATTTTGTAGACTTTTTAAATGTACACGTGTGTGTGTCTACTTTACTGCAGGAGACTCATACTTGGATGTAAAAAAGGAAATGGCCATACGATATTATGTTTCTTTTGAACTGTGCTGAAACCTAGAGAAAAGGCAAACATTACCTTAGGATGACTCAGAAGAAAGTTGGCAGCTTCCTCAAAATAGTCCAGATCTACTTTTTCTAACTGGGGAGGCAGGTCTGCATAGCCAAAGTAAGCCAAAGCCAAGGAGGCAAAGCCATGGCTGGCCAGGAGACTGGCCCGGGATTCCATCAGGCCGCCTCCACCACCAAACAAATCCAGCACTCCGGGGAAAGGCCCATCTCCTGCAAGAAGACAAAGCGGGATGGGGAAGAAAACAGGAGAATGATTACAGGCGCATATAGTTAAAAACTAACTTCAAATGTTGGAATTTGTCTGTACATTTTCAAACACAATTCCAAAATGCTCGACCTGGTATCTGTGGAAGAATTAAGGTGTACTAACTATATCATGGAACACAATATCCAAAAGTTGATGGGACGTCATTTCCACAGGCATGTTTAATCCCTACAGCCAGAAAGAATGCGACCCAGATCGCTCTCTTTCTAGATTCTTGGCATAAAGAAAGCCTTGAAATTAAAATAAGGCTTTTTTGGGTTCCTTCTCCCTAACAGTTTCATTGGCATAGAATTCACTTATCATACAATTCAATATTCAATCACACCAAGAAGAGTTGTATAATCACCGCCACAATCAGCTGTACACCAGTGTCTTTAATCAGGTACTCATGAGCATTCGCTCCCCATTCCCCCAATCTCCTGCCATACCCCCAAGGGACCATTAATCCAGTACTGTTTCTATGGATTGACCTATCCTGGATTGACCTAGACTGTCTCTATAGATTGAGCTATCCCAGAAAAACATAAAAAAGCAAACAATAAGAACAATTTTAAAAACCAACCAGAATTGCATAGTAAAACAGAAAAAACCTCAATCAAGAAGAAAGCAGAAAATACTAAAAACTAGAACAAATTCAAATGAATCGTAAGGAAGATCAAATGACAGGGTGCCAAATTTTAACCTCAAATGGGTCATGTTAACCTTTGAAAAGGTGCACAAGCTATGGAAATCTGTGACAGTAAGAAATCACCTGCAAAATATGGTATATGTGCATCTGATTAATTGAATGTTATTCCCTAAATCTATGTGTTATGAGTCCCTAATTCTGTGGTTAAGGAGCTGTGAGCTACACAAAGGTTAACAGGTCAGCAGTTCGAATCTACTAGATGCTCTGCTGGAGAGAGTTGTAGCAGTTCGCTTCCAGTAAGATCATTGCCTTAGAAGCCGTATGTTGTGGCCGCGGAGGAGGGGGTGGGGGTGGGGTTAGGTGCCATAGAGTTGGCTCCCTTTGTGCAACAGAACACAACACTACCTGATCCTGAGTCAGCCCCACAACTGTTATGCTTCAACCACTATTGCAGCCCCGGTGTCCGTCCATCTCGGTGAGGGTCTTCCTCCTTTTGCTGCCCCTCCACTTTGCCAAGCATGGTGTCCTTCTCCAGGGACTGGTCTCTCCGAACAACATGTCCAAAGTATGAGATCAAGCAGCAGTTCTCAACCTGTGAGTTGCAATCCCTTTGGGGGTCGAATGACCCTTTCACAGGGGTCATGTAAGACCATCAGAAAGTATCTATTCGTCTCCAGGTGGTCTGCCCACATGCAGATAAAACCCACATATGAGTACCTGGTGTGAAGACTGTTACCCATGCTACATCATGCTTCAAGACAAAATTTCATTTATTTGTAATTAGAAATACATATTTCACAATATATAATTATATATTGTTTTGTGATTAATCACTATGCTCTAATTACTGTTTAATTTGTAACAATGAAAATACATACTGCACATATTTAATTATGATTCATAACAGTAGCAAAATTGCAGTTATGAAGTAGCAATGAAAATAATTTTATGGTTGAGGGTCAGCACAGCATGAGGAACTGAAAGGGTCACGGCATGAGGCAGGTTGAGAGCCAGTGAGATCAAGTCTCGCCATCCTGGCCTCTGAGGAGCATTCTGGCTGCACGTCTTCCCAGACAGAGCCGTTTGTTCCTTGTCAGTTTGGTACTTTCGACATTCTTCACCAGCGCCGTAGTTCCAACGCGTCCGTTCTTCTGTTTTCCTTCTTCAATGTCCAAATCTCGCATGGATCTGAGGCCATTAAAAAGGCCGTGGCTTGGGTTAGGGATACCCAAATTCTCAAAGTAGCATGCTTACTTTCAACAGTTTTGGAGTCCTTGTGCAGCAGATTTACCCAATGCAGGGTGTTGTTTGAGCTCTCGGAGGCAGCTTCCAGGAGCACTGATTGTGGGCCCACCAACCCAAACTGAACTCACTGCCATCGAGTTGATGCCGCCTCATAAAAACTCCATAGGGCAGTTCTGTTCCTATAAAGAGTTACAGGCTTGGAAATCCATCCGAGGTAGTTCTACCCTGTCCTAAAGGGTCCTAATGAGTCTGAATTGAATTGATGGTAGTGAGGACTCCTTATTGGAGTAGAAAGCCCTGTCTTTCTTGTGCAGGGTGGCTGGCAGTTTTGAACTCCCGACCATGTGAATCACATCACCGACATTGAGTGTCTCAGGTTGTAAATCTTCACAGAAGCAGATGATCTCAACTTTCTCTCGCTGACCTTGCATTTTAGCAGTTCAGTGCTTACCCAGCAGTACCCTTGGCCTCCAAGGAACCAGGAATAAAAATAAAAGAGAAGGACCTTTCGCTAGACGCTAGAGAGAGAGCTTTCCTATAGAGCCAGCGCCCTGGAATCAGACTACTAGCCTCCCAGACTAGGTGAGAACAGATTTGGTTGGTAATACCACCTACTAGTGGCCCTTCTGTTATACTAGCACTAGGTAGTAACTAAGACACTCTGCAAGTTACCAGTGGGGCTCATCAACATATCACCGAATGGTTTTGCAATGGTATGTCACATAAAATCAAGAGCTCTATTGCACTTATCTGACCATACAGATATGAAATCTCACATGTAAGAAGATAGGAGTAGTGAGTCCTTCCAAGCAATAACACTGCACTCACTACAGCCTAATTCATGGAAGAAAAGAAAAATAATCATAGCCAGATTGTTAATTTACACCACTCTGTGTGGGACTGCTTGCTTTCACGAGAGCAGAATGGAAAGAAGCGTATGATGCATTTACTGGGGGTATTCTATGTTTATAGTAGTGGTTTGGGATAGAAGACTGGACTTATCCATGGCTGAAAGCATAGCTTGGTGTAAAAAGCCTATTGAGAAATTCCCCCTAAATACTCATAATTTTATGATTATATCATCTTGAGGGGAAAAAAGAACTAAAACTATATAGACTCTATTTTAGTTGAAAAGTATCTTTTAATGTACAGACACTAAGTTTATTGTTGGTTACCTGGTGCAGAGAGATGGAAAAGGCGAGTTACTTTTTAGGAAGCCTTATTTCCATTTATCGTGATAGGAATTTTGCAAAAGATTTCGGTGATGGGTAAAGAATATGTTAATGTAATTGGTGTCACTCCATTGTATACATGAAAAAGACTGATTATCAAATGTTGCATTACACATTTTTCCCCAGCAATTCTTTTAAAATGCCGTGTGAGTAAAATGAGTAAATATGATGAGCGGGGATTTGGGAAGAATTAAAATGTCTTGCATTCCTTATCTGAGAAGAAAACTGAAGTTGAGAAATGCCTTCAGACCTGACTCCACCACTGTATGTCCCCGTACAAGCTAACCTTCCCCTAAGAATAAGCACCTACTGGAGTTTAGCTCACTTACTTCCTGGGCCCCCCCCCACACAATAAAATAGTCCATATGCTAATCGTTAGGGGAATTAACAAAACAACAGATTTTTCTGGAGAAGGGCATGGGTTCGAGTAAATTTGGAAAAGGGGTACATTCTTTATTCCTTATGCCATCTGCAACTACATGTTGTCACAAACCCTGAACCTTTGGGTCTATTCCAGCCATCTCAGCTCTAAGTGGACTATTAAAAATAAAAAGAATCAATATATCCTGATGAGCTGATGACTGTACCCAGATAAGAATATACGTCAGATAGATCTGAAGCCTGGCCTGCTGAGGGAGACTTTGGGGGGAAATAACATTGCTTCATTCAGTCCTATAATAAACTCTGAGACATGTACCAACAGATGTTTTGAACAAGATTTTAGAATAATTGGTACATGGATTTCATTATGAGAAACTGTGAGTATTCTGGTAAATCTTCTAGCCATTAGGGGACATACTATATTGTCTACTGTTTATGCAATATTCTGTAAACATGTAATATTAATGGGAGGAAGGGTATAAATGTTTTTGTAGCCTCTCTCTTTGTTGCAGCCTTTCCCTCCCACTGTACCACTACCTTACTGTGACATCTACACACTGACCTGAGGCTGCATGGTGTCTTAAACACAATGGCGTTCCAGAGAGATCTGGGACATGGTTCCAACAGCTCAGAATGAACACCTTCACACAATCAACCTCTGATCAGTTAGATTTCTCATAAATCCAAGTATATGGACAGTTCAAATTCAGAGCTGCAGAATTGTTGAGATTAAATTTGAAGTGACACGTGGTGTGGCTGCATTCTTATTCCCATCCAAAGTCAACCTTCATTCTCAGTCAGCAAACACATGCTCACTGTATCTGTATCTAGCCTAAACTTCCAGGAAAATGAGGCGGTCCAATGAGGAAAATCAAAGATGACAGTCATTCTACCCACCTGGAGGGAGAAAAAGGGCTCCCCGAATGCGACCTTCTTGGACTTGGGTTCGTGTAACACCTGGTGCCGCATACCACCTCTCCACAGTCTGGCTGGCCTTTGGAGCAGCTAACGGTGTCCTGAGTTGAAGGTCATCTGAGTTATAAAGTTCCAACTGGACCCGAAAGGGGCTATTTATCACATCTTGTTTTGACAATCTACTTAATATCTTCTTGGGTTTCATGGACCAGAAAAGACCCATAGGATGGACTCCAACATAATCACCTCCAAGTGCAGGATCACGTTCCAGATCTACCTCACCAGCTTCATCGGCTCGATAGAAGGCTTGAGAATGAAACAGGTTTTCCTTTTCATCTTTCAGGGATGCCACAAAAACTACCATCTGCAAAGGATGCAGGCCTGTAGCTTGGATGTGTATTGGCTCATCAGCAAGTGCGCTTGTAGGAGTGGCTGTCAGCTGAATCATTGTAACAGTGTGCTCCTTGGATGCGTCTTCTGGAATGTCTTCAGTAAAATCTCCGAAAGAAAGAAAAGAGAATGAAAAATATGCTGAGAAGCCTAATGAAAGGTAAAACAGACCAGGTGTCACGCTTGGGATTCAAACCAAACTTTCCAGTTAGTTAACGCACATCCCGTTGTAATCTTCTAATGAAAGACACCTGAGAGTTGTCGATAGCTTGCTAGAAGACTTACAGCTAGTAGATACATTTTATAATCACAATGAACCAGAGTGGAGAGGAAGCAAGAGATGGGGATTTTTAATAGGCTAAAGTTCCAAGGTAGTGTGATTCGATTCCCTGATTGTTAATTCTCCAACTCTGTTAAGGTCAACTCTTATACCTTCACCTCCTCATTCTACCTGCAAGAAAGGATTCGGAGGAACTTAGGTGTCCACGCTTCCCAGTTTCCCGAAGATCTGTCTAGTGCATCCCTCACTCCAACCTGGAGGACTCCATTCGCTCCACTCAATAGCGTCACTGCAACAGCAGTCCCCTGTGGGTCTGGGAATTCCACTTGTACTGTGCGTTGGACTCCAGTAGGATGAGACTCTGGGTTTGGGTTTCAATCACTTTAGGTGGTGCAGTGGGTGCACGTTCCTACAGAAGGATTAGCAGCCTCTTCTCAAATGTGCAGTCCCTGTTAGCATGGAGTCCCCAGTAAGCAGGATAAGCGCGAGTGTGTATTTACTAAACTGTGGTGAAGCGTTTCACCTGTTTTCACAGTACCTGCAAAATGACAACACGAGGAGCACCCAGACCATTACCCTTGTCAATTGACAAAATGTTTCTAAGGATCAAGCACGTGGCCACTTTAAATAAAGGAGTGTACTGTGGGAACATTAACCCAGGAAGGGTGCCCCATGTGCTCACCTATGACATGAAAGGCTGGTGGTTTGAAACCCCAGTTGTGCCCCAAAAGAAAGCTGGGGAGACCTGCTTTCATGAGGATTACAGCCAAGGAAATCGTGTGGAGCTCAGTTTTGCTCTGTGGAACATGAGGAGGCCGTGCATCAGCATCAACTTGACAGCAACAGGTTTGCTTTCTTCCCTTTTCCTTTGGGAATGTGGGTACGCCTCCTGTGAGAAGGAAGCTTCAAGAGCAAATACGGAGGCTTCCCAAAGAGAAGGGAGTTTGTTCCCAGATGGAGCATTGGGAATCTTGCTAATGAGTCTAACCTGCCGCCTGACCTACCAATTTAGACTCATTCAATTTAGACTAACATTTCCAGCCCGACATTAAACTATGGATTAGACTTGCCAGCCCCACGTCTGTGTGAACCAGTTCCTTAAAAAAATTATGTTTAAGTTTTTCTGTTTAATGAGTATAGACTTTCAGCTTATAGTGATAGATGACAAAATTTTGGAAATAGTGGTGATGGTACAACATGGCAAATGTAATACATCACTGAATTCTGAACTTTAAAAAGGCTAAAATGGAAAGTGTTCTGTTACATATATATGTATCACAAGATCTAACCAATAAAATAATCTGAGATTTCCGGCAACCACCTACGGATGGTCTTGGATTTATACTGCATAGAAAATTCCCCTATATAAAATTCTCGTCATGTAGCAAGAAAGGCAGAAACTGTTGGAAGCGAGCTGAGGAATGAATGGTTATTAGTGGCCAGTGAGTCAAGTCCGACCCACGTTGGCCCCGTGTGTGCTGAGGACAATCACTCCGCGAGGGGGTTCAAGGCTCTCCTCAGCAGAACACCAGGTCTGTCTGCTGACGCGTGTCTGGGCGGCTTTACCGTCAGCCGCCAGCTAGTGGTGACGTGTTCAAGCATTTATCCCATCCGGGAACTTAAAAATTAAAGTACAGATAATTTGTTCAGCAAGTTTAACAGTTGAAGTGAAGTTCAGGAGTAGCTGCTTTGTACGTTGTTTTCTACGGTATGATTTTCAATGTGAAAGCGCCAAAGGCGGAGCTGGATGCTGTTATGAAGGCGCCAAAAGAGAGGTATTGCTACTAAGAAATCAATGAGAAACAGAACATTGTCGGTCTCCCAAGCAGCTTTAAGTCTAATGAGTTTAGAGCAGAAACAGGCCATGGCCAACACCTTTCAATATTCCAAGTCTCGGTGTAAGCAATCAAAGTCAAACAGCATAACTGTACCAAGACGCAGATTCATACCTCCTCATTGTGGCTCCACATTGGGCTGTGATGTGCACACTTTCCTTTTCAAACCTGTCCTCGTGAAGACGTCACTGAAGATAGAGGTACTAAAGCATGTGTGGTGAAGCAATCAGATGGTCTCTGGCTATCAGAAAGAACAGCATCTGGGCTCTCAAGTCTTGTCTCAGAACAAATAGCCATCTAAATGAGTTGCCACCTAGGCCCACCCCAAAGAAGCACACCAACGAATGTGATCAAAGATTTGTGAGCAATAAAATCAAAGATCAGAGGGAGGGACTATATCAGAACTTAAATTCTGAGCACTCATTTACAGAGTTCTCACATGTACTAAGTCTTCAATGAATTCTCTGTCCATTGACCAAGAATATAAATAGTCTTGCTCCTGGACAGAGTGCAGGAGAACGTGGATTGGTGCAGACAGAACTCACTGGCAGTAGTCAGTGCTGACCCATAGCAACCCCCTCTGGGTTTCCCAGACAGAGACTGTTGATGGGAGTAGAAAGCCCAGCTGTAGCTAAGGTAAAATTTAACATCTTACCTGTAATTTGTCTTTCCTTCTAACTCATTTTCAACTTGTTGTAGTTTATATTACATTCTGTTATCTCTTGAGCTTCTTCTGTGTTTTATTCTGTTACTGTTGCTGGTTCTTTGGTTGTTTTTTTTTAACTTAAATGATTTTCTTTACATGAAATTCAAAGTAGGTAAATCTACAGAGACAGCAACTAGACTGTGTCTTAGGATTATGACGGGAGGTTGAGAAAAATGGGGAGCTGATAATGCATTCAAGAATGAAGAAAAGGTTTCAGAATCATTTGGGGGCAATGAATACACCACTCTCTGAATATATTTAAGCATTGAATTATAAGCTACATGAATTAGATGACAATAAAACTATTCTTAAAATTAAAAATAAGGTATCATTACAAATTTTATAGACACTAGCAAATAAAAAAGAAGTGTATGCAAATAAACATGAAAATTTAAATGAGAAAAAATATATCTTTGATATCCTGGATTGATTATTTACATTGTAGTACTAGGCAAAGTCCCCAGGTAGCCTGAACAGTTAAGCATTCAACCCTAGTGCAAGGTTGCTACTTGAACCCACCCAAAAGGGTCTCAGATAACAGGTCTGAGGGTTGTTTTCCACGTGAATGGTGAGAACCTGAAAAATGCTGTGCAGCAGTTCTACTGAGGACACAGGGTGTTACCAAGAGTCAGAATCGATTTGGCAGCAATGACTGTCCGTAACAGGGCTGCTCAGTGGAATAAACCCTGGTGACATGCACACCCCACTCAAAAAGCAGTTTCACAGAATAAGTCCGAACAAGGCTTTCTTAGGCTAGCTGCAAATTGTGTTCTAAGTAAAATACAAATAGGGATTTAGCTCATGAAATGGAGAATGATTCTTATTTAATATTTTGTCAGTTCAGAAAATGAAGTGGTGTTACCAAGTCCTGTTAAGAAAAGAGCCGTGAACGGGTGAGAGGTGCATGTGGCTTTGTGGAATGTAGCCATTTCTATTGTTCCTTTCTAGAAAGCGCTTCCTCTTTGTAACATCAAGTTTTTTAACTTCTGGGTGAGACTCTGCTCCATTTAAGGTATCAGAGATGTTCCCTTTCAGTCTCTAACTAGCCAGAACTAGAAACCCTACCAGTACGTCTAAAGGCTAGTGCAAGTATAATTACTTACCTGAGATCTTGGCGAAACACTTCTGCTTCCTCAGACGTGGAAGCAGAAAGAGTATTTGCCCTCTTGCTCGGTTAGGGCCCAAAGTCTGGGGAAATCAACTCTTGCAATGACTTTGAACTGTCCTGTTTTCAGGTAGAAGTACTTGAGGCCTCTGGAATCGTTATTTCCCAGAATGATTAACTTCAGCATGTTCAGTAGTCTCTGCAGATCAGTGGTTCTCAACTGTCTGAACACTGTGGCCCTTTCATACAGTTCCTCATGTGGTGGTGACCCCCCCCCCCCCAACCATAAAATTATTTTCGTTGCTATTTCATCACTGTCATTTTGCTACTGTTATGAATCAGGTGACCCCTGTGAAAGGGTCATTCGACCCCCAAAGGGGTTGAGATCCACAGGTTGAGAACCGCGACTGAAATTCTAATCTCCAAATACACCCCTGCAGTCTGAAGATCCAAGGCAAGCACAGCAAGTTCTCTTTCGCCCAGTTTGTTTGATCGGTATAGCTAGAAGGGGCTTTGAGCCATCTAGCAATTCAGCTCCAAGGACTCACGGCATTTTTGTCCTCTTGGCCCAGGGAGCAATTAAATGTATTCTTTTTTCACTCTTGTAAAAACTCATTGCAAACTGTAGGTCTGTTCCTATTGTGTTATTGTTGTTTTAACCTTTGAATGCACATAGTACACAAGTACACTCACTGGATTCAGTGTCAAGTCTAAAGAGTAAGAGAGATGGCTTTACTGTCCCAGCCATCACCTTCTTCCCTAATGCAAGTACGGTTGACACTTTTTACTGTACCTAAAAGTCGTTTCAAATATTTATACATTTTAAACAAGTCAGATATGTTTTAAAGGCTCATTGCTTGGTCTAAGTTGGTTCCCACATGCTGCAGAGCCGACCTGCTCCATAGGTTTCCCTGGAACCTTTTACAGGAAAACGATTGCTAGGTCTTTCCTCCCTGGTGCCATGAGGTGGGGTAAACCACTGAAGTCAAAGTGAGTCGCAGTTGCTGATGGGTACCACGGGATTGGTTCCCACTCATAGCAACCCTGTGCACGAGAAACACAGCCCGCTCCGCATCATCCTCCCCATTGTTATGCTGAGCCCACTGTTGCAGCCACTGTGTCAATCCCTGTTGCCCAAGGTCTTCTCTTTTTCCCTGCCCTTCTACTTACCAAGCAGGATGTTCATCTTCAGGAGCTGGTCTCTCCTGACAGGTCCCAAGTACATGAGATGAAGTCTCACCCTCCTTGCCTCTCAGGAGCATTCTGGTTGTACTTCTTCTAAGACAGATGTGCTTGTTCTTTTGGCAGTCCGTGCTATTTTCAATATTCTTTGCCAGGTCAAAGGCCTGAGTTCTTCAGTCTTCCTTATTCCATGTCCAACTTTCACACACATGAGGAGACTGAAAATACCATGGCTTGGGTTAATAGCCAGGTGTAAACTGTTTGGGCCACCCAAATGATGGACTATTTTAAGGTCTTTTTACTTTACAACTTCCTTTCCCATTTAAAAGAAAAAAAATTATTTTGAGGCAAATTGAAAGACTTTCCAAAGCACCACATGAACTTCCCACATGCCATTGCCCAGGGGTTTTGCTGATGTTAACAGTTGACCTGGTGGCAATCTCATTACCCAAACTAATAAGTTAACACGGAAAAGTTATAAACCACGGACTTTGCCACTAATTTTTCAAATGTTCTTATTCTGTCCCTAAGTCTAATGCAGAATTCCACATTGCATTTAGTTGTCATGTCTCTCGTGTTCTTTCCCAATCTGTGTGATTTGCTGTTTAGTTGGTGATTTCTTGGACTAATTCTGCAAAGTTGATATAGTTTGTTTTAAATGGTCACTGAAGTTTCCACACAGTGGGCTTAGTGGTCAGCCAGTGATTAGATTTTTTACTGCTTGGAACCAGAAAGGCTCCCAGTCTTTACCAAAGTGTCAGTCCCCCTCTCTTCTTCTTCTCCCTCTCCCCCCCTCCCTCCCTCCCCCTCCCTCTCTCTCCCTCTCTTGTGCAGACCCTCCAGGTCAGCAAACACTGAATTTAGGTCAGCTTCTTGTGTGCTCCAAATGGTTTTGCTGCCTTGAACATTGCTTTGTTAAATGGTTCCTGATTGTTTTCAACAAATGCTTTCAGGAGAACGCTGTTTGTACTGAATTCTGAATTAGGCCAAATGTAAACAACTTCTGTAAGTAGGGATTTTCAGAAATACTTCCAGCTAGGTCAAAAACTCCATGTTTTGCGGTTCTTCATTCTGCCCCCTCTAGCGGTGAATAGATGTAGTGAATCTGATCAAGAAAAGGAATGTGCTGTGTGAGGAAGGAGCCCTGGTCCTGGTCGCATGGTGGTGTAAATGCTAGGCTGAGAGAGGTCAGGTCGGCAGCTCCACAAGAGAAAGAAGAGTCCATCTGCTTCCACAAAGGTTTGCAGCCTTGGAAACCACACGGAGCAGCTCTCTTCTGAGTGATAATCTCTTTGACAGAAAATGTTAATGGGGGCCCACGTGGTACTATTGGGTAAGAATTGGACTGCTAGCCTGAAAGTTGGTGGTTCAAGCCCAGCAGTGGCTTCTTGGAGAACGATGAGGTTATCTGCCCCTGTAAGAACTTACAACCCCGAAAATCTTGTATAAGGTCAAGAGGAGTTGGAACCTAATCGATGGCAGGTTTCTCAGATATGCAGCCCTGGTGGTGTAGAGGATGATACATGTGGCTGCTAACCACAAGGTCTGTGGTTCAAATCCATTGACTGCTTGTTGAGAGAAAGATAAGGCTTTCTGCCTCCATAAAGATTTACAGCCTCAGAAACCCACAGGCAATTCTACTCTGTCCTATAGGGTTGTTATGAGCTGGAATTGGCTTGGTGGCAAAGGGTGGGTGGTGGATGCAGTGACAGCCACCGGCAGTGGTGGTCCACTACAGCAGGAGGTCTGGTATAAGCAGCACAAGGAGCCAGCTAAAGGGGAAGTACCTTATGCAGTCTGCCTGCAGTCAGGTGGAGAATCTTTCCTAGATCAGAGCACTTTAATGGCATAATTTTCCAAAACCAAGCTCACTGTCATCAAGTCAATTAAGACTCATAACCACCCTGTAGGACAGGAAACCTGTGGGTTTCCAAGACTGCAACTCTTCGAAGGAGTAGAAAGTCTCCTTTCTCCCAAGGAGAACTGCTGACCTTGTGGTTAGCAGCCCAGTGAGTAACCCACTACATCTCTAAGGCTCCTCTGCCCTATAAACCACAAGATGCTATAGTATTTCACCTGTTGTATACCAAACATCTGCTTATTGGGGACTCTTTAAAAACAACAGGCTGTTTACAGTCTTGTTTGGTGTTGGTGAGCTGGGGGTATAGTGGAAATGCAGAGCTGAGATCCTAAAGGTCAGCAGTTAGAAACTGCCAGCCACTCTGCAGTAGGGTTTTCTACTCTGTCTTGGAAACTCACAGGGGCAGTTCTACCTGGCCCTATGGGGTAGCCAAGTCGGCATCAGCTGTATGGCAGTGGAGGTTTTGGGGGTTTGGTTTTTTGGTAATAGGCCTGAGCTTGCTCTGAAGTAAACAACTTGAAGCCCAAACAGTTGACCTTGGGTTAGACGCCCAGTGCTTACCCAACAATGTTAAGCCACCAATCGGAGCTTGTTTTCCTGATTGCTAACATTGACTTTCCCTGCTATCACCAGTCTGGAGAGAGGCAGGGAGGAAGAGGGCAAGTTAAAATATTCCAAAATGTGTGCTTCTGGGAGTCTTTAGGTCCTGCTCCACCATTCCCATTCATGTCTGGCTGAAATGCTTTCTAGAACACCTTTTGTACTTCCATAAAAGAATGCCAGAAACTTGGTGACTGCACTCCTGTCAACAATTGATATTTTTCTTCTTTTTAAATCATACTCATCCCTAGTTATTTAATGACATATCAAGCCACTACCACAGTCCATTTCGGCTCATAGCAACCCTCCATGGGGTTTCCAAAGGGTCCATCTTTACCGAACTGGCAGCTTCGTCATTTTCCAGCAGAGCAGCTGGTGGGTTTTGAACTGACGACCTTGTAATTGCAGCATGCTTTTCTGACATCACCACCAGGGTCCCTGTGAATTAGTTACAGGGGGAATGTGAAGGTGGTGGGGGATTTGGTGGTTCTCAAAGTTCCAAAAGTGGGAATTGTGTCCTAAAAAAAATTTGTTACAATGAAACATCGCAGCTGATGTGACCTCAAAAAAGTCTTTAATTTCGATTTCCTTAAAGAAAGGATCTGCTCAAAAGATAACCAACAACCTATTTACAAAGAAAATCTGTACCATCTGTCAGTAAAATGAAAGGGTATCCCTGTGAGCAGAGAATGGAAAATGAAAACAGAGAATCGGGAAGTTGGGAAGGTTCTAAATTTTAGTGAACAGAAAACTACGGGACACAAAGCGGCACAGCTGCAGGCACTTCTGCTGCGGCTGTTTGGCTGCGAGAGGTTCCCGGGCTTCTCCTTGAGGGACTTCTAGAAGAGGGCGCTGCTAACTAAGACTCAAGGGAAAAGGCACTTTCCCAGCACGTGGGATGTTTAACAACGTGTGCAAAAACTAAGCCATGAAGCAAATCTCAACATATTTTAAATACTGACATCGTAAAGTCTTCTCTCAGACCACAGAAGTATCAACATTAGAAATCAATGACCTAGAAAACAGCCAAATATCAAAAAATTAAATACACTTTTAAATAATCAAGAGTCATAGATGAAATCACATGGCACATGAGAAAATATTTCAAACTAAATAATCAAACTATAACTTATGTATAGTATGAAGCTAACACTAAATAGCAGTCTATCATTTTAATGGCTTCTATCAGAAAAAAAAAACAATGCTCCACAACTAAGCTTCTCAAGACCTGCTTCTTTTCAACCTAAAGGGCTGTTAGCTACCCTTTGAGATCCCAAAGGTCATGGCCCCACCCGAGTTTTGCAGGAGCCAGTGTGCAGTATTGGGATGGCTTGCATTTCTGTCACTGGAAACTATGCCACCAGTATTTCATATACAAAAAGCGCTGCTCGTGGTGGGCAGGTTTTAGTGACGCTTCCTGATTGAGACAGATTAGGAAGAATGAACTGGCAGCCTACTTTTGAAAAACAAAAAAACTCATCATTTAACACTTTAGGAAGGCAGTGGAACAGTCTGGGTTTGGACCACATGAGCCTGTGGTGGGAAGGCATTCAAAAGGCAAATGGAAAGTGCCACCTTCTCAAACTAGATCGACGTTTAATGGCATGAATGGAAGACAGCTTTTATGACCTTCGTTTGCTGATTTTGCATGACTCAAAATGAGAACAGCCGCAAACATCCTTTAATGTAGTCTGTGAAATATGAATCTAGAAAAAAGTTAGAAGGGAGAGGAAATGGATGTGTCCATTTCAAAGAAAGATGATCAAAGAGAATGCAGAAACCATCAAATAATATCATTAATCTCACACATAAACATTTTGCAACGGATCACTCAAAATGCCTACTTCAGTAGATCTGGGGTGGAAATGCAAATTTTCACGGGTAGGATAAACAAGCATTTCAATGGGAATAAACCAATTTAAAGCCTAATTTTATACTGCTAGAAGCATTATGTAAGACAATTTCGGTTGACCTTAAATTTCTTTTAGCAGATGTTACACAACTCAGCATCCTACTGACTTAGCTAATACCAGTGGCAGAAGAACAATTTTTAACTTTTAAGAATCTTTTGTAAGCATTTCGAAATTACATGTTTCACTACCTCAATGTACAAGTTAGCAAACCAAACAGAAACTGTTCAGGGGGGACTGAAAGTCATCCTGGTAAAGTCAAACTATAAACCAGTGATGCCCTCTAGAAGTTACGGATGGAAATGCAACCAACCGTCAGATACGTACGTGTACCAGGACTGTTGTTTCCAGTGGCGATCCCTGTCTCTCACCTCAACACTAGTGTCTAGGGCCACTCGAGTCCAAACATAATCCCTGGGAATATCACCTGAGAGTTTATTTGAAATGTATTGGGCTCAGGACCCACTCCAGATCTGCTGAACCAGAATCCATATTTTAAAAAGATCCCCAAGTGATTCCATCAATACTGAGTTTTGAGAAGTGTCCTAGGATAATATTGGCTAACACAAATTTTCATTCTGCGGGATACTTGGCTTTGGCAATCAGTCTTTTTTCACACTGACCTCCCCATCCCTTACTTGCCTTTTGTAGACCAGGATTAAAAGATGTATGGGAAATGAATGCCCCAATCTTACATGTAACAATCATTTCCATGCTGAAACCCTTTTCTATGCAACAGCAGCAGGAAGGATGAATTGTGACATCTATTTGAACTTCCAGGGCTCCAAACACTGACACTCAAGACACTTAGGAGGTTCTTAAAGGTAGTCTTGGAAATCTGATTGTCCACTGAGAATACTTACAGGGTACAACAGTATTGTGATTAATTTTTCCAATATGCTAGAGCTTAATTGTTTTGCCTTTTTCAGGATTCAGACTGGGGCGAAAATAAAGGCACTTTCTTTTGCTTAAAACTTTCCTATCACATTTCTTTCAGAATTATTAGTACTAAAAGATCAAACAATATCACTCCTTCCCTGTCTCATTCAAAGCATCTGGCAAGATATTGAGTAACTTCCACAAAGTAGGTACTCCAAAATACAGAGAACTGCCAGCCTACTGGCTGCTCATAGACGCTGCAGGTACTAGGGCCACGCTTTAAGTCACCTGATTGGCACAGGATGTAAAATAACAATGAGCTCCTTTGAAAGGGGGAATGTGTGTTTAGAAATATAAAGTCTGACACATCTACTACTAGAAAAAGATGAGGTCACACAGCACTGTGTAGTTCTTCCTTTTTTCAAAGTGAAAATGCTTAAGCTTTAAGTGTTACCTTGCTCAGGGATCAGGTGGGGAAAGAATCTCCATGTTTTCCTTTTCAGTTCTGCTCGGTACCCGACTTTCAAACTAGGAGGCAGCCCTAATAAGCTCATCACGTTTAGATGTGTAGTATCACTCAACAACACTGGTGACTGTACATCGGATGCAGCCTTGCATGGCGGGGTCATCCGCTAGCTGTGTCAGGAAATTAAGCTTCAGATGACCAGCTTCCTGCCAGTTTTCAAGTTTACAATTGTTTTAAGACACACTTTAGGGACCCTTTTTAATTTCAAAGAATACATTGCATCACTACCATTTCTACTATTACATTGATGCCCACAGTCAAAGAAAGAAACAACTTATAATAAGCAACATAGCCTTTTATGTCTTAAGTCTTTTTGTATATACATGTTTCTTAGATTTAAGAACCCCCACCGGGCTAAAGCATTTGCCTGCAATTACCGTTTCATGCCTGTGAGAGGTAACAGCCACCTGGAAATTTGGAATGGCTTCCTGTCTGACACCCATGCTAACTGGAGTGTCCTCTGGAGGAAAATGTCATAAATCATTAATGACCCGATCACATTAGGTTAACTTTTTTAAAAATTCAGCAAATTTGAAACAAATTCCTGTTATTTGTCAATTCATGATAGAAGAAAAACAAAGAGATGATGCCTTCTTCCTCCCATAGACAACGTGGGCTTAGAAAACAGGCGGCACTTGACAGCATAAACTATCCAACGGTCTAACGACACCGTCGTACTTGGAGGGAGAGCGATTTCCAGGCGTTCCCTCTCTGAATTTCTCAGTAACCCCAAGTGATTTTCAAATTGGGAGGCAGGTTCCTAGCAGTAAGCTCATCAAATTTCGCTATGTCTTGGGCGGGGATGGTGTAGAACTCAAGAACGTCTCTGACTGTGCACAGCTGATGGAGCTTTGAGTTGGGAACCGCATGGCCCAAGTCGTCAGCTAGATGTGCCAAGAGACGAAATTTCAGATGACCATCTTCCAGGGAGATGTCCTGCCAATTCGGAGGAACAGATGGACCGAAGACTTCTTTGACACGAGATTCTAGACGACCTTGGAGATCATCAGGTGGCGTGTATGTTCGGCTCCGTAAGGGTGGGCACACTGGCACAGGATCTTTCTTCACCTCTTCTATGACCTCATCCACTACCGGCTCTTTCTCTTTCCTGCAATCATCAAAAAACATCTATGTGAATCTTTGGTTCACATTAGTGAAGTTAGCAAACAGCAGACCCAATCTTGCCCATCAACTAAAACCAAGATGATCTGCACACTTACTACTCATCTGTACAGAGAAAAGGCAGGTCCGTCCCCTCAGGATGCTTCAGGTTTAAGTTGACATAGTATCAAAGCCAATAAACTGACATGCTGTAAGAATTCTTAAGAATGAAGAAACTTTCCTCTTTGGGATTTCCAGTTCTCTAGAATCTGACCTCAATTTACTTCCCTTACCTCCCACCAATCTCCTATAGCCTCTCCACTACCCAAACTACACCGCCTCTCAAATGCGCCCCACTAGCCCGACAACACAAGCTGGCTGAAGCTACATCCTGAAATGCTCACCTTTCATCTCTACATGCAGAAATTTTACCCTACATACTTGTGTATAAGTCGAGTTTTTCAGCACATTTTTAATGCAGTTTTTGTGGTCAAATTAGGTGCTTCGGCCGATATTTGGGTTGGCTTATACTTAAGTATCTATGGTATTTATCCTTCAAGTTCTAACACAAAACGATTTTCTCCAAGTAGCTTTCCCTAACCTCCCAATCAAATCCAACGGTGAGATCCTCTGAACTCCCATGGCATTTCGTTTCTATTGTTCTCAGGACGCAGCACATCCTACCTGCACTTTAATTTTACTTACATTCCATTTCTCAGAACAAGGCTTCTCAAACTCAGCAGTATTGATATTTTGAACTAAGCAATGCTTTGCTGTGGGAGACTGTCGTGTGGGCTGTAGGACATGCTTAGTCTCTCCCGTAGATAGCAGGAGCACTCCCACCCTCAGGTCCTCACAACAGAACATAGCTCCAGACACTGTCAAAGTTCTGAGCGTGAGAAAGGCAAAACTGTCCAGAGTTTAGAATTACTGTACCAGATTATGAACTCCTCACTACAAAAACCTGTTTTATTTTCGGACTATCTGAAAACACAAATATCTTTTTGAGTAACTAATTTTGGGTCTATGACCTAATGATCTGCCAGGCATACTATTCAGTGCTGGATATGACTTATTCACGGACTGCAGGGTTTCCTGTTTCCCATGGAGTTGGCCTCTGTTTGGGTTTAGTCATCCCCACAGAAACTGCTGCACCTGGCCATGAGCTTGGTTTGTAACGCTCGTCCTCTTTGCCTACTCAAGGACTTTCTTCCAACAATGAATCCCTGTCTGCATCAAATATTTATCTTCTTCTCTCTCTGCTAGAATAGTCCCATGGATACAGACCCCTGTAATACCTACATCTTTAAAGAAACGAACTTCTTCTGGGGCTCCAGGTCACCCCCTTCTTTCTAAGAAAGCTTTTCAAAAGAGCTGTCGATATTGTATCTACTTCCTCACATCTTTCTCCTCAAACCAGTCCAGCCACAGTGCCTTACACTCAGACTGAAATTCATTCCTCCCATCTCACAATCTCTTCTTCTGCTCAACTTCAACTTCCACTTCCCGAAATTACATTCTACATTTGATCTTTTTCCACTTTCTCCTCCAGGACAACATACTCTTATGAAGACAAAACTTTGAGTGTTGTCTTATTCACTACTATATCCCTAACACTTAAAAATATGCCCTGGCATACAGTACATTCTTTATTAGTTGACTTAATGAATAAACCTGAAAACATCAACTTGAAGGTTTAAGATAGTAACAGTCAATAGAGAGGTGTAGGTGACTCATGGACTGATGTTCAAGGTAAAAATTCCTTCTGGACAGTTTTTGTTTGAAATCTAAGGGCGCCCTGAAGAGCATGCCAAAATAGCCTTTGAATCAAGTATTACCTTCAAAAGATTCCTCACAGTGCGGTGGGAAAAGCAGATGAGGAGTTAGGTAGCCTGTGTACTAGACCCAGCTCTTCCATGAACTTGCCTTGTGACTTTGGAGAAAAAATACCTTCCCTCTGTGGACCTCAGTTTCCTCCTATGTCAATAGTTCCTAGTTCCAGAACAAACTTTGTCACTGCTGAGCCAGCCTGGACCATGAAGACGCTGAGCCAGGGAAGATGTTTTCTGTTTGTCTTGCAAACGAACGAATGAATGGGCAAAATGGAAAGGCTGCGCTTATCTGACTTTTACTTGTGAAGAAAGATACCCCGCAATGAGAGGTTGAGCACGTCCATGGTCCCACTGAGTCATTTAAGGCCTGGCCTCGCGCTCGCTCCTCGGTACTTAGTACCTTACTGAAGGGAGGGGAAGGGAGCTACTTCCGTGATGGGAAAACGGGAGACGCGACTCTGGGTCTCAGCCTGGCGACGCGCAGCGCCGAGCCCTCTGAACTCGGCCCCACGTGCACGTCTTGCATGACACCCCTTTGCCTCCGGCCCTCAGCTACCGCCGGCCGCGTCCTAGCGTGACGCCCCCTTTTCAACCGGTCCCCTCTGCCCGTCGCTTTCTCTCGCGTGAAAGTGACCCACGTCTAACCGCCGGCTTTACCTGGATCGAGACCAAAAGTGGCGTGGCGGCCCAGTGACCAGCCATGGGAGGCTTCTCCTCCTAATGCCGAGCGCAGCCACAGCCGACAGAGTCGCCATTTCCACGGCGAACGACCCGCCTGAGCTCCGCCCTCAGACGTGCAGACGCGCCGAGACCAGCCAATGGAGCGTAAGCCTAGTCGCAAACGCCACGCCCCCACCCTCGCCCTGTGCACTCTGGGAAATGTAGTCCGGTCGTTCTGGCGGCCAGCCTGGACTGGGGCGCGCTCTCAGAGCATGACGGGAGTTGTAGTGGGGGGCGTCCCGGGAAGACTCCGGGTGACGCCTTCTGGTCCGGGGGCGGGCGGTCAACGCTCTCCTCGGTTGAAAGGAGGAGGACCCAGAGCAGGGAGGAGGCTTTAGGGCGGCCTGGAAACCTGCGCAACCTGGCAGCAGAGTGCGTTGGGGGCTGAGCAATGGTCGGGGAGTGCGCCTGAAAAGCTGCTGGGGTCCTGACCGCCCGCGGACCGAGGCTGGACCTGGTCGGACCCAGCTAGGAGGCCTGGGCTTCGTGGGGCCTAATCGCCAGTGGTCCCATAGGCCTCACCAAAGACTCCTCTCTGTGCCTGTGCAGCCACCGCAGGTCAAGTCCTGTTTCTTTGGCCGGGAGATGGCCTCCCCTAGCCCCCCACCCGAGCCCAAGGTAAGTCGTTCTTGGGGTAACCCTGTTCTCTCTCTGTTACCTGAACCTGGCCGCGCCACGGGGCCACCCCCATAGCATTCTGTAAAGCCAGCACCTGCAGGGAGCTACCCCCTAGGGCTCTGTGGTGCAGTCGCCACCAGACTCCCATGGATGCCTTTTTTTCCCCCTTTTATCCTGGAGAGAATTAGTAATACTTGTGAGCTCTCCACTTGTGAGTTTCTCAAGATGAGGCACTCATATGATCTGCTTTCCCTCCTCCTGCCTTCTGCTCTGGGCCCCATGCCTAGAGGACCCAGTGCCATGTAATTGAACAGGGTCACTAGCTGGCGCCAGTAGAGAATTGGAGTGGAGCCATACGGTGAAAGAAGCTGGGAGAGGCCATGGGACAGCTTACTAAAATTAAAATATTAGGCCATAATTATTAAACCAACAACGCTTTATTCATGCTCATGGGGACAGGGTGGATCCAGCCTAGTTATTCTGTAGTCTAAGAGGCATGTCTGTTAAAGCCATTTCTCAGAACTGGGCCCCACTTGAACTCTGTAGTTACCTTGTTCCTCCCAGCCTACTGGGCCCTGATCAGTGATTGCTCCTGCCACTTGCTGTGGTAGAATTGTCCTTTAGGCAAAAGGAACTGACTACAGAAATCATGCTGTTTCAGGGCTTGCTGACATTTGAGGATGTGGCTGTGTTTTTTACCCAGGAGGAGTGGGATTATCTGGATGCAGCTCAGAGAAGCCTATATAAAGATGTCATGATGGAGAATTATGGGAACCTGGTGGCACTGGGTAAGAAACTCATTTCTCTGATTAAAGTATCTAAAAGGCTCTTAGCAATGAAACTCGGAGAACTCTTTGATCACTACCAGCACCTACACTGCTTTATCCCAAAGTTCTGATCCAAACAATACAGGCAGTTACTGTGTCCTTTCAGTTTGAGTTTTTCTGGCTTCCTGTCTTCCTGATCTCATTTCAGTGTTGCCCTGTACTTTCCCTCCTGGCTCATCCTCCCACTTCTTTCCTCCCACCCCTTTCACTCTGCCTTCTGGAGCCCCCGTTCCTCTTCACATCCTGTTCCTTACTTCTGTCCTTAACTGAAAACTGGCGCTCTCTCAAAGACACCACTTCCCTGGCAGCTCTTCGAGAGCGGAGGCTGCTTAATCTCTCACACCTTTACTCCTTCACCATCCATTATCTCAGTGTTGGAAGGGAGACCCACTCCCAGCTCTTCCCCCAAAACATTCCTTTTCCACCTTCCAACCAAATGTCTTCCTTTGTTTGACATCTCAGCAATCTTGCTGTACCCACTCAATTCCTTGTCCATTTTGTTGGTGCCTCACATGCAGACTTTGTTGCAGGCTTCACGGCCACCTCCCCTCTGCTGATCCGTTCCATTGTTACTCAGTTCAGTAAGTGGATGACCCAGCCAACACTTGAACTGTAGGGGAACTTGATCATGGGGATCCAAGGAAGGATCCTGCTTTGTAGTTGTATTCAGCAACTCACATCCTTGATCATACCCTTGAGTTTATCCTAATAGGCAAATCTTGAACCCCAATAATTCACCATGCTAGTTTTCCTATTCCTGTCCTGCTTGGCCCTATTTATTCCTAATGGTATTTACTATCTCTTGACTTCTTGCTGGGCTATCAATCTCCTGACTCTACCTTCTCATCTATGGTCCTATATCTAAATAAGTTTCTCACTACCTTAGTCTGTTGCCACATTGGTATTAAGCTCCACCCACACTACAAACTTCAAATTCTGTGTCAGTTATACAATCTCCCAGCTCTCCTCTCCTGTCTGAGTTGCAAGGGACCCTGGCGATGCAGTGGTTATGAGTTGGCTTGCTAACCATAGGGCCAGCTATTTGCAAACACCAGCTGGCCCAAGGGACAAAGATGAGGCTTTCTACTCTGGTAAAGAGTTCAACTCTCAGAAACCCATAGGGGTAGGTTTACCCTGTCCCGTAGGTTCACTATGAGTCAGAGTCCACTCTGCGGCAGTGAGTTTGGTTGGGTTTTTTTGGTTGTTGTTGTTTTGGGGGTGTACTGAGTTGGTAGACACAGCTAGAGAAATTTTATAACCAAAGGCTTGTTTGCCCCCTATATATGCCTGGACTTTTCCTCATTCTCCACAGCTCAGAAATTTAAAATTTTTTATTTTTTGCCCTTGATTTGCTCATTTCCCTGTTCTTTTTAGTAACCATCGGATTCCAAAAGTTAAAAACATCCATAGGTGCATCGCTCAGTAGTGGACCTCCCCTTCTGATTCACAGAGAACACGGAGCTCACTGGGCATGTGTGTTCCCTTTCACTACACAGCATCTGCAGATGTCAAGCTACTCCTATCTTCTCACTTGACAGAGACTTGCACGTCAGTCATCATTTTCCCCGTCTCTCCTTCTTGATCAGTAACTTTTTAATGTTTCCATGTTTGGAGCTCTTCCCAGTTAGAGAAGAAAGGGAGTAGTGGAGGGGTGTAGCTAAGGTGTCTCTCTTGCTACTATCTGTAACTTGCTACTCATTCTGCACAGACAAGTTTTTATAAGAGTAGAACAACTTATGTTCCACACTTCGTTATTTACTATTATCTCTAAGCCGTTTTGTCTTTTTACTCCCGTAAATTGTTCTCCCATCGGTCTAAAGTTTAGACTCTAAACTGCAACCCATTGCCATCTTTATCTACACATGTGGTGTCCTGGTCGATGCCAGATGTCCAGCTTGGTCTGGTCTTAGACTACAACCTGTAAGTACCATATAAACAAAGATGCACAAAGACGTGGTAGTAAATTCTTGTGCTTTCAAGCTCTCTCCATGAAACACAATTTCCCATTATTTATTATTTTCGTCTCTCACACTCTGTGCTTTACTTCTGTGTAACCTCATTTCATCCTCTTGATGAAAGAGCAGTACCAAACTCTAAGGTGCCGTGTATTTCTTCCTCCACATCATCACCTTCCTTTACATAACCGAATGGTCTACTTCCTTTGTCCTACTTGGCTCCTCATGCTGCTGCTTCTTTGTTAATTTTGGTAGCTATATGAATGCGTCAGCTGATGACTTGAAGTCTTAGTTCTTTGACTTTTGCAATTTTAATGACTTCTCTCCAGACAACATGAGCCACGTTGGATTTTGAAGAACTTGGAATTGTACCTTCAAGGACTTGAACCATTATTTCTCTGTGGTATTTCTCTCCAATCCTTTGTTCAATTTTGTATTAATTTAATAAATAGTGACCAAGCACTATGGTAGAAATGTATTCTTTAACTTTCTCACATTATTTTACCAAGAAAACTGGTTTTGTCATTATTCTAAATATTTGGGTTGTCATCTGTGGACTATCAGCCACATTTGGACCATTGCCTGTTTTTGTAAATAAAGTTCCATTGAAATACAGACAGTTCATTATTTTCTGTCTGTGACTGCTTTCACATTTTAAGGACATAATTCAGTAGTTGCTATCGATATCACACAGCTCCCATAACCCAAATATTCACTCTCCAACCTTTTACAGGAAAAAAAATTGCTGAGTTTTGTGCTTTCTTAAAATCCATCCACTTCAACCTTGCCGTTTCCTTGCCTTCCTTCTCTCTCCTCAGTTTACATATTATTAAAACTGTTGGTTAAAGATTATGGAGGTCAACTCAAGCTAGTGTAACTCAAAGTGGAACGTTATGATGGGGACATAGAGATAGAGAGTATGAGAGCCTAGTTGTAACTAGACGTCAGGAAAAAGAAATTGGATCATTCTCTCAGGAAGTCAGGAATTTCTCTTATTTTGTTCTGTTCTCCGTGACACACTAGTTTTTCCTCATGCTGCTTTACATGTTTCTGTATCTCTTTTTTTGCATTCATAGAGTTCAATTCTAATCATATTCATAAATATTTCCATTTCAATTCCAAATTCCTGAGAGAGACCCACTTTGAATCTAGCATACCGCCGGCTGGGTGTCCGGGGAGAGAGCCGCTAACAAATCATCAAGGTCCAGTAGGCGATAATAAGTAAAGGTTATAGTACAGTCAAGGAGAGCATGGGAGATGAAGAGAGATGGAAATAACGGAGTCAGACACATTTCATGGTAGCATGCTCACCTCATCTCCCTCAGTGGTCCACATGGAGATGGAAAATCAGTGACCCGGAGAGAGCTGGGGAGAGAGGTTTATTGCTAACAAAGGCTTATAGGGTGTGATTACAGGTAACCATACACGTCACAGGAAGAGAGTGTACAATAGGCATACACATCATAGGAAGGGGATGAGCTAGGAGTGTACACATGATAGGAAGGGGCTAGGGTAAGGTGACCAGATTTTAACATTGGTAAAGCGGGACACCAGCAGGACACCATTGATAAAACTCATATCCTGGTGAAATAGCCACGTGGCAGCCGAAAACCGTGTACCCTAGCTTGTCGTGCATTCTTTCCAAAAATTGGGATTTTTAAAAAATGCCGTGGATGCAGGAAAAATTGTTAAAACTCGGGACATCTTAGCTAGGGGTATACATGTGATAAGATGGGTGGACCCTAGATTCATGATGGTGGCCTAACCTTGGGCACCCTTGAGTGGGCTTGACCTCCCTAATTCTCCTTCAGGGAAACAATTTCCTATCCTCATCAGAAGAGGGTGGGCCCTACTTACTGTGGGATAAGCAGTGCTGTCTGCTTGCTCTGGATGGCGGATAACCCTTAGGGAGAATGACCCCTGACCTACTCTGTTGACCTCCAAGTGTATAGTCATTGCCACATAGAGCAAGCAGCTAAGTTCGGCATTTATTTGGGGGAGACAACTTGGGAGAAATCATTCCATTTCCCACAGGTGGGAACATACAAGGAGGCTATAAAAAGTTTGTGGAATGATTCCATCATCTTTTAATTCTTCTACAAACTTTTTGCATGCATATAATGCATGCATACCCAGAGGGTGATTACCGCTACTAATCATCAATGTAATGAATAATCATGCCAAGACATAGAAACCTAGATCTCACATATCTTCTTCACCTGGCTATCTTTTTCATCTATTTTTTATGGAAAGGCCATTTTGTTTTATTTACATATTTATGTTTAGTAAAATAAAACCATATAGTTTATTTATGAAACACTTAACTATTTGCCTAAATTTAGACTTTTGGGGTAGAAGATGATGATGGTTCATAAAGTTTTGGTTAAGATACATTTAACTTTATAGATTAGCTAAAGATGACTTGAGATCCTTATAAATGTTTTATTAAAAACATAGGTTTTATGTTTTTATTACTATTGTACAGAGCATATTTTAGTTTATTTAAAAATATTTGTTGAGTACTGTCAAGTTGATTCTTAATCATAGTGGCCTTGTAAGACAGAGTAGAGCCATCCCAAAGGGTTTCCCAGGGTGAAATCCTGATGGACGCACACTACCACACATTTCTCCCTCAGAACAGTTGGTGCCTTCAAACTCAACCCTATAACTATCTGCTGAATGTTTAGCCACTGTAGCATCCAACCCACTCACCCTGCTTGACTCACAGAGACTATAGAACTGAGTAAGAACTACTCCTTAAGGCTCCTGAGACTGTATATCTTTCCAAGAGCAGACAGCTTTTTAAAATCTTCTTTCTCTGAAGAGTAACTGGTGGGTTAGAAACACTGACCTTGTGGAGAGCGTCCAAATGCGTAACCACTTAACCTATAGCTTCCCAAAATATTTGGCTTATCGCCCCTTTTTCAGAACAAATATTCCAAACATCACAGCAATTAAAACCTTTTTCCTTTAGTCCCAAATTCAGGAAAGTAGAGGTGTCTGTGTTTGCAGTCCCTCGTGGATGTGGTATCACCCATGTTGGGAAAGACTGACCTAACCCTTTGTGCCACCAAAGCTCCTTTTAATAATATTTAGTTATTATTTGTTCATGCATAACAACCAGTTTCATATAGCCACCTTCCTATACTGTCTAGTTTCTATTAGATGTTCATTTACTTCCTTTAGGACTTTTCATTGATAATCATATCTGCACATAATAATAATTTTGAGTAAAATCCCCCGAACAATATGCAAGGAAGAGAATTCTTTCTCACAAGAAAACTACAACTCAATGAAAGGGGCAAATGTATAAGCACCTAAAAGTAAAGTATATTATTACACTGGGTTTGCAAAATGTTATTAATAATTAGCTACATGTATGTTTTGTAGAAAATAATAAGTTTCTGCTGAGACACTAGGGGTGGAAGCATAATAATACTATAGTATAATTATAGCTACCATAAAGTTATGGACGTAGGCCAGTGCTAAAATTAGAACACCTAACTCTGTCTTATGGTTGAATGAGTAAAGACTTTGTAGAGGAGCTGTTGCTTTGAACTGAATCTTAAAGGGAAAGCAAGAGTTTACCCTGTAGAAAATGTTGAGGAACGGTTCTTTGTATCTGCAAAAATGGCATCAAAGATTTTAACCCAACCAGTTTGCAAATCAAAAATATGATTAGTGGCAGGATAGTAAGCTGAGGGTTCTAGACAGTGCCATGTGAAGAACTTTATGTCACATAGTAAAGAACATTTATTTGACCTTAAACGTGATAGGGAACTGGTGGTTACATGAAGCTTTTTTGGAATCCATGTAGTGTGGGGCAGCCTAATGACCAGAGCCAAAGATTAGTAGATTGGTGCTGCAATAATCCAGGTAAAACATTATAGTGAGGTTAAAAAGGAAAGGTGGCATGTCACAATATAGAATCAATAATTTTCATAATTAATTACAGTGGGAAAAAGGAAGAAATCCAGAATAATTTCCTTCGTTGAGACTTTAAGTTAACCAGAGCGATGGTGGTGCTCCCTAAGAGAAGATGACGAATAGAGGTAGGCAGAGACATAAAAACAGATGGTAAAGATCGTGTTAATTGTCATTCCTTTGAGGCATCAAAGAGGAGAGGTCCAGTAAGTGTATATGTGACTCACTGTCATCAGGAAAATGTAATGGCATGAAAACCATAGAAAGACAGTGTCAGGAATGAGAGTGGCCAACAGTAACAAATGCTCTGAGCAAGAATGAGGACTGAAAAATGGCATTGCATGTGTTATTTGAAAGTCATAACTGATTCAATGAGAAGTTCCAGTAGATGCTGAAAACAGAAACCAGATTTCTTAGTCGGTTATAGAATAGATTGGGTAGAAAGAGAACTTGGGAAACATGGCTAAGAAATGAAGAACTTGGAGTTTTAAATCCTTTCTCAAAACTAATATTTTTTTCTTTTGAAGATGAGATAAAATTGAGGATATTTATATGTGGGTAGGAAGATGTCAATGGAGACAGCAGATTAGAGAAAAGGGGAAGAATGGTGTTAATGGAACAAGAGTTGAGAGGGATCAAGGAGGGGTGGATGAATTGACCTTGGATAGAAATAAACTATATCTTAATTTCCCATTTATTTTTGTGTGTGAAAGAAAAGAGTCCACTGCGAGTGAATTTGAGAGTGGGCACTAAGTAGCACGGATAGGAATTACATTTCTAGTGGTTCCTGAAGGAAATGAGAGAAGAGAAGATACTTTCCAAAATGAAATATCAATGACTGGTTTGAAGTAAGTGAAAAGAAAATTCGATGATGACTCCACAGTTAGAAGACTAGAGAATTGAAGAAAATAGGACAAATGAAAAAGGAGGTTGCTTAGAGTCAAATATAAATTTGGTAGTGACTAATCTCCTAGTGGAGTTATTCAGCAGACAGTGCACATGTAAAATCAGGAACGAAGTCAGAAGACATGCTACTCTGCAAACTCAGAGATGATTATTTTATCTCTTCTTAACACGTTAGATTTTCATTTCTCAGATGTTAATACAGATTTGAGGTGGACTAAAATGGTGAGCTTTAGGTCTCATATCTTTAGACGGGAAAGAATCCACCATACTTGAAGAAAATGATATAGTTTATAGGGATCAAGTCTTTTTTTTTTTGGTTCTCATGGTTTGGTTTTAAAAATATCATTTTATTGGGGCTCGTACAACTTTTATCACACTCCATACATACACCCATTTTTCAAGCACATTTGTACATTTGTTGCCATCATCATTCTCAAAACATTTACTTTCTACTTGAGCCCTTGGTATCAGTTTCTCATTTTCCCCTCCCTCCCTTGTCTCCCTCACTCATGAGCCCTTGATAATTTATAAATTATTATTATTCTGTCATCTTACACTGTCTGACGTCTCCCTTCACCCGCTTTTCTGTTGTCCATCCCCCAGGAAGGAGGTTATATGTAGGTCCTTGTAATTGGTTCCCCCTTTCCACCCCACCCCCGCTCCACCCTCCCGGTCCCTGAAGGGATCATCTGTCCTGGATTCCTTGTGTTTCCAGTTCCTATCTGTACCAGTGCACAAGGGATGAAGTCTTGAGCTGTTCTTTTTTTTTTTTTCAACATCTTCCATGAACGCTGACCATGTTCTTTCATACTTACTTTATTCAGTCTTTATAGTATTGAGTCCATGTCATTTTGCTCTTTTTTTAAAACCCTGTTTTTACATAGGTGCTGCTTTTTACTTAATGTTTTCTTTATCATATTCTTTCCTTATTCATCCTTATCCCATAATGTTCTTTTCCCCCCAGAATGCTCTTAATGTGCAGTAAAAACTATTAATAAATCGTTTCTTTTTCTTTTTTTAATCTTTTATCTCTTATTTCTCTTGGTATATTTCTGTTTTCCTTTTTGTCATTTGACCTCCTTAAATCCCAGTAATGTTTTTTCATCCTAAACTTTTCTAGGTATAGTGTTTTTAAATGAACTTCTCTTCACTGATAGCCTGGTTCATCCTAAACTGTTTGTTTTATTTCTTGGTTTTCCTATCTTACTGATGCAATGACCTGGGAACCACATATCTTTTCTGGCGTTAGTAGAGAAAAGGAAAATCCAACTTTACACTCGCAGCTTGGCTTTCAACCAAAATTAGGTGGTTTGTACATACCAAGTATTGCTCAAGAATAGATGTAGCTTTATGAAATACCCTGCCTTGGCAACTATGGAGTGTTCCACTCTATCCTACAGAGTTTTTTAAAGTCTGAATAGATTGAAAGGTAGTTGTCTGGCTAATGTTTGCATTTTCTATTTGTCATTCTAGATGTCTTGAGCAAAGATAAGGATGAGGAACCAATTGTGAAACAGGAAATTGAAGATATTGAAGAAGAAGTGGAGCCACAGAGTGTAATTGTCACAAGAATCAAGAGTGAAATTGACCAGGATCCCATGAGTAGAGAAACCTTTGAACTTGTTGGTAGGTTAGATAAACAGAGAGGAATCTTTTTATGGGAAATACCAAGGGAACCTCTGACCCAGGAACAAAGAATGTTCAGAGGAAATACTCATGTATTCCATAGGAGACCACACTCAGAAGAAAAATGCCATAAATGTGAAGAGTGTGGAAAGGGTTTTGTCCGCAAAGCCCATTTCATTCAACATCAGAGAGTCCATACAGGTGAGAAACCCTTTCAATGCAATGAATGTGGGAAAACCTTTAGTCGAAGTTCATTTGTTATCGAACATCAAAGAATTCACACCGGGGAAAGGCCCTATGAATGTAACCACTGTGGAAAAACCTTTAGTGTGAGCTCAACACTTGTTAGACATCAGAGAATCCACACGGGAGAGAGGCCATATCAGTGTCATCAGTGTAAACAGAGTTTCAGCCAGAGAAGGAGCCTTGTTAAACATCAAAGGATTCATACCGGGGAGAAGCCCCACAAGTGTGCTGACTGTGGGAAAGCCTTCAGTTGGAAGTCACATCTCATTGAACATCAGAGAACCCACACTGGTGAGAAACCCTATCACTGTGCCAAATGTAAGAAAAGCTTTAGTCGAAACTCATTGCTTGTTGAACATCAGAGAATTCACACTGGGGAAAGGCCTCATAAATGCGGTGAATGTGGGAAAGCCTTTAGACTAAGCACATACCTTATCCAGCACCAGAAAATTCACACTGGTGAAAAGCCTTTTCTTTGCATTGAATGTGGGAAAAGCTTCAGCCGGAGTTCCTTCCTCATTGAACATCAGAGGATCCATACAGGGGAACGGCCTTATCAGTGCAAAGAGTGTGGGAAAAGCTTCAGTCAGCTTTGCAACCTTACTCGTCATCAGAGAATCCACACAGGAGACAAGCCCCATAAATGTGAGCAGTGCGGAAAAGCCTTCAGCAGGAGTTCAGGCCTTATTCAGCACCAGAGAATTCATACCAGAGAGAAAACTTACCAATACAATGAAACAAAGGAAACGTTTGATCCGAATTGCAGCCTCGTAATACAGCAGGACATCTACCCTAAGGAGAAATCTTATAAATGTGAAGAATGTGGAAAGACTTTTAGTGTTAGTGCTCATCTTGTACAACATCAGAGAATCCACACTGGGGAAAAGCCTTACCTGTGCACCGTATGTGGGAAAAGCTTCAGCAGGAGCTCCTTTCTTATTGAGCACCAGAGAATCCACACTGGGGAAAGACCTTACCTGTGCAGACAGTGTGGCAAAAGCTTCAGTCAGCTTTGTAATCTTATTCGACATCAGGGTGTCCACACAGGGAATAAACCCCATAAATGTGATGAATGTGGGAAAGCCTTTAGTCGGAACTCGGGTCTAATTCAGCATCAAAGAATACACACGGGTGAGAAACCGTATAAGTGTGTGAAGTGCGACAAAAGCTTCAGTCAACAGCGCAGCCTTGTCAACCATCAGAAGATCCATGCAGAAGTGAAAATCCAAGAAGCCCATGAATGTGATGCTTGCGGTGAAGCCTTCAATTGCCACATTTCTCTTATTCAGCATCAAAAATTGCATTCGGCATGGCTATAGCAAGTGTAAAAAAATGTTAACGCTCCATTTGATTTGAGACTGGAGACTCAAGTGCAGTTTCTCAGTGACTCAACAGGAGTCAAATTTAATCAATCAAATTCGCTTTGGCATTAGGTTATAGTGTCTAAATGCCTATGGGCAGGTTTCCATTGCTCTTTGTTTTGGTTGTCACAGAGAGATTTAGATAGTAAAGAACCTAGACATCTTTCTTTAGCAAACTTTTTTAACAGAAAGGTTAAACCCAGGTTCGGATTACTCAGTTATAGTGAAGAAAGGCATTTGGGACAAAGTTGAATTGGAATGATGGAGCTGGAAGCAGATGATGTTAGGAAACAGTAATGAGTGAAGGAGCCCTCAGCCATAATCATTGACAGTTTCTGCAAGCCCCATGATCTATCTGACTTAGCATGGCCAAGTCTAGTGGTTACATAAAGGGGGAAAGCCTAGACATGTTATTTGAAACTTATCCACATTATGGGCAAGAAAACCAGTTATTTGGCATGTGAATGAAAAGCAGTTCCAATGCCTGTAGTTTCCTATACCTCTCCGATGAATGACCATTAGTTTTACATGCACAGACTCTCTGAGTCAGAAACAGCAACGATATTACCAAGAAGCCTTTGGGAGTGCCTTTTTAATGCAAGATCACCTGTAAAGGTGGAGGTGGACCCATAAACTTTATATCTTCCACATGTGGAAGGTATTTGTAGTCCTATAAAAGTAATCTTAACACCACTGAGGGCATGTAGCAACAGTGTACAGATTCTGATCACCGAGGATTGCAAATAAAGAGGCCTGGAGTCTATCAGAACCCGAGATGATTATTATTAATTATTGCTTTGGTTATGGTAACTAGATTTTGCATGCAGTTTAAAAGTCCTGGTTTCTGGTTCCTGGGCTTCCTTTATTTAAAAGTTACTACAAACTGATTGATACATCTGTGTCTTAATCATTAAAATTCACTGGGTTTTTAATTTTTTTGCTTTGTGTAACAATTGTTAAGTTTAGTGAAATTCTTTCCTACTGTCAAAGGAAATTAGTCTCACCAGTTCTGAGATTACTGAACCTTTTGGAATAATTAACTAAAAGTCAAGTCTAGGTTCTCTGAGTATAAAATCTTAGATCATAAAACTCTTCATTCTAACTTCTTACTATTTTGAGCAAATGACTCAGTGTTCTCTGAAAGCCCCAGACTAATCACCTCCAAACTTTTTTCTCCCTGCCTCTGAATACATGTGGTAGATGTGTATGTGTATATACATAACTGTGACAGTTCATGGTACATGTCATGAAATGTGCCCCTCTTTGTCACTCCTATTTAAGTTATTATTCTCATAGTTCCTATACACAACATTTCAAAACATTGTAATCCAATGGGGTGAAAGTGAATACTAAAATTGCACTTGATTCCTCAATAAAATCCTCCTGCCCTAAGTCTCCCCAGTTTTACTAATTGTTCTATGCCATTGGTTCGCATGCCGAGGATTCAACCAATAATGAGGTCCATAGACCTCTTAATAAGAAAAATCTCATGTAAAGTATGTGTATGTTTTCACTACATCTATACTAAAATACCATTTGATTGTTGGAGTTCCTCTCAATTTCTTGTTGACAGGTATCTTGCTTAGTATTTCTGGCTGTTGTTGACATTGTAATTGGAGGCCATAATTGTAGAAGAGATTTCTGTTAGGCTTACACATCATTGGACGTGAATCCAGAGTAGCAAAGTTCCAGGGGCAGTGAAACAATTCCTAGTTATATGTATGACTCACTGCTTATAAAAAGCGGAACCCAAAGCAAGTTGTCACACGTTCACCTATTTCCCCCTGAAAAGGATGAAAGTATGCAGAGGACTCGACAACGAGAAAGGAGGTGCCTGGAAAAAGAAAGACAAATATTCCAAGAGGAGGTGGTATTTAAAATGAGATTAAAAGAGTACCTAGGAGCATAAATAAAGTGCCACAGCCAGGAGTTGTAAACAGTTCAATAAAGAGAACCTTTGCTTGGTGACTGGTCAATGTGGCGCTAAGTAAAGCTGCCCTTAAGAACGGTTTAAATGAAAGTTATGCTAAGGAAATGGGATTTCATTTCACTGCCAAATGTTCTGTGGTGGTAATTTCCTTGTTTTGAAATACACTGTGTGTTTGTGAGTAAAAAGCTCAACCAGTTTTCACAACTAAGCATGTAACCTGCACCCAGGTTAGCACTACACACATAACCCCCTGTGGTACCTCTGTTTTAACTCAAGAAGCCAAATTAATTTGAATAGAAGGGAAGCGCCTTGAGACTGTGGTCTTCTGTTATTTTTATTCCCAGAGAAGGGCACCTACAAAATGCTGTTTCAAGGGCTGTTGTTTCCAAGCTAGTATCAGGAAGCATTTAGAGCAGACTCTTAGCAGTTGAAATGTCATGATGTCTACAACCAAGGTTGTGGAAAGAAGTGGATGGAATTGAGGAATACTTAAAAACAGTAAGATTTTGGACACTAATTTTGATAAGGAAAGTGGAGAAGAACAAAGGTTTAAGGTGTACAAGCCGAGTTTTCATCACTTTTAAAAATCATTTTAAAAATCATTTTATTGGGGACCCATACATCACAATCCATATATACATCAATTGTGTAAAGCACATCTGTACATTCATTGCCCTCATTATCTCAAACATTTACTCTCCACCCAAGCCCCTGACATCAGCACCTCACTGGCCCCCCATGAACCCGTGATAATTTATAAATTATTATTTTGTCATATCTTACACTGTTTGATGTCTCCCTTCACCCGCTTTTCTGTTGTCCATCCCCCAGGAAGGAGGTTATATGTAGATCCTTGTAATCGGTTCCCCCTTTCTACCCCACCCTCCATCCTCCCAGTATCGCCACTCAGCACTGGTCCTGAAGGGATCATTTGTCCTGGATTCCCTGTGTTGTGAGATCTTATCTGTACCAGGGTACATCCTCTGGTCTAGCTAGATTTGTAAGGTAGAATTTGGATCATGATGAGGGGGAGGGGAAGCATTTAGGAACTAGAGGAAAGTTGTTTGTTTCATCATTGCTACACTGCACCATGACTGACTCATCTCCTCGCAACCCTTCTGTAAGGGGATGCCCTGTTGCCTACAGATGGCTCTTGGGTCCCCAATCTGCACTCCCTCTCATTCACAATGATTTTATATTTTTGTTCTTTGGTGCCGGATACCTGATCCCTTCGACACCTCATGATCACACCTCATGATCACCTCATGATCACACAGGTGTGCTTCTTCCATGTGGGCTTTGTTGTTTCACAGCTAGATGACTGCTTGTTTACCTTCAAGTCTTTAAGACCCTAGATGCTATATCTTTTGATAGCCAGGCACCATCAGCTTTCTTCACATTTGCTTATGCACCCATTTGTCTTCAGTGATCGTGTCAGGAAGGTGAGTATCATGCAATGCCAGTTTAATAGAACAAAGTATTCTTGCATTGAGGGAGTACTTGAGTGGATGCCTAATGTCCCTCTGCTACCCCAGTACTAAGCCTATGAATATATGCACATAGTTCTATTTTCCCATCCTCATATATAAATATATTTACATATGTACATGCCTTTATTTAGACTTCTATAAATATCCTTTGCCTCCTAGCTCTTTCCTCTGTTTGCTTTTACTTTCCTCTTGTCCCACCATCATGCTCAGCCTTCATTAGGGTTTCAGTAATTCCTCTCAGTTACATTACTCTTGATCACGCCCTACCAGCCCTCCTACACCCCCCTCCACACTGATTTGGATTACTTGTTCCCTTGTGTCTGGGTTTGTTAATACCACTTCCTTTACCCCCAACTCCCCCTCTCCCATGTCCCCCAGGAACTTTTGATCTCGTTGTTTTCTCCTCCGTATTATTCATCCAACCTATCTTATTTACACAGACCTGTGGAGATAATAACATGCACAAAAACAAGACAGAGCAAAACAAAGCAAAAAAAGAAAACAAAACAAAAATCCAATGATTATTTTTAAAGGCCTATAGTTAGTTCAAGAACTGTTTGTTGGCCTTTAGGAATGTTTTCTGGTCAAGTCTGATGGGGTGTCAAACCCTCGCCCCAAAGTGTATTTTTGGTATTCCCTGGTGACTTCCTTCTTCTGCTCCCCTTGCTGTTCTGTTGCATGCCCTTAGTGTTTTGCCACGGTGTGGTGTGGTCAGATCAGGCGCAATTCCCACACTGTCTCCAGCGTTTCCCCTGTAGGGCTAGTGGGTCAGTTAGGGATGTCGTGTCTCATAGTGGGGCCAGCCATATAGTCTTCTCTGTGGATTGGTTTCTCTGAGCAGGAATATCATCCTCAAGGCTTGGTGGGCCAGAATGTGCTCCACTCTCTCTTCCTCCCCCTTCATTTGCTCCCATGTGCTCTGAAAAGACATGTCCCTCTCCTGGAGCTGCAGCTTCAGTGCTGTCCTCTGAAATAAATTCTTCTGGGGGGAGGGACAGGTATTCACGTAGTTGGGATTGGGGCTGGCTCCTCAGACATCTCCACTGGTTCCCTACTCCATGCCAGCATGTGGCATTTACATCTTGGAGCACCGGGTTGAAGTCTGGTTCCTCTTTGCCTGTGGAGATATAAACAATACCCTCTCCTTGGGTGGGTTAGCTTTTCAGCACATTTTTATGCAGAAACCGCCCCCCCCCCCACCTCATTTTTGTGGTAAAATTAATTCCCTTGGCTTATACTCAAGTATATATGGTAGTACACCTGGTGTGGAATGAAGAAATTAATCAAGTTGTTTTGCCTGTGTAACCTTTGGTCTAGCTATGAGTAGAGATGACCAAACACAAGGCTACTGTGTTTAGTCCTGGGACCTGAAGTAGAAATTGAGTTAATGATTCATTAGTGCTTAAACACAGAAATGGATTGAAAGTTTAAGGACAAAACAAAAGTGCAGAGGTGGAATCCTAGAGACCATAATTGTTTACCATGGACAAAATGAAAAGGAGCCTGCAAAGAAGACAGGAGCCACTGGAAGTGTGGAAAGCCCAGCACACACAGATACCGCCCTGAGGAAAGTGACCTCAAAGAGGCTGTGCAGAAGTCAAAGAAGGGCTGGTGAATGCCCTTTCTGCATTTGACAACCCGAGTCATTGGTGACTTGGGGGTCATTGGTGCAAGAGTTGGGAGTTAGGAAGAGCCAGATTTCAGGGGACGTGGGTAATATTTAAGGCATAGATAAGGAGCCCTGGTGGCATGGTAGTTAGAAATTGAAATGTTAACTGCAAGGTCATCAGTTCAAAACCACCAGCTACTCCTCGAGGCAAAGACAAAGCTTTCTACTTTCCTAAAGCATTACAGTCATGGAAACCCACAGGGGACAATTATTCCCTGTGTAAAAGGGTGACTATGAGTCTGATTTGGGTTTTCTGGTTCTAAGTCATAGATAACAGGTTGCTTGGTAGGCTGGGAAAGCACCAGCCACTATGCAGGAGAAAGATGAGGCTGTCTGCTCCCGTATAAATTTAATTTTAAAAGCTTATTTCAATATTTTTCTTCCAAGTTTGGTCTCATGGGTACATATTAGCATTTCCTCATAGCAACCCTATAAGGCAAAGCCTAGCTGTCTCTTTGGGATGCACAGCATTCCCATTGAGCATGATGTTTGCAGGTACATTTCAACTCGTAATAGCTCTATCAGAAGTTCCTTTTTTAAGTCACTATTCTCCATCAGTATTTGATTCCTTTGATATTCCTTCTCTTCCTCCTTCCAAGGCGTTCTATGGCTTTGTATGGGTGACGGGGTGTCTTAATTGTCGTGTAGTGGTGATGCAATGGGCTGCTAACCATGAGGTTAACAATTCACAACCACCAGCCTCTGAGGAAGAGGGACAGGGGTTTCTACTCCTGTAAAGAGTTGCCATTTCAGAAATCCACAGGAGCAATTCTGCTGTCTGTTATGGTCACCAAGAAACAACATCAACCCAGTGGCAGTGAGTTGGGCTTTGAGTTTAATCTATAATCATGATAGATGGAGAAACAGAAGAAAGACACACATTTAATGCACAAGTGTTACTAGTTAATAATTATTTACAAAAATACCTTCTTGGTATCTTATTAATTCCGTAGGATTTGTTGCATCATGCTTTTTGTCCTGGAGCAGACTCTGTGGACTGAGGAGTGAATCACATGCATTACATAAAGACTCAGATCTTTTGTGGAAAACAGGTTAGCTATGCATTTTGAACAAATAAAACCTGATGGGTACCTCTCCCTGTGTTGCATCCTATCCAGGAGCCATGCCCATGACCTACTTATTATGTCAGTCCAATGGTTAAGGAAAACCTACATACCATGTGCCAATCATTGCATCCCTGGAACCAAGTATCCACTGGCTTCTTTGGCCTGTCAATTCCTCTAGGGTGAAATCAGGACTGGAGAAGGGAAAGTTGGAAGTTGTTGCAGAAAGATGCCTCAACCTTGGATACCTGAAGAGAAGTGGGTAGATTTCGTGACACCTGAAACCTTGGGCTGCAGTCTGTAACTGGTTGGTCTTAACTGAGTTAGTGCTATGTTTAGAAGATGCCCTATTTCCCACTGCCACCGTACTGACGCCGAAGGGGTTGCATCTGTTCAAATGCACATTTCTTTGGGAGAAGAATTTTGAGCTTCCATTTGTCCAGCATTTGTCTCGCGGGTTGAAATGAAACGCAACGACTTTGTGCAGTTCACATAAAGAGAGCTGCTGTTTAAAGACGTCATGTCCACTCCCTCCTCTCAGCACCGAAAGGCCGGGTGCGAAGTGGAATCTTACTAGGGGCACTTAGCCGGCTCCTGTTTTACTCTTTGATTCTCCACATTCTAAAAAATAAAATTTAGCAGTACTCTTCCCTTACAGATCGCTCAAAAATGACCAGCTTCCTATTTCTCATCACGACTTTCCATAACACCCCCTCCTTTCCCCTTACCAGTCTACTTGACTTCACCATTTTTGTCTCATTTACACAAATCTCTCAGCACATATTGTCTGCACTCTAACCAGGACTTGGATAATTTTTGTGCATTCCTACTGGTAGGCTCTTTCCGTTTTTCAAGAGCCAAGTGAATTTAATAATCACTATGTATTTGCTCCTGGGTATAAAATATTACAAACCATCACAACTCTGCTTTGTATATGAGGAAACTTGGCTCGGAGAGACTAAGTATGTTACATGATACTATGTAACATAACTAGTAATAAATAAACGGCTAGCAACTTAGTCCACCTCCCCTATGGATCCCAGTCTGTGGCCTGTGCTTCTGTAATCCTCCCCAATTGGTCTACCATTTTGTTTGTATCCTAATCTTACCTTTGTCTCCATCTTCTGAATAATAAGCTTACAAGGTCCAAGTGGCATCTCACGGTGTCGGGCAAGGAATAGGTATTGAATACTTGACATGTGGCTGAGGCTGTATACACTGTATGTGCATATGAATACATATATTTGTACACACACATGAGGAGGCTTCAAAAACTGTGGGGGGGGTGGAAATAAAAGCTAATAAAGATCATTTTTCCGGCTGCTTTGAAAGTCCCCTTGGATATGTTCAAGAGAAAGACTGGGCTTTCTACTTCCATAAAGAGTTACAGTCTTGGGAACCCACAGGGCAGTCCTACTCTGTCCTATAGAGTCACTATGAGTCAGCAGCAACTCCATGGCAGTGAGTTTGTTTTGATGGTTTGTTTACGCTCATGTATATTGATGCCTGACACTGCATGATCATCCAAAGGGCATTATTCTCGACTGTCTGCCTCTAAACTATGATTTTAACCCTTCGTGAGTATTGCCTTTATAAACTACAGTAACCTTAATCCAACCTACTGGTTGTGTGAACTTGGACCTGTTTTTCCAGCTGTTGCTGTAAGTGAAATCTAGATGCCAACTGGAGTCATTCAGTGCAGGAGAGCTAAATCAGAGAGACTGCAAGTCCCCTTCGCACTATACCTAAAACCAGCTCCAAGATTGCAGCAAGTTTCTAGAAGCTAAATTCTCACGTCACCTCCGGTTTCCGTTACTGCTAAATTAATTTGCAATACAAGTCCTGGTAAGTGTTGTAGTACTGCGCGCGTGTGTGTGACTGTGTTTGTCTTGCTAAAGCATGGCATGGGCTCATGAAAGTCAGATCCAGACCATTCTCACCAAAAGCCAAATAGCTTTAGATTGCTTGATATTTCTCACAAGTCTCAAACATCTTTAGTCTGCACCCTACAGTTACCTTCTCTCTGTTTCTTCTCTTCCCTCTCCTTTCTTCTTCGCTCCTTCATTTCTCTGTCTTTTCTTTCTATTCTCTTAGCCTCCCGATTCAGAGTACAAATTAATTCCTATTTTTATTATTGCTCCCAGTGTTTTCTTTTGTGGCCTTATCTTTTAACAATTGTTCTTGGAAGGTGTTATCTTTTCCTAGTGACCTATCAAAATATTTCCTTACTCCTGAGCAGCTTCATTTTTTTTTCAAAGCTACTTAAACCTAACTGGTATGCAGGACCCATGGTTCTCCTGCTGTGTTAAACAGGGTTCTATATAGAAACAAAACCATAATGTTAATAATGTGATATATATTTATACAGGTAGATATATAACAAGAAATAAACAGTTAATTAAATTATAAAGCAGTACAAATGGCTCAGTGCAACTCATTCCTGAGAGACAGTTGTGAGACACTGGAAGTAGTCCTTCAAGTCTTGAGGACCGCCGGGTAGTCCTCTGTAGAGCAATTCAGGCTATCTGGGCACAGGAAGCAAACAGCAAGGTAGGTCACCAACAGTCAGCCAGATGACAGGGTCTGACAGTCCCCAACTCAAGAGGTGTAAATTCCAATGGTGTGGCAAAGCAGGTCTTGAAGGAAACTCAAATTACAGTGACACGATCCACAGGTTAGGTGTCCCACAGGTAGTGTAGCTTGCAAATTGAGGCAAAGAACAAGCAAGGCAGTCGCACACTGGTCCAATGATCAAAAAGCAAGAGACAAAAAAGGCAAGACCCACTGAGTCATTTATCTCTTCACCCTTCAATTAATCCCACATGTGTTTATTGGTCAACTTGGCACAATAAACTATCTCAATCCACCCCTTGCAAACCTGGCACCTATACACAATTCTTTAGCCATATACAATTTCTGGATATTAATGAAATCACACTTATACTTATCCTCAAACATCAATCATACATATAAATGAAAACACACTGAGTCCAATTGTATCTGATATATCATACATGAACAAAGGAATGATATTCAATAAGCACATATAAAGAAAATATACTGACAAATACAAACCTCGCTTTTGCAATTGATCATGTGGTCGTAACTGATAGGTAGAACTACCTTCTTCTACTACCCATTCTGTATTACCTTTGCTCTCAGCAAACACCTCAGCTTGCTGTGGTTTTTTGCCTGGTGGAGTGACCTAGAACTTCATTCTTTAGGGATCTGGGTCATTATATGTCCTGTCAGGATTGGGTTGCTGTAATTATTTACCATTTACTTTTTTTAATTTAATAAATCATTTTATTGGGGCTCATACAACTCTTATCACAATCCATACATACATCAATTGAGTAAAGCACCCTTATACACTCGTTGCCCTCGTCATTCTCAAAATTCTCCTCCTACTTGGGTTTCTGGAATCAGCTCATTTTACTTTTTTTCCCTCCCCCTCCCTTCCCGCTCCCCCCTCCCCCATGAACCCTTAATAGTTTATAAATTATTATTTTATCTTATCTCACACTGCCCAGCATCTCCCCTCACCCACCTTCCCATTGCCCATTCCCCAGAGGGGAGGTTACACATAGATCCCCAAGATTGGTTCTCCCTTTCTACGCCCCTTTCCCTCCCGGTGTTGCCACTCTCACTGCTGGTCCTGAGGGGTTCATCCGTCCTAGATTCCCTGTGTTTCCAGATCCCTACTGTACCTCTGTGTACCCTCTGGTCTAACCAGGTCCACAAGGCAGAATTGGGATCATGATAATTGTGGGAATTTACCATTTACTTCAATCACAGGGCATGGTAGCACTGAGTCGGCCTATAGAATCTCCTGGATTCCAGATATATTCTTCTTTACCTCCATTATGTAACACCAATCCAATTTCTCCTTAGTCATCAGGATCAATCACACTACTCAGTACAGAGACACCCTTCCTGACCTGTTGATCCAGTCATGAGCAGCCCAAAGTGCCCAGGGGGCATTCTCAGCTGCCAGTTCAGTGGAATCCGCACTGTGTTTCCGGGTGGGAGAGTTCTTTCCTTTGGGACCAGGACCTCCAGGCCTGAGGAACACAGGGTTGCTGGGACAGGAAGCAACATTGCTGCAGTGGATCACTAGGAGTAATAGTGAGTGGTGCCATTCCAGCTTCCACCCCTTGGTTCCTGGACCCATGATTTCTGGCTATTTGGAGACGCAGCACCATATATTGGCTGCTGGTTTAGAGCGTATACAGCTTCCTGGAGAACATTGCCCCATTAGTTTTGGCAGAAGCATTGCATGCAGGGAAGGCAAATCCATATCCAGAGTAGGTGTCTATTCCAGTAAGAACAAAACACTGCCCACTCCATGACAGAAGAATTCGTATGTATTCAACCTGCCACCAAGTTGCCAGTTGATCTCCCCAAGGAATGGTCCCATATCTTGGACTTAATGTTGGTTTCTGCTGCTAGAAAATGGGGCACTCAGCAGTGGCAGTGGCCAAGTCAGCCTTGGTGAGTGGAAGTCCATGTTGCTGTACTCATGCATAACCTCTACCCCTGCCACCATGTCCACTTTGTTCATGTGCCCATTGGGCGATAACAGGAATGGCAGAGGAAAGAGGAGGACCAGTCTCCACAGTGTGTGTCATCTTATCCACTTGATTATTAAAGTCCTCCTCTTCAGAGGAAACCCTTTGGTGAGCGTTCACGTGAGACACAATTACCTTTACTTTCATTACTGTGTTTGAAATATTTCTTATTCTACTTTGTTTTGCTGCCAGTCCAACAACCTTCTGCCAAGGATCTGCTTGTTGCCGAGCCATTTATCTCTCCGCCCTTCAATTAATCCCACCTGTGTTTATCAGCCAGGTTGGCACAATAAACTAACTACCTCACCTGCATGACACTAAAATGTCTCTTAATTAATTTCCAGGCCTAGAACCTGGTTTTATTTTGAGAAATAATTCAGTAGTTAGAAGAATACATGTGAAAAAGATCTAAAGCTTTCACTCAAAAACTGTGGCCATTGAGTCAATGCTGACTCATAGCAAGCTGCCGCTGCTTTCCAGGCCTGTAACTGTTCATAGGAGCAGATAGCCCAGTCTTTCTCCTGCAGAGTTACTGATGGCTTGGAACGACTAACCATATGGACCACAGCCCAACACATAACCACTGCACCACTAGTATCAAGAAATAGTCACTTGTGTGACGACACAGTTAATGGAAATGGACGTCTGCAGCCTCATAACTTCATTCGACATTACCCTGGCTAAAAGAAAATGCTGGAGTTGGGGGCTTCAAAGGTAGCCCTTTAGTCCAGAAAGTGCATGAGATAATAGCCAGAAAAAAAAGTGAGTTCTATAAGTCTCACCTTTAGTGAAATATATTCAGACTAGGCAAATGGATATAAATAACTCTTCCTGGACCATAAGTCTTTTCCAGCTGATAAACGAGACTCTGAGGGGTTTCCTTAGAGCATAAGCTCAGGGCTTCTGAGCAAGGTGTTGATACAAATTCTCTGGCCGAAGAGCCATGTAATACAAGCATGACCAGCGTCTGGAGCAACGCGGCCCATGACAGGAATTGAAGAACTTGCTAACGGAGCCAAGGAAAGCAATAGGAAAGGTTGAAGACCCCCACCACCTGGGAGAGAAAGCCAGCCCTTCCTACCGGAGAAGGGAACTCACAGGGACAGGTCTACTCTGTCCCATGGGGTCGCTATGAGTGGCTGGGTTTTTGGTTTTACCATACTTGTTACAGAAGTAGTGCACACTACCTAAGGCGCTGCCTTTACCTTACTCCCTGGCCATGTGCCCGCTGTACGGGTAACTCAAGTCAAACTCACTGCCATTGAGTCTATGTCAACTCATAGCAACTCTAGAGGCAGGGTAGAACTGCCCCTGTGGGTTTCTAAGGCTGTACCTCTGGACAGGAGCAGAGAGCCTCATCTTTCTCCCACAGAGCGATAGGCGGTTTTGAATTGCTGACTTTGCAGTTAGCAGCCCCCCACACAACCCACCCTGCCACCGGGGTGCCTCTTCTATGTGAAAGAGAGCTGACTTGTAATGGCACAGAGCTACACTAAACACGTGACCCTCAGCAATTTAATTTACTGCTTCGGGCTGGCCTTTTTTTTAGCGTCATCCATAAAATGAAGCAAATCAAACTCACTGCCACCGAGTGGATTCCAACTCACAGAGACCCCGTGGGACAGAGTAGAAATGCTCCTGTGCATTTCTGAGACTAACTCTTTGTGGGAGTAGAAAGCTGCCTTTCTGCTGCGGAGAAACTGGTGGTTTTGAACTGCTGACCTAGCTGTTAGCAGCCCAATGCGTAACCACTACACTACCAGGGCCCCCTAGTAAAATAAAGCCCTGAGCGAAAGGCTCTTCAAGGTTGATTTGAATTTCTTTGATGAGTATACATGTTCTTAGACAAGTCATACAAGGATATGGAAATGTGGAAATACATATTCAAATAGTATTGAGGGCATAGATAAATAAAAGTCTCTTCTTTTGTCCCATTTCCAGGCCTTCTCAAAAGATGCAACTTTAGATGAACTGTTTTATTTTTCTGATTCATATACTTATGCCTCTATTTAAAATTTTGAATTGTTTCTAATAGCATTTCCTGTTATCCAAGCCAGAAATCTAGTTCATTACCTTACTTTACATTTTAAAGTTGCATATATATTAGTGATGTATATCCATTTCCTTTATTACTTTAATAGACTTGAGCACTATTTCTCAACTCATCAATTTTAAGTAGTATTCCTGACTCCCCACTAAGTGTATTAGTGTCTCCTTTGTTTTCCTCTACTCTTCCGTTTGTTTTCTTCAGCTCTGTCCATTAAATCCAGAGCTTGAGACCAGTTTTTTCATGGCTGATGAAATTATCCCATCACATAAATTAAAAACAATTTTTAAATAGTGAAAATGAGTGTTCAATGGAATGGGGAAAACTAGGGGTCGAAGCCCTGGAACTGGAGACTCAGAGGAGGTAGAGTGAGCCCTTTCTGAAGCCTGTAGGATGGCATTGGATAATTGCCAGGGCTGTGGAGAGGGACACACTTTCAAAGTGCCTTGGTCAGCCACTACCTTTGAGCATAGCATCAATATTTTCCACTCAGCTGGTCAAGAGATTTGGTTGCTATGCAACAACCTACACAGTGTCCTTTTTCCCTAGTAGGGGGATTAAGTTTCTACCCAGCTTCTGACCCATAATTTCCCCATTCTGACTAGTGTTCTGGTTCTCTCTCAGTTTTAAAATTTAGGTCTCTCTCGGGTGTTGACTGAACTGGCTTCAAAGCTCTGGTCATTACACTTGTATTCCAAGGTTACGTTTAAATTCTCTTTTGTAAACTGATTGCTTTTCATAGTTTTTAAAAAGTGAATTCTGAAAATAAGAAGCCAGTAAAGTAGAATTACATAATTACGTTAATTACGTTTTTGCCTGTAAATCCAGATCCTGTGACTGGCTGTGTTGAAGCTATAGTAGTCTTATGTCACCACAGAGGGGCCACTCAGAGAAGAATGTCCCAGGCATCAAAGTCACATTGATTCTGTTTTATTACACTCCACATGTTGCTCCAAGTCATGCTACACTTTAGCTGAGTTCATGTTATTCATGGCTTTAATTTTTAAACATCCCCAAATTTGAAGCATAAGATGACAGCTCTCAAATTTAGCTGAATATTGGAATCACCAAAGAGCTTTAAGGAATTCCAATAGTAAAACGGATTCCACATCTGGGATCTTTGATTTAATTGAGCTGCAGTGTGGCCTGAGCACCTGGGCTTTTTAAAATGCTGCCAGGTGATTCCAAAGACGTAAACATTAAGGACCCCGATCACTCATGCCATTCACATTGAGGGCAGTCGAAAGTAATGAAATAGAACAAGCCCTTTCAAAACCAGAGCGGAAAAGTAAAATCTGATACCCACTCAAGGTTTATAGATGATTTTCTCCCTCCGTGGTGGCTGTCTACATCACACGCCCCGGTGCAGAAGGACACACTTCAGTTTAACTTAGGCTCTTTAGTAAAACACACTTCTTCACGCTCCACTTTTGAAATGTTTTGCTTGGTGCTGGTTATTTGGATGGAAAGCTGGTTTTGTTTTAAAACCTTTTATTTTCTTTAGATGAATACTCTGGGATGTGGGGAGTCGGAAGTGTTACAAGGAAGGAGAGGTGTGAACTTATGTCAGATCCTTGATATTTGTGCTTGTGTGTTTCAATAATTGATTGATGGATGTGACTTGAGTGTAAGAATATGGGACTGGGTTTCCAGTGTTGGTGACTAATTTGGCTCCTTCCCAGGGTCAGTCGAAAGGGTCCTTTCCAGTCCTCCTCCTAGCCACGGAGAAGAGAGAGCACGGTGCTGGCTGGCCAGAGGTCCTAGTAGGTGTAGCTGGGGGTGAAGAGCGACTGGGTGGCAGCAGTTCCTGAGGAGCCTGAGTGAACATACTTCCCCCTGGCTGCCTGGCTGTTAGCCTGGAAGACAAGGGAAAGAGAATAGATGGAGTTAGAGTGAACCAAAGCCCTGGGCTTGACTCTCGCTGCTTCTTATTTAAAACCATCTGCACGTAGTGGGAGCCCTGGTGGCTTAGGGGGTTACTAGTTGAGCTGCTAACCAAAAGGTTAGCAATTCAAAACCACCAACTGCTGTGGGGGGAGGGGGGGAGATGAGACTTTCTACTCCTAAAAGGACGTATGGTCTTGGAAGCCCACAGCTGCAATTCTGTTCTGTCTATAGGGTCACCGGTAGTCATCCTTGACTCTGTGACAGGGAGTTTGTTTAGTTTGAGCTGACCTGGCGGATGAGGCTTTCCACTACCACAAAGACACACAGCCTGAGAAACCTGCAGGGGCAGTCACTCCCTGTCCTGTAGGGTCACTACGAGTTAGAATTGGCTCAGGGGCAGCAAGAGAGGGAGTAGGTGAATGAGTGCCACTGAGGGGTAGGTGTTGAGTGGCTCACTGCAAGACCAGTGGTTCCCATCAGCTCCATGAGAAACACTGTGAGCAGGAGTCAATGTAGTCACAGTGGGTGTGGGTTCGGTTCTGATTATACGTTCATGTGAATTTTCTTTCAGGGATTTTGCTGAACACTGCTGCTGATACCACCGCCTTCTTTCTCTAAAGGCATCTCTTTTATAGCCTAGCTTCCTGAGCACGTCGTCGACACCCTAAAGTTACTGGAGAACTGCCTTGTTACTGTCAACATATGACAGCAACAGCACTCAAAATTCAGTGCTTTGCTGTGATGTCTGACCATCATGTCTGGTGATTTCCCTAGCTGACTCCTCCAACTGCGCATCTAGACTTCCCACGGTGAGGATTGACAGCTTCATGCCTTCTTCTCAGCAGTTGCTCTCACCTGCAGTCAGTGATCAACAGCTACATCTCCCCATCTACAAAGCGAATTCCAAATCTCATCTCTTTCCTCCTTTCTAAGACCAATGGAATAACTATATTTGATATTTAGCCACATGCAGCTTTATAACGAAGAAGCCCTTGATCCTTCAATTATTCCCATTCTCCTCACAGTGAATCCTTTGCTCTTTATGGAAACATGCTCAGCATATTTCTGTTTGGCTCCATTCTAAGCTTACAAAGGACAGGGAATATATCTGAGTTGCTCACTTTAGTGCTTGGCTCCTAGTAAGCTTTCAAAAAGAAGTGCTTAGTACTAGCATAAAACCTGATTTGTGGACTCCATCCTCCTGCTAAGCTTTCTAGATCCTTTGCTGACACACTTCTCTTTCTTCAAACTCTTTCGTCGAGGCTCACACATAGGCTTCTAAGTGCCAACCCCAGCAAGCTAACATCGACTCGTCGAAAGCTGAGTTTTATTTTGCTTTGTTTTTGTTTTATTTATTTATTTTGTTTTTGTTTATAGATGATTCCTCAAACTTTTTCCTATTTCTTTCTCGACTCTTTGGTTCATCCTATCATATTCTTACTGCTTCTCGTGGTAGCGTCGCCTCTTCCTAAAATGAATGGTGTCCTAGGCTCAGCTCTTAGTCCTCCTCCTTCTGAATGTCTTTCTTACAATTGGCCTTCACGTGGCTGTCATCAACCACACTCCCCATGTAGATAACCCAATCTCTCTTGCCCTAACATTTCCACTGAGCTCTAATAATGCATTAAAAAATATCTAGTACCCACTCTCCATAGATACCTATATGACCTGAAAACAAAGAAACAAATGAAAAACCCAATGCCACCTTATGGGAGAGAGGCAGCTGTAAATATTAATGCGATCGAGCAGATAAGTAGTAGCATCTTACCAGGGCCCGCTTCATAAAAGCTTCCTGAGTTGCCTTCTTGTTGGCAGCCTTGCCATTCCAAGCAGCAAGTGCACTGGCCTGCAGGGCCCGCCCATAAGAGAAGCTTAGTTTCCAGGGCTTTGGCAGAGGGCAAAGGTTGATGGCATTGAGGTTGAGAGTGGCATCCTCTTCACTCATGCCACCAGACAAGAAGCAGATTCCTGCAAGGAGAGGAGCCATTACATTCTACTACCCCTGCTCGTGTACCCTGAGAAAGAAAGCAAAGGCCGTGAACGTCATGTCTCCATCCCTACTCTGCTCGATGTGCATGGAACTCTGGGTTAGAAAAATTAGTGTGCTTTGGCTGGGGCTACTTGGGCTAAGGAGAGGATGACTTGAATGAATAAGGAGAGCGGTAAAACTCTGAGGAACTAAATGGATTATGAAAAAGAATGCTTGGAAACTGATTGTGGTAGCAAATGTGATTGAACTATGGAATGATTTGTTATGTGTATTAATCCCAATTAATAAAAGAAAGAAACAAATGGATCGCGTGTGTGTGTTTAGGTAGACTCAAGGCAGTCTCTCCTGGAGTGCGAGGGGAAGTGCTGAGTGCCTGGGAAATTGTCCGATTCATGGGTAGAAGCTCCTCCTTGGTGATTGTGGAACTGCTTCAAAGAGTAAGGCCCAAGACTTCCAACTGGAGAAGAAAGAAGGTCTTACCAGGAACAGCTGCAGGAACAGTCCGGTGGAGAGCTGTGACGGTGGCCATAGCCACTTGCTCTGGACTATACTTCTTGGTGCAGGCATGCCCAGCAGTCACCATGTTGGGCTTAAGAAGAGTGCCCTCCAGGTAAACATGATGGTCATTCAAGGCCTTGTAGACAGCAGCCAGGACCTGAGGGGCAAGAGATTCAAACAGGTGAAACCTAGAGTCACTCTTAGAATCATGTTCTTAGATACACCTGTAGTAAAAGGATGAAGGAATGTCCATATACTGTTTAGCCAGAGCTTCCCAACTAGCTATGCGGCTTCAGTAGGGCAATGCATTGCCAACTTTAGCCACTGAGCACAGCAAAGCTGTCTTATCCCCAACACCCCTACATTAACTGCTCAACTGCATGGGCTATTGGCAGAGTCATGCTTCCTAGAAGCTCTCAGTACATTCTCCCATTGCTCCCATTGGTTAACACCTCTCTTTGGAGACGTCCCTAGTTTACTTGGAGATATCTAAATGGCCTCCATCCTCTATCTCATAGGACACTCATTTAAACATAGATGCTTTAGAAACAGAAGTAGTTTCAGAGCTCATTTTGGTCCACCCAAGTTTGCAAGAAATAAACTCAAGTCAAGTTCCATTATGACATTCTTATTCTCTCATGGCATGTGTACAGAACTACCCTTTCGAGGTATACTGTGGAAAAGGAAGAAAATCAGATGTGAACACAGTATTTTCTAATTATATGTTTCTCATGTGAGCCTACAGAATGTATACAAGGGAACCTTTTAAAAGTTTATGGGTAAATGGAATTAAAAGGTCATGGCATTTCCCCACAGACTTTTGATACCTGTGATACTTGTGTCAACTTGACTGGGCCAACTTGGCTTGTGCCAACTTGATTTTTGTCCCCTTGTGGCAATTTGACTGGATTCTTAGTGGTTTGGCAGTTGAGGCCTAGTCATGCCCCATGATATGACCCAAAACAATGTAATGAATTTCACAAAGGTATCTGCAGTGAGAAGTCAATTGTAAGAAGATGAGGGTAGAATGCAACATCCTCACTCAGGTCACAACTCTGATGAAATTGAAAGAAAGTTTCCTGGGGTGGAGCTTACTTCCTATATAAGTTGACTTGGTGGGAAGCTTACTTGCTTTTTGCTGGGTTTGCATCCTGCATCTTGCTCAGTGACCTCTGGTCCTTTGGTTTGAGTCAATAGGCTGCCATATTACTTGCTGATTCCAGGGTCATCGGCAGTCTGCCATCTGACCTGCCAATCTTAGATTTCTTGTCTCTCTAGTCACAAACCTGACCTGCTGACCTTGGACTTAGCCACCTCTGCAGCCACCAATCTGTGGTGACTCAACTGGGCTTGCACTTCTATAACTGTGTGAGCCATCTTCTAGGTATAAATTTCTATATTGATATAGATACCTATATCTATATATAAAGTTCCATTGGTTTTGCTTTTATGTATATGGAGAATCATTGGTCTTGCTTCTCTTGAAAACCCAGTCTAACATATGATGAAACAAAGGTCCAGAAAGATAATATGACTAACCTAAGGTCCCACAAACTAAGTTTTTTGTACTGCAAACCCTGCACTTCTTCTATAAGGAACATTTGATGTGCCCCCAAAGTAGAATTGGTCAGCACTTCCTTTGTTCATTCTCAATGCTACATAATGATGATAACTTGAAGAATATTCCAAGTATAAAATAGTTATAACATCTGTTAATTAAAAACAAGACTTTCCAACTGAACTTTTTACCTTTACATCCAAGACTTACCTTCTCACTCACATACTGGCAGTGTTCCATGTCATGGTCTCCATCAGGAATGACCTCTGGTTCCACAATGGGCACCAACCCATTCTAAGACCAAATCAAAAGGGAGACAAAATTAAAGATGTGCTCACTGTGACCCTATTCTTAGGAGGTGATTGAATAATTGTGGTTCATGTATGAAATGAAGCTCTTAGGGTAAAATATGTGAAATACAATTTAGGGATCTAATGGTAGTTAAAGTAAATCTGATGAGCTATCTAGCCAGAAAACATAACAAAAAATGAACAAGAGCAATTATTTCTGAAAAGGAATGGGGTTAAAAATTACAAATCTTAATTTCTATATTTCATTCTAGAGACTCTTCTAGTTATTCTAGAACCTAACTTTCATTCTTTTTGGGAAATTGGCTTAAATTACTAAGAAAGCTACTCTTTGTATGACTTACTTAATAATGTTAAGCAGTGCTTATAGTTCTAATTGGCACTCTCAGTTTTCCACCACCCTAATGACCATTATACAGTCTCCACAGAAGCAAATGAGACTTCAGTTGGAGTCTCAGACTTTTGGACACATGCTGAAAGCCTTTGGGATCAAGTCACCACCCTCCCAGAAAGGGTTTGGATTTGGACTGGATCAGAACTCTCACCCCTCAACTAAGGTCTAGGTGGAGCATATCTTGGAGCCTAGAGAAAAACTTCTGGGTCGCAAGGGTCTGATCACTGTTAAGACTCAACTTTACAGCTATTTAACTGTGGCCATGAGCCTTTACTCATGGCTTATTGAAACACCTACTGGATTGCTGGTAAGCTTCCCCTACCTACCATACTTGGCTACATAAAAAACAGTGGGAAAGTCCACCAAGGAAAGCCTTGGTGACTTGGAACGTTGGGAAGAGGGGCTCTCAGAGAAATGAGCCTGTCCAGTCACTGCTGTGGCCAATCCAACTCTTGACAACCCCACGTATCTTAGAATAGAACTGCAGTCTAAAGGGTTTCCAGTGGCTGAATTTTCAGAAGTCAATGATCAAGTCTTTCTGTTGTGGAGACTTCTGGATTTGAACTCCTAACCTTAACCATTTGTACCACCCAAGGACTCCACAGACAGTGCTAGTCTATTGTTTTGTTTAGTTCGAGGGAAAGGAGCGCACCTGTTGACAGATGCTAGCATAGCGGGCCAGCGCGTTGGCGTTCTCTTGGATAGCGAGGTTGGATGGACACTGGTCAGCGATCCTCAGCACAGCACGCCACTTCCCAAAGTCAGCCCCATCCTTCTTGTACTGAGCACAGCGTGCAGAGAGCCCATCAAGCCCTGTGAGCCACAAAGGAAAGAAAGCCTCCTTTGAGTCTTTGTCTGTCCGTTAGGCCTCTGGGATCATGAAAAGTCTCTCTTGTCTTGGCTTTCTGTTAGCACACCTTGAAGACCTAAACCACTCATGCCAATAAATATCACAGTACAGGCCCAGGAGACCTGGATGAAATAAATTTAGGTTTGATGTACATAGCAGATACTCCTTAATTAGAACTGAGGAAACTCATTTTCATCTATGCATTCTTTATTTGAGTGCTTACTTTGTTCCAGGTATAATCCTAGGCATCTTGCATACCTCAGCTTATTGAGTGACCATTAAAATCCCAAAAGTTAATATTTCACTTCTGTTATAGATATGGACACTGAGGCTTTGAGAGACATTGACTTTACTAAGTTAATATGGCTAAAGAGGGACAGTCAGAATTAAGATTCTGATTAGCTGGGTGGTGGACAGTGATCTTCTTGAACAACGAAGTATCCTGCAAGATTATTTGAATTGAAAGTGATGGAACAAAGATTCACACCCATGTGTGTGTGAACCTGAAGGCTGGAGTCTTTCATCTCCACTCCTGCTAAATTTTTCTCTAAAAATACTAATTACAGAAACAGTACACCTGCTCTGTGTAAGGCACTCTGGTCAGCCCTATTGGTACTTTACCTGGTTTGGCCCACACACTTAACTCTTAAAAAGTAGATATGACAAATCTCTTTTCCTATAAGAAAACCAAGACTGAGATCTAAGTGATTTTCCCAAAGCCGCATATTTATTAAAGGGAGGGGTTAGGATTCAGAGTTATCAACATGGTTAACAGTTCGAAACCACCATCTATCTGCTCCTTGGAAGAAAGATGAGGCTTTCTACTCCTGTCAAGAGTTTCAGGGACGGTTCTACCCTGACCTATCAAGTTGCTGTGGGTCGGGATCACCTCCACAGCAGTAAGTGACTTTTCTTCATTTCTAGCATTTGTCTGCATGTCTTCTGTTAGTGGGGTGTGTCCTTACCTTGAATGGTGGATTCTTTGTTTGTTCCTGCAAGAGGGGCAGCTCCTTGGTCTAACTGTGAAAACAAATCATTAACAAGGAATGAGCAGGTGTGAGTTGTCACATAGAACACTGGCAGAGCTCCTGGTACTGATAGCGCTCGTGTTTCACACACGAAGTTGTTGAATTTAGAACAGAACTTACCTGGATAAAAATGAACGATGCAATCATAAGCAGTTCAACCCTAAGCATTGGAAAGCATGAAAAGCACAGACCTAGAGCTCAGGGCACAAGAAGCTGGACAGTACCTGCGATGTCAGCACCGAGCCACTGAGGGCACATTTGAGCCCCTGGGTTTGTAGCTAGCAGGCACTGCGTGATTACATGGAAGCTCTGATGACATAGTTGGTTACACTTGGGCTACTAGGTCAACAGTTCTAACCCCTTAGCCACTTAGCCATTCCATAGGTGAAAAAAATGAGGCTGTCTACTCCTTTTTAAAGTCTCAGAAACCCAGAGTGACAGTTCTACTCTATCCTATAGGGTCACAATGAGTCAGGTTAGGCTCAATGGTAGTGTTTTATGTTTGTTTGTTTATTTGTTTCTAATGTTATTACAAAAGAATCCATGGTGGCCTCGTGAGTTGACTGAAAATTTAGCAGATCAAACCCACCAATCACTCCTAAGGAGAAAGATGAGGTTTTCTGCTCCTGAAAAAAAAATACAGCCTCAGAAACCCCGGGGATGATTCTACCTTGTCCTATGGGGTTGCTCTGGGTCTGTGGCCATGAGAGATATTATTGCAGATGGTCAAGAGAATCAGGATGTAGGCTCTGCTCTCAGAACAGCAGAGGTTCCAAGAGTTAGAAAGCCCAGGTTAGACCCAGCTCTACCTTTCAACCGATGGGGAGCAAGCTCTGCTGTCTCTGCTAGTTCAATGTTGTCCCCTCATCTCTATAGGGATAATGGCTGAATCTCCTTTCTGAGCTTGTTATGAGCGTTAAATGAGTGTGCGGCATTACAATTGCCCAGCAAACCCCACTTTTTCACTCTTGAGAAGTTTATGCAGAATTGCATGCAGACTTGACTACAAGATGGAATAGCTGGTGCTTTAATCAGAATAAACTTGATTACAAGATGGAATAGCTGGCGCTTTAATCAGAATAACCTACCACCACTGAGTGAAGAGTAGCCCTGGTGGGGGAGTGGTTTCACATTGGACTATGATCCACAAGGTCCACAGTCCAAACCACCAGCCCCTCTGTGGGAGACAGACAGGGCTTTCTACTCGCATAAACACTTACAGTCTTCTTGGAACCTCACAAGGGAAGTTCTACCCTGCCCTATAGGGCCACAATGTGTCAACATTGATTCAATAGAAGTGAATGGGTGAGCCATTGAGTCAATGCTGACTCATAGCAACCCTATAGGAGAAAATGGAATTGCTCGTTTGGGTTTCCAAGGCTATAAATCTTATTGGATTTGAAAGGCTGACTTTGCGTAACCAACTATATCACCAGGACTCCTTTTAATAGCTCTCATTGATTCAACTATTTTGTCACAGGAACTGCTTTCAAAGTTCTTTCATCTTGAGGAAATTGAGATGCCAAGAGATTACATGCTCTGGGGAAAACTCTGTTGAAAGACCAGGACACTAGGAGGAAAGAGAAGTCTAGAAGGCAATGGAAACATGCGTGTCCAGGCTGCTGCGAGTGCTGGCCTTGCCCAGCCGATCCACTGGGAGCGCGCCTCAGATGAGACTGGGGTCAGACATATAGTCACCTTGATTCCCACGACAATCCCCTTTTCCTTGAGGATGGTTTTGAACAGCTTCCCCTGGCTGTCCTTCTGGTAGAGCGTCTCGTGGAAAAGGATCACGCCCCCGATGCTCTGATTGACGGAATTGTCCACCGTGAAGAGTATTTCTCGGAACTGCCGGCGGTTCTCCTCGGTGTTCTCCACCTGGATCCTCTGCAGGCGGTTTCCCATGGTGCCTAGGGAGGGCAGGGCCGAGGCAGCAAGAGCTCAAGCAGGGCTTTCCTGTCCCCCTCTCCCACCAGGAAGGAAAACAAGCCTCTTTTCTGAAATTCCCATCTTCAAAGCTTCAGCTTTATTTGGCTGCCTCACGGTGGACTAAAACCTTGATTTCTATCAGGATACTGCTTGAGAAATGCCCCGAGAGTCCACTGTGTATACAGAGGTCTATGTGGAAGCCACTTGAATATGACAGTCTTTCTGGTATCTACCTTCCCCAGACCCAGACTGCAATCTGACCCACTCACTGCCACCAAGTCGATGCTGACTCATAGTGACCCTATACGACAGGGTAAAACTTTGGAGCCATTAACTCTCCCCCGCCCCCTCTTGTTTTATTTTATTTATTTATTAAGTTCAAACAGAATTTCTTATTTTTACAAAGACTCTAGTTTGTTTACAGGAGTAGAAAGCCTGTCTTTCTCCCACAGAACCACTTTTGGTTTCAAACTGCTGACTTTGTGGCTAGCAGTCCAACATAGAGCCAGCCACTCTGCCACCCATCTGGCTAGGTGTACGGATGGCAAAAAGAGAGTTAGGGCAGGCTCTTGCCTCCTCTGACTTCGTGCCTTTTGATGTAGGCAGTGCAGGCTCACCACGGCTCCCCCCTGTACCAGCCTGGGAAATGCTTAGCTCTGCCCTGTTCCAGAAGCAGGTGCTCTTCCACCCTCCCCAACGTGCTTGAGTTTAACCCAGGGCTTCAAATTGGTTCCCAGGAGCTGTGGTGGCGCAGTGGTTAGTCATTGGGCTGCTCGGAGCTTTCTGCTTCTTTAAAGACTTCCAGTCCCGGAAACCTACAGGGCAGTTCTACTCTGTCCTGTAGGGTCACCCCTGAGTCAGGATTGACTCAAGAGCAGTGGAACCGGTTTGCTCAGGCGAGACCTCAAGCTGAGAATTTGCATTTCCCAGATACCCTGAAAAAGAACCTACATTTTATATCTTATAAATCACCTGGGGGCTTCATAAAATGTAGATTCTGATTCAGCATATCTAAGGTGGACATGCAAATTCACGGAAGGTGGATTGAACTTGGAAGAACCTGCTCAGGGACCCTGCTGTAGCCTGACTTCTCATTCACAGCAGATCTCAATCTTTCTAACCCCATCCCAGTTAGCCAGGGTCTGGCACTGCTACAGGCCTGGTTTAAGGCAACTGGACTTAACACTGAGAGCTTGTGCCCCTCTCTTCAGTTACAGGAATCTGTCTACAAGGCTACGCCTGTACTTTCTGAGTTTCTGAGTCTCACTGCCTCGGTGAGGTAGGAGCATGCAGTTACCAAGTAACATTTGTGACGTGTAGAATCAAGAGGGTGCGGTGTCTGGCATGCTCACCTACAGACTCATCTGCAGCCAGGATCCCCTTCCCATTGGCAACGATGCGCTGGGCGATTTCGGAGAGCTCCTTCTTCTGCTCCGGGGTGAGGGCTGGGAATCGGTGGGCCATGATAATGGGGGCCTCTGAAAAAGAGGGTAGGACAGCCATGATCAGAACTGTAGGTGACCCAGAGAGTCACACACTCAAATGGCTTTACTACCCCTACAGGTGGAGAGTGGAGGCGAGTCATGCAAGGTCCCTCTGACCTATTACCAGAGCCTGATAAACAAACGAGGTCTGACTTCCCACCCTCCCTTATAACACCCCGCCCCCCACAAGTAACTGTGGTTAGCCACCAGGGACGAAGGCAGGATGTCTAGTGTTCATGGTGACCTCAACAGAATGCTGTCCAGGAGATGATTGGCTTCACTGGACCAGCTAATAGGTGACTCTGGCCCACAACAATAATGAATGCAGTAAGGAACTGCCTGCATATTTATGGGACCCATGGTGCCATCAGGTGCCCTGGATGTTTTAAGGCAGGGACAGTAAGACTCAGACCTCTGTCATTCTCCCCTACTTGCTGTGTTACTCTGTAGTCACAGATCACTTTCCACGCACCATGCTTGAGAGGAGGAACCCATACTAGGCCCCGAAGTTACCTTTCATCAGCTTTGGGCTAGAAGGATGGAGTGTGAGGTGTCTTTTTTTTTTTTTAATGTTCCACCCAACGATTCTCCATGGGGAAAACACAGGAGGACTTGTCCTCAGTGCCTCTGGGAATGCAGAAATGAATCCAGTGATCTCCACACCAGTAATTCTCAGCTTTGCTACTTTGGCAAGGATGGGATTCTGCCTCAATGCCTCCTTGCCCAAGCAGTCTCCCCCACAGGAGCATCTCCAAGTGAGATCCTTGCCCTGGTGGGCTGATCTCTTTGGGCTAGTACTCGGCTCATCTGAGCCGAGTCATGTGATGTATTTGTTGAACGGCATGATGAACATGAAGACGCCTCTTAAAGCCCTATGAAAGTGCAAGGTATTACCATTTTTCTGTTTTGCAAACTAAAAAGCAGAATTAACAATTAAATTATAATAATGAGGGACCTCCGGAGACCTCCTTGTTTCGACTCATTGCCAACCGATTTCCCTCAGTCTGCTTGTGCTGACACAACCAGAATGACAGAGGAAAGGTCAAGTTGAACTAATAGTGTTTACAGGAAGTTAAACTTCTACAGAAGGACTAAAGGTCTGTATCACCTCAGCCCCATGCTGCCCCTCTGTTAATGATCAATCAGGATTCAGGTCAGTACTCACCACTGGGAAGCAGGGAACAGCAGGAGGGGGAAAAGATAGAGAATGATTTCTGTGTCCCTCTGCCTCACTTCCTGAGGACTTGGACTGTTATAAAAACATGTAATGGGAACTTGTTCACATATTATTATGTGGGGGTGGGGCGGTAAATGACATGTTCAGAAAAGTGTGTATATACAGTATCTTTAAAAATAAACCAAACTAAAAAATGGTGTGTATATATGCTAAGTGTTTTGTGTCTATATAAACAGAGGAACACTGCCCCCTGCCCCTCCGATCCCACTCAGGGTGATGTATGGGGAACGGAAGGGAGTGGAGTCAGCCTCACTCCCCTTTTATGAATTTTTGGTAATGTTTGACTTCTTAATGAGCAAGCCAAAAAAAACTGGCAGCTTCCAGTGCCTCCTATCTTAAACCATAGGTTCTTCCAACTGTTTGGTGTTGGCAAGAAATGTTACAAAACCAAACTAAACACACTGGCATTGAGTCGATTCCGACTCCTGAGGAGCCCCATGGTCGAACTGCCCCGTGGGTTTCTAGGAGGATAACCACCTAAGGGGGTCGTCAGCCTCCTCCTCGGTGGTTTCCACCGGCCACCTGTGTGGTTCGCGCCCGACACGCGGTACAGAATGTATCCAACAATTGTGGGGAGGGGCCGCTTTGAAATTCATAATCGAGTGATGGGTGTGCTCTGAAGTTTCCGCACCGTTTCCTTTTCTTGTGTGAGCAGTGGGCGAAGGCAACGGGCGAAACAAGGGTTCGTTTCTGTGGCGAAGAGACGACGGTGCCCAGTGCCAGCAGTGTGGGGAGAGACCGGAGAAGGGGACCTCAGGGTGAGACGGGTGAGTACACCATTAGCAGTCACCCTGGAAGAGTGGGGCAGGCGCAGCTCTGCGGCAGCATTTTCACCTTCCAACGAGGCGAGCTCAAGTGCACACAGCATGCCTGTCTGTGGAGGCTTGCATGCCGCTGTCACGCTGCACAGGTTTCCACAGAGCACTCAGACCAACAGAGACGAGAAAGAAAGGCCTGGCCATCTACTTCTGAAAATCGGCCAGTGAAACCCCAGTCATGGGCATGGTGCCGGACCCAGCGGCGTTTTGTTCCACTGGCTGGCAGGAGTTGGGGGCCAAATAGATAGCAGTGAACAGCTAGGTGAAGAGAAAGGGGGAAGGATCAGGAATCTGAACGCCGTGTGCGTACGTGCGTGCGTGCATGCGTGTGTGTCTGTCTGACTGTCTCTTTCTCACTAAATAACTCAAAACTGCCACCATACTGCTAACACTGCCAACTCGAGGTGACGCTGAAGCATTTTGCTGCTCTTCAAAGAGCCATGTTCACTCTTAGCAAGGAAAATAATTATCCCAGGTCAAAAGTGACCATTATTTTTTCTTTCTGAACACAAAGCAAACATGCTTCTCCCTTGGCGCAGGTGCAGTCGGGTGAACAAAGGAAGTGTGTTTACTTACCGTTTGGGAGAGAAGCGTCTTCTTAGATGTCAGTCGCAGTGACTGAGGCAGCAGCTGCCAAATAGGACAAGTCGTAGGTCTCGCACAGTTTTTATAGCATCTCCCCCCACCCCACCCCCACCCCCGCCAACTTTTGTCTTGCCCTCCCTATCTTGGCCTGGTAGGGAGGTGTTTATCCAATACCTCTGATTGGTTCACAGACAGCCAATCTCTTAATGAGGTTTGCAACATTTCTTTCCTTACAGAAGGATACAGCTACAACACATGTCCTCAATGCAGCCTCGCATTTTACAGATGGGGGGAGACGAAGGGACAGAAAGATTCAGGGGGTTCCCGTAGGTCACACACCTGGTGAATGACTGAGCTCTGAGTTCATCCAGGGATGGTGGGAAGAGATCAAGTTCCTTCACCATGACCCTGGCATTCTGACTTCTCTGAGCCTTCATCTCCTCCTCGGTGAAGTGGGAGCTCAATTGCACAGAGGTAAATGAGTGTACAGAACGCTTGCATATCACAGGCATTCAAGAATTGTTCTTTCGAGTCTTGAAGGGTTGTGTTCAAACAGGCAGCCGTCTAAGTGAGAAGAAGTCATCTAAGACCACGTGGAAGAAGCGCACCAATTTGTGTGATCCCCAAATGACAATAACAAAATCCAAATATGACAAAGGGAAAAGTATCAGAGCTTCACTTGTGAACCCCCAATTTGTAGAAGGCTACATGGAGGACAGTGGGAACCCAAAACCCAGCTACACAGTGTCTAGTCAGACGAAGCCTCTGGTGAGCCCCTCTGGCCTCAGATCAGCGTCTTGAACAGCCTCAGGATCAGACTGAAAGCACTGTAAACTTGATGATGCTGGATCAAACTTGAAACTTGGTCAGCTGACCTCCCACTTGACCCAACCTGAGTTTGCTCTAGGCTCAAGGATTTCTTGGTTGTTCCATGACAAAAATTTCTTCCCTGGCTTTTGTTCTTACTCATTATTTGTATTTTTATCGTTATATTATTGTTATTATATTCATACCACTTTAGTTTGCTTTTGTTTTCTATTGTTTCTGTTGAGTTTCGTAGTTTGTGAAGCACAGGAGTAGATGCATAGAGATAATAACTGATGCAATGGCTTATAGATGATGTGGGGATGGAAGGTGGGAGGTAGGGAGGGTGGGGGGATTTGGGGAACAAATGATGGATGTGGGGGGAGCACTAGACCTGACTGTGATTTTACAATGCATTTTAAAGCAATTTAACCATAGAAGTAGATGATATGTGAATGCTATCTCGGGAAAACCATGGGGCAGGGGAGGTGGAACTAGGCCAATGGTTCCCATAGATGAAGGGGAAAGAGTTGTTGTGCAGGGGCACTGAGTTTATGTCAACGATGGTAAGATAATTTGGGAAAGGATATCAATAATGGTTGTACACAAAGAGAAAATCAATGGCACTGAATGATACAAGTAAAAGTTGTGGAATTGGAGAATGTTCTGTTGTGCATATTCTCTGCACAATTAGAACAATAATAATAATTACATGAATAGCAATGACTACAAGGAAGAAGAAAATGTTCTAGAATGGAATATGATGACAATTGTACAACTCTTCTTGATAGGATTGAGTTCTTGAATTGTATGACATGTGGATGAAGTGCAAATCAAACTGTATCAAAATTGTTCTTACTCATATTTCTCCTACCCATTCCCCCAGCTCCAAAAGCCTAAACTCTGTGAGGTTTTTAATGCCAGAACACAGTCTTTTACTCTAAAAATAGTCTCTCATAGATGTACATGTTTGTCTTCAAAGTTGGTAAAACTCATGTGAAACTCCAAGTGATTACTCTGAGCCCTCAGCTCCCCAGCTGTGGCACTATCTGGGCATGGGTTCACCTGGAAGACTGGGGGCCACGTGAAACCAAAGTCTAATCTGACGCCCACACTTCGCTGCCGTGGACTCCATTCCATCCCATAGTGAGTCTATAGGACAGACTAGAACTGCCCCCGTGCTCTTCAAAGTGGTAGAAAGCAAATGTACTCTCATCTGATCTAAGAAAGGATAAATAAATCTACTGTGTGCTTCCTGAGACAAGGATTGAAAGTTATGGTGAAATCTTATGAAGAATGGCATGGCCATGAGTACTCCAACTCAACCCACTGCCATCAAGTCGATTCCACTCCTAGCCACCCCATAGGTCACTCTGAGTAGCGTGTTCTTGGGAATCGACGCTTTCTTGGACGCATTGTCGCTCTGAGTTGAACCGTGAGTACAGCGAAGCATCACCTCCCGAAGAATATGTTTCTTGTATTGGTTCATAAAATGGAAAATAAATAGCACGACTCACCCACACTAGAATCTGTGGGTCAAAAAGGGAAAAGAAGAGAGAAGTGCTGTTGAAAGGGGCCACTGAGTCCATTCTGACTCACAGCAACCCAATGTCCAACAGAACGAACCACAACCCGGTCCTGCGCCATCCTCACAATGGTGGTTATGATTGAGAGACTAGGTTGTCTGGAAGGCATCTACACCCAGAGAGTTTCTAAGAGTTGAAAAGTGTTAGACATTGAATGTGATCACTAAAGGAAAGTGAAGTGTTTGGAACTCATACTGTTTGGGAAATGTAGGCCAAGGTCTGAGTCATGGATGAGAGAGGGCTGGATCAGAAATGAGTCCCACCAAATCCATTGACTCCATTTACCACCAATGTCATACTTTCTGGCTTCTGTATCTCCACCTGGTGTTCATTCAAGGACCTTATTCTTGATTCACTAGACCTAGGTGTGATCTGGGGACATGTGAAGGTCACTTATTACTGGAGGAAAAGAGGAGGAATAGATGGGTGGTAGCTAAAGAAAGCAAAGTAGGGGGGGGGGGTGACAGGTGTTGGAAGCCAGGGCTAGGCTGGTCAGAGCTATGACATCTCATCTGATAGTGAGCTAATTAGCAGAATTTATATTACTCATGCTAATAGAGCAAGGGCGTGGTTGTTGTTGTTGTTGTTGTAGCCACAACAATAACACTGGTCATCTGTTCCGGCCCACATGCCTGGTTCTTTTCATACAAGATCTCTAATTCCAGTACCTGGTGGAGGGAAGATCTTTGGTTTAGACAGGGCAAGTGACTGCACAGGGCAAGTCCTCAGGGGACCGTCTGTCTCCGAGTCAGTGAGCTTAAAGTACAGCTGCTTGCATTTTGGTGAGCTCAGGCTTCACAGGTGAGTCCTTCCACTCTCTCACTCCTGGTGGTTAATAACCTTGGACATTACTCGGGAGAAATGACTTGCTCCGGCAGACCTGGGCACCTCTCCTCTCACCAGGCGCTGTTTCACGTGAACAGCAGCCTCACCAGGCGTGTCCAAGGAATGAGTGAGCACCCACCCCAAACTGTCCCCAGCTGCTGATCCCGTGGCATCAGCATCTGCCTGCCTCTGGGGGTTGCCCTGCCACTGAAACTCAAAGTTCAGGGAAGCAGGGCCAAGACTTAATGGACCTTAGAGAACCAGCAACTCCCGGCCAGTGCCTAGTGCTTGCAGACAGTGGTCTGTCCATCTCCCAGCTCAGTGAAATGCTCAAGATGGAGCGAGCATCATCAGGGAAAAGAGAAAATGTGATTGAAGACTGCAAAACACTGCAGCATCCTCCAGCCTCTTTGGCCCTCAGTTTCAGCATCAGTAAAATGGGTTCCTGAAACCTCTTCCAAAAACGGATTGTGAAATGCATATAACACCATCTTTTACTAGGACCTAGTACATTGTAGGGTTTCATGAGGCAGCTGAATGTAAATATGGAATTCTTATTTTTCAAAAAATCAAAATAAATCAGTTCCCATTGAGTTGACTCTGAGTCACGGCACCCATGTGTGTCAGAGGAGAACTCCACTCCACGGGGTTTTCAGTGGCTGGTGATTTAGAAGTAGATTTCCCAGCCTTTTTCTGGTGGCCTTTTCCACTAGTGGCTGAACACGTCACTGTCTGGGCTGCCTAGGGACACCAATTTTGATTTCACGACTTCCAGTGGCCGACTTTTCTAAAAGACATGATGATGATCACGATGCTTATTTCAATATCTCCCCTACAGCTACCTCGATAGCTGTCTACCACCTGACGCTTTCCAGCTACTTTTTTTTGTAGTGTGTTATCCGCATCAGCCAATAATAGACCATAGAATTACACAATACACATTTGTGACAGTATCCAGTGTGAGTGCATAAATGACAGTATGGGCAGCAGACAAATACCATGCATCTTAGAATTATATCTGCGGTGGGATACGTAGACCTTTCATAAAATGGGGCCGCGTGTAAACAATGCAATTGGAAGGCTTGGGGCTAGGTCGATTTGCTATCTTGAAGTGATGGATTCCAAACGGCAGCACAAATAGTCCCGTATTACGGTGTAGTCTCCTTTGACGATGGAAATAACTTCAGAACCCTGCAAGCAGCTCTCAGTAGTTGGGCCACAAAGCAAGGGTAGTGTTGTCTCAGCAAAGTTCACACAATGTTGAGCCAAAGTCAAGACACGTCGCTGGCCGCAGGGGCAGCAACAGTGTAGAGGAAACAAAATGGACAAGACTGGCTTGTTCTCGAGAAACTCTCAATCCAAGAGGTGGCAGAGAGGGTTGTGAAGCGACTTTGTTTTGGGCTGTCGTTACCGTTCTCACAGGGTCCCTGGGCAATTCGAGAAGGAACACACAAGGCAAGTCCTCGGTAAAGTCCAAATATGCCAAACCGTGCTCTGTCCTGTTCCAGGACTCAGCCCACTGGACTGAACGTCCTTTAAGGATGAGGAGGGTGGGTGCCTACCACCATCTTCTAGCGCTCATATTAATAAGCAGCCCACCAGTTTTGTTGAATAAATGAATCCATAATTATAGGACTGCATTAGACTCAGTCTCAGGAAAACCTGAAACAAGTGTCTTATCATTCTTATCCCTGGAATTTTGAATTTATGGATAGATAGGTTATGACCATGACTTTTTTTCTAACAGGAATACCAACTTCGACACCCCTGAAACGGTGGCCTTAAAGAAGTAGCAAGGTTAATGAGCCGTCATTGTATACCATACGCACTCACCTCTTTAAAGTATGCAGTTCAATGGATTTTAGCACATTCATGGAATAAAGGTATTAAATGCCTCTGTGTGAGAGAGATGTGTTAGGCTTTTAAGAGCCTAGAATCTGGGAGTATAAATAGCTCTAAAAATCAAATCCAGAAGTGTAACTCTTAACAGGAGTAGAAACCCTTAACTTTCTCCTGAGGGGCGGCTTGTGGATTTGAACTGTTAACCTTGAGTTTCACAGCCCAACACATAAGCTGCGTTGCCACCAGGGCTCTAAGGTTCTAAAGCACCAGAATCAAGCCCAGTGACAACAGCCATTTGGCCCAGCAGATAGAGGAAGTAGTGAATCATATATTTATTGATTCATTTACTCAATAATCACCCTCCTCCTCTTGGTGGTGATTGTTGGACACTTCAAAGATCATAAGTCCGGACTCCTGTGTACTCCAGGAAGACTCCTGTGCTTGCCCATCTTCGAGTATCCAGGATATCGTCCAGTATCCAGGAGAAGTACGTTTAAGAGCTTCCAAATTCTAGGTCTTACAACCCCGACCTCCCTTTGTTTGCATCCAGAGAGCAAATGAAAGGTGAACTGCGGAGAAGAACTGGCAGTGATCCTTGTCTCAGGACGCAGCAGGACTGGATGCAATGAATGGGCTGTAGAATTTCAGAATTTTCTGAGCAGCCAGCAGTGAGCGGCAGGAAAGGGTTACAGTGCCCTCTGCGGTAGAAGCCAATCCCTGTTTCCCATATTCCCCCACGTCGACTTGTTTATTGCCATGTCAGTCTTTTCTCTCTTTGCCTTTTGCTCAATCCTCTCAAAGTCCGATTTTGTCCCTCACTATCTAATCAGGGTTGTTGTTGACTTATGTCATTTGTGACGCCCAGCATGGTATCTCCTGCCCCCCTCCTCCACCCTTTCATGAAAGGCTTGGCCATCAGGTGGACAGGCATTGTGCACTCATGGAAAGAGACAGTAGGCCTATGCCTGGCCCTGACTAGCCATGGGCCTGACTGAAGTCAGCTTGATTGAGCCCCACTTCCCTGAGTGGGAAGTGAACCTGGGAACACCATTTCTGCATGTTGTGGCCAAGGGCAAATAAGATCATCTCCATGAGAGTGCTTTGAAAATCCATAGTCCCGCCCCCCCCCCCCGAGAACAGATAAGACACTGCTTCTGGGGTGAGTGGGTGAAGACGTGCATATGAGATTGCACATACACGTTTGAGAATCAGAAAATGAGGCTCTGGTCCCAGCTGTGCCCTTACGGCTGGGAAACCTTGCCCAGGGAAGCCCTTTCCTGTTTATTGAGGACCAGCTTCGCGCAGGGCACCTGCCTGGACCTTTCACATAAAACAGCTCCCCTGCAGTGCCCACCGTATCAGCAAGTTGGCATTTCGATGAGCTGAGGGAGACCTAGTATCTTTCCCAAGGTCGTGCTATTAATTAATAAGTGGAAGGACGGGGACTGAAATAGGTCTGTTGGGGCTCATGTACGGAATGCAGAGGAAATAATGGCCGTAAAAATGAAATTACCCCAGAAGCAAGCAAGTATATGGAGAACTCACAGGTTGTAGAAAAAAAGCCTCGAAGGGAGCGTAACGAACACTAACGGGGGCGGATAGGCAGCGTGACCTTGTAAAGTCACCTTCACCGGAAACCTGCGAGATCCAGACCCCAGTTGTCTTTCAGATCGCAAACTTACTCCTCCTAAAAGACCGGGATCAATTGGCTTAAAGGACGTGCACAGCAAGGACACGTGTGACTGCTAAGTCACTTAACATGGCAGTTCCAATACTAACGCGGCACTCAGTCTAAGAAGAAGAGAGTTGCCCACATGCCCAAGTAATGATGCCAGGTATCTCAGATGCCCTCAATACATCGCTAGTTTGAATTTTAGAATTCCAGCTTGGCCCCAAGCTGCCCACACACCCACTAAAAGGGAGATGGGAGGCGGTGTGTGTGTGTGTGTGTGTGTGTGTGTGTGTGTGTGTGTGTGTGTGTGTGTGTGAGAGAGAGAGAGAGAGAGAGAGAGAGAGAGAGAGAGAGAGAGAGAGAGAAGTGGCTCATAAAAACCATATGACTTCACAAACTGCCCAAACCAGAACCCTTGCCCCAAGAAACAGACACCCGTTTGGGGGTAAGATAAATTTGACTTTGTAAATAGCAGGACACTGCTTCCTATGGCATGTCCCCTTGAAGGTCTGTCCTGCAGATCTCTGCTCTTTCGTAGATGCCACAAGGTAATTTGACTTTCTAATCTTTTTGTCCCCACTGGTTAGCCTGTGACACTCACCCCAACCCGGGACTTTGAAATGCTCATTTGTCCAGTGAAGGGCAACTTCCAAGTGGGATAGCCTGTGGTCTTTTCACCCCAAACGGTGTGTTTTTGACACATATTCCCTGGTTTCAGATTAAAGGCATGGCTTAAACAATAATTTAAGAAACAGATTATCCACGAAATGCTTCCCTTTGGGGAGGACTGTTGGAATGGTTATCTATTGGCTCTGACATAGGAATCCTCAAACGCTAGCGTGGCTGGGAGAAATTGAAGGGTTCTACACCCACCACCCCCTCTTCTCCCTTTGCACTTTTCATACACTTCGACCTGCCTCAGGTCTCCTTCACTCACTGCCACCCAGGCCATGCCAACTCACAGTGACACGGTAAGACAGGTTGGAACCTCGTCTGTGGGTTTCTGTGACTGTAATTCTTTGGGGGTGTAGAAAGCCTCATCTTTCTCCCAATGGCTTGTGGATTCAAACTGCTGACCTTGTGATTAACATCCCAACAAGTAACCCACTACAGTCTCTTTAGGAAGGAAGAATGCTAAGCTGACCAGATCCACCATTAGAATCTCCTGGAAGGCCAGCGAGAAGGCCCAGGTTGGTGAGGGTCAGTGTTTGAAGGTACAAAATAGGTTCCAGATTTCAAATATCATTTAAGATGAACACTTATGAAGTCTTAGACAAGACAAAGATCCAGAGGAGGGAGACATTAGCACAAAGTCCTAATGGCATCCAAGGATGGTGGTCATGTTACTTAAATGAGACATGGAGCACAAAGGAGACTGTCACATATTCATGATTGGAGACAGATCGACACATCCTGGTTAAAGGTGGAACTGCTAAATGGGAATGGGACATACACATTAAGCTAGATAAAGGAGTTTACATGATTGGCCCAGGGCCTTCCAACCAAGGAAGTCGGGGCATGACTAATAGGGCCACACTCATGACTATTCCACCCCCAGTAAAACAACCTCCATCAAGGGCATTCCCACACAAGGCCTTCAGGGAGCCTGCTCCAACCTGGCCAGCTGGAGGGAGTGGAGGTAATCCCTTCCAGCGCACTGCCTAAGGGCAAGTCTGTTCTTAGCCCTTTGGTCAACGGTCAGAAGGAATTCATTGGAGGGTAAGTCCAGGTGGGGCTGTTATAAATGGATCTGGGGCTTTCGGCGTCTTCCATCGCCTTCTGAAAGTGGGGTGCTCAGAGTTTTAACTGTGATACAGCAGGCAGCCAGCAAGCTACGCCAGCCGACGGTCCATCAATCGACGGTCCACCTCAGAGCTACCAGCTCAGCACAAAACGAAGCACGGAGTCACGGAGCCTCCACTTTCTGCCCGTCTGGAGAGCTAATCAGACATTTTCTTAGAGAATCAATGCAATTTAGTCGTTACGCATTTGGACTTTGCTTCTTAAAGCCAAACGATACCTGGTGGTGTAGTGGGTATAAGTTAGGCTGCTGACCCCAAGGCCAGCAGTTGGAAACCACTGCTGCTCCATAAAGAAAGCCTTGTCTTTCTACTCCCTCAAGGAGTTACAGTCGCGGACACTCACGGGGCTGTTCTGCCCGGTCCTAGAGGGTTGCTGCGAATCAGCATCAACTCGGTGGCAGTGAGTTTGGTTATTTTTGGAGTGAAAAAAAGATGTCTGCCTTGAACCTTACCGTCATTTTATATGGGATGAAATTGACAACAGCAAATCTTAGCAGACAAGGACTCTCGAGGGGCCGTGGATTCATGCTAACAGGGTAACAACAACTCAGCACGGAGGGCAAGAAGGAACACAGGAGTCTACGGACAGCATCAGCATCACTAAATGGAACTGTCGCACTGGAGTGTGCTTTGCTATGGTTGCCTCACCCCTGACTGCCAACAAAATCAACAAGTACAAGCATGCATTTTCAAATGTTGCACTTTGAAGTCAGATGGAACTGTTTTCAAATTTCAACTCTGAGCCTCCTACTCTGTGACATTGAGCAAGCTCGCTAAGCTTCCTAGCCTTGCTTTTCTCAGCACGGAAAAACTCATAATAAAGTTTACCTGACAACCGTGCTGAGGGATTGGATTGGACAGGGAACCAAAGGATTAAGCAAAATGCCTCGCAAAAAGCAAATATAAACAAACAAACAAAAAACAACCCAACTTCACTGACATCAAGTCGATTCTGACTCATATCAACCCTCAAGGACTGGGTAGATCTTCCCTTGAAGGTTTCTGAGACTGTCACTCTTCATGAGAACAGAAAGCCTCATCTTTCTCCCATGGAGTAGTGCAGCTGGTGGTTTCAAACCACCTACCTTGCTCTTAGCAGGTCAACCCACTACTCCACCAAGGCTCCAGGCTTGGAAAGCCACAGGGGCAGTTCTACCTTGTCCTATAGCAGCGGTTCTCAACCTGTGGGTTGTGACCCCTTTAGGGGTTGAATGACCCTTTCACAGGGGTTGCCTAAGGCCATCAGAAAACACATAAATATTTCACAATATATAATTACATATTGCCTAAAAAATAAAAATAAAAAATAATAATAATTACATATTGTTTTGTGATTGATTACTATGCTTTAATTACGTTCAATTTGTAACAGTGAAAGTGCATCCTGCATTATCAGATATTTACATGACGATTCAGAACAGTAGAAAAATGGCAGTGATGAGGTAGCATGAAATAATTCTATGGTTGGGGGGGGGCACCACAACATGAGGAACTGCATGAAAGGGTCGCAGCATGAGGAAGGTTGAAACCACTATCCTGCAGAGTCACTATGAGATGGCATCAACTTGATGACAGTGAGGGTCTTTGGGGGGATACTTTTTAAAAGACTGAATTCCTGTTATTCTAAATTCCAAACTCACCGCCATGCAGTCAGTTCTGGTTCCTAGTGACCCCACGGGACAGAATAGAACTGGCTCAGTGGGTTTCTGAAATGGTAAATCTTACAGAAGAGAAACCTTCATCTTTCTCCCACAGAGCAAGCAGCCAGTGGTTTTGAACTACTGACCTTTAGGTTAGCAGCCCAAGGAGTAACCTACCTGGACGCTAGGGCTCTTTTTTCCTGTGACAGTAAACAGAATATAATTTGATTTATCCATAGACAGGCATGGGGGGAGGTAGGATCAGGTTTGAGTAGAATAAAGAAAACAACGGTATAATTTGAGTAAAACACGGGGGACTAAAGGGTGAGAAGTGAATGAGGCAAGGCCGGGGACCCGCACTTCCGAAACAGACTGAGTGGTGGGAGAGCCAACCTGACAGGTGGAAAGATGAGCTGACTGCACAAGCAGCCCTGCTTCAGCACCATTCCATCTGGGACACAGGGCGGTGGCCTGCACCGATCATGCTTGCTCCCTGTGGCTCCCTGTGACTCCGGGGTGTGCTCAGCCCCTGCTGCCTGCCAGATGGAGGTGTGAGTAAGCGGCTGGAGCAAGTGATCTCTATGGTAGGGAGCCAGGGGAGGGGAGCATCCGAGCCATTGATGGTCCCTAGCAGGAGGCTGCATGCAGAGGACCATGGCCAGATAGCAGATACCCTGGCTCCCGGAAGGTGCTTTGGAGTGTGGTGGAGGTGGGTGGGCATCTGACTCCTACCTGCCGAGTCCTATTGCTGGGCTGCCCTCATTCTAGTGACCTTTCTTTGGGACATTTGCCACATCAGAACAGAACCCCTTGGATCCCAGAAAGAAATTAAAAAGCTGCCCTTGAAAAAAGTGGAAAGAATCAACAGCTGTCACTTTTATCATTATGATTTAATTACATGCTGGGATGGAATGAGATAGCAAACAGGTAGCCCTTGCTGCGCTCTTGCTCTTCCTGTGGGAAAGTTAACTGGCCAGTCCTGTCCCAGTACCCTCTCTTCCCCCAGCCCCCAGATGGACTGTCGCTCGGAGGGTTCTCTCGCACACGGACCTCTATGGGAAACTGTCCCTGGGGCTTCAAGTCCAGTGTGATGGCAAGGGGAAGCAAGATTCTCATTAAGACCAAACCCAAACCCACTGCCGTCAAGTCGATCCTGACTCATAGTCACCTTGTAGGGCAGAGTAGACCTGCTCCCTGGGGTCTCCAGGTCTAGCGAGCTTTACAGGCTCAGGAAGCTTCATCTTTTTCCTGCATAGCAGCCAGGGGGTTTGAACAGTTGACCTGACGGTTAGGGTGTAACCAACCACTCCACCAGGGCTCCACAAAATTATCAGTAAGCATATGCCCTGGTGGCGTAATGGTTACATGTGGGCTTCAATCCGCAAGGTCAGCAGTTCAAAACCACTAGCTACTCCTTGGGAGAAAGACAGGGTTTTCCACTCCCATAAAGAGTTACAGCTTCCGTTTCAGACCCTGCACAAGGTCCAGTGTCTTCCCCAAAACTGGGGGAAGTCCCCAGGGGGGCTTCTGTTACTAAGATCATTTCAGTCTCATTTCACTGAATCATTTCAGTCAGGCCCACAGATCACCACCCCAGACACCCTCCACCCCCACCCCTGTCCACTCATGGTGACCCAGATGTGAACGGGCCCCCTTTGCTTGGTTTCCATCAAATACAAAGAAGCAAAGACAAGTGGACACAGATCTGCAACTGCACAAAGACTTTGTGTAGACAAAGCTAGTGGAAGGCAGACGGGAGGGAAACGGAGGATGGTCACAGGGCACTTGAAAAGAGAGCACTGGTCATCTCCATGCCTCCTAAAGTCCTCTGAGCACCCTCGAGTGGGGTGAGAAGGTTCCACTTCCCTCCTCCCCCCTCCTCTCTCTCCTCTTCGCCTCTCCCTCCCCTGTGCCTTAGAAGTCTGATTTGTCTTTACTCTGCTAGGCTGCACCAGCCCCTTCCCCCAGCGCACTTCGCAACTGTCATCTCCAAATAGATCAACATACCCATTATTAGTCAGGGCTATGAATTCTATTAATAACTAGCTATTCTCAGAAACTCCGAGGCTTCCTGGAACATGTTCCACCATCCTCAGGGGGCACTTTTGGCATGCTTTTTTTTCTTTTAAATATCTTCCAAGGGCTACAATAGAGGCAAGGAAGAGTCTTGTAAGTAGGTTGCCAGGAAAGGCAGTCTCTTTATCTCTGAGACTGTCTGGGGAGAAGCGAAGATAAATAGGGAAGATGTGAACAGAGCTGGGCACGCAGCGAGTGCTTCCTGCTGTGAGGCGAAAGAGAGAGAGAGAGAGAGGTGGATACTGAGCTGAGATAAGGGACAACCTTGCTGTGGGCCCATTTATGCCTTGCGCCTTTGCTCTGTGGCTGTGGGGGTGGGGCTGGACCAGAACACTGCAGACAGAGAGGAAAGAGCAAAGGACAAGCATCCCTTTATACATCCCCAGACGCTGTCGTTTCGCTTTCTTGAATTAGACATAACCAAAGCAGAGTGGCCCTATTAGCTAATAATCATGGTCAGGAAGAAGAGCGTATGCATCCATCTCCGTGAAATGGAGTAAATCACCTTCTTACTCATTAGCTGCTGTGATCAGGAATGTCGTTCTTTTAGTTGGCATCAAATCAGTTTCAACTCATCGTAAGCCTGTGTCCAATAGAATGAAACCCTGCTGGACCCTCCGCCATCCACTCCCTTGTTACGTTTGACTCCTGGCTACCTAATGCACAACAGAAGAAATGCTGCCTGCTCCTGCACCGGTGAGGATCAAGGCGGGTTTGCATGTTCTTACCCATGTTAGCCTGGAAGCCGTGCTGAAAACCTGTCTGCCCAGTGGAACTTTTTTCAGGGTGTTTTTTTGGGGGGTTACCCCCTCGTGTACACACACACACACACACACACACACGGGGGTGGGCACTAAAACTGGAATTGCTCTGAGGAGAATGGAGTTTTCATAGTACACATTTTCCCTAGTAGGCAAGTATCAGGCAACTTGCTCTGAGTTAGTGCACACAGCGGCGTCACCTAGGAAGTTTCTCTGTGGTCACAGGGAATTTTTTCATAAAAGCAGTTTTGCTCGAACCTCGGTTTTGGAGGGTGTGTGTGTGTGTGTGTGTGTGTGTGTGTGTGTGTGTGTGTGTGTGATGGCCAACTTAAGAGATTAGCGTGCAGCTGTGAAATTTTGTTTCCTGCTCGTGAAAAATGCTACAGGAATTGTTGTGTTGTTGAACACAGCTTACAAGGACAGCGCTATGGGAAAAACTCATATATGAGTGGTTTTCTCATTTCAATAAAGGTGAAATGTTGATGGATGACAAACCCCATTCTGACATCCATCAACTTCCCGAATGGACAGAAATGTCGACTCATACTGCATTTGGATTTCATTCCATCAGGTCAGACTGTTAATCAAGCTTTCTGTTTAGAGGTTAGGAAAAGCCTGTGTGACAGTGTGCAACAAAGAAGGTCTGATTTGTGGCAGACAATGACTGGTTTGCCACTACAGTTCACCTGCTAATGCAGTGTGCCGGTTTTTGGAAAAAACCATCATGTCTGCCTTGCCCCACACACCTTATTCACCTGACCTTGCTCTGTGAGACTTGTTTTTGTTTCTGAGAATGAAAACGGACATGAAAGGACAGCAATTTGATGGCTTAGGAGAGGCGAAGACATAAATGAGGAAGGTGCTGTCAGCCATCCAAACAGCTGAGTTTGAAAATGTTTCCAAGAATGGAATCGCAGATTTGACAACTGTATTAAGTGTAATGGAGAGTACTTTGAAGGTGATAAGATTGTTTTGTAAAAAAATTTTAATTCACAGCTCTGAAAAAAAATCAATTTTGGGGGGATAGCCTCTGTGTGTGTGTGTGTGAGTTTGAGTGTTATCACTAAATGAGTTATTGCTCCGTGTATGTTCAGAGCCTTAAGGGCCTAAATGTGTACATTGAAGTGATGCCTGAGTTGGTTCACTCTGGCTTTCCCATTTCTTCATTTCGAATATACGTTACTGGAAACTGAAAAGCAGCCTGGGTTTCTCTTGACCATACATTGTTTGTTCATCCCTGTAGACCACTAGTCCACCACCAAGGAGTGTAAAATATTTAACAAAGGCTCGCAAAATACTTAATGAGTGTTCACCTGAAAGAAATCGTGAGAGAGGATTGCATGAAGAACACGTGGTCCACCTACTGGATGAAGTCAAACTCGCAGAGAACTGACAGGCTCATGAAATGTGCTTCCATCTCTCCTGCTGGAATCGTTGAAAGTCAATAGCAACGCCTGCAAGTTTTTGGTGTGATGCCTTGTCACTTGGCTGAAGGCCATTGTCTAAAATTGATGGGTACCACTGGCCGTTATCCTGAGTCCCATCACAGAGTGTACTCATTGTGAAGTGTTCAGACAGCAATTCCAGCTTGAGCTGAAAACTAGGAATAGCTGTGCCTCTCCTGGGTAAGTCGGTTTCTCTTTTCATGTCGTGAAATTGTTTAACTGGATAGGTTTCCCATGTCTCCTAGACATGTTTTTGATCTTTCCATAGCAAGTGATAGGAAGCCTGCTGGTGCAGTGAGTGGGTTATGCCTTGGGCTGCTAAGACAGCAGTTCTAAACTGACTGCTCCACAGGAAGAAGACGAGACATTCTGCTCTCATGGAGGTTTCCCGTCTCAGAACCCCCCCGGAGCAGTTCTACTAGGTCCTATGTCTACTGTAGGGCATAGTATGACCCTCATGGGGTCCCTCTGCAATGGAGTCGACGTGGTGACAATGAGTTTTATATCAAGTGGTGGGTCCTTTGCAATTAGTTTGTTCACTGTAGTCCGTGTGGTTAGTTTCTTTAAGGTGAACTTCTTAAGGTTTATGTCATGGCTTTGTCTTCTACTGCGTGCTTGTTTTTTCATTTCCATTTTTAACATTTTCCTCATTAATCTAAATGTCATTTTTTGAATGATTTTGAGGCAATAATTTAATTCTGTTGTTCTTGTTTATTGTTTGAAAATAGCAAGTTGTGTGAGTCAAGGCTCTTAATTCCAAATAATGAAATCTACTTTAGCTAGGTTAGCAGAAAGGGATTGGTAAAGGATATCTTGCAACTCACAGGATTTCTGGGAGAGCCGGACTATAGGTTCATGGGCACCATCAAGACCCAGGTGGGCTTAATCAGCATCATTAGGAGAAATACCCGACCACGCCACAAGAGGGCGCCCGCAGAAACAAAACGAAGGGGATGTGTCTGCTCCAAAGGAACAAAAGCATCCGCCCTCACACTTGCCCAAAGGCCAGTCTCCTAAAGGGAGTACCCGCGAGGGACTCCCTTCCACATCCAGTGGGGTGAGGTGGGGTGTGTGTGTGGCGGGAGGCGGTTGTGGAACCTAAGTCCACATGTCTGTTCCATGAATTCTTTGGGTCCCAGAGTTAAGAGGGTGTTTAAAAGACCTCTAACAGCTATGGGGTCAGAGTACCACTGTATTAATCGTTGCTATACCGTTTTGAAGATAACAAGACAGTCTTGAAATACCATCCAGAATATACATGATCAATATGCACATCTATGTGTGCATGCACGGCACACAGCAAAGCAATTGTGCCTTTTATTTTTCTTCACCAATGCATTTTTTGCTTATTTTTGTGCTACTCTTGCATTCTTTTAATTTGTATAACTTTATGACATATTTAAACATCTGAGAGGATACGTATCCCCCTAAGTCTTTGAAGATTTCGTCTTCTAATTTCCCAAATGAACTTCAGAATGGTTTGTTTTCAAGATGATTGGAATTAAACTAAATGTATACAAGAATGAGGAAATAATTGATATCTCTGTTCTTAAAGTTTACTTTTAAGAAAAATTACATACTACTCTATTCATATTTTAGCTTTTGTATTTCATGGCCTTTTTGTAGTTCCTTTGACAATCAACCCAGTACTATGGAGTACAATTTGATTTGTGTGGACACAGTATGTCAGAGCAGTACTCCTCCCTAGCATGTCCGAGGCTGTAAATCTTTATGGGAGCAGACAGCCATGTCTTTCTCCATGGTGGATTGGGCTGGCCGATCTCAAGCCAAACCACACTCACAACCTGTGAGTCAATTCTGATTCATAGTCAGTTTATAGGACAGGGTAGGCTGTCCCTTTGGGCTTCCAAGGCTGTATGCTGTTATGGGAGCAGAAGGTCTCCTCTCTCTCCCACAGAGCCACTGTGGGTGCCAACTGCTGGCCTTATGGTTAGGCGCCCAACACATATGTCACTACCCCACAAAGGCTGCATTTTACATCGTGAACCAGACTCCAAACTCACTGTCGTAGAATCGATTCTAACTCACGGTGATCGCGCAGGACAGGGAGGACTGCCCCAGTGGGTTTGTTAGGTTTACGGATTGGGCTGACTTCGGTTCTTTGCTTCACATGCTGGAAGAATTCACACGGCAGAAGCATTTATTTAATCCAGTGAGTGCTTATGGAAGAAAGGGAAGTCTCAGATAGTACAGTCTCGAAAAAGTACACACTATTTCTGGAAAGCATGTGGGGCAGAGTGGAAACCACACGGGGTTGCCAACTAGGTGCGAAAAGCCACGTGGAAAGAATACAGAAATGGGGAGCTGAAACCCACAGCGTCCCCCGGAGGGCAAGAGGACATGCGGCCCACTCTTGCAGCATGCACCTGAACAGGACCAAGTAAAGGAGGGGCAGGCCGGGGGCTAAGAGTGGGTGCTCCACACCTGCTCTTACTCTCTACTGCCCCCCCTGACTGGGGGAGGCATGGTGGAGGGTATCGTCTGATCTTTTTTTTTCCCCAATCATTTTATTAGGGGCTCATACAACTCTTATCACAATCCATACATAGATCAATTGTGTAAAGCACATTTGTACATTTATTGCCCTCATCATTCTCAAAATTTTTGCTCTCCACTTAAACCCCTGGCATCAGCTATCATTTCCCCCTCCCTCCCTCCTCGGTCCTCCCTCTCTCATGAACCCTTGAGAATTTATAAATTATTATTTTGTTATATCTTGCACTGTCCAATGTCTCCCTTCATCCACTTTTCTGTTGTCTGTACCACAGGGAGGAGGTCACATGTAGATCTTTGTAATGGGTTCCCCCTTTCCACCCCACCCTCCCGGTATTGCCACTCTCACCACTGGTCCTGAAGGGATCATCCGCCCTGGGTTCCCTGTGTTTCCAGTTCCTATCTGTACCAGTGTACATCCTCTGGTCTAGCCAGATTTGTAAGGTACAATTGGGATCATGATAGTAGTCGGGGGGTTGGGGGAGCATTTAGGAACTAGAGAAAAGTTGTATGTTTCATAATTGCTACACTGTACCCTGACTGGCTTGTCTCCTCCCCACGACCCTTATGTAATGGGATGTCCAATTGCCTACAGATGGGGCTTGGGTCTCCACTCCATGCTCCCCCTCATTCACAATGATATTTTTTGTTCTGATAATGCCTTATACCTGATCCCTTTGACACCTTGTGATCGAACAGGCTGGTGTGTTTCTTCCATGTGGGCTTTGTTGCTTTTGTGCTAGATGGCTGCTTGTTTACCTTCAAGCCTTTAAGACCCCAGACACTATATCTTTTGATAGCCAGGCACCACCAGCTTTCTTCACCACATTTGCATATGCACCCGTTTTGTCTTCAGCGATTGTATCAGTAGGGTGAGCATCAAGGAATGCCAGTTTAATAGAACAAAGTATTCTTGCATTGAGGGAGTACTTGAGTGGAGGCCCAATGTCCATCTGCTACCTTAATACTAAACCTATAGATATATGCACACAGATATATTTCCACATCCTCATATATAAGTATATTTACATATGTGCATGCCTGTATTTAGACCTCTATTACCTTTGCCTCCTAGCTCTTTCCTCTATTTCCTTTTATTTTCCTCTTGTCCCACTATCACACTCAGCCTTCATTAGGGTTTCAGTGATTCCTCTTGATTACATTATCCTTGATCACACCCTACCAGGCCTCCTACACCCTCCTCACCACTGATTTGGATCACTTTTTCCCTTGTTCCTGGGTTTGTTAACACCACTTTTTACCCCACATGTCCCCCTTTCCCATGTCCCCCCTCCCGCTGGAATTGTCGGTCCCATGTTTTCTCTTCCAGACTGTTCAGCTTATTTAGACAGACCTGTGGAGATAATAACATGCACAAAAACAAGACAGAGCAAAACTAAGCAACAAAATAAAACAAAACAACAAGAACAACAAGAAGCCAATGGCAAAAACAAAACACAACAACAAGAAAGAAAAGCTTGTAGTTAGTTCAAGGACTGTTTGTTGGCCTTTAGGAATGTTTTTCAGTTGAGTCTGTTGGGGCACCAAGCCCTGTCCCCAACATCTATTTTTGGTATTCCCTGGGGACTTCGTTGCTCTGTTCCCCTTACTGTTCTGTTCCACGCCCTTAGTGTTTCACCTCAGTGAAGAGGGATCAGATCAGGCTGAATTCCCACACTGTGTCTCCAGTGTTGTCCCCTGTAGGGCTATGGGTCAGTGAAGGATATCGTGTCTCATAGTAAGGCCGGCCATGTGGTCTTCTCTGTGGATTGGCTTCTCTGAGCGGGAATATCATCCTCAAAGCTTGGTGGGCCAGGATGTGCTCCACTCTCTCTTCCTCCCTGAGATAGTTTATTGTGCCAGCCTGACCAATAAACACAAGTGGGATTAATTGAAGGGTGGAGAGATAAATGGCTCTGTGAGCCTCGCCTTTCTTGTCTCTCGCTCTTTGATCATCGGACCAGTGTGTGGCTACCTTGCTTGTTCTGTGTCTCAATTTACAGGCTACACTACCTTTGGGAAGCCTAGCCTATGAACTGTGTCACTGTAAGTTGAGGTCCCTTTAAGACCACACGATTGGAATGTACATCTCTGGAGTTGGGGACTGATGGTGGTTGACCTGGCTGACAGTTGGTGACCTGCCTTGCTGTTTGCTGCCTGTGCTGGGATAGCCTAGCTCTCTCTACAGAGGACTAACTGGGGGGCCTCAAGGCAAAAAGGACTGCCAGTGTCTCACAACTCTCTCACGGGAGTGAGTTGCACTGAGCTATTTGTAGTGCTTTATAATTTAACTGTTCATTTCTTGTATTATATGTCTAGCTATCTGTATATAATTTAACAGTTCATTGCTTGTGTTATATATCTATCTTTATATGTATATGTTTATATCTATATTTATATGTAATTATATATAATTATATATATATAATTATTAGCAATCTGGTTTTGTCTCTCTAGAGAACCCTGTCTAACACACTCCCCCTTCATTTGCTCCCGTGATATCGGCTGATCTTATTGGCTATGTCTTAGCACAGCTGATTTCTTTCTAACCCCTCTGTTGTGGCCCCATGCAGGCATATGGGAGACAACCCCCTTTGCCCCTAATCTAGTGACCTAATCGTTTCCAAGACTGTAATTCTATAGGAGTAGAAAGCTCCATCTCCTGCCTTCCAGCCCCAACTCATCATAACCCAATACATCACGTCCCAGGGCTCCCTTTTTAACAACAGGCACAGTGCATTTCTTGTTGAGTTGATGCTAAGAGCTTCAAAATTGTTGTTACCATGGTAAGTGGGACTTGTGTTGTTGCTGCTGTTGTTATATTTTTAACTTAATGCTGTTAGAAAAGCTATTTTATTAAAGAAAAGAGATTTCTTTAGTAATATCCTTTGGGGATTTAGCTCTAGTTCTAACGGTTTTTTCCCCCAAGTGATTTTCTTCCATTAAAAAAATTCTGTTCCAAAAGAAATATCATACTTTGTACAAAACATTTAAAATTTCATTATAGACTTTTCCAATAGTCTCATACAAATTAGCTAATTCTTTAAACGTTTTAACAAGAAATTTGCTTATTTCTAATTTTCATGTAATCTTATCGGCGTTTTATTAAGTGTGATAAGAGGTGTTTAGGAAGCAGTTGATTGAGATATTTGCTCTTTTTGGAAATCTGTCTTTCTATCTTAATTCACAAGAACAACATGAGAGCTGCAGCGCTGGGCAGCTGCTGGGCGCGTGGGAGGGTGTGGGTTACAGACCTAGACACTGTCTGGCCGGAGCCTGGGACTGCACCCTGCAGGTGAGATTGGAGGCCTCTGGGCCTGCAGAGATCCAAGCTCCCACTGCCAAGATGGTCCTTAAAGGAGCATGCCAACCCATTGCTGCTCCTGAAACCCACCCTACATCTGACCCTACGGCTATGAGGGGTGCTCAGGGGACAGTGTTGGAAATGGGGGGGGTGGGGGTGGGAGTGGGGAGCCACTGTTGCTGGGATTCAGCCACTGGGAGCTTTGGAATCAAAGCCAGCTTCTAAGGGCAAGAAGTGTGTCCCAGAGGCATGTCTGATGGATGTCTCAGAACAGCCATATAAACCTGTGTCTCCAAGCAATAAATCTCTAATTATACACACACGTAATATAACTATGTAAGCAGATACATACAATTTATTATATTAATATATATTTATTAATTAGTGTAGACTTAACTCTTTAATTTTAAGAAGATACAAATATACATTTATAAACACAATTTCTATAAATATATGGATATAGTTATATATCCATATATTTATCTAAATAAATGTATGAGATATATATTTCAATAGGTAATTCTAAGTGACAGCCTGGTCAGCTGGACCAGCTTTAGAAGCACAATCAGTGTGTGATGGAAGCAATATCATACCAATTAAAAACAGAGCCTAGAACAACAACAAAATTCAAAATCTCTGGCCTCTAGTGGATTTGGACTCATAATGATGTGATAGGACACAGTAGAACTGCCTCTGTGGATTTCTCTTTATAGGAGTAGAAAGCCTCATCTTTCTCCCTTACAGTGGTTTCAAACTGCTAACCTTTCAGTCAACAGCCTGACGTGTAACTCACTATACCACCAGGGCTCTTGAGCCAAGGTAGCTCCTTGGATATTTTAAGAAATGAAAATTCATCAACTCACACTTCCAAAACAAACTGAAGATTGAAAGCACTTCCCAAAAATAGGATTAAGGGAGTATAGATAAACCAACCAGGTGTCTGGTTGAAATTTTAAAATCCTTTCTTGGAGGATGATAACATTATCTTAGATCTCAAATTATTTCTACAAATAAGTTTCCAAATATAATGCCTAGGACACCTTAAAAGATATGTTAATAAGTAAGGAATCAATAGAAATTGAAGGAGAACCCACAGAAAAAAGATCTTTGGGGATTCTCAATATTGAAATGATCAAAGATTGCCCAAAGAAAAGAGCTGCAAACAGAATTCTATCTCCAGTGACACTAGACCTAAAGAGTGGAGGAGACCAGTGGTATGAAGAAGATGTTCTTCTATTCAAAAGAAGGCAAGGAGGTGGGGGGGGGGAGAGAAGTGGAAAAGGCAGAACAGATAGTACAAAAGAAGATGGTAGTCAAGAGAGGGAGAGAGAGACCAGGTATGCCATGACGTAAATAAAACATACCAGTAGGAAGCAGGGAATCAATAGCGGTCTGCAAGGCCAGCCTCAATTCCAAGTACGTGGACCACCACACCCCACATACATACCCCACCCCTAAAAAAGAATGCAGCTCAGATGATAGCACTGAAGCTACAGTTTAGGGAGAGGGGCATGTCTGATCAGAGCACACAGGAGCAAAGGAATAGGGAAGCAGAGAGAGTGGAGCACATTCTGGCCCACCAAGCTCTGAGGACAATATTCCTGCTCAGAACAGCCAATGCACAGAGAGGACCATAGGGCTAACTAGCCCTACCACGAGACACAGACATGACGTCCCTCACTGACCCATAGTGTGACGGGAGACAACACTAGAGACACAGTGTAGGAATTGTGCCAAGTCTGACCTCATCACACTGGGACCAAACACTAAGGGCATGCAACAGAGCAGCAAGGGGAACAAAGCAATAAAGTCCCCAGGGAATACCAAAAATAGACTTTGGGGCCAGGGCATGGCACCCCATCAGCCTCAACTGGAAAAAACTTCTAAAGGTCAACAAACAGACCTGGAACAATTTAAAGGCTTTTCTTTGTTGTTGTTGTTGTTATTTTGTTTTGTCTTTTTGTTGTTTTCTTTGGCTTTGTCGTGTTTTGGGGTTTATTATTGTCTTGGCTTATCTATCTAGATAAGATAGTCAGGATAAACAAGCTGGAGGAGAAAGCAACAGGACTGACGGTTCCAGGAGGACACGGGAGACGGGCAGGTGGGGGAAAGGAAGTGGGTGTTAACAAACCCAGGGACAAGGGAACAACAAGTGATCTAAAATTGATGTCAAGGAGTGGGTAGGATGCCCAGTAGGGCTTGATTAAGGGCAATGTAACCGAGAGGAATTACTGAAACCCGAATAAAGGAACTAGAAGGCAAAAAAAAATTCATAGAGGTCTAAACACAGACATGCACATATGTAAACATATTTCTATATAAGAATAGGGAAATAGATCTATGTACATACATTTATATGTTAAGTATTAAGGTAGCAGATGGACATTGAGCCTCAACTCAATTACTCCCTCACAGCAAGAACACTTTGTTCTAATTATCCGGCATTTCATGATGCTCACCTTCCCTACACAATCGCTGAAGACAAAGCGGGTTCATAAGCAAATGTGATGAAAGCTGATGGTGCCCGGCTATCAGAAGATATAGCATCTCGAGTCTTAAAGACTTGAAGATAAACAAACAGCCATCTAGCTCAGAAGCAATAAAACCCACATGGAAGAGGCACACTAGCCTGTGCGATCATGAAGTCTCGATAGGATCAGGTATCAGGCATCAAAGACCCAGAACAAAAAATCATATCAATTAAATGAGGGGGAGCATGGATTGGAGACCCAAAGCCTATCTGTAGACAATTGGACATCCCCTTACAGAAGAGTCACAAGGAAAAGAGAGCCAGTCAGGGTACAGTATAGCACTGATAAAACATCTCTCTGGGAAGGGGTTATAAGACAGCTGGACAACAGAAAAGAGGGTGAAAGGAGACAGCAGTCAGTGTAAGACACTGAAAATTTTAAAAATATAAATTATCACAGGTTCATGAGGGATGGGGGGAGGGGGAAAATGAGGAGCTGATACCAAGGGCTCAAGTAGAAAGAAAATGTTTTGAAAATGATGATGGCAACAAATGTAGAAATGTGCTTGACACAATGGATGGATGGATTTTGATAAGAGCTGCACAAGCCCCCAATAAAATGACTTAGAAGAAGAAAGAGGAGGAGGAGGAGGAGAAGGAAAAGGAGAAGAAAAAGGTAGAAATACTGTATATACTCGTGTATAAGCTGAGTGTTTATATATATATATATATACATACATATATGCTGAGTTTTTCAGCAGATTTTTAATGTAGTTTTTGTGGTAAAATTAGGTTCCTCGGCTGGATATTCGTGTCGGCTTATATTTGAGTATATATGATAAACACAAAAATACTAACTGTGCTGGATGGAAGTGATTAATGTCTTCAATTAATATAACCTCAGACTGGATTAAGATAAAATCTAGTATATGCCAGTTATAATACACACTGTTGGGATAACATTTCAAAATAAAAGGATGCAAGGCAAATACAACCAAACTAACCTGCTATAGTTATAATTAAGTTCAAAGTTGATGATTGGTCATTAGTCCCCTGGAACAATAGAGGAGAGAGGGTAGGAACCATGAAAATACACACAGATCTGCAGGTGCGTTGAGACAGGGAGGGCTGGGTGACAGCATAATGAAGAAGGAATTTACTCACCAGCAACAAGTAACTTTTATTTTATACCTAGCACAATTCAGGGCCAGAGTCTAGATTATGTTCATATGCTTCAAGCAATTTTTAAGATTGGCCTGACACGAGCCATGGCATTTTCCATTGCTTCATATCCAGGTGAAAGTTGGACATGGAATAAGGAAGACCCAAGAAAAATTGATGTATTTACATTATGGACCTGGTGAAGAATACCGAAAGTACCATGGTACCACCAATATATACCTATTGGACGAAGTACAACCAGAATGCTCCTTAGAGAACATACTTAGGCCATGTTGTGGGGAGAGACCAGTCCCTGAAGAAGAGCATCATGCTTGGTGAAGTGGAGGAGCAGCCAACAGAGGACGGCCGCCCATAAGATGGATTGACACAGTGGCTGCCTCAAGGGGCTCAAGCAGAGGAAGAGTTGTGAGGATGGCAGCGGACCGGGCAGGGTTTCATTCTGTTGTACGTGCAGTTACTAGGAGTTGGAAGCAACTCAATGGAACCTAACAACAACATCTGATTTAGTACCGAGCCAGCTGCAGTGCGCATGGCACAGGCCCAGCTGGTGCAGGCTCAAGGTGTTCTGATGGGAGAGTAAGCCCGGGAGAGGACAGAAGGTGGAAGAGAGCAAGAGTTTGCGGAACAGGGACTGCAAGAGAACTGGCTCAGCCCCAAGTCAACTTCACCAACTGCCAGTTTAGAATGAGGATAGGCAGCACTGAAGATGTCTTAGGAGTCCATGCCTGACACCGCCTCATGGCATAAAGGGGTCAGTCATCGATTTCTTACTCAAAAGTTTCCAAATGGATAAAATCTATTACCCTCCTCCCCATCCCAGTGTTTGTTGGTGAGCCCATTGGTCTGATCCAGCCAAGGTTCAGCGTGTTGCACAATATTTCTGGCTCATGGCCCTTAATAACTAAACAGTTGCTTTGAGAATGTACTATTTCACAGGCACTTTTTCGGATTTTCTTGAGTATTAGAATTCTTCCTCTTTCACCACTTAAGCCCTTTCTAAGTCAACAGAAAGGCACTTGCTGCTTTCCCAGCAGTTGTTTTCCTTAATGGGTTCGCTTGAATACTGTAAAGAAACACAAATCGGAGTGAAGAATGTATCAAACCCTTGAGGGTTCCAAATAAATCACATGCAAAGCACCTCGGAGGACTGCTCTTTGTTTATTATTTTTCTTTCAGTGTATTGAATAATTTATTGACTAATAAGTCATAGCAAACCCTAGACAAATATGAAGCTCTAAAAGGGATGAATTAAAATATAACATGTTAAGGAAGCCAAGCCTTGTTCAGAAATTCATGGCATAAACTCAGGACTTCAAAACATTCTAAATGAAGGTGGGATTTTTGAAGGGATTTGTTTGTTTCTATAATAAACCAGCCAAAAATGAAACCACAAGTACATATGAATAAGAAAACTAAAATATTTCATACCCCCAATACCTATCTCTCTATGTATCTATCATCTATGTATCTATCTAGCTATGTATCTATCATTGCCATTCAAGGTTACATAGATAGATACATTTTTAATAAAAACTCAAACATTCAGGAAGGTGAAGGGATGGAGGGAAAAAGGCGGAACTGATTACAATGATCTACATATAACCTCCTCCCTGGGGGACAGACAGTGGAGAAGTGGGTGAAGGGAGACATCAGACAGTGTAATATATGACAAAATAATAATAATTTGTAAATTATCAAGGGTTCATGGGAGAGGAGGAGTGGGGAGGGAGGAGGAAAAATGAGGAGCTGATACCAAGGGCTCAAGTAGAAAGCAAATGTTTTGAGAATGATGAGGGAAACAAATGTACAAAAGTGCTTGACGCAATGGATGGATGGATGGATTGTGATAAGAGTTGTACGAACCTACAATAAAATGATTTTTTAAAAAACAAACGCAAACATATTCTCCTTAGGGTTTCCCATAGGATGTGGCCATTCCCATGGTGCAAGCATAAGAAGAAGAAAATTTAATTAAATGCAATTTGTCTTTGGAAGGGAGCTATATTTACTTGAGGACATAGCCGGAGGTAGAAGCTGATATCCCAAGGGTATGATTAGGTAGAGATCTGTTCTGCTCTGGAAAGAAAATAATTTTTCACTACAGACAGACAAGACAGAGATAGAAAAAGAAAGTGTTGGTGTGTGAACAATGATGTACCCCACCCCCCGACATGACCCCCAAATATTTAGTACCAATGCAAACTCACGGCCATTGAGTTGACTCTGACTGACAGCGAGCCTCTAGGGCAGAGTAGAATGGTTCTGTGGGCTTCCGAGGCTGTAACCCTTGATCTGTGTAGGAAGCCTCATTTTCCATTGCCCGCTGGCTATGACCCCAGTGGCTAGCAGTCGAATGTGAAGCCCACCATGCCACCACGCTTCCTGAAAAGACTCAGTGATTATATGCTTTTGAACCCACGTACACCAAACTGGCCTATTGTTACCACTGGACACCCGTCTTTGGGCTATGGATGCCCTTTTGCTTATGTGTTGGTTTTAGATAGATTGGAACACACCACTCAACACAGGCAATAAAGCGCTGAGAATAATTTAGGTATCTCTGGAGCTCGGTCTCACCCATCTCATATCCCCCCCCCCCCGCAACAGAAGTAAAACTACAATGAATTGGGTGTTGATGATTCTTATGCTTTTAGAAATGTTTCCCTAAATCCTTTTATTGTTCTTCACCAATAAAAAGGCATGTGCTTATTGTTTTCACTAATAGTGGATACAGTAATTTAGGCCGTACTTCCTACTGAGGCCAACTAGGAAACTATCTACAACCCGGCACACAATTTGTTTGAAAGCGTCAGCGAGTCACAAGAGCAGGACAATGACCTGGCTGAGGGTCCAGGGAAGGTGGTGAAAGGGGGAAGTAAACTGGGATCGGGCCCCTTTCCTTTGAGGAAAAAACAAAACAAAACTCAGGGTCATGGAGCTGATCCCGACTCAGAGTGACCCTTTAGGACAGGGTAGAACTGCCCTGTGCGTTTCCAAGACTGTCCCGCAGTGGAGCCGGCGCTTTCGAACTGCTGCCCTTGTAGCTAGCAGCCCAACACACAATCGCTCCCCCACCAAGACTCGTTCAGGTTGCTTGGGTAGAAGTTCCTAGTTTATAAGGGACAACTGAGAGGTGAAAGGGACTTCAAGGAACCAAAAGGGCAAGTTCAGCCTGTGCTTAACTACTTCTGTGAGAGCGGTGGGATTAGGAAGTGGGCTGGTCTTCTTTACATCTTGCAGCCAATCACTGTTTACAATGAACCCCCAGCTCCTGTGTCCTGTCAGCTTGCTCAGCCCCTGATTCTGACCACTGCCAGCAACCTGCTGATGTATTGAAGCAAAACACTTCCCAGCAACAGTGGTCTTTGATCCCCTAGTGACCTCTTGTGACAAACGGATCGCTAGACGCTAGAGCAGTGGTTCTCAACCTGTGGGTCGTGACCCCTTTGGAAGTTGAACAACCCTTTCACAGGGTCGCCTGATTCATAACAGTAGCAAAATGACAGTGATGAAGTAGCCGTGAAAATAATTTTATGGTTGAGGGGGGGGTGTCCCCACACAGGAACTGAAGGAAAGGGTCGCAGCGTGAGGAAGGGAGAGAACCACTGCTCTAGAGTCTCCCTGGCCCGTTGCTTCCCGAATGTCCATCTCTGGACTAGAGGACAGGGGCCACAGAGAACCAGGGTAGGAATTGGGACTCACTGGACCATAAGCATGCTGTTGGGTTTGGAAGAAAGTAAATACAGAAGCCGGAATTAATAGAAGAAGCTGGAATTAATGGAAGAGAGCTGCGTTTTCTGTATCTTGAATGCATCCTTCCCTGCCTTCTCTCCTCTCGCTTTGTCCTCTCTCCCTTTCTCCTCCGACCCCTTTTCCTCTCACCCTCCCCGCCTTCCTTTCTTAATGCAGGTGGAAATAGAATTCTGCCATGAAGAACAGCCCTGACCAGAGAACTACTTCGTTGGTGGTGGTGGGTGGTGTAGAGGCGGTCTCTGGCCGCGGTGCCCCCTTGTACGCCGGGAGAGAAACGGTGAAGCCCCTCCAAGCTGGGGTCTCCAGGGGCGACAACTGCTGCTTCCAACTGTCCGAGCCCCAAGGTGCAGCCGCACCACCTTAGAGTCTAAGGAGGATTCTGCTTGTGTTTCTTCCAACCAGCGTCGGCTGGGGTTCTGTTCAAACTCTTAATGCCCAGGCCACCTCCCAGAACAATTAGGTCGGGATAGGTAGGGGCGAGGCCAAAGATTCCGTAATTATCCAAGCTGCCAGGATGATTTCGATATGCAGGCAAGTGTGAGAACAAATGTTTTATTGTTTGAATAATTTACCCCTAGTGATCACTTTTTACAAAGCAGTGGGGGGGGGGAGGCAAAGGAAGCCATTTTTGTTTGCTACTTTATCTGAGTGTGCAAATACAAGCGGGTGCACACAAGTGGATGAAGCCTAAAGCTGGCGAAAATCCAGAGGAAAGCAGTAAACGGGCCTCGTTACAGCGGGGGCTCCAAAAGAAGACGCATCTGGCATCATGTCCTTGTTCTGTTTCCTGGCTGTAAGAGCTGCAGCAAACACCCACCTGCCTAAATGTCCGCCTGTTCATCTAGCAGGGATCGAACCCCAAAGAACTGTGTCACGTGGAGTACTATAGTTAGCAAAGGGCCAGCAGTAACTCTATGCTTCCCAGCCATAAACAAGCCTTTCTCTGTCCCTCTGCCGTAGTACGACACCTCGCCTTCTCAAGACATCTCACAGAGACCTCCCCGTTCTTCACTGGTGCAACAGGGAATTGGGGGACCCTCCTTTTAGACATGATCATTTATTTCTGTTCCCAAAGTGTATGAGCACGGGATCCTTTTGTTCTCTCTCTCTCTCTCTCTCTCTCTCGCTTCACCTACTCCTGTGGCCACATGTCAGTCCCTCTGTCTCTTCCTCTCTGTAGCTCTCCCTTTCTTATTTTCTGCTATCTCTTCCCATCTCCCCTCACCCTGCCCCCTGTACTCTCGTTCCAATCTAAACACCCAGGCAGGTCGTTAGCACTGATAAAACCTGTTCATTAGAATCCATGCTCTGGCTCTGCTTTCCGTTCTAAGTGAGTCAATCACTCAGTCGGTTGGTTCAATACTGTTAGAATATGAAGGAGAAACTAAGACGGGGGCGGGGGGTAGGAGTAATCAGTGAGCGTTGCCATGTGATCATCCCCAGAATGCTAACATTAAAAAACATCTTTTCATATTTTGTTGATTCTAGCAGACACAGTTGCTGAGGGCCACCTTGTGCAATGTGCTGTTATAACTGACACCCACAACCCAGCCAAAGCCACAGCCAGCCAGGCAAGGCGGACTCATAGGACCATGGTGAGTTTCAGAGACGGTAGCTGTTTGCCAGAGTAGAGAGCCCAGTCTGTCTCCCGCAGACCTGCTGGTGGTTTCGAACTGCTGACCATGAAGATTGTAGCCCAAAGCATGAACACATCACTAGGGCTCCTGGTGTTATAGCTAAAGGATACATAAAACAGTACCCTCATGGGCCGCATGGACAAGGAGGAGATGGCTTAGATCCCAAACCACAAAGTGCTAAATGCTCTCAGAGAAGTGTCTCCAAGACAATAGGGGCGTCTCCATCCATCTAAAACAACAACAGCAAAACCCCAGCAAAACTCACTGCCGTCCTGTTGATTCCCACAGCAACCCTGGTGCAGCGTAAAACTGCCCTGTGGGTTTCTGAGGCTATGGCTCTACTGGATCAGAACGCTCCATTGGTCTCCCTCCAAGCAGCTGGTGGTTTCAAACTGATGACCTTGCACGCCAGCCAGGGCTCCTTAAAATCCTTGTAGAAGAATAAAAAAAGGGGGAACTTAGCATAGGGAAGGAGCCTGGAGGCGGTGTGGTTGAGCCCTTGATATCAGTACCTCATTTTATTCCCCTCCCTCCCTCATGAACCTTAATTTATAAATTTTGTTGTTGTTTTACACTGACCGATGCTTCCCTTCACCCATTTTTCTGCTGTCTATCCCCCTGTGAGGGGGGTTATAGGTAGATCATTGTGATGGGTTCCCTCTATCTCCCCCCACCTTCCCCTCACCGTCCTGGTATGGCTACTCTCAATATTGATCCTGGGGTGTTCAACGGTCCTGGATTCCCTGTGTAAAACACATCTTCAATAGATAACCATCTTCTAATCATGTTACTGTATGGACATTGGAGAAAGACGAGGCTTTCGACTCCCTTAAAGAGTTCCACAAGTGGAAACCCACAGGAGCAGTCTGCCCTGCCCTGTCGGGCCGCTTTGAGTTGTCATCCACTCGATAGTGGCTATTAAAATAGCCGTTGTTTAGTGTCTAAATACTAGATAAGGTGGCCGGAGTAGGAAGACTATGAGCAAGCTGGACCAACTTTGAACTTAATTATAACTATAGCAGGTTAGTTTGGTTGTATTTGCCTTGCATCCTTTTATTTTGAAATGCTGCTGCTGGGGGAAGTGTATCAAAGATCTCTCCGCATAACCCTCTGCTCCCTGACTAACAAAGGCCCCATCCTGTTGGATTTGTGAGTAGGTAGACCCACCTAAACTACAAGGGAATAGTGACTCGCTTTACCTCTTGGATTGGTCTAGACGTGGTCATGTGACCTAACTCTAGCAGGCTGATTAGTCAAAAAGAAATGTCTGTTGGGGATTTCCTGAAAGTTGTTCTTCCTGGAAAAAAATTTTTAGAAAAGAAATAATAATAAAAACCCCAGAAAGAATAATATCAAAAGAAAAGCTCCGCCCCCCAAACCCTTATCACAGTTTTATATTCCTTCTGCATTGAACGCAGTATTAGCCATGAGATGGCAAAGTCTGGAAAGAGAGACAGGCAGAGTCTGGGGCCATGATAACATCACTGAGCTGTTGCCACTGCCTTTCCCAAACTTTCCGTTAGATGAAAAACTGGACATTATTGCATAAGCCTCTGGTGGAGGGAGTCTGTCATGTATAATGGAATACATCCTAATGCTGTAAGTCAGGGATTCTCAAACTTTTTAAACAGGGGCTAGTCCACTGTCCCTCAGACCTGTTGGAGGGCCGGAGTATATTAAAAAAAAACAAAAACAACTATGAACAAATTCCTATGCACACTGCACATATCTTATTTTGAAGTAAAAAAACAAATGGGGCAAACACACCTGGCGGGCCGGATAAATGTCCTCAGCGGGCCTTAGCTTGAGGACCCCTGCTGTGGGCCCTCACGCACTGAAACCAATTTGCAAAATTGACACAGACTTTCCTGGAGCAAGAGGCTGCGGAAAGGCACCCAGGCATATCTTTTGGACAAATGCACTAACATATCTTTTCCCTTTGTTCCTGGTGTCTCCTCTTTAACTAAGAGAATCAGAATTTTCATATACTAACCATATTTCATTTCTCTCCTGCCAAGTGGTTAGAATGCTTTTAACTAGTTGAGAATGGCACTTGCAGAGCCTTCCGGAACGGTGGTGCTGATGTAGGACTGCCTTCATGAAGAGCTCGCTGTGTGATGACCAGATTTGCAGGTGAGGAGGCCAAGTTGGGGGACTGGGATACCAAACTGGGTTTCGCAGCACCCCAAGGTTATCTTGTCAGTTGTCCCATGAAGATTACACACCCATTCCATCCTCATAGCACCCACCTGAGATGATTTCAGCCTCGGTCCTTGGCTCCACGCGAGAAAGATTTCACACCGAAGCCGGGCTCATGATCCAAGTGAATTTAATGAGAGTTAAAAGAAGCTTCAGGTTTTACGCGGCACCCATAGGATTCCTCTTAACCATGCAGCCTGGCAGAGGCTGCTCAGGGTCACGCAAGGATCTCTCTCCTCCCACGAAGACCACCAGACAAGCCCCTCTCCCTTCTGGTCCCTGCCTTTTCAAGGGTTCCCGGGGGAGGTGTGGTGAACGACCCCAGGTCGCTCCCATTGGCTGAATTGCAATCACCTGGCCCAGGTGGGATGCTCCAGGTGTAACGCCCATCCATGCCCCCCCCGGTGGGAAAATCCAGCTTTGTCCTATGCTGGCTCTCCTGGGCATGCGTAAATGGACTTCCCAATTCACAAGGCTAAGCTGCCTAACAGGACTGCCTTCATGAAGAGCTCGCTGTGTGATGACCAGATTTGCAGGTGAGGAGCCAAGTTGGGGGACTGGGATACCAAACTGGGTTTCGCAGCACCCCAAGGTTATCTTGTCATCTGTCCCATGAAGACTACACACCCATTCCATTCTCATAGCACCCACCTGAGATGATTTCAGCCTCGGTCCTTGGCTCCACGTGAGAAAGATTTCACGCCGAAGCCGGGCTCGTGATCCAAGTGAATTTAATGAGAGTTAAAAGAAGCTTCAGGTTTTACACGGCACCCATAGGATTCCTTTGACCATGCGGCCTGGCAGAGGCTGCTCAGGGTCACGCAAGGATCTCTCTCCTCCCACGAAGACCACCAGACAAGGTTATCTTGTCAGCTGGCCCATGAAGACTACACACCCATTCCATTCTCATAGCACCCACCTGAGACTTGCCTCCTTTGTCACTGGGGTGGCAACTCCCAGCCTCGTTCTCCTCCTACTACACCCCATGTTCAGCAGCTTGCCAGCATGGGGAGGTGGCCCAGGACAGTCTATCCTTTGGGGTATTGCATGGATGACCCCCATGGACTCCTGGAGGCCCTGAATGTTGGAACCCATGGGAGCCTGAGGAGAAGAATTCCCATTGGGGAAAATCCCTATTCAAGGTCCAGCTCCCTACCTGGGTATCGGGGATCCAACTGAGCTTTGCAGAGAGATAATCCCAGCTAGTTGGACACGGATCCCACATAGGGGAGAATGAGGCAAGGCTGAACGCACAGTACAGCAGGCTCCAGGGGGTTGTTAGATTAGTTCCTATTTTCTTTTGATAAAAGAAATACAAAACTCCTGATCCCACCAGAGGAAATGGAACCTGGCATTTATGGGTTTCTTAGTGCAACCTCCCCCACCCCCTGCTGGCTAGGTAGCCTTTGGAACTGAGGCTTAGCCAGATTGCTCTTGGATTGGAATCCCTGTCTTCCCTGGAGTATCCACTACAGTAGCCCATTTCCTACCTAGGACTACTTTTAAGGAGTAGATAGTTGTGAGTTGTGCAGGAATACACTAGTATAAGGACAATAATGGAAGGACTGTACTCTCCCAACATAACATTCAGGGTTGACAAGGTACCCTGGCAGATTCAGTATACCCCTTACTTACCCCAACCACCAAACCCTCTGGAACCTGATCCCTCCACCTCAATAATACACACTCTCCTTTAAGTTACCAGGTAAAATTTCAGCTCCCATAATGATCATCTCCAATTCATTAAAAATTATGATACTTAATGGGAAGGCTTCCTATGATTAATACCACCCCTTTAAATCTACTCCCAAGCACCTATACCCTAATCCCCCGACTCCACCCAACTAACACTCCCTCCTCATCTACATATAATACACTTTCCAGCACCTATCTGATCCTTCCCTAACCTAAAGAGAATGAGGCAAGGCTGGAACGCACATATCCCAAAGACCAGGCAGCACGTTCAGCTCAATCGAGATGTGACGCAAACAACAGCTAACACCAGCAGCTACTGTAAATAATCAAAATTTTAAAAAGTCAATTACTGAGAATGACACAAACCCAACAGTTTACACAGAAGAAGCAGTTCTTGACATGCATAAGAATGCTGTTTATGGCCGTACAAGAAACTAGGCGATTAATCCTAAAAATGATGAAAAAATAGATACGATATTCCCCATACCAAAGAGAAATCCAGAGTTAAGGGATGATGTAGCAGAGATAAAGAAATGCACGAATAATCTCAGCAGTAGAATGGAAAACGTGGCTAACCAAATCAGTGATCTCAAGCAGAAGTCAGCAAACGAGAGAAACGATCAAACAAAAACAGCGAAAGAATCTGAAGAAAGCCTGAGGATGATGTAGGATTCCATGAAGCAGAACAATATTCGAATCACTGGGGTCACTACCCAGGAGGAAATAAATAAACCTACAGTTAAAATAATAAGAGAATTCTTGGAAGAAAATTTCTCCAACATAACAAAGGAGGAGGTGATAACTTCTAAGGAAACAGAGAGAACACCAATTAATAACCCTCCAAAAAATAAATACATGTGATAGTCAAATTATTCCATTTCAAGGAAAGGACAGAATTATGAGAGCAATTAGAGAGAAAAAAATCAGTTACATATAAAGGTAAACAGAAAAGAGTAAACTCAGACCTCTCCACAGAGGCCATGCAGGAAAGAAATTGGAGCAGCGTATTCCAAAAGTTGAAAGACTATATATACAATCCAAGAATCCTTTAACCAGCAAAACTCTCCATATAATTTGAGGGAGAAATAAAAGTTTTCTCAAATAAGGGAACATTTAGAGAATTCATAAAAACAAAACCAGCATTACAAAAAAATACTTTCCACTTCCTTGTGGGCAGAAAACCAACAACTGCAGCATACAAACATGAGACCACCACAGGGTGTAACAAAACTCAGAAACCAACACACTGAAAGCAGTACCCCAAACATTACATATGCAACAGAGAAAGAAAGACAAGAATAAAAGCCTCATACAGACACACCCTATAAAAGAGGAAGAAAGGAAAATATCAAACACAAAATAGGACAAGATGACAGCAACTAATCTACATTTAGATTTAATTACAGCGAAGGTTAACGGTTTTAGTGCACCTATTAAAAGACAAGGAGTAGCAGACTGGATTAGACAACAAAATCCACCAATCCGCTGCCTTCAAGAGACACATCTCAAACTCACAGACAAAAATAGACTGAGAGTCAAAGGATGACAGCAAATTTACCAGCTAATGGCAATTTTAATAAGAAGCAGGAGTGGCAATACTAATCTCTGATGAAATAGACCTCAAGGTACATGACATGAGAGATAAGAATGGGCAATACATGATGCTCGAACAATCAATAGACCAAGGACACATAAACATAATAAACATAGATATACCCAATGAAAGACCCTCAAAATTCTCAACCAAACCCTCAAAGAGATAAAAAGAAAAATCACCAGATTAACAATTATAGTAGGTGATTTCAACACGCCACTCTCAAAGAAAGATAGATCAACAGGTAAGAAACACAAGAAAGAAACTGCAGAGCTGAATAACGCAATCAAACAACCAAACCTACTAGACATATTCAGAGCTCCCCAAACAACAGCAAAAAGAAATACACATTCTTCTTCAATGAACATAGCTCATATTCAAAAATGGACCACAAGCTGGAACACAAGGTAAACTTGAGAAAATTCAAATACAAAGAGGCCATTCAAACCACCTTTCTCTGACCACAGCATCATAAAGCTGGAAATCAACAACAGAAAGAACAACAACAAAAACAAAAAAAACCAAAAATAAACAGTTGGAAACTCAATAACACACTTCCCCAAAAAGAATGGGTATTAGCCCAAATTAGAGAGGAAATTAGGAAGGTCCTAGAAACCAGCAAGAATGACAGTACAACATACCAAAACCTATGGGATATAGCAGAGGCAGTTATCAAAGGTTAATTTATTGTGATAAGTGCACACATGATAAAAGAGGAGAGAATTATGATCGGCACTAACACAGCACCTCCAGCAATTAGAACAGAGTCAACAGTATAATCCTTCCAATAGCAATATAAACCATACAAATTCGAGCACCAATAAATAAACCTGAAAACAGAAGAACAATGGAAAAAATCAACAGAGCAAAAGTTGGTTCTTTGGAAAGGATCAACAAAATCGACAAACTGCTAGCAAACTTAAGACTGGAAACTAGGAGCAGACATCAATATCTAGAATTAGGGATGAAACAGGGGAAATCACAACATATCCTAATGAAATAAAGAGATTAATTACACAGTATGATGAATGACTGTATTCCAACAAATTCAATAATTTGGAGGACATGGACAAATAGCTGGAAAATCACTCTCTCCCAAAATTAATGCATATGGACATTAAGAACTTGAACAGACTCATAGCAAAAGAAGAAATAGACAAGGTTATCAAGAACTCTCAACTAGAAAAAAAAATTGTAGTACAGAGGTTTCACAGGAGAATCCAACCAAGCATTCAGAGAAAGATGAAAGCAATCCTACACAAGCTCTTCCAGTACATAGAAAGGGATAGCAAACTCCCAAACTCATTCTATGAAGCCAGAATAACCCTGATATCAAAATAAGGCAAGGACCCCCACAAGGACAGAGAATTACAGACCGCTATCTCTCAGGAACATAGATACAAAAATCTTGGCCAATAGAATCCAAGGATGCAGGGATGGTTCCCAATCCAAGTTCCAGCATCATTCTTCAAAGAAATGGAAATACTGATTACCAACTTCATATGAAAAGGGAGGAAGCCCAGGATAGGCAAAGAATTCCTCAAGAACAAAGTAGGCGGTCTTGCAATACCTGACCTCAAAACTTACTATACAACCACAATGGTCAAAGCAGCCTGGTACTGGTATAATGAAAGATACTTGGACTAAAGGATCAGAACATAAGACCCAGAAATAAACACATCTGCATACAGACAACTGATATTTGACAAAGGCCCTAAAAAGCAATAAATGGGAAGCAGATACACTCTTCAATAAATGGTGTTGAAAATCTGGATCTATAGCTGAGAAGCAATAAAACCCACATGGAAGAAGCGCCCCAACCTGTGTGATTACAAGGTGCCATAGAGAACAGTTATCAGGCATCAAAGAACAAAAAGTCATATCATTGTGTGCTCACCTCCCCTATACAATCGCGGAAGAGAAATGGGTGCATAAGCAAATGTGGTGAAGAAAGCTGATGGTGCCTGGGTATCAAAAGATATAGCATATGGGGTCTTAAAGGTTTGAAGGTAAACAAGTGCCCATCTAGCTCGGAAGCAACAAAGCTCACATGGAAGAAGCACACCAGCCTGTGCAATCACGAGGAGTCGAAGGGATCAGGTATCAGGCATCAAAGAACAAAAAATCATATCATTGTCAATGAGGGTGAGTGCGGGGTGGGGACCCAAAGCCCATCTGTAGGCAATTGAACATCCCCTTACAGAAGGGTCGCAGGAAGGAGACGAGCCAGTCAGGGTGCAGTGTAGTAATGATGAAACATACAACTTTCCTCTAGTTCCTAAATGCTTCCTTCCCACCCACTATCTTGATCCCAATTCTACCTTACAAATCCGGCTGGACCAGAGATTGTGCACTGGTACAGATGGGAACTGGAAACACAGGGAATCCAGGGCGGATGATCCTTTCAAGAACAGTGGTGAGAGCGGTGATACCGGGGAGGGTTGAGGGAGGGTGGGATAGAGAGGGGGAACTGATTATAAGGATCTACAAATCACCTCCTCCCTGGGGGATGGACAACAGAAAAGTGGGTGAAGGGAGCCATCGGACAGTGTAGGATATGACAAAATAATAATTTATAAATTATCAAGGGTTCATTAGGGTAGGAAGAGTGGGGAGGGAGGGGGGAAATGAGGAGCTGTTTCCAGGTCCTTAAATGGAGAGCAAATGTTTTGAGACTGATGAGGGTAAGGAATGTACAAATGTGCTTTACACAATTGATGTATGTATGGATTGTGGTGAGTTGTATAAGCCCCCACTAAAATGATTTAAAAAAAGAAAAACCTGGATATATACTTATAGAAGAATGAAACAAGAGCCATATCTCACTCCAAGCACGAAAACAAACTCAAGGTGGATGAAAACCTAAATGTAACCTAAGACTGTCATGATCATCAGTGAGAAATATGGGGCAAAGCCAGGACCCCAGTGCGGGGATATACAGGCGATCAGAAACAGCAAAGGAAACATACTCCATGGAAGACAAAATAGCTGAGTGGGACCTATTAAAAATAAAACACTGTGTACATCTAAAGACTTCATTAAAAGAGTAAAAAGAGAGCCCATAGACTGGGAAAAGTAACGACATAATAGACTGTGGTAGTTATATAATCTGTGGTCAATTTGAGAGGATTAAGAATGAAGGGGTGGAGATTAGCCTGTCAATCAGGTCCCAGCTTGATGACCTCATTTGGAGGTGCTAAGGAGATAGATAGCTTGCTGGAGATGGGACACACGCTCATTCCCTGGGAGACATTTCAGGTAACACAACACATGGAGAGAGGCTGATAGTAGCTAGAGTCTCAGAGCTGGAGAAGCCACATGGAGACCCCTGCCAGTGCTGAGATGCTTACAATGCCACTAGATCCACAAGACTTCCCACCCACTGGCTTGTGATCTTCCTGCATTCAGTGTCATTGCATGTGTTTGGTAAGTCTGAAGAGGACTTTATAGATTGGTATCGGGCATATGGGTTAATATCAGACATAAGGACTTGATCTGAACTGGGCTGGGATGTTTTCTTTATGTACAATTAATCTTTATATAAAGCTCTTTCTTATTTGCATATGAGTGTCTATGAATTTGTTTATCTAGTCTACCCAGACTGACACACAAAGGACTAATTACTAAAATCTATAGTATTTTACAAACCGACAAGAAAAAAAAAACCAATAACCTTCTGAGAAGGTGGGCAAAGGACCTGAACAGGCAATCCACAAAGAATGACACTCAAATGGCTAATTAACATGTGAGGAAATGATTCCGGTCATTAGCCATCCGGGAGATGCAAGTCAAAGTAACCACGAGACACCACCTAATCCCCATAACTATAGGCTATTTAACAAAACTGAGAACAAATGTTGGAGAGGGTGTGGTGAGAGAGGAACTGGTATCTGCTGCTGGTGCAGTTGTAGCTATGGACAGCCCCTGTGGAAGGTGATACGGAGATACCTACAACAGATGGAAATGAACTACCATATGATCCAGCAATACCATTACCTACAACCAATAGGAAACAGATCATGAACGGATGTTGGCTCCCCTATGTTCATCGCAGCACAGTTCACAATAGCAAGAAGCTGGAAACATCAATAGAAGAGTGGATTAAAAAATTCTGGTATATACATACAATGAAATAATACACATTTCTGAAAAACGGCGATGAAACCATGAAGCACTCAAGTCGTGGAGGGATCTGGAAGACATGCTGAGTGACGGCAGTGAAGCACCGAAGGGCAAATACTGTGTGCGTTCACTGCAGTAGGGACACGCAGCAGAATGGGCACAGCTCAAGCTTGCAGGGCATCCAGTCTGCTGGCCGCGGACCAGAGAGCCGGGTAAAGAGCTGGACCAGTGTCAATGAACCACATAGCATCCACTCCAGTTAAGAATAGGGCCGGTCATCGGCCAGAGAGAGTCTCACAACAGCTGGCATCAAATGGACTGGGGAGAGGGTGGGGACACTGTCTGCTGAGTGGTAGCCTGCGGGTCTTGAGTGCGGTCCCCTGGAGAGAGAGGCAGCCTTGTCAGTGACATGAGGTTTACTGATGGGAGGGCAGCACAGGAGAGGGGAGGGTGAAGGGCCATGCTTAGGGGAACATAGGTGTATGACTGTTGAGGGCAGGGGAAGGAGGGCTGGACCTCCAGGTGCCGGGAGGAGAGACTGAGGATGCTCTTGGGAACATAGGGTGGGGAGGGTCTTTAGTGGCGTGCAGCCAGTGGGCCCTAGGGCATCTGAGGATATCCCGGGAACCCAGGCCTGGTGCCGAGGAACACTGGGACATGGAATCCTGGGTCTTCGGAGCACTAGCGCATACTCCGGAGGCTGCATCGGTGAGAGCCCATGCGGGAACTCCACTGGGTGAACTGGACTCAACCTCAGACACACTTGTAACCTGAGGATTGAAGCTGGAAAATACATTGTGTCTGAGGGAGCAGAGGACAGCTGTACCAAGAATGGTGGACTGTTGGTTGGCGGACATCATCTTGCTGCATCAACACCCTGAATGCTGTATTAAGATACATATTATTCTGGCAAGACTGTGATGGCCATTCTGTTATATTTGCCTTAAGCTTGTTTCTATTCGTGTGTATCTCAGAGGTGCCTCACCATTGGGGCTCACCCTCTTGAAGCTGTGTTATTTGTTTCTCTGTTTTTCGGTAAAGGAAACCCAAAGATGGCGAGTCTCTAGGGAAAGCAAATATAACAAGGGCTTAGGAGCATATAGAGGAATGGGGGACAAAAGAGGAAGATGATTTCAAGAAGTTCAGGAAGGAAAACTATGTTTGGAGACTGATTATGGGAACACATACAATTCTCTTTGCTGTGACTCAACTATGGAATGATATGACATATGGATTAATTAAAAAAAGCATAGTCCAGGATATGGGTTTTAGACTCCCCCTATATCCTGGGTTCAACTTAAGAAAAATCACTTCTGACATTATGGCCCTGCTTGACAGTTGCCTTCAGAAAAGGAACTTAGAAGATAAGGGTGCTGTAGCAAAAGGTGGCAAAGCATTTAGATGGCACCCAGCTATCAGGTAAAATAGCATCTGGGTCTTAAAGGCTTGTCTCCAAATAAGCAGCCATCTAAGTGAGATGCCAACTAAGTCCACATGGAGGAAACACACCATTATCAGTCATTGAAAGATTGGAATCCATATAATCTGAACTCAAAGGAGGGATCCGTATGAGAGCCTAAAATGTGAGACTCCATTGGACAGAAGTTGTTGGAGGACAGTGGGAGCCCGTGATTCATTTGTGGGACCACGTAGGAAATAGACCTCTGGAGAACCGCCCCTGTCCAAATGGAGGGTTGAGGAATGTGGTCACTAAACAGTATGCTTGGGAGAGAGAAGATAGATCAGAGGCATACATCTGACCGGAACAGTTGAAACTTTGTCGGTAGATCTCCCTATTATGCAGGTTGTACCTGATGTGTTTCCAATCTTTTCTGTATTTTTGGTTTGCATTGTTTTGTTTGTTCGTAGTAGAGTGTATCTCAGAGGTGTTAGGTCATTGGAGGTCTCCCTCTTTGTGGCAGTCACCTAATCTGGTGTCAATTTAAGGATTAAGAGTGTAGGGTGGAGTCTAGGCTGTCAATCTGGAGACAGCCAATGAGACTTCTGTGTGGGCATGGCCTTCTGAGAATTCTGGGACTTCTCTCTCTCTCTCTCTCTGGGAGACATTGCAGAAGACAAACCACATGGACACAACCAGACCTCAGATGCTGGAGAAGCCACAGAGAGACCCCTGCCACCACTGAGATGCTTACAACGCCACTGGACCCAAAGACTTTCTACCCACCGGTTTGTGACGGTCCGGCATTTGGCCTCATTGCATGTGTTTCATGAGGCTGAAGAGGACTTTATAGATTGGTATCAGACATCTGGCCTCATATCAGACTTATGGCCTTGGACTAGACTGGGTTGGGATGTTTTCTCAATGTTCACTTCCTCTTGTATATAAACCTCTCCCTTATATACATATACATGTTTATGAATTTGTTCTCTAGTCTACCCAGACTAACACACTCTTGAAGCTGTTTTACATGTTTTTCCATTTTTTGTTATATGAAACCTAGGATCAATTAACCTACAGGGCCAGCAATTAGAATATGGGGTTTGGGGAGGGGGTACAGTGGTGGAGGTAGGGTAAAAGGGAGACGATCTCAAGGGGTCCATGTAGACAACAAATGTTCGGAAACTGGTTGTGGTAGCCATTGTACATTCTACTTGACGTGATTGAAACATGGACTGATATACATGTATAGAATCCACCCCCCCCCAAAAAAAAAAGAATTGCATTTGCTAAACATAGCAGACCCTCATTATTGGGGGTCTGCTGAGCTTGTGCAGAGGAAGACATCCTTGGTTACAGGTTATGAACAACAGTTGTGAGCTAAGAAACATGTAAAGGGGAAGACGTCTTTCTTTCCAGTTCAACACACCTTGATTGAGCATTTATGAAGTACACTCAGAGATAAACTGTCCCTACTGTCAAGGACCATGCAAACTGAAGAACATCTTAAAGCTTCTCAAGACGTCTGTGACTATTCTGTGAAGCATCACTTTTCACATTCAGCTTGGTCTCCTGGGTCTCCACCCCGCCCCTTTTTTTCCCATCTTGTGTGTTTCTCTCCTCCCGTTCTTGTCCTTCTCTGTTTCAAATGCACCATATCCTTTCGTATGTTTACATCTAGTTCTCCATCCCTTTGCTTAAATAGCTAGTGTATCATTGTAGAATTCATGGCTCTATCAATAAAGATATGTTTCCCATATATAATTTTATGTAGAATGTGTAACTATCATTCCATGTACATCTATCTTGGGCCTAGCTGGCTTGTGTGGCTTAATTTTCATCAGCAGATGAACTAACGAGGGGTCTTGGTGGCACAGTGGTTAAAGCACTTGGCTGTTGAGCCAAAGGAGGGTGATTTGAAGCCACCCATAGGAGAAAGGTGCTTCAGTAAAGATCACAGCTTTCTCAACTTACAGGGGGCATCCCAGGCTGTCCAACAGTGTCGTCTGAGCCAGACTTGACTTGTGGCCATGGTAGATGTACCAATGAATGCTGACTCACCACCTTGTAACAAATTCCCCTGAAGTGGTTTCCATCACCTTGACAACTCCTGACTTGCCTGGGATGCCTTGTTACCCAGGAATTGGCTACAGCAGGGAGGATACAGCAGCTACATTGTGCACTGTATCACAATGGGTAGGGTCCAAATCCCACTACAAGGTATGAAAAGTTACTGTCAGCAGAATGAGTCATTCAGCCAGAGATGGTTGCGCTTCGCATCAATCTCCTCAGGTCTATCCTACCCTCCTTAAGACTGAGCCAGAGGTCCCACTAGGAAACTCCTGAGAACCACTGATATGACATACTTAAACATTAACTGGTTTTACTGTCTTTCCTACAGGAAAAGAGTTGTGAATTCTTTTTAATGTTGCTCTGGCTAAATGGGGGAGAAGGGTGGGGATGGTACTACCATTTCTGGTGGTGGGGGCGTGCATACATGGGGATGCAACTGATACTACTCCGCGTGGCTACGCTCCTCTTTTCGGAGCGTGCCGGTGACAGCGCAGCAACACCTCAGGCGGTAATAGATCTTTAGAGCCAGACAAGGCGAGTCTGCAATGGGGGGTGGTCCATACAGTGTTTCCATGTAGCTTTGCTAAGAAAAAATTAAAAATGATTTTTAAAAGGATAGATTTTTTTCCCCCAGGCCTGACCCCCACCCTGTGGAGACACTGATGGGAATAGGTGGAAGACATATGTGGTCCTTGATATGTGAATGATCATCATTCTGTGAGCAGAGAGTTCCAGGAGACTGAGCCACAAATACTGCCAGCTTGTAGTCAACACAACCATCGATACAAGAAGATGGGGTGTGTGTGTGGGGGGAGCAAGGTGTTTAGAAATTAAGACTCCCTTTGAGGGAACCAGGGCTAGTGTGATGCCCACAATCCCTCCTCCATCTGAGGCTCGGCAAGCTTTTCTCCACAACGGGGACTGAACAAGAAAACTGCTTGCTTGCAGCTTTTCTGGATTCTTTTTTGAGAACGGTGGCTGTCAAAAGGTGGTTCTTAGACAAGGAGAGTTCTCTGAGCGTCAAGGTTTGTGGCAAACATTTCCTTTGGTTGTAGGGGAGGGACTTCTTTGGAAGACTGTGCTGTCCTTGGTAGAGGGGGTTGCAGAGTTGAGGTGATGCGTGTGGACGTGCATGTGAAAGCTGTGCAATCCATAACGAAGGCCAAAGAAAATCCCTGCCCTTGAATTAGGGTGCTGGTGAAGAATATTGAAATCAGCGGGGACCGTCCGAAGAACAAGCAGATCTGTCTTGGACGAAGATGTGAGACTCTGTCTCATGTACTTTGAACATGTTGTCAGGAAAGTCCAGTCCTTGGGAAAGGACATCATGCTTGGAAGGTGAGGCAAATAGAAGACCCTCGTGCAGACAGATTGACACAGTGGCTCCATCAACGGGCTGAAACAGCCATCTTTATGAGAATGTCCTATGACCAGGGAATGTTTTGTTCTGTTGTATATGCGGTCACTATGGGTCAAAGCTGACTAGATGGCACCCTGTGATTGTGCCATGTTAGTACTCACCCCACTGCACTCACCCATCCTTGGAGGCCAAGCTTCTGAAAGGCAGAGAGTATATCTTATTCACTTTGTGCCCTGAGCTCAGCACAGGACCAGCCACGTGGTAGATACTCAATAAATATACATGAATATGTGAGACATAACACATGGTGCCTTTCAGAGAAGAAAAATAAAAATTTCCCAAAAGGTTCCTGAGATGCAATTCTGAATTTTAGTGTGTTTCCTCAGTGTGGGGGTTAATGTTTAACTGTGCCAGAAAGGGGTTAACTTGCCTTAACTGGTGCTATTCTTTGCCTGATGTTAACTGCAAAATTGAAAAATGTGACTCTTATCTCTTTAAAGTCTTTTCTGTTTAAAATATAGGAATGTATTTCTGTAGGATGGTGGCATTTCTGCTAACATTTTAGCCAGATGAAAACAACAACAACAACAAGTTTGCGTCATCTGAATGTGGATGGCTAGTACAATTTAGGGAATGAACTGTTAAATTTAATTTGTTTTCTTATTTTGATGGATGTCCAAAAAATACACAAACCATGAGTTTGAATGTATCTAGGCATAAAGTTTTGTTGTTGTTTAGAATTTTAAGAAGCTAGATACTGTCTTCTACAGATTTGTTGACTTGAAAGCTGGTTGTCTTAGGAATGTCTTGCTTGCATGGGGTAAAACATATACAAAAAGAAAAAAGAAAAGAGAGAGAGAATACCATCCATGTGTGTGCCCTGAATAATAAAGAAGTTTCAAAAGAGCTTCATTCTGTGTATGTATTTTTCCAGTGGATTTAAGAGAGTGGCTGCTGTTTCTGGAGCAGGAGGGGAGAGGCATAGTAGAGAATTAGACTTGGCTGCACACTTATGACTTGATGACTGATTTTGTCCTTTCCTCAATGGAAATATCTGAGCCGTCCCTTATCCCTTCCCGTCTCGGTTGTTGTTTGGAAGCGTGGTGAGCATGCTATGGTGCCACTGGAGAACGCAAATCTGACAGGATTCATTTCACTGCTCTTGGCTATACTCTTCATTTTGGAGAGTTTATTTAATTGGTCATTTAATTTGGATAGAGGCATTCTAATTGGAGTTGATTGGGATCTTTATAGACCCCACAATGTACTATGTATTATAGCACGACGTAACATCACATTGGGTAATTTCAAGGCACACGAACCATTTGGATCTTGATTCCCACTACGGTAGAATCTGTAGAGAAATGCTCATTAAATGGCACCAGATTAGGTAGGATTTACTTGGGAAACCTTTAGACTATTCAAATTTGGATGCAAACATAATGGGTGTGGTGGTTAAAAAAAAAGTAGCTAATATTTTCGAATTGCAACCTGGGTAAGTTGTGGCTGGTGAGTCACCCATTTCTCGATTACCCTTTCCTGTGGACAGCAGCTCTCCTTTTCTCACCCCAAATGCAGCTCCCCTGGGTCAGAGGTCTTTCTCTCATTCACGCAGAACAGTGCCTTTTCCTTAGTAAGCAAAGGATGGGTAAATGAGCACTGTGGGGGTACCAGGAAACCATCCATGAGAAGGAGAGAAGTAGAGAAATGCGACCAGGGAAGGAAAACAGGAGGCGCAGGATCTGGTAGTAAGTGTTGGATTCTAGTCTACAATGTTGGCCTTTGTAAACAGGTGCTTTTTGCAAGAGGTAGTGGAAATTGCAAGCACACGAGGAGCTTTCTGTCACTACCACGGCAACCCTCCTGGTTGTTACTGAGCTTGTTCTTCCGGTGAGTCGGGTGTGTGACAGGTTGGGCCGGGGATGTTACTGTCAGGGAAGGGCTGACGGAGTTGCCAACTGGAAGCACTGACATATGATCGCCACACTTAGGGCTCCACCGCTGATTGGACCAAGGGAAGGAACGGTACCACATGGCACCAGTGAGCTCAAGTGCACACTGGTAAGGGGTCAGAGCTTAAAACACTGTCTGGCTCAGCATGAGCTCAGGAGAGATAACCCTTCCCAGCGCCTGGCTTGGAGGGACAGGTAATTTTCTTTTGGGACCATTCTACTAGACCATGATTTTTGATGGTTTACGCTTTGTGCAGCATTGTTTAAATGTGAACACGTTTAGTCTTCTCTAAAACTCGAGCTCTCCCCACCCATTAAGACTAGTTCCCATGACCCAGTCCAGCTGGTTTTCCTGGATGACATCCAGGAAATGCCCAGAGCCCTGGCACCACTGTCGCCCAGGGGGCTGTGGCCAGGACTGCTCGCACAGTCAGTAGGCTGCACCTCTGGGTGACTATCTCAGGATTCACAACCATGTGTGTGGGAGGGGATGCTGTTTACGTCAGAAACTAGAGAGAATGACAAAAGTCTTTTCAGAAAACCTTACTGGAACAGGTGCTTTTATTGTATCTGATGTGTTTATACAAATACAGTCAGCCGTGGTACAATTGAAACTCAGACTTGACCTGGACCGAGAGACTCTGCTCTGCGCTGAGATGGGAAAGGGATGTTCGTTCTCCTCCAGGTCCCTTGCTTATGGTTTAAATGAAAGGCTTCAGTTTGGTATAAAGCTGTCAGCTGTCCTAAACCAGGGAAGCTCACAAAAATTAGACTCCGGGATTGGGGGGAGGGGGGGGAGAGGGAAGAGACCAAAAAAAAAAAAAAGAAAGAAAGAAGACCTAGGGGTGAGCAGGGGTAAATGGACGGAACTGAGCTTGTATCTGCAAATAATGTCAGAAGCCAGCAGAACTACTCATGGTAAGTGGGGGAAGACGTCTTAGCGCCTACATAGTAGATAAATAGGGCAAGGAAAAGACAGCCTTAGCCACTCAGGGTGAGGGGGGCAGGGAACGGGGTATTTGCATGCAGGAAACGCCTGGACTGGAAAGAACAGAAATCTAAACCAGCAAGTATTGCCGTCTTGGGCCGGGCTTGCTGAGACACAGCTCTCCTGTCACTGGCCCAAACGCTTGAACGAGGGGACCTAGTCAATTCCCAAGGTAACAAACTCTAATCTCTGTTCTAAAACAAGGGAGTGGACTGGCTCCTGGGAGAAGAGGAACACAGGAGGGAGGGAGGGGCTGGACAAGCCACCCAGGAGCTCTGATTGGTGGGGCGTCGGGGGAGAGAAAACAGTTCACAGTCACGACACAACACAAACTTCTGTTTGTCCCCCAAGACCAACATGACAATGGGCCGCCACCATCTTTGCTTCAAGACACTTCTAGCCCAGGCTACGATCAGATTGGACAGGGGAGACTGGGCTTACAGAGATATTTATAAAACTAACGCAGTTAAGGAACGAGAGCAGGGGCTGGGAGCCAGAAGAGCTTCATCCCAGTCCCGGAGCTGCTGCCTCTCAGATGTTGCAAACTGGAGAAGTCATTGAACCTCTCTGGGCCTCAATTTCTTCACCCGAAAAAACCCACGATGGGTGCTAAACCTCCACGTTAACCCCTCGGTGTTCTTGAGCTAATCACAAGTGGGAGCCTGGCCGTGAAAGATTTTCCAGCAAGTGGCACATGGGGCATGGAAATGAACCGGGCACCTGCTTGAGCCCCCCAGGACCGTCATCCATCTTCGTCAGGGACCCGTGGACCACTTGTTTGATACAGATTGCCAAAGGGCGTTTGTTTCTAAAGGCATCCCCAGGTGCGCATCTTGGAGTGAGCTCAAGAGCCCTGGATCGTTCTCTCTTTGACTCCTTCTTCCTTGAGGCTTGGCTTCAAGGTGGGACCAGATCCAAGCTGAGCTACCCATCCTTTGGAAAAGCCAGCCTTTATTCTAGGCAGTGTTGGTCTGGAACAGCGGCTACACAGCTGTCAGCCCTGAGCCTGATCTCCTACTTTCAACAGCATCACCCACCTCTTTATCCAAAATACACTCAAGTTTAAATATGTGTATAACTGGAGGGCAAAAACAAACAAACTTCCCCTCTGGGTCAAGTGTTTGCTGCGTGTTTTAGATACATTCTGTTATTTAAGCCTCAAGGCAACTCGAGAAGGTAGGCATTACAGGCCCCGTTTTATAGGTAAAGAAACTGAGGCGCAGGGTGACTATGTGACTTGTTCTAGAGGTTACATGACACAACTAGAACATGGCAGGTCGTGTCTTCTGATTCACAGACCAGCCTCATGGGGACCTGTCAGTCAGCAACGCCAGGGGAAAGGATATGCTTTGAGTGCAGGCTCATCCATTCTGTCATTTTGAAGTGCTCCATTTCAAAGCACTGGACGATGACAGCGACTCAATATGAAATCACTCAGAACCATCATCGCTGGCTGACTTTGATGACTCAGAAGGCACATCCAGATCTCTCTGTGCCTTTAAGTGCTCACTGATGGTATCAGTTATCAGTATGCTGTGAGTGTCTGCGTGTGCGTAACTAATGCCGGCTTAAAGAAGGCAGGCAGCTCATCTGCCCCCGAGATGCTGGGCACTGGGTACCTTGAATCACAGCTGTCTAAGTCTACCAGTCCAAGGATATACAGGGAACCTATGCCCACCTCTTGGGACATAGATTCTAAACACATATCCATTCTCAAACCCAGTGAGAAAGAAACCAATTCCAAAGGGTCTTGCCTTTCACCTAACTCTATCCTTGGACTCCTAAGGTCGTCACGACATCACCGTGCACACGATTTCTGGCAGTTGTAAGCTCTTTCATAAAGGAGAACTCAAGACAATGGGAGAAGATAACGGGCATTTCAATGCATCCTCTTTGGGTGGGTCAGACTGCGTGAGGCAGTGTGGCTGTGTGGGGGGACAGAGGTCTGGACCTGCGGCAGCTGAGGTCCTTGACTTATATACTGTCCGACCGTCCTGGCCCCTATATCCCGAGCAACATGAAACAATCACCTATGTGCAAGCAACCGTGTCAAGGGGAAGAACCCACGATTCGACTCTCCGGGGCGCGCCCGTGTCAGAAAGGCCCCTTTGCGGCCGCTAGAGCAGGCGCGGGTGGAAGTTGTACCGGAGGCTGGAGAAGAGGCCGATGTGCTTCACCAGGTTGGGCTCCACCACGTAGGCCCGCTCCCCCTTGGCCCTCAACAGCGAGTACAGCGCCGTGTCCTTGCCGAAGCCCTGGTGGCAGTACACCTGGGACAGGTAGGTGAGGGTCCGGCGGGCGGCCGGGGCCGGGAAGAGCATGGCGGGGGTGCAGCACTCCGAGGCAGGGACCACGTTGTACAAGGAAGGGCTGAGCCGGCGCAGCTCGAGGAAGTAGTGCCGCCCCACGAGTTCCACCAGACCCATGCTGTACAGGGAGAAGAAGAGCATCACAGGCCAGCTGAAGGCCGGCCGGCTGGTGAACCGCGTGTACAGCCAGCTCAGGCAGGGCCCCAGCACCATGCCCACGCCGGCCCACTCCAGGAGGCGCATGGGCTCGGGGTTGATGTAGCGCTGGAGCCTCTCGGGGTGATAGAGCTTGAGATAGAGGGCATCGCGGAGGTGGGGCTCGGAGAAGCGAGCCCGCAGCAGGTGCTCCAGGACCGGGAAGATCTGCTCTTCGGGCACGGCGTCGTCTTCCACCATCAGGACGTAGTCCGGGTTGTACGTCTGCAGGGAGGACTCCAGGCAGTAGGCATAGTCCTGCTTCTCCTTCTCAAAGGAGTTGGTGGAAGGGTCGTCGCCGTAGTCGTCCTCGGTGCCCTCGTAGCGGTTGGCCACGGGGACGTACTTGGACAGCAGCTTGGCGTCGACGTGGCTCACGCTGCGCTCCACGTTGCACAAGAAGAGCTGGTAGCCCGCGCACTGGGGCCCGCACTGCTGCAGCAGCCGGTGGAAGTGCGACACCACCTGCAACACGTAGTGGAAGCCGGGCTGCCGGTCCACGGTGATGACGGTAATCACCAGCCAGGGCCGGGGCGTGGCCTGCCACACGATGGGCACCGAGCCATTGGCCGAGGGCAGCTCCTCGAAGTAGTGCAGCGCGGCCTCGCCCTCCTTCAGGCTCTGCTGCAGGAACTCCTGGCTCATTTGGTTCAGGTGCCAGTGGCGCAAATAAAAGTAAGAGTGCAGAAGCCGTTGACAGGCCAGAGGGGCCAGCAGGCCAAACGTCACCACTGTTAGGATAAAGAGCTGGACGGCGGTGCTGCCCCAGGAGAGTCGCCTTAGTCTCCGGAGGAGCATGGCAGCTGGAGAGGCTGATGTGCCCATGAGGTCAACTTCTGGTCAAGTCTGGTCCCGGGGGCAAACCATCCTGGAACTTGGGTCACATTCAGCAGCAAGTGGATCCTAAAAGGAAGGAAGCAGAGAGTGGTGAAGAAGGCACCTGTCAAAGTCAAGGTCCTAATTCCAGGCTGTGGAGGTAAGAGAGCTTTCAAGTGACTCTGGTCATTATCTCTGGGAGGCTTTGGTCATTTCTACAAGGAAAGACATTTCAGTGCAGTCAACCTGAAGAGTAGATGCATCATGTGCCAGAAAGCCACCAGCTCATCAATAAAATCATTATTTGTGCTCAACGGTGAGAACAGACACAGGTAGCACTGCAGACAAGAACGTAAAATAGATGTGATTAAAAAAAATTTAAAGCACGGCTTGATACAAAAAGCATAAACATTTAGAGTAGACTCCAACACAAGGTTACAGTAAGATCTTGTTGAGACTCTGCCTAGTAATTCCTGAAACTATTTTCTTCTCCCTTGTCCCAAACAAGGAAAGGAATAGACAGGGTTCCCTGCAGTGACTTTGTTAATGCTTCCATTCAGTTACTTTTTAGTCTTTTAAAAAATGAGCTTTTTTGTTTTAATGATTTCACAGATATAAAAATCACGTCATACATTTCAATTGTTCAATAACATACATAAAAATTGGACAACCATCTTCACAATCAATTCCAGGGCATTTCTTCCTCCTCGTCTTGCTGTTGTTAGCTCCCCATTTCCTGCCAGCCTCCCTGTCAGGTCCTTTGAATTTACTGATCCAATGTTGTCTCTATAGGTTTACCTAATCTACTTGAAAATTTTCCATGCAATTATACTTAATATGCATATTAATTTAATCCTGTTGTTCTATTTTGTCTTCACAGAACTATCTTGGAAATCAGTACGAAAAACAGATTTTTCTACACGCTAGTGAATTTGAGGGAGGCCCTCGATGAGATGGATTGCCAATGGCTGCATCAATGGGCTCAGGCATGGGAGCAATTGTGAGGATGGCCCAAGACTGTGCAGTGCTTTGTTCTGTTGGGCACAGGGTTGCTATGGGCAGGAGCTGACTCGATGGCACCTAACAACAAACAAGTGATTTTGAAAGCCCAGCCAACATTTGGGTGGGAAGAATACATTGTAAGGGAGACCCACAAGCAGTTTTCCACGAGGAAGAAAGGAGGCTGGCAGAGATACAGATGGGAGAGACAACGGCCCTCATTCTGGTCCAGAAAGAAATTCTGTGTAGCATGAGGAGTCAGAGCATGGACTGGGCGTCAGGCACACCTCAGTGTGAATTCAGCTGTGCCACTCACTTGCTGGGAAGATGATTCATCTCTCCACCTCATGGATTCCTCATCTCAAAAATGCAGATAATGACAGTACCCATCTCATAGGGTTACTGTGAAGGCTGAATGTGTCAGAGTAAAATAATGAAGAGTAAAAATGTCATTAAAATATAGTCATGAAAAAAAAGATATAGTCATATCCAAAATGGGTGCACAAGAAAATGTGAAGAAAGTTGATGGTGTCAGCTATCAAAAGATATAGTGTCTGGGATCTTAAAGGCTTGAAGATAAACAAGTGGCCATCTAGCTCAGAAAAATAAGCCCACATGGAAGAAGCACACCAGCCTGTGTGATCATGAGGTGTCGACAGGATTAGGTAACAGGAACCAGAAGACAGCAAACAAACATATTGTTGAGAACAAGGGGGTTCAGAGCAGAGACCCAAAACTGATCTGTAGACAATGAGACATCCCCTCACAGAAGGGTCACAAGGAAGGGATGAGTCAACCAGGGTGAAGCATATCACCGATGAAACACACAATATTCCCCTTGTTCCTTGAGGCTTCCTCACCCCCAACTATCATGACCCCAATCCTGCCTTTCACTGTGAGCTAGGCCAGAGCATGTACCCAGGCACAGATAAGAGCCCAAGACACATGGAAGCCAGGTCAGATAACCCGCCCAGGAACAGAAATGAGAGTAGCAATACCAGGAGGGTAGGGGGATGTTGGGGAGAAGAGTGGGGAAGAAACCTTGGGGGAAGGGAGACAATGGTCGGTGTAAAATATGAAAATAATAATTCGTAACTTATCAAGGGGCCATGAAGGTGGGAGGGGGAGGGAGGATAAAAGAGGAGCTGATACCAAGGGCTCAAATGAACTATAAATGTTTAGAAAATAATGATGGCAACATATGTACAAATATGCTTGATACAATTGATGTGTGGATTGATATAAGAGATGTAAGAGCCCCCAATAAAATGATCTTTAATAATAAGAAGAAATTCAAGAAACATTTTAGGAGTAAGAAGGCCTAACGCAACAAATGTACAAATGTGCTTGACAAAATGGGTGTGTGTATGGACTGTGATAAGAAATGTACGAGCCTCCAATAAAATGATTAAGAAAAAAAGAAGGCCTTACGGATCTGGAAGAAATCAGACTCATACCAAAACACAGACGTAAAATCCAGAGCCCGTATAAAGTCACCAGGAAGTCAGCGGACAGCTGGGTGGTGTCTGTCGTAGAGAAAATCAACCGAGGGCCTTGGAAGCACAGGCTGGCACACGTTTGGGAGAAAACCGTGCGAACAGCTGGTGCAGCTTCACTTCCCAGGCTCCTGCAAGGCACACGTCAGAGTCCACTAAGGTTTTACTATCCGAGTTCTCCTGGTCTTGGGCACACAGTAAGTCCCCATTTCACAGCCCACCGTTTCCAGATGGGCTTCAAGTACTGAGGGCTTGCAGGAAAACTGAGTGAAGCGACAGGTGTCCGTCCCTTCTGGACCAATGCCACGGTGGGCAGATTCGCTTCTTCCCATCTGCCTCCTGACTGGGGAGCCTATGCGGATGCAGAGGACGGGGGCAGGGTCACGGGTCGGTCCTTGCGTGACTGCGTGGAACTGAGAGGTTCTATCAAGCAGAGGGGACTGTGCTGTGATCAGTAAATAACCACTGTATTTAATCACTAATTTTGGGAGTGGTTTAGTACATCAGTTAGTCCACCCTGCGTAATGCAGCTGTGTTGGGTACCAAACTTCTCGCTACAGTATGACAGGTTAAACTGTATGACAGAAAGCTACGGAAGTAGAGATACAAGTCTTATTTCAGCAATCTCACTGCATATTGCCAGTGGTTACCATACTGACCAGGGCAGCTCTAGGCAAACTTGGATCACGAACCAGCTCAACTCTTGTGCAACTCAAGGCCTTTGCTCAAGCAACTCCCTCTTCCTAGAACATTTTTCTTCTCCCACTTCTGCTCCTTCACATAGCTGTCTCATTCTTCAGTAATAATCCCCTTATGGGGCCTTGGCCTTGACCCATGTAAAGTCGGAGGCACTGAATAAGTACCCACGTGTTTTGCGAATGGGAGTTTGAATTAGTGCAATCTCTGTGAAAGAGATGGAGGGAGCGTCATAAAATTGGCGGAAAATTGAATTAAAAGATAAAAGTATTGTCTCGTGGACTTTGTGAAGTCCCCTTGATGAACCCAAACTACTGGCAACCCAGATATTTCATGTCTAAAGTTCTTTGCTATGAATTCTCTAGTGTGACACAGGAGTTGCAATAATATTTGTACAGGAAAGCACCGCTAAGTGCTGACCGGCTGAGGGCAGGTCAAAGCAATTGTGGTGCCTCTCAGCCAGTGTTCCCCACAGTGGGTGATACTGTGCTTGGTGGCGGGGGTGGGGTGGGATGGGGGGTGGTTTGCTGGAATGATCCAGGGGCCTGTAAAAGCAGACACCTACATTTTAGCCTGGATTGTGGCCTATGGTACAGCAGTTTTTAATTGTCAGGGGAGCCACTGAGTAATTTTTTTTCTGAAAAAGGGGCTAAGTCAAATAAGTTTGGGAGTAGTAAACGATAGAATACTACATGGCCACTTAAAATGAATGAATCTTTATACGCAGATAGAGAAAGGCTGTAAAGATGTATTTCCCATTTAAGATGTCAGGATATCCAATATATTACCATTTTTAAAAGGAAGGAGATACCCACATGTGTATATGTATGTAGACAATCTCTGGAAGACTGGGTAGGAATTGGAAATTTTAATTGCTGCCCGAGAGCAAAACTAGCTGGATTAGAGGCTGAGGTCAGACTGAAATTTTTACTCCATGTTTTAACTTAAAGATACTGTCTTAAGGAAATGAATTTTAATATATTTCACATAAAATCACTGTCCTACCACCAATAGTAGCCACAAAACTAGCTTACTTGGCATCTCTTTGCTCAAGTGTTGGTTAGCTTCTGCCACTAGAACCTACTCACGGGGGCCAATGAGCTTGCCCGTCTCTCTCATCATCATGGCAGCATTCCAGATTCACTGCCACCGAATCAGTGCTGACTCCTACTGACCCTACAGGACAGGGCAGAACTACGTCTGTGCGTTTCTGAGACTGCAGCCCTTGACGGGAGTAGAAAGCCCCTTCTTTTTCCAGCAGAGCAGCTGGTGGTTTCAAATTGCTGACCTTGCGGTTACAGCCCAAAGCAGAACCACTGCGCCACCAGAGTTTCTATGGGAGCGCTAGCGCTGCCTATTTGTGGAGTTGAACAAACCAGTGGGGCACGCCCTTTTAAGCCCACATAGGGAGACGCCTCGGTGACTACAATGTCCGACTGATCCAGTGGTTCCCGTTTCATGTTCCAGAGGCTTGCCAAAGAGTCACATGCTTGCAGAGCCAGTATCAGGGTTTCTGCATCAGAGAGGCTTGTGTATTCTAGGTAGGCAGAGAGGGAGAGGGACTCTTTGGAAGGAGTGCTTTCAAAGCAAGCGCGATGATTTTCCCGAGAGTCCATGATTGATCTAGGGCAGTAGAGATCAGGAAGGCAGAGCCAAGTCATCCCCTGGTCGTGATGAAGCCTGCTCTGCCAGCCCCACGCCAGGCCCTGCTCTGCCCTGACTCCACGCCTCCGCATGGAACACACCCCGGGTTCCCCGTTCTCTCCCATGAAAGCAGGTGGTACGGAGACCGCACCTGGTTCTGAAGTAAAACCCGCACTAAACATTGCTGTGCAGTCGATGAGGACTAGTGACCCCGTAAGACGGAACAGACCTGCTCTCAGAGGGCAAGCAAGACTGTCATTTTCACGGAGGCCGACTGCCGAGTCTGTCTCCCAGGGGGAAACGGATGGGTTCAAATGGATGAACAGCCTCATTTTTTTGTGGCTCACAATACCAATACGCATGTCTTGCTCACGGGGCAAGGAAGAGCTCTAGTGCAGCTGGATGCAGCCCCAGGCTGCAGGTTAGAGCCAGGCAGATCCGCCTGCCTCTCCTTCCAGGACAAGCTGCAGAAGCAACAGCCACCGATACACGGCCTTGAGGTGAGTACCAGCTGCGTGCTGAAAGCCAAGTTCACTCACTGCCCGCTGGCTAACCTGAGGGAGCAGGGAAGGGTCCTCCTCCCACAGAGCAGAGGGAGAGGAAAATGAAGATTCACACCGAAAGGGGAAAGCAGTAGGTCCGTTGCTAAATCCAAAGGAGAAGAGATAGGGTCAGAGTCTGAGAACTTTCTAGAACGTTTTATTCTTGAATGCTCATAAGAGACACTCCCCAGGTTCCCACATAGCAAGGATCCAAAACCAAAACTCATTGCCAGTGAGAGGATTCTGACTCATAGCAACCCTCCATGACAAAGTAAAATTGTCCTGGTGGGTTTTCAAGACCGCACATGTTTACATGAGCAGAAAGCCTCATCTTTCTCCTATTGAGTGGCTGATGGGTTTGAACTGCTGACCTTACAGGTAGCAGCCTGATGCTTCATCAGCCCCTGCGGCTCCTTATCAGCCTGGATAGACTGCAGTGATGATCCCCACATCTCAGGGGTTTATAAAAACTGAAGTTTAATTCTTGCTTCTGCTATTTGTCCATTATGCATGGGCCAATTGTGGCTCTGGTCCATGTCACCTGCACTCTAGGACCCAGCTAGATGGAGCTGCCTTGTTCTTGCACGTTGGCAGTCTACGGCAGAGGGAAAAAGGGAGACCGTGGACCATAAACTGGTCCCCAAAGCTAATGCTCACACATGCTATCGCTGCCACATTTTATTGACTACCACAAGTCACATGACTCCTGGATTCAAAAGGGCAGGTTTTCCTGCAACAAGAGGGTACCATACGCCTGACATTTCCCAGCCTGCAGTCCATGTCTGGGGAAGCACAGGTCTCCACAGGGAGGGACACAAGCAATAATGCACACCCACCATTGCCCAAGGGCACTGGGCCAGATCCTTCATTCATTTATCAAAGATTGGTTTGCCTCAAACCTGATTAAGCTGAGTTATGATCATTCAAAACCATATTTGCCTTTTAAGACATTTGTTTAAAGGATTTTTAACCAGTTGTTGCACAGTGGGATGGGGTGCCCAGAACTAATTATACTTTATTTTACTCCTGCGATCTGGTTTTAGATAAAAAGGCCTTGGGGGAGCAGACCTAAAACACAGACTACTCTCCTGGTCTTTTGGAGGAGCATGAGTCCCTAGCCCCAGCCCAGTCACAGGAATAGACAGATGGGGGTTATGTTCCTAGCATTAGAGCGCTGGTTGCCCTATTCCAGAATTCCATAGCCAGTCAGCCACACTGTCAGGGCCCACACCAATACTGGCTCAGGGCCACATTGGCCACGTTGTGAGATAGCTGGCATCTGTGAGCCGTTCCGGTAGCAACTGCATCATCACAGCCCAGAATCTATAGGCCAATGTTGACTGAGTTCTTCTGTATGCTTTCCAAGGGCATTTTAAAACACAACCACTTCCTCGACTGGACATATCAAGCATGAAGGGCTCAGGGAAGACAATAAAGGACAAAAAACTCCAACAAATGAGCAGGAAGTGGAGCCTGAATTCATAAACGGGGTGACAGTTTTAATAAAGCTTCTTAAAACGAAACTAAAGGAGGTTTGGGATTATGGATTGTAGAACACCAGATTGAGCATCAGGAGATCTGGGGGTGGGGTGGGGTGGGGGGGCAGAGGGTTCCAGGACCTTCAAGTGTACCCTCCTACGGCTATTGCATCAGCTCTCTCCAGGCATCTGAGGCTGAAAGATTAGTAGGTTCTGAGCCCTTCTCCCAAGTCCTAACAATCCCACCTCCCTGGTCACTCTTGTTCTGGCCCACCACAAGCAAATCAGAACAATTTGTGAAAAGAATCACTTAATCTCTTTGAACTAGTTTGCTTCTCTGCAAAACAGGAAAATGAAAACTGGATGTATTGGGAAGATGAACTGAGAAGGGTCTATGAAGACACCGTGCAAACAATAGTACTGTTTTTCCATAAATTATGAGGATCTGTCAAGCACAAGCACAGGCGTGAGCATGGCACTCTTTTCTGTAAAGCAGTCAACGATTCACCGACGACTCTAGAATAAAGTCCAATTCCTTGCCCAGGGTCTTCAGGCTATTGAAACGAACCAGCTCCAACTATCTTTCTAGCTGCATTTTGTCTTCTTCACAGGCGAAATCAACTTGCAATAATCAGCTTACAAGGCCTCTCTTCCAACAGCCTAAATAGATTTCCCCCACCAGACTCGTCTCTCGGTCCTCAAGCTCTGCTAGGCTCTGGATCAGCAAGTGCATTCACTCCTTACTTTGTACTTGAAGCTAGGCAGCCCTCGCGGCCTTCTGGGCCCCGCCTTGGACTGCTAATAGCAAGGTCAGTAGCTGGGAAACACCAAGCCTGGGAGAAAAACCAGGCTTTCTATTCTTATAAAGAGTGACAGCATCTCAGACCCCCCATCCCCCAGGGGCTCTTCAACCCGGCTCTGTTGGACTCAACTTGATGGCAGTGAGTTTTGCTGAGCTTGAGACTTTAAAGGGCATTTCCCGACAGCTGCCACTTGCTGGGCCCCGACTCCCTCCCCAAAGCAGCCCTGGAGGCATAATGGGTTAGGTGTTAGGCTGCGAACTGCCAGCTCAGCAGTTCAAAGCCACAAGCCTTCCTCCTTGTGGTTTTCTACTCCCATCAAGAGCGACAGCCTGCTGGTTTCCATTGCCTCGTGTGGATGTGAAAGCAGGGCAGTGGGTAAGGAAGACGAAAGAGGAAGGAAGGCATTTGAACTGGGGTGCTGGCGAGAGACAGGCAAAGAGCCACGGACCGCCCCAAAGACATACACGTCTGTCCAGAGTGTTCCTTCCAGGAGCACTTGCTGTCAGGAGAGACTAGTCCCTGGTCACCAGGAAGGGTCCTGAAAAAGAGGAAGTCCCTCAAGGAGATAGACAGACCAGTGGCTGCAACCCTGGGCCCAGATGCGCAGGAACCGTTGTGAGGATGGCCGAGGGCTGGGCAGAGGCTCCGTCTGCTGTGCATGGACAGGGTCGCCTGTCATGGGCAGGAACGGGCTCGATGGCGCCTAACAACCTGGCGACGATGACGGCTGTCAGTATGTTTACCTTGGCTTGTCTATCTGTGTGCGTTGCTGTCTGTGAATGTTACTTTCTTCTCCTTCCTTTCCCTGCCCCCCACCTTCTCTGTGACTATCAAAGCCTGCTTCTTTTGTTGTGAAAACTATTTGTTCCTTTTTATAAAAAGTGCTCATACAGTTAAAAAAAGAAAAGAAAGGGTTACAGCGTGAGAAACTCGCAGAGGCAGGTCGACTCCTTCCTACAGGGTTGCTACGAGGCATGAGTTGGCATCACCTCGATGGCGTGCAGTTTTTCAAAAGACTGGCACTCTCGTAAACCCACAGGGGCAGGCCTACTCTTTCCCAGAGGGCCCCTCAGCTGAATTGATTTGATGGCAGTGAATTTCCTTTTGTTTTTTCACCATATCCTACACAGTGCTGCGCTAGACTTTGTATCTATTTTTTTTTTCTGACCAAAACAGCAACTGGCAAATAGCAATGGAACTAATTCCATTTAGATTAAAAATGAATTCCATTTGGATGCTACCAAGATGAAAGCAAAAAATTCACATACAGGCCATTCCAAGGCCCGTGTTTTTCCATGATGCCTGCTGCTTCATTCATGACCTTTGACTCGTGCTCCCTGCCCACCCGCCATCAAGTCGATGTCGACTCAGAGTGACCCTAGCAGGACAGGGTAGACGGCGAGTTTCAGAGACTATAACTGCTGACGGGAACACCAAGCCCCATCTTTCTCCCTCGGAGCAGCTGGAGGTTCACCAGTGCTGACCTTGGGGATCGCAACACGATGCATAACCACTGCGCCTCCTATGGCCCCAATGGGATTTGTACCGTCTTATGTGAGTACTCAGAGGGATTGATCTTTGGTTTCCTTCACAGACCCAACACAGTACTGTACACATTTTGACGAGAGGGAGAGGGGAAGAAAGAAACAAAACACCAACAAGTGGCTGTGGGTGGGAGTTGGGTGAATAAGAGTCCGTGTTTATTGCGCAAACAAATGACAGTAGTTCAGCCATTGACCTTCTATGGGCTTGAGTTGCTCAGCAATAAACTGATGAGTGTGAAAGAGCCTGATCACGCACTGTGCAAGATCAACTTCTATGCCCCCAAAAGAGTGATATGTTTACTGAGCATCTGTTATTGCCATCTACTGTTCTAAGCCTCCCACTAGTCTTCATAAAGATGCATATGAAGTAAGGACTCTTATTAAACTCATTTTATGCTTGAAAATATGGAGGCACAATTTACATGTACCCAGAATTAACAAAGCTTTTACATTGGGCGCAAAACTTCAACCCCGGCAGACTGGTGCCAGAGACCATGTCCTCCACCAACATGCAATTCTGCCTCTGCACCAACTGGGACCGCAAGAAAGTCAGCTCAAGCACCATGTAAACATACGCAGCTACATGGAGACGTCGCGTTCTGATAGAGATTACCACCTGGGTGAACCGGAAGCCAGCATGCTAAATGAGATGACCGGGCATGAACATGAACTAGCTAGAACAAGTAAATGCATTGAGACAGAAGATGATTCATGAGTACTAGCAAAGTGGGGGAGAAAGATAAGGCTTTCTACTCCCGTAAAGAGTTACAGTCTCAGAAAAGCACAGGGGCGGTTCTACCCTGTCCTTTAGGGTCACTGTGAGTCAGAATTAATTTGAGGGCAGTGGAGTTTTTTGTTTTTAATGGCCCCTGGGTGGTACAAATGGGGGCTAGAATCCATCCCTCAGTACTGTGGAAGAAAAGTCTAGCAAAATGCTTCCATAAAGATAACAGCCAAACAGAGGGGTAGTGGGGAGGAGATGAGCCAGTCAGGGTGCAGTGTAGCATTGATGAAACACACAGCTTTCCTCTAGTTCTTAACGCTTCCTTGCCCCGACCCCCACTATCATGATCCCAATTCTACGTTAGAAACCTGGGTAGACCAGAGGATGTACAGTTACAGATAGGAACTGGAAACACAGGGAATCCAGGACAGACGAACCCCTCAGGACCAGTGGTGATACAGGGAGGGAGGAGGGAAGTGGGGGTAGAAAGGGGAAACTGATTACAAGGATCTACATATAACCTCCTCCCTCTGGGAAGGGCAACAGAAAAGTGGGTGAAGGGAGAAGCCGGGCAGTGTAAGATAGGATAAAATAATAATTTATAAATTCTCAAGGGTTCATGAGGGATGAGGGAGCAGGGAGAGAGGGGGAATAAAAAAAGAAAAATGAGCGGATTCCAGGAGCCCAAGCAGAAAGTGTTTTTAGAATGAGGAGGGCAACGAATGTATAAGTGTGCTTTACACAATCGATGTATGTGTGGATTGTGATAAGAGTTGTATGAGCCCCAATAAAATGATTTTTTTTTAAAGCCAAGCGAATCTTATGGACCAGTTCCTCTCTGTCACGCAGGGTCTCCGATGAGTGGCAATCGAGTGGAAGGCAACAGATTTTTTGTTTTGTTTTTAATGGCTAATGATGTTTACAACCCTTCTCTGTGCTTATTGTGTGGTAGCTCTAGGAAAAGCTTAAAGAGCCTTGACAAGAGTGAAGCCATTTTGAGCTGACAGAAGCCATGATGAACTACAGATGAAGGAGCTGATAGTAGGGAGGCAGGCTGTGCTGACAAGCACTATGGACTGCGCCGGAGGAAATGCATGTTCAGAAGGCTTGGAAGAACTAAAACAGTTATTGTTCAACTAAGAACGGCTAACCGCAATACCCTGCTTCTGTACTCTGCTTGCTTGCGAAGCTGCCCGTTGCAACAGTATAAAAACCTTTGGAAAAGTAAAGGGGACACTGCTCAGTCTCCCCTCAAGAAGGCTGACAGTCCCTGCGCACGTAATAAAACTTTTTTCTTTTGAACTTGTCAGCGGTCTGGATTGTTTTCTTTCTGGGAACAGGCAGTAGGCTACAACAGTTGGTCATTTGAATATCCTCTGGTGAAATGTCTGTTCAAGCCTTTTGTCCATTTTTTGATTAGGTTGTATTTTTGTTATTAAGCTATAAAATTTAAAAATATATGTTTTGGCTTTATGGAGCCTTGTCAGCTATATGGCTCTCTAAAATTTATTTCCAATCTATAAATTGTCTTTTCACTATTTAAATAAAGTTTTTCATGAATTCCATTTTATTTCTAAATGGAACACTTTATGTAAATGATACAACATAACTAAACATACAAACACAAACTCACTGCCATTGAGTCAATTCTGAATCATAGTGAACTGATATAGGGTTTCTGAAACACTAATTAAAAAACAAACAAACCCAAAACATACTAAATCTTTATGGGAGCAGACAGCCTCAATTTTTCTCACTCAGAGTACCTGGTAGATTTGAACCACTGACCATGAGGCAGCCCAACACAATCTACAGAACCACCAAGACTTCTCTATATAGTTTATTTTTTAAAAAATCTAGAGAGAGAAGCTGCCTTACTAGCTATGAAAATCTATTATGAAGTTCCAGTAATTAAAATAATGTGGTTGCTGACTGTGGGATCAATCAGACCTGGTTGTCTGTCCCACCATAGGTGGGGCCCACTCCCTGCCCATAAGGATAGTGGATTGCATCCCTGAAAGAGAGCTCAGAGACAAGGTCAAGCCAACTCAAAGAGGATCCGAGTTAGGCTGCCATCTTGAATCTAGGATCTGCCCATCTTGTCACATGTGACAAGCTCATCCCCTTCCTGTTGCACACATGCTTATTGGACAGCCCCTTCCTGTTTCATATGTGGTTACTTATAATCAGGGGGGCTTGCACACCCTTTAAGTATATATAAGCCTTGGCTAGAAATAGATTCCCACCTCCTTCCCATCTGCGTGGATCTGGTTGCTGAGATCATGTCTGTCCTGGAGGTGAGCATGCTACTATGAAATGTGTCTGATGCCTTTATTTTTCTCCATCTCCTATTCTCTATGGCTTTATTATGATCTTTATATATGTTATATCCGGACAATTGCACTTAGGGACCCCTCAGTTGTTAGAGGGTGGTTAATTCTGACAGCTCACATCAAAATACACAAGTAAACAGATACAAAAACCTATACATAGATGCAAATGTGTAGTATGCTAAACTATCACAATTAGCAATCAGTGGTAAAACAACGGGTTTTGCAGCAACAGGTTGCCCATTCAGGGACAATCCTAGTTCAGCTTTACAGCATTCACTCCGATAGCAAATGCCACACATTATTACAAGGAGAACCTGACAGTACCTGGAAACAATAAGGAACATTATGCATATAAATGGGTTAGGAAAGGCCTTGCTTGGCAAGATTCTCAAGCAGAAATCATAAATAGACTAATAGATGCAACTAAATAAAAAAGATACGTACTAAAAATAGAAAAAAAATACCAAACGTGGGGAAGTTGCACAACATATGATAAGAGAATTACTAAAGAGTATGTAGAAATCAGGAAGAGAGAAACACTGACTAAAAACTGGTTAAAAGAATTAGCAGTCCATTCACCCAGAGGAGAGGTGCGGATTCCCACAGGTAATTGAGGATGAAAATTATTAAGGGAGGTATCATTTTGGGGGGTCTACGTACTTGGTGGAAAACTTCACTCGTGTGAATGTACAGATGTGCTTTACACAATGGACGTATGTATGGCTTGGGATAAGAGTGGAATGAGCCCCCAATAAAACGATTAAAATAAAAAAATAAAAGTTCACACGTATGCATGTAGAAAAAAATGAAAGCAGATCTCCAGAAAACCTTAACCAATTTTATAAAATGGGTTTCGAAGTTATCCTGGCTTTCTTCACGTTTCTGTTTCCTTATTGCATGCAATACGCTTCTTCTTAAAAACCAAACAACCCCCAAACTCTAATATGCTCTGACCTCGCCAAGTCCCAGGAGCTGCGCATCGTAGAAACGCCCCCCCTTCCCCCTTACAAGGGTCCTCAGGGGCGCGCGCGTCCGCCCCGCTGCAGGTTCGCTCCGGGTCCGCAGCGTGAGATCATCGGCGGAGCCGCCCTGCGGTTCCGGGAAGCGGGCCGGGCCGGGCCGGGGGTGGCGAGCTCGCGCTTCCGGGCCCGGCGGGGCTCCGCGGGCGCAGCGCGACCCGGCGAGGCAGGGGTGCAAGCCCAGCCCGCGGCTCCTAGACGTCGCTCCGGGGACGAGCGTGCCTCGTCCGGGGCCCGCCGCTGACCTTGGGCAGTCCTCGGCGCAGCGAGCCTCAGTTTCCCCAGCGGGAGGCCGGCGTGGGCCGGCCCCGCGGCTGTCCGGGAGCTGGGAGGACGCCAGGCCGGGACCAGAGGCCGGCGGCCGACACGGTGCTGGGCGGGCGCGCGGCTAGGCCCGGCGGGCGCGGGGGCCTTACCTGCGTTCTCCCGCGCCAGGGGGGCGCGCCCGCCACGCACCGGGGCTGGGGGAGGCGCCCCGACCCCGGCAGGAGCTGCCCCCCGCGGCCGCCGGCGCCGGGGACGTCTCCTAGGGGGGGTCACCCCGCGGACGGGCGAGGGGGGCGCCCGCGCGGCCAGGGACCCCGGGGGTCTCCCCGCAGTGCTCCGGCGCCCCGGGCGGATCCGCGGCGCACTCGCGGGTGCCGGCACCCAGCCGGGGACGCAGGCCCGCCCGCCCCCAGCAGCCCGGGCCCGCGGCACCCGGCAGGGGTGGTTCTCCGGGGTGGGCGCCGTGGCCGCCGTGCCCCAGGGGCTGCGCAGCTCACAGCTGCGGAAACGTACCCGGTGGGAGCGGCGCGGTTCCCAGCGCGCCCCGGGGGGCCGCCGCCAGGGTCGCCCAAGCTGGTGGGGCGCTTCACCCCCACGAAGGCGCCATCTCCGGACCCGGAGGAGCGGAAGCGGCGTGGTCCGGGTGCCTCACCTTCTCCAGCGGCGCGGCGCGGGCGTGGGGCTCCCTGCGCTCCGGCAGGCCATGTGACCCACGAGCTGCGGAGCGACTGCAGCCCCCCGAGCCGGCCGGGTGGGGGTGCGGGCGGGGCAGGATGGAGGGGCAGAGGAAGCTGGAATGCGGCGAGGACTGGGTCTGTGCTCTGCAGAGCTGCAGCCGGCCCTTAAGCGTGTTCTCTGCCCTCGGAGATGTGGCTCGTCGCCAACAACAACAGCTGCCGCCCACCCCGCCCCAACGCCGCCCCTAAGCAATTCGCCTTTTGCCAGGTACCTTACGGACATCACTACTCCCATCACACTCCTTCCTGTGCATTAGCAGCCACCCTCCATTTGCAAATGGCAAAAAAAAAAAAAAGATTTGAAAGGGTCATTTGCCAAATAACAGCCATTATTTCAAAAGGCTGACATTGAAGGAGCTCTTAAAGAGCCCCAAAGTTAGGCTTCACCCGGCGAACTTGGCCAAGCAGTGGTTTTAGGTCATTGATCCCTTCGACTTCCCAGTCAGCCTCTCCCAGAAGGGCCTTTGGTGGTTGATTTAAATCACCTGGACCTTCCCCTAAGCCCGTAATTTTGGCTATGTAGAGGATATCATACCTCACACATAAGAAAACTGAGGTTTGGCCTAATGAATGGTCTTGTTCACATGTCAAGACTGAGACTTAAATCCAGTCTACAGGTAGCCTATCAGCTACCAATAATTGGGTGCTTGTTTGCCGAGAACTTCAAAAACAGGAACCTAGTGCATTAGATGTTAGGCTGTTGACCACAAGGGCAGCCGATGCTGGTCTACTCTGGGAAGATTGACAGTCTGGAAACCCCTCTGTGGGGCCCCTCTGTGAGTCAGAATTAACTTGATGGCATTGTGTTTGTTTGTTTGTTTGTTGCAGAACAATTTTTATTTGTGGTCACAATGATCTTATCTGGTAGCGACTAGTATTATTGCTAAGTTAAGGACTTTGAAGTTCAGAGGAGATTATGAACGTGTCACACAGCTGTTGACAGAATTTGAATTCAAGTCTAGGTCTCTTTGATCTCCACAGTGAGGTTATTTTTCAGTGCTGCACAACCTCTTGTTCCATTGCTTGATTTTAAGATTTTGCCAGTTGAATGGAGTGTTTAGCCTGTATCCAGAAGCCCCAGGACACTATCAACAGCATCGAACCCAGGCTGGAGCTCATTAGTCATGGCAAGTTCTGGTTGGTGCAAGCTACCCTTAGTAAATGGAAGTCTTTATCAACCAGAGGTGAGTCTTTCATTTATAGAACCCCAAACCAACCAAACTTGCTGCCATCGAGCCCGTTCTGGTTCACAGCCACCCGGCAGGACAGGGTAGAACTATCAGGTAAGGTGTACAAGGTTGTCAGTCTTTTCAGAAGCAGACCACCACCTTTTTCTCTCCCAGAGGGGCTCCGGGGTTCAAAGCTGGTCCTTAGGTTAGCGGTCAAGTGCTTTGACTCCCCGACCACCAGGCCTCCCTGCCTAGGGCTCAGAGCATACACTTTATGGAACCTCTTGAAGAACATGATATTTCAATTTCTAGGGACAGACCAGAGCTGGTTATATTGCACTCTTAGTCACGATTAAAATCCTTATAATCAGCAGCAAGGCCCTAATGAATCTGGCCACTTACTCTAGCTGTCTCTCGTGGTCTTCTACTGTAGCCACACTGGTCCCCGCATTTCCTCAAACACGTCCTCCCTTCAGGTCCTTGTATCTTTGGTTTCCTTATTGTCCCTGAACACCTTTCAGAACCCACTTGTCCTTGTTGTGCACTGTGGTCATGTTGACTCCGACTCATGACGACCCCATGTGTGCAGAGGTATGATTTCTAAGCTTCACCTCTCTGAAATCAGTTAATAGGCCACAGTGTTTTAATAAAGACCCTACACGTAATTAGCTGACAGGGAAACACAAAACCACAATGCATTTGAGAAGAATAACTACTTCAAAACATGATCGATGATACATTTTGTCAGAAGAGATGTTAAAATAATTTCAAGCAGCAAAATAAACATTTTAAAGGAGATAAAGGACAATATTAGTCTTATAAAACAAAGATAAGAAGAGGTAGGAAATAAAAAAGAAATATTGGCATGAAAAAGGGGAATGCGGCAGAGTGAATAAAGTGGAGGATGAATTAGGAGGACTGGACTGAGGAATTTTCCCAGAGGGAGTGGGAAAGAAGAAAGAAATATAAAATATTAAAATAAATATGGAAGACAGAAACAGAAGGCTTGTGCTTGGCATTCAGTTTTTGTATTAAGCACCTTTCATATTTATATAGAAATTGATGATAATTTTAGTTGCTTCATATGCATATGAAAATTGTTGCATAGGGAGGGTTGAAGAAGAATCAATGCATTTGCTTTACGCACTTGGCAAAGACTATTGAAAGTTCCATGGATTGCCAAAAGAACATACAAACGTCTTAGAAGAAGTACAGCCAGAATGATCTTTAGAAACAAGGATGGCAAGACTTCCTTTCATGTGCTTCAGACTTGTTGTCAGGAGAGACCAATCCCTGGAGAAGGACCATATTTGGTAAAGTAGTGGGCCGTGTGAAAGGAGAAGGCTTTTGACAAGATGAATTGCCACAGCGGCTGCAGGCGTGGGAACAATTGGGAGGATGGTGTGGGACTGGGCCACGTTTCCTTATGTTGTACATAGGGTCACTGTGGGTCAGAACCGACTCAATGGCATCTAACAACAACAATTCCTTTGTTCTGTTGGAATGACTGCCTCTTGATTCAGGTATAGGTTCTCCATGAGTACAACGAAGAATTCTTGACCTTTCATTCTTCTCAATGCTAGCCATAGGTTCTTATGAGCCACACAGTTGAATGCCTTTGCATAGTCAGTAAAACACATGTAACTATTTTTCCAGTATTCTCTGCTTTCTTTCAAGAATCATACAACACCAGAGATCTCCCATGTTCCACATACTCTTCTGAGTGCGGCTTGAATTTCAGCCAGTGTCCTGCTAAAACCATAGTTGGATGATGTTCAGCAAAAGGTTACTTGTATGTGGTATCAATACTATTGTCCTATTATTTGTGCATTCTGTTGGGTCACCTTTCTTTGGAATGAGTTTAAATGTGGTTAGGTAGGTAGCGGTCTTCCAAATTTCTTGGCAAAGGTTCAGGAGTGCTTCCAGTATTTCATCAGCTTGCTGATCCATTTCAATTGGTATTTCATCAATTCCTGGCTTTTCATCAATGCCTCCAGTGCAGCTTGGACTTCTTCCTTCAGCACCATGTGTTCTTGCTACTTTGTAAAATGGTTGAATGTCGATGAGGTCTTTGCTGCATTGTGCAACCCTTTGCTAATAGGATCCTTCAACAGGACACCCGAGGCTTGAGTCTTTTCTTGAGTTCTATCAGTTTAAGATGGTAAACATATTCTTCCTTTTTGATTTTCTAACTCCTGGTCTCTAAACATGTTCTACTTTGTCTCTGCTCTCAGCCAAGATCCATCGGATATCACCTGGTGTTCACCTTGGTCTATCAATGGAAATTAAATTCGTATGAAATGGCATGGCAGAGGCATCTGACCTCTACCTGCACCAGGGCGAGAGAGGACCATCACCAGCATCAGCCCAAGGCCAGTCCTGTTATCTCCTCTCCCCAAACCTTCTACCAGTTCTGAAACCAGTGTCCTTCCCGTAGCACACTCAGCCGGGCTCAGCGATTTCTTGCAATGGCCACACAAAACTCCCAGACAATATACGCAGACCTTTGGTTATGATTGATCTGTTCCTATCTCTGTCTTTACGTCTTTAAGTGGACTGTGTAGATAGATGAGTCGGAACAGGGGCATATGATTCTTATTTAGCTTTACTTTAGTGCTCGACAAAGGAGCCCTGCTAGTATACTGGGTTGGGTCGTTGCACTGCTAGCTGCAAGCCAGCAGTTTGAATCCACCAGCCATTCTTTCTCATAGTGACCCTTGGGCAGGGCAGAACTGCCCTGGCAGGTTTCTGAGATGAAATCTTTATTGGAGCAGAAAGCCTTGCCTTTCTCCCAACATAGAGCCACTGTGAGTTGGAATGACTCTAGAGTCATGAGCCATTCTTTCTGCAAATCTTTACAGCTTTGGGAACCCACAGGGGACAGTTCTGTTGCTCTAGGGGTCATTATGAGTTGGAAGCCACATGATATCAGTGAGTTTTGAATGAGGATTGGGTCAGTAATTTCAAAGTAAGCACAAATTTATATAACATTAAAGGGCAAGTATGAATTGAACAAAAGTTTGTCATCTGAAGTTACCTAGACTCATCCTGATGGGGTTTGTTAGAGAAGTCAGAATCAGAAAGAAGTCAGGCTACAGTTGTTGGATCCGGGTAGCCTTGACTCAGATATACCTCAAGGCAGGCGGCCTCGCTGAGGGATGGGCCCCGCAGGTGCTCTTGGGCTGTCCTGGCTTCTGTCCTGCTTGGCAAGTGTTGCAAAGTTCAAATTGGATTACACAGTTATTATCATGTCCCTGTGCTGCCTCTCCCACATTGGGGGTCTGCCCGCATGTAGATGTAAAACTAGATTCTTCTGCCTGCTTGGATTTGGCAGTCACCTCACCCCACGTTTCCCAGAGTGTGTTTGCATCATTTCCTTGTGATGGAAGGGGGAGAGGGGCGTGTAGTTTGGGCAGGGGGTGAGAAGAGAAAGGAGGAAACTGAAGGCATTGGGGTTGAGATCCTCTGGTCAGAATTCACACCAGCTCCTGTGTAGCTACAGATAGCATCACTTTCTGGGCATTTCCCAAAGAACTAGGGATAGATATTTTGATCAGGACCACGCTTCTGTTGTAGGGAGGGACAGCTCACAGACATTGTGTTTAGACTCACATATACATATCACCCTATTTTAAATTCATGGAAAATTTCAACTGATCTTTGTTGATTCCTATTGGTGTTGTAACAAACAACATAAGTGTATTCTCCTACAGTTTGGGGCATCAATCGTCCACAGTGAATGTTATAGACTAAAAGCAATGCATTGGTAGGCGGGCTCTCTCTAGAGATTCTGAGAATCTGGTTCCTTGCTTTTTCCAGGGTCCAGAGGCTGCCCACCCACAGTACCCTGGCCCACAACCCCACAGCACATCATCGTTTATCTTTGCAGGCCTTCCTTTCTCCTTTGACTATTTCATCTAATAAAACTTGTGATTACATTTGGGGCCTACCAGATAGTCCATGGACCCCCGGTGGCCTAGTCACAATGCATTGGTCTGCTCACTTTGAGCTTGGCAGTTGGAAACCACCAACCACTCCAAGAGTTACAGTCTTGGAAACTCACAGAGGCAACTCTACCCTGTTTATAAGGTCACTCTGGGTTGGCAGTGAGTTTGATTTGGTTTGGAGATAATCCATGATGATATTTTTCTATTTGAAGATCTTCAATTTAGTCACATCTCTGAAAAGTCTCTTTGACTGTATAAGGAAACTTTCATAGGTTCTAGGAATCTGGCTGTAAACATCGTTGGCCATGATTCAGCTTAAAGCCAGTGTATACTAGATATCCAGCACTAAGTTCCGGAGATACACTCATTGCTGTTGTATCAATTCCAACCCAGAAGCTGCCCTAGAGGATAGAGGAGAACAGCCCCATAGACTTTCCAAGGTTGAGAAACTGGACAGCAGCACGCTGTCCCTCGTTCTGCAGAATGACTGGGTGGTTTGTGTTGCCAACATGTCCTTGTTCCACCAGTGCTCCTTTTTTTCTAGAGATAGCTGGGAATCAGAAAGCCGAGGGCGTGGGGTCGGGGAGAGCCAGAGCTGAATGAATAGGTGTGCAGAAGAATCCAATTAAGCAGGATCTCCTAAGCCTGCTGCCACAAGACTGAGTTTTATCCAAGTACAAAGAGAAGCCATTGAGTTTTAAGTACATGGAATTGTTCGATTCTCTCTGGTTTCTTTGCCGCGGATGGTCTGGTGGGGACTCCACAATTCACACTCTGTGGCTAGCTGAGGGCTTAGGACTCTCTTCGGGTGGGTGGAGGCAGAGGAAATAAGCAACACACACACACACACAATAAAGGGTATGCGATACTGGGAGCAACCAGGTCAGGGTGAAAAATGTGATAGGAACCAAGGGAAAGAGCTTCAAAGAGAAATTGATTAACGGTGTCTTCCAGTGTTAAAGATGAAGACACGAAACGGGTTTAGCTACGTGGGTGGAATCCGTGTCACAATGAATAGCGGTGACAGCAATTTCTCAACATCACGTGGTGGGGCTAAACCAGTTTGGAGAAGGTTGAAGAAGGAAGAGAAGGGACAAGTGGGCCAGGAGAAGAGAGCAGCAGTATTTCAGAGGGCGGAAATGAGCTGGAGAAAATGGAGGGTGGATCTGGGTTGGTGCAGGTTCTGCTCAGGCTCCACCGAGTGCTGAACTTACCCAACTGCTGGCTTCCTCCACAGAGAACAATCCTGGAGGCGTCCCGATGGAGAAAGCGCTGAGGTCTTCTGATGGGATGGGATGCTGCTTTGCACTCATAGATAGATGTGAGTGTGTGCATGTATGTGTGTGCGGGGTGTGGGACTTGCTGGGAGATAATGACAATAAAAGAATGGTGGACCTTTTCCTATTGCTTTTCTCATTGCTTTGTGACAAACAGGATCTGTACCCATACCTGTGAGCTCCGGGCCAAACATAATCGAGAGTAAAATTAGAACAGTACCTTATAAGGAGCTGAGGAAATGTCTGAACTGACTTGGGATTATCACTTTCCCACCGTCCTCTCCTAAGCCCCAGAGCTGAAGAATGAAGCCTTGACTTGAAGAATTATTTTGGAAGGTAAGTGTGATTAGCTTAGATTCTTGGGTATCTGAACTCACCACTCACAGACTCATTCACCATAAGCCAGGAGCTGACAGGAGACCTGGCTTTTTCTCCATTGCATTGTCTGACATGTACTCAGGCAAAATAATCCCTCAGGTCAAAAAACAGGCCACAAACAAACAAAACCATAATGCATTTGAGAAGATTAACTACTTCAAAACATGATCAATCATGAATTTTAGCAGAAGAGATATTAAACAGATCAATAATAATTATTTTATTTATAATAATAAACAGCAAAATAAATATTTTAAAAGAGATCATGGAAAATATTAGTAATATGAAACAAAGACGAGAAACAGTAGAAAAGAACTGAAAAATACATTAGGCATGAAAAAGAGGTGAAGTGGCAGAACGGATAAAGCTGAGGAATGTATTAGGAGGACCAGACAGGAATTTTCCCAGAGGGAGTGGGAAAGAAGAAAGAAATATAAGATAAGACAAAAGGATACGAAAGACAGAAATGGAAGGTTTGTACTTGGCACTCAGTTTTGGTATTAAACTCCTTTAATACTTATCTATGTAGAAATTATTGATGGTGTTTTCAACTGCCTCATCTGCATGTGAAAGTTGAGCCTTGAATACAGAAGGTAGAAGAAGAATGGATGCATTTGAACCATGGCGTTGGCAAGGACCATTGACAGTACCAGGGACTGCCGAAAGAACAGACAGATCTGTCTTGAAAGTACAGCCAGAACACTATAGAAGCAAGGGCGGTGAGACTTCATCTCATGTACACTGGACATGTCAGGAGCCACGAGTCCCCGAGAAAGACGTCACGCGCGGTAAAGAAGCTGGGCAGTGGGAAGGAGGAAGGCCTTGGACAGATGGGCTGACACAGTGGCTCCACAACAAGGGAGGGCCTCACACACAGGAACAATGATGCGGAGCGCGCAGGAGCAGGCAGGGCTCCTCTGTGGTACACGGGGTCTCTGTTGGAACCAACTCGACGGCACCTAACATCATACATTGTTGGCAAAGCAGAATATGCTAGTTTAGGAAATAGAGTGAATGGGATATGAGGAAATGGGGATTGCAAACAGAATATTATTTTGTTTTTTAAATGTGAAAATATGAGGAGGCTTCAGAAGTTCATGAAAGAAAGACGGGGCAAGATGTGACAAGGTGATAGTTTGTAAATTGTCAAAGGCTCATGAGGGAGAAAGTACCAGGGAGGGAGGGGGAAAAAAAGAGGACCTGATGCCAAGGGCTTAAGTAGAGAGCAAATGCTTTGAAAATGATGGGGGCAGGGAATGTACAGATTGCTTTGCACAGTTGTATGTATGGATTGTGATGGGAGTTGTATGAGCCCCTAATAAAACGTTTAAAAATTTTAAAAAGAAAAGCATATTGTTGACAAGGTTATGGGGGCAGGAAAAAAAAGAAAATGGAATTTTAAAGATAATTGGATTTTTTCCCACTAGCTTTCTGAAGCACCCCCTGTATAGATAATACAGCGCTTGCCATTCATCTATTTGGCTTTCTTTCTTTCTTTCTTTCTTTATTATTTTACAGTTTTATTGGCACCTCTACATATCATACAATTCAATAGTTCTATCACATCAACAAGAGTTGTACAATCATTATCAATCAATTTTAGAACGTTTTCTTAGTGTACTCATTATTAGTGTAATTTTAATAATTAGTGTAATTTTAATAATTATTTAATATTAATAATTAAAAAATACACACAACAAAACATCTCATTCAACACCTTTTACATGTATAATTCAGTGTTAGTGATTATACTTTGTTGTGTAACAATTAATGATATCCTTTTCCAAATTATTTTACCATCATTACCATAAATTCAGTGCCCCTAAGCAAAGACTCTTCTTCCTTCATCCACGGTAGCTGTTGGTCAACTTTGGTTTCTTTTTCTTTTGGGTAGTTTTCATATAAAACTTACATATTATGCACTTCCATAGTTGTGTTCCTTTTAAAAAGATTGTGCTCATCATCATCATAAGTCCCAGTAAGCACACTGGCTTCAGCTGCTCTATTTCTTTGTATAAAAATGCATGCTCTACATACAGTCCTGCCCTTGGGAGTCCAAGTTAGCCTTGTAAGTAGTTTCCAATGTTAAGAAATACAGCTCAACACCACGATTGCTAATGGCTTCAATGCACTCTGTAGACATATCATAATTTACCATGGCTAATTATTATAATTACTCAAATTCTTAAAGTATAAGTAATGCATGATAAACATTTTTGTGCAGTCATTTGTACATATTTATTTGAAATTTTCCCTAAGAGTACATGATTAGGCCTGGAATTGTTTTATCATTAGGGGAGCTTATAGTATATATATTTTAATTTAACATGCTTTTCTTTTTATTATATAGGTAATATACATTATAGGAAAAAGAAAATAGAGATGAGCAAAAAGAAAGCATAGTTAAAATCACAAATATTATTAAATTCCTGAGAGAGCCAGTGTTAACAATGTAGCCTTCTGGGCATTGATATCTGGATATATAAGGAATGTATATTTGTGATTTGTAATGCTCATATTGATTTATACCCTAATATTTTAAAATAGTGTTACCGTGATCATTTTTCCAAATTAACATCTTTCTTTAACTTGGTTAGCAGCACTGTAATTTATTTACATAATTCCATATTTTTGATATCAGATTTTTGTTTCAGTTTTATCTATTATCACCAATTTTTTCTGGCTAAATATTCCTCAAGCTACTAGATCTTAAAAAAAGGAGTTATAAATTTTAACCACTTCTAAATAGGGCCCAAACCAAACTGCCATTGAGTCAATTAGGACTCATAGCGACCCTATAAGACAGTGTAGAACGGCCCCCCGGTGGGTTCCCAAGACACCACCACCTGACAAGAGGAGAAAGCCTTATCTTTCTCCCAAGGAGCATCTGATGGTCGGCAGCTGCACCCATAATCCACTGTGCCCCCAGGGAAAAAGTTCATAGAAAGTTTTCATTACCTATATACTCTTTTCTCACTAAACAAAACTTTAATTGATCCTTATTTTTTTCAAAACCATTTTCTTGGGAACTAACACAGATCTATCATTGCATAGTTCAATCACATCAAACCTTATACAATTGCGACCATCACATTTCCGTGTCTCTTCTTTCTTGAACTCCTTGATTGACCAGCTTACCTTCTACCCTCACCACCCCCCCACTGTCCCCGGCACAGGACTCCTTATTCCATTTGTTGTCTCTTTCGGGTCATCAGTTCTGGATTTTATATACTGAAAAGCAGAAAAACACATAACAAAGATTCAAAAAGGCTACCCACCATGACAAAATACATCAGAGAGAAACTCCGATGTGACAAAGAAACAAATACTGAAAGCCAGATTAGGCCCAAAGTGTCGTGGAGGGGCATCGAGCGACCAGGTTGTAACCATTCTAACCAGGGACCTTGACCTGTGTGAACCCCGCAGATGAAAGTAAAGGCAATTATTTCATCATTTAAGCTTTTAAAAAGTTATTTAACATTAAAAAACCAAATACCATTTAAAAACAAAACACCCAAATCAAGGTGGAATCTAATCAAATTATACTTTAATAAGGAAATTTAGTCTGATAGTCAACTTCAAGTTTCACTTGCTTTCAAAATTGGCAAATTCTTCTGGTAGATAAAGGAATCAACTATTCTGTAACCTAATATCTTTACCTTCCTACTTTAGTTATGCTCCATACGAAACTCTGGGTTCAAATTGAGATCCAAAGAACAAGCAATAAAAAATTCCAATTAACAGCAACAGGCTTTAGAAGACAAGAACATCACCGTATTGTTAATTCTCATAGGCGAAAAATTTCAGTGATAGAGGATTAGCCTACTATATTTATGAACCCCTTATCCTTGTATGGATTCGGACCCACGGGACCGAGGGGACTGTCCCACACAGTTTCCAAGACCATCATAATCATTGCCATCAGGTGGATCCCAACTCACAGTGACTTGACAGGGCAGGGGAGAGCTATAAGTCTTCCATCAAGGATCCAGTCACATACCTTTTGTGACACTGACTGCAATTCCCACAGAGTGGCAGCTCTCCTACTATTTCCTCCCTTCTTTCTTCCAATGTAAACATTTGTTTTGTTTCTACTGGGGAAAGGGGAAGGATAAATAGAACTGTTTCCAATTTGCTGTCTATTCCAGACTCACAAGGCCCCACATGCATGCTTACACACCCAAAACTCCCAGAGCAAACCCCCAAAGAATCAAAAATCAAAGGCACCCTCAAATTGCAGTGATAGTTCACATTTTGAGAAAAATATTAGATCCTAGAAGTGCAAAATGTAAATCAAGTGACCCAGATGCTGAAAAACAGCATTATTAATATACAAAATATATTACTGAGCTATTATCAGGTGATGCTCTGATAATAGTCTTTAAAACATTGGAACTACATAGCTGATCTGTTCAATCTAATTCATACCAGCTTCTCCAAGCCAGGAAAGATTGTGGTTAGCTTCATTCAAACTTTTCTACGAGATGTGGAACATCATCATGTTCCTCATCCTTGTCTTCTGGCTTTGGTGTTTGCCATCCTGCATTTGCCTTGAGAACTGTTCAGCTCATTTCCTAAGGCTTGCTAAGCTGTCAGCACCAAGCTGATTTAATATTCCAGGCAGCATTTCGGTGATTGGTTTTGCCGTCTGCATGGCCAATAATAGCAAATGTGTTAGCAGAGCCGGAAGCTTGGACCTTGGGGTTATTGAAATGAATAACTGCCCCATCGTCTTTGGTCATGCTTACCTCCTCACGACCAGCAATATTATTCACAGCCAATTTTCAAAGACAACTCTGGAGCTTTTTGTCATCAGCTATAGCTGTTCTATATACCGCCTTCTTCTTTCTGTGGGCTGAACCCCTGCCCTGTCCAGACCTGACCCGATGTCTGGCTAGCTTCTCTTGATTCATGCTGATGGCCAGTCTGAAGCAGGGAGGGGCCTCAAAGAGCAGCACTCGGCAAAAGCAACATGGCTGCCTTCGTGGAGACCCAGAGCTTCTTCTCTATCCCCTCTGGCTTTCGGTTTTATCCTGCTGCTCTTTGGCTCCCTTAGTTCATGGTTCTAATTTGTGAGTACCTCTTTGATGTTATGGTTCACTTTAAAGATCTGATGAGAATCAAAGTCTTAGGGGTTTCACCCATCTCTGTCGAACCAGTAAACCTAGAATATTTTATGATTTTGAGTTTTGCTCCACATTTTCCTCACTCGAGCTCCTATGAAGTTCCCTGTGGGAGCACTCAGAGTGGGAGCCGGGCAGCAGTTCTCCGGTCACAAAGTCACGGAACCTGGGGTTCAAACAGTCCATTCGTCCTTTGGAGGAATTGTCTCCATGCGTCTTGGGTTTTTTTTCATTCTTTGCTCTCTGTCTTAAGCTGGGTTGTCTCAAGAAACAAACTAGAGACACTCCTCTACAAGGAAGAATGTATCGTAACATTCTAGAAGCAACTATACATCAAAAGGCCCCCAAGCCAGTCCATAGGTCCGATGCTAGCTGGCCCTCTCCAGACTCACGTAGCGTCAGGCCAATGGCAGAAAGATCAGGTAGGCAGCAGGGAGAACACAGGCTGATGAGCGCAGTCACGTGGCTCCAAAGACAGTGGAAGCATGGCAGGGCACCTTCAGGGTTGGGCAGCCCCCACGTGGCCACCCCTGAGGCAGACACGGAGTCCCAGGGAAGTCTCAGTGGGGAGGGAGGCAAAGAGAAATCTTCTCTGTCTCATTCTTGCTCTTATACAAAAGGCCACACCTCCAGGAGGGGGCATCAAGCTGCCACTTGATTGACAGGTTGGACTCCTGTCTGTAGCCACGATATCTTCTACAACCATTAAACTGTCTATGGGGAGAGACCAATCATTGCATCTTACAGCTCTGGTAGCTACTCACCAAAGTAGGATGTCGAACATTGTCTTTATGAACGATGTTAGACCAATTGAATTCTATGTTCCCTGAATTTTAGGATCTTGAGCCCGAAGTCCAGCAACTCATTCCCTTAATGGATTTGGTTATGGCTAAGACATTTTCATGATCTTACATCCTGTGTGCTCCATGGGAGAAAGATGGGGCTGTTTACTCTCGTCAAAAGGCACACCCTCAAAAACATTCAAGCACTGTTCTGCCTTGTCCTCTAGGGTCACTCTGAGTTGGCCTTGACTAAATGGCAGTGAGTTTGGTTTTGGTTTGTTGTGCTTTATCTAAGGAGTCTAGGTGGTTGGGCTGTTAACTTCAAGGTCAGCACTTTGAACTCGCGAACCTCTCCGAGGGAGAACCAGAAACTCAAAATCAAACTCGCTGTCATTGAGTCAACTCCGACTCATAGATAACCCCAGTGGGTTTCCAAGACTGCTGCTTAATGGAGTTGAAAGGCCAGTCTTTCTCTTGCAGAGGTGCTGGTGGTTTTGAACTCGTGACCATGAAGAACGTAGCCCAATATGTAACCACTACACCAGGGCTCCTCTGAGGGAGAGAAATGAGGCTTTCTGTTCTCACAAAGATTCGCAACCTTGGAGAACCAAAGGCCCAGTTCCACTATGTGTCCAAATCCCCTCAGCGGCACTGGGTGTGGGGTATGCTCCCTATACTCATGGGTATATTTACAGTGTGCATAAACACATGTGTGGAAATAGTCTCTATCCACCTGCATACAGATTCCTGGTATAGCCCCATTCACATTCCCACCCTCATTCAGCTTGAGTAGCTATGGATCCACTATAGTACTTGTACACCATAGTGGTGACATACAATATTTGTTCCTTCGTGGTTGACTTATTTCACTAGAATAAGGAAGGAAGGTCCTCTAGGTTCCTTTCTGTGATGAGGTGTTTCACAGGTTTTTGTCACTCTCTAACATTCCATTGTGTGTCTGCACCATAGTCCATTCATCCATGGATGGGTCTTAACATTGTTTCCATCTTTTTGCTATTGTGAACAGCGCTACGATGAATATGGGTGTGCAGAAACCTGTTTGTATCCTGGCTCTTATTTCTCTAGGACTTATATCCAGTAGTGAGATTGCTGGATCACATGGCGTTTCTATTTCCAAGTTTTCAAGGCAGTACCAGGTCTGGCGGATATTTAAGCTTTTGGTACCAATCGACAACTTGACTGACAGGACAGCCATTGCAAAAGGATGAAAAGACAAAGCAGAATGTCCTGTATATCTGATATTTTTGCCCGTGTTGCTTGAAACCACACATTTCATTGTTGTCATTCTAAATGGAACATCACGTTTCAAATAAGCGGTTCTCGTGTTAGGCTTAGCCGTTAAACAGTGTTATGTGTTTCACAGATGTAATTATCAGATTAATAAAAAAGGACAAGTAAGAAAACCTGTATGGCTTGAAAGGGAACTGGGTTTCAAGATTAGCTGAAGATTTGAAATGTCGAGGGAAGGTCAATATATGCGCCACGGCTTACACAAGCTCAAGTCAACCGCTCCCTCTCTGTGCTTTAGAAAGCCCTCTTTACCCTGGCACCTGATTACTTTTAACGCTGTGCCCAATGACGAGCTGCAAACGAACTAGTTTCTAGCTGGTGCAGAACTTGTAATGCGAGGTTTCCTTTCAATTAACTAAAACATAATGGTTTAGCCCATGACAAAGGGTAGCTGTGACCACGTAGACCATGCAGCAGGGAGCAGCAGAGAAGACGACGCCAGGAACCCCTAGACCTCATCCTGTGTCAGATCACATGACTGCGCTTTATAAATGAGCTCAGGAGGAGATCCCACTGTCCTCCTGGAATACAGACCAAACTGCCAGTGCAAAGGCTCTGGGAAGGGTCACACACAGCCTTGCTTCACAGTGTGTCAGTGTGTGCGTGCTACCGCAGGCGCGCTTCCTGAGGTTCTGACAGTGACCAGCGTGGGAAGGATCCCCTGAGCACTGGAAGCATCACAGGGGGTGGGGGGCGGGGTGCTGTCCTAGAAACTGGGCTAGGAGAGCTATACGGGAACTTGGAAGCTGGAGCCCGACTGCCCGAATCTGAGTGGGCCATCAGTATGATCTGCCTAGTTCTGCCTTTGATGGGGAAGCAGTGCCGATAAAGCAAGCTTTCGAACATTCCTGGGTTTTGTGCATAGGTTACTGCTCCTAGCCTGTCTATTACCTGGATTTGGCCGCGTGCGTCAGGTACCCACATTTATACAGGAAGGTATCAGAATAAATGTGATGTACACAACTGGCTTACTGGAGTCAGTACGTTTGTGTGGGAAACTGAGGACCAGGAAGAGAGTGTATGTGGCCAAATTATTTTCATAGTTAAGAAGTGTGGGAGGCCAGGGTTCTGGGTGGGGAGAGGCCTTCACTCTTGTGAGTTAGTCACATTCTCATAATTAGGATTAATCCCCACAATATCCTCCCATCATAGTGCTATGGAGTTACCTCTTACACGCACGTGGCTGATTGCCTTCTGGCCGGCAGCTTTATCTACAGGAGCAGACATGTTGCTATTGCTCTCCCTGCTCAGGCACCTGCTCAGAGACCTCTGTCCACTTTGTACACATGTGGCTACCTGTATTGCATGGGGGCTTTTATGCCCCGAGATGATATGAATTGATGAAAGAATACATTTTCTCTCTCTCTCCCGGACCTGGTTCTTGATACCATGGAGGAGGTGAGTACCCCCATACTTTTGTCTGTCTCTTAATTTCTTCCCTTCAATTATACAACCATCCCTTAGGACCCATCCGGATGTGGACTTGATCCCACATGTTTATATTGTTATAGTGTGTCTCTTCCTGTCAATTCTCCCATCCTGATCTCAAAAATAATATAATGGGGAATTAATCAGATTCAACATAACACACACACATACACACTTCACTGAAATAAAGTCAATGTTTTTTTTAAATTGGGTACTTTACAGACACTTACTACCTAGTGTTTAACTTATGTTTTTTTCTTTTCTAGACATTTACTTTCCATTGAGCCCTTGAGATCAGCTCCTCTTTTTTCCCTGCCCTCAACTTATTTCTGTTACATTATTTAAAAATGTATAAATACAAACTCAGTATAAATGCCTTCCGCTTACACAGCTATGAAAACGGAAACCTATTTACAAGTTAACATTACCAGAGTTGACAGAGCCAAATTAAATCAAATGTACAGAATTTACTTAACGTCACATCCAATGTTATTTTTTTATTTAATCATTTTATTAGGGGCTCATCCGATGGTACTTTTGCTGAAATTCAGCCCCTGCTTGCAATGTGAATTCTCTGCAGTTCAGTGATCCATGTCATCACTCTCAGCTGCCCCCTGGGAAAAGTGCTCATCGCCAAGCCTGCAGATTCTCTCTCGATGCCTGTCAACTCCAAGGGTAAAGGAGAGTGGGTCTGTCAACCTAATTAGACACTGTGGTCCCAAGGCTGCACTCGGAGAAGCTGAATTGGATATGCACAAGCGCCCTTGCAGGAATAGTGGTTATTGCATTCCTTTATGACTGAAAAATGAAAACCAGATCATTTAAAATATATATAAGGTTGCTGAACCCTGGTAACATAGTGGCTACTCTTTGGACTGCCAACAGCAGGGGTATCAGCTATGGAAACCACTGGGAGCGCCTCCGGAGAACGACTGGGCATCTACTCCAGTGAAGAGTTACAGTCTCGGAAACTTGCAGAAGCCGTTCTAGCCTGTCCTGTCGGGTTCTGTGAGTCAGAATCCACTCGACGGCAGTGAGGGTGGTGGTGGTGGTGGTGGTTTTCTTTTGGTCTTGGCATTCCTAGTGCTGTTCCAACATAAACACTGCAAATGGATGACTTTAAAGAACAGGGAATTATCGATCTAAGTTGCAGCGACCAGAAGTCCAAATTCAGAGTGCGACTCTAGGTTGGTAGTTCGAATCTACCAGGAGGTGCCTTGAAAGAAAGGCCTCAGAATCTACTTCTGAAATGTCGTAGGCACCCAAATCTACCCAAATCTTGATGGAGCATAGTGCTCCTTTGATACGTGTGAGGCTGAAATGCAGGGGGTTGAATGAACCCAATTCTGTTTGTTTGTTTTTTGGTAGGTAGATACAAAGCAGCCGATCAAGAGAGCTTTAAATGAAATGGAATCCGCTGGCGATTTGCCCCCACTTCTCTTCTCATGTTTGCAAAGATTTTGTTGAAACTCCCGACCCCATGCTCAGTGGATGAGAGACCTTGTTTTGGCTCCTAGGGTAAGGTATGAATGACCCTATTCTTTAGGAAGCACAGAGCAAGGTGTGGGAGGGCATACTTCAGTGGCTTTGGTGGTGCTCAATGAGCTGCTAACTGCAAGGTCAGTGGTTCTAACCTATCAGCCGCACTACTGGAACAAGAGGAGGCTGTCTGCTTCTGTAAAAAATTTAATTCTCAGAAACTCAAAGGGCTAGTTCTACTCAGGCCTCCGTGAGTCAGGAATGAGTCCATGCCAGTGAGCTCATGGGATCTTGGGAGGGGCACATTCAGGTGGGAAAATGAAGGTGCAGATTGCGGTGCTGGTGAATGGTAGCTATAAGGTAAGCAAAGCCGAGGACAAAAAGATGGGGCTGGTTTCTGCAGGACCCCCTCAGGCTGAAGTGTACATCATCACCTGGGGCAGGGTTCTTCAGACAAGTGTAAGCGGGGGAGTATAATTACCCAAGTAAATCCTGTCATTTCTAGACCCTTTCCCTGGGGATTTGAATTCACCGAGAGGGGAGCAAACTCCACGGAATCTCTGTGTGCCTCCATCACAAATGATATCACCCACTGGCATCACTGGCTTGGCGTCAGCCATGCTCACAGTCACTCACCAGCACGCCGTAGAAAGTTCACAGAGTAATTTAGCCTCGGCTAAATTATACCTTGTAGGCATATTGATGCATTTCAAGCTGGGTTTACAAAAGATGCTTTTGTTATTTTAACTCGCTGCAGGCATATTTCTGTTAAAAACAATAACTCTCTGATGAAACAGCACACACATATTTAAGGTCATTTTGTGTTGCCTCCTTTGATGATGTCATCTGCTGTGACCCATACCCCTGCGTTCTCTTAGTGACATCACTGATGTCACACGAGATGCCACTCGGCTAGCTACCTGTAAAGATAAGCAGAGGCTGCCTAGCACACAGCCCAATCCAGAGTGTGTGGACCATCTGAAGGCACAGATATAAGCAACGGCCTGACTGTCGGACACTCACAGCAACAGGAAGAAGAAATATTGTGACAGAGTTTTGGTAAACAAAATAAATATTTCTTAATTTGTCCTTTAGGACTGCCTTAGGCCCACCCTAGTTTAGGAGACCTGGTAGCAAGGTTGGGCTATGTGTTAGGCTGGTAAAAACAAAATCATCTACTCAAACCTATCAACCACTCCATGGAAGAAAGAGGAGGCTTTCCACGCCCACAGAGACTTATAGTCCCGGAAACCCAGTGGCACAGCCCTACTCTGTCCTATAGGGTCACGATGAGCTGACTCTGCAATAGTGAGATTTTAAGTTAATTTTCTAGACAAATAGTTGTAAGTTCACAAAATATAAAGGAAATTACAAAGGAAATACAATCCCTGCCTAGGCACTCACTCGATCCATAAAAGTAATTTTACCTCTCTGTTAGGTGCTGGAAGCCCTGGGGGCACAATGGATCACCCGTTGGAGTGCTAACCACAAGGTCCTCAGTTTGAAACCAGCAGCAGCCGGAGGGAGAAAGATGAGGCTTTCTATTCCTGCATCGTTAGTCTCAGGAACCCAGAGGGGTAGCTCTGCTCTGTCCCGTGGGGTCGCTATGAGTGGGCACAGACTTGACGGCAGTGAGTTTGGTTGCTTTACTATGTGCTCAGGAACTCCCATGGTGATGTCGGCTTAAATGTTGGCCTGCTACCTTCAAGGTGGGCAGTTCAAGTTCACTAGCTAGTGAATGGACTTACCTGCTTCCCTAAAGATTTTCAGCCTCAGAAACCTTAAATAAGGTTGCTATGAGTCAGAATCAGTGGAATGTCAGCGAATTTAAGTAGTGGTTGTCCAAGTTTCTAAGCATTAAACACTTCACTGATAAGTAAGTTTAATATCGTACTTTACAACCAAGGTGTTTAAAAGGAAAATTGGTGCCAGAGCCAAGTGGTCTGCTGCCACCTTGTGGTAGCACTATGTACATAATGAATAAGGACTGTAAATCAGACAAGACAAAGAATCACTCAATAATTGGGAGGAAAACAATAACTTAAAATCTTAGGGTCTGTTTTATTCTTTTATAAACGAGTATACTAGTTACAGTATACCTAGATTATAATGTTGTTGAGCTGACCAATAAGAGATTTTAAACAAATGTATTCTAAATATTAAGATTTTTTTTGGCTTAGCATTGTTAATATACTCTTCTCCCATATATGAGTGAGAAGAAACCTCATTTGATTTTCTCTTCCTTAAGACAGTAAGCAGATGGGCAATTTGGTCAATGCCTGAAATGGGCAATGTGGTTAGTGCTTTTTTCCTTTCCCCATCCCATTGTTCCGGTTCTCTAGAATCAGGCTGGCCTATGAAGCTATCCAAGGGCTGAGTGGGGTTTTCAGAAAAGGTCATGCTCTCCAGAAGCTGCAGAATATGGGGGCCTACATGGCAAGACTCAAAGAGTCGTAAAATATGTGCCTCTCTTGCACTGCCGTGGGGGGTACATGCTGCCTCCTAGCAACCCTGTGGGACCCATGGGACTCTGAAACTGTCGCTGTGAATGGGAGCAGAAAGCCCTGTCTTTCTCTCAAGGATGGGCTGGTGGTTTCCAGCTGCTGACCTTGCAGTTTGCAGCCCAATGCACAACCACAACCCCACCAGAGCTTTTGTAGCCATTTTTAGGAGGGAGCATATGATTGAGAAGCAACGGTTTTAGAGGAAGAAGTCCAAGGTGGACCTAAGACACTGGTTAAAAACAGGGCTTCAGGAAATGGACAGAAGGCCAGATGTGATACTTCAACCAGAGGATGCAAAATGGAAGCACTTATTCATTTTTGTCAAGACATTTCTTGGCAGTGTGGTCAACCAACTGGGAGACATTTATGAACCCTCTCCCAGGGGGATGGACAGCAGAGAAGTGGGTGAAGAGAGACAGTGGTCAGACATGAAGAAAAGAAAAATTTAGAAATTATCAAGGGTTCGTGAGGGAGGGTGGAGGAAGGAGGGAAAAATGAGGAGCTGATACCAAGGCTCATGTAGAAAGAAAATGTTTGAAAATGATGATGGCAACATATGTACAGATGTGCTTGACACCATGGATATATGCATGGATTGCAATAAAGGAGCCCCAATAAAATGCTTTTAAAAAGGATTATAATATTAAAATGGATTTATTTTCAATGCTATGTATTTAATTTTAAAAAAACCAACAAAACAACCTATCACCTTCCAAGTACTCTCCATTACGCTTAATACTTCTGTCAAATCTGCGATTCCATTCTTGGAAACATGTTTCAAACTCATCTGTTTGCACGGCTGACAACACTTCCCTTATTTTTTTCTTCACTTCTTAGATGTCATCAAATTGCTGTCCTTTCGTGTCCCTCTGCATTGGTGGAAACAAAAAGAAGTCACATGGAGCGAGTTCAGGTGAGTCAGGTATGTGGGGCAAGAGAGGCATGCTATTTTTTTGGGCCCAAAACTGGTGCACTGGGATGGCCTCGTGAGCAGGTGCATTGTCGTGGTGGCAACACCAGTCTCACACCTGTCACAAATCAGGCCTTCTTTTGTCGCACACTGTTAGGTAATCTTTTCAGAACATCTAAACAGAAAGTTTGCTTAACAGTCTGACCTGGTGGATAGAACTCCAAATTCACTATGAATCGACATTTTGGGGAAGGTGACAGACATCCCGAACGAGGCTTATCACCAGTCAACATATCACCTTTTTTGAAATGAGAAAAACACTCATAAGCTTGAGTTTTTCCCACAGCACTGTGCTTGTAACCTGTGTTCAACATCACAACTGCGGCATCACACATCCATTCAACATCAAACATCTGCGACATTTTTACTGAGCAGGAAACACAATTTCACAGCCATAAACTGATCTCTGAAACTGGTCATCACACACACACACACACACACACACACACACACACACAAAACAAAAGCAAAAAGAGGTTTGCATGAAACTGCTTTTATGAAAAAATTCAGTGACCAGAGAGAACCTTCCCAGCTGTCGCCACTGGTGCCCTAACTTAGAGCTAGTTGCTCATGCTTGCCTCGTGGGTAACAATGCATACTAGGAGAGCTCCGCCAGCGGAGGTTGTTTTATTTTGTACCCCCTCATCCATTTGTGCTCATTGCAAACAAAGGTGATCCAACAGGATGTGGTCATTATCAAATATCTGACAGGCAAATTAAAGTTTGTTGAAGAAAATTAAGATTGGCTGCAGCAGTACAGGGATCTTCTTATATTCAAGCCAGATAGAGAAAACAACACAAAACAAGGGGAAATCGGTGCTGATTTGGAGCTTGGCTGATTTGGAGCTTGACTGAAAGCAGAGATTATCAAAAATATGGTTACCTGTATTTTACTTCATGTGCAAAATACCATGTGTGGATCCTAAGAAACTATGGCTAACATTACAAAGAATGAGGATCTCAGAACTGCCACAAAATTATAACTGGAGGTCGACCGATTCTTCATAGTTGTAGGTGGGACTCCAGGAGGGAAAGTGACCGCGATTGGAATGACTGAGCACACTGTAGTGGATTAGAAGGATTTACAAGGTTGGTTTAGCGCCCTCCGACCAAGGCATCAAGGTATGGCTCATAACTATGCTACTCGGGTACCCCACATTTTCTTAAGGCCACGGGCAGTTAAAGCCAAGAGGCTGTGGCTCCCGCCTCCCTGGGCTGGTTAGGCGAGCAGTCGTAATTTACTTTCAAATACACTGTGCCTGAGAGCAAGCGTTTTATGATGGTCGGGACTCAAAGGAGGCTGAATATATGTGGAGACTCAAAAGTGGATTTTGGGTTCCGACTGTAAACCTTCTGCACACTAGGACTCAGAACTTAACCTCTGAAACGGAGGCAGACCGCTTCTAAGTGATAAGAACAGATTGATTACTTCCCCTATCATTATGGAGTAGAGCCCTGGACCTTGATGCTAACCCGTTCTAGGAGCAGTCAAGTTCCGAATCAATTTTTCCCAAAATAACTGAAAATGGATTAATCCGTTATTGACCACCAAGTTTTTACCCCAACTTTGCCTTTTTAATACAAAACTGCACAGAAATTTCAAAGTAAATAAGTTCAGCGTTAAATAATATAATTTAAGTAAGAAACACAACATTAAAAAAGTGTTTAACAACTACAGTATGGCCCATACCTTGCGATGGATGAGGATCTGGATCTGTGGACAGTGGAGGTGGAGAGGAGGTGTGGAGAGAGAGTCATTGTTTGGAAGGGGAATCCCCTTCCGTAAAATCAATTGGTAGCTGCTTTTCAGGAGTGTTTTTTTTCCCCCTTCTTTGCCTTTTTTCACTAGGACTTGGCTGCTTTCTCTAACAATGACAAAACATATATCCAATGAGGTCTGCTGTTGGCATTCCCTTAACTGTTTTCTAAAAGCATTTACTAAATTATCGTCAACAAGATCGATAACACAGTTAACCAGTTCCTTACCATGATACTTTTCACAAAACTCTTGGACTTTCTCCCAATGAAGCAGCATTTCTTTGACTGCTGAAGAAGCTGACTCTCTCTGGATTTCCTCCTCTCCTCGGCCAAAATCTGCTGCCGCGCCTCTTGAAGTCCTGGAGTTCTTCGGTTGTGAGTTCAGTGCTGGCTCTTCAACCAGCTCCACAATGTCAGCAGCACTTCTTTCCTTTTTTGTTGTTGTTATTGCTAGGAGGCATTGCGTGAGTTCAGATTCAGCCGTCCGACGTACAAAACACTGCCCCGTCCTCACAGCGATTGCTTCGGTGGAGCCCATTGTAGCAGCCACGAGGCCAGCCCATCTTCTCGTGAGTCTTTCTCTTTTCCCCTGACCCTCTACTCTACCAAGCATGATGTCCTTTGCTAGGAACCAGTCCCTTCTGAGAACACGCCAACAGATGGGAGAGGAAATCTCGCCATTCTAAATCTTGCCACTCTACTTCTCCCAACAGATTTGTTTTCCCATCAATATTTTTTGCCCAAACTATGCTTCAAATATATCACTTCTTCTCCACTCTTCCTTACTCATTGTCCAGCTGTCCCAGGAATCGGAGGGGGTTGAAACCACTGTGACTTGGGCCAGGTGCACTTCAGTCTTCAGAGTAACCTCTTGAATCCTTCAAAGAGGTTTTGTGCTGCAGATTTACCCAATGCAGCCCGTCCTTTGATTCCTTGACTGCTGCTTTTGTGAGCGTGAATTGTTCTCTTTAAACCTGTAAACTGGCCCCTACTAGCCAAAAACTCATGCTCGGGACCAACTTGATCCAGGTTTGCTTTTCATAAGAACACATGCAAGGTTCGAGCCTCAGTGCATAATCGCCTCCGAACTACCATCACCAACAATTTGTTTCTCATTTATCCACACGAACAGCAATTTGTCTCCTTCATCCCGTACAGGAGAACTCTGGTTTGTCAAACTAGTAACCCCCTTAGCAACACGAGCACTTTCTATTGCCTCTCTATTCTTTAAAAATACACTTATGGTGGACACCGGCAAATTAAACTGGGACACTAAATCAGTCACACAGATGCCTCTTTTGTGCTTTTTAATAATCTCTTTTTTCAGTTTAATTGTGGTTCTTTTTCCTTTTCTGCTGGTCTGCAATGGCTTTCTTAGGACTCTTTTTTTTAAATCTAAAAACAGAACAAAAATCCACAAAAACTAAGATAATTAGAGCAAAGTGTTTGGAACACAACTGCAAAAGGTTTAAACAAGGAGTACTAACAATGCCAACGAACACTGAGTGACTCAAACATGAACTGCTTTTGTTTACAAAAATCGTGTGTCGGGTGGAATACTGATGTTCTGCTCCAGCTCCGATGCAAAATTTTCTTGACATTTTTCATCAAAATCCTATTATGCTGACTACTGATTCAGTAGAGTACCGGGGTTCTACTGTATCAGAAAAAAAGTTAAATGGAGAAAAAACAAGTTAAATGGAAAATAGCAATTTGTCATGAACTAATATCAATGTTTCCCCAGGGCTGCCTCTTGATTTGCTATGATCTTTTCCGGTTGATTTCTCATTCCCAGGAGGCACGCGAGTATTAAGCAGTAGTTCTCAAGCCTTTTGGCATCGTATTATGGTGTCACACTTATAAGGTTTATTGGGGAGCGGAAACAGAACTAAAGATCCCATTGGCAAAGTTTTAGAAGCAGGCTTTATTGAGAAGCTTGCGGGCAGGTTCAGTAACTCAGGGTATTGAGCTATTGAATACGTGCCTTGGGCAGCCTTTTTATACCCCCTGCTGGCAGGCACAGCTGGGAAGGATCGAAGCTGGGGAGGATCTGCACACATAGGGGCTTCAGCAGGGAAGAGGTCGTTAATCTTATCTGTATGTCCGGGATGGGTAGAGTGGAGCGTGCTTATCTTCAGAAAACATTCTGGCTCCGGGAATTTGGGGTTGAGCAGGGAGGTTGGTTAGAGGGAAGTCGATGAGAGGTGAATTCTAAGAGCCAAGCTGAAGGCACCGGATCCAAAATGGAGTCCCTTTTGCCAAGACCAGGCAACACTGTTCCTCACGTTTCTACTACGAATAAAATGAATAAAAAATTAATCTTCAAGCAAATGTGGTGAAGAAAGCTGATGGTGCCTGGCTATCAAAAGAGATAGTGTCTGGGGTCCTGAAGGTAAACAAGTGGCCGTCTAGCTCAGAAGCAACAAACTCCACATGGAAGAAGCACCCCAGCTTGTGTGATCACGAGGTGTCGAAGGGATCAGGTATAAGGCATCATCAGGGAAAAAAATTTTACCATAGTGAATGAAGGGGGATGTGCATAGTGGAGACCCAAGGCCCATTTGTCTGTCACTGGAGATCTCCTCCCAGAGGGGTCTAGGGGAGGAGATGAGTCAGTCAGGGTGTGATGCAGCACCGATGAAGAATACAGCTTTCCTCCAGTTCCTAAATGCTTCCTCCCCACCAATTACCATGAGCTGAATTCTACCTTGCAAGTCTGGATAGAGCAGAGGATGTAAATTGGTGCAAATAGGCGCTGGAGTCACAGGGATCCAGGGCGGATGATACCTTCAGGACCAGGGGTGTGAGGGGCAATGCTAGGAGGGTAGAGGGAGAGTGGGTTGGAAAGGGGGAACCGATTACAAGGATCTACATGTGACCTCCTCCCTGGGGGATGGACAACCGAAAAGCGGGTGAAGGTAGACATTGGACAGGGCAAGATATGACAACATAATAATTTATAAATTATCAAGGGCTCATGAGGGAGGGGGGAACGGGGAGTGGGGGGGAGAAGAGGACCTGATGCAAAGGGCTTAAGTGGAGAGCAAATGCTTTGACAATGATGTATGTATGGATTGTGATAAGAGTTGTATGAGTCCCTAATAAAATGTTAAAAAAAAAAGATAAAACTGAAAAAAAATTCAACTTCAATAGCAGATATTAAAGTGAAGATGCAATTGCCTTAAACAAAATGTTTCTAATATCCATGCATTGTTGGCTGTAAGAAAAATATAAACGTGCATATTTGTAAGGTAGAATTGGGATCATGATAGGGGGCTGGAGGGGGGAGGGAGAGGAAGCATTAAAGAACTAGAGCACTATGTATATATAACATTTCGCAGGTGCGTCTGAGGCTAGTTCGGCTGTCCAGGAGCGTCACGGGCCTCGGGCCTTCGGTGCTATGACCGAGCCTGTGTAGTCTAGACGCAAGAGGTCAAGGAACCCCGACTTTAACTCGGTGCCCCACGCCCCCAGCAAAACACCAACAATGAACAACGCCCGACTGCAGTCGTAAGGACCAATCCGCTTCTAAACCCGGGTGACACGCCCCCTCGGGCGGCAGCCCTAACGATAGAGACGAGCCACGCCTCCAACGCAAGGCTTCCTAGAGAAGCCGCGCGTACTCGGGCCGCCGGGCGCCCTAGCCTGTCGTCACTTCTGGGGCGACCGAGTTGAAGCGACTTCCGCTTTCCTTTCCCCTCTCCGCTTGGCCCCGCCTCCCGGAAGCGTCGCTCGCGCTCCGCGGGGCCCGGGTCAGGGGTGAGAGGTGGGAGGGCGGCGCGGGCCCGGTGAGAAACCGCCGCGCCTCGGCTCCGCGCTAGCGCTACTTGAAGGAACCAGGTAGGTCTCGGCTGAGGGCGCGGTCGACTTGTGCGGGCTCTCGGGGAGTCTCCGGTTTGGGGGCTCTTCTTCCCGGGCCGGCCACCGGCCATCGCCAGGTCTCGGGCCCCTGGCCCCGCGCGAGGTGGCTGGTAGCCTTTGTCGCCGCTCCGCTTTCCACCGTGCGGGCGCCTCCGGTTGCCGCCGCCTGGCCATCGGCACTGCGACGGCACAGCTGCTCTTGAGGCGAGCAGAGCGCTTTCGCAGCCATTGCGCTTCCCCGGAGCCCCGAACCCGCGCGTGACAGGTGGGGCAAATGCGATGATTAGCCAACTCCGAAGGGCAGGTGAAGCGGAAGCGCTTGGAGAACCCACTCTTTCAAGGGAGCCTCACGCCGAGCTTTAGCTTCCCAAGGGGTGCACCAACTCGTGGGAAGAGACTCTGGAAGTAGAGAAGCCGCAGGCTGGAAAAGGAGAGGTAGCGTTTCCGAGTGTCTGGCAGAATGCTACGCGCTTTCTGTGGCTGTGTCGCCCGTTCCTTAGCACAGTCTTAGGAAGTACATTCTGCTAGAACTAGTTTAGGAAGCTGAGGCCCAGACGTGACAAGCGAGGTGTGCAATGGTAATGACTGAGTGGACATCTCTCGAGCCAAGAACGCTTCAGCGCTGTGGTTACTCAGTTCGCTTTCTTCCGAATCAAACTGTACTTTCCTGGCTTGGCCATCGCAGGGAATGCAAAGAAGTAAGGGACAACGTCCTGAGATCTATTCTTGGTCTCTTCACCCCTCTCCCTCCTATTTGGAAACTTCTGTTCATAGCAGTCCAGCCCTGACTCTTCCTTCACAATTTACTTCCTTCCCAAGAAGAATTTGGGGACTGTATTGCTTGGGTGTACGTTAAATACCAATGGATATCCGTTAAAGGGCTGGCTGGGAAAATCGGCAGTTTTTGTATCAATGGGTGGTCGCATTGCAGACATTTTTTTAATTGCCCTTTTCTCTCTGTTTATCTCACCTCAATCTATGCATTTTTTCCTTCCAGGAAAGAGGCGATCTTCTTCTGACAGGATGTCTGGAATTGGCAATAAACGAGCAGCAGGAGAGCCAGGCACATCCATGCCCCCGGAGAAGAAGACAGCTGTGGAAGATTCGGGAACCACGGTGGAGACAATTAAGCTTGGTGGTGTCTCTTCGACGGTATGTGGAAACAGTGTTTCTCTCGTGATGGGAAATTCAGAATGCCCCTGAAGGAATGTAGTGGCAGGTATAAGAGGAACTAGAGCAACATCATTAAAAGCCTGGTGAGTGAGGGTCTGCAGCCAGACTGCCTCAGTTGGACCCGCAGCTCCATGACTTTTAAGCTGAATAACCATTTGGTATCTTTCTTGTACCCCTGTATCCTTGTCTGTAACATGTAATGACCTCTTTAGGTTGTGCAGCAATGATGAAAGTCTGTGTCAGGACTGACAATATTGTCTTAAAGTAATTGCCTCAGCAGTGTGTGCAGACTATTTATGGTTATTATCGAGCTAAATATTATTGCAATTAATGATGAGCAGAGAGGTGGTATCTTTGCTTTTATGTACCTGACAGTTTGATTAGACTATTATAAATGGAAAACTCGTAATGTTATATGTTGATTACATATCAAAATTAATGCATTTTCTATAGACAGGGTTCTGTCTTTTGGGGCTTAGCTACGGGAATATGATGCAAAATGTTTTAGATTTTTATAGTTTACAAAGCCACATGGATTCCTTGTTTAATGATGAGGCTGAGACTCAGAAATTTACCACCCTCTCCCTGCACAGCCCGGAGGCTAAAAGAATACTGGGAACACCCGGAGCACAGTGTCCATGAAGACAGTGCCATTTCTGAGGCCAGGCCAGACTACTGCCAAGAAGTGGTTTTGCCTCGCCATCGCCTCACAGTGTACACCTGAAGGACATCTATTCATTTAGTGCTTAGAATATCTATCGAGCATCTGCTCATTTTCAGACAGCGTGCTTTCTACTGAGAATAGACTTGGACTTAACTTTGTGGGCTTCTGTTGTAACACAAGGAGACAGCTCGTTACAATAAAGCTGGAGATGTCCTGCTCGCAGGGGTGAGCACGTAGCGTACAGTATGCACTTTCTCCAGAGGGCGCTGGGGAGGCACTGGAAGGTTTTAAGCGGCAAAGTGACCTCTCTGGCTGAGGTTTGGAGCACACTGTCGGGGAGCAAGTGCTTTAAGCAGGAGTCCATTTAGTAGAACAGTTCGCTCTTGCCCTTGCCCCAGCCCCCCAACCCCAGAGGTGGGAAACTGATGCATGATTGTGCCTCCATGTCTTGAAGCTGGCCTTGTGGAAGTGGTCAGTCCATAGTGCTTCCAGGTTCTGAAGTGAACCGGCTGAATGTAGGACTGAAAAAATGAAGAGATACCAAGGTATGTTAGAAGTGGGAGCCCTGGCAGTGGCAATGGTGCTGTCCATCATTCGTGTGCTGAAAATGGCTGGTCAGCAGGACGTGGCATGGGACACAAAAGTGTCAACTGCAGGTGGCTATTGTCCTAACTGATTATTGGGCTGGACTCTCCACGGAGGTAGTGCTGACAGGGTTTCTTGATGGATTGCATGAAGCATGTGAGAGAAAGGAGATAAGATCGCCTGAGAACTTGGGGAGGATGGAGTTTTCCATTTACTGAGCTGGGGATCCCATGAGAGGTGCTGATTTGGGGCTGGTGTGGAGGATGAATCCTGCAGGGGGGGTTGACCATGATTGTTTGAGGTAGGTAGTAGCCCTCGGATTGGATCAGCAGTTGGATCTAGTAATCTGGTTCAGGTGGGCTAAGGTTATTTCCTTGGACGTTATTGTTTGTAGGTGGTATTTTCCTAAGTGCAAGAGACTGAGGGTCTTCTCTAGGCACAGACAGATCTGTGTACCACGCTGTAGGTTTCTGCAGCGCGTTCACCTCCAGGAGATGAGAAGGAACGAGTCCAGAGATAGTGAAAGCGGGGCCTGTGGGAGAGTGGTTTCAGATGCCTGATGATGTTGAAGGTGTTTCAAGGAAGAGTTGATCGGGTGCTGCTCATGGCTTCAGTAAGGTGAGGACTGGTGATGACCGTTAGATTTAGTGCCCGGGAGTTCACTGTTGACTTAGCAAGCACAGTAATGGTGGGCAGTGGGAGCAGGACAAGGAGAGAGGACAGGAATGCAGGGAAAGAAGTGTCTTCATGTAAAAGTAGAGCAAAGAAACGGGGCAGTAGCCAGAGGGAATGTGGGCATGAGGGAAGGCTTTTGTCTGTTTTTCAAGTTAGGAAATATTACAACTTGCTTCTTTTTTGGTTGTTATGATTTGGTAGTGAGGCGAGAGTTGATGCAGCAGGAAGAGCGGACAGTTACTGATGTGATGTCCTTGGATGGGAGAAAGGGATTATAACGTAGATACAGGTGGTGGGTGGCGGCGGGGAGGTGTTGACAACCAAAAGGGAGGCAGGGATATGGGTTCATGCACGGTTGGCGGCTGTGGTTGTGGAGTTAGGTGTGAAGGTTTTCTTCTGATTGCTGTTGTGTTTTTCCCCAGTGAAATCAGAAGCATGACTTGTCTGAGAGTGAGGATGGGGGAGGAAGTTTTGGAGGTGGGAAGAGACGGGAAGGTATGAAGCAGTCTTCTGAAGAGCCAGGGACTAGAGATGTCGGGCTGCTGGGCAGCTCGGAGCACCCACTTGAGGATTGTGATCATGGACCTGAAAGTGAAGTTAGTCAGTCTGATGCCTCACTTTCCTCCTGTCACGTTCGGCTGGATGGGTTTTGTCGGCGTAGTTGGAGAGGCGGGCGCTTTCAGAGTTGGGGTTCTGGTTATCAGGCAGGTCTGATGAAGGAGCAAGCAGAGAGATGAAAGTAGATAAAGGGGGTGTCTATAATGAATTATGGAGTTTAAGTTTGGTAAAGAAGAAAGTGAGAGGAAAGATTGTAGGATGAGTGTCTTGTAGATCATAGTGGGATGGAAAATTGGTGGAACTGGGAAACTAGAGAATGAGATGGAAAAAACAGTTGGCAGTTGTGAAGAATAAGGTTTTGAAATTGCCCGGATAGAGAACGTGCAGATCCTGCTGAGAATGGGAATACTTGTAGAGTTGGTGGCTGAGGACAGTAGAGGGGATTTTGTCTGAGCATTGCCTTAGCATTGTCAACTAATCACTGGTTCAAGATGTTGGAAGGGTTCTTTACGTGGAATTTGATGGTTGGCAGAATGTGGCATGCGTCGTACTGGAGAAGGTGATAGAACAAGCCAGGCACTAGGTCCTCCACATGTGGGAAGTGACTGCACACATATATATATGCCCACAACAAGGCAGGGGCAGGTAGAGGAGAGCTAAGAGGTTCTAGGGAAGAGGATAGTCTAGAACTTCCCTTGGAGAACAAGGAATGGGAAGTCGGAATCTCGGGTTTCAGAGGTGGCGCATTTCCAGGTCAGACGGAGGTCAAAGATGTGGTTTTTGAAATGCATCGCTGAAGCCCAGGGAAGGAGATGATCACTGGAGTCAAGGCATCCAAGGAACGGACAGGCGAGGTACTAGAGGACGCAATGGTTTATCCACTGAATATTGAAGTCACTGGAGATGCTGGCAGTGATGGGGTAGACATGGAGCCCGGTACCCAGTCGTGGGTGAATGAAGGGGAGTCCTTAGGAGATTATCGTGGTGATGCGGTAGAGAGTGACCCAGCTGTATGGCCGAGCCTCCTGTGAATAGAAAAGTGATGTGGGTAGGGGTTGAAATTGCATAATGCTTGTGTTCCTCAGCCTCTCACAGACCCTTATTCCCAATCGTAGACCCATTCCTTCCTCTCACTGCACCTACTTTCTATCTACTTCAAGTGTTGTAGGATTTGAAAAGGGGGAATAACGTCACAGGATGTACCTAATGAATTAATGTGGTCTTGTTGAGTTTCATAGTAGCTTTGTCTTGATTTTTGTGTGGAGACTGATAAGATGGGTTTCCTGGGCAGGAGGAGTTAGACATCCGAACACTGCAAACCAAAAACCGCAAGCTGGCAGAAATGCTGGATCAGCGGCAGGCCATTGAAGATGAGCTCCGGGAGCACATTGAGAAGCTGGAGCGGCGACAGGCCACTGATGATGCCTCCCTACTGATTGTCAACCGCTACTGGAGTCAGGTAGCTAACAGTGCAGGCTGTGGTGTGAACGGTGAAGATCTATTTTACCCCTTTCTCCATTTCCAAAGTTGTCTCCTTCGGTTCATTAATGCTTGTGCATACCCTGTCCCAGTTTGATGAAAACATCCGTATCATCCTCAAACGCCACGGTCTGGAGCAGGGCCTGGGAGACCTGCTCACGGAGAGGAAAGCCCTTGTCGTGCCCGAGCCAGAGCCAGACTCTGACAGCAACCAGGAACGCAAAGACGACCGAGAGCGAGGTGAGTGCTGTCAGGACTCTGCCAGCTGCAGGCCAGCTGGGTGTTTTGAAGCAGAATCTTGCTTTTACAGGGAAAGGCGTCTTTCGATATTTGCAGTTTCATAATTATGGCGGGCTTCTTTTCCCCCCATGTCCGCAGGGGAAGGACAAGAGCCAGCTTTCTCTTTCCTCGCTACTTTGGCCAGCAGTTCCAGCGAGGAGATGGAGTCCCAGCTCCAGGAGCGCGTGGAGTCCTCCCGCCGAGCCGTGGCGCAGATCGTGACCGTCTACGATAAGTTGCAGGAAAAAGTGGAGCTCCTGTCCCGGAAGCTCAATAGTGGAGGTGAGGCAAGACCAGAAGTGGAGGAGGGGAGGGGCTGGAGGAGGAAGCCCTCCCCGTCATCTCTGTGCTCATCTCTGTGCTCGCGGACTTGTAGCAGGAAGCTTGCGTGCTTGCGCTTCAGGACATTCCCTGGACTTGTGTTCGTCCGCGGCCCTGTGGCGTGCTAGGACTTTATCAGTGCTTCCCATGGTGTTTGTACCGAGCCATGTGACCGCCCTGTACGAAGTTGAGGAGAGATTTTATCAGCTCCCTTGTGATGGTCTTTGATTTCAAAGAGTTGGTTTTTAATGTGCTGCTATTTTTTTGGGTTTTGGTTGTCTCTAATTCGTTTTCTGACAGAAGTTAGGTTTTAGAGTTGTTAAATGCTGTGTTTCTCTGTTTTAAAGGCAAAGTATTATATTCATGGAAAAGTAGCCATTTGAAATGAAAGCATTTGGAAAGTCACACGACTGTTCAGTACTAGTGCGGTAGTCTATATTTGTACTGTATGTGTGACAGGAAGGTTTAGCTAAGTTATATTTCTTTTAGTCATTTGTAACAAACGTTTTGCTCAAATACAAGTAAATGCCGTGATTGTATGTTTTTAAGAAATCCTGGTCTATTTGAATTGTGTTAAACATTAAGATGTTTAACTTCTGAAAGAAATGAGCTGAATGGAGTGGAGGTTGAATCATTGGCGCATGGATAGGGATTGTCCTACTTTGTAGTTTTGTTTTAAAGGCTATACTCAAAAACTCACTGCCATCAAATCCATTCTGACTCACAGTGAGAGACCCTGTAGGACAGAGCGGAGCTACTCCTCTGGTTTCTGAGAAGACACATCTTTACAGAAGCAGGAAACCTCCTCTCTCTCCTGGGGAGTACCAAACGGGCTTGACCCCCGACCCCCCTGGGCTTAGCAGCCCACCACCAGTCCACTCAGCAGAGTTAAAAGAAGCAAGCAAAAGACATGTAAACATTGGCTAGGAAAAGAATTGGGACTGACCAGTGACCTTTTTTGCTTCTTCATCAGGGTTTGTGTATTTCTGTATTAAAGAATAACAGATACTTAAGTACAAATCCGTAAAAGTCATTCCATCTCACTTGCGCAAGATAATCATAAATAATTTGGTTCGTGGCCTTCCACACTTTTGGAGTCACATATGAGCTGCGTGTCTCTGTGCTTCCAACTCCACTGTCTTGCGGTGCCCACCTCAACCCGACCGTGTTTCCCTAGTTTCCAGCCTGAACCTGGCTTCAGTGAGTGCGTACGTCATGCCGATTGAGTGACTGCGGGTCCTCCCTTTCACCTAATGTCAACAGGTCCTGTGACTGCTTCCTCCTCCGGCTCTCCTTGAATGGTTAGGTGGAAGATCCGCTTAACTCCTAGCAAGGCAGATAGTAAGCCATACACAGAGACTGTGTTAATGTTAAATGTTAACATTATTAATTACAAATGATATGAAGTAAAATAATTGCGATATCTTAAAAAAAAAACTAAAGCGAGTTGTGTGTTAAACAGTGCTTTAAATTACTCATTTTGATGGTATGCATTTTAAGGTAGGGTTTGAAAATTTAAAACATTCATTACAAACTTAAAAATAACTAAGCTGTTATTTAGAACGTAAAAGACAATGAAATGCCATTGATAAGCTGACTGCTAAGAGATACAAATAAATAAAATATCTACTACAGTGCCTTGAAGTTAGTTTTCTCCCATTTGTATATGGTCTATGATTCAAAAGACTTGCAAAATTGGCCTATTTTTCAAATCACTAAACATTTATCAAGCTGTTCTCCTTGCTTAGGATATCGAGATTGAGTGTAAAGAAGTACAATGTTGACTCATCTCTTTAAGCAAATCCTCTTCATTCTGAGTGTTTAACTGATCACAGGAAGATATAAAAGCAGATAAGAACTAGCCTGCGTCTTGGACTTGTAGGGGAGGAAGTGAGGTAACATGTTAATGTGAGGTGCCCCATTTTAAAATTCGACACTGAAGAGACTCAACTAATCCAGTTCTTCTTCCTCAGATAACCTGATAGTAGAGGAAGCGGTGCAGGAGCTGAATTCCTTCCTGGCACATGAGAACATTCGACTTCAGGAATTGACGGACCTTCTTCAGGAGAAACACCGCACTATGTCTCAGGAGGTACGTGAGCGCAAACAGAGATGACTGCTCTAGGTCACGCTGTGGCCAGCCCTGACTCAGAATTCAGAGCATTTCAAGGATTTTATCACGCTTGAAAGCTTTTTGTTACATGGAAGGGCATATAGTAGCAGCTAGTCTGAAGAAAGGTTCAGGGAAGAGAATAATGGGATGTTTTTCATTTATTTCTGTTGAAATGCCCATTTGAGTATATTAGTCTGGATGCCGAATGAACACAGTATCAAAGACTGAGTGCAGTGTGCCCGGGGTCAGCCCGAGTTGGTTGAAGTTAAGCAGAGAATGGGGCATAGATGATGGCCTAAGAACTTGTAGAAAGCAGGTTTTCAGTCCAAATTTGGGGCAAAAATAGCATGACCAAAGCTTGCCAAGATTTTGGCATTCATTCATTCTTCATTCATTCAAAATGAGCTAGATAAAGTGATAATAAATGTCCAAAGATTCTTCTGACAAACCTGACAGGCATTTTGGTTTCATTCAGAAGGATCACTTCTGAAACGTGGCCTTCCTTAGTTTACCTGCTCAGCTCGCATGTGAACTAGTGCTTAGCACTTCGACACTTGATGAGTATTGTTGCTAATGGTCAAATCATAACCATTTCAGTGCCAAGGAAGAGCGATCCCGAGTTGAGTGGCTTGGTCTAAAGGTACACAGCCAGAAAGTGACTGAGCTGTGGGCTTGAATGCAATTTTGTCTTAGCTTCAAGCACACATTCTTTGCTACCACCATGCTTCTTCCTAGTGCTAGTGCAGAGCTCTTGGTGGGCTGGTGGCAGGAAGTTTATCTAGGGTGTTGGTTGATGAACGAGGATTCTGAGACATAGCACAGTTGCTGCCAAGATGGAAAGGGCTTTCTTTTCTAGCCGTTCCTTAAGCTCAGCAGTACTAAGCTGGAGGGACATATTGTTTTGCTTAACCAGACTGAAGCCCAAGATTATGCTCGTGCTGACTCTTGGTGCTGCCAGTCACCCGGTGCTCAGCTGTGCTGTCCACTGGGACACCTGCACATGGCCTCGCCAGCACACCATTCTCGCACTAGTCAAACTTCTAAATTGAGTTCAATACTGTTGACTATTTTTTCCTAGAAAATAAGCATCCCACCAGCACCGGGCAGAACCGACCTGGCCTTTCTAGTACAGATCCAGAAGTTAGGCCATGTCATTTCCACTGGGTCATAAAGTTGACCCACATTCAAGACATGGGGCCTATAATTTGGGGATGAGGTCATATGGCCAATATAAAGGGTACATGTAGATTAATCTGAACATGTAACAATATCATGATTGAAATACTAAATTGCTTTAGTTATATAATCCCCAAGTAAATGGAGAACAACAGAGGTTTTTAAATGTTTGCGTAGTCCTGATGCTAGACTGTTCCAGCATCATCTGAAAAGGGAGAATAGAAGTTTTCCTTTTGTTCTACATGGAATATCACTTGTGAGAATGTGGGGAGCAGGGGCAGGGGATAAAGACAGCTTGTAATATACATTTATCTTTGCTGATATTTGGCAACACGACGAGATTATCTTTTGTCTTTTTTTTTAAGTACACATTTTCTAGTGGTCTTCCTTACAGAAGAATGGATAGACTGACAGTTTTATGATTGTAGCTGACCCAGGACTCTGAAAGAATCCGTGACTTCATTTTTGTAGCGGGTGAAGAGGAGCCCTGGTGGCGTAGTGGGTTATGCACTGCGCTGCTCACGGCAAGGTCAGCAGTTTGAAACCTTCAGCCAGTCCTTGGGGGAAAGATGACCCTTTGTGCTCCTGTAAAAACCTATTGGCAGTCTGAGAAACCCTCCGGGGCGGCTCTGCTCTGTCCTGCAGTGCTGCTAGGCGTCAATGTGCTCGATGGCAGCGACATTTTTGAAAGGATGAAGTTTCCTTTGTTTAAATCTTTTCTTCCTTGACACAAAATTCATTGCCTTCGAGTCGGTTCTAACTCATAGAGGCCCTGGAGGACAGGGTAGAACTGCCCCCGTGAGTTTCTGAGATGGACTCTTTAAAGAGGAGAGGCCTCTTCTTCCCCTAGGCAGGGAGCAACAGCTGGTGACCGCCCGGCTAGCTGCCCATCATGAAACCACTACGCCACGAGGGCTCTTCGTGACATAAGCGAGGGCCAATTTTGTGGGATTTGGGACTTTAGCTAGTGATAGAAAGCATACCTTTCGAACTTGGTCGTTTATTTCTCTAATCTGTTGCATGTTTTTGTAGTTCTCCAAGTTGCAGAGTAAAGTGGAGATGGCTGAGTCGCGGGTGTCTGTCCTGGAGTCCATGATTGATGACCTACAGTGGGATATTGACAAAATTCGAAAGCGAGAGCAGCGACTCAACCGGCACTTAGCAGAAGTCCTAGAACGGGCAAGTGCTGTTTTCCTCCTGGTATAGCGGTCAGACTTAAGCGTCTCCTTAGGAAGTATAATGTGGGCAGTGTTGCTTAGAGAAGGAAACGGACTTCTTTGAAAGTATTTGGTTAAGCAGACGAAAATCTTAAGGTTTCTCACTACAGAATCTTGTTTCTTTGGTAGGTGAACTCCAAAGGCTATAAAGTGTACGGAGCTGGGAGCAGCCTCTATGGGGGCACCATCACCATCAATGCCCGGAAGGTAAACTCATCGATTGCCTCAGGAAACCGTTATTTGAGCTGCTCTCTGGGCCTGGGGCCAGGGGCTTAAGATTATCAAGTGGCCAAGTAGGGCTTTTCTAGAAGAGGGAATCAGTGAACATTGGAAGCTTAGAAGTGGGAAGGATTTAAGATTTCTTTTCATACTCTCATGTTACTATTTCCTGTTTCTCTCTAGTTTGAGGAAATGAATGCTGAACTTGAAGAAAATAAGGAGTTGGCCCAGAACCGTCATTGTGAGCTGGAGAAACTTCGGCAGGACTTTGAGGAGGTTAATACACAAAATGAAAAGCTGAAGGTAGGAAAGATATACCTGAAGGGCAGTAAAACTAAACTCAACTGATCGACTCACATACCTGCTTGTGAACCCTCATCGTATGAGAGAGAGGAAAAATGCAGGCTTTGTTTGTATGTCTTTTTATTGACAGTACGGATTTGATGTTTTGTTTCATTTTATTATTTGTACTCTGACTTGCTCCAAAGAAGATTTTTTAAATCGTTTTATTGACCAAAGAAGGTTTAAAACAACTTACAAAGATGTACAGCTTAAGAGGCAATGCTCAAACAGAACAAACTGAATGGTTTTAAATTAAGAAAGGTGTATGTCGGCCTTGTACCCTTTCACGGTACGAACTCCGGCTGTGTGCTGAGCAGATAATCTGAGAGGCGGGGCTGTGTGATGGACACCGCTTCAGGGTTGTGGGACAGCCTGCTTCCTGAAGAGTGAAGGGGACTTGAGCTTACTGCAGCCTTCATTAGGGGTCACACCTCAATGGAGAGAGAACAAAAATCTGCACAACCTGATCAATGGGGAAAAGATTGGGATTGTCAAGGATTTCATTTTACTTAGATCCACAGTCCATGCTAATGGAAGCAGCATTCAGACATGAAAGGATACATTCCACGGGGAAAATCTGCTGCCCAAGACGTCTTTAAAGTGTTAAAGAGCAAAAATGTCGCTTTGAAGACTAAGGTGGGCCTGACTGAAACTACGTGTTTCCATCGTGTCATATGCATCTGAAGGTCGGAGTGAGGAAGGGAGCCTAGGGAAGACTGGCGCACTTGAATGGTGGTGATCAGAAAGCACACTGCATACAGCACAGCCGGCCGGAAGAACACACCTCTGCGTGCAGGCAGTGCGGCCAGAACGGAGGCTGGGAGACTTGTTCCGTGCACTTTGGCCATATTATCAGGGTGAGCCCACCCCTGCAGAGGGCGCAATTGGTAAAGTAGGCGGTCAGTGAGAAAGAGGAAGACCCCAGTGAGGTGGATTGATAGTGGCTGTGCCCATGGACTTAAACACGGGAACTGCTGTACAGATGGGCAGGACTGGGCAGTGTTTTGTTCTCTTGTACCCAGCGGAAAGCTATGCATCGGAACTGACTGGTGACACTTAACAGCAGCAGCAAGAGCAGTAAAGAAATACTCAAGGCACTGTAACTTAGAAGTTGTTAAGAAAAATGAGGGGTAGAGTTAACTCGGTTGAAGATCTGAAATAGGTTGAAAAAATACAGTCTTGCCAACAAGATGCTCATGGGAAGCATGCGTGCACATCCTGTGGGAGTCTTGCTCATTCGCGTGTCAGCCCCTGCCAGCGATTCCTAGCAGGCAGGACAGAGAGACACGGGATCAGTGAGCCCACCCGTTCCCAGCACGCCCAGCAAGCAGCGTGTTCTCCCTGTTGTTGTGGGAAGGAAGCGGGTCCTGGGATCTCGCCATCCCTGCTTCCAACATAGCCAGCTGCCTTTTATAATTTGATTTGTTTCCAGGGAAGTCTCTGAATAAAAATGTTTGACTTTGAGAACAACAACAACAAAACCTGGAGTTAAATTAATTAAGGCATTTGAATATTTAAAGCAAAACAGTTACTTAGGAAAGCGTAAAATGTACATCCTGACAGATTTCACAGTGTTCTTCTCATTCCTCTCTGTTTATAGGTTACGGCATCCTGCAAAAATACATATCAATTAAAAGAATTCCTTAAGGAAGATTACTATGTATCCAATATCACCTGTCTTTCTTTTTCTGTAATACACATAAACATCAGACCACCCAGGCCCATAGCTGTGAATTGCAGCTGCGGGCGCTGTGTGTGGGTGATGGACGGTGATGGCTAGGCTAGCCGCTCTGCTGATGGACCTACAGCGTGCCTCTAGCAAATCAGAAACACCCCTTTTCTCGAGATGAGAAACAGAAGAGAGGGAAATGTGCATCAGACATCACTCCCTCTCTGGTGGTCTGATACTATCTGGGGCAAATCTTACGTAACTAGAGGAATGGCAGGCGGTCCTTCATAGAGCTAGGCCTTCAAAAATGATGTAAGTCCAAGGTTTTCTTTGCCGTCTAGCGTCCGGGCACTGGCGCTAAGTTCCGCTCTGCCTTTCTGCCCTTCGGCCCTCAGTTGGACTTAGGGAGCGCGGTGGAGGAGGTGGTGAAGGAGACGCCCGAGTACCGCTGCATGCAGTCTCAGTTCTCCGTCCTGTATAACGAGAGCCTGCAGTTGAAAGCACACCTGGACGAGGCTCGCACCCTGCTGCACGGCACCAGGGGCACCCACCAGCGCCAGGTGGAGCTCATTGAGGTAACGTCTTTGCTCTGTCTGATGTAGGTGAGTTTTTCTGCCTCAGAGATTTCACTCTCTTGGGTTCCGTTTCTCTCTCGTTCATTCAACAACGTTCATAGAGTGACCGCGTGTCTCTACATTGCTGGGGGCTGGGCGTAAAAGATGGGAGAACAGAGGTCCTGCCCTCCAGGATCTTAGGGTGTAGTGGGGATGAAGGTGTCCCTCAAAGGGCAGTGTGGTGGAGTGGAGACACTGCAGAAGGTGCAGCGATCCAGGAAAGGGGTCTGATTTAGCTGTGGAGTTTTCCTGATTGCACTGCAGGGACCGAAGGCTGGGTTTAAGGTGAAATGGAAATGGACGCTGCCTGGTAGCTGGAATTGGAAAGGGCGTTCTTAGTAGTGAGAACAGTGCGTGTAAAAATGTGGGAAAGCGTGACACATACTTGTCTGCTGAAGCCTTATGCACATGGGGGAAAGCTGCATGGAGACCATGCCACTACTTACGTGCCGGTAGAGCTTGTAATGACTTGTGTAGACCTCTCTTTGGGTTTTTTAGAGGCCGACTCCTATTAGTCATTGATTTAGTCCAGTATACCCCCTACTTCTGAAGGTAATGTTTGATAGTAAGCCGCTTCACAGATGTCTATGCGTTGAAGTTAATCTGACGTGGTGACGTGCTTATGTACTACTTGTGTGGTTTAGTTCTCCAACTCAGTTGTTAACATGCTCCAAGCTAGCGTCCGTTTCCTTTATTTATTAAGTATCCTGCCAGTTCCCAACAAAGTATTTGGTAGCTGGCTGGTGCTCATTAATTGTTGATTGAATCAGAACATTTTCAGAATGATCGCTCTGTCTCTTGCCTCTTCCTTCCCCCTTTCTATCCCCGGTCAGGTTGAATTTAGAATGTGATGGATTTCCACACTTTGATAAGAGTTTCTGACTGGTTCCCTTCTCTGTGTAGCGAGATGAGGTTAGTCTTCATAAGAAGCTGAGGACGGAAGTGATCCAGCTCGAAGATACCCTGGCCCAGGTCCGCAAGGAGTATGAAATGCTGCGGATCGAATTTGAGCAGACACTCGCTGCCAATGAGCAAGCAGGTAGGCTTACTCGGCCCCACCCAGCAGTGCTTTCCTTGGAAGACATAATCGGAGCTCAGAATTTCCAAAGCCCTTAAGTCTAATCCTGTCATTCATTTTGGTTCAGTCTAGGGCCTCGTTTTAACTCAGGTTGACCCATTGTGTTTTCATTTTCTGAGTGGAATCTTTCTGGTTCCTGACATGCCCTGCACTTTGTCTCCTTGTGCCTTTGCCATGCTCACAGTCCCTCATGCCACTGCTGTTGCTGTGTTTAAGGCCCCATCAACCGGGAGATGCGCCATCTCATCAGTAGTCTCCAGAATCACAATCACCAGCTGAAAGGGGAGGTCCTGCGATACAAACGGAAGTTGAGAGAAGCCCAGTCGGACTTGAACAAGGTAACCAGAGGAGCACAGTCCATGTCACAGCCCTCCCCCTGCACCCACAGGACATAGCCACCCACAGATACCAGATCCTCGGATGCTCAAGTCCCTGATATGAAGTGGTGTAATGTTTGCACATAACCTACGCACACCCTCCTGTACTCTTTAAGTCATCTCTCGGTTATGTGTGAAGCCTTAGCCCCATGGAAAGGCTATGGAAAAACCCTTTTTGCTCCCTCTTAGCTTTAGAAGGCTTGCCTTGAGCACCTAATTGGTGGGTTGAATCTGCGGGTGTGGAACCTCTGGATCTGTAGGTCGACTGTGTGTGCTTTTCTTCAGTTGGAAAAGCATTCATGGGTAGGGAAAGCTCTCCGGACCCTGCACGTTCTAGGCATCTGTTCCGTTTTGCCCCCCACGTCCCAGACACGTCTTCGCAGTGGCAGCGCCCTCCTGCAGTCCCAGTCGAGTACCGAGGACCCCAAGGACGAACCTGCCGAGCTGAAACCGGATCCCGAGGAGGCATCCACCCAGTCCTCGGCATCGAAGGCTTCTCAGGAGGAAGTCAGTGACGTCAAATCCAAACGGGATGAAGAGGAGCGAGAACGGGAACGCAAGGAGAAAGAAAGGGAGCGGGAAAAGGAGCGAGAACGGGAGAAGGAAAAGGAGAGAGAACGAGAAAAGCAGAAACTGAAAGAGTCGGATAAAGAGCGAGACTGTGCCAAGGATAAAGAGAAAGGGAAGCATGACGACGGAAGGAGAAAGGAGGCAGAAGTTCTCAAGCAATTGAAGGTGGAACTCAAGTAAGAGCAATAGTTACAGTATCTGTGTCTGACCCCAAAGCTAAGGCTCCGTCGGACATCATGCAGGCAGGCATTGTTCATGAGGTCTGATTATTGTAAGGAATACTTTGATGAAAATGTGTAATGCTTTAGGTACAACTAATGTGGCCCTAACTTTTCATCAATTTTACAGCCAAAATAGCCTACATAGCTATTCTGTGGCCTGTTTTAGGGGTCAGATATCAGTCAAGCCATGACAGTAGCCTTTTTCTTCATGAGTCCAAATTAAAGGAAAGGTGTTAAGATTGTAAGTAACATTTGTGAAAATTAAGTTCTGCTACTTAGGGGATTTGGACAGATGACTGGCATTGTAACTATAGTTTCATTATGCTTAGTGGAGTATGTAATTTGAACAATAACTGATCTGTTTGTTTGGAAATTAACTAGTTTGTGTGCATGCCAGATGATTTTAAGAACTATTTAAGGAGTTTACTGTGATAGGCCTTGAAACAGTACCTTTGTCCAATTTCACGTGGTGTTCCTTCTGTGTAATTAATAACTTCTCTGATAGAAGTGGTTAGGTTCAGTACTTATTGCTCCCCAGGTTTCATGGTTGTCTCTTGATGGATCTCTGAATTTGGAGGACCACTGTGTTGGAAACACCTGAATTCCTCTATCTGTTTCAAAGTTTAGGAAAATTGCATCCTTGCCGTCTGACCAGAGGAACTAAATGGTGCCCACCTACCATTACTGAACATTTTGATCAAAGATTCTAGAAGAGTCTTGATCAAAAGCGGGGAAATGCATAACAATCTCAGACGAGATTGAGCACATTCAGGGTGGTATGGCCGTAGACGATGCATAACAATTTCACATTCTCATGGATTCTAAACTCTTGGGAGCCATGATGTGAGGATGAATTGCTGAAACGATTGTACTAAGATACTCTTTAAAATTAAAGCCAAAACCGTCCCCTGAAGTCTTAAAAGCAAACAGTAGTTTTAGCTCATAGGTCTGCCTTCAGCATTGTGATCTCTTAAGATCTCTCCGTGTGGGACCAGTGGTGACTCGAAAGGTTAGATAGGAACTGTAGTCAGCAGTGAACGCACGTTAACGAGGGAGGAACAGCTTAGAGAAGAGAGCAGAACAGAATCATTCTCTATGAATTATCTGTGTAAAAATGCCTGAATTGGGGCATGCTTTGTTACGTATCTTCTCAGCACCGATAGGAAAATACAATTTACAGCTTAAAAAAAAGATTACAGGCTAGACAATCTATAGGACGGTTTCTCTTTGTCACATGAGGTTGCTATGAGTCTTGATGGCACTTAGTAATAACAGAAATATAGATTTGATAGTTTAGTAAAAGCTGCAGTTTTCATCTTCATCTGATGGTTAATCAGATAACTACCATATTTAGGATTAGCAATATAATTTTAAACTTTAAAATTTTTCCCTTGCTCTTTTTAAGGGAGAAAACCAATTTTTTTCCAAGTGTTGTATCAGAATTATCTGATGATGATTTAATTGAAATAGGTTCCTCATGCATCTCCCGATAGCTTAGTTTCTAATAGTGAAGCCTAGAAATTTGCCTATTTATTATGATGGTTATTTTATAATTGTTGAAGAACTTTAAGGGAGAAATGATTTCTAGTGTTGAATATCCAGAAGTTGGTCTATGCAAATGTTTCATCTTTTAGTTGTGTGTTACAAAGTATACAACAGTTTTAAATCTGTGTGATTCTCAGTTTCCTTGGGCTGGGGGCACCCTTTGTTTTACCATCATCCTGTTCCCCTCCCCTGTCCGCTCCACCCCACACCTCATCACAGGAAGGTTCAGGAGAGCCAGAAGGAGATGAAGCTCCTACTGGATATGTACCGTTCTGCGCCCAAAGAACAGAGAGACAAAGTGCAGCTGATGGCGGCGGAGAAGAAGTCGAAGTCAGAGGTATTCTAGTCTGGTTTTACTTGTTATTCTTGTTAAAATCTCACATGCGGGTTTTTGGGTTGTTTTTTGTTTTTGAACTTCTGAAGGTTATTGTTTCTTTTTCAAGTTAGTATTTAACTCAACATTTTCTGCTCCTTCCAAGACTAAGGAATTTTCAGATTCTCCATAAGATATAATGACTGGGCACAGGGCTAGCTTTTCCAAGTCTTTTATTATCTTCTCTGCATTCAACTAGTGCTGTAGTGATTCTCTTCTTATGATTACTTTTTGGGAGGGATGTCTTATACTCACTCTTAAACTAGGGGCCAAGGTACCCCACTAACGTAAAGATACGTTTTTCCGTGCATTCTTACTCAAAACCATCGCCTCTGGAAGCATGAGCTGAAGTGTTGTTAAAACAGTGCTTTTATGTTGCAGATTAATGAGCATGTTAATTATCCTTTCTACAACACTGTAAAGGTTCTTTTGGTGTTTGGGTCATCACGGTATTAAGTTTTGAAATTGTAACAATTGTCTTCATTTTCTATAATTTTTTCTTCCTGTAGTTGGAAGATCTAAGGCAAAGACTCAAGGATCTAGAGGACAAGGAGAAAAAAGAGAACAAGAAAATGGCCGATGAGGATGCCTTGAGGAAGATCCGGGCAGTGGAGGAGCAGATAGAATACCTGCAGAAGAAGCTGGCCATGGCCAAGCAGGTGAGTCCACGGCCCTGGCGTTTTAACAGTATGAAGTGACTGCCACTGAAATTGGTTCTTCGGTTCCAGGCTTAAAATTTTTTTATCAGTATTTTTCTCCTATGGGTTTTCTTGATTGCTGACATTGAACTCTTCATTTTTGTGAGGCAGGAACTTTATTTTGAAAGGATGGCCAGTTCCAAAACGGTGCTTTGTGGGCTTTATCCTGTCCCCGCGGAAGTCAGGGGACGTATTGTAGTGTCGTCGTTAGGGGCCGCCGAGCAAGTCCTGGCTCATGGCAGCACTATGTACACCAGAACGAAGCACTGCCCAGCCCTGTGCCATCTTCACAACTGTGGGTGAATTCGAACCGCCAACAGTTCCATTAGCAGCCAAGCAAGCACGTAACCATTGTGCCACCAGGGTCCCTACAGTTTCTGAATGAACCCGGGGAAATGATCTGTGCTTATGTTTTTTGGAGTCAGAAATAAGTTGACTCTTTTTCGAACCCCTCCCGTGCGATTGAAACGAAGGGTTTGTTCTCCTGGTTGTAGGAGGAAGAAGCTCTCCTATCGGAGATGGACGTCACCGGGCAGGCCTTCGAAGATATGCAGGAGCAAAACATCCGATTGATGCAGCAGTTGCGAGAGAAGGATGATGCCAACTTCAAGCTCATGTCAGAGCGTATCAAGTCCAATCAGATACACAAATTGCTTAAAGAGGAGAAGGAGGAGCTGGCAGACCAGGTTTTGACTCTGAAGACTCAGGTAATTGGGAGGAGCAGAACTTTCCCTTCTGATAAATCAGAGTGCTTTTTCCATGAAGATACAGGTATAAAAATGATGGTTGTGATATTGCTTAAATAACCACCCCCAAACAACTGCTATCAAGCCAATTCTGACTCATGGATCCTTTAAGGCAGCAGTTCTCAACCTGTGGGTCGTGACCCCTCGAGTTGTCCGATTCATAGCAGTAGCAAAATGACAGTTATAAAGTAGCAATGAAAATAATTTTATGGTTGGGGGTCACCACAACATTAGGAACTGTGTGAGAGGGTCGCAGCACTAGAAAGGTAGAGAACCACTGCTTTATGGCATAGTTTCTGAAACTTACTTGGCTTACTGCCTCCTTTTCAGAACAAATAAAAATGACTTGGTGTCCCTCTGGCAATTAAAAACGTTTGTACTGTAGCCCATAATCCAGGATAAAGTGTAGGTCACGGAGTCTGCAGCCCGCTGGAGCATGCCAGTGCCCTGCAGGGGTGGGTTTGCTCCTGAGGCTGCAGAGCTTGAGGGAAGCAGGCGCCGCATCTTTCTCCCTCAGCGTGACCAGTGGGTTTAAATCGCCGACCTTTGGGGGTCGCCGCCAGTGCCACAAACACTGTGCCATCAGGGCGCCTCTTTATTTGTAGTGTGTCCAGGCTGACTAGAGAAACAAATTCCTAGACTTTCACATGTGTCCAAGAAAGAGCTTTATATCAGAGAGCATTTGTATGTTGAGGAAACATCCCAGTCCAGCTCAGGTCTCTAAGACAATATTATCCCACATGTCAGATGCTCGTCCATAAATTCTTGTTTAGACTCGTGCAGCACATGCAGTGATGCTGAATGCAGGGAGATCACAGGCCGGTGGGTAGAAGGTCTTGCGGATCTCGTGGCTGTGGAAGCGTCTCAACGCTGGTGCATTGTCTCCTCCTGCTCTCTTGTTCTGAGTGTTACACAGCCGGAAAGGGAAGGCAGAGAGAGTGGGTCTGGCCTCCAGTGAGCTATTTATCTCCATTGTACCCCCAAATGAGGCCCCCAAGCTGCGACCTTATTGACAAACTAGACTCCACCCCTTCACTCAAGCTGACAGGAGATTATGCAACTGCCTCATGTAGTGTGGTGAAAATTACTGCAAAATAAAATGTCCACCATTCGTGCACTCGTTAAGTAAAGTGTACGGCCCTACAGAGGAGGATCATGGAGCCCTGGTGACATAGCAGTTACAGGTTGGACTGCTAACCTTCAGATCAGCAGTTCAAAACCAGCAGCCGCTCTGAGGGAGAAAGACAAGGCTTTCTAGGCCTGTAAAGAGTTCCGGTCTCGGAAACCCACAGAGGCAGTTCTATCCTGTGCTGCAGGGCTGCGCTGAGTCAGAATCAGCTTGATGCTAGTGGGTTGCTTTTCTGTTTTCTTGTCTGAGTTTGGTTAAAACAGATATACTGTTACTATGGGAAAGTATCGATAGCATCATTAAGTTATTTGTTTTATGATCTCTCATATTTGTACGAGTGTGTTGTGTAGAAAGTTGCTGGAAGGCTACCTGAGAAATTGTCAGTGTTCACAGGATTTTAGGGTAGGAGTTTGTGGTGTGGGATTAGGAACGGGCTGTACTTTTGAGGTTCTACTTTGTGCATAAAGTTCAAATAGAACCTCTAGCCATTCAGAAAGAGAGACTTGAACTTTTGTTTGAACTGTAACAGCCCACTATGAATTGCCAGGCTTTAAGGAGTCAGTCACTGGAATTTCTGTCTAATAAATAGCATTTTCTCTGTTTGTTTGTTTTTTTTTTAATTAGGGGAAGATTTCTTTTTCAGCAGTTTCCAAAGCAGCTTTTAATTGTGGCTTGCATGTGTTTTGAAGTGTTGTGGGTAAAGTCAGTCGTAGTTTGTCGGCATGTGGAGTCATAGCGTAGCAGTCTTACTGTTTTCCTTCGCGCGTGTGAGAAGCTGGCGTTTCGTTCAAGGTGGACGCACAGCTGCAGGTGGTCAGGAAGCTGGAAGAGAAGGAGCACCTGCTGCAGAGCAACATCGGCACCGGGGAGAAGGAGCTGGGCCTCCGGACTCAAGCCTTAGAGATGAACAAACGCAAGGTACGCGGCACTGCTGGCTGGGAGGTCGGCCCGCAGTGAGGACACATCAGCACACGGGTATGGCGTCTTCCCGTGGCCCTGGGTTAAGACTGCCGCTGGAAGGAAATGGGTGTCAGGAGGTGATGGCGCGGGCACGTCTCTCGTAGGCACTGGAAGCAGCCCAGCTTGCAGATGACCTCAAAGCACAACTGGAAATGGCTCAGAAGAAGCTTCACGATTTTCAGGAGGAGATCGTGGAGAATAGTGTCACCAAAGAAAAGGACATGTTCAATTTCAAACGTGCCCAGGCAAGAGCAATGGCCTTTTTCTTTACATTTTGTCTTTTTGGCATTTCCTGAGCTTTGATGTGCTCCATGATACAAAAGAATACTGTGTGACGTGTGTCTGTCATTAGACTATTTGTTTCTAGAGGAAAGAGAGAGACTCTTCTTAATCCCCTAAACGTATGGCAGTTGTTTACTAAATGAAGGGAAGAGTGGATTGTGGGCAAGGTAGCAGTGTAACAAGAGTAGAGGTTTTTTGTGTTGAATAAGTTCGCTACCTTTTGAATGTCAGTTATTTTTCACATTGCCTTTTAATTCTTATTCCTAAGTCTGAATTATTTGAATCACATCTACCCTCAGGCTAAAAAGCTAGTTACCTTAAAATAAAATGACCGATTGGGTTGTTTCAAATTCAACCTTTCTGAACTCTTAGGCGCCAGTTTCACAAGACTGCATTGGGGAGAGTTTCATAGAGCTCTGCTTTTGAGACAGGATTATGGTTGCCGTTCTGAAACAAAGCATCTTCCTAAAGGCTAGCTGGATGTGCCAGGGCAGAGCCTGGCCGTGGTCGTGGGTATTGCCCTCAGAAATGGCAGGGAGTAAGGAAGTGTGTTCAATGGCTGTGGTGCTTCCCTGTTACAGGAGGACATCTCTAGACTTCGACGGAAGCTGGAGACCACTAAGAAACCAGACAACGTGCCCAAGTGTGATGAGATTCTGATGGAGGAGATTAAGGAATACAAGGTTAGAAAACTGCCCCTCTCATTTCCTTGTGTTCCTTGTCAAGGCTTGAAGGGGCCAGCTCATAAACTGAGAGACTACGTGCTCACCTTTTTTTCCATGTAGGTCATCAGAGACTGGGGTGTTTCTTAGGAGACTAAGGGGCTGGGTGGGGAGATGGTACTCTGGAGATCTTGGCAGGAGGTTTTTTCCTTGCTGGTTTGCTTGTGTGTGAGACCTATCGGCACATGAACCTATGTGGCTCCAACTCTGGCCGTTTGCTGTTTCAGGCACGCCTCACCTGCCCCTGCTGCAACATGCGTAAAAAGGATGCGGTGCTTACCAAGTGCTTTCACGTTTTCTGCTTCGAGTGTGTGAAGACCCGCTACGACACCCGCCAGCGCAAATGCCCCAAGTGTAATGCTGCGTTTGGTGCCAATGACTTCCATCGCATCTACATCGGCTGATCCACGTCAAGAGGAGGAGAGAGGCTGGCTAGACAGGCACTTATTCATTCACTACCAACCCTCTACCTCTTTCCTCATGACTGTCACCTGCTCTGCAGACTGCACCTCCGGGGCCCCCTCTGATAGCTGGTGGCTCTCGAGGATAGGGCTGGAAAATGCAAGACTTGGCTTCATGATGAAGTAGAAACAAACAACTCTTTCTTGTCTTCCCTGCCGGCTTTGTCTTTTTCCTGCCTTTAGACATCAGCATTGTCCTGCTCCGGGCCCCCGTGTGGCCCAGCTTGTCCATTCTTCCCAAATAAGTCACAATGGGGTCTTTGACTTGGAACAGGGGGCAGAGAAGAGGGGAACACTGCTGTTTGGGAGAGGAGTCTTTTAGAAATAAATTACCTGTGGGCACAACCTTTCCTTGGCTCGGTTAGTGAACTTTTTTGTGAAGTTGGATTATAAAGGGAGGCGAGTGTGCTACTCTTGCCTGGATGGGTTGAGGCCTTAATGAAATGACATCCATTCAATCCATTTCCATTCTCTAGGGAGTTAACTGATGATCAGCTGGCTTCCTTGTGAAACGTTACTGAGGTTTTGAATGTTTGGTTCATTAAAGACATAAGTTGCGTGAGGTCAGAGACATAGTTTCAAATCACATAGCTTTTTTTTTTTTAACCTTCGAATGAATCAAGATCAGAAAGGAGACAGGACTGGATGGTGGTGATGAGACCTGGTCCCGTGGAACTTGACACAGAGAGGCTGTGGTGAGCTATGTGGCTCTGTCTCTCCTCTGGACAAGAGTTTGATCCAGAGGGTCCTCTGTCACAACTCTGCATTTCACAAACGTCCATTAAAGCAGAATTCAGTTTGTGTTTGTAGTTCTTTCTGTATTTATATATATATTTTGAAACTTGTCATTTTAGGTATAATTGCTCCTCAAAAGATTGCTTAGTTCGTCTACTCAGTTGTCTTCCCTAGTTCACTATAGGGCTGAGAGATTGAGATTTCTTCTCCAGGGTGTGCAATGCTGCCTAGAGTTCGTGGATTATACATTTTGATAGCAGACTGTAAGCCAAGCGGTTTTAATAAGCCCCTGGTAGGTGTACATTTTCTTGGTTACCACTTGTCCTAGAAGATGGACAACGACCAATTTCATGTCCCCATCTAGTATCAGTAGTATGCTTTCTACAGAATCATATGGTCTGGTTGAGAAATGCGATCTGGTCTACCTGGGGAATGTTAAAAAGCAGAAGTCATCAAGAGGGCATGGGTGCCTTACTTCCCCTCTGCCTCCCTTTCCTCCCCACCTCCACCGAACCATCCTGAGGCTAGGGCCTGTTCCTGTGCCTGCTGCTTGCCAGGGCTCATGGTCTGGCCATCTCCCCGTTTGGAGGAAGCCACTGTATCATGGGACACTGGGTGTCGTGAACACTCCTCCAGTTGGAAAGAGCAGAGAACCTTTAGTGCCAGACCTGCTCTTGGTCCAGGCACCCCAGTAAGCTCCCAAAGTCATGTTTGGAGAATGACCAAAAATAAGTTTTTATTTTGGGGCAATTAGTCTTCTCTGACTGCAAAAGAAGTCAGTGAAGCAAAGCTCCCTAAATGGCATGTGAGGTGTCATTTAGGATGTTTGTACATTATCCATGTATGCTCCTTTCAGAGCTTTAAAAGAATTTGGAGCCTTGCAAATCCCACAAAAGTTAACTGTTGCTTTGGATCCTAGCAATTACAACGAATTCATATATATGTATGTATATATATATATATATATATATATATATATTTTAAGTAATGTTTATTAATACTGACTTCAACACTTGAGATGTTGTAGGGAAACCACTTGTATTTTCCTACAAGGTGGTGTTACCTTGGAAACAATCACCTGTGTGCTTCTAGACCCAGAGGGATACTCTGCTGGCAGGACGCTGGTTTCGGATCTCACCAATTCCCTCGGCGTGTTCTTGTGTGCCAGGCCCCGCCCAAGGATTCTCAACTGTGCAATATGCCCAGGATTCAGTGGTCCTGCCGAAGTTTTGACTATTTCTGGACACAAACTCTACTTCACGATGACAGCTACATGGAGGGTAAGCAGGCAATTGGTGGGCTGCATGGGTGCTGGATGAGGTTCAGAGAATAGCACATTGCTGCCTGGGATCACTGGGCCTCCATCTGTGGCGTCACGAAGGAAACGCGGGCTTCACATGGGGGTTTCCACCCACGTTTGTCTTCTTCCTAACTTTAGCTACTGCGGTGCTTTCCCTAGGGCACTTCACAAATACCAGCATGAGGATAGGGAAGAGAGCCTGTCTTCACGATCTCCCCGACCCAGTGTCTAGCAGAGGGCCCGGCACCCGCCGTCCAGTACAGACCCGCATGATTCTGTGAAGGCCTGGCCATGCTTCCCCTGCTTCAGAGTTTGTCTTCCAGGCCCAGCTTGTGAAGTCGTCCCTTGTTTGTTTTTTTCCAAAGTGGCAACAACTTGTCCTGGTACATTAGTCACTCTTCAGATACTGATTATCCGAAAATACGACAATTTCAGATTTCATTTGGTGCATTCTGAAACGAAGTCCCTAGAAGTCACCCCTGATAGCCTGGATTTCTCCGACTGGGGGTGTAGCACTGTTTTTCCCCGTCCTTTCATGTAAGGGCAGCAGTGAGGAACATTGCGAACCAGAGTATGTTCCACAGTAATAAGCACAGGGCGGATGTCGAATGACTGCAGTTTATGTAGCGGGAGGACTTGACGGGGTAGGAGCTGAGAGGCACCTTGGCATGACCCCTTTGTGGAGATGAGGAAGGGGGTCCCAGGCCACTCCATTCTGCCACGGGATCAACATGTGACTGTTAGACATGGATGTTCTTTAAGGAGTCCTGGTGGCACTGTGGGCTAGGTATTGGGCCACTAACCACAAGGTCCATGGTTCATACCTACCAACTGCTCCGTAGGAGGAAGATGAGGCTGTCCATGTAAAGACTTACCGTCTCAGTAATAGCCGTAGAGTGGTTGTTGCCCTGTAGTGGAGACCTCTTAACCGTAGGGTGGTCATCATCAAGGAGATAAAAACGGAATCATCTCAGTTATCTTGAAACTTCCTGACGTGTTCCTCCTGGACATGTCTATAGTTTCAGTAGGAAACCTTTCCACGCCCTCGCCTGGGACTGTTCTGCTATTCATGAAGAGTTCCTATCATTCATGATGCCAGAATAGAATTGAACCCCACAACCCCTTGCTTATCCTATCCTAGTTGGTATCTGGTGAGTGTATTATTGTTCCTAGAACTGTGAAGCATATTTCTTAGGGAGTCAGACTTGCCCAGGTCTGGCCCTGCCACTTATTAGCAAGTGCTTCTGTTTGTGAAATACTAATAAAGGCTTCAGGGTCCTACTGAGGATTAGCCGAATCAATATAAGCAAAGTGTGTAGCACAGGGCCTGGTACATGGTAAATGGTCAATAAGATATCATTATTGTTGTAGATAAGAAATTGAGCGGCTGTGGTAGTTACATAATCTGGTGTCAATTTGAGGATTAAGAGTGAAGAGATGGAGTCCACTCTTGTCAATTGGGTCATAGCCAATGAGACTTCTGTGTAGGCATGGCCTTTCCCTAAGATTCTGGAGATTTGGTATTTCTTCCTTGGAGGCGGGAGACACTTCTCTGCTCATTTCCTGTGACACAGCCTTGAGGAGAAGCCACATGGACCTACCCTGATGCAGCCCTGGGCGCTGGAGCAGTCCTGTGGAGACCCCTGCCAGCGCTGAGATGTTGACACCGCCACTGGATCCAAAGACTTTCTGCCCACTGGCCTGTGGTCCTCCTGCATTCGGGGTCATTGCATGTGTTTCGTGAGTCTGAAGAGGACTATATAGATTGGTATCGGACATGTGAGCTAATATCGGACTTAGGGGCTTCGACTGGGCTAGGTTGGTATGCTTTCTTAATGTACAATTACCCTTTATATAAACCTCTCTTATACACATATGAGTTTCTATGGATTTGTTTCTCTACCTGGATTAACTGAGTAATTTTTCCTCTACATATCTATTTTGTAGAGGAAATAAAACAGACTTCCTTCCTGGAATCCAGGCCACGTGTATTAATCTGCGTCTGTCTGTCTCTGGTTTGCCCGTTCTGATTAAATGATCATGACCACATCATTCCAGAACATCAAGAAGGTACCATTATCTGCCCGTTGCCCCACAAACAAAATACACTTGAATGACAGCCACTTCCACCTAGTGCTGAGGGTTCTGTAGGATGTCTGTCTTTGCCTTGAATTTCTGTAATGGTCCCTCTTGCCCTCAAGATGGGGATTCTATCTAGCTCAGAGGCCATACCTCTGCTGTTCACTTTTTGGCCCTTGGGTTTGTCGTTCACCTTGTGCTTTATGCTTCCACAACGCTATTTAAAGTACTTAAGCAGTTGACCAACTCTGGAACGTTGTGCATGCTACTTCTTCTACCTGGGATTCCAACCAATCTCTCTACCCTATGTGTGCGCGCGCACACACAAACACACACACACACAGGTGCCCAGGGTTAGGAGTCTTCTCTGTTCTCATAATACCCAATGTACATTTCTTTCTTTTTTAACGCCAATGTGCACTGACAGTTTGCCTGTGTCCCCAGCCTTCCCATTAGCGCATGGGATCAGAATTTCTTCTTAGTTTTCCATCTCCAGAAGCTAGCTCAATGCCCAGCTCATCATTGTACCCAGTAAATAAATGGTTAAATGATGCACAATGTCTTTGGGTAAGTTTTCAGTTGGATTATCTTATACTGAGTTTATGCTCTCGTGATTTGACTTGACTATATTCCAAAAGAATGAATGTGAAGAGGAGGTTGCCAGTAGTTAAAAGTGCCTGGACTGTCAGGAACGGCCAGATGCTTGAGATTGCGGGACTGCTGTGTGATACAGCTGGGCTCCCACCTGCTCCGAGGTGGACGAGAGAGCAGAAGGAGATACGGAAAGCCTATGTGAGACTTGGGCTGGGGTGGGGGTAGAACAGGCAGTGTTAAATAGACCGCTGCAGGTGTGGTCATAAGAGCTTCCTTCTCTATTCTTGGGGCTGAAGACCAGACAAGCATGGTAGGAGGCACGAAGGCCAAATGGCGGCAGGGAGGGTGGGGAAATGGCAGTTGGAAGGCAGTGATCTGGCTGCTCTAGAACTGCGCTGTCAGAGTACACCTCTCTTCTACCCTTTACAGCGACATTCTCTTGGGTAAGTTACATAATGTCTTGGACTCTTGGGTTTGGGCCATCTGTTAACTAAAGGTCATAGTCGTGCCTATCCTGTGAGGTGGTTTTGAAGATGAAAGGAGATCAACAACATGTACTTTGTAACACGTGTTGTATAAATGCCAGCTTCGGCGTTGCTTTTTGTATTGGCTGTGAAGAGGACAGATTGTGATGGGGACCATCCCTTGCTCACGGTCCCTTGTCCAGCGTCTGACCTATGAATGGAATGTGCTTGGCAAATGTTGAATTGAAGGAGGGTGGCCGAGGCAGAGGTTTTCGGAAATCCCTGAATGTGGTGTCATTTCCCAGTCTTGCCTTTGATTAAGCCATTTCACTTGCCTTTCCTGTTGCCTAGGCTCTGGGTTCTCTGGGTGTATTTCACGCCACTTCTCTAGAGCAGGGAAGAGAACAAGCATGAGCAGCGGCAGTGGGGAAGCACCCTGTAGGGCAGGGGTTGGTACCACCTCAATACTTGAATCCCCAGAGACAATGCCAACAGGACGTCCCATGTGAAGTTTCTATCCGAACATTTATTCCGCAGTTATGACTGGAGATGGCAAAGACCTGAGGCCCCCTACTCCATCCACATGGTTGGTTGTACACGAAAAGTGGGTGGAGCAAAACCGCCCAGTCACTGCATGCTCACAAGACAGCAGCTCTCAGGTCCTCCTGGAGCGAAGCCATCAAAACACAGGGAAATGAAGACACTGCCAACGTTCTTCACAAACGATAAGAAAATACTTGTAAGTAATTTTCATATAGCGATCAGGAACTAAAAATAACAATAATGAAACACACAGGGAGCCAGAATTACCCGGATGGCTTCGTGGGTGAAGAGGTACTAGAGTAACTCAACAGTGCAGAGTGAAGTGGTTTGATAACCAGAAAGCGACTTCGCCTGCGGGGGGCGGGGACGGGGGCGGGGTCTGTTCACCCAAAACACGTGAGGCAGGAGAAAGGGAGGCAGTCGTTTCTTTCCCCTTCATTGCTTGTCACCCCAAGGAAGTGCTTACTTGCGCCCAGCCTCTCACAGACATGGTGCCAACATTCCGAAACCTGCGACCTGCATGGCAGTACTCGGTTCTGATGGCAATTGCTCCATTGACCACTTCTCTGATCAGAACGGACACAGCAAGAAAGCCAGTGGCCTCACTTTCCTGTGTAGTCGTGCTTCTCCCCTGGCTCTAAGGGTGGGAAGGCGCCCCTGTGTCCACTGCCCGGAGGGAGACACATTCTGGGGCCCAGGCGGTCATTGCTATCTACCCAATCCAATCGACGCACCCAGGCATGCTTGGTCGCATGCCACCATGGGGGGTGTGACAGTCACGTCCTGCTCCTGGTTTCCTAGCACCAGAGCTTGGAAGCAGATTGGGGCCTTCCTGGTCTCATGGAATAACTAGGAGCTCACTGGACAAAGCTACGTTGTGCCCTTTCTCTTCCACACTTGATCTTAGCCAAAAGGCCGAGAAGCGATAGCCCTTTCCTTCCAAATACCACCCTCCGCCTCGGCTGACCCTCGTGCCTGCGGGGAGCTGCGTGAACAGAGGTGGAGCCGAACAGACAGGAGATTGTCAGAGGACTCACCGTTCCATGAATTCTTTTTACAAAACACAACACACTGTTTCACAAATTGCAAAACACTGGTCAAGTACTACTAATAAAAAGAACCATTGCTATTTAACATGAACAGGGCTTCTTGTTGCCACAAGCAATCATGGTTTGTCCTCCTGCGCCCCGGAACAGTGCAGTGTTGGGGGCAGTCCGCCTGCCCTCGGTTCCTGCTGCTGCTGCTGGCGGCAGCCTGGCCAGGAGACTGGAGGAAGAAACGTGCCTGGTCATCTACACGGCGGCGAGGCAGGATGGTCCGGCACGGGCTCACCACTGCTCAGAATGCCTCCATAGAGAAGCTTAAGGGAAACCCAATATACAAAAATCCAAACTTACAAAACAGATACATTAAGGGATAATGAACTGCATTACAAAAGGATTCTTTACAAAAAAATTCACCTCTCGGGGCCCTTAACTAACTAGCTTCTCAAGTACAGTCAGCATGGGAGTTGATTTATAAAAAGGTCCATGTATAACTTCTCAGGAGCATGGCTGTTGTGTGAATTGAGGTACACCTGTACATCAGCCTTCTGGTTCAGGGGTGTGCAGAGCATGTGGCCGGCGGAGTCTCTACAGCGTCCTTAGGTGCAGATGGGTGGGGATGGCTAAGGGGCATCATCTTCCAAAGGCAGTTGCAAAACTACTTCTGGCCCTGGGCCTGGGGTGAGAACACAGGGAGACAGGCTAGCATGTCAAAGCAGAATTTCTGTTTCCAGGGCTCACCTGCTCCCTTGCTGGATTGTTTCCTTGGTCAGGTTGTTGTGACTCTTAACTTGAGGGCCTGCTCACTTCTCTTACCAGTACCTCGGCCCAGCTCCACCCCCTGGGTTTTCTTAGACAACTGATTAACTGCTAAGGTGTTATCTAATTACAGCTTAAAATGTTATGCTCCCCTGCAGGAGCTGGCGAAAATGCCGGCATTGTATCCAGGTGGTGGTGGTTTTGTGCGGTCGAGCTGTTTCTGACGCATGGTGACTCAGGTGGCAGACAAGAACAGCCCCATAGACTCTCATCTTTACAGGACGGACTACCTGGTCTTTCTCCTGTGGAGCACCTGGTGGATTCAAACCTGTGACCTTTCAAAGTGTCAGTGGCCTCACACATAACAACTGTGCCATCAGGACTCCTGATCTGTCAGCCCGAGAGGAGGTGGTGGTGGTGTGTTGAGTCGGTCCCCGTGCACAGTGAGTCCACACCACAGAAGGAAATACTGCCCTGCCCCGTGCCAACCTCACAACAGGCCCAAAGGGATGGGGAGGCCTTTCTGATCCTCTGCACCTGTTGACACAGTGCTTGGCACTGAGATAAAGTCACTGTGGGCAGTGGACTTAATCGGGGCGGAACAGTGATGCTGCAAAGGCAAAGTAAATAACATAAATAAACAAGGAAGACAAAGCCTGCATGGTGTGGGGTGGGAGTAGGGTGGAAGGAAAACAAAGGAAGATGAGTTAGCAGGTACATGCTTAAATAAACAGAACAACCCCCCCAAAAAGCAAAACAAAAAACAAACCACCCCACACTCTCAAAAAGTTTCCTCTCTCCTTACTTCTTCCTACGCCTAGAGTAGCGAAACTTCCTGAACAGAGGTTCTTCGAGAGTAATCTTTGGACCTTAAGTATCACTCGTCTGCGGCTACGCGGGGGTTTCTGCGTCCACTTCCAGGATGCCCGCCAGCCAGTCTCTGGGGAGGGGCATGGCAAGGAGCATTTCAGGGAGTTCCCACGGGAAGTCTTGATACGCTAGCATTTAGGAGCTGCTGTTCTAGAGAGTTCTCCCATTCCTTTCCCGTTTAGCTGTTGTGCAGTGGGGGAAGGGATGCCTAAGTGGGAGTGTGAGGGCCTTATGGGAGGCGGGGTGGGGCTGGAGGATAATGGGGGGGGCGGGAGCCAAAGCCCATTCGGAGATGAGTCGGGGGAGCATGGGAGGCTGTCAGTACAGATGTGAAAGGCCCCTGGATGTGGAAGCTTGGGAGACTCGGACTTGGCTTTCTCTTCTGGGGTTCCTGCAGCTCACAGCTAGGTGGCTACGGATCTGAAAATGGCCTGGCATAGGGCTTTCAGATCACCTGCCTGTAAGCCACAGTGCCAGCTCCGGTGTCCTGGCATAGGGCTTTCAGATCACCTGCCTGTAAGCCACAGTGCCAGCTCCAGCGTCCTATTCAAAGGTTCTTTCTCTGCCTTCACTTTGCATTACAAAAGGCCCGTGCTACAGTGGAGATGTTGGGTGATAGGAGAAGCTCAGTCCTATTTACTTCTTAGCCAAGTTGCCTGGCTAGTGCAAACCTTTTGTTCTGAAAGCATCCGTATGTGTGAAATGCCTCTGTTCCCATCACCACCTCCTTGTCTGCTTTTGTGCCGGCAGGTCAGCTATTTCTACTCAGTGCTACTTGGATGGAGTCGAGGGCACTGGGGTCTTACCAGTTATTTTTAACGTATCCAGCCCTCCAAGCCTAAATTACTCTAGCTCCCACTCTACATCCCTGTTCGGAATATTGGGGCACATCGAGATCGGGGAGTTTGAGGAAAAGCTACAACCTTGTCTTCTCCTGTTATACACAAAGATTAAAACCACAACCCGAGGAAGCCCCGGTCAGAAGGGCAAGCTCATCCCTTGTTCACAGTGCAGAGCAAGGGCGTGAGGTGGCACCTGGGGAAAAGGCGAATGGGAGCCGCGGCTGCCTGGGGACTCAGGTCCCTTCCGCTAAACCGTCCCCTCTTCTGGCACGTCCATCGTGACTCCTGGCCGGAGTACAACTGCCCTGTGTGGTTCCACGGCTGACATCGTACAGAAGGAGGCTGCCGCACGGTTCCTCACGGGGTGCCTGGGGGTTTCAAACTCCCCCGGATCTGCGAGCTGTGGTTAGCATCCAAGCACTTTAACCACACTGCCACTACAGGCTCGTTCAGATGCCTTACCAGCAGTTCTCAACCTGTGGGTCGGGACCCCTTTCCTAACAGTAGCAAAATGACAGGGATGAAGTAGCAACGGAAATCATGTTATGGTTGGGGGGGGGGGGTCACCACCACATGAAGAACTGTAGGAAAGGGTCGCGGCGTGAGGAAGATTGAGAACCACTGCCTTAGCCTTACTGAGCTACCCCCTGTGAAAAAAGACTCCCATCCTGGAGGCCTGGGAAGAAAGTGCTGCTGCTGCTCCCCAGGCTCAGGAGAACAGACTGGACCTCTAAGAGGACCCGGAGCCCCAGCCTCCCCACAGCTGGGCCAATAGGTACAAAAGAGCATTCAATACAAAGTGTCTCCGAGGAGTGCCAAGGACAGAGAAGGGGCCGCTGTGACCGCCTAGGACTCACAAGTCCGGTTTGTCCTTTGAAACTCTTCCAGCTCTGTTTTCCTGCTCACAGCCGCCTGCAGCTCCTGGCGGATCACCTGGATCTGCCGCTCCAGCTCCGAGAGTTCCTGCCTCACCGCATCCCGGGCCGCCATGTGGAGGGCATCTGCTTTCCCGTTGGTGGTCAGGGAGGCAGGGAGCTCCTTTTGCCTGGGAGGGAGAGGGAGGTCCTGGGGGGCCCGGAGGCCTAGCTGGTTGGGGCCTCCCTCCTCGTTAAAGATGTATTTGCCCCGGTTGTCATGACTCAGATGGGAGGTATTCCACACTGCGAGCTGACGGGGCCCCATATTGGACCTAGGAAGCAAAGAGAGAATTGGAGATTTACCTTCCATTCCTCAGCTCTCTGCCAGCTGCTTCCCTGGTGATCAATAGGGAGCTTCCCCCGTTGTCCCCCCTCAAAGGGCTCAAGGAGAAAGAGAATGCTTAGAAATTGTTGATGCCGACCATTCTACGTCTGCTTGATATAATGAGCGTATGGACTGGCATAACATATGAAAGCACCCCAATGAAATGATTTATTTAAAAAAGAAAAAGGATCCAGCTGGCATGCACTGTAGAGAGGAAGTCACAAAGCCTTGGAGAGACTGCCTGCTAACGCGCCCTGGGGCCCAGAGTAGCCATCAAATCCCTCTGCTCTGGCGTTCAGGGTCTGTTCAAGACGGGGGTCTCATTGGAAGGGCTGCGGCACATTCTTTTATGACGAACCTCATGCCTTTTAATTCCCTTCTCTCAAGTGGGGGTCAGCAGGCAACACTGCCTTGAGACGTTCCAGGGCCATAAAGACGATGCTTTCTGAACAGGGAAAATCTGTGTGCTCAGCTGTTGGACTGTGTGCATGAGCCTGCTGAGAGAGCTTAAAATATGTCTGCTGCCTGGTCCCCAGGCCCGCCCCGGCGATGCTTGCTACTTGATTTAGGGGAGAATGGAAGCAGCACAGGCAGCGGGCTTCAGGAAAGTGCCCCATTACAGAGACGACGACATTATGTGGGTTGAAATGACAGGTTGGCCTGCAGCTTGAAAAAGAAAACCCTCCTGTTCTTGCTGGGATAATGAAAGTCAAATAGCAACTGATTTGCAATTCTCTTTGGGGCTGGCACGCTGCTACCTCCCACTACCTTCTCAGGGAGTTGGCCATGGACAGTGAGTGAGTTACTGCCAGGAAGGCCCAGGAGGGGCTGAGGCTGTTTCAGGAGCACACGTCTACAGTTAGATATAAGACCAGAGATGAGCCCCCCCCACAGCAGCTGGTTTCTTTTGATCTGGTTTCAGGAGGACGAGGAGAAGGAAGCAGAGAACCACCACAGTCAATCCGAGTATGTTCTGTTCCCGTCCTCTGACTTTTACCAGGAGGATGTGTGGGAAGGATAATTGAATCTTGATTCAGGCACATCGATAAGATTGGCCATGCAAACTGGCTGGCTGACCCAAAGATTCATGAGCAACTTGCTACTGATTAAAATGTTAAGTATTTTTTTTTTTAAATGTTAAGTATTGAGATGGTTTCGCACAACAAAAACAGGCCTCCGAGCCATTAAAAGACACGGACTCCAAGCTACCCTGCAGGGCTTTAGAATCCCTCATATCATTCAGCAGAGTACACCAAAGCGCAGTTTTCATGTGCTCTGGCTTGGTGAAAAGATTCATAATGAACCCACTTATAGCCCACCTGGCCTCAGATGGGACTCAAGGAGAAGAGGCCATCATGATTTCCTTCTGGCCACTTTTCAAGTATTCTCCTACTGAGTCTCAATGGTTTGACAACAGTCATCGCGCGCGCGTGTGTGTGCGTGCGTGCGCGTGTGCGTGCATGCGTGTGTGTGTATTATATGGCCGTAGTTTCTATGTGTCTCCACTGGGGGGAGAGGAAAGGGATCTAGGGGGGATGTGTATCAAGGACCCAGTGAGGTGAAAGATAGAAACTAACATCTAGTAATCACATGTCGAATACAACAAAGACTCTAAGTAATCATGTCTGATGGGTGTTGGTAGCAAGCAGAGAATACCACAAAGATGTTCATGCGTGTTTTACTGACTGTGCAAAAAAGCATTAGAAAAAGCCATGGATAAAAATTCCCATGGCAAAGAATGGGAATTCTGGAATGCTTTATTTGCCCTGTGGAGTCTGGACACAGACGGGAAGCACTGTTGGAACAGAGCAAGGGGATATTGCAGGGTTAAAAATGGAGAATGGGGCTTGGCAGGGTTATTTCCTTGCACCAAACTTATTTGATCTGTTTCCTGAGCAAATAATCAGAGAAGCTGAATTACACGAAAAAGGATTTCGCATTAGGATTTGAGGAAGATTTAGAAGAAGTCCACACCAACTTGAAAGCAAGCAGTACCAACACCAAGTTTAAGTTGCCATATGTTTTAACCAGTGGTTCTCAACCTGGGGGTTGAAACCCCCTTGGGGGTTGAACGACCCTTTCACAGGAGTCACCCGATTCGTAACAGTAGCAAAATTAGTTATGAAGTAGCAATGAAATAATTTTATGTTTGGGGGGTCACCACCACATGAAGAACTGTAGGAAAGGGTTGTGACAATAGGAAGGTGGAGAACAACTTAAGCCTTCCTCAGCTCCAGAGGGATATTCTATGTGCTATCTGATCAGTGAGTGGGCTATATTTCTCTCTCTCTCTCTCTCTCTCTCTCTCTCTCTCTCTCTCTCTCACACACACACACACACACACACACACACACACACACACACACACACACACACACACACACACAAACAAGGCCTCACAGATAACCGGTTACCATTGAGCATTGAGGTTTGACCCTTGAGTAGAGGGAGAACGGGGAGGGTGGGGGGCTCTAAGCCCTCATTGTGTTTGAAAAGTTACAGCTGTTGAGTTGCAGGAAGGTGGACATAGGAGATAGGGATTCAAGATAAGCCAGGGGATATAAACAATACCCTCCCCTTGGGTGGGTTAGTGCCCTGTGCCCCCACTACCCATTTCTTTTTAATTTATTTTTCTTATTCATTCATTCATTCATTTGTTTGTTTGTTTGTTCCTTCCCCTTTCCCCACCTTCTTTTTACTTGTTTACCATGTGTATCCCTGTATTTGATCTGGCCCCTGCCATATTACCTGGCCCTCATCTCCACAGGGAAAGAGGGACCAGACTTCAACCCAGTGCTCCAAGATGTGAATGCAACATGCTGGCGTGGAGTAGGGAACCAGTGGAGAGGTCTGGGGGGCTGGCCCCAATCCCAACTACTAAGTGGACACCTGCCCCTCCCCCCAGAAGAATTTATTTCAAAAGATGGCATTGAATCTGCAGCTCCAGGAGAGGGACATATCTGACTGTAGCACATGGGAGCAGATGAAGGGGGAGGAGGATAGCGTGGAGCCCATCCTGGCCCACCAGGCCTTGAGGACGATGTTCCCGACTAGAGCAGCCAGTCCACAGAGAGGACCACATTGCCGGCCCCACTATGAGACACGATGTCCCTCACTGACCTATAGCCCTACAGGGGACAACACTGGAGACACAGTGTGGGCATTGCACCCAATCTGATCCCGCCACACCGATTCAAAACACTAAGGGCTGCAACAGAACAGCAAGGGAGCGGAGTGGCGAGGTCCCCAGGGAATGCTGAAGGTGGACTTTGGGGTCAGGGGGTGTGCTCCCACAGACTGGATGGTAAAACACTCCTAAAAGCCAACAAATTATCCTTGAACTAACTACAAACTTTTCTTTCTTGTGTTTCATTTTGTTTGTTTTTTTGTCATTGGTTTGTTGTTATTATTTGGTTGTATGTTTTTGCTTGGTTTTGCTCTGTCTTGTTTTTGTGCATGTTATTATCTCCGCAGGTCTGTCTAAATAAGATAGTCTGGATGAACAATCTGGAGGAGAAAACAATGGGCCCGACAGTTCCGGGGGACATGGGAGAGGGGGAGGTGGGGGGAAAGAAGTGGTGTTGACAAACCCAGGGACAAGGGAACAACATGGGATCCAAATTGGTGGTGAGGGGGGAGTGGCAGGCCTGGTAGGGAATGATCAAGGGTAAGATAATGTAAAGAACAGGTATAGCTATAACCCAGGTGGGGACGGAGCATGGTAGTGGGGCAGGAGGAAAGTCAAGGGAAATAGAGGAAAGAGCTAGGAGGCAAAGGGCATTTATAGAGTCTAGATAAAGACATGTACATATGAAAATATATTTATATACAAGAATGGAGAAATAGATCTATGTGCATATATTTATAGGTTTAATATTAAGATAGCAGAAGGACATTGGGCCTCCACTCAAGTACACTCCATCAATGCAAGAATACTTTCTTCTATTAAATTGGCATTCTATGATGCTCACCTTCCCTACACAACCGCTGAAGACAAAGTGGGTGAATAAGCAAATGTGGTGAAGAAAGCTGATGGTGCCCGGCTATCAAAAGAGATAGCATCTGGGGTCTTAAAGGCTTGAAGGTAAACTAGCGGCCATCTAGCTCAGAAGCAACAAAGCCCATGTGGAAGAAGCACACTAGCCTGTGTGATCACGAGCTGGCAAAGGGATCAGGTATCAGGCATCAAAGAACAAAAAATCATATCATAGTGAATGAGGGGGGGAGTGCAGAGTGGAGATCCAAAGCCCATTTGTAGACCACTGGAGATCCTCTTGCAGAGGGTCTCAGATAGGAGACGAGCCAGACAGGGTGCGATGTAGCATGAGGAAAAATACAACTTTCCTCAAGTTCCTAAATGCTTCTCCTGCCCCGCCCCCCTCCTGCCCCACGATTATCATGATCGGAATTCTGCCTTGAAAGTCTGGCTAGACCAGAGGATGTACACTGGTACAGATAGAAACTGGAAACACAGGGAATCCAGGGTAGATGATCCCTTCAGGGCCAGTGGTCTGAGTGGCGATACTGGGTGGGAGGGGGGTGGCGAAGGGGTGGTAGAGGGAGGCAGGGTTGGAAAGGGGGAACCAACTACAAGGATCTACATGTGACCTCCTCCCTGGGGGACAGACAATAGAAAAGTGGGTGAAGGGAGATGTCGGACAGGGCAAGATATGACAAAATAATAATTTATAAATTATCAAGGGTTCATGAGGGAGAGGGCAGTAGGGAGGGAGGGGAAAAAAGAGGACCTGATGCCAAGGGCTCAAGTGGAGAGCAAATGTTTTGAGCATGATGAGGGCAATGAATGTACAAATGTGTTTTACATAATTGCTGACTCTGGTAATAGTTGTATGAGCCCCTAATAAAATGATTTTAAAAATAAGCCAGGGAGATGCTCTGCCTTAGCTCCTTCTGAAAATAACAGCTTCCAGAAGGCAGTCTATCAAAAAAAAAAGTGGCTAAGTGGAGTAGAAGGCACATTTGGTCCTCAGTGTAGGTGAGAGAGGCGAGGCGATGGACCACATCCCTCTTGGATGGCGCGGTTGAACTCTGTGTCTGCGATCGCTGGGAACCAAGCATGCTCTCAGTTTGTGCTGATGTCTTGCTGCTGTAGGGGCTCCTCCTGCTGCTCCGGCTGAGAATTCACGTTAACAATCATTATAGGAAAAAACATACCTATGAATGATGACAGAACAGCTGCAGCCCGATTGGTCTGCAGCTCGTCACGAACAGGGCCGCAATCTGACCGAGGAATGGCACACACGGAGAGGCAGAGGGGGCAGTAGGCTCAATGGTTGGAAAGAAACTTTACGAAACAATGAAGATGATTGTGATGAGTGAGATACAAACTGGGAGAAGATGAGGGCCACAGTCTCAGGGGAAATAGAAACAATAAAAACATATCCTCTTTTTTCCTCTTCTATTTAAAAATAAGAGGTGTGGATTTCAGATGGTAAAACTGCTCAGAAAGCCAAGTTTTGCTCTGGAGCAATCTCATCAGTGATGATGGCCCACCCTGAGGGTGGCCTCTGGAGATCTGGAAGAACCAGCAGGACACCCAGTCGAGGTTGGGGAGGAACCAGATCCCAAAGACTGACCTTTCAGGGACTACAAACAAGGCCATGGCCACCAGAGACTCACAGCCAAGGTACGTGTGGACCTTCCGTTTTCATACGTCCCCAGTTAAGCTCGCCACTTCCTATGGAGATGGATGAGGCAGACCATGTGTGTGGCATATCCTTGATATCCTGTGGAGGCCCAGGAAGGACTGGGGAGCGGACACACACCAACACAGGCTGTGTCACAGGCAATGGATCCCCTGCAGTCCTCAGGACTTAGATACGCCAGGGGCTCTTTTGAAGTCCCCTCCTGTTTTGCACACAATAGGAATGGACCACAGTTATCAAGGAGTTGCTTGTGTTCAGAGCTTTGTGTGTATTATTTCATTTTAGCCAAAATCTACATGACATAAGTACTGCCCCCAATATTTTGACTCTACTGTATTTCACTGTCCCTGTGTGTGTATACACCTGTTGGTGGTGTAGTGGTGACATGTTGGGGCTGCCGTCTGCAGGGTCAGCAGTTCCAAACCATCAGCCACTCCTGGAGACAAAGACTGGGTGTTTAACTCCCATAAACAGTTCTGGTCTCAGAAATCCTCCAGGGGTCGTTATGAGTCAGCAATGATTTGATGTCAGTGAGTTTGGTCTATATACATATAAATTTTATCTGCCCTATTTCTACCTGTGACTACATGCATTTAAAATGATCTTGTTTATCTTGAATCATCCCAAGTTCATTCCCCCTTTGAGCACAGCACCTCAGCCACATCGCAACACTTTCACTGTGGCAAATAGACAGGGACCTGGCACCAGCTCTTACCTTTTCTCCACATGCTTGGTCTGGAAGCACTGCTGCGTTTCCTCCACAAAGGACGTGTTCAGTGCTCTGTGCAGTCTCTGGGGGAAGACAGACACACAGGCAGAGGTCGTGAGAGACACGTGGGGCATGGGACAAACTATGTCCTGACTTAACAAACCTTGGCCTCTTCACAGTTTTCCAGGAATGCCCCCAAACAGATCCACATTCAGCCCCAATCTCGGAAGAACAAGAACTTGATTTATAGGTTGACAGCCTAGAAAAGCTCAGGGCTTGCAAAAAGGAATGTGATATAAAGTAGAGCTATCGCCGATAATGTGTAGCAAAGGGCAGTGTGTCACGAGTCAGAGGTGGGGCCAGCACTTCAAGCCTGGACTTCCAGAAGGGGAAGAGTTAAGTGAACCATCTTCCTATACACCGGAAGGGGTCAGTTGTCTGCAGAGTGTTAGGAGACAAAATATGTTTAGAAGACAAAAATCCTTCTTGGGCTGAGAGTAGGAAGAACGAGATTCCACTGTGAGCCAATCACCAGTAGTGACCCATCGGTGATTAAAATAGAAGAAAACGCACCAGGCAGAGCAGAATAACTGTGTTCACCGTAAGGTTCCCACTTGGCTCTTAACCTAAAGGTTGTCGATTGGTGGAGTAGTGATTACACATTGGACTGCTAATCACAAAGCCAGCAGTTCAAAACCACCAACCACTTGGAGGGAGGAAGGTGAGGCTTTCTATTCCCGTTAATATTTAGAGTCTGGGAAACTCACAGGGACAGGACCCCCTGCCCTCCTAGCAGTGAGCTGCCAGTTCTGCCGCTTTTGCCCCGTCCGTGTCCTCTCACCGGCAAGGGAAACCAAACCCACCGCCAAGAGGACATGTGTTTACCGTAACAGGTATAGCAGCGACTCAGAGGCCTCCAAGCCCATTAAACCCATTGCTGGGGGTTGATTAACTCACAGTGACCCCAAAGGACAGAAAATAACTGCCCCCCAGGGGTTCCATGCCCATGGGGCTACTGTTTATGGGAGCAGACTGCTCTCCTCGATGTCCCTGGGAGTGGCTGATGGTTACACCCTCGGCACTTGGTGAGGGATTGGCAGTTGGTAATACAAGAAAGAAGAAAATGTTCTAAGACATAACTCTTCTTAATAGGATTAACCCATTGACTTGTATGATACGTAAATTAGATGTCAACAAAAATGATTTTTTACAGAAGGCGAGCGGCATATCACTCAGGGTCAAGGGGAGTGAATGAGACCCAGGGAACTGGACCCTGCGCTTGGAGGGTGTCCGCAGTATCCTCATTCTCTTGTAACCAGTCCTTTGTCAATCGACCTGGGGGTCTGTAAGGGGGTCGTCCCATCACAGGTCGTTCTAAAGGTTAAGAATCTTGACCGAGAGCCCCGGGACACTCACCTGACTGGTGTGGAGCCAGTACTTCAGCTTGGACTTATTTTTGATTCGCGGCAGCAGGAGCCTGTGCACGATGTGTTCCCCAATGGTGGTCAAGATGGACAAGCCGAGTCCAATGCACAGCATCACGAAGAGGCCAGAGAAGTGCTTGATGCCCATTTGCAAAGTCTGGGGCAGAACAGGAAAGGAGAAGCCATGAACTTCACACTTGTCACTCTTGGACTCAAGAGTCTGCTTCTGGGCCCAAGGGAAGCTGGAGATGATCCGGTTCATCCCTGATCTGCCCCTCCCTGCGGTGAATGCTACAGACTACCCCGAAAAAGGACTTCAGCCTGTGTCAGGCTGAAGATGGCTGCAGAACACACTGCAAGGGTCCCAGTCACATATACGACCCAGTGTATGAATGTTCCCAGCAGCTGTCTAGAGAGACCCTGGGCCTATGTCACACACACACACACACACACACACACACACACACAGAGAGAAATATTTAAAACAGTAGGGCACTGACTAGTCATCAATGGAAAGCTCTTCCCTATGGCTATTGAATCAATCGGGCTTGGAGGAAAAGATGAGGTATTCAATAATTTTGGTGTTTAGAACTGGTAGGGAACACGGAGATATCTCGTTCAGCCTTCTTACTTTATAGATAAGGATCCTGGAACCAGAGAAATTAAGTAAGTTGAGCTGGCTACAAGTGGAGGTTTTCATGGAGGAGAAAGAGCTAGGACCTAGTAAACCTGCTTACTTTGGCTGGGTATGTCGCGTTGAGGTGGTGTCAGGTGCTGTCCAATCGGTTTCTACGTAAAGTGACTCAAACCACAGAAGCAAATTCACTGCCATCAGTCATTGCTGACTCATAGCAACCCCGTGAGTTTCCGAGACTGTCAATGTTTACAGAACTAGGAAGCCCAGTCTTGAAGAGCTGCTGGTGGTTTCAAACTGCTGACCATGCGGATGGCAGCCCAACACATCACCACTACACCACCAGCGCTCCTTCATAGGGACCCAGAGTCCAGCAAAAGGAAACCCTGCTTTGTTGTGCACCATCATCACAATTGTGATGCTTGATCCCATTGTTGCAGCCCCTCATCTCAGTGAGGGCCTTCCTCCTTTATACGACCCTCAACCTTACAAAACACATCGCCCTTTCCCAGGTACTAGTCTCTCCTGATAACAGCTTCATCGTGGGTGAGATGATGTCTTTCCAAGGAGCTGGTACTTGGCACTTGTTCCAAACAGCTTGGCTTGTTCTTCAGAGCAAGCACACACACATGTACTGGAAAATTGCCTTTGGTCACTTGTACCTATTACAGTGTGTATTGTAATATGGCTATTGTAGAATAATTCTATGGCTTATTATCTTACTGGATCAAGGTCAAATACAGAAATTCATTCCAGAAATTAACACTAACATTACCGAACATTTAGCCAAACTGTAAGAAGATGGGCCCAAGCTCACTGCTATTGAGTTGACTGTGCCTCTTTGGGTCTGTACAGAGCAGACTAGAACCTCCCTGTGGGTTTCTGAGACTGTAACTTTTTGCAGGAGTGGAGTCTCATCTTCCTTCCACAGAGTGGCTGGTGGTTTCAAACTGCTGACCTCATGGTTAACAGACCACAGAGTAACACATATGCCACCAGTACTTCTAAGTAGATGGGTAGTACTTGCTTATAGGCACTGCCAAGATGAGAAAGCAAGATGTAACTTATAATGAATCATGGTGCCTTTAAACACATACTTTTCCATTGCTATTGTGCACAACAATGATGATTCTCTTTTTCCTCTTATTACCTGAGAACAAATAGGCTGTACTCCATTTATAGAACACAGACCTTTCCTTCATGTTCTGTGCTTTACACCCACTCACTGTCATGAAAGCAGAGACTGCTTCTTGACTGGCCATCCAACATGTGTTTATGCACACACATAGCTAATCTTATAATAAAGTCTATAAATGACATTTCATGATTATGTCACACTGTGGGGACCTGAGCCTCACAGAGATTAATTTATCTACTTCTGATCATATAAGCTAACACTTAGGGGAGTCAGGTTCTGGACCCAGCAATACCTGAGGCCAAAGCCTTCCTGCTTCTCAAGCACACACCGTTTTCATTGGCCCTTGTTATGTGAGCTCACACTGCTGATCCTAAGGGGAAAGAGGAAGCTGCTGTCTCCCGTAAAGATTGACAGACTCGGAAACTCCATGGAGAGGAGGTGAATATTCACGTTAGCAGCGGGAACACAGTTTTTATTCAAACATCCACGATCACCTGGCTGTGAGCACCATCGACAGTGGTTTCCGCTCTGTCTGAATCTGGGTGTTGAAAGTACAGCCACCGTTGTCACCAGCTGTGCTTTCTAGAGGTTGGGATGTGTTTCACCCCATTATACACGAGATATTTGCACCTTCCCCACAGGATCGTGTGCAAACTTTTCCCCTCATAAAATACACCTTGTTCCGCTGAACACTCATCTGGTCCAGGGAGGAGGAAGAAGAGGAACCAAGGACCATCAGTGTCAGATGGTTGAAATGAATTTAGCTCGTGCAGACCGCAGGACAACTGCTGTTGCCAAGCAGGAGCAGACACGTCACAGCCAGAAATGTAATCAGAAGCCTAGTCGCAGGTTGTCAAGAGCCGTACAAATGACAGCGAAGAGAAAGCAAGCAGCCCTATGCTTTGAGGGCCTCTTTTCCTGCCACGGCTTCAGCTGCAACTTCAATTGATAGCTCACAGCCACACTCTTCCAGCGTCAAGCTTCCAGGAGAAAAGATGGGGGAGTCGTTTCCGGGGGATTCGCTATAGTCTAACCCCCGGCACAGACCACTTCATCTTTCACCAGCTCCCCTGAATCCACCAGATCACTTAGTCAGCTCTTTAATCACTAAGCAACCTTTCAAGACGCTTCATAACTAAACAACATCACTTGGCTTGCTTATTTAATTTGCTGTCATCAAACAATTGTTTCTTTAACAGTCGATTTACGGTTGCCTTCTACTGTAATAGATATTCATTGCTACACGGAGGGAAACTCGGTTTGCGTTTGAAAGTGTCCCCTGCGTGCATGGTAGTTTAAATGCTTTATATTTTGTAGAAACCCTTCGTGGCATGCTACCCACGACAATCCCTCCATTGAGCATTAAATATTAAACAGTCAGAGGTGGTGAAGGGTCTTTTAATAGCAGTCTTGTAATAACATATGGGGGCTCTTGCTAAGGTGGGGGGGTAGGTAGTTGTTCCATCTAAAGCAATGGGAAGGTTCCCACCATCTGAAATCTCACTGGCCAACACATTTCATGGAAAGGACGAGTGTCAGCTAGAGGGGCTTCTGTGCGTCACATGCTCCGTTGTGGTTTCTGCCCACCCAGATCACCAATGCTATACAGAGGCCACAGACCACCAATTGTTTTTACATCATTTTATTGGTGGCGTGTACAACTCTTATCACAATCCAAGACCACCAATTTTATTGCTACCGACACCCTGCACCTTTCCCAGAAGTGGATCCTGAACCAGAAGCTAATTAGCTAATAGCTGACTAGGTTGTCACACCTCCAGCAAGAAATACAGTTAATGTATTTCACTTACCATTTCTCATAGATGTTATGGGTCAAGTCCTATGCAACTACTCCTCCACTGGCCCCAGGCTATACTTCTCCAACAGAGCAACCAAAACCAATGGGAGGGAAATACATCAAAGAAAATGGAGTGATCAGTGGTCTCCAAACCACTGATGCACCAATTAAAGGAAAGCCTGATCATTGGATTTGGGCATGGGAAGGCCCGGATGACTTTGACGAGCATCGTTTGGCTAGCAGGTAGAGACAAAAGCCTGAATGAAACTAGCTTACACGAGAGTAACCAGAAGCTGAAAATAGACAGCTTTAAAAATATCATTTTATTGGGGCTTGTACAACTCTTATCACCATCCATCCATCCATCGACTGTGTCAAGCACATCTGTACATTTGTTGCCATCATCATTCTCAAAACATTTGCTTTCTACTTGAGCCCTTGGTATTAGCTCATTTTCCCCCTCCCTCCCTGACCACCTCACTCATGAATCCTTGATAATTTATAAATTATTATTTTGTCATGTCTTACACTGTCCGATGTCTCCTTTCACCCACTCTTCTGTTGTCTGTCCCCCAGGGAGGGGATTATATGTAGATCCTTGTGATTGGCTTTCCCTTTCTACTCCACCTTCCCTCCATCCTCCAGTATCGCCACTCTCACAACTGGTCCTGAGGGGTTCATCTGTCCTGGATTCCCTGTGTTTCCAGTTCCATTCTGTAACAGTGTACATCCTCTTGCCTAGCCAGATTTGTAAGGTAGAATTGGGATCATGATAGTGGGTAGGGGAGGGGAGGAAGCATTTAGGAACTAGAGGAAAGTTGTATGTTTCATCATTGATCCACTGCACCCTGACTGGCTCATCTCCTTCCCATGACCCTTCTGTAAGGGGATGTCCAGTTGTCTACAGATGGGCTTTGGTCCTCACTCCAGACTCCCCCTCATTCACTATGATAGGATTTTTTGTTCTTTGATGTGTGATACCTGATCTTATCGACACCTCATGATCACACAGGTCGGTGAACTTCTTCCATGTGGGCTTTATTGCTTCTGGGCTAGATGGCTGCTTGTTTATCTTCAAGCCTTTAAGACCCCAGATGCTATATCTTTTCATAGCCGGGCACCACCAGCTTTCTTCACCACATTTGCTTATGCACCCACTTTGGAACAGACAGTTCTTTTGAGGACCAGATAACTGGGTGATCGCTGTCATTTCTAGACTGGATGGGATTGGCGGGGTGTGGTTGGGCATTCAGGGAAGGATGTAGTTAGTCATAGTCATGTGCATTGCTTATAGCACAGGTGAGCCTGAACAATAAGACTTGGCAGATTCAAATGCTCATTTGTGTGTACAGGTGGGAGATGCATGCCTGTACGAGGTGTGGTGACCTGCTTGAAAGGCCACATTTAAAAAGAGAAGCAAAATAGATGATCTACTAAACCCAGGGAAACACTACATGAGCTGAAGTGAACGGTACTCACACTTTTGATTGAGCAAAAGGATCTGACTGATAGCAACCAGGGTCTGTTTATGTTCGCCATCTCTTGCCAAGTCCTGGAAATTGGTATTGCCCATATTGCTTAGGTGAAGCCAGCTCCCTCTGTTGCTGGCACTCCCTGTGACCCCGTCCCTCCAAGGTTTCAGCAACCATCTTTGAAGTGTTGGACGAGTACTTACCTTGCAACATGAGCTCCACTGTGGGGTTTTTGGGGAAAATTTTAAGTTATTCACTTTACTCACTCACTGCTTTTGAGTCAATCCTGACACATAGTGACCCTATAGGACAGAGTAGAACAGCCTCTATGGATTTCTGAGACTGTAAGTCTTTAGGGGAGTAGAAAGCCACAACCTTCCATGGAGGGCTGGTGGATTCAAACTGCTGACCATGAGGTTGACAACCCAATGGAAAACCACTGTGACCATAAGACTCCCATTTTAATTTATTAGAGACAATTGATAATTTTCAGGAAAATATTTTAAAAGATTAGCATTGAAGTGAATACTCATAATCATTTTTCTACCAAATGATGATTTCAAATGTTTATTTTTCTCTTCTGAACTACAGACATATACAGATCTTTCAGAGCTATAACAACAGGACATATAAGATGCACTATATTGGGGAACTTCAATGGCTCATGGAAACATGGAATGAAAAGACAATGGAATCTTTCATTAACTTAAATGAAAAGACAATGGAGTCTTTCGTTAACTTTTTCAAGGTCTCTCACACTTAAAAAAAAAATCCCTGGACATTATTTTCTAAAACTCTCTGGGTTTTCAGTCATTCAACGTGTTATTTTTAATGGCTTTGTGTTCTCATCTATTGTTTTTTGCATAACCAACTTAACTATTTTCAAGTAGTCTTACGTTTTATTTGTTTTTAGTCTTTATCATGATACTATTAATATTGGGGCAATTAAAATCTTTTGTGCATAATTGTTAAAGATGATTTTTGATTCTTTTTTTGAGCTCTGTATGAATTGATGAGGTTTTAGCAGGCCAACGAATATGAGTGGCCTCAGGACTTATAGGTAACTTTCAAGATGGGCTGACACCATTCCCAAAGCCCATGAAGAGGCCCTAATGCGCAGGATTCATACACCCTCACCCACCTGTGGTTTTGCAATGAATCACTTTCTCCTTTTTAGATATTCAAATCCATATTAATTAAACTAGTGAGGCTGGATATCCTTCCATGTTTACATTTCTGCCTCCTTGGTGTGAATCATCCCCTCATTATGCTTTCCAGTCATGGCATGGATTTTTCTTGAAAAAGCTATTAACCCTTCCCTTCAATATTTAGTTTTCCTGTTATCTTTGCTGTTAGAGTCTACTATGGAGGAGTTTGAAATGCTGTACATTGGGTTGTATTTTTGCAAGATGCACGAGTGGCGGGAAAATATCAGTCGGTGGTTACTATAAATATTTGTAACTGCTGCTGCATTTTTGGAAAATAGTGAAGAATTCAGTCCATCTGGAGCCTTTGTGCTAAAGAGTGGAACTCTGTAAGTTTATCTTCACTGGCGCTGTTCATTTTCTCCCCATCTTTTGGAGGAAACGTGTCCAGCAAACGGCTGCTGTCATCTCATCCTAGGGCTGCCTCCAGTGTTGTACCTTGGTTTTTACATACGATCGTCAGAGTTTTTAATAATGGCAAACAAAACAGTATGATGAGACTGAACAGACAGAAAACAAAAAATCCTAATCCATTGCCATGAAGACAATTGTCCAACTCAGAGCGCGCCCAGGTGTCATGGAGTACGACTGCTTGCTGAGGTTTTCTGGACTGTAATCTTTACAAGAGGAGATGGCCAGGCATTTCTTCTTTGGTCCCTTTGGGTGGGTTCAAACCTGTAGCTTACAAGCTCGCGGTTGAGCACAAAATGGCGGTGCCATCCATGGACGCCATATTGTAAGAACAAATACCATACAGAACCAACAACAATAACAAAAGTTAACATCTGAGGGCCGGGTTTAGCGTATGAGCTGTTGAATTGTGTCCTCTGGTCAAGACAGCTTTATTACGGCGACAATGTGCCTATAGTGTTATGATCCTCATGAAGTTCAGCCAATCTCTATAAGGTGGATGCATGATTTATACTGCAGTTGTGCTCTCCTCTCCCTCCCCAAACTATACACACACAGAGAGAAATTGATTTTCTCACAGTTTAAGAGGCTCAACTCACTCATTGCCATTGCAGTCTGGTTTCAGGGCTCTGGCTCTCAGGGAGGTGTGCGCTCCCTCTCTTGACTTCAGTGAAAAGTCCTTCTATCTCCAGCTTCACATTCCCGGTTCCTTAGCACTCTCTCCGTAGCATCTATCTTGCCCTCTCTCCTCTGTTCACTAGTTTAATATCTTTGTTATCTCAAAATGCATTGACTAAAGTTATTAGATCCTATTTGATTATTATAAAATAAACTCAACTCAGCCCACTGCCATCAAGTCAATCTGACTGTATATAGGCTTTCCCAGACTGTAAATTTTTCCCTGAGCCAATACCTCATCTTTCTCCTAAGGTGTAGTTGGTGAGGTTGATCCTGCAACCTTCTGGTGAGTGCCACTAGGGCTCTTTATAACAAAGACAGCCATAGGCATAGAAGTTAGGATTTACAACACTTATTTTTTGGGGGGCATGCTTTAATTCCTAACACATAATTCATGCCTATTTATTTATTTATTTATTTATTTTTGCACTGCTTATACATAAAAAAACGGGGACTTTGCATTTGTCTTCTGTTTGCTTCTTGGCAGAAAACTTCATCTTTTCTTCTTTTTAATTAATTACTTTTTTGGGGGGGCTCTTACAGTTCTTATCAAAATCCATACATTTATCCATTGTGTCAAGCACATTTGTACATATGTTGCCATCATCATTTTCAAAGCATTTTCTTTCTACTTGAGCCCTTGAGATCAGCTCCTCATTTTCCCCTCCCTCTCCCTCCTTTCCTCCCTCACAAACCCTTAATAAATTAAAGATTGTTATTTTCATATCTTACATCATCCTCTGTTTCCCTTCACCCACTTTTCTGTTGCTCGTGCCAATATATCAATCCTTTTGATTGACTTCTCCCCCCACATTCCCCTCATCCTCCTGATATCTCTATCCTCATTATTGGTCCTGAGGGGTTTATGTGTCCTGGATTCCCTGTGTTGCAGGCTCTTCTCTGGTCTAGTCAGATTTGTAAAGTGGAACGGAGGGCATGATAGTGGGGTGGGGGGGGGGGGAGGAAACAGCAGAGAGCTAGAGGAAAGGCCTACGTTTCGTTGGTTCTGCTCTTCCTTGTGACCCTTCCGTAAGGGGATGAAAACTTTATCTTTTCAAGCTTCTCTTTTGTGAGACTGGAGGTCGGATTTGATTACACTATCAGAAATACCCCAAGGCATATAGAAACAGTGTTGTTGGGTGCTGTTTCACGGGTTCTGACTCACAGATACCCCATGTGCAAGGGGAGGGTGCCCAGGGATGGCCGCCTCCTGGCCAGTCCTCTAGTCATCTGAGTCCCTTGTTGGCAGCCACTGTGTTAATCCATCTTGTTATGAAGGGTCTTTCTCTTGTTTATACGGATGTCCTCTTGTCGGAACTGGTCTCTCGTGACAATCTGTCCAAAGCACGTGAAACAAAGCCACGGCATCCTAACTTCTAAGCAGTATTTTGGCTGTATTTCTTCCAAAAGAGATGTGTTTATTCTTGAGTCAGTCTATGGTACTTTAAGTATTCTTGGCTAACACCATAATTCAAATGTATTGATTCTTCTGTCTTCCTTATTCTATGTCCAAACTTTCACATGCATGTAAGGTCACTAAAAATATCTTGGTTTGGGTCAGGCACACCTTAGTTCTCAAAGTAGCAACCTTGCTTTTCAACACTTTAAAGAGGTCTTGTGCACCAGATTTACCCAATGCAGTGTGTCATTTGACCTCTGAAGTGCTGCTTCCATGAACAATGATTGTGGCTATTTGGACAACGGTAAAAGCCCATTCCTTAGATGGCAGAATGCCCACACTGAGGGTTCAGTCTTGGAATGTCCACAAATGCTTCATATAAATATAGGAACCATACAAATGAAAGCCGGCGCAGGAAAGTAGAAAGGGGCTTAGAGTTTGGGGTCAGGAGGTCGAATTCAAGTCTGTGTTTTGCCACTTGACCTGGTGACCTTGGAGATAATGTTAAGTGTCTGTGAGCATCACCTGAACACCGGAACAGAGGGCGCCCACTGCACAGCCTGGCTATGGTGATGATGAAAAGAGGTAAGCAGACACAACTGCACCTGGCCCCCAGTAACCCATCAGGAAATGTCAACTGCTACCATCACTCCACATTTGTACTGAGCTAGATTTGTTGGCAACTAGCAATTAATTGAGAGATTAAAAACCAACAACAAATTGAAAACATTTGAACTTGGAAGTGAATGTGACCCTTCTCCCAAAATATTCATACACTCAGATTTTTCTAGAGCTGAAGCCAGAAATAGACTCTCAAGGTCATTTCCACAAAGTCTTGGGGTAGGCATTGTGAGGTAGACTCCAAATGGGCAATTAGCTTGGCACTCCCTCTCCATAGCAAATTTGAGCACGTAATTCAAACTGTCACAAACCCTTGACCACAATTTCAAACTGTCCAACGGTTTAGAATGCACATAAATAATGTCTCTCTTTAAGAGTCCTCTTGGCAAGCAGCACGCACGCTGGCTTTCCTCGTGGAGTATCATAAAGCGTCCTTCAGAAAGTCTTGGCTAGGGTAAAGGCTTGTTTAATTTTCTCCACTTCTAAAGTCAAGAAATCTACTGTCCCCTCCACAAATAAGGTGTGTGTGTGGGGAGGGGAGGGGGAACCCTCCCATTGTTCCCATTGTTTCCTTTTTGAGCTGGGTCCACACCTGGCCAACTAGTTTCCCAGTGGGTGTGCACTAAGATGCAGCAGGAGCCTATACACCCTCAGTTTCTCCTTAACATGCTGATATTATCAGAGAGGAAGCAAGAAGACCGAGGAATTAGTAAAATGAGTTCGAAGTGATCTCGGTATGATACATCTTTTTTGGAATCATCAAAATCACCCTGTGATACGGAGATTGTCTTCATTTTAATTTGAAGAAAGTACCCTAGCCCAGTAAATTGCTCCTGCTGGCGCAGCTATGAAGAAGTGGAGACGTGATAAAAGCAACCAGACATACACAAAACCTGGTGTGACTCGGTGCGAACCAGTGTGTCTGAGTGTGACTGTCCATTATCCTGCACTGTTGGGAGAACTCGCTGATTATTGAGCCACATTTCAGGAACCCATGGGAATGAAAGGGGCAGGGATTCCTATTCTTGGTGGCTAAGTCATCTATTATATAATCAGCGTGGCAGCAAGGGGTTTCTTGCCAGTGATTATATCCGTGGGCTACTTTTCCTTTATTTTTAAGTCTAGACTGGTTGCCAATGTCTTCAAAGTCTAGCGGGGGTCTTCAAACTATGGTCTGCGGGCCACATGCGGCCCGCCGAGGACATTTATCCGGCCCGCTGGGTGTTTTTGTCCATTTTGTTTTTTTAACTTCAAAATAAGATATGTGCAGTGTGCATAGGAATTTGTTCATAGTTTTTTTTTAAAAAAACCAAAACTATAGTCCGGCCCTCCAACGATTTGAGGGACAGTGAACTGGCCCCCTGTTTTAAAAGTTTGAGGACCCCTGGAAGGATAATAAAATTTATGGAAACGCATCACGTCCTGAGAAAAACTACGTGACATTTCTCGGACCTGGTGCTTGGGAGCCTCAAGCACTGTAAGCAGCCAATGCAGTACCCTGAGGAGGAGGAGCGGGTGAAGAAGTGGCAGCTGCTGCAGCCAGCCTGCTCTTAGGAAGCCAGCTGTGTCCCCAGACCAGAGTGTGTGTGACAGGCAGGGGGACTCAGTGAGCTGTGGGCACAGGCAGTGAGTGAGTGGTGTATCTGCTGACTGACCGACTGTCTCAAAACACATACTGTACTCTTCCCTCCATGGCGGGGTTCAAGGGACACGCACCTAATCACTGAATGCAGAGTGGAGAGGGAGGCACACATGTGGACTCTTGGGGAGCAGGCTCCAGCACAACCCAGGCGCAGACCTGCGTGAGTGTGGCCTGAGGGTTACATCAGGGACAAGGCTCTCTAAAATGAGGAAGTGCTCAGCTTCCCTGCTTGGTGGATGCAGGCAACCCTCCCCTCTGATGTGGAGACCTGCTTACATATCTCCGCATCTCTGGAAACCACGACATCCTCCTCCTCTTGGGCATCTTGGGGAGGGATTCCAGAAACCTCTATCTTTATTGCCTATGTCCTGGAGGGAAGACTAACTGTATGGGTCATCCTGGAGTGGGATTTGATTGTTGGCAATGAGAGATTTTCCCCGGAAGATCTTTGCTCTGTTCGCCTGAAAACCCCTTATCTGAACTTATGGCTGGAGGTAGATGGGCCAGCTACCCTGAAAACCTGCCTCTGTGGGGCTGACACGTGGTCTGGGCATCTCTTCCCAGAGTCTTGGAATCAGTTCCTTTTCAGGGTCTAGTGCACAGAGCTCCGAGGATCCTAGCAGACCCCTAATTCCTTTGAAATGGTCGGAGATTTCTAGAGGCATCATGGGGGTGGGCAGGGCCAGGGAGAGATGAAAGGTGCTCAGTAAAGAGTAAGACGCTTTGCACAGTAGGGCCAATGGGCACGAAAGAAATCAGACAGAAGGCGGGTCCGTGGGCGGGGCCAGCAGCTCTGCTTTCAGCTGCTAACCGAAAGGTGGCACACTCCGCTTGCACCCAAGGGGCCTCCAAAGAAAAGCATGCAATGCCCGTTTGAAACATCAGTCCTTGAAAAGCCTGGGAGCACAGTCGCATTCGGATGCCCTTGCGGTGGCCCGGAGTCAAAGTCGGCTCAGTGGCAACTGGTTTCTAAAAAAAACGTCATCAGGCAAACACTAGACAACATCGAACTCTCCATTAGGAGTTGGGTTGTAAGCTGAAAGGTCAGTAGTTCAAAACCACCAGCCATTCTGCTGTGAGAAAGGAGGCTTTCTCCTCCTTGGAGAGTTATGTCTCAGAAACGCACAGGGGGAGTAGGGCCACCCTGCCCTGTAGGGTCGGTACGGGGGCAAACAGCGACGGTGATTTGTTGTAAGACACGCGAACACCTGCGGAAAACCGAAGATTTGACTTAATTGTCTAATTGTCTCCGATATCGAAAACTTCGAGAGGTAAGTCCCCATGGTCTCGGGGAATCAAACCAAAGGGGAAAAGACGTTTATAAAAAGTCCTTTCTTCTTTTTTCCCTGCCCACCAATCTCCTGCCACTGTCATCCCTCCCCCCTACCCAAGCCCCACGTCCATTCCCCCGGGCGTTACGCTGAATGCAGTGAGAGGAAGGACTCAGTGACACTGCGGTTTGTTGTACTTTTCGTGTTAGAAAATAAGGCTTTGACAAGGAGGCACAATTCCGGGTCACTCAGAGCGGCGGCGGCGGCGGCCGGGGTACCGGGTCTCGCAGGAGGAGCGAGGCAGCAGACGGACCGGTCACAAGGCCAGCACCAGCTTCTTGTGGATTTCCAGCTGTCGGACCACCGCCGAGAACTCCTCGAAGGATATTTTCCCGTCGCCGTCCCTGTCCAGGAGGAGGATGGTTTTGTCCACGAGCTGCTGCAGCTGCGGCTCTCGCAGGTTGTCGCCCACCATCATCTTCAACACCTGGAAGAGCTCGCCGTTGGAGATGTAGCCGTCCTTGTCGATGTCGTAGATCATGAACGCGAACTTCAACTTCTGCTCCTCGTCGCCGCGGACGCTGAAGTGGGAGGCCCCCACGATGAACTCCTTGAAGTCCACCTCGCCGTTGCCGTCCGTGTCGAAGATGTCGATCACTCGCCCCAGCAGCGGGTTTTGCTGCAGCTCGGGCAGGGCCAGGAACTCGTCTACGCTCAGGGTGCCCGACTTGTCCAGGTCCAGCTTCCGGAAGCTCCGGCCCAGCCGCTTAATCTCTTCGTTGTCAAAGTGGGAGCATATCTCCGGGGGGTAGCTCTCCTCGTTTCCCATGGCTGGGCCACTGCCACGGCCACGGCCACCGGCTGCGTGGACAGGGGCTCGCGTGGGGACGGTTGGCACTCAGTTCTGAGACTCCGAAGGGGGAGGGACCACGGCGGGGGGCGGGGCAGAGACAGGAGAGACGGGGGAGGGGCTTGAGGGAGAGGGGTGAGGGGAAAGCTGGGCCTGGGCTGGAGCCAGGGGGTCCCCGGAGCACAGTGGGGGTGTTGGAGAGAGGAAGCGGTTCCTCACCGCGCTTCCTTCTTGCAGCCTCTCGGCGGTTTCCTCGACGACTTCTACTCCCCTGGAAATGATGTTCTTTATTTTATTGTGTGCCATGCCTTCAGCTCCCAGCCCCCACTTGGGTGGCAGCCCCTGGGTGGGGGATGGGGGGCAGGAACCGTTTTGATATTATTCATGGCAGAATCCCGGGTGCAGTGCCTGACCGACCCAAATCAAGAAACCCTATGAATCACAAGGCTATCTAGGCTCCATAAGGTGTCCTCGGCTGTACTCTACTGAGAGACTGCGTGGTGCGCATGGCATGTGGCCCTTGGAAACACCTTCCCCTCCCCCAGGTGCCTGGGAAGACAGAGGGGCAGGCAGCTACCTATGAGCTTTACAGAACTGGATCGCCAAGCCTTTCTTTCATAGTGAGTTTGACTCGCCAACCTTGAATTTAGCAGTTGAGGACGCATAGCTGTGTCATTGATGGTAAATATTTGTTGAGTGACTGAGTGAACGTCAACAGGGCTACTTGTGCCTAATTCACAAGTCTATCATAAGGCTTAAAGGAACCTAAATGTGGATGATTGTATATATGCGCACTCAGACACACACACCGTTCTGGTACAGGGGTTACCGACCGCTTTTCAGGACCGAGCCAGCGTCTTTCCAAGAAACTGGCTCAATATCACATGGAATTTCTTACCCAGATTCCCTGCTCAAACCACCACCTCGGTCATCCAGTTGGTTTCAATAGAGCAGAGCTGTGCCGTGGGGCAAATCATGGCAGGATCAGATAGACTCATCTCTCTTCTGTGAAAAGGTTAGTCGGTGGCTTGGAATCGTGCTCCTTGCTGTTAGCAGTCCGGTGCCTGGGTCAAAGTGCCATCAGGATTTCTTAGATTATCGGTAGATGCTAGCACACCCTTGAAAAATACACAGCGCACTGCAAGGGGCATCCTTCAAGAAGACACAGCCTAGGTCCGGAGCGCATGGCCTCTTTCACCACGTTACTTCGAATCCATCATTGAATGCTCAGTCCACTTTGTTGTTGGCCGGGTGCCTGGCAGCTGTCCTCACAGGACACGTGGAGAACAACCCTCTGTGCCCAGAGAAGCTTTCTGTGTGTTCTGAGAGTGCTGGTGGCCCTGGGCGACGTCATATTTCCCCACTTTGCTTCACCTGGATTTGCTCTTTTTGGCTGGAGATAAACTGCGCACACTCCCCCATATTCCACCTCCCTTTACTGAACCCATCAATTGCTCCGAATGCATAAAAAATAAGTTTGGTTTAAGAGGAATTCATTCCAAAGGGACGTCGGGGAACACAAGGCCACTAAATCAAACTGAAGACAAGTATTTCCTGGTTTTAAAACATATTGGCAGGTCCCCCGTTCTTTCATCCAAATGACACACCTAAAGGTAACCACATTGAACTTGGCACAGCTAAGCCACAGGACCCGTGCCACTAGCTAGAGCCATTGTCATTGTCCTCCATAAACACATGGCACGTCAGGGGCTTTCTATTACAGCTGTTCACTGATACTATGTTCAGGAGGGGAGGTCATTCCTGCACGCGTTTATTCCCAACAAAACCTGTTTAAACATGTCTCTGCGATCAGTGGATGGCTGTAGACATGTTCTCTCAGTCATACACTTGTCTAGGCCTCATTAGGGTGTCTTCAAAAGAATCGAGTCAAAACAGCGATTTCTAAGGGATCTGTTAAGTCAGTTAAATTCAAGGCAGAGAAGGCACAGCTCAGAAGGTTAAGATAAACTGTGTGTTTTGGGGACCCCAAAGGGGTAATTTTGGTCATGGTGGTTTATTGTGGAGAAGTTTTAAGAAACTGGAAAACTGCATGGGTGATAAAAAGGCCCGGACCGATGAACCAAGGAATTCCTATCCCTTCCCCCCATCATGACAGAACAACAAAACCAAACAAAACAAAAAGGAAGAAATCACAGGGAATCCAGAGTCAATTCCAGCTCAGCAAGCCTGCAGGACAGGGGAGAACTGCCCTTCAGGGTTCGCAAGACCATTTCTAAGTCTTGGAGGGCAGCAAGGCTGGCAAACCTCACCCCGTCCATGTGCAGCTCCAATCTGGCCCCTTCAGACTTCCTTTTTCTTCTCTGAACTTAAAAGAATATTTCAAAGGATCACAATTTGAGACCCTTGGCGATACCAAAATTGTGTTTTGATGCAGAATTCCCCAGGAAAAAGGTATAGAAACGAAAACACTGCCTTCAGAAGTGTATGGACCCGAACGGAGGCTGTGCTCCATTTTGATATTTCTGTTTTCTATGGTTCTGTAGTAATACTTTACTTGCCTTCACGTATAACCCCTTTCTCCAAGCACACTGTAATGTTTACTTGGAAACAACTTTGCCGTATGTATACACTTGTTTAGCAGCGAATTGTTAAAACGCACAGGACACAGTGTGGGCGTAAAGGCTTCGGATTTGTGGTGCTAAAGGGGCCATCTGCAAAGGTGAACTGCTGCTTCTCGGCAAGCCGATATACTTCTGAAGGCAGTTCTTCCATCTCTCGAAGTCCTTCCCTGAAGAATTCTCCACTCTTCCATGTACCCATGTCGAAGTGGCTGGTTGGCATCGTGGAGGGACCCAGATAGAGTTCTTTTAGGAGTGTCTTTCAGTTGGGAGAAGCAAAAGAAGTGTGGAGGGTAAGATCATGCCTGGAGGGGGACTGGGATAAGGCTTCCCAATGAAGTTCCTGAAGAATAGCCCCTGCTACCCTTCATGAGTAAGCAGATGCATTGTCATGAGGAAAACAATCCCCTGATGTGATCTTTCTCCATCACTTGTCTGGCAGTTGGTCATACTGCGGTGGCTTGTGTGCTGCTGTGATACTGGAAACGATGCCACTGGTATTTCAAATGCCAGCAGGGCCATTCAAGGTGAACAGGTTTCAGCAGAGTTGCCAAACGGAGAAGAGACAACGAGGAAGGACTTAGCTCCCCATTTCGGAGGAAGGAGCCACTGAAAACCTTATGCACAACCTTGAAACATTGTCAGATACCGAAGGCCTACTGAATGGAGCAGTACATTGTCCTCCGACCGTGTTTTTATTATTGCCAGCGGATGGGTTGGGCTGGAGGGCACTGGAAATGAAATTGAGGAGTAGCTGATTTCTTGGGGAGCAATCATGCAGACATGAATCTGTTAACACGTATGGGAATGGAGCCCTCGGGATCTTCATTTGTTGTTGGGGTACGACTCAAGAGATGGAGAAATAGATCTCTAAATCTTGGAATGGTCAGAACTTGGAATGGGCCAAGTATGAATCTAGAAATTGGAAGTGGCAAAAAATGATTGGAACACATAGATGAATATTGTACGCATTTGTGAGGTGAAATGGACTGATGTTTCCCATTTTGAATGAGAAAATCTTATGATTTATTATGCCATGAATGACACCATCAAGAGTAATTGGGTGGCATTCATTGTCAAAAAAGGCATTGCAAAATTAATCATGAAGTTCAATGCTGTCTGTGATAGGATTATATCACAGACAGCCTTCAAGGAATCCAATCAATTCAATACAACTGTAACTCAAATGCATGCACCAACCACAAAAGCTAGTGATGAAGAAATTGAAGAATTCTACCAACAAATCCAGTCAGAAGTAGAGCAAACATGTAATCAAGATGCATTGCTAATTATTGGTGATTGGTAGGCAAAAGTTGGAAACAAAGAGGAATACCAGTCAGAAAATACGGATTTGGTGATAGACAGGAAGCTGGAGATGGCGTGATGGAGTTTTTCAAAACTAACGACTTGTCCGTAGCAAATACCTTTGTGTCAGCAACACAAAAGGCAACTGTACACATGGACTTGTTCAGATGGAAGACACAGAAATCAAATTGACTACATCTGTGGGAAGAGGTGATGGAACAGTTCAATATCAGCAGCTAAAACCAGGCCAGGGGCTGACTATTGAATAGAGGATCAATTGCTCATGGGCAAGTTCAGGATAAAGCTGAAGAAAATGAAAACAATTAGTTGAGAGTCAAAACATGACCTTGAGTCTATGCCCCCTGGATTTGGAGAACATCTCAAGCTTTGATGCAATGAGCATTGACAGAAGAAGACCCGCCGTGGGAGGACATCAAGAGCACCCTTCATGAGGAAAACACAAGGCCATGAAAAAGACAGGGACCCCCTAAAAGTTCAAGTGGTGTCAGAAGAGACTCTGAAACTTGCTCTTTGTTGCACAGTAGTTAAAGCAAATGGAAGAAAGGATGAATTCAAAGAGTTGAATAAAAAATCTCAAAGGGATCCCCTCATAGAGGGGTTTAGGAGAGGAGATGGGTCAATTAGGGTACGAGGTAGTACCGATGAAGAACACAGCTTTCCCCCAGATCCTGGATGCTTCCTCCCCCCCAACTACCAGAGTCCTAATTCTACCTTGCAGGGCTGGATAGGGCAGAGGCTGTACACTGGTACATATGAGGGTTGGAGGTACAGGGAATCCAGGGTGGATGATACCTTCAGGACCAAGGGTGTGAGGGACGATGCTGGGAGAGTGGAGGGTGAGTGGGTTGGAAAGGGGGAACTGATTACAAGGATCCACATGTGACCTTCTCCCTGGGAGAGGGACAGCAGAGAAGGGGGGAAGGGAGACTCCAGATAGGGCAAGATATGACAAAATAACGATGTATAAATTACCAGGGGCACATGGGGGAGGGGGAAGCAGGGAGGGAGGGGAAAAAAAAAGAGGACCTGATGCAGAGGGCTTGGGTGGAGAGCAAATGCCTTGAGAATGATTGGGGCAGGGAATGTATGGATATGCTTTATACAACTGATGTATGTATATGTATGGATGGTGATAAGAGTTGTATGAGTCCCTAATAAAATGTAAAAAAAGAAAAGAGGAGAAAAAAAGAAAATGATTAGGGCAAAGACTGTACAGATGTGCTTTATACAATTGATGTATGTATATGTATGGACTGTGAAAAGAGTTGTATGAGGCCCTAATAAATTGTTTAAAAAAAATCTCAAAGGGCAGCTCGAGAAGAAAAACCAAACCAAATATAGTGAAATATGCAATGACCTGCAATTAGAAAGCCAAAATGGAAGAAGGCACTCAGCCTATCAGGAACTGAAAGAACTCAAGAAAAAATCCAAGCCTCAAGTTACAATCTTGAAAGATTCTAGGGGCAAAATATTGAATGATGCAAGAAACATCAAGCGAAGATGGAAAGACTACACAGTCACTGTACCAAAAATGACATTTCACCATTTCAAAAGTCAGCATATGAGGAAGAACCAGTGGTGCTGAAGGAAGAAGTTCAAGCTGCACTGAAAGCATTAGGCACAAAACAAGGCTCCAGGAATTGATGGAATAGCAATAACAATGTTTCAACAAGCTGATGAAGCACTGGAAGCACTCACTCGTTTATCCTAGGAAATTTGGAAGGCAGCTACTTGGCCAACAGACTGGAGGTGATCCAGACTTGTACCCATTCCAACAGATTGCTCAAACTACAGATCAATGTCATCGATACCACAAGTAAGTAAAATTTTGCTGAAGGTCATCCAACAATGGTCACAGCAGAACATTGACAGGGAGCTGCCAGAACTTCAGGCCAGATTCAGAAGAGGATGTGGAACAGGGGATATCCTAGTTGATATCAGATGGATCTTGGCTCAAAGCGGAGAATGCCAGAAAGATATTTCCTTGTTTTATTGACTATGCAAAGTCCTTCGACCGTGTGGACCATGATAAACTATGGATAACCTTGAGAAGAATGTGAATTCCAGAACTCTTCATTGCCTCATGTAGAACTTGTACATGGATCCAGGGCCCCTTGTGTGTGAACAGAACGAGTGATTACTGCATGGTTTAAAACCAGGAAGGGTGTGCGCCAGGGCTGTGTCCTCTCACTATACAGATTTAATTTATATGACCAGCAAATCACCACAGAAGCTGGATTCTATTAAGAAGAACGTGGCAACGGATTGGAGGAAGGCTTCTTAACAACCTGTGATATGCAGCTGATCCAATCTTGCTTGCTGAAAGTGAGGAGGAAGTGAAGCACTTGCTGATGAAGATCAAGGACTGCAGTCTTCAGTATGGTTTGCACCTCAGTGTAAAGAAGACCCAAACCCCAGATGTCATACCTTCTGAGCTGACCTCTCTGCTTTGAATTTCAATGGCCCAGCAGATCCTTGGAAGTCTGTGTTTTGATTTGAATGTTTTTTTGTGTGTGTGTGTGAAGGCTACAGCCAATCCCCTGAAAGCAGATATATGTTTAAACATATGAAGTAGACATATCTTTAAACATATTTCATTAGAATAAACACATGCATCTATGAATGGAAACCCTGGTAACAATGCCCCCCCCCTTTGGGCGTTCTGTGCCCACCTTTTTGTGTGTGTTTACCTTTCCTGTGCAGATTCCAGGAAGCCAGAGCTGGCCTCATGGGCTGTTCCAGGCACCCGTCCAGAGTCCTCTCTAATTTTCTCCTGAGCTTCGCCCTGGAAGTCAACGTTTACAACAGGGTTTCCCAAGTGGGAGACACCACTCCCCGAAGGGCACTAGGACCATCGGAGGGGGGTGCAGAAGTAGATCCCTAGGCTTCTTTCTGGATTACAGGCTATAGGACAAACGTTTTTTCATTGCCAGAGGGTGGGGGTGGGAGGGTTTTGGGGGAAATTTTTTTTTTCCTGAAAAATAGTGGTACCTAAGATTTGGGAACCTAAGATTTAGATGAGAGGAGCCACCGATGTGGAAACTCAGTAAGTTGCCTTGTTTTGTGCAGGGTACCAAGAAAGCACTGTGGAGAAAACACAGGCGCCAAGTAACCTGGTTCTAGCCCCACTTGTCCCCTTGTTAACTGCGAGTCCTTAGAAAAACAATGGCCGTCTCAGCCGCATTGGTAAAAGGCTCATCATTTTGTTTGCACTTATTGTTAGAGTCAGATGAGTTGGTGTATAAAGACATGCAATGTAAGAGGTGTCATCCTATCACGAGCGTTAGCTAATCTTATGGGGGAACAGACAATAGTGGGTTGATGGCACCCCTTCATGGGAATAATTCAAGTGGGCAGCCAGAATGGTTTTCCTCCAGCGTGGTTCCGGATACACAGCTATGCTGGAGACGGACTTTGTTCTCCAGAGGCTGGGCTCCCTGTAGTTCTGCGTTCATGTACTCTGCAGCTCCGCCGTCTTACCAGCCTCACGCCGTGGTCAGAATTTGCCTTCACTCTGGGCATTCACTGCTGTGGAGGGATCTGGGCTGTTGGGCCTTCCCATCCACAAGGGACTTCAAAGGGTCAATGGATGGTTTCAGAAGACACCAGGGGCCTGATGACCTGCCTACTGTACCAAGCCATTTTTCTCCCCTTGAAGAATTTTCAGGCAAAGAACCATGAGAAAGTGACGTGCAAAAAATTGGAAACTAGAACCCACCAAAGTGGAGGTGAACCTCATCTTCCTAGGAAGTCAGGGGGGCGTGTTTCCGAACTGTTATGGAAGCTTCCTCTGGAAGTGGGTCTCACTCCTAGGTTGGAAGCGCCCACCTTTCCGAGGAGTTGCCTGTCCTCTCTTTCACATTCGTGGGCACGGGAGGAGCGAGGCATGCCGCACACGGTGCCACCACACGGCCCCGGTTGAGTGCTTTACTGGGCACGCGAGTTCCCATCGGGAAGTATGTGTCTGAGGTTACTGTGGCTTTACATTAGGTAACGTAGGTCAGCTTCTAACTAGCTGCCCACAGCATGGGTGCTCGCGCTGTTTGGGGGCCCGCTTCCTTTGACCTTTGCCACGCTCCTATTTGCTTTTTCACGGCAGAAATTTGGCTCTGGCTGCAGGGGTCTCCCCTTGGGCTGTGACACACCTCGTTCCAGGTGTATATCCACGTAACAAGCACATATTGAGAGCCTACTCTGTACCAGCCACAGTGCTAGGGGCAATGGGGCTTAGGGGTCAACAAGACACAGTGCTCTGAGAGAGATACTTTAGGCTTTGGGAGTCTGTACATTAGTAAGGAGTAGGCCCTTAGGAAGGCACTTGGTTATTATTTTCTCATGTATACTCATGAAAGGATCAGGAGATTGCTCTTGAAGTTCTTAGTGCTTATTAAGAGCTTTGGAATATTTGCTTTTAAGTCTTGGTCTAACGGTTGAACAATTCTGTGATCCCAGGCAGGGACACTTATTTGTGTCTCGTGTCCTTATCTCTAAATCAAGAATCACCGCTTACGTGTAGCGTCGTCTTCAATGGGACAGGACAGTCCGGGGCTCCATGCCTAGAGGAGAACCAGTGGCTGGCCAGTCAGGAGAACTGTGCTGTGCAGGAGTCTCAGTGGCTGGCTCTTTGAAGTGGGCAATGAGGCTTTTCTTGCAAAGCACCTCTGGGTCCACGCCCACCTTTTGTTTAGCCCCCATCTGCACGGTTTGCACCGACCACTTGTACTTTCCAAGGACTTGGCCTAGCTCCTAGTAGGGACTCTAGTGATGGAAGCTGTAAGTATTACCTACTTTCCTATTGTCTGGAAAAGTTTCAGAGACGGTATCCTCAACTATTCATTTGCTTTGTCAACTGAAGCACCTATTATAGGAGAGAGATACAACAGTGACTTCAAGCATATTATCCTGAGCTGTCCCTGTCTTTCTGGAGCTGATGGTCTGGCAGTGAAGGGGGACGTGAACTGAGGGATCCAGTCCCAATGAGAAAAAGAGCCCCCTGTGATGATTCTAGGTGAGCTGTGGGGACTATGTAGTGCCAGGAGAGGCTGCCTATGTGAACTTTGACCTGGCCCAACCCCCCAAAGACAAATAAAGATACTGATCATCAAAGGCAACAATAATGATTTTTAAATGAGGTATTTGACTTAAGTCAGAACCAACTTATGCCAGAATGGAGCCCCTGAATTAGTTGAGGCCTCTTTGCATTTGGTTTCTGTCTGGTGGTAGAGAGAGCACAGATTTAGTCAGCAGGGTGACAGAACCAGAATTATATTCTAGAAGATTCATCATGATGGAGAGATTGAACAGACAGAGAACAGCCTTATACGTGCTTGTCTGGAAACTGAGGGTGTGAGCTAGGATGAAGGGATCTTAAAGGGAAAAGGGAGGCTGCAGTCTTATTGAGTGGAGGGACCCAGGGAGCAGGCAAAGGTGAGGCTCCGGATACGACTGGCACGGCCAGCCCAGGGCTGTGACAAGAAGATGCTTCCTCCTCATCTCACTTGTCATAAGATTCCACCAAGTCCTCCCAAGTAGATGAGGGCAGAGCGTCTTCGGAGGCTTGGCAGCAACAGAGGAAATGTCAGGGCAATGTCTCATCGTCTTGGACTTGGTTAATGCTGTTTCTGAGGAATGAAAACCATGGTTTTTCTGATATCCTAGAGTACTGCACATTGTAGTCACTAGATGGCAGGCTTCCCACATCTAATGCGGGCTCTTCAGGCAAGCTCTGGAGAGCCAGGAGGCATCCAGGTAGGTGCCTCTAGGGAGATGGAGTTCAGGGAAGGGCTGTTTTCTATCCGCCCTGCCCCACAGAGTTCAGTGTAAGGATGTCTTAAAAAATGGGACCAAATGTCGTTTCTCACAGTGGTCCTCATCAGTTCATGCACTGTCCGCTCTTTTCAGTTGCATAGTAAATGCATCATAAATATTCATTAGCTCACTGGCTTGAATCAGGAATAAAGCAAGAACTATTAACAGTATGCAGTCTTGGGTGTAATTTGTGCCCAAGCAGCTCTGGAAGGGTCTGAAAAAGGAAAGAGAAACACTTCATCGATGAGATATTATGGCCAGTAAGTAGTACAGGGGACCTTGATTTTTTTTTTTTTTTTACACAAATACCACATTTACTTGCAAGCTTGTGTTACATTTCCTGTGTAGATGATGAGTCTAGGCATGGGATCATTACATGAGCACGCTATAGTAGGAAAAACAAGGTGGCTGTCCTGGCTTCAGATTCAAACCTCTGCTATTTTCAGTAACCCAAGTAACAGTGGTGTGTTGGGTACTGGGCTGCTCACCTCAAGGTTGGTGGTTCAAGCCAACTAGCCAACTGGGAAGCTGGAAAATTCTACTGAAAACACCCTAAGAATAAGGGGAGTGCCAAGAAGAATTCAGTTGATAAACTACAATAAAACTTAGAAACTCAAAGGCCCTGAGATTAGAGACGGCTCACTCCCACGGAGAATGAACGGTGGGGAAAGAAAAGTCTATTAGAACCATCAAAATGACACCCACTGGCGCCATGACAGCTTACCCGCGACCTGGGAGATCGCCTGCTACCGCCAGCCTGACTAGATAAGTGAGGAATGGAACCCCAAACTATCAGAAGTCCCCTCACCCCCCTGGGACAATCATGAATATTCATCCCATTAGTTATTACACATTTGACAAAACAGAACAAATATCTTTGTACTGTGCTGCCCTGTCATCTCCACTCCGTGGAGATGGAATGATTTATTTCACTTTGAAATAAATGCTTGGCTCAAGTGAGACACTGTGTCCAGTGGTACTTTCCCACCACCGTTGGGCCACTGACCCTCCCTAAATGTGCCAAGGGAAGTGGAGTGGGGGGTCAGGGGCTTCTGGAGAGGCCTACAAGCCAGAGCTTTCTGGTCCCCTAAAGATCCACAGGCGCAGAAATGCTATGAGTCAGAATGGCACAACGTCAGCGGTGGCTGCGAGCGATGGTGGAGTTCCTGGTGGTGCAAATGACGCTTAGCTGCCACTTCGGGGTCTGGAGGGTTGAGTGCACCCAGGAGCACCTCCGAAGAAAGACCTGGTGCTCTGCTTCCCAAAGATCAGCCATAGGGTGGTGTGTGTTTGTGTAACTTATGGAACATACATGTGCTCAGACAGACCACGGGGTCACCACGAGTCAGAATCTCCTAACCACATGGGCTGGGAGAAGCTGCCGAGAAACAGGGCTACCTCGGCAGTGATGGCAGGGAGGGGAGACCACGATGGGGGAAGTTCAGGTCAGCCTGACGATGAAATACCAATGGCCACACTGACAAGAGAGCAGCCACGTTTGCTTCTTTAAAGGCAACCCCTCTCCGTGCTTCCCCACTCTCATCTGGAAGCGGAGCTGGAGGATCAAAACCCCAGGCTACACTGGAAGGAGGTTAACTCGGCACTCCACAAAGTACAACAGCTACAATCATGCGTTTAAAGTCCCCCAGTGAAAAGAAGGAGGCAGTGCTAAGGCAGATATCAACAGTATATAAAATGATGTCGATGCCAAGGAGATGGGATGCTCGCCAGAGCTCCTGCTTCTTTGCACAAGGCACCACCATCAGTTCTTGCATGTGGTCTATTCTTCACCAAATCCTTTCTCCTTTGTGTGCACTGCTCTCTACTGAGGGAGGGAAGGGCGAGGGGGCACTTTTTAGCCAGGTGATCTCTGTGCATGACTCCTTAGACATATCCCACCGCTGGGAATATGACTAGTACTTGTTGGGGCCAGTGGTGGCTGCAGATCAAGCAGGCCAGAGAAGGAGTCATGTGGAAGTCCCGGAGGAAGTCACTACAGGGGGGCCACAGAGGCCTACTCATTCAACCTGATGGGGCGCCATGTCTTAGCGAGTGCGGCCGAATGGCCTTGCTGACAGGTGGGGGAGAGCGTTACGTGTTGGGCTGCTAACAAACAGGTTAGCAGTTTGCACCCACCAGCCACGCCACAGGAGACCAAGAGGGCTGTCTCCTCCCATGAAGAGTGAGTCTCAGACAGCCACAGGCACCGTGCCGTTCTGCCCCATGCGGTCACTCTGCGGCGGCCTCTACTGGATGGCACTGTATTGAGCTGAGCTCAGGCCTTTGCTCCTGGAGCCTCGGTGTCAGAGTAGGTTACACGTGGAACTGTCACCCACAGGGCCAGCAGTTCGACACCACGAGGGGCTCCAAGAAGAAAGATGAAGCTCTCAAGGCCTGCAAAGATCCAGGGTCTCAGAAACCCACAGGACCAGGGCTGCTCTGTCCTGGAGGGTCCCAATGATGCCGAATAGAAGTGGCGGCAGTGAGTTCGGTTTGGGTTTGTTGCCTTGCTCATGCTGAGCATGGAGGCCTCTTCCCCGACATCAGCTGCCTCCTCCGGAAAGCGTTCCCTGGTTCCTTCCCGCTCCTGCTCAAGGGAATCCTCGCTGTCCCTGCTCTGCCTTGTGCCTTCTTTTATTGCTGCCCGGTGGCAGGGGGGTGTACGGGGCTTGATCACAACTTTCATCTCTGCATCGCTGCAGCTGGCGCGGAGCCTGGTGCACAGGAGTTCCACGCACGTCTTTGTTTTAACAGCCAAGCAGAGAAAGGCGGGGCCTTTTTGAGATGGGCCCCTTCATTGTACAATGACACCTGTACAGCTTTGTGCTTCTTCAGGTCTCCAGAAAGAGCCTTCTGGAGAGGTTCCAGCTGACCCTATGCTTAACTTAAATATTAAACCTAATTACGGAGGCTATTCTAAGGGATACGCTCAGCTGTCAAGGCAGCTCCCCACCTACACGGGCTTTCGATTTGGAGCAACCGGCAGTCATTAACTCTCCCTGCCTTGCCATGACTTCCGTCAGGTTGACGAGCACACAGTGACATTATGAATTGAACAGGGATGGGGCGGTGGGGGAGGGGCAGGGGGTGTTTGGATGTGACCTTGTCAAGAGCAGAAGAGACTGCATTAAAACACAGCTCCCCTACCCCCAATCCCCCATGCCTCAAGCCAGTCCACTGGGTTTTTAACAGAAATTAAAGAAAAACTGGATGGGAATCCAGCCGTCATTGGAGCTTCTGGATAAGATTTTTATGATTCCCACCGCCCCCCCCCCCTGTTTTCAATGTATATCGTTGGCTAGCTTCTTCCCCTTCCTGTCCCCTCACCCAAAATTGAGGGGAGCGTGGATACTAACAGATCGACGGTTAGTGGATCTGAGAGGTTCTTGGGAACCAGACCTGGGCAGTGCTTAGGGACGGAAAGTCTAGGTCGGTGGCCAGTTTGCTGTCCTTCTGAGGGTCCCAGGGTCTATGTCGTCAGCAAGTGAGGAGAGGACACCTCTGTGGATCCTCTGAGCTGGCCATGCAACTAGAAACCCCAAAACCAGCCCCAAGCAGTTGATGTCGCGTGTCAATTATGACTCATGGGAACCCTGCATAGAATTGGTCCCTTTACTTTAAGGCAGGGAAATAAGCTTCGGAGAGTTAAGTGGTTTGCCAGAGGCCATGAGGTTGGTAGAGGGCAGAGCAGAATACGACAGCTACCACGCAAGCGGCAGCCACCAGAAACCGGTCACTTTATTTACCTTCCTTCTGTTCCTCATTCCAGGTCAGAGGCCTAAAATATGGTGAGCTCTAATTTTCAGAGGAGAGAAATCCAGAAAGGATAAATAATACATGTCCATGACGTTCAATGCACTTTTTTTTGATATAGACATTTAGATACCAGGGTTATATTTACAGCGAGCATCTATACAGTGATCGTAAAAACCAACCTAAAATTTCAGGTTTTAGAATGCCCTAACAAGGAGCCGGTCTCATCCTTTCGGCCACAGCATTCAGGACAAGGGGAGGGAGGGGCCACAGACAGCTGACCAGCCAGAGGGGGAGACCCCAGGATGGCTTTAGGGTTGTACTCAGCCAGGAACCAAGGGGAACGGAACAAGAGCACACTGCATGGTTTCAAATTAAGAAAGGTGTTGGTCAAGATTGTATCTTCTCACTGTATTTTTTCAATGTGTACACTGAACAAATAGTCAGAGAGGCTGGACTATATTAAGAAGCATGCGGTATCAGGTTCGGTGGAAGGAGTATTAACAAACTGAGTTATCCCGGTGACCCAATCTTGCTTGTTTACAGTGAGGAGGACTTGAAATACTTTCTGATGAAGAACAAGGATTATAGCCCTCAGTATGGATTACAATTCATTGTAAAGAGGAACTAGAACCATACAATTAGGCCAATAGGTAACATCAGGATAAATGGAGAAAGGATAGAAGCTATCAAGGACTTCATGTAGCTTGGATCCACAATCAATGCTCATGGAAGCCGAAGCCAAGAGATCAAAGGACACAGTTCGTTGGATAAGTCTGCTGCATACGACCTCTTGAGAGTGTTGAAAAGCACGGTTACTTCGAGGACTACGGTGCGTGCACCTGACCCAACTCATGGTATTTTCAATCGTCTCATAAGCATGTGAACGCTGGACACTGAAGAAGACAGACTGAAGAAGAGTCAGTGCCTTTGAGTTATGGTGCTAGCAAAGAACATTGAAAGTACCCTTGACCGTGAGAAGAACAAAGTACAGCCAGAATGCTCCTTAGAAGGCAGGAGAGTGAGCATTTGTCTCATGCACACTGGACATGTTACCGAGGGAGAAGTCTCTGTTGGCACAGCAGAGAGTAAGCCCCCAAGAGGAAGCTCCTCCACACGATCGATTTCCACAGTGGCTGCAACACTGGACTCAAACATACGGGTTTTGGCGATGGTGCAGGACCAGGTAAGGTTTCATTCCATTGTACTGTGAGTCAGAACCAACATAAGGGCACCTAGCAATACCAACAGTAACCCAAAGTTACAGTCCGAGCCCACTCAGCTACACAGAGGAAGACACGGGTGTGGGAATGTCCGTTGCTAAAGGTTACAGGCAGAAAACAGCATGGAGCTTTTCTCCGATGAAACACTTGTGGTCTCCAAAGTCACCAACCACCAATAAGATCAGAAACAGAGACAGGCTAGCTGGGGCTTGATGGCAGGAATTATGTGAGGTCAGGGACAGATTAAGCTCAGGGACCGAGTGAGGGTCTGCGTGGTTGAGAGGTGAGGGCTGCAATGGGACTAGCGTGGACTCCGTGTCAGGAATTGAGCAGCGCCTGTTGTGGCTCAGGCTCCTTGATAATAAAAGCCTGGATGTTTAATGACTTCCTTTCAGGTTGCTTCAAAATATCCCCCCTCAGGTCCCTTCCCTGTGCCGTCTGGACCTCTCTATTCCCAGCAGAGCGCTCCCTCCACTTGCATGTTCATTTTCCTGCTCAGCACCCACTTCTTTCTGTCAGTCCTCAACAGCAATACAAGGATGCAGAATCAGAAAAACTGATAAGAACCCAGCGAGATATGCATTAAGCTGAGTTTTGACGAAGTTAAATACAATTTCCAAAGGCACAACTGCCTCTTCCTAGGCATGGCAGAGTCAGGGCATCTGATCCAAGGACCCTGGTCATCCGAGGGGCTTGGGTTTGCACACCTCTCCTTCCTGACCTGTGTGAAGCATGGTCTCTCAGTCTGCCTGGGGGCCAGACCTCGGTCTGAGGGAGCAGAAGTTACACAGATGCTTAGATGGTTAGGTTGTGGACTCTTTTTAAAACTAGTCAGTCCCTTGCCCACTTCATCTGCCATGGGAGGCTGTGCTGAATTCTTTTTAAAAACGAAATTTTATTTTAACAATATTATCTGCATATAATTCATATATCATACAACTCAATAGTTCAATCTCATGAAGAAGTGTTGTAGAGTCACCACCATAATCGGTTCTAGAACATTTTCTTCATTCTTCTACTCATCCTTATTAGCTCCCCACTTCCCCCCACCCTCCCCTGTCCTCTCCCCAAGGAACCCTAAATCCAGTTACTCTCTCTGCAGATTTACCTAGCTTGGATTTCATATACTGAAAAACAAGCAAACACACACAAACGAAAATTCACAGCAAAAATAAAACAGATAACAACCTACTTGAAATGAAAGCAGACAAGATGAAAAACTAGAACAGCTTTAAATGTATCGTAAGGGAGTTCACATGATAGGGAACTAAGTTTTAGCATAAACGTGTCTGCAGCAATCCACGTCCCAATGCACTGGGCACGACAGACAGCGAGCCCATTCACCTCCCTGGTCCATCACCAGAGGGGAGTCGCCGGGGTCTTCTCCCTTTTGTCCTTCCAGGTCTACTAATCCTTTCTCCATTCCATTTTGTGCCCAGAGTGACTGTCCTTTCTGAACAATGTCCACTAGGTCCCTAGACCCAAGACAAGGTTGGAAGATGGGGAGAGGCATTAGAGACTGCAGCCTGCTATTTATTCCCTGGCTCTCTTCATTCCAGGTCAATATGGGTTGGCTGTGTCCCTTACTAAAGTCAGACCACTCTTTCCTACGCTCCCCTGGATTCTAGGGGAAGCGCTCTTGCCTTGTCCCTGCAGGTCTTGGCAATGCAAAGGCTCTCACACTTCCCCTGCCTTGACAGACTACACCATCTCCACCGTTTCCTCAAACCACATCTTTGCAAACCGTTCTTTTTCTTTAACATTGCGATTTGGGTGATGTTTACAGAGCAAATAGTCTCACCATTCAACGATTGAAAGACATGTTGTTTTGTGACATTGATTTCAATGCCCACAATTTAACGGCGTCCTATTGACATCCTTCCATGCTTACCATTTTAATTTCTCACTTTCCCTATTCTTTCCTACTTTCTGAGCTCTCCCCCTGGGAAAACGATGTCCTTTTTATCTCTTCTGGTTGATTGTTCTCTGGAGTTCCTGTCCACCCGATCAGGGTTGTCTTTTGCATGTTGGACCTGGTGGTGGTGTTGGGTAAACTTTGGACTGCTAACAGCAAGGTCTTCGGTTCAGACTCAGCTGTTGCATGGGACAGGATGAAGCTGTCGACTTCCATACAGATTTATAGCCTTCGAAACCTTATATGGGATCTCTGTGACCCAGAAATGATTCTCTGGAAGTGGGCTTTGGGTGGGATTACTTGGCTGAAAGTTGAGCTACTGGGTGAGTTCTGTTGCGGGCCTGCAAGGTAGCTGAAGCCCTGTCCCAGGCTGTTTGAATGTGCCAAGAGCTCTGGGTCTTCTGCGTTCTGATCTTCCCAGCCTCGAAGATGCATTATTCAACTGCATTACCCAGAGGAGACTTGCAAAACGAGGTATCGTTATATATTTTAATAGTTCCTTAAAGGATGTTGAGAGCTCACTAGACCGTGACTTGCTGTCTTCCTTCCTTTCTCTGGTTTGTGAATAACAGATTTGACAAAACTCTGACCCAGAAGCTCTTAAATTCACTCAGGGGCTTGAAAAAAGTTGCATGTTTTTTGCTGAGTCAAAGGAAAATGAAGGAAATTGAAAACCCCGTCACACATCTCCCCCAGTGGAACTGATCGACAAGTCCATGGGCAGAGGTACAGTTGTGCCAGGAAGAAGCTGGGGAGATATCTGAGGTCAATTTAAAACTCCTCTCTGAAAATTGCTGGAGACTGGTCTGTCTGCAGAATTGGACCTGCAATTTTCCTAGGTGACTCTGGGGAGCAGATAAAGCCCTGGAATTAAAAAAAATGAGTTTATCCTTGAGAGAAGCCGTAGCTGGACAGCACTGGGGCTGCTGAGAGATGGGAAGTAGACAGTTCAAGGTCGTCACAGGAGACGAAAGATTTATGCCCAACTACAGAAGGGAAAGAAAAGGTATCTTTCATATCTTTTTACTAGGTTACTATATAATTTATTATTCAAATTAGGATTTTTTTTTAATGTTCAAACTCAAATTCGATTCATTTTAACTCACAAGGCAGAATCAAACTGCTCCCTCAGGTTTCTGAAGCAGAATCGATGCATTTGAATTCTGGTGCTGGCCTAGAATATTGAAAGTACTGTGGATCACCAGCAGAACAGAGGGATCTAGAAGTATAGACAGAATGCTCCTTCATCTCACATACTTTGGACATGCGCTATTGGGAGAAAGCAGTCTCGGGAGAAGGACATCATATTTGGTAAAGCAGAAAACCAAACTGGATTAACTTCCATTGACTGAGTTGATTCTGACTGATAGCAAGCCTGGAGGACAGAACAGAACTGCCCCTGTCGGTTTCAGAGACCCCAGAAGTAGAGCAGCTTCTCTGGACCTGAGACCCCAGCAGAGTGAACCGCCTGGATCCAGAAGACAGTTCTAACACCAGAGGAGCAGCAACAGAACCAGGACCCGAGTATGGAAAAGAGAGATGAACTTCCCAACCACGGAGCAAATGAAACCGAGTGCTTTCAGACTTGGTTACCTCTGGGTACTTAATTGGGGAAGGTGGGCTTGCTGGCCCACGGGAGTAAAGCTGAGCATCTTCGGACTGAGGCTGACTGGAGAAGGGTGTTACTGGGCACTTAACTAAGGGAACCGGGTTTGCTGACCCACGGATCTTGAGCCCAAAACCTTTGGGTTGAGGCTTCCAGTGGAGTGTATATGCCCTTTGGGCATTGATTAGCAGACCGGAAAGAACTTTGTTAACATGTCTTGATAAACAACAGTCCTGATCATTTCTCAGTGGCATTCCAATTTGTTAACTTCCTTAATAAACCGGAGAAGCAACAAAGCTCACATGGAAGAAGTACACCAGCCTGTGTGATCATGAGGTGTGGATGGGATCAGGTATCAGGCATCAAAGACTCAGAACAAAATATGATATCAATATGAATGAGGGAGAGTGCAGAGTGGAGACCCCAAGCCCATCTATAGACAATTGGACATCCCCTTACAAAAGGGTCACAAGGAAGAGACGAGCCAGTCAGGGTGCAGTATAGCACTGATGAAACATACAACTTTCCTCTAGTTCTTTAATGCTCAAGACTTCCCCCCCCCCATGACCCCAGTTCTACCTTACAAATCCGGCTATACCAGAGCATGTATACGGGTACAGATAAGAGATCAAAACACAGGGAATTCAGGACAGATAAACCCCTCAAGACCAATAATGAGAATAGGATACCAGGAGGGGAAGGGCAAGGGAGGGCGAGGAGAAAGGGGGAACCTATCACAATGATCTACATATAACCCCCTCCCAGGGGGCTGGACAACATAAAAGTGGGTGAAGGGAGACAGTAGTCAGTGTAAGACATGGAAAAAAAGAGATAAATTATTAAGAGCTCATGAGGGAGGGTGGGAGGGTGGGAAGGGGGACTGAGCTGATACCAAGGGCTCAAGTAAAAAGCAAATGTTTTGAGAATGAAGATGGCAACACATGTGCAAATGTGCTCGACACAATGAAGAGGTGTATGGATTGTGAGAAGAGCTGTACGAGCCCCAATAAAATGATTTAAAAAATGAACTATTCCTTTAAGTTTTCAAGTATGCAAATCATCATCGGAGCAGAAAGTATCAGCTTTCTCCCAAATATTCCTTACAGAGGGCAAACGTGTCAACCCTTCTATTATTTTTTACTTGCTGTGGTGAGTCTCTCTCTACAGGTTGACATCACTGAGCTCGGATTCTCGGAACAAACCGGCACACCAGGCGATGCCGCCCCACCACACCCGAGGACACGGCAGCTCCAGTGTGACAAACTCATTCGGTTGGTTCTTGGTAGAGCCACGATTAAAACCCGGAACTGTCTGGCTTCAAATTTATCATGTTGCACGTCAGATATTTTACATGGGAATACACTGGCTGTAGATTTTTAAGTGGTGTTACCCATCATTGGCAAGAGCTACTGCTTTGAGTGGTGCGTTAAGTCTCCAAAAACCGGTTCTTTTGGCATGTCTGGGTGGAGTTAGGTTTTGTGTCACCCTCTGGGCCCTTGCAGGCTTGACACTGAAGCCAGATGGCTCTTCCCGTAGACATCTCTGTCTGGCGGTAGCTGGGGGTGGTAACAGTGCAGAGGCACAACTCATTTATGTAGTTTTTCTGCATTCGGGACAGTCAGTGGGGGGCTCCTTTCGTCCCATCTCTTGATGTCCACTTGGAGAATTTTATCTTAAGTAGCCATCATCATAACAAATGGTAGATAATGCCAAATGATCGTTGCTTTGCATAATCTTTGCAGCGTGTTTGTTTCCTTTCTTGGCCAAATTAACTCAGCTGACCAGTATTAGTCCACTTTTATATTCTTTAAGAAGAGCCACGTAAATTCTTCCAAATTAAGATAAAAATAGCTACCTTCTAAGATGATGGTGAGGACCAATGTGTAGATGTCACTAGGACAGTGTTGTGCGTGGCAGGAAATAGAACATGCTGGTCGTCCCCACCCCCCCCCCTTCTTCTTGAGTTCAAATCTCTGCTCAATCATCACTGTTTCCATGCTGCCTCCCATGACCACTGCCGTCACTCTTGTCCTGCTGGGTATCCCTTATCTCTTCTTGAGATAATGCGACAGCCTGATGGCAGGGATCTTGTCTCTTTTGCTGAATGACACATCTAAAGTAGCTAGAATAATATCAGGCACATCGTGGGTGCTCAATAAATATTGTTGAATGAGCAAGTATATTTTACCAGATGGTTTAAGTTCACAGAAGCTGACTGAGTAGGCAACAAAGGATACACATTATACAGTTTCTTTGAGCCTTATCTAACATTAGCCCTTGAATTTTATAAGGATCAATATAAAAGCCAGAGGGAACTCTTTTTTATATCATACAAATGTGATCCACACTGTTATTAAATGTCAAAAAAACAAAACAAAGAAATTTCAGAGTTTAATACTAAAGATTGTCCAAAATCCCTTTCTTTTTTTTCTAATTAGAAAGTTTTCTGATCCATTTTATATTTCTTAGGGCCATGATTGCCAGGAAGAGTCTCAGTAAATTGAATTTTCAAGGCAGTGATCATTTTGCTCCAGCTCTCAGTAGAAATGATTTACTTTTCTTATGCAGATTTTAGAAAAGTCTCTGTCTTGGAGAAAAACCCCCAGCAACATTTTCTGTTGCTCGCGCTTTACCTACCTACCTACTTATTTTATTTCTGTTCGATGCTCTTACCTTCTGTTACCAGATTCTTAAGTATATTGTCTTTATTCATTTGTTTCACAATTACTGAATACAATAGAAAACCAACTCTCTTGCTCCAGGGCTCTTATAATATGATGAAAGAGAAATATATTAAACCATTAAAATCAGATGAAACATATATTAAATTTATTACCAAGTTTATAAATTATGATGTCTGAGATAATGATCAATGTTAATGGAAACAGCAGTCAAGAAACCAAAACAGTTTTGTATTAACCGAATCTGCTGCACAAGACCTCTTAAAAATGTTCAAGAACAAAGATGCCAGTCTGAGGACTAGAGTGCACCTGACGCAAACTGCAGTATTTTAAATCTCCTCTTATGCATGGGAAAGCTGGGGCATGGATGAGGAAGACTAGAGAAGAAGAAAAGTATTTGAATTATGGTGCTGGTGAAGAACATTGAAAGGACAAAGGATGGTCAAAAGAACAAACAAATCTATCTTGGGAAAAGTACCATTGAGGACGGATAGATTTCATCTCAAGTACTTTCAACAAGCTATCAGGAGAGACCAGTCCCTTGAAGAGGATCTTCTACCTGGTGAACTAGAGGGTCAGCAAAAAATAGCAAGACCCTCAAGTAGCTGGACTGGCACCAGGGCAGCAAGAGTGGGCTCACACTTGAGGCTGGTGCCGACCTGGGAGTGTTTTGTCCCGTTGTGCATAGGGGCACTGTGAGTCAGAACTGATTCAACAGTGTCTAACAACAACATGAAGCAATGGTTACACCAGGGAGGCATCATTCAGATTGGATGCAGGGACTATGGGCCAGCGCTGAAGAAAGGCTATTTGGAAGAGGGTTTGTAATGAGGAGGAGGAATTAGCTGGGAAATACCAGGAGAGCATTTGAAGAGGAGACATGTGTCGGGACCACCAAGCAAGAAAGCCACTTGCATATCTCCACCTGAACACTGGCCATCTGGTGAAGCTGTAATGAGCGAGGAGGAGACTAAGAAGCAGTGAGCAGGTCAGGCCCATAGGGCATTTTAAGACATGCTCAGCATTTCAAATTTGGCCCACATTACCATGAAAGGCCATAACCTGCCATGGAGCAAACAGATTGGCTCAAGGCAGGCGTGAGAGCAGAGAGCAGTTAGGAAGCTCTCGCGTGGTCCAGGTAATGGCATGATCCCAATGGCTTGGACTCAAGTGATGACACTGAAGCTGGCAGTAAAGGAGCAGATTTTCAACTTACTAGATAAGTGGAAAAGCCATGGCCTGTCGATGGATGCTGAAGGTGGGCTATGGGAGACCTTGCGGACCTTTGCCCGTTTCTGGAACAAGTAACTGAATGGACAGAGGTGTCATTGACTAAGAGAAGCAGAAAGAAAAGCCTACTTAGGAGGGAAGCTCAAGAATTTAGTTTCTGAAAAGTTAAACTTGAGATGTCTGTAGGGTATTCAAACAGACACGTCAAATAAGGAAGTAGATAGGTGGTTTGGGGATTCTGGAGAAGCGTCTGTGTTGAAATATAAATTTAGGTGGTGTTGGCAAGTACATGCTGTTTAAAACCATCTAGTGCATTCTGGATTTGGGTGCTGCTGTTTTATTAATATCGGTCTGGTTGATGTTGTCCTGGTTTATTTGGCTACTTTTTAAAATATTTGAGACCAGGGTTCTGAGTAGATCTTTTACTTCATCCACCATTCAAATCTGGCTCACCTTGCAGGTTTCTAATTATGTCTGAAAAGCAGTATCCTACAACAAAGAGAGCAGGATTTTGACAATTTATATGCCTTGGGAAAACCACTCCATAGCTCTGTGTATAGTTTTCCATCTATAAAATGTAGGGCAGCTGCTGCTTTTAGCATTAAACCAATAAAAATAGATAAAAACGATGATTCTGTAGTCTATGAGTTACTGGTTAAAGTATATATCCTTTTCTAAATCCACAAGGAATTTGTCATTTGTCAAGCATCCTTGGGAAGTGAGGCAGCTCCGAACAGCTCTTGAAGGATAATCTGAAGTCCACATCCTGACCATCAATTAATGGTTAAACCAAACACTGCTAATGTTAATCTCAGATGCCTTGGCTTTAATTCAGAATACCATGTCTGCTGCACTTGTAAAAGCAAAGGGAAAAGCAAAACAAATTAGACGTTACTTATCAAAATAGCTTCGCATTTAAATCTAAGACCAACTTGTCTCACTGGAAATTAAGAATAACCACTCATCCAATGGAGCTAGGAAAGGCCTGGTGGATCTCATAGCCCGGACTGCGAGACACCGGCAGGCAGAGCATACCCTCACATTGCTCAAGGTGGAGCTGCACCCAGTGTCCACACGTCCAGCAGCGCCCTCTCCTTACCTCGGTGACCGCGAAACTTCTCTTGCCACAGGGAACCACCTTGTACCACTTGTCATGCAGCACATCCATAAACCCGTGTGACTTGTATTGACTGATTAAGTCAGATATATTAGAGGTCAGGAGAGAGTTTGGCGGGAGACCAATGCCGTATCCTAAAGAAAAAACAACAACACAATCTCAGATGAACTTTGCAGACTGTTTTGCCAGGTTGCTTGCCTATGATTGCTATCAGACCTGACCACAAGGACGTAGTGAATTTTCAAAGGACTCAAAGTGTGGGGGAAGATATGGATTTGTACAATCAAACACATGGTATTTGTGACAAGGTACACTGATTTAGCCATTTTGGAAAACAGCTCAGTAATATCTAGTGAAGTTGAACCTTCACGTACTTCCAGACCATCTATTCTATGCTTGAATACATTCCGAAATAATTCTTCTACAAACCAAAGATATATGTATTAGAATGTTCTACACCAAGATATATGTATTAGAATGTTCTTAGAGGCACCACACATAATAGCGAACACCGGAAACAACCCAACTGTCTACGAGAGAATGGATGAACCAGGTATGAAATATAGAGCACTTCTATCTCCTTGGGTTCCGTATATGAGGATTCAACCAACTGAAAATCAGAAATATTTGGAGGTAGAAAGCAAGTAAGTGGGCAAAGCAACCCCTCAAAAGTGAAAAGGTCATGTAAAGTCCCTTTGATAGCACGGGTAGCACTGTGCGGCACCACATTCGCAGCATCGGGATGCTAACCACAAGGTTGGAGGTTCAAGTCCTCCAGCTGCTTCTTGTGAAGAAGATGAGGCTGGCCGCTTCTGTTAAGATTTAGTCTCAGAAATCCTATATTGGGTTGCTCTACATTGGACTAGATTCAACGGCAGTGTAATCTAGAAATCATTCGAAGTACAGGGGAAGATATGCATAGGCTCTATGCAAATACTCAAAACAAAAACAGCCCCCTACTTACTGCCATCAAGTCAACACTGACTCATAGCAACCCTATTGGACAGGTCGAACTGCCCCTGTCCCTGGGCGTTTCCGGGAATGTAACTTTTTGTGGGAGGAGAAAGCCCCGTCTTTTGACTTGAGGAGCGGCTGGGCATTTCCAAGTGCTGACCTTCCAGTTAGCAGGCTCACACGCCCCCACCATGCAACCAGGGCGTTAAAGAAGGAATCTGAAGCCTACATTTCTATGAGGGATTTTAGTCTTCTCCCTCGAGATGGAGGAACACCATCGGAATGTTAGTGTGAAATATATGAACTACAATGACAGAGAATAAATGTACAACCCTTACCTATACGTTACTGAGTAAGCAGGGTCAAGCTTAGAAAATGATGTAGCATGAATTCACCTGATAAATGTAGTCATTTAAAATAATACTTTTTAGGAACCCACGTGTAAACGATGACCCAAAGCCTCCGGAGCCCGGCCACTCAGGTGAGAGGAGGAGGGCTACGGGCTGGAGCCGGAGCACGGAGATGGACATGATTTGCTGTCAGAATTGTATTCAGTGGCTTGGACTCGCTCTATCCTCCCTTTGGCCCCAGAATGGCTTGATTTGCTTTCCAAACGGTTACTACACTGTTAATCTCCATATGAAAGCCAAATGGAAGAGGCTAATTAACTACATTTTGTTTTTAGCTATTGCATATCATAGTTGAGGAAAGATTTATTTCCCTTAAGATGATTGAAGAAGATAAATTAAGAAAATGGCTCACTTCTTTTTCACAGATTAAAACGAAACAGCTGCCAAGGATCCAAAGACACTTAATGGAAACAAACATCCATAATTATTTTATCTTGCCATTTATTTCCAAGAACATTAGATTTTTTGTTTCTTTTATGCAGAAACACAAAATCCTTTTTTTAAAAAAAACCCACGAGGCTGAGACGTATGGATAACGAATGAAAGAAAACAGTTAATAATGTAGAACATTTTTCTTTTTAAAGAACTGTATGATTTTTTTCTGGACAATTCTTTTCTGAATGACAGGAAGTCAAGGGAATGATGAAGGTGTCAAAGAATCATTAGAAGTTCCCATTCACTGAGCCATTCTCAGCACCTGTGTGCTTTGTAGCTTTTGTTTAAAAGGCAAGCCAGATAAGAAAAGACTTTTAGCAGCTTATTCTTCCACTGATGTTATCACTAGATAACACTTCTCTAATGGGTAACACGCAACCAGCTTTTTAAAAGAAATTTAATATTATAATGAATGTTATTGACAATTGAGTTCCAAAAACATGTACTGAGTGTCTACTGATGTGTCAGGCACCATTCTAGGCACCGTGCATGGTAAGCATCACTTTCATGCAGTAAAGTTTACTCAGTGAAGAGGCTCTAAGGTAAGTGGCCAGGGCTTAGCAATGAGCAAGGCAGACACGGTCGCTGCTGTCAGAATGTGCACTCTCTTGGGAGACAGATATTGAACAATGCCGGGCATCATGCTTTCTTTCGTTACAATTGGCATAACTGCTGTGAGGGAGAAGCATGGGGGCACCTGAGCATGTGACAGAGGGACTGGGAACTACCTGGTAGGAGTGAGATAACTGAACTCACTGTCCTTGACTCACTGGTGATTCAGCAACCCTATACGGCAGCGTAGAGCTGCGCCTGGGGGTTCTGAGACTGTAAATCTCCCCCTACCCCACTATATTAGAAGGTAATCTAGACACATTACCGTTCCATAGTCCAATCACATCAAGCAGTATTGCACAATTGCTACCACAATCAGTTTCCAACATTTCCTTCTCCTTGAACTCCTCGATATCAGCTCCCTCTTAACTCCCTTTCCCCCCAACACGCCCCCTGGACCCTTATTCTAGTTATTGTCTCTATAGGTTCATCAACCCTGTGCTCCATATACTGAAAAACACATAACGAAGACTCAAGAAGGCGACCCACAATGACAGAATACACCAGAGACAAACCCCAATAAGAAAACAAACAAACAAAAAGCAAACACAGAAAACACTGAAAAACAGAACAAGCCCAAAGTGTGTATCAGAGGAGACATCAATTGTTCAAGTCAGGGTTATCGTTTTAATCTACTACAGTCATCTCCAGTACTCTGTTTGGTAACCAGTTTATTTCCATCTCTTGAATTATAGTTAGAGGGAAATCACCAGAGGCTGGATCCCTGGGTAGATCCTGCAAACGTATTTTTGCACACCGCTGTCATCCCACACACCAGAATCTCATAATTCGGATACTATTCCCTCCTTCAGATTTGGATTAAATAATGTGCGATCCTTGAGTCATAGATGTCGGTGTGCTTCCTCAATGTGGGCTTAGATGACGTCTCACTTAGATGGCTGCTTGTCTTGAACAAGCCTGTAAGACTCCAGACACCATTCTATCTGATAGTCAGGCATCATCTGGTTTCCTCACCACACTATGCTATAGCACCCATATCTTCTGTGTTTCTTTCATGAAGGCAGGCAAGTTTCAAGGAAGGCCATGTCATAAGAACAAATTGTTCCTAGATTGGAGCAGGGATTAAGTGTGAGCTCAAATCCACTCATGAGTCTGTTTTATCTGCTCTGGTTCCCCGTAGAGACCTCCTTGTTAATGTTTGGCAGAGAATCTTATTGATCATCTCCTTGGAGCATAAGGACCGTCTGTTAATAGTGAGACTGTAAATGTTTATGGGAGCAGAGCGCTTCATCTTTCTCCAGTGAAGCAGTTGGTGGGTTCAAACTGCTGACCTTGCAGTTATCAGCCGAATGCATAATCCACTCAGCTACCAGTGCTCCACAGTGGGATGGTAGTCCAGATAGTTAGGCCATAGTCAGATGGGTTTTCCCTTGAGACAACAGTTTCAGCAACAACAGCATCATTGATAACATTTATGAGGGCTTATTACTACATATCAAGTACAGCCTTATAATAAACCTTTTACACACTTTTTTCCATTTTGTAGACCATGTATTAGACCAAGACTGGACACTAGACTATGGTAGATTGTGTAAATTACTCTCGGCTTCTAATCATAAGAACAATGGCTCAAACATACAATTGGCACTTGTTGTTCATACAGGCGTTATGTGTTGATTTTGACACGACTGCACTAACAACAATAAGAACTATAGCTAGCAAACATGTGTTTACCATATGCACTTGTGTCTAATCCCTAAAAGCACCCATACAGAGTAGTTACCATTTATGAGACGTAGCGTTTGAGTACGTAACCTGCTCAAGGTCACACACTTAGAAGAAGGCAAATCTGGTCGTTTGGAAGTAGGCCTGTCCCAGTCTAATGCGAACGCTCATAGAATGATGCCCCGTGGGAGGTCGACTTTCTCCCCTTCAATACAGCATCACCACAGCCACATTGATGCAATCCCTCCAAACCCAGCCATTCAGTAAAAAGTGACACTTCTTGAAAATGGTGATTTGTGTTTAGCAGACACACATGCACATTATTGCTGTCAGGTTATTAAACAAATGAACAAACAACCAACAGCTCTACAAACTTGGAATCGGTTGTGTGGCTTTACGATAATTACTCTCATCCGGCACATGAATGTGTCCGGTGAAGAAGCTCCTTTGACTCTCTGCATTGCCTGCTCTCAAAATCCTATCCAGTCCAATCATGCTAGCCCAGAAGAAGAGAATCATGATAGAATTATTGTTCATTTTTGTTTGATAAGCCTTTACTGCCCACCTATTCATCCGCATACTCATTCCACAGATACTTATTCTATGCCACATGGTCTAGGCTTAAGAAGCTTATGGTGGAATGGGGGGGGAGATGAGGCACACATGAATAACGACCCAACATGGTCGGACGTTACATGATGCTGTTTTGGAATACCAAGGTAAATGAGGTATGTATACAATAAAGGTAAAAGTCTCGTGATTGGAACTCCATGAGGAGGCGAGGGAAGTACGGAGGAATGAGAGACGGCTATGAGATCAGAGGGTGGGGAAGACACTCGGAGAGCAGACCGAGGTAGAGGTATTTCGGTAGTCGAGCGAATACATAGACAGAAAGCTCAAAAATTGGAAGCTAATACTTAAGATAAATCTCGTACATATTCTGAGAATAGAATGTTGGCACTACAACCAAAGTATTAAAATTACCCTAGGGGAAAAGCAAGGCTAAAGTTTCAGTGACATTTATAAAAAATTGTTACGCAGGAAATAATAAATATTAAATTACCGTACTCCATCATGTCTAGGTTAAATTGCAATCGACTGCTAAAAATACATTACGATCATTTAAAATTTTCCCGTTTAATATAGAATGTTAAGATTTTCATGTTTTTTCCTAGCTTTAGTTATAATTATTTGATAATTAAAGCAAATGAGGCACGTGGAAGCAGGAGAGAACTAGGGGGAGGAAACTGCACAGCAGAGGACTGCGTTAAACGAAGTAAAAATCCATTTCCTTCAGAGTTGTAAGAAAGTAAAACCTTGACTGTTTCATTTCTGTTTTACTTTTAATCTGTCGCTTTTCAAATTTGATTGTGTTCATTGGTTAAAGAATTCTTATTTTTCAAATTGCTGACTCCGCTCAGGGCAGCCCGCCTTGGTCTCTTTCTCATTAGAAATGCGGCTTCGCAATAAGACAAGGTTGACAATTTTGTGGCTGATGGATGAAGCAAAGTGGAATCCTTCAACCCTAAAGATGAAGGCATCAGACTCCCTGGAAATTGGATACAGCTTAATAGCCCAAGAGAACAATTTCCAGAATCTTTTCTTCATGGATAACTCAGCTTTCCTCACCCCGGAGTGGGAGGAACGCGATGTGGCTAGTACATGTGTGCTTAGAAATTGACCGACCAGCAGTATCTGTCCAAGGTGGGGCAGAAAGTAGCTCTTTCTGAAAGGAAGTCTCACAGAGGGTTAAAAAAGACTGTAGTAGACGGAGGTCCATTCAGCTTTGCAGTCTGTCCTTGGGACACTCCAGGCAGCCTCTCTTGGCCTCTGGAGCTCTGGCTGCGGGGCCCTGGAGGGGCTATGGGAGAAGCGCCGAGCTGCTAACTTGTCAGGGGTTCAAACCCATGAGCCAATCCATGGGAGACAGATGGGGTGTGTTCCCGTAAGGCGTGCAGTCCTGGATTTGGGTTACTTGACTAAGAGCACATTGTGATAACCCTAACTATGAAGAAAACTTAAAAACGTGATGAGAAGATTGTGAGAGCAACCAAGGTACATGGAAGGTATCGTGGGGCATTGGGTAGGTGGTTAGTTTCAAATGATCACTTCAGGATACTGGATAACACTAATTTATTAAGCATTTCCTGGTGGCATAATGGGTTGCCAGTTGAGCCACTAATGGCAAGGTCAGCAGTTTGAAACCATCAGCCACTCCAAGGGAGAAAGATGGGCATTCTACTTCCATAAAGATTTCTGTCTTGGAAACCCACGGACCCAGTTCTATTTTTCCCTATAGGGCCGCCATGAAGCAAAATGGACGGGACAGCAGTGGGTTTGGTTTTGAGTGGAGGCAAGCTTCTGCATGCCGTGGAGGCAGTCCCCTCAGAGATGTTCCATTAGTAGCCTCGTTACGCAGATGAGGAACCTAGAGAACACATGTGTTTCACCCAACTAATGCCACCCGACTAGACAGAAATGCTATTCCAACCCAGGCACTCGGCCTCCAGAGCCAGTACTCTGAGGACTGCAGTAACATAGTTACTTCTAAGCACATGAAAGAGTAAACTCAAAACAGACGATCCTTTGACCTCTGCCAGCTGGTTCTACTGCCTAGCTTTAGAGTTTGTATCCATTTATTTCTTGAACACATGTCATTGGGCCCCTAGTGTTTTGTATTTAATATGACTAAAGGTTTCCCACATGCTTTGGAATTCTTAAGAGTTTGCTCTATGGTGTACCTAAGAGTGCCCTTGAGGGGAGCATGCACTGTCACTCATTTGGCGTTACCTTTCTTTACCTTTAAAGCTTAAATAAACGCAGAATGGTGAAGGGGGGGTGGTGGTATTCAGAAGTCACACTGGGTTGGGATGATATCAATACTACATAGAGTGAATCAATGAACTCTATTTTCCCTCTTAAGTAAATTCCTTAAGCCATTTAAGTACTTGGAAAGGATATACAGATTATGAGGGTGCTTTCAATGAACTACATTAGAAAGTGAATGAAGTACTTGTTTTAAAATTTAACCTAACGAGTTATCTAATAGGTAACACATCATTTAGCCCCTAACTTTTATAGACATAGTGTTGTACCAGGACCCCGTGAAGGGTAGAGACAGGCATTTCAAGCATTCCCATGTGCTACATGGGTATTGTCCAGTAATGTGTTGACGGTTTCTATGTCTATGCAATCTATCTTACTACTAATAAAGTCATTTTTAGAAGGTCAAGCATCCTAAATGGTGTTAAAGGAAAGCACAAAATACTTAAGACATTTTCACTGAAAGGGCAATAGAAACCAAAAATACCAAGCTCCCTACCATTGACTCAAAGTGACCATGCAGGACAGGGTAGCACTAGCTGCTCGCCCCACTCCCGCCCCCACCCCACCGCCACCCTTACCCCCACCCCTACCCCCACCCCCACCCCCTCCGTGGGCTTGCTGGGCCAAGGAGACTTTCGCTAGGAGCTGCAGCATATTGTTGTTTGTAATTTGTAAGTCTCCTCCTTTGCTTTGCCCAAGCTCTGTTTTCAGGTTGCAAGCTTGTTGAAAAGGTCAGTGTTGATTCAAATTTCTGATTTGCTCCCCTGTTGTTTGGAGAAGAAGCCCACCAGGACAACAGCACTCTCCACTTACATCTGCCCTCGCTCCTCCTTTTCCCAGGGAGAACTCTGCCACGCGCCATTGTGTGTTTATGCACTTTGGAAACAATATGGTGTCTAGAGAAGATGGGAACTGCATGAAACTAAGTCTCATGAACACAGATGGAATTGTAAACAGGAAACCAGTGGGGAGTTAATTGTGTGGCATCTGGCACTGGGGTCTAGCAGAGGCAAACAAGCCATCTCCCCACTGTCTTCTGACAAGAGAGGCCTACCCCCTGAAGACAAAGGTGGAAAACGGAGTCCCTCATTCTTATCCCTGCTATCCATGATTCATTCTTATTAGCTGCTAATGGCAGAAGGGAACTCAATGACTCAGAGCATCTAGGACAAAGAGGAAAATGTAACATCCATCCCATAGCCCTGGATGCCACAAACATGGGAAGATTTCCATTGTTTCATCAAAATGAGGTTGTGCAAGGATAACAAATATTCGTTTGGTTGCTTCTTCTTTTTTCCCTTCTGTACTTTTACTGGCTCAGACTGTCGTCACAACAGGCCACCACCATGAGATGTCTCTTTCCCTGGTTCAGGTGGGGAACACTGGGACTGGAGGGGAGATTGCTTTCTACTAGAAGAAGGCAGGAAGACACAGCATTTGTTGTTCCGCTCTCATTCGCTCCCCCCCCCCCAAAAAAAAGACTAAAGGGAAGACAGAAACCAAAGCACCCGAAACCTGGATTGTCTTGAAAGGACGGTTAAGATACCGGAAGCACAGCTTTCTGGAAACAGGCTGTAGGCACTCGGATGGGATTGCTTCAAGGCAAAGTGCTTTCTGGCAAGTGAGCGAGGCTGTCTTGAGAGCCAGCATGTACTGTCAGGGGGAGCTGGGAATTCAGAGATGTGAGATTTGCTGGTTCAAACTATCGGGTCCATAGATCAACTATTGTCCAGAATGAAAGGTTCTACTGACAGTGCAATCCCTCTTTGATCCCGAAGTTTGATTGATTGGTTGATCAAGTTGGAAGCAAAAGTTTGCTACTCATGGGATGGAAGGCCAGTTTAAGGTCTCAGACAGGGTTTTGTTTAGGGTTTAAACTATGGAATGGGATATGTATGTGTATTTTAAAAATATCTATTTCCCACTTTTTAGAAAAGCACGGAAGACCCGTGAGATTTGGATTCTAAGCCTAGTGGTACCATCTCCTTGCATGAGCCTGAAGACTTGATGTCATCGTCCTTGGCTTTCTTGTGCATAAAACAAGTGGGTTGGATTAAATGGACAGTGGGTCTTTCTGGCTATAAAAGATAATCATTCTAGTGTGTGCAGCAGTCTCTTGATAGGCGCTAGTAATTAGTAAACAGATTAAATTTAAATCTGACTCCTCATTGATTATCCCGTGGGACATCGCCCAGATATTTGAAGCAGCATCTTTGGGGACCACGTGTTTTTTTTCTTTCCCCTTAAGCAATGGGCAAATTAATGCTTGTTGAGTAGGTGAAAAATTCCTAAATTCAGCAACTTAATAGCGAAGTGCTTAAGAGTTGGAAATGGAAACAAGGGAAGATGACTAGCTCTCTGCCTCTGGCATGGGCATTGGTGAATTGCTAGGTTTGCAAACTGAGCACACCCTGAGCAAAGTGGCTCAGGAATGACTGCTTCATACCTTCTATGGCAAATGGCTTCCCCACTGTTAGAAGTTTGCAGTCAGCATCTATTGACACTTCATAATCCAGAAGGGCTTTGTCCATGATGAAGGCGTCTAGTTTCTCCGGATCATTCCTATATTTAAGACCAAGAGAAGAAAAGATTCATGAGTGGGCAGGAAGTGCTAAGGCTGACAGTGGGCTTTTGTTTAAGGGACAGAGACCTGGACGCTGAGGTCTGCACAGACGAAGCTAGTGCTGACTCAGCCTTCCTGGCATCTCACTGGGCTGTCGAGTGCAAGCCAGCCAGGGGAAACAGCGCTCTTTTTGTAAAAATCATTTTATTGGGAGGCTCTTACACATCTTCTAACACTCCATCATTCAGTGGTATTAAGCACACTTGTACCAATGTTGCCATCAACATTTCCAAAACAATTTCTACTTGAGCCCTTGGTGTCAGCTCCTCTTTTTCCCCCTCTCCTCTCCCAATCTCCAACTCTCCTAAAATCTGATCAATTATATATTATTATTGTTCTTTTGTCTCCCTTCACCCACCTTTCTGTTATCCGTCCCCCTGGTGGGAGGCTATATATATATATATATCTCCAACCTTGTGATGGGTTTCCCCTTTCTCCCTCTTCCTTCCCCCCACCCCTATCTCCATCGTCCCCCTCCCCTCATGATATCGCTACTCCCACTACTGTTCCTGAGGGTTGTATCCATCCTGAATTCCATAACTCCCTATGCCAGTGAAAGGGGAAGCTCTGCCTCTGTAAAGACTGCCATCAAGAAACCCTCAGCTCCGCTCCACTCTGCAGCACGTGGGACTGCCCTGAGTGAGAAACAACTTGACCGCAATCCATTTGGTTTTTTTGCTCATTGCTTGAAATCCCGAAAGAAAGCCAAAGGGACTCTGACGGGAATGAGATATATAGACAAGTCTAATTTCTCTTACTGAGAAGTCACTGAGCGATGTCTTTGAGGGAGGGATTCTACTCATTCCTTTACATACATTTCATCACTAAATCACCATAAAGATCATGTGGTAGTTCTACTGTATCGTGTGGCAGGTGTTTACTACTATAAACGATGGTACTCTCTTAGCAAGTAAGACAATGGAGGCACAGAGGGTTCCAATAACTTGATCCACTTTGTATAACTAGTAAGTGCTGGAGTCAGGTGGTCTCATCAATCCGTATATGGAAATCCTTATTTTTTTTCATGATCACTGCCATATTCTTCAGAGGTTAGGCATTATTTAATGTTTAAGAGTAGCTGTATAGGAAATTAAAAAAAAAAGAGAGCGAGAGATCTGGACTCCTTGGGAAAAGAGAATTGCTGCCTCTTTAAAGCCCCATTTGTTAGCTTTTAACAAATGGAAGGGGGAGCTTAGATAATAGACCTCAGCAACCCAGCTTCTAAAGGAGCCAATAGTACCCAAATGACCATGGAGTTCCAGCCTACATATTCTCCTTTTTTTAAAAAGTTCTTCTTCTGATTACATTTTGTCAGTATCTTTAAGAATCCAAATATTTGAATACTTTAGTGATAAAATCCAAAAATCATATGCTGTCACACTGTCTGTAGAACATACAAGGGACTTCAAAATGTTCATGGAAAAATTTCATTATCTTTTAAAAAATCATTTTATTGGGGGCTCGTACAACTCTTATTACAATCCATCCATCCATGCATCCATTGAAATTGAATTATCTTTCATTTCTATTTTCCACGGCGTTTTGAAAGCCTCCTTGCCTTATAGATGATGGGGTACATGAAAACATAAACAAAAATAGGTGGTTGTAAATCTGGTTCATTGTAACTTTTTAAGTTGGGGACATTTCCCAGCAGGCAGTTCAGGCAGGAGTTAGGTAACATACACATCCCTGGTCTTTACCAGTGAAGGAATGGGCAGTGGGCTGGTCGTTGGGCACAGTTCATGAAAGTCTCCCCTACTTTTGAACATGGGTGCAGGATGGGCCTCAGGAAGTGGATAGGCTTCCACTTACCCAGAGGGCACGGGAGAAGATATTGAAGCAGGTACACGCTTCCAAAGAGGTGCAGTGACTCGTTTTAATATCTTAAATCCTTTTTGGAAAGGCTTTACTGCCGTGTTTCAAGGTTATACAAGTTATCCCAATAGATCTGCAAGGAGAAGACGTCTCTCTTTCACGTGAGCTCAGCAGCCTTCTCTGTGAGCCATGGATGAAGGTGTCAAGTTGCACCAGAGCGGAGTGGTTTCCAAACTCAGAGCCGTGTTTATGGCTCGGCTCCAGCAAAAGTTACAAAGACACCCAGGACCCTTTGAGGAGTCTTCGTCTGGCAGGAAATACATTTCCACCTGCATGCCTTTGGCTGGACTCCCACGGGCACATAGAAAATAGGTCAACTTCCCTTTTTAGCTTCCAAAGACCATTGCTTTCTCTTTCCGTCCTTATAGGAAGTGAAACGGTTAATCCCAAATGCATCCGCTTTCCCATAAGTAACTTTAACCCAAACAAAAACACCTCCGAGTCCCAGAGCAGTTTGTTTCCCACAGGGCTGCGGATCTGCCTGGTTTCCTGGGGCCTGCTGCTGAGCAGCCCTGCGGAATCCTGGTACTCGCCACAAGCTGAGGTGACAGGTGTTCTCCAAGCACAGTGTTCCTACCCCAGGAGCACACTGTGCCTGGGGAGCCGCGGAGCAACCAGCTACCACTTTCTAATCCGTCACAAATATTTGTGGTAGCAATATGAAAATTTTAAAAATGGAGATCCCATTCAGTTTTGAATACCAGTAATTCCCGAGGTCCCATCTCACTGGTAACCTTAAATAACTACTCACGTTTGGGGACTGCAAAGTGCAGTTAGCCGCGACAAGTCCCAATTGCCAAGCAAGGTGAGAGGAAATGAACTCACAGGCCCCTGGGTGGCTCTGAGTCAAACGGGTCAGGAAGTGGTTGGGGTGACTCAGGGATAATAAGTGGCCCCTAGACTGGCTAAGTCACCCTGTCCTTGGCTGGGCCTCCATGTGTCTCTCTCACTATAGAATCATACCCTGTCCCTCTTGGAGAACTTATTTAAAAATGCATATATCACAGGTAATAGACATATATTAACATACTAAAAGAAACGAATACTTTCATAAGGACTGTCATGTAGGACAACGCTCACCTGACAATGGTAGACATGGAGGGAAAAGGAGCGCACCCCGAGGACTCTGGGTGGGGAAAGGAAGAGACGGACAGTGCATAGGAATAAAACATAGGAGCCTGCGTGTACAGAAGCTGCTCTCTGCAAGTTAGGGAGATGGCATGTTGGGGTCATATACAGCTAGTGGCTGCTTGCAATCAGTGGAATGGCCAAGAGTGTGGGGCCGAGGACCAGACCGAATGTGGGGAGGACCGTGAGAGGGAAATAAGCGAACAGATCCTCTGCCTATCTTCAATTTCTTCTTAATCCACGAGTCCTCTGGGCAGATGTTAAAATGCAACTTCCGATGCAATAGGTTTAGGTGGTGCCCGAGAATCTGTATTTTTAGCGAGCTCCAGGCGCTACGGATGATACCGAAAAATGACTTCTCCTTTTGAACAGCAAGGACCCAGTCTTCCGTTACGGTTCCTAGACAAGCCTGCTGAAGTAGTTGGAGTCCAGAGTCCTGGCTCTGCCACTTGCTCACTGGGTTGCCTAGGAGAAGTCACTGCCTGAAGACCTCATCTTATAATGAGTGCTTCTCTTTGAACTCCAGTAAGGAACGCTGGTGGTGCAGTGGTTACACACAGGGTTGTGGCCTGTATGGTCGGCAGTTTGAAACCACCAGCAGCTCAGCGGGAGAAAGACTGGGCTTTCTACTCCCGTAAAGAGTTACAGTCTTGGAAACCCACAGGGGGTCGATCCGAGTCAGCATTGACTAGATAGCAGTAAGTGGGAGAAGGCCAACCTTTGGCATATAGCCTCCTTAGATGATGACTCAGGAGTAGGGGGAACTCATCTCATCCTTTCACACTTCCAGCACCGTCCCGTTTGCCGGCCCTTGCTATCCCTCTGCCTAGCAACCATTGCTAACTCTGACATTACCTCTCAGGCATAGGTTTTTCTGGATGGAGAGAATACAGAGGGGAGGCCGGGAGGCCAAGGAGCTCTAAACTCAGCATCAGGGAGGAGATTTCGTCTTTTTATGTTCTTGCAATATTAAAAGTGCCATTGGATAGTACTTGAACATCATATATAATTTTGCAAATCCGGGAGTACCAGGCTTCCTCTCGAGGATCTAGTTAAAAGTCCATAAAATTATTTAAGGGGCCTATTACTGGAGCTCTTGAGAAACACAAACCTCATATGTCCCATGCAATTATTTATATTTCGTCCTTCTTACAAAGAATCTGCGGCAGCGGGTCCTGTTGTCCGCTGGCTCAATTACTGTGGCTGACCATGAATAAGCCAGTTTCCTGATGCCGCACAATTCTAGGGATTGGTGGTCTGTATATCTGTCATTGTCCTGATGCCGTCAGGCAGGAGATAGAAGATTGCTCAGCGCCATGCAGTGGTGCTTATCAGGAGCAGTTCATTCCCTTCTCCCGGGCAGCCTCCAGAAGCAGAGCCAGAGCAGCACATCCTCCTTTGCTGCACATCCTCCTTTGCATTCAGCTGAACTGAATTACAGGCTCCAATAATCCACCATGGCAATGTGATTTCTCTTGATTGCTTCTCATAAATTCTGATGAGAAGTAGGATGCAGCCTGGGAATCATTGCCTTCTATCCTATTTCTTTCTACAGGAAATCTCTAAGATGGATTCTGTTTTCTTGTGGCAAGAAGACACATTCCATGGGCTCAGAATTTCGCTGTCAGCGAAGGCTTGCTCGGGACACTTTATCCTCTGGCCACAGTCCCTGAGAGTTTGATCATTTTGGCACCATTGTTTTCCCAAGTGATGTCAAGGCAGCATTTGCTTCCCCCACCATCTGCTACACTAATGACCCCACTGGCACTTTGAGCAAAGCTACTGCCAACTTGGCTTGATGCAGGTAACTAGTAATCTAGGTCACATAATGCAGCACCCACTCTTCCACATGGCCTCCTGGCTCGCGCACAGTGGGAAATGTTAGTGAATACGCTGGATGTATTTAGCCATTAAGAAACAAACAAACAAACAGCAAATACTGTGTCAGTAGCCAAATGAGTTCTCTTTAATGAGAATCTTTTTACCCAAGAGGTTGACACTCACTTTAGATACTCCACTCCATCCGGGGTGGCTGGTACATTGTACCTTCTCATATACTCATGCATCTCTGGGAAGCTTTGTCTCACATATTCTTCAGCACTGCTTTCCCGGACAGTTCCAAAGCGGAAGCCTTGAGAGGGATGATGGAGCTAAGAAGAAGAACAGAAACCTTCAATAGAAATTACTCTTAGAATGGATACATTGAAAAGAAATTCATTTCCCAATCACTCTTTGGAATCAAATCATGGTTTAAATTGGAAAAACCCACAGAGTGTAAACACATACATAGAAATGTGCAGACACAGGGATGTGTGCTCTTCTAGCCCAGTTTTCGCATCAGTAATTATTCTGTCTTCAGAAAAAAAAATTACTTCAGAAACAATAGGGAAAGAACACAAAAGGAAAGTCACAAGACAATCTTCTCTCTCAATCTTCTCCCTCACATTAAGAACCTCTCAGATTTCTTTACAATCTGTACACATAGAATTGGTCTTGTCACTGTACAGTGCAAGGCACACAGGGTATACCCCCAGGCTCACACATCATCTTATTTAATAAGCAAGAACGCCAAACAGCCAGGTTAAGACCTTGCACCACGAGACTACCATAGACACGATGCAGCAGCAGTACATCTCTTTTATGCCTATCTGACTTACTGCTATCCTGTACTTTGGGTTTATGGATTTGTTTTTGGTTTTTAAATGAAATGGCTTGTTACCTTAAATCAAGTGGATTATTAAATGCTGATTCATGCTGCATATCTGCGTGGCTGCAATGACATGTAACGTATGTAATTAGAAGTAACTGAGAGAGAGGTAGCAGGAGAGATCCGGTAATGTTGTACGTCTGCAGGATGGCAGAGCTCACAGGGAGGAGAGGATGCACATTTGGAGCCCGGAAGGGATCTCTCTGTCCAATAAAGCTAGAGCATAGGGAGCATTATTGCTCCATGAAAGTTGGAGAGACGAGTATATCCGGAATTTAAGATTTGAACAATTTCAAATATAAGACGACATTGAGACTGGACCTGTGGTGAAGTAAAATGGTTTCTTATGGCTCTTTGATCCATAGGCTTTGTAATTCCCACCCAGGGATGGGTTGGAGCATGCAATCAGGGTACTGAGGAGTCTAGCTTAGGGGTTGGTCAGTCTGACCATTTTCCTGGTTATGAAGATCAGCCTTCACAGAAGGAGGTGAAAGAAACTCCATGACCATCAAGAAAGCAGAGCCAGTAGCAGAGCGTGTGCAAGATTCCTGCGGGACATGACAGGCAGCAGGGGCACTAGCGACCCCAGCACTGAGCTCTCAAGTGCAGAGGAAACACCCGGAGACCACGAGACAGAGCCGTGGGCTTCTCACCCCACAGAACTCATACAGCTGAGTGCCACTGGGCAAGAGGCTGGCTTGCAAAGTGGGGTGCCCTTTGAGTATTTCTTAGGACTGAAGGAGCTTTGAAACACTTGTGGGCATGGGGCAGAGGCTACGGGACCACATGACTGAGAGAGGCATGTTTGGCAGCATGGCTGGGAAGAGGTGCTGTGGAAAAAGGACTATATTCATAACATTTCATAACACGTTAGCTTCCCTACGAAACCCCATCCTAGTGCGTATAGACTATGAATTCTGCGTGGCAATTGCCATGAACTATTGAGCCCATCAGAGAAGTTGAGTGTTATAAACAGCATGGTTGGTGTCAGAACAAGATCTATAAGAACGGAGGGTGGAGGCATGTCTGACTTCTGCGTCAGAGGAACTGCCCTTGGGGAGATGTGGAGTTGGATTCTCCTTCCCGTTAATGTGCCCAGAGGATGTCAGGCCTGGCCTCTATGCCATTTCATCAGGGCCATGTGAGGGAGAGCAGTGCGGCTGCAGTTGTTTCCGCTGACTTGCTTCTCACTCATCCTGCCCCATGCACTCCTAAAGCGGAATGAAGCACTGCACAGTCTTGCGCCCTCGTCACAGTCGGTCCTACGGGTGAGCTCCCTGGTGCAGCTATGCCGATCAATGTAGTTGAGGACATTCTTCTTCTCCCCCCCCTCCCCCGAGGCTCTACTTTACCAAGCATGGTTATCTTCCCCAGGGACTAGTCCCTCCTGAAAACATGCAAAGTCTTGCTAGATGTCACTTCTAAGGAGATAGTATACAGTCACCACTATTTTAGGACAGATTCTACCTCTGCAGGGAATGAAGATGGCTAACAGACTCAGCTACTAAAGGCCAATTCAGCCACTGAAAACTCCACGGAGCATAGTTCTACTCCAGCCCCCACCCAAAACCTGGGATGCACACATACTGACATGCATTCCATTGACTCAGAATGGATTTGACAGCGAGTGATTGGGTAGGAGCATGCAAGTAGGGTGCAGAGGATTCCAACTCAGGGATTGGTCAGTTTTGCCATTCCTCTGGTTATAGAGGTGAACCATCTCAGAATGGACTTCTCCATAATTGTTACAATGCTTTGTGTTACAGCACTGGTTCTGACCTGGGTCTGAAATCAGTGGGTGTGCTTCATGGAGGTTACGAAACTCCTAAAACTGTTGGCAAGATTTTGCATAAAAATGTGCTCCTAATTTTCTTCTATGAAGGGAGATAATACAGAGATTTTTCACAAAATAATTAGGTTGTCAGATTGTTTACCACCCCAAAGTTTAAGATGTCACTGGACATGGTAACAATATGGCAATAGTTAAAAAAGTATGCTCCATCCTTAGAATGCTATGCAATGGAAGATGAATCATATTTGTGAAACATAATTACCCAAATAAGTCACATGACTAAATGACAGATGAGAAAACGTCTTGTATTGTTTGATACAAATCAAATATGCACATTTATTTTGTATGTCATGATGATATTTCATCATATATATAATATATGATCACACATTTTGGAATAAAACATAAGAATGGCTGTTGAAGTGGTGGTGAAATAACAGGCATATTTGCTGATTTACTTATTAATTCATTCATTTTTGGGTCTTACACAGAAACATACATTATGTTTATTAGTAAAAGAAAGGACTTTAAAACCAGTTAAATAAATCAGTCATTTATTCAACTTTTGACGAGTGCCGAGTCTAGTTCTTAATAGTTTATTGGGGACCACAAAGAGAAATACCTGCAGACACTGCATAAAGGACTCCACCCTCTGATTTGTCATGGTGTTTCTTTGAATCTCCCAGGACTCAGTAGGTGATGGGGCAGAGCCTTAGGCTTAATGTGGTTATTCTATGCCCTGAACACATTCTGGGGTTTTATAACAATTTAACCTCAGTGAAACATCAACAAGAGCTGCAGCTAATATTTATTGAACATTCTTTTTCAATCCTAACAGCTTCATTTACAAGGAGGACTTATTAATGTTACTTCTTTTTCATGAAAAAAAATTTTATTGTGGTTTGGATGAAAGTTTACAGGGAAAATTCTTTTCCATTCATCAATTCACACATACTTTGTTTCTCTACGTTTATTGAAATGTACGTCCTCCCTGTGTTTCCCCTTCCCATTCGTCCTTCTTTCTGTCCCTTCTTGTGCATGTCTCCAGGCAAATTCTGCCCTTTTGGTCACATGTAGTTGATGATTTTCCTTGGTAAACCTGTGAATTGTTTGGCTAAAAGTTGATCCCTCAGGGTAAGTTCAATTCTAGGCTTGAAGGGTATCTAAGAGCCATGGTTTCAGTTTCACCAGTTTCTAGCAGACCAGTACGTCTTGTTGTTTTTATGATTTTGAGTTTTGTTCCCCCATTTTTCATCCACACTGCCCAGGACCTTCTACTGTGATTGCTTTCAGAGCTGTCAGCTGGGAGAGCACTTTCTAGTCTGGTCTCAAGGATAAGGGAGGCTGGTTTGCATCTTCCGTGAGTCCTTTGGACTCGTGGTTATCCTGCGTCCTTGACTTTCTTCCCTATTCTTTGCTTCAGACTACGGTTTCTCTTTTAAAGATAAGTAATTCAAGCTCACAAAAGTGAAGCCATGGCCTAAGGTCCCACAGCTGGAAGTAGTATGAACTGGTAAGAACCCCAGTCTGTCTGATTTCAATGCACAGTCTGTGGGATCCAGCCCCCATCTGGCTGGGTCCTTAGGGATGGTTGTGTGATTGAAGGAAGACATTGAGAGGCAGACAAACGTTTTAGGGTGCTCACCTCCTCCCTGGTTTCAGGAACCAGGTCTGGGAAAGAGAGAGAGACTGTATTCTTACACCAACTTATGTACATAATCTTGGGGCATGCAAGCCTCCCTAATTCCAGGTAACCACATATGTAACCCCAGGTCCCCGAGTTCATTACAGGAGTAGCCTAACACCAGTGTCAGGGCAGGTTAGGGAATAACACCTGTCTGCTCCTCTAGCTGAAGCTGCCAGCCAGAGAGCAATCAGCCAGGAGCTCGTAAGAAGTAACTGTTCGGTGGCACTATTACAGGAGGGGCTTGTGGGGATGATTTTTAATTGGGAGAATGTGACTTGGACCCTTCTCCAACTTACAAATGTGGAGGTCTTCCTCCACTCAGAATCCTGGCCTGCCAGACCTCTGTACCCGAGAAAGCAACCTTTCTCCTTCTTCCCAAGCATGAGCTCCTTTGTGCTTACCAACACATCTCTGAAGCCTTTCTGTGATCTCCTTTTTAGAGATGAAGAAAGTAAAGGTAAGAAAATCTGTTAGTTGCTCAAGGTCACAGAGCTAGTGCGGAATGTTGACTGGATTTAAACGCAGTTTGATCAGAGATAAAGCTTTCGACCACCGCAGGACTCCGCTTCTGACACTATGCTGCATGGTCTGGTCATGATTGAATTTGTTGCTCTTATGTACCACATGGTAAGGAAGGGGATCTAAACACTTGGGATCCTCACAGTAATCCTGTAACTAGATATTATTTTGGGAACAAGACAGTGAGACTCAGATAATCAAAGTAACAACCGAATTCTAACGGACAACAGGCAGCAAAATGCTGCCCACACGCTTTTTCCTAGCATCCCAGTGAGCTGTCTTCACGGGTGTCTCGCAACTCCCTAGCGTGACACTTGGCCCCTGGGAGGGGCTCTCTCCACGTTTGTCAAGCTCATTAATTGCACTGTTACTCTCCCATCCTCCTTTCGCTATTCAACTCTTATTCATCTTGTGACTCTCAGTGGGATCCTCTCTTCTCCAGGGAAGCGTCCACTAATTGGCTGCCTAGGCTACATTCTCCTTTTGTGAACCTTCCGATTTATGACTCTTTATTTTGTAGAGCTTACATTGAAGTGTGCCATAGTTTAATTAACAGCTAGGTGGTTAGCTTCTTCATTGGACCGGAAGCTTCATGTAAGTGGACTCCCATCCGTTTTAATTCACCATTCTGCTCTAAGTGCCTTCTGCGGCAGGGCTGCGCAGTCAAAGGCTGGATGACTGATGGGTTGGTACTCTCTGAACCAAGAGGGAGATGAGAACTGTGTCAGCCCATTGATCACCAGAGAGTTGAATACCTCCTTTTAGATGGGAGAAGGCATCCCTGTAGCTCATAAAGCAAGCTTTCTGAGTGAACTCTCCCTTGAAGGTAAAGGGCTATAATCTATAACCCCCTCCCAGAGGGACAAATAAGGGAAAAGTGGGTGAGGGGCAATGGAGGACGATAAAAGATATGGAAATATAACATCTCAAGGGTTTGTGAGGGAGGGTGCAGAGGGGAGGGAGGGAGAAAACATGGGGAGCCGATATCAGGGGCTCAAGTGAGAAGAGAATGCTTTGAAAATGATCATGGGACCATGTGTGCAAATGTGCTTGACACGCTGGATGAATATATGGATTGTGATAAAGATGTAAATATAAAAGTATTTGGGGGAAAAAAGACCATAGCATCATGAATTAAGCTACTCTCATTTTATAGCTGAAAAGAAGCCCTTTCAGAAATCTGTCTCCCCCTCCCTACACTGTGACAATATTTTAGAGAGCCCTGGTGGCAGAGTGACACACTGGGCTGCTAACTGCCAGTTCAGTAGTTTGAAACCACCAGGTGCTCTGTGGGAGGAAGAGGAGGCTTTCTACTCCCGTAAGAGTTACAGTCTTGGAAACTACAGGGGCTGTTCCACCTTGTCCAAGGGTCGCTATGAGTCTGAATTGACATGATAGCAGTATGTTTGGTTTTTGCTTTGTCTGTTTCTGGACCTCAGCTTTTGTGTTCTGCACATCAGTGCACCCCCACTTTCCAAGGCCCTGGAGAGAGTGGGCCACCAGCAGAAGCCAGTTCACAGGTCCGTGGAGGACTGGCCTTGGCCTCTTCCCTTTCTACACCTGCCTCCACCTCCCTGCTTGCCCCGTGGAGCTTGAATGCCTGGGGCAGAAATCAGTTCAAGTTTTCTTTTTTAAAAAAAGAATTAATTTTAATAAATCATTTTATTGGGGGCTCTTAAAGCTCTTATAACAATCCACACATCAGTTGTATTAAGCACACTTGCACATGTTACCAACATCATTTTCAAAAATTTTTTTCTACTTAAGCCCTTTGTATCAGTTCCTCTTTTGTCCCCTCCACCCCCACCCTCCTACCCTTCTGAATCCTTGATAATTTATAAATTGTTTTTATTTTCATATTTTACCTTGTGTGCTGTCTCCCTTCACCCATGTTTCTGTTGTTCATCCACCCAGGGGAGGAGAGTAAGGATTCTATGTCAATCATTTTGATTGGTTCCTCCTTCTTCCTCGTTTCCCCACACCTTCCCCCTACCCTCATGTTATCATTACTCACATTATTGGTCCTGAGTGGTTCATCTGTCCTGGAATCTGCGTGTCGAGAGCTCTTGTCTGTACTAGTGTTCATGTCAGATTTGTAAGATAGTGTGTGTGTCTGGGGAACATTCAAGAACTAGAGGACTATGAAACTGGCATTCCATGATGCTCATCTTCCTGACACGACCGCTGAAGACAAAGCGGGGGCATAAACAAACGTGGTGAAGAAGCTGATGGTGCCTGGCTATCAAAAGATATAGCATCTAGGGTCTTAAAGACTTGAAGGTAAATAAGCAGCCATGTAACTCACATGGAAGCACACCAGCCTGTGTGGTCACGAGGTGCCAAAGGGATCAGTTATCAGGCATCAAAGAACAAAAAATCATATCATTGTATACTCACCTTCCCAATATGATCACTGAAGACAAATGGGTACATAAGCAAATGTGGTGAAGAAAGCTTATGGTGCCTGGCTATCAAAAGATATAGAGTCTGGGGTCTTATAGGCTTGATGGTAAACAATCTAGTTTCTAAATGCTTCACTTCTATCCCAACTCCACTATCATGATCCCAATTCTACCTTACAAATCTGACTAGACCAGAGGCTGTACACTGGTACAGATAGGAACTGGAAACAGGGAATCCAGGACAGCGGATCCCTTCAGGACCAGTGCTGAGAGTGGTGATACCAGGAGGGTGGGTGGAAAGGGGGAACAGATAACAAGGATCTACATATAACCTTCTCCCTGGGGGATGGGCAACAGGTGTGTGAAGGGAGTGGGTATGATATGACGAAGTAATAATAATTGATAAATTATCAAGGGTTCATGGGGGAGGGGGAAAATGAAGAGCTGATACCAAGGGCTCAAGCAGAAAGCAAATGTTTTGAGAATGATGATGGCTGCAAATGTACAAATGTGCTTGACACAATGGATGAGTGTATGGATTGTGATAAGAGTTGTAGGAGCCCCCAATAAAATGATTTTAAAAAAAAGAACTAGAAGAAGGCTGTGAGTTTCAATGGTGCTACACTACACCCTGGCCGGCTGTTCCCTTCCTTGTGACTCTTCTCTGAGGGGACATCCAATTGTCTACAGATGGGCTTTGGGTCTCCATTCCGACCCCCCTCGTTCACATTGAAATGGTTGTCTGTTTTGGATCTTCTGATGCCCGATATTGGATCCCATCAATACCTCATGATCACATGGGTTGGTGTGCTTCTTACATGTGGGCTATTTGCTTCCCTGTTAGATGATCAATTGTTTAACTTCAAGCCTTTAAGACCCCAGATGCTATATCTTGTAATAGCCGCCACCTTCGGCTTTCTTCACATTTGCTTATTCACTCATTTTGTCTTCACTGATCGTGTTGGAAAGGTGAGCATCACAGAATTCCAGTTTATTAGAACAAAGGGTTCTTGCATTGAGGGAAGACTTGAGTAGAGGCCCAATGTCTACCTGCTACCTTCACACTTAACCTATAAATCTATGTATCCCTCTCTTATATATTAATATATTTACATATGGACATGCCTATGCGTATACCTCTATAGATGTCTTTTGCCTCCTAGTTCTTTCCTCTATTTCCTTTTTACTGTCCTCTTGTCCCACTATCATGTTTGACCTTCATTCTGCTCTCTGTACTTCCTCTGAGCTACACTGCACTCAACTGAATCACACCAGGCATTCTAGAAGACAGGGCTCCTCTAACATAAATAACAAGATGTGTTTCAGACTAATTGCTGAAGGCAAGCATTTTCTTGGCCTGACTGGCTGCACTGTACCTTGGGATGTTTTACAGACATCGCCACCTTTCCAGTTCAAGCTGCTCTCCCAGTCCATCTGGATTCCTTCGCCTCCTCTCCAATCCATTCAGAGCAATTTTCTTGAACACAGATCTATTCATAACTATTACTTGCTTAGCACTCACTGATGGATTTCCATGGTCCTTGATAAGGTCCACACTCCACACAATGCCTTTAAGCTGTAGCATGGTCTTCCTTCTGCCTTCCTTCTCCCACACTTTCTGGACCTCCCAAGCTTTAGCCAACTCTCTTCCAATAGGTCATACTGTTTACTTGCTCAGAGCTCTCACACACAGTCTTCCCTCTGCCTGGAATTCTCCTTATCCCCATCTTTGCTTCCTCTTTGTCCAGCTAACTCCTAAATTACTTCTTCAGGGAAACCTTCACTGACCCTGAGACCAAGTCAGGCTACTTGTAACACCCTCCCATTTCCCACTGATAATTCAGAACGCTCTGATAACACTGGCATTTCTTTGTTCGTTGTCTACCTTCCTGCTGGATGATGAGTCCAATGTGGGCAGGACCTATGCTTAAACCTACTGCGTGTGCAGAATTCCTCAACAAATGTAAGCCATTCTGATTATTGATACCAAAATAGATGCTTGATAAATGTTGGTGGGCTAAAAGGAATCATTATAATCAATATGAAATTCGCCTAGCTTTTATACATTGTAGATCTGATATTTTTCTTCATGCCTCATGTTGCTTTTCTTCTTAAATTTATTCCCTCTGTAATTGTTTATTTAATGCTTTCAACGATATATTCCTTTTTAATTTCCGTACATGGTATTCTACTGGAAAACTACCATGGGCTATGCAGCAGTCACAGAAAAATAGAATCAGAACAGGGATCTAAGAAGCAATTGATGCCACCTGATGGAGCAGTATAGGCTGTTATGTGTGACCACGTGGTGTGTCATTCCAACAGGCAGGGCCACCAGAAAGCCTCCACCCAGAAGGAAAGAAAGAGTATGCAAAGAGCTAGAGCATTGGAGCCGCACTGCAATCAGGACTAAGAAGTCCCACAGAGAGAAGCACTTCTTTAACGTTTTAGCTAAATACTTTACCAGATCTTCCAATCCTGTTTATATTTGTGTGTCAACCTGGTGAGGCCTTGGGGAAATGTTCAAGGTTAAACTATCTATCTGTATGTGAATTGTTCAGAATAAATGGGATACTGCATGCTACCTAGAGCATCTACATGGAGAATAATCAGATGGGCATTTCCCCGAAGGCAGAGAAATGACTCAAAACAAAATAGTAAACTCAAGAAATAAGCAAACAGCTATGTCCAAGGCAGATGTGATCTCAGATTTTAAAGTGATTTCAACACTATGCCAACTTAAGGTCTACATTTGCGCCCGTTGCATCCCTCTGAGCATACAGAAATGGAATGTATTCCCTGGACCGCACATATTGTTCTTTGGAGTTGAGTGCAAGGGCCATTCCTTTGTTGTCCAACGAAAATAGGCTATTCTAGGTATTAAGACCATAGTTCCTCCACTGTATCCTTATTTTATCTATTTAAAATCTGTAGCCTCTAGAATATCAGGTGGCTCAGGGTTCAAAGGGTCTTTAAGGGTCACCTATTCTAATCACCTGGTATACATAACAGGAAGACAAAATGAAACCCCCACTTGACGATATTTTGAAAATAACGATTGTGATTCATTAGATTTAGCCTGGGGTCTAAGATTTAAAAAGGTTCAAAATGATATCACCAGACCACACTCGTAACCTTACTATAATGCTGGTTAAGCCTCTACTAGCATGAAAGCCACCCCTTGTACTCTTGGAGTATAACTTCTGTCTATGAAGGGCGATTTGGTGACTCCACCGACCCTACTTCTTCCATTTGAATTTATACTGTTACAGCTACTAATGAAAGAACAGCTGATATTTTTGACTATGCATGAATTGGAATCCACTAGATGCCAGTGGGTTTAGAACAGTGCATTCTAATGAAATGGCTACTTTTATTATTCACTATTATCTAAGTGGAAATTGAGCTCCAGAAGATTTGGCATCTGTCTAATATCAGCAGAAAGTGATAAAGGTAAGATTAGAATCAGGTCTGTTTAACTTGTATCCTTTGCCCTTATTCATTCTGCTTTCTGAGGAATGGGCTTGACTCATTAGCCAAGTGTTGGCCAAGGATTTTGTCTTGCATGTATCTTGTAGATTTTGTCTTGTCTTGCTTCTAGGTATAAACAACGCTCATGGAAGCAGCAGTCAAAATATCAAATGACACAGTGGACTGGGTAAATCTGCTTCATGAGATCTCTTTAAGGGGTCGAAGAGCAAGGATGGCAGTTTGCAGACTGAGGTATGCCTTATCCAAGCCAGGCTATTTTCAACCGCCTCATATATATGAGTAACTTGGACCTCGAATAAGGAAGCCTGAAGAAGAATCAGTGCATTTGAATTAGGGTGCTGGCAAAGAATCTTGAAAGTACAGTGGACTGAAAAAAGAACACGCAGATCTATCTTGGATGGAGTACAACCCGAATGCTCCTTAGAAGCAAGGATAGTGAAAAAAGAGAGGCCCCTTAATGAGATGAATCGACACAGTTGCTCCAACAGTGTGTTCAAACATAACAAAATGATCAGGGTGGTACAGGAACAGGCAGTGTATCCTTCTGCTGTACTTCGGTTTGCTATGAGTTGGAACCAACTTGACAGCACTTGACAGCAGCAAAACAAAGCATTGGTGATACCTTTAACGAATACACAAATCTTGGTACTATAATTTCTGAATCATTTTGGTTATTATAGATACTATGGATTGAATTAACACACCCCTTCCCCAAGATAAGCTGAAGTCCTAACTCCTGGTACCTGTGAGTGCAATCTTATTTGGAAATGCTTTTGCAATGTAATTCATTAATTTGACATCACACTCAGTAGGAACAATGTCCTCATACATAGAGAAGAGCTATAGAGATTCAGAAGGATGACCCCCATCTCTCTCTTACACACACACACAGAGAGAGAGAGAGAGAGAGAGAGAGAGAGAGAGAGAGAGAGAGAGAGAGAGAGAGAAACTCACTGCCATTGAGTCCATTCTGAGTCACAGTGACCCTACAGGATTTCTGTGACTATAAATCTTTACATGAATAGAAAGCCTCTTCATTGGCCTAAGGAGCAGGTGGTGGTTTCAAACTGGTGTCCTTGCCACTAGCTGCCCAACACGTACCTCACTACTCCTTAGGAGTCTTCCTACAGAGGGAAATAACTATACAAAAAGAGGGCTAGATTAGCGTTATGCCATGATAAATCAAGACATTCCTGGGACTAGAAGAAACTGGGGGAAAGAGATGGAAGTGCCTACTCTTTGAAACACCAGAAAGAGCACAGACCCTCACTCCAGGCTTCTGGTCTCTGAGTTTGCTTTTAGCCCCAGAACTATATTTCTGCTACTTCACTGTTAGGAGCCCAGTGGTGTAATGCTGATGTGTTGTGCTGTTAACCCAAGCCAGCAACTGGAAACCACCAGCGGTGCTGAAGGACAAAGACGGGGTTTCTACTCCCCGTGAAGATGGGGTTTCTATTCCCGCAGGGGTTTCTACTCCCCGTGAAGATGGGGTTTCTACTCCCCGTGAAGATGGGGTTTCTATTCCCGCAAAGACGGGGTTTCTACTCCCCGTAAAGATGGGGTTTTCTACTCCCTGTAAAGACGGGGGTTTCTACTCCCTGTAAAAATGGGGTTTCTACTCCCCATAAAGATGGGGTTTCTACTCCCCATAAAGACATGTTTTCTACTACCTGTAAAGACGGGTTTTCTACTCCCCGTAAAGAGTACCAGTCTCTGGAATTCACGAGGGCAGTGAGTCCTACCTTGTCCTTTTGGGTCACTATGACTCAGCAGCAACTGAAAGGCAGTCAGTTTATTTCACTGTTGTGGGTGCCCTGGAGTCAGCTTCTACTCAGAAAAACCCTTTGTACAGAAAGGAGACACTGCCCGTCCTGTACCAGCCTCATCACTGATGTGACCTTTGAGGATATTGTTGCAGAAGCTGCGTTAATCCATCTTGTGGCGGTCTTCCTTTTCTTCAGTGAACCTTGACTTTACCAAGCATGATGTCCCTTTTCAGGGACTGGTCTGTCCTGTGAACACGTCCAAAGTAACCGAGATGAGGTCTTGTTGTACTCGCTTCTAGGAAGCATTCTGGCTCTGCTGCATTTCCTCCGTTCCGAGGCATATTGGCATCCTGCTTTCAGTGTCGCTGCCAATGCCACAGTTCACATGTGACCTTCCTTGTTCATATGTGGTGGTTGAAAGCATCATGGTCAGGGTCAGGTGCACCTTTGTCCTCAAAGTGCTCTCTTTGCTCTTTAGCACTTTAAGGAGATCTTGTGCGGCAGATTTGCCAAATATAATGCACTGATTTCTTGACTGCTGCTTCCATGAGCATTGATTGTACAGTCAAGTAACATGAACTCCTCAACAACTTCAGCCTTTTCAGTTTAGGATGATGTCTGCTGGTCCAGTTGTAAGGCTCTGGGCTTCCTTCTCATTGAGTTATAATATATACTGAAGGCCGCAGTCTCGGATTGTCATCAGTAAGTGCTTTAAGTCGCTTTGTTTTGAGCAAGCAAAGGTGCGTTACCTGCATATCACAGATTATTAAAGCGCCTTCCTCTAACCCTGCCGGTGTGATCTTAATCACACAGCCCCGCTTCTTTATTTCCTCGGCAATGGATTGATCAAGGGTGAAAGGATACAGCCTCGACACACCTTTCCTGATTTTAAACCTTACAGTATCCTTTCCGTCTGTTTGAGAGACTGTCTCTTGGTCTATGTATAGATTCCACGTGAACACAGTTAAATGCCCTGACATGTCCATTCTTCACTATGTAATTAGTTTTGACTACTTTGAGGTGGCAGCTCTTCCGCAGTCATATGGTGAGTGTCTCCCAACCGGAGGAGCACATCTTCCGGCGTTATATCTGACAATCACTTCCTGATATTCATAAGGTTTTCTGTGGCCAGTTCTTTCAAATGTGGGCTGCCAAGTTTTTTCCCTGGCCTGTCTTAGTCTGGAAGCTTTCCTGAAAGCAGTCCACTATGAGCGACCCTGTTGATACTTGAAATGTCCATGGCAGAAATCCCAGAAACAGAGCAACACTCCATCACCACGTACAGAAACTGACAGCTACGGGATGGCAGTGAGTGGAGGAAGTGAATATCTGTGTTAAGGTAATGCTGCAACCCCCCCCCCTCCCCCGGTTATTCCTGTTTTTTACACAGAAGCCACCTGCTTGGTTAAATTTGAGCAATTTACTGCCTCTTTCTTACATTTCAGTCTGAGACGCTCTATTTTGGGTCACTTACTCTCCTACCAGCAGCATTCTTCACATCGTGTCTGTCTGATCACCTGAATCTCTTTATAGATGAGGGGTCAGCAAACAGGCTTGCCACATAGCATTGGAAATAAAGTTTTATTGCAACATAGCCAAACTACTTCATTTATATAGTGCTATGGCTGCCTTTGCACTACAGTATCAGAGTTGAGTAGATAAGAAAGAGTATTATCTACCAAGCCTATGATATTTACTCTGGCTCTTTCTGACAACTGGTAATGCCACTATTAATCTAACTAATTCTTTAACTCCCAAATTAAAAAAATTCATTTTTATGCTAAAACTCCAGGAGGTGACACCTTTGCAGGTGAACACACAGAGGAAGGGCTGGTGAGCTTCATCAGGCTGCAGGGCCCTTGTGGGTCTAAGTGTTGGTTTGACGACATGCTTCCGTTCCAGCTCCACCAGGCAGGAGTCTCACACCTAAGCTCCTAACTATTGAAATTCTTTGTTTTCGTCTGGAATTTCCATCATAAAGCAGGAAAGCTCAAGGTAAACCAGAAAGGTAAGCTCTAGTCACCACCTTTTGAATGAAAGCATTAGTATAAAGCTTGGATTAATTTTAAATCCTGTCTGGGGACAGTGCCCTTGGGCCAGCCACTACAGACCAGAGGCTCTGAGAGCAGGCTGCTCACCCTGGAGGGATGACTGCCTCTTCTTCTTTGTCATTTCCCTCCAGTCCTCATCTTCTCGATCCTTTTGAAAGTCAGGTAGATGGGCTTTGTGTCTCTGGCATGTCCCCAAAGCTGACCTTATTTATTATTTTGGAATCATTTAACAATGTTTTTTGTTTTTTTTAAAGCAGTGACTGCCAGGGCAGATCCAACTCCGAACAACTCCATGTGTCAGAATAGCACCGTACCCCAAAGGGGTTTTGGTTACTGAATGTTCAGAAGTAGATCACCAGGCATTTCTTTCTTTTAAGTCACTCTGGGGTGGACTGTACCCACCATCCCTTGGAGGCAGCCGCCGATGGCACTGACTATTTGTGTCACCCAGGACATCTAGGCACTGCTAGCTAACCCTTACTGATTCCTTCCTGCTTTCCATGCACACGCACTGGGCCAACATCCTCATGAAGCCCTCACACCACCCCTCTGGAGCATGTATTATCACGATTCCCATTTTAAAGATGGGCAACTGAGACTTGGAGCTGTTAAGCATCTTGCCTTAGGCAGAATGTGGCAGATCAAAGAACTGAATCTGGAACCCAGAGAACTTGTACGATTAATCCTTTCCTTTCGGAAAGGCTCTTCCTTCTGGAGAAAGAATACACAACACAGGCATTCCTGAAGCCTAATGATCAATTGCATCCAAACAACTCGTGCCAACCTACAGAAAAAAGACACACAGCCCATTCCCGCTGGGTTTTGAAAACAAGGTGTTTATCACAGTTACAGCAATAGCAGCAAGAGCAGCAACATTTGAACCATGCTGTTTACAAAACCCGCTCATGTGTGTTATTCCATTCACGAGGCACTCACAGTCTGATGGCTTCAGCGCACTATTCAGAAATGGGACATAAACAAGCTAAATGGATTAGCCAGATCCCTTAAAGAAAGCAAGTTCTTTCCATGCCCCTGGGGGCCAAGTGCTGGTGCCCCATGGAGGCTGTAGGGGGAATGGACCCTGGTCCTTTTCTTGTCCTGAGACTCCAGCACCTGTGTAACACTCTTCTTTCCTTACCACAATCCAAACATGCATCCACTGTGTCAAGCACATTTGTACATATGTTGCCACCAGCATTCTCAACACATTTGCTTTCTACTTGAGCCCCTGGTATCAGTTCACCCCCTCCCACCCCATGAACCCTTGATTATTTATTTAAAAATTTTTCATGCTTTACCCCGACCACCCGACCACTGCCTCCCTTCACCCATTTTTCTTTTGTCCATACCCCTGGGAGGGGGTTATAGGTAGATCATTGTGACTGGTTCTTCCTTTCTACCCCACGTTCCCTTTATCCTCCTGGTATCTCTACTCTCATTATTGGTCTTGAAGGGCTTATCTGTCCTGGATTCCCTGTGTGTCCAGCTCTTATCTGTACCAGTGTACATGCTCTGGTCTAACCAGATTTGTAAGATATAATTGAGCTGGGGGGTATGGCAAGGGGGAGCATTAAAGAACTTGAGGGAAAGTTGTATATTTTGTTGGTGCTATACTGCACCCTGACTGGCTGGTCTCTTCCTTGTGAGCCTTCTGTGAGGGGATGTCCAATTGTCTACAGATAGGCTTTGTGTCTCTACTCCACGCGCCCCCTCATTCACAATGATATGATTTTTTGCTCTGGATCTTTGATGCCTGATACTTGATTCCCATTGACACCTCACAATCAAACAGGCTGGTGTGCTTCTTCCATGTGGGCTTTGTTGCCTCTTCGCTAGATGGCTGCTTGTTTATCTTCAAGCCTTTAAGACCCCAGATTCTGTATTTTTAAAAATCATTTTATTGTGGGCTCATACTACTCTTATCACAATCCATATATACATCCATGTGTCAAGTACATTTGTATCTTTTGATAGAAGGGCACCATCAGCTTTACCCATTTTGTCTTCAGTGATTGTGTTGGCAAGGTTAGCATCACAGAATGTCATATTATTAAGACAAAGTGTTCTTGCATTGAGGGAGTACTTGAGTAAAGGCCCAACATCTGTCTGCTACTTTAATACATAACATATAAATATATGTACATAGATCTATTTACCAATAATTATATATAGATATATTCACATATGTATATGCCTATATTTACACTTCTATAGATGTCCTTTGCCTCCTAGTTCTTTCCTCTATTTTCTCTTACTTTCCTCTTGTCCCACTATCATATTTGGCCTTTGTTCAGGTTCCAGTAATTCCTCTCAACTACATTGCCCTTGATCAAGCCACACCAGGTATCCTACACCCTCTTCGCCATCGATTTTGTTCCCTTGTCCCTGGGTTTGTTGAAACCTTCCTTCTTTCCCCTGCCTCCTTGTCTCCTGTCCCCCTCCCCTGTTGTTTTCTCCTCCATATTGTTTATCCCACCTATCTTATCTAGATAGACATTCAGAGACAATAATAAGCACAAAAACAAGGCAGAGCACAACAAAACAATGAAGGAAAACTAAACAAAAAACCCCAAATAACAACAACAACAACAACAAAAAAGAGAAAAGCCTGTAAATAGTTTGTTGACCTTTAGGAGTGCTATCTAGTTAAGTCTGATGGGGTGCCATGCCCTGGCCCCAAAGTCTGTTTTTGGTATTCCCCGGGGGCTTCATTACTTTTCTCCCCTTGTTGCTCTGTTGTACGCCCTTAGTGTTTGCTCCAGTGTGGTGGGGTCAGATTGGGCACCATTCCTACACTGTGTCTCCAGTGTTGACCCCGTAGCACTGTGGGTCAGTGAGGGATGTCGTGTCTCGTAGTGGAGCCAGGCCTATGGTCCTCTCTACATTGGCTTCTCTGAGCAGGAACATTGTCCTCATGCTTGGTGGGCCAGGATATGGTCCACGCTCTTTCTCTCCTTCCCTCTTCATTTGCTTTCTTGTGCTCTGCTCAGAGGTACCCCTTCTCCTGAGCTTTAGCTTCAGTGCTGACCTCTGAAGTGCATTCTTCTGGGGCAAGGGGTGGATGTCCATGTAGTTGTGATTGGGGCTGGCCCCGCAGTTCCTTGCTTCATGCACGAGAATGCTACAGTCTTTAATTCTTTCTGCAATTTATCTAATAAAGTAACTGAATTATAAATTATAGTTATAAATTAAATTTGTGTATCAATGTCTATGAAATGGCGCTACCAAACCAAAACCCACAGCCACTGAGTGGCTTCAGACAGAGGAGAACTCCCCCCTTTCGATTCCTAAGGCTGTAAGTCTTTATGAGAGCAGACAACCTCATTTCTCTCCCATGGGGTGACTAGTAGGTTCAAACTGCTGACCTTGTGCTAGCAGCTCAGTACACAGCCCGCTATACCACCAGGGCACCAGTATTTTTTAAATGGCACCTACTACAGTACTTCTGTAAAGGGCCTCTGGCAGCCCTTGGTATCTTTTGGTCTCATTTATGGTAATATAAGGGTATAGTCTCAAAGAGAAGGGCCTGACCTGATCCTCAGACAATATACAGACCAGAGAAAGCTTTATAGGCCTCCTGCAAAGGAATTGTTACTATTCTGCTCCTAATGTCCTATCTACCTCTTTGTTTTTCACTCTTTCCTTTCGTCCATGCAAGTCACGGTCAACACTGGTCTCCATGTGTTCTCATGCAATTCATTGGGAGCAAACTATTATTATTATTTGTTCATTAAGCAACGTTCAATGGTTTTAATAATGTCCTTGTTCAAGTCCTGCTTGAAATGGAATGACCTTGAGTGGAGCTCCATCTATCTCCCTTTCCGAATGATTCTTGGATTACTAGGCTGCTGACAAAGGAGCTCTGGTGGTGTCGTGGGTTATGTGTTGGGCTGCTAGCCTCAAGGTCAGCAGTTTGAAACCCTCATCTACTCCATGGAAGAAAGAGGAAGACTTTTTGCTCCCTTAAAGATTTTCATCTTGGAATCCCACAAGGGCGTCCTACCTTTCCCTAGAGCAGTGGTTCTCAGCCTGTGGGTTGCAACTCATTTGGGGGTCGAATGACTCTTTCACAGGGGTCACCTAAGACCATTGGAAAACACATATTTCTGATGGTCTTAGGAACTGACACACCACTGCTCTATCCTTCTCCGGGTCCGCCCACAGGCAGGTCTGCCCACATAGGAGTACCCAGCATGAAGACTGTGATCCATGCCACACCGTGCTTGAAGACAAAATTTCATTTATTTGTAATTAGAAATAAATATTTCACAATATATAATTACATATTGTTTTTGTGATGACTCTCCATGCGTTGATTAGGTTAAATTTGCCACAATGAAACTATAACCTGCATATTAGATATTTACATTATAACAGTAGCAAAGTTACAGCAATGAAGTAGCAACAGAAATAATTTTATGAGGAACTGTGTGAAAGGGTAGTGGCATGAGGAAGGCTGAGCACCACTGTCCAATAGGATCACTGTGGGTTGGAAATGACGCAATGGTAGTGCGTTTGGTGTGGAGCTGAGTGCTACCAACACTACTGGTGTTTCCAAGCCAAGAGCCAGGGAGCTGGGTTCTGCAAGAAAGATGGGTGGTTTAAAATCACAGGAAATTATTGCCTCAGTTTGGACCTTAAAACTCCTCAACCATGGAGTCAGCAGCATCGTGACCCCTCCAAAGACTCTAGGGAAGCACCTTTCCTTGCTTCTGCTGATAACTTGCTTCTGCTGAATCCTTCGCATGACTTGACGTTGGCAGCATAACCCCTGACTCTACCGCCCTACCCCCCTCCATCCCCATTGCGACATCTTGCTCTTCAGTCTGTCCAAATGTCTGTCTTCTTATAAGGACACCAGTCTACCACTCATATTGGATTTCATGCCTACTCGAATCCAGTATGACTTCATCTTAATTTGACTAATTATATATGCAAAGAGTCAAATAAGGTCACATTCTGAGGTTCTGGGAACAACTTATATTTTGGAGTGGTACAAAGGGTGCACTCATTATCCTAGTACAAATAATCATGATAGAAATGACAGTGATGATGATGATGATTAGCTCACCATGTTCCAGGCACCACTTAAAATGCTTTAGACACATCAACTTCTCTAATCCTTCCCCTACGAGGCAGATATTGTAATCATACTCATTTCACAGAACAAGCAGCTAGTTAGCTTGCCTGAGTATATGGAGTCCGTAAACATCAGAACTGAGCAGGAACTACCATGCGAATGCTTACACTCTTGACTACTATACGAAACAATATAGAAGTTTTGGGTTTGACCAGCTGTTCCCTTATGGCTGTGAGACTCAGTTTCCTTATCTGCAAAATGAGTAATTGGAGAGTTCACATATGAATCCAACAGCTCACTGTGGGAGCTCAGCAAATCCTAATAACCTATTAAAACTAGTCACTGTCATATTGTGCAGATTACGTGCTTGGCTCTCAACCTTCCTGTCTCCCTTCAGCCTTACTACAAGCCTGTGAGAGCGATGCTGTTATTAACTGTAGTTCATGGAAGGTGGAAATGAACTCAGTGATAGAACATTTTCCCAATCTCTTCAGTCCAGACAGCAGAGTCAGTTGATCATACACACTTATGTGCTTACTCTAGCAGCCGGTTATGATGGAAAACATTACTGGACAAGTGATTTTCAAAGGTAATTATGGTCATATTCCGGTTACTTTACAACCACAATTCCTTCTAAGATGCGATTCTATATTTTGGAAAAGGATAATGATAATCATTACGCAACATGAAGAATATGATCAATGATGCTGTAAAAATTGTTAAATTGGCAAATATGTACTGGTATGTGTATGAAAACCCCCCAACCTCTTCACCTACCATCTTATCACCACCACCCGCCCCCCCCAAAAAAGAGAGGTGATTCCAGTTAGTGGCAGAACTGGGACCCATGCCAGGGTAGCTGCGGTCGGAAGAGATGGTACAGAAGCTCCTTTGGGAAGAAGGGGGCGTCCTTTCAGTGGATGGCATTCGAATACAGTGGCCTTTTGTTTATATAATTAATTTGCTACCCAGCCAAACTTCAAGGTGGACAATGATGCGTGAGCCGTGGGACTAAGACCTTTCTCTTGAGTCACTGGCCGTCACCAGCAGTGTGCCACGCCCTGCAGACTGGGCGGGCAGGAAGCCTTGCTGAACTGAAAGTCAGCAATTCCAGGCTGAATAAATGCAAATGAACGAAGAGGCCTATAAATTTACCTTCAGTCCAGTGATGTAAGCTTCTTGGCCCAACTCGACCCACATCCTCATGGCAGAGACACTTTTCTTAATGCCAGTTTACACTCATTATAAAATTCAGAGGAATAAAATATTAAACCCCATACAACTTGGCTTTCATTCCATGGTGGGTTGGGTACAGAAGTACTAATAGGAAGACTAATGGAAAGGTCAATGATCCCAGCCTGGAACCCCGAAAACCAGCCTCGTAGGGAGGTTGGGAAGGCCAAATAGACAAACATATATCCAAGAGAGAAATTCTTCCCTTTTGGCTGATTTTTCACCAACGTTACCCCTTGGGGATGATTTGGGTTGTATTTAATCATTTTGCTTGCTAGGGTTGAATCATCAGTCTGTCTTCGCTCTGGAGTGATGCAGCCGTTATGCGGGAGGAGCTTGCAGAGGTGCAGGTGTGTGTTCTGCATGACTGCTGGAAGGAGGAGGTGGACACCTACCAGTCTTCTCCCGCTTTTCCCTGGGCGCACTGATCCTCAGTCTTTGCTCCGCCTACCACTGAGCTCCTGCTAGCTTATCTTTCCTTTCTGTTCAGCACAGTTGCTCCTGTGAAATGAATTACAGGAGCAACACCGCAAAAGTAGCCTTCTGCTTTGTGAGCCAAGCATCAGAGGGCAGCCGTCAGCCGCGTCAAAAAGGCGCTTTCTCCTTCTTTAGCAAATTGAAAACATTTTCATGCAGCATTAAAAACAAAGCCAAACAACAACCCCAAATGCAATGATTCATAAGTTTTGCAGCGGAGAAAAACGAGGATCGGCAAGATTAAGCAATCTGGCCAAGATTGGCCAGGTAAGGAGAAGTAGGTTATAAACACGTTTAACATATTCAATTTACATGCTGCTTCTGGAACTGAACCTGAATGTAAATCCAGACTCCACTGCCTTGAGTACTCCTCCCAGCAAACAAACTAGGGCCTTGAAGTTAGCGGTTTATCATTCTAAGCAGAAAGCGATTAGGTGCAAACTGGAAAAGTTGGTCAGCTCCCCAAGTTCTCTACGGACAGGCTGGTGGTACCTAGCAGATACTTCGTGTTTGATGAATGCCTGTGTGTACAATGCCAAGCAAGGGAAAACAAAAATTGACTCCGAACCTGAGACTCTACAAGGGTAATTAATTTACATTGAGTTTACAAACCATGTATTTAAAAAACAAGTTAAGTGTATCTGGCTAGTTTTAGAAAGTAAACACTAACTTGATTAGCTATTCATTCGGTCATTTAAAAATCATTCTCTGTTTTAAAACTGGTGTCCATTGAAACACAAACAAACGTTTTTAGGGGGAAAAACCCCAGGTTTAAAAAGATGTGCTTTTATTTTAAACCTAGAACCAACTCTTCCTTCTTTATCTTGGGTTTTGGTTGTTCATGTTATAAGAAATGGGGTCACTTGCAAAAGAACCATTCCTTCCTGCAATGCTAAAGTATCAGATGTAAAGTAATGTTTGGAGCATTTCGTTGAAAATTCTTACTTTACAGGGGAAGGAACCAGAGTTGACTAAAGTTAAATGACATAGAAGATTAAAGGCTTGAATTCTGGCACCATTAGGATCAGAACCTAGTTTCCTGGGCTTTTAAATCACACGGGCCACATCAGCAAATAAAATAGAAGATGACTATATAGATACGTAAAGGGTAGAAATTGGACAGAAATAGTGTTGAAAATCCAGATCAATGTTTGAACTCTTGAAAGGGGAGTTATGAAGAAAAACTAGCTTAACTTTTTGAAAAGTTTTAAAAAGCATATTTATTTATAGCCACTGGTAGCACCAGAATCTGTCTCATTGTAAAAAAAAAAAGCCAAGAGAAGTTTTATAAAAAAATATGTTTTTATACTTTTCTTAACTCTACTGCCTTCCTGAGAAGTCGCTGCTTTTATATTAGTGGTTATCAGGAGTACTCTTGAGCTTCTCTCTCCCCCCCCCCCCATATCTTCTATTGTTTTGCAATGGAGTGTGGGATTTACGTGTCCTTTTATGGATTACGGTCTATGAAAGCGCTAACCTGGTTTGAGGCTATTATTCTACCTCAGGAACATGAAATAGACATGTAAGTTTTATAGCATGAGTGGCTGATATGCACACCACAAGCAGAATGACAGCAGTTCCTGTCTGTTATCTGTTTAAGAACTTAAAAAATACCTTCCATACACTTCTTCCCAACAACCCTGAACCAGCAGAAGGGAGGATGGCTGTGTTCCTCACTTGTAGAGGAGGGCGCCTACCTCTTACAGTAAGTGGGTGTCGTCGATTCAGTACTTGAAGCTCCAGTTCTTCCGGCCTCCAAAATTCACAGCCATTGTCGTCTCATGTGAGCGGCTTCCCTCTCTCACTCTGGATCTTGACTGGGTCTTGACTCTGATAATTGACTTGGTCCCAGGAATGGTAGCAGACATCACTCACTAGTAGGGAGTCTTGGGAAGTGCTTGTACCTCTCTGCTTGGGCGATCGTTTTTCTGCTGTCCTGGAAAGGTCATGACTGAACGAGCCTTCCAGTAGGTGAGACAGGTGGAGCGGGGCCACATGACCCAGCATATTACCAAAGCCCTTCTAGACCAGTCAACAGCTAGCTGATGCCCAGATGTGCCAGTGAGCCCAGTCCAGGTTAGGTGGTCTCTGCAAGCCGAAGGCTCCATCAATGCCACGTGTTTGCATGACACTGAGGTTATTACGTGGCATTATTGTGGCAACAGGGAAGTGAAATAATGATAACATTTAGATTTAAGTACTCAGATATTGAACAAAGATCTCCTAGAACTTCTATTATTTGGGTAAAGTCTTAACCTTTGTGCATTTTCACATGCTGTCCCTTCTGCCTGCAAAGACCGCTTCCTCTTGGCTCCTGGGAAAACTCATATTCTCTCTTTAAAACCCAGGTTCCATACCATCCATCCTTCTAGAACTCATCATGATAGTCCCAGGAAATATTTCTGGGTGTCACATATCCCTGTTACATACCTTTATTATTTCATGAATCATACTGTTTGATAAGCTATTGACTTGTATGCATTTCTTAAAAGAGCATAGTTTCTCTGAATGATGTCAGGACCTTCTAGAGTGTCTCATTAATGTATATCAATTGGTAGAAAGAAGAACACAGAGAAACAAATGAACAATTTCTTGCTGAAAGATTAACAGGCACTTTTTTAAAAATTTGGTTTTACTGCCATCGCAGGATCTCCTGAGCCACTTAGTAGGGTCAATAAGAAGGGGTTAATTCACTGCATGTGTTTTAATATATTTTGTAACAGTAGTTAATCCTTATGAATGACAGAAGACCGTACTCATGTGGAGAAACTGGCAAATAAAAAGAAACCAATGGCATGAGATTCAAAGGCCATTTTTGAGAGGGTGGTCAAGGCTTTTGACGTCCTCCCTTCATCTCACTGGGTACTCAAGAGTGAACACATTTCTTTTCCTAGTGAAGAATTCTCATCATAACTTCATTACACATTTTATGAGGACAAGAATTGTGTGCAATGTCCTTTGTATCTCCCTCAGTCGCTGGGCAGAGAAAATAACTTGCTGGTTGACTTACTTATAGAAGATTAAGGGCACAATCAATTCCGTGTGTGTGTGTGTGTGTGTGTGTGTGTGTGTGTTTGCTCTCTTGGGTACCATCTTCTCCACTCCCAGAAATGAAAATTTATGCTACTTCTTTGGATAATTATTACAAGTTTTTAAGTTCTACACATATATTTCTTATGATTTGCTAGTACTTCTGGGCTTTTTCTGAGATTTCCCATTTAAAAATAGGTCAGAAGCGTTATTTATTTTCAAAGATGTGGATCAAAGCATAAATCCTGAACACCATAAGTTCTGGGCATAATTCTTCTTGGGCAAGTTAAGGGTATGCTTGGTCCTGGCCTACATAGCTAGAGATATGAAATAAGTAGCTAACGTGGGTGCCCAGCACTTTTATTTGATAGAATCTGTCCTTCCTTCATCTGGACGGCTACAACTCTTTGATTATGGACACGTGGGGAATTTGGAATCAACAAATAGTTACATGTCCACCGCTGTGCTCGGCGATCTTATGGGCATGCTCTCCTTATGGTCTTGGGGCAGTTCTGCCCATAGATGTTTTCATTCCTGCTTCTCAGGTGAGGAGCCTCAGGCTCCGAAGGTTTAAGTACCACTCCTAGGATTACACACAGTTCAGTTCAGTGGCAAAAACAGGGCCCAGATCAAAGGTTTCGGACTTGAAATTAGGATTTGGAGACCTTTGATATGCTCAGAAAATGGTGACCAAGTGTCTGTAACAGTCAGAAGGATCCTGGTGACATAGTGGATTACATGCGGCAGCTAACCACATGGTCAGCAGTTTGGAACCACAGGCCCTTCCATGGAGAAAGTTAAGGCTTTCAATTCTCATAAAGCTGTGAAGTCTCAGCTTTACTGGAAACACTCCAAAAGGCCAAAAAACAGTCCTTGAACTCACTACAAGCTTTTCTTTCTTGTGTTTTGTTTTTTTGTCATTGGTTTGTTGTTGTTTTGCTGTATATGTTGCTTGGTTTTGCCCTGTCTTATTTTTGTGCATGTTATTATCTCCGCAGGTCTGTCTAAATAAGATAGGCTGGATGAACGATCTGGAGGAGAAAACAACAGGACTGACAGTTCTGGGGAAACATGGGAGAGGGGGAGGTGAGGGGAAATGAAGTGGTGTTAACAAACCCAGGGACAAGGGAACAAGTGATCCAAATCGGTGGTGAGTAGGGTATGGGAGGCCTGGTAGGGCGTGATCAAGGGTAATGTAACCAAGAGGAATTGCTGAGCCCCTAATGAAGACTGAGCATGATGGTGGGATGGGAGGAAAGCCAAAGGAAATATAGGAAAGAGCAAGGAGGCAAAGGACATGTAAAGAGGTCTAAATAAAGGCATGTACATATGTAAATATATTTATATATGAAGATGGGGAAATGGATCTACGTGCATATATTTATAGGTTTAGTACTGGGGTAGCAGAGGGACATTAGGTATCCACTCAAGTACTCCCTCAATGCAAGAATACTTTGTTCTATTAAATTGGCATTCTATGATGCTCACCTTCCTGACACAATCACTGAAGACAAATGGGTGCGTGAGCAAATGTGGCTATATCAAAAGATATAGCATCTGGGGTCTTAAAGGCTTGAAGGTAAAGAAGTGGCCATGTAGCTCAGAAGTAACAAAGCCCACATTGAAGTAGCACACCAGCCTGAGGGATCACGAGGTGTTGAAGAGATCAGGTATCAGGCATCATCAGAACAAAAAATCATATCATAGTGAATGAGGGGGGGATTGTGAAGTGGAGACCCAGATCCCATTTGTAGACCACTGGACATCCCCTTACAGAAGGGTTAGTAATGATGAAAAATACAACTTTCCTCTAGTTCTTAAATGCTTCCTCCCCCTCCCAGTATCATGATCCCAATTCTACCTTACAAATCTGGCTAAACCAGAGGATGTACACTGGTACAGATAGGAACTGGAAACATAGAGGGAATCCAGGGCGGATGATCCCTTCAAGACCAGTGGTGTGAGTGGTGATAATGGGAGGGTGGAGGGTGGGTGGGTTGAAAAGGGGGAACCAATTACAAGGATCTACATATAACCTCCTCCCTGGAGGGCAGACAGCAGAAAAGTGGGTGAAGGGAGACGTCGGGCAGGGCAAAATAGGACAAAATAATAATTTATAAATTATCAAGGGTTCAGGAGGGAGGGGGACCGGGGAGGGAGGGAAAAATGAGGAGCTGATACTAGGGGCTTAGGTGGAGAGCAAATGTTTTGAGACTGTTGAGGGCAATGCATGTACAAATGTGCTTGACACAATTGATGTATGTATGGATTGTGATAAGAGTTGTATGAGCTCCTGATAAAATGATATAACATTTTTTAAAAGATTAAAAAAAAAAGATTTGCAGTCTCAGAAGCCTACAAGTGCAGTTCTACTTTGTCCTGTAGGGTTGTTAGGCATCAGAGTGCGTTTGGGGTTTTTATATAGTACAAACGTGATCACCTGGCATGGGACGACTTGTATGGGCCGTTTCCCATGACACCCTATGAATCTGTGACGAAGACAGACAAGAGAGATGGAGAAGGGAGAAGGCAAGCCTGAGGCCCTCTGGGTAGTTGGTGTACAACAGCAACGTTTGCGCTGCATTCCCAAGACAGTTCTCGTTCCTCAGAGCTCTTCCTCTGTGGACCTGTACTGCTCTGACGGCGGGCTCCTTCTGGGGTGACCAAGGATCTCAGGCAGTAAATCCTGTGCCATGTGCTGACGAGTAATTGCCATGCAATTCCTCACCTATTTGGACAGGCTAGTCGGCTTTCATATTTCCTACAACAAACTAGTCAACATGTCTTTTATGAGGTTGACTTCCTATCAGCATTTAGTAGTTATATATTCAGACTTTTTTCTGATATGCAGAATCGCTGGAAGAAAAAGGCTGCCGAGCAGTCATGAAACATGGCTTTTAAGGGGATGAACATTGCAGTTAATGTTACAAGACAGCTTCCATTATAAACCTGTTTCCCCATCTTTGTGATTTTTGTAGGAGGGTGTATGCAGAAGGAAGAATTTTCCTTCGAGCTAAAATTTGCCATGGCTTGAGTCAGCCCAAGGTGATCTTCAAAGATGAAAAGTTTTTACAATATTTCCATTTATCTTTGACTTATTATATTTGGAAACTGCTGTTCATTTTCACTCCAGTTACTATTAACATAAAAATTTCAAGTGTGAATGACTATGAAAACTTCAGTCACCACTGGCCTCTTGTCTTGGGTATGACACCGAGTTAAGATTTTAAAAGAATTATAATCCCCAGAGGGTAGATTTTTTCCTCTTTTTACAACTATATTAAATCATTTAGTCCAAAATGGTTACTATATTTCATGATTTTCATAGTTTGTTTTTCATGCTCGTGTAGCACATGGCTTTTCAGAGAGTAAATGCATGCTTAGATGGTTTTTACTACTGTTTCTGCATTCATCATAGACTCTTAAGTGACAAAACACCTTTCACATGGAGGAAGTTTTGATTTTTTTAGTCTGTCTATTTTAAGTGTGCCTCTTAAAAATTTTTTAGTGTGCCTCTTTTAAATGGCACATTATTGAGAATATTTCCCAAAACATTGCCTTCTTAGTGAAAGCTGTGCTGAGGAGCGAAATTACTAACAATCACCAGGAAAAAAACCAAGGTTAACTTCCTGTGTCTGAGGGTGTCTCTGTAGAACGTGGGGCATGGATTGGGAGAAATGCTTTCTACTACTGGTTGCACTTCTAATTAGTTTTCTCCTTCCTCCCAACTCTTCCTGACATACATACATACTGACATACATTCTGAAACACAGTCTTTCTTGTGTCTAGTTTTCATTTGATGTCGATAGCTTTCTCAAAACTCATTGCCATCAATGCCGGCTCACAGCACCCCAATAGGACAGGACAGAATGACTCCTGAGAGTTTCCTAGACTGTGACTGCTTACAGGAGTAGAAAGTACCTCTCCCTACCCCCATCTTTCTCCAGAGGAGTGGCTACCTGGTGGTTTCGAACTGTGGGCCTTGAGGATCACAGCCCAACGTGTAACCACCATACTCCAAGGCTTTAGATGATTCAATCATATTTAACTATGGTAAAACTGCGCCTAACCACCAAGCTGAAAAAATACATCCATATTGTAAAGTATGATACAAATGTGCTTTATACAATTGATGTATGTATGGATCATGGTAAGAGTTGTATGAGCCCTGCGGTAGTTTACTGTGCCAGCCTGGCTGATAAACACAAGTAGGATTAATTGAAGGGCAGAGAAATAAATGGCTCGGTGAGCCTTGCCTTGCTTGTTCTGTGCCTCAATTTAAAGGGGACACTACCTGTGGGATGCCTAGCCTGTGGACTGTGTTGCTGTAAGTTAAGGTCCCTTTAAGCCCACACGATTGGAATGTTCATCTCTGGAGCTGGGGACCAACAGTTGGTGACAGTTGTTGACCTGCCTTGGTGTTTGCTGCTTGGGTATTTATAGCCCAGCTCTTTACAGAAAAGGGACTGACAGCTCTCAAGACTTAAAGGACTTCTAGTGTCTCACTGCTTTATAATTTATAATTTAACTGTTAATTTCTTGTATTATCTATCTGTATATAATTTAATGGTTCATTTCTTGTGTTATATCTATCTTTATAAATATATTTATATATAATTACTAGCAATCTGGTTTTGTCTCTCTAGAGAACCCTGTCTAACACAAGCCCCCAATAAAATGGTTTTTAAAAAATGTAAGCTGGTATCATCACTGAAAATATTATCCTTTTAATTGTTTGAAATGATAATGAAATGTTGTTGAGAGATGACGTGTGTGATCAGTAATCCTGGGCTTTCCCCATGTGGTGGCAATCTTTATATTCTCCTCCCAAACAAACTGCATCTGCACAGGCTAAATGTTTCACATTGAATAACTTCCTGGTTTCAATTACACTCCTGTACCTATTGTTCCATTCTATACAATATTTCATGATCTTATCTGATTTTGTCACTCTAATTAGTTGTTGTTGTTTGGTGCCATCGAGCCGGTTCTGATCCATAGCAATCCTATGCACAACAGAACAACACACGGCATGGTCCTGTGCCATCCTCACGATGGTTCCTGTGCCCGAGCACATCGATGCAGTTCCTGTATCAATACATCTCACGGAGGAGGGTCTTCCCCTCCTCTGTTTCCCCGCCACTTTACCAGAGAATGGTCTCCCCTGAAAGCACGTCCAAACGATGTGAGAGGAAGTCTTGCCATCCTAGCCTCTAAGGAGCACTCTGGCCTTACTTTTTCCAACACAGGTCAGTTTGTCCTTTTAGCAGACCATGGTGCTTTTAATGGTCTTCTCCAGGCTTCCTGATCGATTCTTCCTTATGCAAGGTCCAACTTTCCCATGTGGCGGTACCATGGCACGGGTCAGGTGCACCTGGCCTTTAAAGGAACGTCTTTGCTCGTCAATATTCTAAAACGGAACTTGTCTTTTTATCTCTTGACTGCTGCTTCTATGAGCAAGACAAAATTCACGACAACTCCAACCTTTTCTCCACTTATTTTGATGTTACCTATTGGTCCAGTTTTGAGGATTTTGGTCTGTTACAGTGAGTTGTGAGACATACTGAAGGCTATAATCCTTGATCTTCATCAACAAGTGCTTCAGTTCCACCTCACTTTCAGCAAGCCAGGCGGTGTTCTCTGCACACCACGGATGTTCTTTAGCCTTCTTCCAGTCCCAACGCCACATTCTTCTCCATCTAATCCAGCTTCTTGGATGATTTGCACAGCATACAGATTGAAGACCTTTGTTCAATCAATCCTAGTTAGTTGCTCTTTTATGATTATCCCAAGAGTTTTTGAACCCTGAATAATGTCTTTTTTATGTGATTAGAGATGAGACACTTTATAGAAAATGGTTTTGTATTTTTTTCATCACAAACTCGGCTCTGGTGTATACGCACATTTATGTACATATATAGCCTATCTCACATTACATATATCATTCATGTATATGTAACCTAAAAAACCAAACCCACTGCCATTAAGTTAACTCTGATTAATAGAGGCTCCAAGGACGAAGTCTGTAAATATTGAGAGAAGCAGACGGCCACATATTTTTCCTGTGGAGTGGTTGGTATACCGTAACCTTTGGGTTAACCATATATGTATGTGTGTGTGTGTGTGTATGTGTATGCATAAAATTGTGTAAAGTGCCTCTATTTCTTACTAATATCCAGGTTACATCATTATTCTATCCAGGATTTCCTGTTTCTGTTCCACATCTTCCTCTTGTTGTTGCTATCCGGTGGAAAAAGGTCGACACCTGTGATTTCTCAAGGATTCCTTTTTTCTCTCACTCTCTTTAGCTGCCTTTTGAGTTCCCCTTTCCTGTTCGCCTTCTGTTTTCTGATGCACTATTCAGAGTTCAGCTCTCTGCTCACTTCCACGAGAGCCATCTCTGCCTGCCCTGCCTCCTCTGGGGCTGACAAAGGTCCTGAGAATGTACTGACACAGCGTTCTGGTCATCATCCTAGTGCTTGGCACATGGAATGGATGCTTATTGTCTGGTCCCCGGGCTATAGGGAGAGTCCCTGAGCATTTGTCTGTGGGTATAACTCTACCCTTCACCGTCGTGGCAGACATCTAGTGATTTATACATATTTATAGACTGGATGGATGAATGCATGGCTTGGCTGCCATTCTGATTTTAAAAAATAATTTCTATCTTTGGAGTCATTAGTCAATATGACTAGACATTTAATATAGTTTTCCCTATAATTGCTCTAGAGGACAGGCTAGTATGGTACTCAATGGTTGAAAGCATTCAACAACTTTTGCCCTGAGGGAGCTATAATTTCACCTTATGGTATCATAAACCACTCAAGGATTTCATGTAGTTACCAGAACCTTGGGCTGAAATTATGACCCTGAAAGCACTTGCTACCCATTAGTCACTTGGTACATGACACAAAGCAAAATATATTCAGCATTCTTGGACTTCCGTTTGGCTCTCAGTATATTGTCTCTTTGATTTCATATTTGACCTGAAAATTAGCTCCCTGAAAGTTAAACCATCTAAAAAAACCCGCGGTACATCACAAGGACTCGATGTGTATTGACCAGTAGTTAAATGAACATATTACACATTTGTTCTGATGACTAGTTTTCTCAAGCAACACCCCTGAAACGGGGAAGGAACTTTGGGGACCAGACGCATCCCCATCATTGTGTGTGTGTTTGAGTATAGTGTACTATGTAATGAAACTTGGGATGGAGCTGGGCACATAATTTAACCCCTCTGGACCTCCCTTACTGTGGTCCTCTAGTCTTTCTGCCTCTCAGAGGCGTGCAGGGTAACCAGGAGGACTGGCCTTAAAGTGTTCAGGAAGAGGGAGGGACTTTACGCTTGGTAAGTGCCATTACTCATTGTCATCTTATTGGAACAAAACTGTCACTTTCTAAAAGCATATAAAAAAGGAAAAGCAGGCCCTGGATCAGGGCCAAGCTTGTATTTCCAATCAGTAGCACCTCCCCCTCTCCCAGCACTCCACTGCTGAGAAGGAGCCATCAGATAACGCTGAGGGTGAAATTACATAACTAGAACGGCAGTGCCTGTCACTCCTCCGGAGATGCGGGTGGTTTGTCCACTGACTTACAAGATGCAAAGAGCAAGATGAGAAACAAGTTAATAACCGGTCAACGAAGAAGCCGAAAAGCTTGCTCCTCTCTCCCCAGAGAAAAGAGCAACAATAAAAAAGGTTTTGCAAGGCAACGCAGGGAGGAACCTATTTACAATGAGGAAAGCTAGGCAAAGAGGCCAGGGAATTGCTTCTGCAGCTTTTCAGAGGATAGATTGGTGCGTTGCAGGTGTGACTAGCTGGAGAGTTTAGTGCCAATTGTTTGACAGTCAGTGCGGGGGTGACTTCTGATTGGACAATGAAGAAACAAGTAATGGCTTCCGTATTTGCAGATTACAGCTGGCAGGCTGGGTCTCCCCAATGTTGAGGGAAAGACAGAGCTAAGTAGAAGACCAGTGTGGAAGTCACTGGAACATTGCACGTATTATTAAAGCATGAAGCCAATGATAGGATCTAAGTGTACTGTGGGTTCAGTGAGAGCCCTGAGCTTTAGTCTCCGCTCTGTGGGGGCTAGTGTGTTATCATGATGATGAGCAAGTGTCTGTGGAGCCTCCAGACTAAGGTGGCTTAAGAAGGAAGGTGTGACGATCTACCTCTGCAAATGTGGCAGTGACAACCTTGTGGATTACCAGGGTCCAAGGGCCGACTTGAAAGCAACTGACAACACAACAGCAACGGAGACAGAGTGTAGCCTTGGGACAAGCCACTGGTGCAAGGGAGAATGTAAGAGTGGAGCCAACAACAAGAAAGATCCTGTTTGGGGCTCACCCTTACTGAAAGCCCCAACCTAAGAACAACGAGTTCTTATGACATGGCCCTACTCAATACTCACCCTCCCGAAGCGATCACTGAAGATATGGATACTTTAGCAAAGTATGATAAAGAAACCACATGGTGCCCAGCGAGCAGAGAGAATGGCATCTGGGGTCTTTAAAGACTTGTCTTAAAACAAGTGAGGCATCAATGAAGTATCCATGGAAGAAGCACACCAGTCTGGACAAGTCAAGGATTGTAAACCATTCTGAAGGAGGGAATGCTATCAAAGTTTACAGAAGATTATGGAAGGCGGGGAAAACCCAAGACCCATATTCAGAGTCCTCACATGGATTAAGCTACTGGTGAGCCTTCCCTACCCATACTATAGGGATGCGAATAGCCTGGCTATCAGACAGAGATCCGTGTAAAGACGATTATGGCACATATAGGGAGGTTACGTTCTGGAGTCATAGCAGTTATTCTATGGGCTGCTAGCTGCAAGGTCAGCAGTTTGAAACTACTAGCCACTTGAAGGGGGAAAGGGCTCTCTACTCCATTAAAGAGTTACAGTCTCAGAAACCCCAGGGGCACTTCTCCCCGGCTCCATAGGGTCACCGTGAGTTGACATCAACTGGATGGCAGTGAGTCTGTTTGCTTTTTAGTCTAGTGGAGGTGATGGGGGGTGGGGGAGGGGAGGCATGGGTGGCCGGAGAGTTCTGGTGGCCCAACAGTTAAGCACTTTGCTACTAAGCTTCAGGTTTTGGGCTTGAGCCATCCAGCACTGCTTGGAGAGAAAGACGTGGTGAGCTACTCCAGTTAGAGAGTTCAGGTAAGACACCCGAGAGGGCAGGCTACTCTGGCCTGTGACATCATGCTGTGTTGGACTCCATCTGCAGGAGAGGGAAAAGGAGAAAGGTTACTGCTATTTCAGGGAGTGGTGGCAGGGCAGTAGGGCACTGCTGATGGGTGGTGGATGGAAGACCCTACGCAGACTAAGTCCCTCATCTTGTTTATGGAGTCTCCAGAAGGGCATGTTCCTGCTGCAGCCCATGTTTGGGCAGGGTGGCAGAGAAAGAGATGGGGGTGGTGTGTCAGTCTGGGTACTTTAGAGAAACAAATCCACAGAAACTCATCTGTGTAAGACTGAGTTTGATATAAAGGTTAACTGCGCATCAAGAAAATATCCCTACCCAGTGCTACCCAAGCCCGCAAGTCCAACATTAACCCATTAACCCATATGTCTGACTCCAATCCACAAAGTCCTCCTCCATTTCACAAAACACGCACTATGACGCTGACTACAGGAGGAAAGCTGAGTCAGTGAATGTGTAAGCATCTCAGTGCTGGCAGGGGTCTCCACATGGCTGCTCCAGCACCCAGGGCTTCATCGGGGTAGATCCAGTGGCTTCTCCTTAGGTATGTCTTGCAGGAAGTCAGCCTTGCCAGCAGAAGCAGGAACTGGCTAAGGCAGCTGCACCCTGGTGCGACCATCACAAAGCAAGAGACCCGAGAACTAGAAAGGCGAGGCTCACTGAGCCATTTATCCCTCCGCCCTTCAATTAACCCCACATGTGTTTATCGGCCAGTTTAGCACAATAAACTAACTACCTCAATCCACCCCTTGCCAATTTGGCACATGTACATAATTCTTTAGCCTCACAATTGCAATTAAGTAACACCTATACCTTAATCCTAGAATGCTGTGAATATGTTCCCCACCTATGAAAGTTTGTAAGCCCACCACTTCATGCCTTTATCTCCCCAATTTTGGGTGCCCAATTTAGGTGGGGTGGGTGGGTATTTAGCCTTCATGGACTTGTGTCTCTCCAGCTCTTTCACCCTGCATACAGTCGTACATTGTGTGTGTACAATTTCAAAGGCCATAGCTTCACCAACAGTTTCTGTCTTTGAATCATCTTTGTGGTGTGAGTAGCTTTCTCAGCCAAGTCCAAGGGTGGAATAACCCAGGTTGGAGCATAGGTGTACATGAAACTGTGTAGGAACATTTCTTGGTAGTCAGGTATCGCTGGGCATGAATTCTACCATTGCCATTTAGTACCTGGTTACTTGTGCACAGGTGACTTCACCTTTTTAAGCCCAGTAGCCTTTTTGTGTGCCTGTAGTAAATTTAAATGAGAGAAAAAAATCCATGCAAAACAATTAGCCTCGTCCCTGGAACATAGCAGGGATCCAATACCTATTCTTCTTACCATCATTGATTGCCATTGCTATTGTTAGGTGATGTTTCTGAAACGATATCTCAGGTCTTATTATGAAGCTCAGTGGGTCATGTACAATCCTGATTGGTCACTTTAAATGCGCCCCAACGACAAAAGAAAGAAAGAAAGAAAAGTCTGTAAACAGTTCAAGGTCTGTTTGTTGACCTTTAGGAGTATTTTCTGGTGGAGTTTGATAGGGTGTCATGCCCTGACCCCAAAGTCTATTTTTGGCATTCCCTGGGGACTTCTTGCTCTGTTCCCCTTGCTGTTCTGTTGAAAATCCTTAGTGCTTTGTCTCAGTGTGTTGGGGTCAGATGGGGTGCAATTCCCACACTGTGTCTCCTGGGTCAGTGAGGGAAGTCATGTCTCCTAGGGGGACTGGCCCTATGGTCTTCTCTGCGCTTTGGCTGCTCTGAGTGAGAATATCATCCTCAGGGCTTGGTGGGCCAGGATGTGTTCCACTATTTCTTCCTCGCCCTTCATTTGCTCCTGCGTGCTCCGATCAGGCATGTCCCTCTCCCTGAGCTGTAACTTCATTTTCTTTTGTTGCTTTGTTTTGCTCTGTCTTGTTTTTTGTGTATATTATCATCTCTGCAGGTCTAGCTAGATACAATAGGCAGGATAAACAAGCTGGAGGAGAAAACAATGGGACTGATGGATCCAAGGGACACGGGAGAAGGGGAGCCAGGGGGGAAAGGAAGTGGGTGTTAACAAACCCAGAGACAAGGGAACAAGTGATTCAAAATTGATGGTGAGGAGGGTGTAGGAGGCCTGCTAGAGCTTGATCAAGGACAAGGTAACTGAGAGGAATTACTGAAACCCAAATGAAGGCAGAACATGATAGTGGGACAAGAGGAAAGTAAAAGACATCAAAGAACAACAACAAAAAAATCATTTCATTGTGAATGAGAGGGAGTGCAGATTGGGGACCCAAAGCCCATCTGTAGGCAACTGGACATCCCCTTACAGAAGGGTCGCTGCGGAGAAGAAATGAGCCAGTCAGAGTGTAGTACAGAACCATTAAAACATAAAACTTTCCTCTAGTTCTTAAATGCTCCCCCCACCCACTATCATGGTCCCAATTTTACCTTAAAAATTCAGCTAGGCCAGAGGATGTACACTGGTACAGATAGGAACTGGAAACACAGGGAATCCAGGACAGATAAACCCCATCAGGACCAATAATGAGATTACCAATACCAGGAAGGAAAGGGGAACGTGGGGGACAAAGGGGAAACCAATCACAATGATCTATATATAACCCCCTCCCTGGGGGATGAACAGCAGAAAAGTGGGTGAAGGGAGAGATCTTTCAGTGTAAGACATGAAAAAAATAATAAATTTTCAAGGGGTCGTGATGGTGGGAGGGTCGGAGAGGGAGGGGAAAATGAGGAGCTGATACCAAGGGCTCAAGTAGAAAGCAAATGTTTTGAGTATGATGACGGCAACAAATGTGCAAATGTGCTTGACACAATGGATGTATGTATAGATGTAATAAGAGTTGTATGAGCCCCTAATAAAATGATTTAAAAATAATTTTAAAAAATCTTTAGCAACAATTAAAAATGCACTCCAAAAGACACAGCTATTTATAAGCCTATGTTCACTTATATTCTTATTTGTCAATAGAATGCTTTCTCCTGACTCTCTGTCTTCAGATTATGCATGAAAAAAGCTCTGGATCAGACATAATGTGAGGCGACATTGATAGGTCCTGTGTCGGTTGGCACTGCTAAAATTTTCTGGCACTTGGCATTTTGTAGGCAGCGGTTTCCTGATAAAATGTCACAGCAAGTGCATTTCTTTGTAAAATATTAATGGAGTCTGACAAAATGTCTTTCTGAGCTTAATCTATGAATAACATCACATTATGATTTACACGCCTGTGCAATTGGTGGGAGCCAGCTTGGTTCCAGTTGCAATTAGGAAATCTGACGCCAGCCTGGCCCACGCACCCAGTGTGAGTTTCACAGCAGAACTGAACTCACAGTGAAGATTCCTAACTTAGGATCAAATGTTCTGGTGACTGGATCACACTGACTCCTTGAGCTGATAAAGGATTGAATTTCAATTTGAGGCTGAATCATAAAAATCCAGTGTTCTGCTTAATTACCATTGTACATGTCGAGCTAAAATATCTATCTTAAAGAGAGAAAGAGCCCCTTTGGGAGACTGGTTGCAACTTCACACACACACACACACACACACACACACACACACACACACTCTCTCTCTCTCTCTCTCTCTCTCTCTCTCTCTCTCTCTCTCTTTCTCTCTCTCTTTCTCTCTCTCTGTCTCTCTCTCAATCACACACACACTCTCAATCACACATACACTCTCTCAGTCACCCACACACGTTTTCACACACAATCACACACATACTCTCTCTCTCTCTCTCTCTCTCTCACTCACACACACACACACACAGGTACTCTCTCTGTCTCTCTCTCAATCACACACACACACACTCACACACACACAAACTCACACTCTGTCTCTCTCTCACACACGCACACACACACACACACACACAGGTACTCTCTCTGTCTCTCTCTCACACACGCACACACACACTCATACTGACACACATATTTTCAGGAGATGAAAATGAGATTCCTCCCAGGACTAATCATCATTAACTCACTTCTCTCTCATTTCAAACATGTGCATCCATTTTATCGGCCTTAATTAAAAAAAATAATATCACTCTATGATGTAAGCACTCTGTTGTTAGTTGTTGACGGGAGGATTCAGAGTCATGGAGATGGCATGTGCGCAGAATAGAACTTCTCCAGGGGGTTCTCAAAGCTGTGGCTCTGACTCAGATCACCTCGCCTGTCTCCTGAGGGGACTCCTAGTGGGTTGGAAGCACCTGTCAATCTTTCTGCTAGCAGCTGAGGCCTTCATATCAGGCAGAGGCGCTCTCTCTCTATATATATACTCACATACATACTATCTATTCTATATGTATAGACATGGTACTTGCTAAGCATATAATAATGTAACAAGCTTATAAACCAATTTCTCCTTGATTTAAGAGAAATATATACAAAATTTGGCACATCCTTTGTTTGTATTCAAATGAAGCAAGTGATCTTAGACATTCATTAAAGCAAACCCAGCATGGTGTCTAATTGAAAACACTTTAGTGTAGTTAGTATGAATTACTGTATCTGTTTGAAAGTAATGAAACTGCAGTTATTTCCAAAATGCTGCAAAGATGCCATCCAAAAATTATTTTAGCAAATGATCACATGCTCATTTGTTCAGTTTCCCATTAATCAACTGGAATTAGCAAATTCAGTAAAGGAAGGCAATCCCCTAAAATTTCAACCCTATCGAATTCTTTTGTGCTGTACGTCTGTTCTGTACTGTACCACCAAATGGACCCCACCGTCAACTGCAGGGGAACCAGAATGACTAGGCCACATAAGCCTTATCTCTCTCAGATAAGGTGATTTAGCTGAGATTTATCTGAGGTGATTTCCTGCTTGAGCAGGAAGTCACTGATCCTTGTCTCTATTATGGATCACCTGGTCTTCGGTTTTCTTAGTGTTGGCGATTTAATTATACCCAGTCTCGTGATTCAAACACTCAGGCCATTCTTGGATCTAATTTAGAATCCATCTGGCTCTACTCTGCAGCTGAAAATGAGTGGTGCACCCACCGTCTACGTCTACCTCTATTCTACTGCACTCCTGTTGACCACTCTACCTGGTCTGACAACCAGGTCCGTTTATTCACCCAATTATTACCTACCTGAGGATTTGCTATATGCTTACGCTTTAGGGAGGCGGGTGTATAAAGGAGATCGGGACTCCATTCTGACAGTTTATAATTTAGTGGTGGATGGAAGTAGAATTTCAGCTTGATATTCCCTACCCATTTTCTCCTGCAATCTTCTCAAACGAGGGCACAGCAGGAAAATTACCAGACATCACAGAGCTTGCACAGGGTGGGAGTCAGAAGTGACACTAAGATATCTCTATACAAGGACTCTGCTCCTTGCAACGTGCTAGATTGACCCATCCTCAAACCTTGTTTCTATTCATTCCCTAGTTGATGGTATAAGAATAGTTGTGAATTTTCATACCACATACCTGGATTTTCAGATGGATCTCTGGAGAAGGCTATATCTTTATTCCAATGATTTTACCACTTTTTATTCCCTTATTAATTGCACAATGTTTATTGAGTAGTATTTACCGCTCATTCACTATATGATAGGCTTAGAGAATATAGCGGTGAGCCAGAGAGATAAACTGGGTCAGTTAACAAGTAAATGCATAGATTAACATGGTAATTATGAATTGCAGTCAATCCTGAAAAACAGAAACCAGCGTGGGAACAGAAATTTGATTGTGAAAATCCTTGTGGACAGTCTGGTATTTCAGAGATGAAACCATCTCAGCTTGGGAGTGCTAGTGTCTGAGTGACTCACTGCACCTGGACTTGAAAGGCTACAGAAGTAAGAGTTCCTGCAGAGAGTTCTCTCTCTTGCGTGACTTCCCTCATGTCTCAATTAATTCTGTTTTACTTGGCTTATTATTCACTTTCACTAAAAAATTACTGTCTGACCATTGTAGAAAATATAGAGCAACATAATCAGATAAGCGTTTCCTTTTCAGATCTCTCTGCTGTTGAAACACGCGCTTCCTTCTCTCCAGCCACTTCTCATTATGGCATGCACGGATGTGCACTACAAAATTGGAAATTCAGTAAATGGTCTTATATCCTGACTTTTCATTTGATATAATTTTTTTACATTTTAATAGCTCTTCAAAATCATCTACACTGATCATATTTTTATAGAAATAAGAATGCTATAATTTATTTATTGTGCTATTGTTGGACATTTACATGGTTTCTAAGTTTACAAGAAAATTTGAGTAAGAGTCCAGTGAATCTTTGCAGTAACCTGTTGTCCATATATTAAATTATTTCCTTTGGACAGATGCCTAGAAGTAGAATTCAAAGGTAAAAGGGCATGAACCCTTTTAAGGCTCTTGATACAAATGGCCAGATGGATTGATGAACATTCCACATCCGCTTACCCCTCCAACAGCCCTGTCTACTGGTGCCAGTCTTAATATTCTGTTTTTGGGAACCATCAATAAAATATTACTGATATGATAGGGAAAATATAATTTTATTGTTGTTTTAATGAACATCCCTTTGGTTATTCATAAGATGTAACTTTAAAAAAATAATTATTGGTCAGTTTTATTTCTAATATTTTGTTTATTATTTGATTTGAGCATAACCTGATATATACCTTGCTATGCTCCTGAAAAGATTTAAGACAGCTTATGTTGTGTGGCATCAAATTGATCCTGACTCATAGAGCTACTTTGCATGACAAAGTACACTGTCCACGAAATTCCGTTTAGAGTCACTATGCATTGGAATCAACTCGATGGCAATCAGTTTGACTCCTGTGTTTTGGTTTGTTTTTTAATCTCGATGGGAGAAGTTCACGGGGTCTTTTATCTTCTGGAGCTGTTGCATTTGGACTGCTGGCTTTTCTGGGGGAAGTCAATCACTAAGTCATTAAGCCACGATGCCACCGGGTGTTTAAAACACAAGAGTTTAACTTGAAATAGAGTGAATGAAGAACAAGGGATTAAAAGCCAGAACTAATTTTTAAAATAGATACCACAATGATTATTGATGTACATCTGCTATTGCTGGCCAATTGCCTCTAAACTTCCTGGAAGTAGCACAAAAAAGGAAGCTTGACATTAACCAGTTCACAGTGACAATGGAAGAGAGAAAGAAAGACTTGTGAGAAGAAGGGAAGAAGAGTGAAGTAGAAAGAGAGAGAGAGCGAGAGAGAGCGAGAGAGAGGAATTCAAGTTATATATAAATAATATTGGTATGCTTAAACCCTGGGACACTAAAGCAAGGTTGGCAGTTACACCTTTGTGGTTGATCCAAGGGAGAAAGTTAGGGTGTCTGCTCCCATAAAGTTTTAGACTGGAAACCCTAATGAGAAGCTCTACTTTGTTCTCTGGGGTTACTATGAGTCAGAATTGACTTCATGGCAGTAGGTACGGATGTGGGATATTATTATGATGTCAGCCACTAAACAGGATGCTTTATGTAGATTATTTTAATATTCATAGCAATTTAATGAGATGTGGTACTATAGGAGTATTAACTTCATTTACAACAGTACCTGGCACATGTGGATTGATAAATTAATATTAGCTTTTTGTCATTATAACTCATGTTAAGTACTTTAATGTCTACAAGAATTTTTTAGATTAAGTTGATTAAATTTATTTTCAAGATTTTGCAACAGAAACCTGAAAAAAAATCCCTTAGATTTTTAAATTAGAATTGTCTTAAACTTTTATCTAACCAGAGAACATTTGGCATCTTTAAATATATAGTCTTTCAGTGTTGGTGATATAGCAATTAGCTTATTCAAATTATTTTTATAATGTTGTACATTTTAAAAGATTGTGTCTTTCTCTCCCAATTTGCAGATGGTATGATTAGATATATATATTTATAACCCTAAGAACTTCTAAAAAGACTGTTGGAAACAATTGAAGGGTTTGGTAAAGTAGTAGGATATAAGATTAACAAGAAGAAATTAATTGGACTCCTATATACCAGCCATCAAGGAAACCATACCATTTATCAAGAAAAACATCAAGAAAACAACCATTTATAGTAGCCCAACAAAAGATGAAATACTTAAGAATAAACCTAACTAAATATAAAACACCCGTACAAAGAAAGCTTTAGAACATTACTACAAGTAACCAAAAGAAACTACAAAAATAGAAGAATAGCTTGTGTTCATGGACAGAAGGACTTATCTTATGAAAATGTCCATATTTCCTGAAACAATCTACAAATATAATACAATTCCAATCCAAATCCCAACTTGAGTCTTTAAAGAAATGGGAAACTGAATTACCAACTTCATATAAAGAAGGAAGAGACCTAGGAAAACCTCAAAAAGAACAAAACAGAAGAACAAGCACTACCTGACCTCAAAACCTATCACACAGCCACAAGAGTCTAAAAAGCTTGGTACTGGTACAATGATAGATACACATGCCCATGGGACTTAACAGAAACCCAGAAATAAAGGCATCTACAGGACGCCGACTTCCAACAAAGGATGCCGCCCTGCAAAATAAATAAACAACAACAACAACAACAAAACCAAAACATTCAATGGGAAAGGGACACCTTCTTTAATAAATGGTGATGGAAATTGAATTTCCGTCTGCAAAAGAATGAAACAGGACCCATACTTAGCCCTATGCACAAAAATGAACTGAAGATGGATTAGGGACCTAAATATCCACCTCAGAGCTTTAAGCACCATCAATGAGAAAATTGGGACAAACGTAAGGATCTTATTGCAGGGCATAATATACTACCAAATATAATAAAGGCAGCACGCACAGTGGAAGACAAAATAGGTGACGAAAATCTATTAAAATACAACATTTATACTCCAAGTCTACCTTACAAATCTGCCTAGACCAGAGCACGTACATGGGTACAGGTAAGAGCTGGAAACACAGAGAATCCAAGACAGATAAACCCCTCAGGACTAATAATGAGAGTAGTGATACCAGGAGGGGAAGGGGAAGGTGGGAGGAGAGAGGGGAACCGATTGCAATGATCTACGTATAACTCCTTCCCAGGGGGGCGGGGTGCGGACAACAGAAAAGTAGGTGAAGGGAGACACTGGTCAGTGTAAGACATGAAAAAATAATTTATAAATTATCAAGGATTCATGAAGGATGGTGGGGAAGGGAGGGAGGGAAAAAATGAGGAGCTGATACCAAGGGCTCAAGTAGAAAGAAAATATTTTGAAACTGATGATGGCAACAAGTGTACAAATGTACTTGACACAATGGATGTATGGATGGATTGTGATAAAAGCTGCATGAGCCCCCAATAAAATGATTAAAAATATAAAACATTTATGTACGTCCAAAGACGTCATTAAAAGTGTAAAATGAGAGCCCACCAATTTGGCAAAAATGTTTAGCAATGACATTATAGACAAGGGACTAATTACTAAAATCTGCAACAGCTAAATTAAAAAACCCACAAATGGTTCCATTAAAAAGTGAGGTAAGGACATGAATAGATGGTTCATCAGGGACAACACTTGAATGACTAACAAGTAACTGAAAAAATGCTCATGATCACTAGCCATCCTAGAGATGCAATCAAAACAACCAGGAGGTATCGCCTCACACCCACAAAAACCACCCATTTAGAAAGAAAACGGCAGAGCACTCTGCCGGCGGGTGTGTAAACACGTGCAACCATGGTTTTAGGACGCTGCCTAAAACAACTGGGAATAGAAGCACCATACAACCCGGCAATTCCTCGGCCCAGAATGTTCCCCAAAGAAGTACGAGGCAGTACACAAACAGGATAGGCTCGCCCATGTTCAGGGAAGCACAGTTCATAACAGTAAAAAGCTGGAAACAGCCTCAAATGCCCATCAGAAGAGACTCTGGTAGTAAACACAGTGGGATACTGCGCATCCCTTTAAAACAGGGATGAAACCATGAAACACCTTACGACATGATGGACCAGGAAGCCATTATGCTGAGTGAAGTTAGTAAATCAGAAAAGAACACATACTGAATGAGTCCGCTACTACAAGGGAAACATCACGACAAAGACAGGCTTCTGCTCTCGGGTCATGTCGTCTTCACATCTAGTCTCCCAAGCAATGCGGTTGCGAGCCTGCCTTGTGTCCAAGAAGCACATATCACATAGTTTATTGGTACATTTTAGATCCTCCTCTGACAGAGGAGGCCTCACCTCAGCTAGGGTCAAGAGGAGTAGGGAGGGAAAAGACCAATTCCTTGAAGGGGACCCCAAATCAAACAGTTACTCCCACAAGAGTGCTAAGCAAACCTTACTGGAAATTCAAACCAAGATCTGCGGTAGGGGAGCACATCTGTCTCAGAAAAAGGGATTGCACTTCAGTTGCTGGGCAATCTGCCCTACTTTTGTAGGAACAATGGGGAGAATGTGCCCAGTATTCCTTTTTTTCCCCCTTTGGGGGGCGGGAGAAGCATTAAAGAACTAGAGGAAAGTTGTATGTTTCATCGTTGCTACACTGTACCCTGACTGACTCGTCTCCTTCCTGTAAGCCTTCTGTAAGAGGATGTCCAGCTGCCTACATATGGGCTTTGGGTCTCCATTCCACACTCCTCCTCATCCACAATGATATGATTTTTTGTTCTTTGATGCCTGATCCCATCAATATCTCATGATCACACAGGCCAGGCTGCTTCTACCATGTGGGCTCTGTTGCTTCTCAGATAGATGGCTGCTTGGTTTATCTTCAAGTCTTTAAGACTCCAGACACTATATCTTTGGATAGCTGGGCACCATCAGCTTTCTTCACCACATTTGCTTATGCACCTACTTTGTCTTCAGCGATTGTGTTGGGAAGGTGACCAAAATAGAATGCCAGTTTAATAGAAAAAAGTGTTCCTGCATTGAGGGAGTACTTGAGCAGAGGCCCAATGTCCATCTGCTACTTTAGTACTAAACCTATAAATATATGCACATATATCTATTTCCCCATCATCATATATAAATATATTTACAAATGTACGTGCTTGTGTTTAGACCTCTATAAATGCTCTTTGCCACCTAGTTCTTTCTTCTATTTCCTTTTACTTTCCTCTTGCCCCACTATCATGCTCAACCTTCATTTTGGCTTCAGTGATTCCTCTTGGTTACATTGCCCTTGATCAAGCCCTACCAGGCCTCCTACACCCTCCTCACCATGGTCTTGGATCACTTGTTCCCTTGTCCCAGGGTTTGTTAACACCGCTTCCTTCCCCCCCATCCCCTTCTACCACATCCCCCAGAACCGTTAGTCTTGTTGTTTTCTCCTCCAGATTGTTTATCCCACCTATCTTTTCTAGATAGACCTGCAGAGATAATAATATTCACAAAGACAAGATAGAGCAAAACAAAGCAACAATGAAAAAAAAGCAACAACAACAAAAAGCCAATGACAAAAAACCGAAAAGCCTGTAAATAGTTCAAGGTTTGGTTGTTGACCTTTAGGAATGTTTTCTGGTGTAATGTGGCTCCCAGCTATGGCCCCAAAGTCTATTTTTTTCCAACTCTTATCATAATCTATACATACATCAATTGTGTAAAGCACTTTTATACATTCATTGCCCTCATCATTCTCAAAACATTTGCTCTCCACTTAAGCCCCTGGCATCAGCTCCTCATTTCCCCCTCCCTCCCTGCTCCCCACTCCCTTATGAACCCTTGATAATTTATAAATTATTATTATTTTGTCATATCTTCCCCTGTCCAACATCTTCCTTCACCCACTTTTCTGTTGTCTGTCCTCCAGGAAGGAGGTCACATGTAGGTCCTTGTAATCAGTTCTCCCTTTCCAACATACCCTCCCTCTACCCTCCCAGTATCGCCACTCACACAACTGGTCCTGAAGGGATCATCCGCCCTGTATTCCCTGTGTTTCCAGTTCCTGTCTGTACCAGTGTACATCCTCTGGCCTAGCCAGACTTGCAAGGTAGAATTGGGATCCCTAACTGGACACTAGTGGCAAAACCAGTGCCCCCATCTGCCACAAATCAGACCTTTTTGTCACACGCTGTTACAAAATCTCTTCAGAACCTCTAAATAGAAAGCTTGATGAACAGTGTGATCAGGTGGAATGAATTCCAAATGCACTACGAGTCGACATTTTTCTCAGTATGGGAAGTTGATGGATGTCCAAAATGAAGTTTGTCATCAATCGACATTTCACCTTTTTTGAAATGAGAAAACCACTCATACATTTGAGTTTTTTCCATAGCTCTGTCCTTTTAAGCTGTGTTCAACATCACAACAGTTTTTGTGGCATTTTTCCCTAGCAGGAAACAACATTTCACAGCTGCACGCTGTTCTTTTATATCAGCCATCAAAGAAAAGGAGGTTCAAGCATAACTGCTTTTATGAAAAAAATTCACTGTGACCAGAGAGGACCTTCCCAGGCAATGCCACTGGGTGCACTAACTCAGAGCGAGGTTTTCAATGCTTGAGGCTCGCCAGCAGGAAAGATGCATACTATGAGAGCTGTGCTCCACCCAGCACAATTCCATATTTTTTGGTTTTCGGGAGTACCCCCTTGTCCTCTCATCTATTAAATGTGGATGATATAATATGATGAAAAAGTCTGAGCTATTGTGAAAATTACCAACATGTGAGGCAGAAACACGAAGTGAGCACATGTTTGAAAAATGGTGCTTATATTCGCTCGTAATGCAAGATTGCACAAACCTTCAGTTTGCTAAAAATGGAATGTCTGCAAAGTATGACAAAACGAAGTGGAATAAACGAGGTAAGCTTGTATAGTTTTTGTAGGGCTTCGCTTTTTTTGGGAAGTGTTCTTTGAACAAAGGCTTCTACCATGTTCCTTGTCCTATTGTTGCTCTCCTTTCCCTGATTCTCCAATCTCTTAGTTTACAGTGGAGTGTTCAGGATTACATCTCTCTCCCTCCAGTGTCAGGGTCTTTGTATGTGCTTCCAAATCACCCTGAAATGCTTGCAACACCCCACCCCATGTTAGCCTGTTCACCTCAACCTCCTTCAGATCTCAGCTCAGAAGTTCCTGTCACGAGGGCTCTGGCGCCCCCTTCAGATCAGGTGTCCTTCGAGGCTCTCAGATGATGTGCTTCCTGCACTACAATGTAACCCAGTCCCCATCAAGCAGATTCCAACTCACGGCGATCGGATGGGCCAGAGTACAACTGCACACCATCGGGGTTTCCGGGGCTAAATGTGCAGCAGGACAGCTCCAGGCCTTTCTTCTGGGTAGAGTTGACTGACTTTTCAGTTGGCAGTCACGGATACTAACCACTTGCACCAGCAAAGTTCTCAATATGACTTTGAAGTAAAGCAAAACCATGCAGTCGATTCCAATTCAAAGTGATTCCTTGTGTTACGTAAAGAAATGCTTCCCATGGTTTTGCCGCGTCCTCGGTTTGCCTCCAGATTTCCTGCCTGTCTGTCTTAACTCTGCTTTGGGGAAAATGCTGCCCCACCGGTCTTTTATAGTTCATTGCTCCGAGGAGCACGCAGCTGAACAGTGATCTCTGGAAGGGGCTTCAGTTCTAAGATAGAATGGTGTCCACATCTCTATTAGACCAGTAAGCCTGTTGTTTTTCTCCTGCCATTTTCTCCCAACACATCTGGTACCTGCATTGTGATCCCATCAGGACAACATCAGGGGTGGGAGCCAGGAGCCACTGGTCTCAGGCTGTGGCGCATGTGATCCGTTAACCCTTTTGGATCATTATTTCCTTATGTCTTTTCTTTTCTTCACCTTTCCTTACTCGAATAGAAAAAGGTTAATAGTTGGAATTTAGATGATTAGTTACTGGGAAGCTTTTAAGGTTATGTTGTGCTGACTGCCCCCATATTGCATATTTTCTTTCCCTTTGGCAAACTAGATAGATCCACTACCTGTCTGTCAATTAGTCATCCTGAGGCTTGTGTGTTACTATGATGCTGTATTTAACTATGAAATGCCCCTGGCATTTCGCATTTCACATGCCAGCAGGGTCACGCAAAGGGAACTGGTTTCAGTAGAGCTTCCAGAATAAGAACAGACTATGAAGAACTATCTGCTTGATAGGAACTGGAAACACAGGGAATCTAGGACGGATGATCCCTTCAGGAACAGTGGTGAGAGTGGGGATACTGAGAGGGTGGAGTGGAAAGGGGGAACCGATTACAGGGATCTACAAATAACCTCCTCCCTGGGGGATGGACAACAGAAAAGTGGGCGAAGGGAGACAATGAACAGTGCAAGATTCATAAGGGAGGGGGGAAATGAGGAGCTGATGTCAAGGGCTTAAATGGAGAGCAAATGTTTCACGAATGATGAGGGTAATGAATGTACACATGTTCTTTACACAATTGATGTATATATGGATTGTGATAAGAGGTGTATGAGCCCCCAATAGAATGATTTCTAAAAATTAAATCATAAAAAATAACCTCCTTGCTATTAAAACAAAACAAAACAGAAAACCAAAAAACTATCTGCTCTTCGCTTTGGAGCAAGGAGCCACAAAAACCTATGCAAACCTTCCAACATGGTTAGGTACTGAAGGTCTAGTGAGTGGAAGCAGAACATTGTTGGGGATCGAGCTGGAGGCTGGGTCCCTGGGGTCAGAGGGCATTCATTCTACAGGAGACTGAGGAGGAGCTGAGTCCTTGGGAGTGGATTCCACCGTGGTGACGTGAGCTGGGAAAAGCCTGGGAGAAGAGCCTTCTGGATCTTCATCTGCGGAAGGGGCACGACTCATGATAAGGAGAAACAACTGCAACTATTTTCTGATGATTGAAACTTGGAATGGCCAAAGTATGAATAAAATATGAATCTAAAAAATTGGAAGTGATAAAAATGAAATGGAACACAAATAGATTGATATCGTAGGCATTTGTGAGCTGAAACGGACTAGTATCGGCCATTTTGAATCAGCAAATCACATGATTTCCGATGTTGGAAATAACACCATCAAGAGGTATGTCATGGCATTCATTGTCAAAAAGCACAAGCAAAGTGAGCCATGAAGTACAATGCTGTCCGTCATAGATTGATTATATCTTTCTGCCTTTACTACAGCTATTATTTAAATCGATACACCAACCATAAAGGTAGTGATGAAGAAATTGATGAATTCCACCAACAACTTGATAAAACCTTCCATCAAGGTGAAAATGGAATTCAAAAGCTGGAAACATTTGAATTGATCTAACATGACCTGGAATGTTACTCCCTCCTCACTGCTCCCCTCTCCTCCCCTCCTCTCCTTCCTGACCCCACTCCAATATGGTGGTCGCTTCACTGTCTCTTTGGGATTGATTATTCTGCCGATCTTGTATAGTTAGACAACACACACACACACACACACACACAACCATACAAATAGTTTCAAGCTTAAATTTTATCCTGACCTAGAGTAGATGGGTATATATGATGGGTATATATCTCTGTTAAATAGAGAGCTGGACCTGTTATAATCCATCAGTCCAACTGAAATGTATCCAAGAGGAATTACCAAGAGGTGAACAGTAGTGAGAGTGGATTAGGATGAAATAAAGAAGAAAAAGAGGAAAGAAGAGAGTAAAAATGATATATAGGCATAAATATAGATATGCATATATAAAAATACATAAATACAGGTGAATTTGTCTATGCACAAGGGGTTCCCACCCCCAAAAGACTAGAAAAAAGCTCTGCTGGGCAAAACTTTCGTCGTACACATTTTTCCCGTTAGGTGAGCATCTAGCAACTGGTTCTGAGTGAGTGTAACCAGTGGCAACACCTGAGAAGGTTCTCTCTGGTCACAGTGAAGATTTTGTAAAAACAGTTTCTCTTGAACTTCGTTTTTTTTGTTCTGGCTGATTTCAAAGAACAGCCTGTGGCTGTGAAATTTTGCTTCCTACTTGGGAAAAATGTCACAGAAACTGTTGTGATGTCGAACAAAACTTACAAGGACAGTGCTATGGGAAACACACTAGTGTATGAGTGGTTTTCTCATTTTTAAAAAGTGCAATGTTGTATGGCAACCTCACTATGAGACACGACACCCCTCACTGACCCATAGCCTACAGGGGACAACACTGGAGACACAGTGTGGGAATTGTGTACTATCTGATCCCACCACACTAAGGGCATGCAACAGAACAGTAAGGGGAACAGAGAAGTGAAGTCCCCAGGGAATACCAAAAATAGACTTTGGGGCCAGGGCATGGTACCCCACCAGACTCAACTGGAAAATACTCCTAAAGGTCAACAAACAGACCTTGAACTATATACAGCCTTTTCTTTTTTTGTCATTTTTGCTGTTGTTGTTTTGTTTTCTTTCGTTGATTTGTTTTGCTCTGTCTTTTTTGTGTGTGCATATTATCTCTGTAGGTCTGTCTAGATAAGAGAGGCTGGATAAACAATCCAGAGGAGAAACAACAGGACCTATAGTTCCGGGGGGATTGGGAGAGGGGAAGGTGGGTGAAAGCAAGTGGTGTTAACCAACCCAGGGACAAGGGAACAACAAGTGATCCAAAATGAGTGGCAAGGAGGGTGTCAGTAGCCTGGTAGGGATTGATCAGGGCAATGTAACTGAGAGGAATTACTGAAACCCAAATGAAGGCTGAGCATGATAGTGGGATGGGAGGAAAATAAAAGGAAATAGAGGAAAGAACTAGGAGGCAAAGGACATTTATAGAGGTCTAAATGCAGGCATGTATATATATATATATCTATATATATATGATGGGGACTAGATGTATGTGCATATATTTATAGGTTTAGCATAAAGGTAGCAAGATGGACATTGGGCCTCCACTCAAGTACTCCCTCAATCCAAGAATACTTTGTTCTATTAACCTGGCATTCCATGATGCTCACCTTCCTGACATGATCGCTGAAGACAAATGTGTGCATAAGAAAATGTGGTGAAGAAAGCTGATGGTCCCTGGCTCTCAAAAGATATAGCATCTGGGGTCTTAAAGGCTTGCAGGTAAACAAACAGCCATCTAGCTCAGAAGCAACAAAGCCCACATGGAAGAAGCACACCAGCCTGTGTGATCATGAGGTATCAAATGGATCAGGTATCAGGCATCAAAGAACAACAACAACAAAATCATATCATTGTGGGGGACCCAAAGCCCATCTGTAGGCAGCTGGACATCCCTTACAGAAGGGTCACAGGGAGGAAATGAGCCAGTCAGAGTGCAGTGTAGCAACAATGAAGCATACAACTTTCCTCTAGTTCTTAAATGCTTCTCCCTTCACCCCCGTATCATAATCCCAATTCTACCTTACAAATCTGGCTAGACCAGAGAATGTCCACTGGTACAGATAGGAACTGGAAACACAGGGAGTCCAGGATAGATGAACCCCTCAGGACCAGTGGTGAGAATGGCGATACCAGGAGGGTGGAGGGAAGGTGGGGTAGAAAGGGGGAACCGATTATAAGGATCTACATAAAACCTTCTCCTTGTGGGACAGATAACAGAAGAGTGGGTGAAAGGAGATGTTGGACAGTGTAAGATATGACAAAATAATAATAATTTATAAATTATCAAGGGTTCATAGGGGAGGGGGGAGGGGAAAATAAGGAGCTGATACCAAGGGCTGAAGTAGAAAGCAAATGTTTTGAGAATGATAAGGGCAACAAATATACAAATGTGCTTGACACACAATGGATGTATGTATGGATTGTGATGAGTTATATGAGCTCCCAATAAAATTATTTTTAAAAAAAGTTGTTCTGGAAATCCATCAACTCCCTGAATAGATGAAAATGTCAATAAGAGTCATGCATTTGTGCTCAAAGACCATTAAAAAGTTGGGGAAGTTATCTGAACTAACTTGGCACTTGATTCATTGACTTTTAATGGAAGATTTGGGAAAGAGAAGTGTTGCTGTGAGATTTCTGCCTTGGGTTTTGACTGAGCAGGAAAAACAGCGTCGAGTGGAAACATACCATGCATTGTAAAAACAGTTCTGAAGCGGCTCAGCCTTTCTTTCCCCAAGGTCATTACTGGTGATGAGATATGGTGCTATTCTTATGACCAGGAAAGCAAACATTAATCAAGCCAGTGGAAGACACCATGCCACCTTGCCCCCCAAAAGTTTGTCAAGTGAAATAAGATATCAAGAAGATGCTCATTTGTTTTCTCTAACGTGAGGGGGATAGTGCATTTGGAGTTTATTCCACCAGGTCAGACTGTTAATCAAGTTTTCTATTTAGAGGTTCTGAAAAGACAGGGTAGCAATCTTTTGTGACAAAAAGATCTGATTTGTGGCAGATGGGGAACTGGTTTTGCCACCAGGACAATGTACCTGTTCATGTTGCCATCTCAGTGTGCCAAGTTTTGGCAAAAACAGCATGCCTCACATGCTCCCCACACCTGACTCACCTGACCTCACTCCATGTGACTTCTTTTTGTTTCTGAGAATGAAGAGGGATAGGAAAGGACAGCAATTTGAAGATATAGAAGAGGTGAAGAACAAAAATGAAGGAGGTGCTGTCAGCTATCCAAGCAGATGAGTTTGAAAAATGTTTCCAGAATGGAATAGCAGATTTCACAAATGTATAAAGTGTAATGGAGAGTATTTTGAAGGTGATAAGGTTGTTTTGGAAAAAATTCAAATACATAGCTTTTGGGGGAAAAATTCCCGTTTTTTGGTGGGGCATCCCTTTTTATATATGTAAATAGAACCAGGAGGCAGATGGGACTCTACTTAAATCTTGTCTCAGTACAAAATGTTTGTTCTAATAATGTGGCACTTTAGACTTACCTTCCCAACATGATTGCTGAAGGTAAATGGGTGTACAAGCAAATGTGGTGAAGAAAGCTGATGGTGTCCAGCTATTTGAAGATATAGCATCTGGGGTCTGAAAGGCTTGAAGTTAAGCAAGCAGCCATCTACCAGGGTAGCAACAAAGCCCACATGGAAGAAACACACCAGCCTGTGTGATAATGAGGTGTCGATGGGGACAGGTATCAGAAGTTCAAAAACAGGCAATCAAATTGACGTGAAGGAATGTGGACAAAGTGGCGAGACACAGCCCACCTGTAACATAACTGGACATTTCCTCACAGAAGGGCCACATGGGAGGGATCATAAATCTAGGAAGCAGTATAGCACTGATGCAACATATAACTATCCTCTAGTTCTTTAATATTTCCTCCTATTACTACTGTGGTCTTTGTTTTACCTCATTAATTTTGTTAGACCTGTGTATGTTTATTTGTATAATTAAGAGCATTTGGTGCATGAAAACCAAGATAGATAAACCTTCAGAAACAGTACCAGGGGAATGATTTCCCTGAAGGTACAGGATGAGAGGAGGGAGGGGGGAAATGGGGAGCTGATAGCAATGATGACTGTATTACCCCACTCAAGGGAATGAATAACAGAATTGCAGGTGAAAGGATACATTAGATGGTGTAAGATATGACTAATAATAGTAATATATAATATAATATTAAGGGTGTCTGGAGGGTAGGGTGGGGGAGGGAGGGGGTAAAGGGGAGCTGATATCAAAGAGTTCATGAGAAAAGAAAATATTTTGAAACTGACGGTCATAACAATTTAAAAATTTTGCTTGATCTAACTGAATTATGGATTGCTATAATATCTATAAGGGCTCACAATAAAATGCTTAATAATAAAAAAAAGTTAGAAACAAAGAGGAAGGAACAGTAATTTAAAAATATGGACTTAGTGATAGAAATGAAGTTGGAGAATGCATAATAGAATTTTGCAAGACCAATGACTTATTCATAGAAAATTCCTTTTTCCAACAGCACATGGACTTCTCCAGACAGAAGACACAGAAATCAATTGACTATACCTGTGGGATGAGAGGATGGAGAAGTTCAATATCAGCAGCTAAAACCAGTCCAGGCACAATCACAGAAGACAAATGGGTTCATAAGCAATTGTAGTGAAGAAAGCTGATGGTGCCCGGCTATTAAAAGATATAGTGTATGGGGTCATAAAGGCTTGAAGTTAAACAAGAGTCCATCCAGCAGAGAGGCAACAAGCCCACATGGAAGAAGCACACCAGCCGGCAATCATGAGGTGTTATTGGGACTGGATAACAGACATCAGAAGACCCATAACAAAGAAACAAAAACATATCTTTGAGAATGAGAGGGGTGGAACAGAGACCCAAAGCCAATCTGTAGACAATGGAACATCCCCCTACAAAGGGGTCACAGGGAAGAGATGAGCCAAACAGGGTGCAGTAAAATAACTATGAAACACACAATATTCCTCTGGTTCCTGGAGGCTTCCTCACATCCCACTATCATGAACCCATTGCTTCCTCTCACTCCACAGCATGCACACAGGTAGAGATAAGAGATAAGGACTCAGGACACATGGAATCGAGGAAAGGAATGGGAAGCATGATATCAGAAGGGGGTGGAGAGTAAGGGGGAACCAATCACATGATCAACACATAACCACATCACATCCCCGTTACGGGGGGAGGAACAACAGAAACCATGGGGGAAGGGAGACAGTGGTCAGTGTGAGATATAAAAATAATAATAATTTATCATCTATCATGGAATCACAAGAGTGGGGGGAGGGAAGGAGCTGATACCAACGGCTCAAAAGAAAGTAAATGTCTAGAAAAGAATAATTGCAACACGTGTACAAATATCCCTGATATAATTGATGTATGGATTGTTATAAGAGTTGTAAGAGCCCCCAATAAAATGATCTTTTAATACAAATAAAATAAAGATAAAACCAGGCCAGGAATGGATTGTGGAAGAGACCACATCAATTGCTCATATGCAAGTTCAAGTTAAAGCTGATGAAAATGAAGAGATGAAAACAATTCCATGAGAGCCGAAATATAACCTGAGCTTATGTCACCTGAATTTCAAGATCATTTAAAGGACAAGTATGACACCTTGGCAGAAGACCTGATGAATTGTGGGAAGCATCAGAAACATCATTCATAAAGGAAGCAAAAGGCCATTAAAAAGTCAGGAAAGAAAGAAAAAAACCCCAAAGCAGACCTCAGAAGAAATTCAGAAACTTGTTCTTAGTCATAGAATAGCTAAAGAAATGTAAATGAAATCAAAGAGCTGAGTAGAAATTTTTAAAAGGCAGCTTGAGAAGACAAATGTGTAAAGGCAGAATTAGAAAACCAAAAGGGACATGCTCAGCCTTTATTTCAGAAGAACTCAAGAAAAATTTCAAGTGTTGAGTTTCAATCTTAAAACATTCTATGGGGAAAATATTGAATGATGTAGAAAGCATCAAGAGACGATGGTAAGAATACAGAGTTATTTTTTGGTAAAGCGAAAAGCAAAGTTACTTTTTTGGTAAAGCAAAAACACAAACAAAATAAAAAACTAGTAGCTATAGATATCCTACCATTTCAGGAGGTAACATATGAGGGAGAGCAAAAGGTGCTGAGGAAGGCACTTGAAGCTGCAGTAAAAGCATTAGCCCAAGACAAGGCCACAGAAATTGATGGAACATGCATTTAAATCTTTCAACACGCCGAAGAAGCACTGGGAACACTCACTTGTCTATGCCAGAAAACTTGGAAGAAAACCTGGCCAACTGGCTGGAAGAGATCCATATTTGTGCCCATTCCAAAGAATGGTGATTTCTAATATAATGTTCAAATTTATCACATACAAGTAAAATTTTGCTGAAAATCAGCCAACAAGTGTTGTAGCAGTCCATTGACAGGGAGTTTGCAGAGATTCACAGGAGGACTTGGAACAAGGGATGTGATTGCTGAAGTCAGCTGGATCTTGGCTGAAAGCAGAGAATATGAGAAAAAATGTTTACTTGTGTTTTATTGACTTGCCAAGACATTCGGTCGTGTGGATCATAACAAACCACGGATAAATTTGAGAACAGGAATTCCAGAACACTTCATTGTGCTGCTGCAGAACTTGTACATGAATGGAAAAAGGGAATATCGTATGCTTTAAAATCAGGAAAGGTGTGCATCAGGGTTGTACCCTATCATCATGCTTATCCAATCTGTATGGTGAGCAAGTCATCAGAGAAGCTGAATTATAGGAAAAGAATGTGGCATCATGGTCGGGAAAAGGCAATATGCTGATGACACCACAATGCTTGCTGATGAAGACCAAGGATTATGGCCTTCAGTATGGATTGCAACTCAATGTAAAGATGATGAAAATCTTCACAAGCAGACCAATAGGTAGCATCATGATGAATGGAGAAAAGGTTGAAGTTGTCAAGGATTCTGTCTTGCTTGGATCCACAACCAATGCTCATGGAAGCAGCAATCAAGAGATCAAATGAAAAGCTGCGCTTGTGTACACAATCTCTTTAGAGTATTGAAAAAAAAAAAGGTGCTTCGAGGACTAAGCTGCACGTGACCCAAACCATGGCATTTTCCATCACCCCTAATTCATGCGAAAGGTGGACACTGAATAAGGAAGACAAAAGAAGAATCCATGTATTTGAATTATGACGCTGGTGAGGAATATTGAAAGTACCATGGACTGCTAAAAGGACAAACAATCCAACCTGTTTTGGGAAAAGTATCGACAGAGTGCTTGTTCAAGGCACAGTGGGCGAGACTTCCTCTGACATACTCTGCGCATATTGTCAGGAGAGACCAGTCCCTGGAGAAGGACACCATGTTTGGTAAAAATATAGGGGCAGCAAAAAAAAGAGTAAGGTCCTGGGTAGAGAATAAATTCATAGACACTCATGTGTATAAGAAAGAAGTTTATATACAAGAGGAATTGAATATTGAGAAAATATCCCAGCCCAGTCCAGATCAAGTCCATAAATCCAATATTAGCCCATATGTCTGATACCAATCTATAAAGTCCTCTTCAGATTCATGAAACACATGCAATGAGATGTGAGAAATGCAGGAAGATCACAGGCCAGTGGGTGGGAAGGCTTGTGGATTCAGTGGTATTGTAATAGCATTTCAGTGCTGGCAAGGGTCTCCATGTGGCTTCTCCAGCTTAGGGCACTAGCTCCATGTGTCTTGTTAGCTGCTCTATCTCCCAGGGTGTGAGCAGAGAGAGAGTGAGAGTCTCCCACCTCCAAGGCAAAATACAGGAATCCTCAGAATCCTCAGGAGGCCATGCCCACACATTGGCTATGGCATGATTGACAGACTAGACTCCACGTCGTCATTCTTAATTCTCTCAAATCCCAAACTGACACCAGATTACGCAACTACCACCGCCCTCAAGGAAATGGAAGGACACCATGGCTGCAACAATGGTCTTGAGTATGGAACGATTGTGAGTGAGGACAGAGCAGGACAGGGTCATGTTTTGTCTTGCTCTGCTAACGTTGCTATGACTCGGAATCGACCCAATGACATCTAACAACAACAAGAACAACTACCTCGTTACTGACTGTGATCTTTACAGGAGCAGATCACCAGGGCTTTCTTCCACGGTGCTCCTTGATGGGGTTGAATCATCTGTTTTAAATCACGCTATCACCCAGGGACCACTCCATCACAACAGAAAGTTTAAATGACTAGCTGATCTGTACGCTCATTTGATTCAAGTTTCCCTTTCCCACTAAACCCCTGGGTGCAAGGACCGTATCAGCTCCACTCAGTGATAAAGTTCTAGCTACTGAGCATGGCGCCCGGAAAGAAGCTGCAGTTATTGCATAAATCAAGAATGAATAATCAAATGGTTTGGTGCATTTCAATTGTTGACCCCTCAACTCAAGAAACATTTTCAGTGTCTTGTTTACCTTGGACTTTTGGCACGTCTCCGTTCTTTGTGGCCAGCTTTTATGATTGGGATCTGTACGTTTTATTGGGCAGACATATGCTATTATATGAAGATCCATAAAGGCATATTTTATTATTTGGAGAACGGCTTCTCATTTCTTACTGTGGACAGGCCAGTGTCCTCTGCGTCAATAATTCTGGTTAAATCTTGCTCTGGCCTTCACACAAGGTCTATTTAATTTTTAATGGTTACTTGACTGTTCACTCGGAATGTTTTCCCAAAGGCTTCACTGTAAAATCACCTGCACAAAAATGACAGTTGGCTCTTTCTTACCCCTTTGGAGAAGCTGGCTTAATTTTTTTTTAAAAAATACGAGAAGTACAGATACTGGAAAAGAAGAACCAAAAAGGACTTTAAAACTGTCAAATAGCTTGCTTTGAGTGCCTATGTAGCCTTTCAAACAGGTCAATTCAACTCTAAGAGGGAGGTGGGGATTTATTTTTCAGTATATGCTGTACTTTGCAAAGTGATTTTCCGTCTTATGTTATAGGGCAGAAGAATAAATGCCACTGGCTGGAATTTCCTGTGAATGCTCAGATCGACTCCTTAGACTATAGAGGCCAGATGGAATCTTAGTTGAATCAAATAATAGAGCCGTTTGCATCCTCCTGTCAATCATCCCAAAATGCTAAGAGGAAATAACTTTGGATGATGAGGCAATGGGTGCTTGCTTCCATCTGTCTATTTGACTATATTTTCTGCCTTGCCTTTAATGAATAGTGCTAGGTTTATGTTGGAGAAATATCCAAATAAGCGCTATTAAATATATCACTCATAAATTCCTGCTTTCATGGTCTCCTGCTTCAAGAGCCCACCCGCTTTGAAGCATGGCACTTGGCTCCCAGGAGGGTCAGTGGGAGACTGTGAGAAGCTACATAGATTACGTTTAGTGTAAAATAAATTATTCTGGCAAAAACAGTTTAGTTAAGTGATGCTGGAACCATCCTTTTAAATTTCGTTTTCACAGCAGGCCGGTCCCTCTCCCTTGAGGTTATCTGCAGGAGCAGCTGCAACAAGATTCTTCTTCTCCTTTGACCCACAATCAGAAAACAGAACCCCGTCTCCCTGGGCTGTTTCACCATGTAGGCAATCACAAATGGGTCTGTCCTGTATAAGTCTTCGGCTTTTAATTTTATTTCTGATTGAATCTCAATCCTGAAATGGTGATAAAATGTGCTCTTAACAGTTTTATTAATTGTGTTGGATGGATAGCCAGCATGCTAAACAATTATGATCAAGAAGAAAAATGGAGCTATTACATCCATTGTAAGTTATCTGACAGCATGGTTTCAGATTAGCTATGCAGCCAGGGCTCAATTTACAGAGAGACTGTGTATAAATACACACCACAAATCTTCCTGCATAAGTCAACAGGCTTTCGCCCAAACACATATTCCCATCGAAATGTTTTCTAAGTGGTGTGAAGCATTCCAAATGGATACCAAAAAGCCCACAGCCAAAAGCTTGGGCTGGAATTCTGTGCAGCTTACACAGAAAAGACAGAAACACCATTACTGTGATTTTACATATGACGTACCTCAGGAAAGTGGGTTGAAGAAGAGATGCTTCTGAGTTGTCTTTTCAGAACTGGAGTCTTTAAGGGCTAAAGGCATCAATTCTTTGAATTTCATTGCTTAAGAAAATGTTTCCAGGAAGTCTGCAAGACGCCGTTTTCAGAGTTTTGGTGTGCACAACTAGAACACACAGTCACGGTGTGATCCTCTTGATTAACTAAGGAGGCATTCGAGGAGACGAGAAGGAGGCAGAGCATTCGAAATAATTCACGTGCAGGCACAGGGAAGTTTTGCTGAAGGTGAACTACCTGAAAGCTCCGAGGAGTGGAAATGGGATGAAGAGGGCAGTTGAAAGTCAAGTGCAAACCTTCCTGAGAGTGTGAGTTGCGGGGGAGGAGAAACTAGGATGTGTAATGAGACCGACAGCATGTTCAGGACGGAAGGCTGTTCAACATGTGAACAAGACTCTGCGCGACACATTCATTCTCTCTTATTTAGAATTTGGGACAGATATCCTAAAAGAACAACTTTGTGAAATCTATGTAAATGAATAGAAATGTTACCAAATGAGTTTGAGATACGGAAATGAAATCTTGGAAAGTACTGGGAAAAAGTAAATGACATGAACTCAGTTTCATTTTACACACACACACACACACACACACACACACACACACACACACACCCTCATTTGGACTGAACATGAACTATGTTTCTCTCTGATAACCACTGGTGAGCAGCTAAGCATGACAGGTGAAATCCAATCAATCTTCACCTCAAACAGTCAAAACTCAACCCATCAAATGACATTGGTTGGCCCGTGTGACTTTGCTCCATGACTCCTTATTCTCCTTATGGTTCACCTCACTTCTCCACGAAGCCTGCACTGTAACTCCCTGGGACCTGTTTTATGTTGGGTCTTTCCTCTGAACAGCAGTTCTTATTCCTACCACCTTTAGCACAGGGCATCTCTTCTCTGGCTAGGATTCTCCTTAGCTTCAGTTTCACCCCTAAGCTTTGTCTCCATGACTTCCAGTGCCTGTTGGATGGCTTGTATGCTCAAAACACATTTTAAGAGGCCCAGTATGGCCCTGAACTGATCACCATATTTTCTAGCCCCTACACTTTCCCCCTCCCTTTCCCGAATGGATTATCATCTTCTTAGACACTCACACCTGCAACTTTGCGAGTCTGACCCTTTGCGGCCGCAATTAATGGCCAGGCCCTGCTGTTAGATGACAACAGTATTTCTTGCGGTCGATCTTCCTTCGACCAGTGATCGGAGCCATAACATCAACTCTTTTCAATTTCGTTTCTTTCCCATTGTGTCCACAGAGTGCTGCTGAAGTAATCCTTGCACCAGTGTGCCGTTGCATTGTTCAAAACTGCCAATAGAGCCCTGTTGTTAGATGAAGTCCACATTTCCCAGTCTGATGGTAGAGATCTGAACCTATTATCGGAAGCTAGTTTCCCTTTAACAGACTGAGATTTCATCTCTTTCCCGTCATGTAATATATGCTGGGATTAAATGGCCTGGAAGAACAGGGTGGCCAACTCCGGCCCCTGGTGACTTCCTGTGCATCAGGGGGGAACTGTCCTCCACAGGGTTTTCAACGGCTGAGTTTTCCAAAGTAGCTCAAGCCTCAGGCTTTTGTTCTAAGGAATCTCTGCGTGGGAGCCACTCAGCCAGGCATATCAACCATTCTCACCACCTGGGGATTCCAACCAAATGGAGCTCTTCCCGATGGCCTGACAGTGCTGTGCTCTTTGACCTCTTCATTCTGCTCCTTGGCTTGGAATGTCCCTTCCTTGCCTCCTGTTCCATAAATCCAAGTCCTGAGTATTCCTCAAGGGAACGTGCGGATTTTATGGAGTCAGCTTTGCCTTGATGCATTGAGGTAAAAATGATTGTTCCTTTCTAGAATTTCCACTAGTTCACAGACACCCAAACTTCAGTATGTTTATAATGTTGGACTGTGTTTCTTTTTTCTCTCTTTGATTGGACTGAAACTGTGTTATTTCACGTGTCTACCCCTGAATGCCTCTGTATAATGCAGTGTACACAAAAGGGTGCGGCCCTCAAGGAGCTCAGCACTGGTAGGAGAGAAACGACCTTGCACGAGGGACTACAATACATTGAATACAAAAGCTGAGGGCCGTGAGGGGCTCGTGCCTGAAGGGGGGTGGAAATTATTTCTATCACATCTCTCTGTGGGAGCGTGAGCGTGTTACCCAGTCTACATCAGACCACATGGCTAGATGAAAACAGAAAAATTTATTCATCAATATTATACCCCCAAACTTCAAATGTCGATTATAATTAGCTAAACAATCTGGGTATCTTGAGATGGGAACAAAACATCTATAAATGAGTCTTTTAACAGAATCAGTTCCTGTAAAGATGATACCGTTATTGAGGAGAGGGGGAAGATGGCCGACAGGGACACCCGCATACTCTGAGAGCTCCTCCAAACAAAGCGGGATTGGCGACCAGGTAGCTGAATAGTAAGAGTCTGGTGAGTGAAATATCCCCCTGGGACAGCACCCCAGTCCTACCCCACGTATTTGTCCGGAGCAGGGGTCTAGGTCAATGAGGACCGGACTAGTGGGACATCTCTGGCCACTAAGCTGCCGTGAGCTCACTGGCGACCGGCTTAGGCTCCATCCCCAAACGGACGCCAGCCCAGAGCCACTTGCCTGCCCTGCCTACTCCAGCGGCCCACTCCCCACTCCCCATACGCGGATCTCCACTGGGAGAGAAGCTTTCCTCTCCCGCAGTTCCCCTCTCCCCGCAGGGCAGCAATCTGCCCTCCGGCCCACGTCCCTCCCTCCATTCATCCAAGCTCAGGGGAGCGGACCCGCGGGTTGTCTGGCGACCCCCACGGGGGACCATCCACCCGCACCGCTGCCGCGGACCTCTCCACCTGCCCTCCGTGCGCTGGCCTCCCACCCCCGCCCGCCCCCGCCAGCCCCTGGCAGCCTAGTGCCAGCTCCACTCCTGGCCGGGACCCTGCGCTGAGCACTTCCCGCCAACAGGAGCCATAGCCCAACCCGCGCCTGTCCCGGACCCTGAGCTTCCGCGGAGCGCCGCGCCCCGCGCTGCTGAGTCTGCCCACCAAGGGCCCCCCCCTGCACAAGGCACAAGAGTAGGTGCCCTCCCCAGGGTGCTGCGGGGACCCCGGCGGCCGCGACTCTGAGCCTGAGCAGAGGAAGGGCGCCATTGCCCCCTGCGGTTTCGCGCCAAGCCTCCTTTGCCGGCACCATTACCCCCTGCGGTTTCGCGCCAAAAGGGCGGAGAGCGAACACCATTGTTCCCTGCAGTGTCCAGCCCGGGCAGATCAAACACTCCACCTGCAGTCTAGGCTTTGCAGTCCCTGAGGAGCCCTCAGTGAGCTCCAGCCAGCTCTCACCACCTGGGGCCCTGTTGGGTCCCCAGTGCCAGCCCTAAGCCTGCCGCAGCCCGCCCCAGCCACCCCAGGAGACGGCACAGTGGCCTGAGCCTCCACACAATAAGGTTACTCCTGTCTCCCAGAAGCATGGGGCCTATTAAAGGATCAAGGAAAAATCAACAGACCACATCACTCCCAACAAAAAAATCAGAAAAACGAGGCACTTTAACAGACCTAACGTCACTCATAGAAGAAACAGATATAGATCAGCCACAAAAGGAAATCTTCAGAACTCTGCTTGCAGTAATACAGGAGCTAAGAGAAGAAAACCAAAATAAGGATGCAACGATAGAAGGGATGAAATGCACAATAGAGGGGATGAAGTCCACAATAGAGGGGATGAATACTATCCACCAAAAGGAACTGCAGAAACTAACAGAGGAGGTAGCAGAGGCCACACAAAAGGTCACAGAAGCTATATCTAGGCTTGAGGAGGCTGAGAACCGTATCAGTGAACTCGAGGACGCTCAAAACAAACGAAGCAAGCGAGAAAAACAATCAGATAGGAAAATTAAAGAAACAGAAGACAGCCTGAGATCAATGACAGATGCTATGAAGAGGAATAATATTCGAATAATTGGTCTACCGGAACACAACATAACACACAAATCGACCGCCAAGATAGCAAAGGAATTCCTGGAAGAAAATTTCCCCAACCTAACAAAGGAGAATCCGACTCTCATACAGGAAGCAGAGAGGACGCCGGCTAAGCTAAACACCAAGAAGAACACGCCAAGGCATATAATTGTAAAATTATCCAACTTAGAGGAAAAAGAGAAAATTCTACGAGCATCAAGAGAAAGGAAGACAGTCACATACAAAGGAGCGCAGGTAAGGGTATGCTCAGACTTATCAGCTGAAACCATGAAGAGGAGGAGAGAATGGAGCAGCATCTTCCAAATTCTGAAAGATAAAAATGCCTCCCCCAGAATCCTATACCCTGCCAAGTTATCCATTAAGATAGAGGGTAAGATAAGGGTCTTCCAGGACAAGGAAGAACTCAAAAAATATACTGCAAGTCACCCGACCCTGCAGAACATACTGGCTGACTCACTATGGCCAGAAGATCAAGCTCCAACTAGAACCTCCAGGAGACCACCATATATCCCATCTCCATCTAGAAGCCAACATGCCAGCAACACGTACCAGGACAACACGGTCTCAGATGGAAAAGAGGACAGGATAGAAACCCTCCACTCAAACGCAGTACACTGATATGAAGGAAGATAGGCAAAGACCCAAAACACAAAACAGAATATGGCAACCATGAAGCCAGAGATTGTAATAATCACTTTGAATACAAATGGGCTCAATTCATATGTTAAAAGAAAGAGGCTGGAGGATTGGATTAGAAAACATAACCCATCAATCTGCTGCCTGCAAGAGACACACCTTAAGCAAGCAGACAAGCATATGCTGAGAATAAAGGGCTGGCAGAAAGTTTACCAAGCAAATGGTAACTCCAAGAAGGCAGGAGTGGCTATCTTAATCTCCGACAAAATGGATCTCAAGATCCAAAACATAAAAAGAGACAAAGAGGGACATTACATAATGCTCAAAGGCTCAGTAAACCAGGAAGCAATAAGCATACTGAATATTTACGCACCTAATAATGGTGCGGCAAATTTCGTCAAACAAACTATTAAAAAAATGACAGAAGAAATCACGGAAACAACAATAATAGTGGGGGACTTCAACACTCCACTATCAGAGAAAGACAGGTCACAGGGAAAGAAGCTCAGCAAAGAGGCCAGAGAGCTAAACAATGTAATTAGGCAACAGGGCCTGATAGACATCTATAGAGCCTTTCATCCAAAAGCAAAAGGTTTCACATTCTTCTCCAATCCACACGGATCTTTCTCAAGAATAGATCACATGCTGGGGCACAAGGCCAGCCTGAGTAAATTCAAACACATAGATATTATCCAGACGTCTTTCTCAGACCACCATGCCATAAAGCTGGAGATTAATAGAAGGGCACCCAGAAAAGCAAGGGCCACCAATTGGAGAATAAACAACGATCTCCTGCGACATGAATGGGTTAAGGTCCAGATCAGAGAGGATATCAGGAAATTTCTAGAAACTAATGAGAACGAGCATACAACATATCAAAACTTATGGGACACTGCAAAGGCAGTTATCAGAGGTAGCTTGATATCACTGAATGCATACATGAAAAAAGAAGAAAGGCGTATGACAGATATGTTAACACAAAACCTCCAACAACTAGAACAGAGTCAACAGAACTACCCCTCCAATAGCAAGAGAAAAGAAATAATAAAAATCAGGGCGGAGTTAAACCAGTGGGAAGACAAAAGAACAATGCAAAGGATTAACGCAACTAGAAGCTGGTTTTATGAACGAATTAATAAAATTGACACTCCCCTGGCAAAGCTTACCAAAGATAGAAAGGAACAATCATCAATAGCCAGGATGAGGGATGAATCGGGGGCAATAACAACAGACCCCAATGAGATAAAAAGGATAATCACAAAGTACTATGAAGGTTTGTATTCTAATGAATTCAGAAACCTGGAAGACATGGATAAATATTTAGAAAAACAATCTATCCCTAGATTATCTGAGACAGAGATCAAGAACCTCAACAAACCCATAGCGAAGGAAGAAATAGAGAGTGTCATCAAAAACCTACCAAGGAAAAAGGCCCCAGGGCCAGATGGCTACACAGCAGAATTTTACCAAACATTCAGGGAAGAGCTGACACCGATCCTCCACAAAGTATTCCATAACATAGAGAAGAACGGCAAGCTCCCAAACTCATTTTACGAAGCCAGCATTACTTTGATACCCAAACAGGGAAAAGACCCCACAAGCGTAGAGAATTATAGACCAATATCTCTAATGAACATAGATGCAAAAATCCTTAACAAAATATTGGCCAATAGAATACAAAGGAACATCAAGCATATCATTCACCACGACCAAGTAGGATTCATCCCAGCGATGCAGGGATGGTTTAACATCCGAAAATCCATCAATATCATTCACCACATCGAGAAGAAAAAGGATAAAAACCATATGATAATATCCATAGATGCAGAAAAAGCATTTGACAACATCCAGCATCCATTCCTAATCAAAACACTCATGAAGATAGGATTGGAAGGTAAGTTCCTCAAGCTCATACAAGCTATCTATGAAAGACCAACAGCCAACATCATAGTCAATGGAGAAAAGACAAGAACAATACCACTGAAAAAGGGTACAAGACAAGGATGCCCCCTGTCCCCTCTTCTATTCAATATCGTTTTGGAGGTTCTGGCTAACAACATAAGACAGCGGAAGGACATCAAAGGGATCCAGTTGGGAGAGGAGGAGGTGAAACTATCGTTATTTGCAGATGACATGATCCTATACATTGAAGACCCACAAAACTCCACAGTTGGAATACTTACAGCAATAGAGGAATACGGAAGAGTAGCAGGATACAAGATCAATAAACAGAAGTCGGTAGGGTTTCTATACACATCGGACAGGGCCATGGAAGAGGCGATTAAGAGGGAAGTACCCTTCACAGTAGCCAAGAACAAACTGAAATACCTAGGAATATACTTAACAAAAAATACTAAAGACCTATATAAGCATAATTATAAAACCCTATTACAGGAAACCAAAAGTGACCTTCACAAATGGATGAAGCTCCCCTGCTCATGGTTAGGTAGGCTGAACATAGTAAAGATGACAGTTCTTCCTAAAGCACTCTACAAGTTCAATGCTATACCAATCCAATTACCATCAACCTTCTTCAAAGAATTGGAAAAACTGACCACCAACTTCATATGGAGAGGGAAGAAACCCAGAATTAGCAGAGAACTCCTCAAGAAGAAGGACACAATTGGAGGACTCGCCCTGCCTGATTTTAATGCCTACTACACAGCTACAGTGGTCAAAACAGCATGGTACTGGCACAATGATAGACACTCAGACCAGTGGAAAAGAATAGAAAGCCCAGGAGTAAAATCATCAGCATATAGACAACTGATCTTCGACAAGGGCCCCAAAAACGTCAAGTGGGAAGCAGATGCCCTCTTTAATAAGTGGTGCTGGAAACAATGGATATCCACATGTAGAAAGTTGAAACAAGACGTCTACCTCACCCCATGCACAAGAATACACTCAAGGTGGATCACAGATCTAGAAGTCAAACCCCAAACCATCAGGACCATTAAGGAAGGAATTGGGACTAATCTCAGAGCACTGGCCCAGGGAGCACATAGGCTCACTGCAACAGGGAAGGGGACACACACAGGTGATCTGGAAATCGACAAATGGGATCTAATAAGAATAAAACACCTGTGCACCTCGAAAGACTTTGCCAAGAGGGTGACAAGGCAACCCACAGACTGGGAGAAGATTTTTAGTAATGACACGTCAGACAAAGGGCTCATTACTAAAATCTACAACACCATCATGACCTGCAAAAAGAGGAAAACAGTTAACCCCCTAAGGAAGTGGGCAAAAGAAATGAGAAGAACTTTCACTAGAGAGGAGATCAATATGGCCAATAAATATATGAGAAAGTGCTCCAAGTCCCTTGCCATAAGAGAAATGCAAATCAAAACAACCATGAGATACCACCTAACACCCCTGAGGCTAGCCCAGATCAGTAAATCAGAGAGCAACAAGTGTTGGAGGGGCTGTGGTGAAATAGGAACCCTCCTCCACTGCTGGTGGTCGTGCAGATTTGTACAGACACTGTGGAAAGCAATCTGGCGATACCTAAAGAAAATGGAAATCGATCTACCTTACGACCCAGCCATCCCTCTACTGGGCATATACCCGGTTGAAGCAGCAAATAAAACACGACCAGTCATATGCGCTCCAATGTTTATTGCGGCACAATTCACAATAGCAAAGACTTGGAAACAGCCTAAGTTTCCATCGATAGACGAGTGGATTAGCAAACTTTGGCACATACACACAATGGAGTATTATGCAGCATTGAAAAGCACCGATGAGCACATGAAACACGTTATTTCATGGGAAGAGCTGGAAGGAATTATGCTAAGCGAGGTAAGCCAGTCCCAAAGGGACAGGTACAACATGAGTCCCCTGAGGTAAGTACAATCAGCATGACAGAAATGGGGCATTAATCCACCCAAGGGGAGGGTATTGTTTATATCTCCACAGGGAAAGTGGGACCAGACTTCAACCCAGTGTCGCAAGGTGTGAATGCATTATCCCGGCGTGGAGGACGGAACCGGTGGAGAGGTCTGGGAGGCAGGCCCCAGCACCATAAATTAAGTGGATTCCTGCCCCTCCCCCGAAAAGAACTTGTTCCAAAGGACGACATTGACCCTGCAGCTATGGGAGATGGTCATATTTGACCAGAGCACACGGGAGCAGATGAAGGGGCAGGAGGAGAGAGTGGAGCACAGCCTGGCCCACCAGGCCGTGATGATGATGTTCCTGAGTAGAGCAGCCAGTCCACAGAGAGAACAACATGGCTGGCCCTACTATGAGACATGATGCCCCTCAGTGACTAAGGGCGATACAGGGGACAGCACCGGAGACACAGTGTGGGAATTGCACCTGACCTGATCCCACCACACCGAGGCAATGCACTGGGGGAGTGCAGCGGAACAGCAAGGGAATGGAGTGGCAAGGTCCCCAGGGAATGCTGAAAGTGGACTTTGGGGCCAGGGCGTGGTGCCCCAACAGACTGGTCTGGAAAACGCTCCTAAGGGCCAGCAAAGATCCCTGAACTAACTACAAGCTTTTCTCTTGTGAACTGTTTTGTTCTGTTCTTTTTCAGTGGTTTGTTTTGGTTGTTTTGTTGTCCGGTTATATACTGTTGCTTTGTGTTCCTCTGTCTAGTTTTCGTGCATGTTAGTGACTCCACAGGTCTGTCTGAATAGGACAGGCTGGATGAACTATCGGGAGGAAAAACAACGGGACCGACAGTTCCGGGGGGACTTGGGGTGGGGGGTAGGGGGGGTAAGGAAGTGGTGTTAACAAACCCAGGGACAAGGGAAAAACATGGGACCCCAAAGGGTAGAGAAGGGGGAGTGGCAGGCCTGGTGGGAAATGATCAAGGGTAAGGTTGATTAGAGAAGAGGTATACTCTAGCCCAGGTGGCAATGAAGCATGGTAGTAGGGCAGGAGGAAGGTCAAGGGAGATGGAGGAAAGAGCTAGGAGTCAAAGGGCATTCATGGAGGTCTAGACAAAGACATGTACATGCAAATATATATAGGAGGTTGGGGAAATAGATCTTTGTGTCTATATTTATAGATCAAGTATTAAGGTGGCGGAAGGACCTTGGGCCTCTACTCAAACACTCCCTCTATGCATGAATACCTTCTTTTATTAAATTGGAACTCTATGATGCTCACTCTCCCGACACAACAGCTGGAGCCTACATGGGTGAACAAGTAAATGTGGTGAAGAAAGCTGATGGTGCCCGGCTATCAAAAGAGATAGTGACTGGGGTCTTAAAGGCTTGAAGATAAACAAGCGGCCATCTAGCTCAGAAGCAACAAAGTCCACATGGAAGAACACACCAGCCTGTGTGATCGAGTGGTCCCAAAGGGATCAGTTACCAGGCATCAAAGAACAAAAAATCATATCATTGACTGCACACCTCCATGATAGGATCGCTGAAGACAAATGGGTGCATAAGCAAATGTGGTGAAGAAAGCTGATGGTGCCCGGCTATCAAAAGAGATAGTGTCTGGGGTCTTAAAGGCTTGAAGGTGAACAAGCGGCCATCTCGCTCAGAAACAAATAAGCCCACATGGAAGAAGCACACCGGCCAGTGCGATCACGAGGTGCCCAAGGGACCAGATATAAGACATCATGCAAAAAAAAAAATATAAGTGTGTGTATGTATGTGTATTTATGTGTATATGTATATATGTATGTGTATATATATATTATATTAAATGAAGGGGGAAGTGCAGAGTGGAGACCCAAGGCCCAAGTGTCAGCCAATGGAGATCCCCTCATAGAGGGGCTTAGGAGAGGAGATGGGTTAATTAGGGTGTGAGGTAGTATCGATGAAGAACACAGCTTTCCCCCAGATCCTGGATGCTTCCTCCCCCCAACTACCATGATCCGAATTCTACCTTGCAGGGCTGGATAGGACAGAGGCTGTACACTGGTACATAGGAGGGTTGGAGATACAGGGAATCCAGGGTGGATGATACCTCCAGGACCAAGGGAGTGAGGGACGATGCTGGGAGAGTGGAGGGTGAGTGGGTTGGAAAGGGGAAACTGATTACAAGGAGCCACATGTGACCTCTTCCCTGGGAGAGGGACAGCAGAGAAGGGGGGAAGGGAGACCCCGAATAGGGCAAGATATGACAAAATAACGAGGTATAAATTACCAAGGGCATATGTGGGAGGGGGGAAAAGGGAGGGAGGGGGGGAAAAAAAGGAGGACCTGATGCAAGGGGCTTAGGTGAAGAGCAAATGCCTTGAGAGTGATTGGGACAGGGAGTGTATGGGTGTGCTTTGTACAATTGATGTATGTATATGTATGGATTGTGGTAAGAGTTGTTGGAGTCCCTAATAAAATGTAAAAGAAAAAAAAAAAAAGAAAATGATTAGGGCAAAATATGTACAGATGTGCTTTATACAATTGATGTATGTCTATGTATGGATTGTGATAAGTGTTGTATGAGCCCCTAATAAAATGTTTAAAAAAAAAAATAAAAAAAAATAAAATAAAATAAAATTTTATAGAGCATTTAAAAAAAAAAAAAAAAAAGATGATACCGTTATTGAGAACCGCAGTGGAAATGAATTTTTCAGTGATATTAAACATGGCCTAGCTCGTGGCTTGGTCTGTCTCATTAATGGTGTAGCGCAGAGTGGACTTTGTCCGATTCAGCTGGCATTGTTTGGTGGGTTGGGTCAGGTTTCATTGTTTTGTGCTCTGAGAGGTGGGGATGAAATGGTTGGTTCTCTTCTCTTAAGGTATTGTCTTACTGATGTTTATGCTTTACAGTAAATATTGTCTTTTTTAAGCCCCTAAAGCAATCCTTTCTCCAGACATTGCATGTATAGCACCTGTGACTTAATTATGGCCAACTGTGTTTCTGATGAATGAAACTCTAGTTAGTATTGTGTACAGCATTTAGATAAGCTAATAGTAGAGAATTTCTATAATGACATGGGAATAGGAGATTCCCCCTTCTTTTTGTACTATGGACTGAATTCTTTCCACCTGAATTTTCAACTTAAGAGACACCTTATCAATAGTCTTGCAAAACACCTGGTAAGCCTTTGGTGAGAATGGACCTGAGGGAGCTCTACGGACTTACTAAGGCAAAGAACAAACATAGGCCACGAATAGTGGGCAGCGTCTGGGTGCTGAAGAGTCACCAACGTCTCTCTTTGATGGTGACACATTTTTTTATGCTAAAGGACTTATTTGCATTCACTGAATTCCAGGTCATAGCACAAATCCCTGAGCATTCATTGAGAAGCAACACACCCCTTGTCCAGTCAGGGAGCTCTTGCTACTTCCATCTGAGGTTTGCAGGTTTGTGGATCAAATGGCTCATGTTCTTTGTGTTTCGGAACAGACCTTACATCTTAATCCAAACTCCCCAAGAATTCTCTAGAGCTCTGCCATCCCATCCCTTGCTGAAGACTGTGGCAAATGTCCCATTTACCGGCATTAACTTCATCTCCAGGCGCCGAAATCGATGTTAGGGCTTAACAGAAGTTTCTAATGAATGGTTCAGTCCTTTGAGGCCTGGTATGACAGGGATACTTGAAAAGTCATGGTGATTTTTCACAGTTTGAAAATGCTTAGCTTAGCTCACAGTGCCTAAAAGATGGTACATCCTGGGTGTGTCCATTGAACGGCCAGGTCCCCAGTTCCCAGTATGACTGGATGCCCATCCCATGCACACAGACTTCTGCTCGGAACCAGCAATCGCCTACCACGATGGCGCTGTTCCGTTGAGTCCGATTCCATGTCTACTAGGTTTCACAGTTTTCTGTTTCCCTACCACAGAAAAGGACTCTGTTTCAATGTAAAGAGAAGACAGACACGCCTGTCCATACCTGCCTCTCACTGTTTACATTCCCATTCCCATTCCCATTGACAATACATGCATATTCACATTCCTCCTCCCATCTGCTCTGAACAACAGGTGTGTAGGACATCACAGGCAGCCTGGAGAGAAACAACTTTCTTGAGGCTCCTTGGACATTGTAATGTGACCACAGGAGCCCTCTTGTGAACCCAAGGTGACCCCTGGCATAGCATTTCTTATTTTATAAAAAGACACCTGTCACCAACACTAGGTCCTAGGATCTAGGGGACAGAGGCACTGTGAGCTAAGCTAAGCATTTTCAAACTGTGAAAAATCACCATGACTTTTCAATTATCCCTGTCACACCAGGCCTCAATGGACAGAGGGCGTTGGCACCACAGGACTGGCAAAGGAGCAGCATCAGAAGATGCAACAGCCAGAGTCTGAGGCACAACACGAGACAGAGGGCTGGGTTCCTGGCCCATAGAGTGAGTAAGGCCGAGTGCCTCTGAGCAGGAGGCTTGCTTACAGAGGGGAACAACTGCAGACACTCAATCAGGGTAGCTGGGTTTGCTGACCCACAAAGCTAGAACTGAGTGCCTTTGGGTAGAGGCTTAATTAAGGTGGAGTGAGATACCTTTGGGGTGTTATTGGCAGTGCCAAATGAGCTTTATAGCAGTGCAGAGGCCAAGGTGTAGCATGGCGGAGAGGCCAAGGATCAGCGAGAAGTGTGCCTGCCAGAATTTCTGGGAAGAGACTGCAATGACTGAAGAATTGTATTCTGGGCATTTCTGATCCCGAATTGTAGCCTGTTAAATTCCTCAACAGGCTGCATAAAGAGGAATATTGTCTGAGTTCTGTGTGGCCATTGCAATGAATTATTGAGCTCAGAAGAGAAGGAAAGAGTGTTGTGGGAGAGACAGTTGATGTCAGAATTGGTGAAAAAGGAATCAGAATCAGCCTTCAGCTGCTGACCTTGATTCTCATTTCCCCTTACAGAATCACAGTAGTTTAGATAGCTTCGCAACACTTTTTTTTGGTCGGTCCTTTAAGAAAATGTTAGACCTACTGACCTTAGTATTTCTTTCAGAGTGAAAAAGTATGAGTTGTTACCTAAAACAAGGCCTATACTATTTATTTCCATTAATTCCCAAGCGAAGAATTTTGCTTTGGGTGAAAATGCTTTATACTAGCGGTTAGAAATGGCTAGTTCTTAACAAGTGTTCTTTTAGATGGTCCAAAAAACCCAAGGGAAACCTGCACCAATAGGTATTTTCATCAGAGAGGTTTACTTTGGCACACACACTTCTTACAACCCTTTACTCTTTGTGTGCCAATTAATAAAACAAACATTTGGTTCAACCAGGCAACACGTTATGGTTTGCATCTGTAATTGCCTAAGAGAACATTCTTGCGTTATAGAGAACACAGGCATTCTATAGAATGGCATGCATTTGGAGTTTTCATGAACAATAAAGAAAGCTAGAGTAAACAGAAGTATTACCTTCGGGTCATGTATTCCTGAAAGTTCTTCATAGATCTTCTCACCTACCATGACAGCAGCCAAGTTTGCCGTGTAAGTAGAAAGGCAAAACATACAAAAAATGGCCCAGAGGTTCATGAGAAACCGTCCAGTCCAGCATTTGGGGGGCTTGATGGCCGATGTTCTGCCAAACAAGAGAGCATAGCAGACATTCAAGGCTGAAGATAAGGAGAAAACCTTGCTTCTATTTCTTCCCTTGGGCGTCATGCCGAAAGGGCTCTTCCATTCATACAGAGTGAGGAAGATGGCAGTGATGTGCAGAGCCACAAAAATCCCCAGCCACATGGTCCAGTGCAGTGGCCACATGAAGGCTCCAATGGGAGCTGCTGTGTCTCGGGTCCTCACTAAGATGCCCAAGCTGGTGGAGAAGAAAGGGCTGGTGAAGTCTATCACCTGGCTTCGAGCAGTATTGATGCTGAAGGAAGTGACTGCCATGTGGGCTGTCCCACTCAGAAGATCTCCCACCAGCCCAGTCCAGTGCCCATTTTTCCAGGCTCCATACTTCCCATCCCCAACTATGTAGAGGTCAAAGTCAAAGTTCATGTCTTCTGCTAACTTTTCCAGCAGATCAATGCAATATCCATAGCAGCACTTCTTGAACGCCATGGGCACTGTATCGTTAGTGCTGTGGAGGCTGCTGAAAAGGCTGTCCAATACAGAGGAGTTCGTAGTCATGGGGTCTAGACAGAGTTGGCCAGCAGGGCACAAGCCTTCATCATCTACCTCTCGAGTGAAAACAAAAGGGTGCTCAATCAGGGTAACCACTCTCAAGTGCAGCTTACTTGGGTGCTGGAAGTGGGTTTTGTGCCTCTGGGACTGCTCTGGCCACAGCCCGTAGTCCACAACAATTTTCCCCCCCTGCCAACTGCCCAAGCGAGTCCACATTGGCTTTCCCAAAGGGTCGTGCTGCAGATTCCAGATGAAAAAGTTGTTTTCTGAGCTGATGATGGTGGAACCTTTCACTCTGATGGACCCACTGAGGCCTCGGAAAGTGGTATTGGCTAGGAACCTGGCAGAGAGGAGGAAAGACAAAAGTCAGGGAGAGAAGTGAGGTAGGAGACAGGAAGCGATGCGACTCTGCTTCTTTGTAGGAATATAAAGAACCATAAGCGTTGCCGACAATGTCTTTCAGAATAAATAAACGGGACTCTTTGCAGAAGAAGAGACCTATTCCACAGGGCAATTGAGAGATCTTACCCTCATGTTCTATCCCAAACCAGATATTTGACTCTTGGATTTCTTCCAAAGCTCTGCAGTCTGCATTATGCAATGTAGTATTTACTTTCTGTTGCAAACTGTCAATTATATATTCTCAAATTTTCCAAGTTATGGAGATCTTTAGCATCTTTAGCATGTTTATGTCGACTCATCAGTATATTTGATTGCAGCTAGATCTGCTCACAAATATTTGTGTTTCTGGGGATGACTTTTATAATAATTAAGCGTAAACTTTAGAAATTGCTTAACAATTGCATCTGTAGGTATAGAGCACAGCCAAAATCGTATCTGCAATGTTGCTCTTTGTGGAGTGGAAACCGTCATCCTCACTGTCCCTGGGAGGCCAGGCCAGTCCGACCTGCATGCTGGAGCTCGTCCACGACACGACGAAAAAGATGATAAATAGGCTTGTATTCTCAGGGCAGCTCCCAGAGACTCTCCCTCTAAGTCATTTAGAGAAAAAAAATGGGCTCTCACTTTAGAGAGAGCTGCGATCAGAAGCCAAAGGCAAGAAAATTACCAACTGCAGGATACACTCATCCCCAACCCTGAGAAGGAATCCTAGTGGGGCAGTGGTTTAAGCAGTCAACTGCCAACAGAACGGCTGACACTGGGACCCACCAGCTGCTCTAAGGAGGAAAGATGCAGGGGGTTCTTTGAAGCATCTCCAAAGATTACAGCCTTGGGCACCTGTGGGGTAGTCCCATTCGCTCCTTCAGGACTGCTATGTTTCAGCATTGATTCCAAAGTCAAAGGTTGGGTTTCTATTTTTGAACCGTGTGAACCAGGTCACCAGTACTGTGTTTGATCTGTGCTGAATAGGAAAGTCCTTGGTAGGAAAATACTCAGTCATAACCTCTATATATTTTGAGTCTGGGAAGATAAAGCATTAAGAGGCAACCCAGAAGCTTCTGGCATCAGTATGACTTTAATTATAACCCAAACACACTGCTAATAAGTCAATCCCATCTCAGAGTGACTTCACAGGACAGAGAACTAACTGCTTCTTTGGTTTTCCAAGACTGAAAATCTTTATGAGACCAGGCAGCTTCATCTATCTCCCGAGGAGTGACTAGTGGGTTCAAACTCCCAACCTTTATGTTAGCAGCTCAATTCATAATGAACTAAGCTACCAGGGATGCTTCATCCTTCATTATAAACTCAAAATCAAACTCACTGCCATCGGGTCGATTCTGACTCATAGCGACCCTATAGGACAGAGTAGAACTGCCTCTTCAGTTTTTTAGGACTGTAAGTTTTTACTGTAGCCCCAAGTAGCCTCATCTTTGTCTTGTGGAGTGGGTGGTGGTTTTGAACTTTTAGCCTTGAGTTAGCAGCCCAACTTATAATCCACAATGCCCCCCCACCAGCTCTTATCCTTAATAATGGCCTGTATTAAACCAAGCTCAAGGCTTAGGCATCAGACTCACCTGCACTTGAATATTGGCCCACTCACCTTCTGGCACTGACATTGGACAACTGACTCTAATCTTTAGTTCTATTTTTACCCACAAGGTTTCAAACGACTGATAGTCATGATGACAGTGCAGGACCAGACAATGGTTCATTCTGCCTCATTCATAGGGAGGTCAGCAGGTGTCAGAGGCAAATCAACGGCAACTCACAGCCAGTAGCTCCTCTTCCTTCACCAGGAAGCTGGGGCAAATAATACTTCCTCCATTACAGGCTTTGTAAATAATGCATGTAAAACGTGTGACGCCCTCTGACAAGAGACAAACGTTCTGGCTATGAGGGCTATTATTTAGGGCCCTGCAAGTGTGCCTTGGTCACAGTGCCAAGAATTTATATAGCTCTTTTTCCGTTGGAGGAGCCAAGTACTGCATTATGATGCATCCATAACGGGTACTCAAGCCCATTTCAAAAGAAAAGGAACGAAATTGAAATGTCGAATGTAACATACCAGGGTTTTTGTTTTAGTAGAAATCAGAAGGTACACGCCTAAAGTCTCAGTAAAACATCCACTCATTGCCTGTCGCAAACATGACTCTGCAAATAAAAATAGTCAGAAGTTCCACTCTTGCTGAAGGGACATGGGAAAGAAACCAAAAGGTGTAAAGAATGCATGAATTCTCATTGGAGACTGAAATGCATTTTGAGTTTAAGATGCTACATCACCGGCTGCAGGGCATGATGGTAATTATTTATGAGAGCACACCCTCGGGGGCTTTTACCCTTAAAATGGATCCTGCTTTGCAATAAGTAATGGAGTCTTCATGACCTTAGATTTGAGCACAAGTCTGTTTGTTTAGAAAAGTAGGGATCCACGTCATTAAAACATATCAGTCCATTGATAATTACGAAGAGAAGGGTTAATGCAAGTATGTTTCCATTGAGAAACCTATGTTTAGATCCATGAGCACACACACGTGCACGCGTGCACCCCACTCGCTGACACAGCCTAGTGAATGAAGCGGTGAGTAGCAAATAGCTCGATTTCATTTGGTCGATTTAGGGATCAGGAAAGGAAAGCGAATGTTGAGAAAGAGGGGCCCTTCATTATTTTTTGAATCTGTGAGGCTTCATGATTACACATCTAACTGGCTTTCAGACATGACACACGCGCCTCATGAGAGTAGAATGGCGTCCTCGGGGTGCTGCCAGTTGCTGGTCCGTTGATTCTGGCAACCCTGCATGTTCAGGGTAGAAGGTTCCAAAGAAGATTGACCCTTTGAACCACCCCGTGGCTGCATTCTCGCTGTGTGTGGTATATAACATTCAAGATGGCCTTGACTGAGGACAATGCTTCATTCTCTGAAGACAGTTATTTGTCATGGAAAGGCATCCTGATTGGGAATCTGAATGCCTTCAATGTTCCTGACCAGTCAATCGAGTGCTTATCTCACCAGGCCATTTACACACACACACACACACACACACACACACACACACACAGCGTTAAAGTTTATTGTGCCAACTTGGCCAATAAACACACGTGTGGTTAATTGAAGTGCTGAGAGATAAATGGCTTGGTGAGCCTCGCCTTTCTAGTTCTCGGGTCTCTTGCTCTCTGATGGTCGGAACAGGGTGCAGTTGCCTTAGCCAGTTCCCTGCTTCAGCTGGCAAGGCTCGCTTCCTGTGAGACATCCCTGAGGAGAAGCCACATGGACCTACTCCAATGCAGCCTGGGTGCCGGAGCAGCCGAGTGGAGACCCCTGCCAGCGCCGAGATGTTTACACTTTCACTGACTCCGCTTTCCTCCTGCAGCCGGCATCATAGTGTGTGTTTTGCGAGACCAAGGAGGACTTTGTGGATTGGTGTTGGACATATGGGTTAATGGGCTAATGTTGGACTTATGGGCTTGGGCAGCACTGGGCTGGGATGTTTTCTTGATGTGTAACTACCCCTTATATAAAACTCTGTCGTATACATATGAATTTCTGTAGATTTGTATTTTTAAATACCCAGGCTCTCTCTCTCTCTCTCTTTCTCCGCCCCCCCCTCACACACACACAAAACACACATTGCATTCCAGAGAAGTCTCATTTGGTACAGCTTACTTGTATCAATCTTATTTTTAATCTTACCATGAGGGAACATTCAAGTCATCTGGCTAATGGTGTTTACTCTAATCTGCCTTATGATCACTCTTTGGCAGGACCATGGGCAGCCACGGTTACCTCCTCCCTCTACTGGAGAACAGAGCGAAGCGCCAAGACCCCACTCTTGCTTAGACAGAATTCCCCCAATGTTCCTTCTGCTCTCACTCTGGACTTGGGGAATTTTGAAAGAATCTTTTTGGTAAGATATATTGACACAAATCCTGGGCACTGCTCCTAGCACCAAAGTCACAGAGATGAAAGCCACACTTGTTCTCAGAGACTCCGGATCTAGGTAAGGGGAGGAAGAGACATGAACAAACAGACAATTCTAAATCAAGGTCATGGGAGCCATGCTACAGGTCAAGCCCGGAGCACTGGAAAGGGGAGCAGAGGCGTTTGCACAGGCTGCTATTGGGGCGCCAAGGAGGCTGCTTAGCAGAGGATGTTCCAAAGCTGAGTCTCGGTAGAGGAATTACAGTTTCCTGGGAACAAAAGCTGGGGAACAATGCTATCAACCTAGGGACATATGGGTGCAAAGGTCAGAGGCCAGAGAGGACAGCTGTCTGGAAGCTAACCCAGTAGTGAGGAAGAAGGCTGGCGATGAGTGTGGAGATGGGTTACGAAGATTTGGAGGCCAATATGAAAACACCAGAGAGCCAGGGGAAGAGATTTTGAGGAGGTACAAGGTGACTTGAGTTGATTCTAGGATTTCCCCGACATGCCAGCTAAAGAGGATGTGGTTTAGAAGGAGGAAGGCTAAACCTAGCCCCACAGATGAGAAATAATGCTTTGTTCTACGCCCCCCCCCCCAACTTTCTCTGTCTCTGCTTATTTCATAAGGGGGTAGCGGTAGAAATGAAGAGATGGCACCATCAAGAGAGATTTAATCTTCAAGAAGACAGAGAATCTGAAAGGCCCAAATGCACTAGCATGAAGAAAACATGGTTTTAGGGAAGGTTATAAAAATAAGACGTGGAGTTAATATTTGAATATAAACCTAGTGTAAGACTATCGAGCAAGTGACTTTAAGGAAGTAGAACGAAACATTTGTTTATTAGAAATTGAGCGCCTGGATCACAAAGAACAACAATACTCCCCCAAACCAATTGTCAATGTGTTGATTCCAACCCACAATGTAGCCCCATGTGGTTTCCATGATTGCTGTCTTTCAGAAGCGGACACCAGGCCTCTCCTCAGTGGCACCTTTGAGTGTCTATGAGCCACCACCTCCCCATGAATAGTCAAGTGCACAGCAGTTTGCTCCAGCAGAGACTCCACTAGTCCCAGCATCCTCTCTGCTGATGAGGCTACGGCTCTATCTGGATGTGAACTCTAAAGAGAGCTTCCAGATTCTAGGATGTTATACGGAAAGAAGGCGAAACTATCATCAAGAGGTAGCAAACACATCAATGAGATGGGCTCGCAGGGTTAAAACCAATTCAAAAAAATAATATAGTAGGAAAACCAGGTTTGAGTCAGACTACTGAAGCTTCACAGGTTTGTTTTATATGATGGGATTTTATTTCCTAGAGGAATCGCAGCTATGAAGATTTCTGAGCAGAGGAATGACATAACCAGAAGTCTTCATTAATAAAATTGATTTGGAAACAAATAAAGTGTGGATATAGGCAGGAGGAGAAGGTGGCCAGGAGATCACCTGTTATGACTGCTGACTGCCAGGAGTCTGCATCTCTTTCACTTTTTGAGGGACAACCTGCTTTCCCATAGGGCTCTGCAGGGTGAATGCTTTTTGTTGTTGTTAATTAGCAAACCTCCCAAGTTACCACTCTGTTCAAAAGGATGAGGCACTCTAGTTCATTTGCATTGAAGTAACTTATTACTTCAGTAAAAGCTACCAATTATGCCGCTAATTTGGAAGATGTGTTGATGTGTGGAGGAGCGGAGATGAAATTCACACTGTGTAAATTATGTAAGGATGCCTTTGAAACAGTTCAATGTATAAACAAGATCAATGTTGGCTATATCTAAGATACATTTTAGGATCCATATTTGCCCACAAAATCTTGGTATGTAGTTAAAGGATTTTCTTATTTATTAAGAGAAATGAATGAAGACATTAACAAAAAACATCATCCATCCTATCATTTATTTCTCTAACATTATTGCATGTTGGATACTGGACTAGGTGCTGATCAGTGTACAAAACAAACAAAAATCTTGGCAGCTTATACTCTATTGAAGGAGACAGAATAAATGTGATAAATATTTAATGTGTATGGGATATTTGACAGAGATAAGTGTAAAGAAAGATACAAAAAGCAAAGTGAAGGGCTAAAAGTGTCAGGCTTGTGGTCATCAGGTGAAATTTTTTCTCAGAGGGGCCAAAAGGCCTCTCTGAAAAGGTCCTATTAGAATAAGGGGCAGGAGAAAGGGAAGGAACCGGCCACGAGGATATTGTGGGAACGAGCAGCCCATGCGCAAGGAACAGTTACTGCAATATCCTTGGTTGGCTCTGGTATGTTTGAGGGACACCCCGGGGGGTGAGAGGAAGGAGAGTTGAGAACATAGGATTTTGTAGGTCACCACAAGGACTTTGCTTTCCCTCTGTGGTAGAACATCACTGGGAGCAGAGAAGTGTCATGGCATTCTTACGTCTCACTTACCATCTGTCTATCTGTTGTTCTTTGTATTGTGCCATGATGCTCTAACCTAAGCCACTGCTATTTTAAATGTCAGCAGGGTCGCCCAGGGTGGATGGTTTTCAGCGTGGTGGCAGGCAGGGAGTTGGGGGCACAGAGGATTAGCCATGACTCAAAAACTAAGGCAGACTCATGACAGAAAGAACTATTGAACGGCGTCCTAAAACTTGTCATTGGTAATCCTGTGGATCTCAACAAAAAATTGTCTGAGCTATGAAAAATAAACCCTCTAGGCCAGCGATTCGATTCTCAACCTGTGTGTCATGACCCTTTCATAGGGGTTGCCTGATTCATAACAGTAGCAAAATTACAGTTATGAAGTAGCAGTGAAGATAATTTTATGGTTGGGGGGGGGTCACTACAACATGAGGAACTGTGTTAAAGGGTCGTGGCATTAGGAAGTTTGAGAACCACTGCTCTAGGCTATAAGAATACACTCGTGAAGATGGCATTGGAACAAGCAATCCTTTATTCTGCTATGGGGTTTTCAGGAGCGAGAGAGATTAGGCAGCAGCTAACATTTGAACACTGCTGGGCTGAGAAGAGGAGCTCTGGTGGCATGGTAGGTATACATTGGGTTACCATCTTCAAGGTCAGCAGTTAGAAACCATCAGCGGCTCTGCAGGAGAAAGATGAGGCTTTCTACTACTCAAAGAATTACAGTCTTGACATTGGGCCTCTACTCAAGTATTCCCTGAATGCAAGAACACTTTGTTCTAATAACCTAGCATTCTGTGATGGTCACCTTCCCGACATGATTGCGGAAGACAAAATGGGTGCATAAGCAAATGTGGTGAAGAAAGCTGATGGTGCCCAGCTATCCAAAGACACAGCATTTGGGTCTTAAAGGCTTGAAGATAAACAAGTGGCCATCTAGCTGAGCAGCAACAAAGTCCACATGGAAGAAACACACCAGCTTGTGTGATCATGTTGTGCCAATGGGATCAGGTATCAGGCATCAAAGACCCAGAACAAAAATCATATCAATGTGAATGAGGAAGAGGGTAGAGTAGAGACCCAAAGCCCATCAAAGCCAATTGAACATCCCCTTGCAGAAGGGTCACAAGGAAGAGATGAGCCAGTCAGGGTGCAGTATAACACTAATGAAACATACAACTTCCCTCTAGTTCTTTAATGTCCCCCCCCCCCACTCCACTATCACGATCCCAATTCTACCTTACAAATTCAGCTAGACCAGAGCATGTACACTGGTACAGATAGGAACTAGAAACACAGGGAATACAGGACAGATAAACCCCTCAGGACCAATAATGAGAGTAGAGATACCGGGAGGGGAAGGGGAAGGCAGTGGGGGGAAGGCAGTGGGGGAGCAAAGGGGAACCGATCACAAGGATCTACATATAACCCCAACCTAGGGGGACAGACGACAGAAAAGTGGGTGAAGGGAGACAGCGGTAGTTGTAAGACATGAAAAAAATATATAAATTATCAAGGGTTCAAGAGGGGAAAGGGTGGAGCAGGGGGAAATGAGCTGATAACAAGGACTCAAGTAAAAAGAAAATATTTTTTTAAATGATGGCAACATATGTACAAATGTATCTATGGATTGTGATAAGAGCTGCACAAGACCTCAATAAAATGATTTAAAAAAGAATTTTAGTCTCAAAAATGCACATGGGCAGTTCTACTGTGCGCTACAGGATCACTGTGAGCCAGAATTGACTTGATGGCCGTAAGGTTGGTGACTTTGCTGTTGAGAATTTAGCAAAGTGAGAGCAGGACAGAGACCAGTGAGAAGGCAATTTCAAGCACCTGGGTGAGTGCTGATCGTGGGTGAGCACCAATAATGTGTGAGCACTGATAAGGTGGAAGCAGTGGAGAAGGCGAAACGTATGTTGGGTTCTAAATATATTTTAAATCTGGAACTAATAGGATTTCTGATGTCTCAGATACGATTGCTGAGAAAAGGAGAGCCAAGGATACTACCACGCTATTTATTTGCCGGAGACATTGAAAAGATGAAAAGTTGTCACCGCTGGAGAGAAAGAAGGTTGGGATAATTATGTTGGGGATGGGGGAGAAATATCCAGAATTCAGTGTTGCTAAGGTTATGCTTGAAATAAGTTATAGTCATTTAAATGGAGATGGCAAATAGGCATTTGAATCTCTGATATTCAGGAATGAGACTGGACAGGATACATCAATCTGGACATCACCAGCCTAAAAATGGCATAAGTAGACCAACTGAAGTCACAACGGGACAATTTTAGATAAGAAGAGGTCTCAAGATTAGGCCCTGGGGCCATCCAACTTTTAGAGGGAACCCAGGTGGAAAGAAGTAGCAGAAACTGAGACGTAACTAGTGAGGCGCGAGAGAAGGCGACTGTGCTGCATTCTGGAAGCCAGGTCTAAAAGGTGCTTCAGGAGGGGCAGTGACCAACTGTGTCAAGTGCTTCTAAGAGACCAAATAAAATGACAATTGAGAAGCAGTCATTGGCCTTGAAAATGTGTAGGTCACTGGTGATTTCCAAAGAGTAATTTCTATAAAGTGTTGGAGCCTAGTGTCTATTGGAGCAGATTCAAGGGAGAATGGGTAGGGATAAATGAGAGATGATTCTTTAGAAATTTATGCTATAAAGAGAAGACATAATAAATAATGGTTAGAGGAGTGAATCAACTAAGCCTACATACCCTCCTGTGGACTGAACTCCGTCCTCCAACATACATTGTAAATCTTAACCTCTATGCCTAAGTCCTCACAACTGGACCAAAAAACATCATGATAAACAGAGAAAAGATTTAATTTAACAAACATTTCATGTGACTTGGATCCACTCCTGGAAGCAGCAGTAAAAAAAAAAAAATCAAACAGTGCGCTGAAAATCTGCAACAAACCTCTGGAAAGTTAAAGTGCATAGGTATCACTTTGAGGACTAAGGCGCCCCTGATGGAAGCCACTGTATTTTCAATCACCTAATATACATTTGAAAGCTGGACAATAAATAATAACGACCAGAGAACAATGTTTGCCCGTGAATTATGGCATTGGCGAAGCATACTGGAAGCACTCCGGACTGCCAGAAAAACAAACAAATCTGTCTTGGAAGAAATACAGCCAGAATGTCCCTTAGAAGCAAGAGTGGTGAACGTTGTATTAGGGACACTGGCCATGTTATTGGGAGGGGCTAGTCCCTGGAAAAGATCTCATGCTCGCTAAAGCAGAGCGCAAGCAAGCAAGAAGTCCTTCAACCAGACGGACTTACAGAGTGCCTGCCTTTGTGATCTGAAGCTTAACCACTGCGAGGGTGATGCAGGATTGGACAGTGTTCTGCTCCGTTATACACAGGGTCGCTAGGAGTTGGAACTGGCTTGGCCGGTGCTAGCAACCGCCACATGCCGCGATTATAGCATCATTCGAGAATGTATTTTTTTTGCCACATTAATAAGACAGAATTTGTGTAGAATGTCTCTTGAATTAATCTGTTTTGAGACATAAAAATTACTGAACAGGAGTTAGCAGATCCACAGGAAAGATGTAATTTCCTACTCCAGTACAGAGTTATAGTCTTGGAAACTCACAAAGGCAATTCTACCCTGTCCTATATCACCCCTTTGAGTCAGAGTTGAGTCGATAGTGGCTAGTGGAGCTGAGAGAGCAAGCCAAGATAGGGCAAGACAGATGCTAAGTCATATAAAGATCACTCAGAAGCAGAAGCTCAGAAGAAACAACAGGGAGAACACAGAGAAACCTTTGCCCTACAGCCAGCATCGTGGATTCAGATGACTAACCTCTTAAACGGTGGGAAAATAAAATTCTGCATGTTAAAGTCTACACTTTGTGGTATTTCTGTTATAGAAGTACTAGAAAAGTTAACAGGGCAGTTGGCACCAAGAAGTGCTGCTTTAGCAGATACCTTAAATGTGCAGTGATTTTGGAATTGGGTAATGGCTAGCGGCTGGAAGACATTTAAGGTGATTAATAGTAAAAGCCTAGAGTGCTCTGAAGAGACTGCTGGTAGAAATATGTATGTCAGAGGCAATTCTGGCAAGCCCTGAGAAGGAGCCAGGTGAGCAATAGAGAAAGCCTCTATAATCTGTCAGTGTACATGACACCGAATACATAGAAACATTGCTAGAAATATGGAAACGTGTTTTTGGTGAGGCTTTAAAGAAAATGCTTAACATGCGATTGGAACATAGAGGATGGGTGACATTCTGATTCAGTGCAAAAACTTGTTCGAATGATTTTCAAGTGTTTGGTGTAAGGTCAAATTTATAAGTGACGAACCTGGATACTTGCAGTGGTGGGACTCAAAACCTTTAGCAAACTGGTTCACTATCCTCATGACCTTATTAAGTATGAAAAAACAATCTATTGAAAGGTCGTTTATGATTCCAACATGTTCTCAGCACACCACTGTCAGGAAAATGAAAGTTAAGGAAGAGTAAGGAATGTAAATTTGTAACTTCCTCAATGGGCAGCGGCCACCTTAGAAAAAGCCCTGGCTACAAGTGCTAGGTTAACCACTGGTTTGCTGGACTCAACAAAAAATTAGGAATGGGGTCTGCTGAACTGGTGTGAACCGGCTGTAGCCCACTACTGGACACTGGTTGTGAAAATTTCTATACAAGGTCTTCAAGAGGCCACATGATTTTTATTATTTTTTTGTCCTTGCTAATTATAGTAAAATGTGAGCCCAAAGAAACTGAAAAATGAAAACAACATTTAAGAACTGGAAAATTCTTTAATACAAACTAAGAACATGTATCCTAGAAGTTTCATCAAAGGCATGGAAGTTCAATCTTTTGTTAAAAGAGCTTAAGCCTGTGACTGATGGATCTAACCAACCAGCACAGCGGAAACCCCATCATCATAGACTAAAGGGGCAGAGAAAGAAGGGGAGAAAGCGGTCTGATTTTTGGAATTATACAGGCAGGCAACGTGCCAAAAGAGGTATGTCTGTTTTCATCCTAGGAAAGAGAGGGACCATCCCCGGAGCAGTCCAACTATGAAAAGAATTGTTGGAAGAAACATGGGAAGGAGGCTCTGACTGGTCAAAAGGTGGGATCAGAGTTACTTGGATCTCAAAGGATGAAGCCACGGCGGGGATTAAGGGGAGGGCAAGAGACTGTCATTTCCAAGAAGCGGACACATGAGTCAGTCCTGCTAGGGTTAATGGGGTGGGGTCACCACTCAGATACAATAAGAGGGGCTGCTAAGGAAAGATAGTTGCCAGGTGAAAAAGAAGCCCAGGGCATTAGGACCTCCACCCGGAATCCAGGAAGTTCGGCCAACACCAGAGGTTGGAGGTTGGGGTTATGTCCAGACTATTTCAGAGAACAGAGGATTGTTTTTAAGCCGTGAGACACTTGCTTGGTGCCTGCTACCCCTTCTTTTCCACTAATGTCTCCCGTTTGTAATGGAATACCAATGAGAATGCCTATTCTGCCAGTGAATTTTGGGAGCAGGTAGCTTGTACTCTAAATTATATAGTTTCAAGAATGAAGAGGAATTTTGCCCCAGGATGAGCTATGCCTGAAATCTCACCCATATTTTATTTAGAGGTTCCAGATGAGACTTTGTACTTGGAGTTGATCTAAAACATTTGAAACCATGGAATGATGGTGCTTTGAATATAGAAAGGATATGAATTTTTGGAGGCCGAAAGGGTGGCATGCTATGGATTGAATTATGTTCCTTCAAATTATGCACTGTAAAGCTTATGCAACTTTGATGCTTGATGGGAATGGGTTGTCTCTGTTCTCCTAATGAGATATGATCAGTCTAGGGTATATCTTGAGTCAGAGCCTTTTGAGATAAGTTAAAAGAGATATTGATTTTTTTATATTGAGATATTTAAATAAAATTAAATACAAGCTTGAAAGTGGAGCTGGGGAAAAATGTCAAGCCACATGAAGATTGCCCAGTAGAGGCTTCGAAGGCGGGCATCAGAGAGACCAGAGAGAAAGCCTTCTCCATAAGGCAGCACCTTGAATTTACATGTCTGACTTCCAGCACTGTGAGGAAACAAACTGCTGTTTGCTAAAGTCACACATGTAAATAACAACACGATAAACACGATACATGTGTTATATACATTTATGTGTGTATGTGCGTGATGGAAGAAATAATCACAGGACTTTACGCTAATGGGAATGATCTGGTAATGACAGAGAAATTGATGATGCAGGAGAGGTCATGGAGAACTCTGGGGTGATGCCCTTAAGAGAGTGCGCGAGGTTGTGAGCTAAGGTGCAAGGGGAGGGTCAGGCTTTGCTATGAGACTAGTGTGACAGAATGAGGATCCCAGAGGTAGAGGAAGGCGGGTAGAGCTGATCAAGGGAGTCGGTGGAAGTACTCTTCAAAATTGCCTCAAAATGTTTAGGGCATTTCAGAAGTAAACTATAGCTCTCCTTGTACTTTCCTTCTCGAATTCATGTGAGAGGTTTCGCTATTAAAAAATGAAATAGAAACTATTATGTAAAGTAAAAAATTAAACAAGTTATTTTCATTTAAAGCGAGGGACTTCTATAAAAATGTGTTAGATGAATTTTAGTAGAAATGTTCAATTTTTTCTCCTACTTAAATTTGTCTGGGTAAACTGAATTTTCTGTAAAATTCTTTGGATTGATATTTATATCTATATCTAAAATTATAATTATTTAATCACCTTTTCAATCTCTTCTACTTATCTTTCCACTTCTTTGGGTCAATATTGGAGAAAGTTTTTGGTTTTGTCTCCCCCAGGAATAGCTTCAAGTGCCAATTTAAGGGTCTCTTCAATTAATTTAACTTTATATGATATGAATTCCTTCTTTTGAGCCTCTCCTAATTCACTTCCTACATTTTATTTACTTGTTTTATAGAAAAGATGTTTTTCTCCATAGCTCCTTCTTTAGTAATAAAGACATTTAAAGTTATGAGTGAACACAACAGATACACTTTTTTCATATCAAAATTTCTCCTTTGCTCCATTTTTTTATCTTGGAGCTGTTTATAATTTCTACGTAATTAAGATTTATCATCTTTTTCATGATCTATTTTAAAATGCATTAGGATCTAATTAGAGGAAGTAGTCCATGAATTTTTTTCATTTAAATATGTGCTGCGATTTCCTTTGTGACCAGGCCCATAATTACTTTTTGTAGACGTTCAATGGACAAGCGAAAAGAATTAATTTTAGTTGTACTTGTTAAATGAAACTTTTTGATGATTTTGCTCATGCTTTTAATTTTTCTAGAGTTTTCTGTGTGCATGGAGATCTAACAAGTGGCCTATAGAAACCTCTCACTCTGTGTTTATGTTCATTGATGTTTACACTAGGTTCTTCTGTGTATGTATGTATATGTATATATATATATATCTTAGCTGCCATATTGTTTGGTGCACACATTTTTAATTTATACAGTCTATCAAGTTAAGAGAAGATTGGTCTGCTCCTTTTTAGATGTGCTTCAATGTAAATAGATGTAGCCTTTTAATTGTTTTTATTTTTAAAGGTGAAGTTGTGAAACTTGTGGCCTACTGTAGTTCAACAATTGTGTTAAATCATCTATGACAAGATCTTGAATAATCATTTAACACAGTATTCAAAAGTTAAGTGATTGCGTAATCAGAGCTTCCTGAACGAAAAATTGATGAAAACTCTGGTGGCAACGAACCTATATTCTGGAATCCAGCCACTGGATGAAATCGAGTAGCGGCTGCCTTTTTGGATGAGGCGCAACATCGGGTCCCTAGCTCCACACAACCTGCTCTCTTGCCTTGAGCCTGGTACCATGCCACTCATTATTATTTATTAGAAGTCTGGCATTTTTATTATGACTTCTATTTTAGGTGGTTATGTTATTTAAATTAATCGTGATGATATAGGTGTAACATTATTGACAATATTTATATTTGTCAATGGTAACAAAAATGATTTTTTACAGAGCTAATCTTCAATTATGAAATAAATATTATTGGCTATAGACTGTATCAAGTAACTTGATACAGTAACATCTTTTTTTTCTCCCCACCAGAAAGGCTATGTATATCATGGGAAAGAGGCTGCAAACCACAAGGTAACTGGTTAAAATACACTAACCAATCTATAGGGGAAAGATGATGCTTTCTATTGCTGTCAAGATGTATAGCCTTGGCACTAACCCACCCAAGGGGAGGGTATTGTTTCTATCTCCACAGAAGAGGGAGCGAGAGACCAAGCTTCAACCTGATGCGCCAAGGCATGAATACAACATACCAGCATGTACCAGGGAACCAATAGAGAGGTCTGGCGGGCCGGCCCCAATCCCAACTATGTGGATCTCCCTACCACCTGCTCCAAAGAATGCACCTCAGAGGACAGGACTGAAGCTACAGCTTGGGGAGAGGGGCACATCTGATTAGAGCACACAGGAGAAACAAAGAGGGGTGGAGAGGAAGGGGAACCCATCCTGGTCCACCACGTCCTGAGGATGATATTCCTTCTCAGAGCTGGCAATGCAGAGAGAGGGCCATAGGGCCGGCCCCACTATGAGACATGGCATCCCTCACTGAACCATAGTGCTATGGGGGACAACACTGGAGACACAGTGTGGGAATTGTGCCCAATCTAAACCCATCACACTAGGGCAAAATACTAAGGGCATAGAACAGAGCAGCAAGGGGAACAGAGTGATGAAATCTCTGGGGAATACCAAAAATAGATTTTGGAGACAGAGTGAGACAACTCATCAGACTTGACTAGAAAACTCGTAAAGGCCAACAAAGAGATTTTGAACTATTTATAGGCTTTTCCATTTTTGTCAGTGACTTTCTTTTCGTTGTTATTTTGATTTGGGTTTTTGTTGTTGTTATTGTTTTGACTTCCTTTGTGGTTTAGTTTGTTTTTTTGTGCTTATTAATGTCCCTGCAGGTCTATCTAGATAAGATAGGCAGGATAAACAATTCAGATATGAAAGGTATGGGACAGAAGGTTCTGAGGGGTTATGGGGAAAGGGGAGGTGGGAGAAAGGAAGGGTGGGGTGAGGGGTAGAACCAACTCAGGGACAAGGGAACAACAAGTGAACTAAAATCAATGGAGAGAAGCGCGTAGGATGCCTAGTGGAGCTTAATCATGGACAATGTAGCAGCAAGGAATTACTAAACCCAAATGAAGGCTGAACATGATGGTGGAACAAGAGGAACATAAAAGGAAATAGAGAAAAGACCCAGGAGGCAAAGGACATTTACAGAGGTCTAAATATAAGCATGTACATATTTAAATATATTTATATATAATGAGAAGGGAATAGATCTATGTACTTATATATACATGTTAAGAATTAAGGTTGCAGATGGACATTGGGCCTTGACTCAAGTGCTCCCTGAACATAAGAACACTTTGTTCTAATAATCTGGCATTCCATGATGCTCACATCCCCGACATGAGTGCTGAAGACAAAATGAGTGCATAAGCAAATGTGGTGAAGAAAGCTGGTGGTGCCTAGCTATTACAAGATATAGCATCTGGGGTCTTAAAGATAAACAAGTGGCCATCTAGCTGAGAAGCAACAAAATCCATATGGAAGAAGCACACTAGCTTGTATGATTATGAGGTGTGGATGGGTCAGGTATCAGGCATCTAAGACCCAGAACAAAATCATATCCAATGTGAATGGTGCAGGGGGGTGGTGCATGGAGTGGAGACCGAAAGCCCATCTGTAGACAATTGGAGAGCCCCTCACAGAAGGGTCACAAGGAAGAGATGAGCCAGTCAGGGTGCAGTGTAGCACTGATGAAACACACAACTTTCCTCTAGTTCCTTAATGCTTCCTTCCACCCAATATCATGACCTCAATTCTCCGTTACAAATCGGATTAGAACTAAACATGCACACTGCTACAGAGAAGAGCTTGCAACACAGGGAATCCAGGAGAGATAAACCCCTTAGAGCCAACAATGAGAGTAGAGATACCGGGAGGATAAGGGGAAGGGGGGGTTAGGGGGGATCGATCACATGTAACCCCCTCCCAGGGGGAAGAACAACAGAAAAGTAAGTGAAGGGTGACAGAGGATGATTTAAGATATGAAAATAATAGTTTATTACTTATCAAAGTTTCATGAGGGAGGGTAGGCAGGGGAGGAAGGGAGAAAAATGAGGAGCTGATATCAATGGCTCAAGAAGAAAGAAAATGCTTTGAAAATGATGATGGCAGCATACGTGCAAATGTGCTTGACACACTGGATGAATGTATGGATGTGATAAGAGATGTAAGAGTATTAAACAAAAAGATTTACAGACTTGGAAACCCACAGGAGCAGTTCTACTAGGTCCTAACGCGTCACAAGGAGTCAGAATTGACTCAATGGCAGTGAGACGTTGTGTGAGCTTTAGTAGAAAGCTACCTACTTTGCTGCCATTTCTGATAAATCACTATATTTATGTGTATCATTTTCTTATAATTGAAAAATCCATTTTATGTTATGTTCACTTTCTTATTTGTAACTTAGCCTTTGGTCTTCATGAGATTAAAAAGGAGATTTGTCTGTTTTAGTTATTTATTATTTTTTTTCAAAAACAAGCAGCCCTTGGATGCACTCATTCTGATGCTTTGGTGTTTTACTTTCTATTTTAATTAAGAAATTTATTTTTTGCCTATTCCTCATGATTATCATTTTAAGCAATTGGTTTATTTTCTCTTTTAAGAATTTAGTCACTGTCATCTATTAATTTGGCTATGAAAGTGCTTAGATCACGTGTAAATGATTTTAATACAACATGTTCAAGGTACCAAGTACAACATAGGGTGTTTGCTGTGATTGCTTTCTCTGTAGCTAATATTTGTGTTCTTTTATTCTGACCTCACTCCAAGCTCATTTCAGAGTTTGCTTTCTTATCATTAGTGATTTGAGCTACCGCAACATACAAATGGGCTGTTACATTGAAAGCCTGTTTTGTGTACTAGAATACTGTCATTTTGGGTAAATATTATATGAACTAATTGAACAGAACACTAATTATCTGTAGAATGTTAATGGCAATGTCTATCTTAATTTCTCTGATTAATTACATTGTTCATGTGCAGCTTTATTTTTCATTAACTTGCTCTAAAATTTACTAAAGTTAAATGAAAATCTACTGCAAATAATGTCATTTACATAAAACATTTAAGACCTCTTGCTTCCTGATTATATTATTCAGTGTATTGTTTTACCCACATTGTGTTTATGACAAACCTGTATGTTTTCCTAGTTATTCAATAATTTCACTGTTCTCAACTTTCATTTGAAACCTATTCATCTGACACTAACTGAAAAAATCAGAGGTTCAAAACCACCAATAGCAATGTGTCAGAAGAATGGGGTAGCTTCCTTCTGTAAAGATTTACAGCTTTGGTAACCCATGGGGCAGCCGTGGTGGTGTCAAATTGGGCGGGTGTTACAAACTGGGTGGCTACCTGCAAAGTCAGCAGTTCAAAACCACCAGCTTCTCCGAGGGAGAAATGTGAGGGTCTCACTCCCGTAAGTAGTTACAGTTTCAGAACCCCCCAGGGACACTTCTGCTGTCCTCTAGGGTCACTATGAGTCAGAATTGACTTCATGGCAGTGAGTTTGGGTTTTTGAGTTAGAATCAATGCAGGAGAAGTGGGTTTGTGTTGTTTAACTGCTTCCACATACCCACATGTCTTTTTCTCGTCTCTTGTTTATAGGCTATTTGTGAGTTTCTTTTTAGTTGGTCTTTTTGCTACTTATCCACTCATCTCTTTGAATCTCTTACATTTCTCATTTAAAAAGTGTTTCAAACTGGCCAATTGTCTCTGCTTTCCCCACTACACAGTTGCTTTCCTTTAATTATGTTGGTAGGTGAGAACATCTACTTGGTTTAATATGTATATTTTCTCCTTGAAAACTTTCTTTGTGTTGTTAAATGACTAAATAAATCTATATGTTATATCTTACCTATTTCTTATGTCTCAAAAATGAGCTGAATATCTATTCTCACGATCATCTGAAGATATTTACAATTTCCCCTTAGGAATGAGAAATTAATTAATCAGTCATAAATCTCGATAGAAATTTATTTGTGATTTTGCCTATGCTTGATTAGCAGTCTTGCTCAGAACAGTCTCCAGAAGGCCCTCAGCTCTTCACAACGAACCACAAGCTAACTGCCTTCCATGAGCCCCTCAGACTCCCAAGGACCCTCTGATCGAGCACCCATGTCCCCTGGGTTTCCAAGACCGCAAACCTTTATGGGGGCACACAGCTTAATCTTTCTCCCGAAGAGTGGCTTTTGGATACGAACCATTGACTTTGTGGTTAGCAATTTGGCCCTTAACCAATGGTACCACCAGGGTTCCTTCCTGCCATCTAATTCTTGCCACATTGACTGTATGCATATTTCAGATATACTTGCTTTGTGCATTTATTATAAATATGTTTATTAGGCACTTTAAATTTAGCTCCCACTCAATCAGTACATATCAGAACATGTATCTCAATGAAGTATGTATATGTATGTATATAAAGACACTAGTATTCCTTCTCTAAAACATCCAGTTAAGTACAATATTGATTAAAATCTTTTCAAAATCTTACACTCAATTCTATTCCACAACTCTATAAGATTTCTCCACTCAGCTGAATTATTAGTTTATATTTTCTGCAAGATTTATGTTGGTATTTTGATCCATAGGCAATCTTTCTACTTGCCAAGACTTTTCCTATTTCTGTTGACTCCTAATTTATTTCAATTTTGTGTCTCCTTATTTTCTTAGAACTCTAAATCATCTCTTCTTTCTCCGGCATTCATAGTTTCTAGCATCTGGGCTAGTCTATGGTTAAGTCCTGATCCTTTCCATGTTCTTTATCTTACTACCTGTTCTTGGACTTTCCCCTTTCCTCTCTTCCTTTGCCTTTCTCTTTTCCTTTTGGTCCACTCCGTACAGTTAGCAACCCAATTCGTAACCATGACGCCACCACGGCCGCCCCATGGGTTTCCAAGCCTGTAAATCTTTAGGGAAGGCAACTGCCACATCCTTCTGCCACATTGCTGTTGGTGGTTTTGCACCTCTGACTTTTTTAGTTAGTGTTCTCTGTGGTCCCTTAACACAAAGGTTCATGACTAGGTTGCAAAATGAAGGTTGGGAACAATGGAATTATTGAATAACTAGGAATTATAGAATTACAAAGGAAATGCTAAGTGATCTGAACTGTCAGTAAGGAACTTCATCTTATGTGAGCTTTTAACTATTCTGTTGTGGCTACTTCAGCCCCCATTCTCCCACCCTGTCTTCAAGTCCATTTTCCTTACTTCCTTTTAGTTTTTACATGTCTCTTTACCATCTCATCCTTTTCTCATACCCCCAGGGGATCTTTCTCTGTTAGTCTGGCCCAGGGGTCAGCAAACTGCAGTTGTGAGCCATATGCGGTTCTTTTGGTACCTGAATGTGGTTCTGAAGTACAACTGGGAAAAAAAAGGATATGATTCAGATCATGGTGATTTTATTTGTTTGTATTTATGGGTCTCCAATAACTTTTAAATTATTGTGAGGGACAGGATTGGCTCTTCTGTCTCCACAGTTTGCTGACCTCTGGCCTGGCCAGTTGCTATTAGTTCAGCCTCCATTGTGTTGAAGGCGCACATTCCCTGCCGTAGATCCCTGCGGCATCTGCCTCCCTGGAAGGCCAATGTCGATCTGTCTATCTTAGCCACAAGGTTGTTCTGTAGTCCAAGTCTATAGGAAAATATTGCTTTTTATTTTTTTCTCCATCCACAAGGCAATTTTACAAGTTACACTGGAGATAATTCCTTGAACTGCATATACAAGGACCCCTTCGCTGTCCTCTCTCACTTTCCATCTGGGTGCCTGGGTGTAAGGGGATCCAGTGGCACACTGTTAAACTAGGCATCTATCGACCGGAAGTTTGGTGGTTCTAGCCCGCGCCATAAGACACAGACCAGCGCGTAGGCTCTAACAAAGGTGGCGAACCCTGGGTGGCATGGGGTCATTACGAGTTAAAGACTCCATGGCTCCTAACTACAACACCAACCCCGGAGCATACATTTTGGGCTGTTGATTGACTTTACTACTGACTTATTAGATTATCGAGGCCAGAGGTTTCGATACTTATCTCCTCATTCTGAGTGCCGTATTTCCTCATGGCTTACCATTAGGAATGAGCCTGTTTCCTCCAATACTCTGCTTCATTACACTGCAGATGGTCAGGCTACGTGAGATTTCAGCATTCATTTAAGCACCTATCACACTGAGGGATTGTTGAATGTTGGGCACAGCACAGTGCCTGGCCAGAGTCACTGTATGGCAAATGCAATTAAACACATGTTTTCTGCTCACATCTGACATGTATCTCCTAAAGAACTCTTCATCACTCTGCCAGAAGAATGGGGCTCCATCAGCCAGGAAACATTTGCATTGGCAATTTACAGATTGTTTGAAGCATTGAAACTCCAATACATTTTCGCTAGAATAATGGATAGGATGAAAAGTAGAAATTAATTCGATGGGAACCTCTCTGATGATAAAGAATTTAATAGGAATTGGTAATTGCTAAATTCTAGCCCTGGATTCCACACATTTGAATGACTGATTGTATCATCTGTTTAAAGCAGCATATAACGCTCATCTTTTAAACAGATTTCTATCAGTTAATGGGCAAGAATAATTTAATATATTACTCTTTATTAATATGCTATACAAATTAATCACTAGAATATATGTTTTGCTAATATCTGCCCAAGTCAGTCACTTGCAAATAAAACTGTAGGGTGGAGGGAGTGTTCTGGCTCTTGGGTCAGATCTGAACACAGAGTGTGGCTATGTTCCTATTGGTGTGCTTGAGAGAGTCACCACAGTAAGACATCAGACACGGGCACAGCATACTCTTTTTCTGGTGTCTGTGTGGCTCAAGTGGTAGGACACTAGCATTTCTCTCTTCACTTCCATCTCTCACTGTCTAGTTCTGTCCTTTGAGTGCTCCTACATCTTTGTCTCCATCCTTGGCTGTGAGCTATCACCAGTGACTCCTCTTTGAAATTATAGTCTATGCCCATTTTCTGGCACCCGTGGCCACTCTGTGTCCTAACCTCATTGGTGATGAATCAGTTCCAACCCACGCCAGCCCAGAGGGACCACAGTAGAGTTTTGTCCCATGGGATTTTAAATGGTTGATTTTGCGGGGGAAATAAACCCCCAATCCTTTCTTCCTGAAGACTTCTGGGTTAATGAGAACCTCCAACCTTCTGATGAGCAGACAAGTACAAGGACTGCTCACAGAAATGCTCCAACTTAATTCACCCTGGTTCTCTGAATCTAGTTCCAATGTCAACCAAGTGGCATATACCTTTCCAGGCTTGTCAGGTGCCTGGCAATGGGGGCATAACACAGGACACATTTATCAAGCCACCCTGAAGGGCTGAGGGCCTGGAGAGCAAAGTGGCCTTGCAGACCGAGCCAGCATACAGAGCAGAATGGCAGAGTGGCCCGCTAGTGCCTCACACATTTTTGAGGCATCTCCGAATTGTACAGTAGCTGCATATTAACTATGAAAGTTAGAGAAAAAAAAAACAACCCCCAAATCCCAATCTCCTTTGTGGCAAATGAAAGTTTGGAAGCTCTTCTAATGTGGCAAGATTCCCCTGAAATCTGCCGTATCTGGGATACGAAATGACCTGCGAGCTGGGTTCATCAAAATAAGGTCCTAAGGGAATACACATTTCCTACAGCCTCTTACTTGAGGCCCCAAGATTCAGTGAAGTTTTAGATGCAGCTCCTGGCACCACGAGTGACATGGGAGAGGTGAGATCAAAAGGAGTCCATCAAATTAGCCTAGTGACAATATTTCCTTTTGGAAACATCTAGAAATACATACCTGAAGTGTTGGTCCCTGAGCTTAACGAAGCTATGGTTTCTAGAAGGATGAACTCATCAATGAGCCAAGCAGAGCATGCTCATTTACCTTAGGGCTCCAGGGAGCTGCTACCACCAGGATCCTGGCTGCCATGTTCAATGGAACTAGCACTTTCAAAACCCAAGTAGAAGCATACAGGTTAACTAGTTTGGCTTGGTAGAGGATCTTACAACAAGAAAACTCCTCCCCGTGTATCCATGCCCCCTCATTTATATAATGAGTGAATATAAATTATTAAGTAATAGGGGTCCAATAAAGGAAGGTTTATATTAATTCTGATAGAGCCTGGGATCTAAATTAGATGAAATGGTTGAAATCTTTTCCTACAAGGTATAGCTGAATGGCCTTAGGGGTGCCGCTTAGCTTTTTGAGTGGAAATCCTAATAGACAGAGAAATTAAAGTTCACAGAGTTGCAATAACTCTTCCAGGATCACAACTTCAGGAAATGATAGTGATGTGTGGCAGGGGTTTCCGGCAGAACTTGAGCTCGCGGCCTCCAGTCTTCTGGGGCTCACCTGACATCTGACAGGTAGTCTGTCGCAAGAAAGGATTCCTGTCAGCTACAAGCCGGTGCTGAAAACGTCATGTTTTGGGTGGTTTCATGAACATTTTCAATGTTCACAATTCTGTCAGCCCAAACGAAAGGCTGCACCCCGGTAGCTGACATCCTCCATTCTTGGCTCATTGTCCTGGCGACTTCCGCCGTGCAGGGAGGAGTAGGGGCAGCCTCACGAGGCTTAGGGACAATTAAGAAAATTACTGTATGCAGGCGCGACTTATGGGCTGAGAATAAACTCACTTGCTAAACGACTGCGTTAAGCAAAATCAATAAAGATGATGGAAACTCCATGGAGGTCTCATGGCTTCCAGCAGCTGTTCAGTTATTCAGAATCAACATTCCTTCTAGGCTTTTGCCCCCTTCCCTTGACCCCCTTCAGAACGCTTGGAAACGTTCTCTTTCGCTGTAGTCCCCAGGGAGTTTTCGGGGCCGGGGCCTGTTCTCGGAAGCTCTTTGAGTCACTTCTCAAGCACACCCAGAAATCTCGGCCCCGACCCCGACACATTACGGATTGCTGCCAGGCTCCAAACCTCACCCGCTTCCTCTTTAAAAAGTAGAATAAACCCCGTGCACAAACAGCAACCATGACAGAGGCCACTCATTCATCTAACAGCCCCCTCACCAAAAAAACAAAAAGAGGAAAAGAGAATCACATGGGGAGCATTGATAAGAACTGAACAGAGTTGTTTTCTTACTTTAGACAATATTTTATTGATCGACCAACCCCCCATTGTCCTGCTACAGCAGCAGATGATGGAGGGTGCCAATAAAACATAACACTTCCTTGCCTTCCTCTTAAGCCAATTTCAATAACTATCCTTTGAGGCCTGCTGTACGCAAGGCATCAGATGAGGCTGAATCATCGTGTCTCTGCTTAATGGAATTTATATTCTAGCTCAGAAGTCAGACACATAGACAGATAATGATGATGAAACGGGATAAGTACCTCCATATGATTTCATGTGCAAAATGCCATGAGACCTCGTGGCAGGAGGCCCAGCATTTCATACAGATTATCTTTCAGGTGCCAAGCAGAACAGTATGATCTTTATGAAATAAGCCCAGCCCCCAAAAGGCGCACTCAGCCAAAGTCAAAAGGTTCTCCTCTTGGTGGCTTCTAGACAGTTTTAGGATCCAAAGAGAACCAGTTTTATTCTGTTCTTCATTTTACACGGGACAGAAAGATACTAAATAACTAATGTCATCTTACAAAGTGATTTTTTTCTGTGTCTGCTGTTACTAACAGTCCTTTCAAAAGAATGGCCTCTGGAAATTATCATCAAGGTTTGCTTGGATGTTTCTCAACACAGAAAATGTTTCCAATCTGAAGCTAAAATATTGAGCCCTGATTATGTGCTACTAAAGAATTAGTGGATTATATCTGAATAGCAGTATAAAATATGATGTGGAGACGTTAATTTTATAGAAATTGAAATACGATAGTGAAATAACGGAATGGTCAGATGATGATAAACCATCTCATGTTGTCATGATTAGAGTCCCACAAATTAATTTTGAATTAATTCATTGGATTAACATAATCCTTAAGGCATTTATAAAGTATGTGCCTTGCACATAGTAGGTATTCAATCTAGAGTACGAAAGAAGGAACCCTTAAATACATATATAATTAAGGCATCCTGGTGGTGTAATGGGGACATGTTGGGCTGATAACCACAAGGACAGAAGTCCGAAACCACCAGTCGATCCACAGAAGAAAGATGAGGCTGTTCTTGCCTGTGCGCTCCCTGCAGGAGCAGTTCCACCAGTCTTATAGGGTCGCTCTGCATCTGAACTGGCTCTCTTGCTGTAAGTTTGGTTTTAGGTGTGATTAAATGGAAAAGGTTTACACGTTTCTCAGTCCTTATCAAACTGTCATGTCTTCTCCACCAGCAAGACCCAGTGAGGCTGCCTGGGTTCCTCCCTCCAATACAACCAGACGGCCTTGTCCTGAGAAAACTGACTGAAAATGGGCCTGAGCCTAGAGCTAACTCTTCACTTCTGAAATAGCAGTGATTCTCTGACTCAGCTCAGCATCTCTGACCCATCGGTGGCTCTTTCCAGAAGAAATTCTAGATCTCTATGAAATATCCCTTAAGGATATTTCTAGTTTCTCAGGGATCACGAACATAATTTCTATATGAGGAGTTATTCTTTAAGTTAAAGGCATACCTAGATCTAGTTCTGGAATGGTTTGAAGAAGCAAGATCTATAGTAGTAATAATAATGATTATGATATCAACAATAACAACAGCAGCAGTCTATCTTGTGGAGTTCTTGGTACAGTCTATACATGCCTGTCTTTCTCTCTCTCTGCCTACCTAATTACCTATCTATATGCCCAATCTATCACAGCAACTCCATGGCAATAGAATAAACTGTGACACGCATTCTGTACAAGGGAAACCGAGGCTCTGAAAAGTTAAGCACGTTCACCAAGTAGTAAATGGCAGACTAAAATTCAAGGTCAGATGGTCTGACTCCAGAGTCCTTGGCTTTATATGCTATTCTGTTCTGGTTTACATGCCAAGGGCTGAGAAGAGAGAGATGTTCATTTACTGCTTGACTCGTGGTTTTCAATTTTTAATCTCACTAAATCATCTATAGATTTACAGAGATTTATCTAAGCCTAATGCTATGGAAGACAGTGGGCAGAAAAGTAGCACTGTGGTGCATCGACTATTAGTCCAAAGAGGTGCTAGGTATTTTTCCTATACAATCTCATAGCACCGCTCATCTGGCACATCAAACTATCCAGGAGTACCCCAGTTTACTCATCAGAAAACGGAGGCTCTGACTTTAAAAATAACAAGAATATATTTTTTAAAAGCAAGAATTGAAAAGCAAGACTGTGGCCCACTACATATGCATTATAAGCCTATAGTTCAAATTAGAGATTACTGTATACACTTGTGTATGAACTGAGTTTTTTAGCACATTTTTAATGCATTTTTTGTGGTAAAATTAGGTGCCTCGGCTGATATTCGGGCAGGTTTATACTAGAGTATATACGGTTTGCAGTTAATGATCCCCACAGACATCTTATTAGAGTTTAGATTTACTTAGTCAAGATTTTTGCAAAGCGAATAGACAACAAAGTTTACTTCTGTCTGTTCCTGTCGAGACGTACAGTCTCAGAAAACCTAAGAAGCAATTCTACTCAGTCCTATAGGATTGAAATGAGTCAGAATTGACATGATGGCAGCAAGATTGGGGTATGGCCCTATGAGTGGGGAGGCCAAACAGGCCTGCCATCCTACCTTGATAAATATTGTCCCGAAGTGATATTTGTAGTTTTCACATCCATGCAGCTCATCGTGCTGGGAATGAGAGCAAGCTCCGGCTGGATCATGGTGGCGGTGGCGACCGCTCTGGCCACCAGCTCCATAGCATCTTGGACGTAGTACTCAAAGACAGACTGCGTTGTTTTCCCATGAGCAATGAGCCCCAGGGGCAGACCATCGGTCCTCAGCTCCTCCACGTTCTGGGAATCCCCCAGCACCCAGTGGAGCTCGGGGTGGGTGAACCCAAAGTGGGTGCCGATCTCAAAGATTTGGCGGATACTTTCCATGCTGCAGCCAAACATCACCATGGTGGGCGTGCTGTCCTTGATGCTCTCAAGCTGGACCTGCAGGAAACCCATGAGGTCGTCCGTGGAGGAGAGGTTGGTGGTGATGTTGATGATGGACCCGAGGCGGAACTTGGGATTATTCCGGGTACGGAGGAGGAAGTCGGAGATGTTCCAGTCTTCCTGGCACAGCAACAAGCTAAAGTTGTACCAGTTGTTCATGGTCAGGACTGAGACAGTGACCTCAGCATCAGAACTTAGTGAATTTTCTAAACTCAGTTGTAGGTGAAGGGGATTCTGTATTTAAAGATATGAAAAAGAAGAATTAGAAAGCATTGGCCAAAGACTATTAACAGAGGGTGTTTTAAAAAATATTCTTTATACAACATAATCCTTTCATCTTCCCTGGCATATACAAATGTCCCTGGAGAAGATTCCCTCTTGGGGAAAGTTTTGCTTCTTGTCTAATTGAAGAACGTATTATTGACAACTGATTCCTTGACAGGTTTTCTCAGAGTACCAGAGGACAGATGGCTCCTGGTGTACGTGCCGGAGGTGACACAGTCATGCAGTCAGCCTGTGATTTTTATCAGGCTTCTCCACTCCCACACAGGCCCCTTTATGCATCCCATTTCTTAATATTACCATTATGATCTCATCAGTTAAGGGCCACTCTCAGGTGAGATAACTGAAATAATTTTTTTGGCTTTCTTTGAAATGAAAATTTTCAATAAATCTTACAGATATAGCCTAGCACAGTGCACATGCTTGTGTACAGATGCTATGGAAAACAGATGTAACCTTATTTCTTAAACCTCTTCTCTCCCCATCCTTGGGAAAATTAGTGATAATGAATCTAGATTAAGTATTCAGTCCCATATTGAAGACTTGATTGCAAATACACTCAGTCTGAATTCTCGCTGCGGAATATGTGCCATTTAAATACGATTTTTAAACTTCCATCATCATTTCATGTACTTATGGGGCTTGCCAGCCCATGAAGGAAAAATACCGAATTTGAAAATTACATTTATCAATCACATAGGTGAAGTGGAAATAGTCTCTCAATAAGTAAAATAAATAGTTGATTTTGCGGGCAGACCTTTGATCCATTCATTTACCACACCGATATCCTGAGAATGGGTAGTACAGCGTCTTACATATCTTAGAGGCACTATAAATATTGATTAAATTGAACGCAGCGTGTTGCCGTTTGTGAGAATGTCCTCAGCACTTAAGTCAGTGCTACGTGTAAATAGAGGGAAGACCTTTCACAGTCAGGTTTAACACTCTTCTCCACGGAGGCGGGGTGGGGTGGGGGGAGTGGTAGATTCGCGTTCCTTCCCAAAACTGTGTAGCAGGAAATAGGAATTGAGCTGAGCTTCCAACTCTTCAAAGGATCAAAGAGATTTTGATAGGAGTAGAAGGCATTCGCCTGAATCCATATTCAAGAACTTTAAAACTCAGCTCGCCTCTGCAGATTTCCATGTTTTTTTTTTCCAGGTAGTGTTTAGTTTACTAGAAGGAAACCATGGCCAAAGGCATGAATGGAGAGCAATCATGGTGGTCAGTCGGAGGTAAAAAATCAAATCTATAGCCAGGACTTGGTAATCCCAAAGTGCAGAGAACTGCCCCATAGTGTTTTCAAGACGGTAGCAGACTACTACATCTGTTTTCCGGAAGCGAGTTCGAACTGCCACCTTTTCAGGTGGCATGCCTGTCCCAACCACCAAATCAACAGTGCTTCTTGGTTGGGACCATGACAGCAAGAAATGTGCCGAGAGTGTGACTACGGTGCTTCCATATTAGGCTTGACAGGAAAGGTTTTGGAGGATTATCTCTGGGCATCATTCACCAGGGAATCTAGATTAGGGACTAAGGGTTTGAGTTGAAAACTAGTGTTGATAAGCGGGGCAGTGAGGAAATGTTTTATTTTATTTTTTAATCTGTCTGCGAGGCAAAAGAGTAGGGAGGTGTCAAACACCAGAGAGAGCCTCTCAGAGGTGGTCCCTAGTTTTCCAGACCAGCCTTGTCACTTTGGCTTTTATACATGCAATATGCTCCAGAGGATTCCTCTCTTCCTCTTTTAGTTTATTTCCTCCACCCCCCCCCCCCTAACTCCTCTGCCTTAACCCGCTTCTCAAAACAGAGAGCAAGGGAAGGCAAGTGATGTATTTAGCTGGGAAGAACAAATTATTCCCAACTCTTTTCTTGGCCTTGGCTCCCTATTTTGCTGCCAGTTTTCTTTCTAAAACACAACGATGACCATGTCATTCTTCTGCACCAAAACTCCTGAATCACCCATACGGCACATTTCAAAATCACTGGTATGGCTGAAAAGGTCACTCCCAGTCTTAGACAAGACCCCCAGCAACCCAAACACACTAAGGCAAGCCACACGGGACAATGTGTGGTCCCATACAAGAGGCACGCACTTTCACACCTAGACAAATTGGATGATGCTGATCGTTTTCCTGCATTCATATTCAAAGTTTTCAAAATCCATCTCACTTAGGAAGATTTCCACAGTGAGTGTGTGTGTGTGTGTGTGTTAGTGTTTACTAGTGTTTCTGCTGATGATCATTTCTCTTCTCACAACATGAATTCCCACAAGGGTGAACTGAGTATTTGCCGCACTTTGCTCCTCTGGCTGCTGCCCAAGTAGCATGACACATCTCTCATCTGTGTCACGGGGGCACTTTGATCACCCCTCCAGTACAGAACTCTCTCCACTAGATTATGACTATTTGCTCAAATGTTTATCCTCCACTAGACTGGACACTTCCTTAGGACAAAAACCATATCTCAACCAGTTCTGCTAGCAGAGTGAACAGTTCATCGGAGATCCTACTTGTCAGATGCGATTTCCCTTCACTGTAAGCCTTGGGGGATGGTCGGTGTCTCTTTCCTGAAAGACTGGGCAGAAAACCATTTCTTGCAGAGCTTGAATGCTTATACTGTGGCTGCAGGTGGCACAAAGGACCATCCAACAACTGCCTCCAGGGGACCTCACTAAATTAGTGAGGAATGAACTCTAACGGAGGCAGGGGTGGGGCTGTGGTCCATTTGCTGGACAGAGAAATGAAATTAGACTCCTCAGATCAAGCATTTAGCCAAAGACAGAGAAACACATGTGTTTGACACAGAGCGAGGCACGGGGTGAACTGTGATTCCACTGAAGTGTAATGATTAATCCATATAATCACACTAGTCCCTAAAAATAACTCTATTGAGAAATTGCAGATGGTGCAGTCAATCTTTCACAGACTTAAAGGACCCAATTCTTCAAACAAATGTTATGTAAACAGTAGTTTAGAGACACCAAGTTAAATGCCATTAATCTAGCAGCCTCAGATGCAGCAGCTGCCAATTTCTCTCCAAAAAATGACAAAGGTACACGCACACACACACACACAAAGAAATATGTAAAAACTCATAATACTAATATTCAAAGCTGATAGTGAAACCTCTGCTAAAATTTGCATCAAAATCAAACCAGACCAATGAAACTAAATTGAGAATCAAAATGTGCATCTGACATTAGTCTTTCATTTGCATGTGCAGATCCGTGACCCGAAAGAAGATGTAAAGATTTTTTTTTAATTCACATGATTTGCTTCCTAACTCAGAGACCCAGAAACAACAGCCTAAGAAACTCGAATCCTCTTTCTACTATGCAGATAGATTGGAACTCCCTACTGAATGCATTAAGTCGATAGTAATTGAAATACATATTCAGGCTTAGGAGAGGGAGACAAAGAATAAGAATGAAAATAGGACTGGTAATTCTCATTCCCCTAATTGAGTGTATCCTTGAGGCAATTCCCAACAGCGTGGGGCAGGACGCATGGACTGGAAACGGCAGTGTCGCTGGGCACTGAGAGAGCTTTCTTGCAACAAGTCAAGTGAGAAGTTAGAGGAAGCGCGGGTTCATCAAAAGGCGATGCAGTGGTTTCCGAGCGGCAGAAAGCCACTGAGTGGTGGAGAGAAAGCCTGCTTATCCTGCTATGAATCCGAGCGTATTTTAACTAATAAAAGCCAACGTTCCACTGATACACCATCAGACCACAATGGTAGGAAACTTGGAAAACCAAAAAATGGCAGAGCCCTGGCCTTAGAGGATATTCAAAGACAACAGAAAAGCATATTTTCATAAAACAACCATAATTAAGCTAGAGCAGCACGAGTAAAAGACTGACCAGCAAACAGTAGAACGGATGCTATGTTATACACAAATAGTATGTAGATTTAATACAGAAAGTTAACCTTATAAACAAAGAAGAACAAAGAAATACAGACGACACATCATATTTGAGATTAGGAGTTGGGAAAAAAGATGCTGTAGCACAACGATGCTTAAATTCCGAATTCAGTCTGAAGCCAAAGAGGAGCCCTGGTGGCGCAGTGTGTTCGTGCTGAGGTGCTTATCGTTTGGGACCTTCCAGGTTCCCTGAGGCAGAAGGATGAAGCTGTCTGCCCCAGGGAGAGATGTACAGCTCCTGAAACCAGAAAGGGCCGTTTTCCACTGTGATGTAGGGTCCATATGAGTCAGACTCGACTCCATGGGAATGAATTTAGTTCCACCAGATATTTTAAAACGTCCTAAGCACAATATGAAATAATTAAAAGATAAATCAATAAGGCAAAAATGTCTCTGGCATCACAAATATAAAAAGAAATAGATTAAACAATGTATTATATTATATTGCTGGCATTAAACTTCCTCATAAAGAAAAAAATAAAGGAAGATGCGAAACAAGAGAATATGTGCAGCACATTGGCTAGACAAACAGTTCAGGTTCACAAAATATAAAGAAAATGTACTAATCGATAAGGAAACAGAATGCTTAACTAGGAACTCAATCAATCAATAAAAAATAATTTCAAGTTCCTACTATGCACCATGTGCTCTATTAGGCATTTTCTGCAGCCTGTAATCAAGTGGGTGAGAGATGAATCATATATATACCTAGAGAAGTAAATATTTTATATAATTATAGATTATAGAAGTCACTCTCAAGGAAACAAATAAGCATAGCAAGTGTGACAGAGAGGAAAACATGTCCTAGAAAAGTTTAATAATTATGATGAGTAAGGTCAAGTTGATTCAAGAGTCTGTTTTTTAATTAATTCATTTTTTATAATAGAGACCTTTGGGAAACAATAGCATGTGTATTTGACAATGAAAGCTCATCACATCAGTAAGCACTGATGCTGGCTCATACAAGACCCTGTAAGACCGGGCGGAAATGCCCCATAGCATTTCTAAGACTGGAATCTTTCCTTAAGGAAGCAGAGTACCCCCTCTTTCTCCCTTGGAGTAGCTGATGGGTTTGAACCACTGACCTTGCAGTGACCATACCGTGACTCAGGCCACGGTATGTTTCAAAGCTGGCTCTTTCATGTATGAGCCGTGAGGCCGTCTAGACATCATGTAGGGTCTCGGAGTCATAAATTCCTCATTTCTAACAGGAGGACAATACTCCCTTCCAATCCGGTGGACACATTCTGAGATGAACGCAAACGCATGGTAATAAATGGAAAGTGCTGGCATGGAGTGAGGAGGGCCCAGTACACATTAGGGATTACAACTTTCTCAGTGTTCATTCCTTGTGTTGGAACTGCTTCCTGAACTGCGCTTGCTAAAGTAACCGCAAAATAGTTTCCTCTTTGCTATTGCCCTTTCCTCTATTTTAAGTCCATTTTCACACAACAGTCTCTGCCATGGATATCTTTCACAAACTCCAATGGCCCCACTGCCTAGCAGAGCAGCAGCTGCATGGCACACTGGGCAAGGCTATTACTGGGAAGATTTTGTGTCCACACTAGGTTCCCGGAACCTGCCCTCCCTGGGGTAACTAGTTCCAGCACCACTTCACAAGGAAATGTTGGCACCAACTGCTGGAGATTCTGCACTCTGACCACACCATCAATCTTTGTTCTTGCTGAGAGGACACATTCAGCTATTTCCTAGGTCAGTAAAAATGTCCAAAGGAGGGTTGGTGCAGAGAAGAATTTGCCAGAGAGCTCTGAGGTATTCCCTGACGGGGGAAAAGAGGGAACGAAGTCGGGGTTATGTTCAGAATGGAAAAAAGATGAAATCTTCTCTGTTCTTGGCTGGGCAAGCGAATGCGTTTCAGTTCACTTTCCAGGCCAAAGTTCAGAAAGCCCAAGTGAGCGTAATATTTCCACTCCTTTTAGCTGAGATAAAACTCTCTTTCTTTCCTAAGGCTGCTGATTACTACAGAAGTTCAAGAGCTCAGAACAGGTGTCTGATCTCTTCTCAAAGAGGCTGGAAAGCTTTCTGTTTCTCATTACCCGACACCTCTTTGGAACTCTATGATGGAGAATATTATCTCATTCTGAAATGAAAGCTTAATCTTTTAGCATCCCGGGCTTTTAAATAAATGAACTATTTTTAGGGTTGCATTAACAATTCAAGCAAATGAAAGGCGTAGTCCCTGCGAGAAACTGTAATGTAATAATAATACAAATGAAGAGCCACTACCTGCTGACGTCCCTAGTGCCTTCTTACCACTGCTTTAGCCTGTGCTCACGATGGCCGCAAGAGATGACAACAACGATTCGCCTTGTTTCACACACGGCAAAGTGGAAGCTCAGAGAGAGTGAATCTTGTCCCCAAGGCCGCACGACTGCTAAGACATAGTGTGGATGTGGAACCCTCTCCCCTAGAATGTTCCTTCTATGTGCGTGGTAAGAGCAACATAGGAGGTAGGCCCTGGGTATTTTCAGATATAATATTTTTAGTTCTAATTACCTCCAAGGGATCCTAAGTGCCCGTGGCACGAAGCCACTTTTAACATAGATCCAAACTTTAAACAAAAAATATCCCCCGAAGTCTTCTTAAAATCAAGCAACAGCTTAACTAGTGAAAAATGTCTGCCTGGGGCACTATGCTCCTGTGAACAATCCTTACCTGGGATGAAATTGACCGGAGCAATTCAAAAGACGGGATCGGGAACCTAGGGGACAGAGAGTGTATGTTCCTGGGGGAGGAGCACCTCACAAGAGGAGGGTGAGGATATTTGCACAAGGTGAAGGATGAGATCTGGAGGTCACTGCATTGTAGACTTGTACACGTACACTTAGGGATTGATGTCTTTTGCTGTGCATGTTCTCAGTACCAATTATTAAACAAGCAAGAAAAGGTGGGCCTGGGCACGGTTATAATCATGTGCCCGTGGAGTCTTTAGGGCCTTGCCTGCTGCCCAGTGAGACAATGGCTTCCCAGGTATTTTCTCCACTGGCCGATATCCAGTAAGTCCATGACGTGATAAGAAATCGTGCTTGTTCATTAACCAGCCCCCACCCACCCCCCCAAAAAAAGCCAGTTTCATAGCGAATGACAACAGAGAGGCTGGAAAAGGGCACATGAATGTTTCATGTAGGTTTTCAGAATCTCATCCTGGAAACTATAACCATGATATATAAGGATGCCAACAAGATCATGGAATAAATCTCTCTGAGGGATTTGAGGGTATGCTATATAAAACAATAAATAACAGAGTAGTGTAATGTTAGATTGCCGTTGTGTAGGTACAGTGCATGATGTCATATCCTGGGCTCACGGTGCAGTTGGCACGATGTGCAGATCACGCTGCTGTGCTCTGCTTCACTGCAGGAATATGGAGGAGGGGAGAGGGCAGGAAGCTAAGGTTGGGCTCACTTCCTGGAGTCTGGCAGACGCTGGTTGCTATAAATGGAACTAGGTCCTTCCCCTAAAATATATGTCAACTCGGCAAGGTTATGATTCTCCATATTACATAATATAATTATTTTATGTGTTGTAATCACCCGCTTCTGTGATAGTAAGGAGGGAAGATTAGAGGCCTGCTAAAGAGGCAGGATGCAATCTCACAGGATTAGGTAAGAACTTGAGTCTCTTTTTGAGATAGAAAAGGGGTCAAACCAGGGAGCAGAGGTCAGAGGGACCTGCTACCATGAAGAAAGAAGAGCAGAAACAGAGTTTGCCCTTCAGGCCGGGGTCCCAGTGCGGGGACCTCCTGGATCCAGGGAAGAGTGGTACCCGGGCCGTGATATCATGGAAGAACACCCAGGCCACGAATGCTAAACGGAGACAAGGGCATGCTCCTGAAACAGCGAGTACACAGAAGGTCTTCCTCTAGAGGGAGTGTCCTGCATTTAGACTTCTAATGGCCGACATCATGAGGTTTTCCGTGACTACCTCTCAGAAGTGGGCAGTTTATTCCTTCATGATTGGAGGACGGCGAATCAAGAGCCTTCCCTAGGCAGATGATACAACTTGCTAAAAACGAGAAGGACTTGGAGCATTTGCTGATGGAGATCAAGGATTGCAGCCGTACAAAACTCTTCGCCTCTATACCAATAGGTAACATCATGATAAATGGAGAAAAAATGGAATTATTGAGGATTTAATTTTGCTTGGATCCACAACCAATGCTCGTGGAAGCAGCAGTCAAGAGTTCAAATGATGCATTTCATTGGGTAAATCTGCTGCACAAGATCTCTTTAAAGTGTTGAAGAGCAAGGATATCATTTTGGGCACTAAGATGTGCCTGATCCAAGCCCTGGTATTTCCAATCACTACATATGCATGAAAGTTGAACATTGAATAAAGAAGACCAATGAAGAATTGATACATTTGGATATGGTTCTGGAAAAAATTATTGAAAGCATCCTGGACTGACAAAAGAACAAATATATTTGTTTTGGGCGGAGGAGAGCCAGAATGTTCCTTGGAAGTGTGGATGGTGAGTTTGTTCGTCTCGTGAATTTAGGGAATAAAGAGAATAGACCATTCCCTAAAGGGGGACATCACACTTAGCAAATGGGAAGGATGGGGTCGGGGGGAAAGGAAGGCCCTTGACAAGCAGAATGGAGCCTGTGGCTGCAACAATGGGATCAAGCACAAGAACAACTGTAGGGACGGCGCCAGAGCAGGTGGTGTCTTGTTGGGTTGTGCGCAGGGCTGCTGTGAGTTGGAGGCAACTCAACAACACCGACCGCACCACAAAGACCCGGGGGAGCAGTCTGTTTACTAAAACCACCCACCTGCAGCATCTGTGTTATAACAGCACTAAATGCTTAAGACACAGGTACCAGCACAACCCTAGTCAGCAGGAAAAAGTTGCGCTTGGCACACACTAGGCTGTTTCCAAAAGACAACGGCCTGATTTATTCATTGAACAAAATGTGTTAAAAGCCCATTCTATGCTAGACAAGGGATGCAGAAACACACGTCTTTGGGTAGAAGAAACAGCAGAAGCATGTATGTGCTACTTTTCAGCCCATCCGAACTTGCTGAGCCCAGTGTGATTTTCAGAAAAGGAAGTTAATTTCTTCCACTGTACCCTCAAGCTTGCAGTTTTTCCTCTCCGTCTCGTTCCATCTAATTAGCGAAGCTCAACTCCTTACTGATACGCCATCCTGATCATGCCTTTTGTCCTTGATGATTATACTTCGTTTCTCTCACTTGACCCTTGGTGACCCTTAAAGCCTTTGGCTGCCAATCACTCTCTGCAGCCTATTCCTCGTCCACTCATGTAGAACATACTCTGGCACCTGAACATGGCCAAATGTGTGCTCGGGGGTTAGAGGACTATGATCGTGAATGTATGGCTACAGAGAGATTAGTAATAATAGGATGGTCTAGAGCAGTGTTCTCAACCTTCCTAATGCTGCGACTCTTTCATACCGTTCCTTATGTTGTGGTGACCCCACCAATCATAAAATTATTTTCATTGCTACTTCATCACTGTAATTTTGCTACTGTTATGAATCAAGCAACCCCTGTGAAAGGGTCGTTTGCTGCTCAAAGGGGTTGCGACCCACAGGTTGAGGACTGCTGGTCTAGAGAAAGCTGTCAACTCAGGCGAGATGTCTCAGCACAGAAAACGTGAATTCAGGGACAGGCAACATTTTGGAAATATGGATCTTTGCCATCAGAAATGACTTACCATCTCCATCTTGCAATACAGTTGAACATCTTGGTTTTTGGCTCATAAGGTCACTGCAATTCCCAGGAAAGTCTACAAGTGAGAATGTGATGGAGAACAGATCTTGGGGTTATATTGCTCTGTCATTGTCTAGTTGTGTGTGTCTGTGAGAGAGAGTTTGTGAAAACCCTTTAGCCTGAATAAATGTCGTTTTCCTCTTCTGTGCAGTACAAAGGGCTCTTGTGACATAATGTGCCAAACGTTGAGTTGCTAACCACAAGGTCAGTGGTTTGAAACCATGAGCCACTCTTCAGGAAACAGATGAGGCTGTCTGTGCTTGTAAAGATTTAAAGCTTTGGAAACCCAAAGGGGGGAATTCTCCTCTGTTGTGTAGGTTCGCTATGCTTCAGGATAGGCGGGATGAAGGTAGGCTTTGTTTTGGAGTGCCATAAAAAGAATATACTCTACCATGAGAAGTTAGTGAGATAAATAACACATATATACAACATCAGCACATAGTAAGAACGTCAGCAAGTGGTAGTGTATAATGACGATGTTGGGATTTAGGCAAGTTACAACAGGGGGACTGGAGTTTCAGGATGAGAGTGGGAACACATTCAGTTCAGTTGGGAAACCCTGGCACAGCCGGTCTTTGCTAGGTAGTCAGAGGCTCCAGTAGAGCATGGGATCCAGCTGGTCTTTGCCTTCGTGGGTTTTGAAATGGAGATCTGACTGTCGTTAATGTCAGGACAAAAAATGAGGTATTGTTTAGGAATAAGGCAGTAGGACAGTGACATAAGAAATAGGGACCAGATTACTTCTTAGGTCTGAAGTCAACTCAAGTGTGGCTTCTTTGAATCAAATTTGGAGCTAGGTTAAAAGGAAGAGTGAGTTTTATAGTCTGAGATAAATATCTCCACAACTTTCCCACCTACGTTTTAGACTAGCCCTGGAAAATGGAGCAAGACGGTGTGTGCGGATGGCCATCAAGGGACCATAGCTGAGTGGGAAGGGAGGAAACATTTAGAAGAAGCCAGAATCTGACAATTAGGAAAGCTTCGTTGCTTTGCACTAGTTCCTGGTACATGGTAAGTACCTGGTAAATGTTAGCTCTACTACTATTATTGTTGTTTTTAATAATAATTAGTACATTTTCTTGTGCTGGCACAATTTTTTCCTGATGACTACACAGTGTTCTAATGTCACTACCAGTCATTTTGTCTGGCTGCAGGGCCATGACATACTAGAGCAGTGGTTCTCAGTCTTCCTAATGCTGTGACCCTTTCATACAGTTCCTCATGTGATGACTCCCAACCTTAAAATTATTTTTGTTGCTTTTTCATAACTGTCATTTTGCTACTGCTATGAATCGGGCGACCCCTATGAAAGGGTCATTCGACCCCCAAAGGGGTTGCAACCCACAGGTTGAGGACCACTGTAGGAGGGTTTCCATGTCCACTGCATCAAGAGGATCTGAGCTGGCAGGAATGTTGGAGTTCTTGTGCGTTTTCACAATATGCATTTTCTCTTTCAGGGGCAATTTATCTACTATCTCTTTTTCTTGTGTTTGTGTGCCTGCACACCATCCACTCCTTGTAGCCCTTCTATGCTTTGAGCTAGAAAAAGAGCAATAAGGAGCAAAGACACGAAGGGCCATACAACGAGTCCAATGGATCCACTTTAGTCGCATGGAGGAAGTTGAGGATGGACTTGAACTCAGCACTGCTTTGGAGAATCCCAGATTTCTGCTTCTTTGTCAACAAGCTGTTTCAGGGCAATGTGCACTTTGATCTTATGCATGTGAAAGTGTTTTATGAAGTAGGGTTGCTATTGCTCATTGTCATTGAGTCGATTATGACTCCTAGCCACCCCATTTGACAGTGAAGAACCGCCCCTTGGGGCTTCCTCGGCTGTAGCTTGTATGGGAACAGATTGCCAGACCTTTCTACCTTGGAGCCAAACTTCCAGTTAGCAGCTGAGTGTTTAACTGTTGTGTCACGGAGCCTTATAAAGTGCTGAGCACTGAAAACGCAGACGACTTATGCATGGATCCGTCTCTTAGACAGATGGTGGGAGGAATAACACAGGAAGGAGGACAAAGGAGGCATAGCTGAAGTAGAACAGCAAAATCTGCTATCATTTTCAAATTCTATGTGAACGTTTCCTCTTTTATATAACAAAGGACCTGATTGTTTGTTAAAGTTTAAGGACTTTTGGAATAAAGATGTTGGTTCAAGAGCAATTTTAGTTCTTATTCCACTGCCTCACTTTTGATCAACCTAAGTAATATTTCAATGAAATTCATATTTCTGTGTATCAGCAAGCAGCTGATTTATAAGATAATTAAAACTTATTGAAGTATTCAAATGATTGTTATAGACACTCTCAGAGATAAACTCTGGCATATTTTCTTATAATGGGAACTACTGAAATGTGCACTAGATAATTAAACTGTCTAGTATGCAAGTTAAATTTCCTATGGAAATTTGATTACTTTATGTCAATACAGCTGAAACTATTATTAAGAGATGGCTTATGCCACATGCTAATTTGCTTTATTACATGAAGAGTAAAAACTCAGCTAAATGCTGATTATTTTTATTTTTAAATACCCTCCAGAACTGACACCACAGTTGACATGAATTTTCTTTTTCCTCTCAAATCTGTGAGCAAGTTTTTTATTATCAGTAGAAGCACATGTTCTACAAATTTAAACCACTGTCCAACTAATTGTGATGTACTTTGCCTTTTACAGGCTTATCAGCCTCAGTTAATTCTACAACAAATAAACCACTTTAATCGAATGAACCCAAACCTTCGAGTTGATTCTGACTCTGCTACCCTGCACAGGATTTCTGAGAATGTAAATCTTCACAGGAGCAGGCAGCCTCAGCTGTCTCCCACTCAATTTCTTACGGGCTTCTGATTTCATTTGGGAATTATAAACAAGTATTGCCTTGCATTCTTTGTTTGCTGACCTGACACTGACCAGCTTAACGCTAACAAATAGTATTAGTATGCCAATAAACAACATCTCGGTAAATTTCTATTTCAGCATTTTATCTCAAAACGTGTGATCTGCTAATGATGATTAAGCTTTACTGCAGTGACATTTTATCACTTGAATTGCTGGGAACACATTAGTATAATTAATATCTGTACCTTTCAAATCCACGTTCAAAGTAAGAAGGCATTGGAGATGTTATATTTAGCTCTTAATATCTCTGATCACAGAGGCAATCGTTCCCATGGACTGGCGACCAAATACAAAGGCTCTCTGAGCAGCAGCTCTGGGGGTCTCAGGTCCGGACAATGAGTCATGAATGAACAGGTTTACATTTTTTCAGGAAGATCGATCGATGTGAGCAATGGGACTGAATATGAGAAAGTAAAAAAAACCTCGCTGGCTAGTTTCCATTTCCATGATTCGGGTTACATTTTATCCCTGTGGTGAACTCACTTGTCAAATCATTGTCAATAGCCATTCAACCTCAGGATAATCAGACAGGGCAGAAATATGAAGGCTGAACAAGCCACCAACAGCCAGTTAGTTCGCTTATGATTTTATTATTTATTTGGTTGGGACGGGACCTTAAAGTTCACCCAATGGAAGCTCCTGTATAGCTTATGGAATGTCATAAATTATAGGAAAGGAATAAATTACAGCCATCTCTTTCTCTCTCTCCTTTTACAAAGGTTAATAATTTATTTAATTGGGGTTGTCTGTCATTATCTTAGCAAATATGACTAAATGTATGAATTTATCTCAGTTTAGTTTTATCTTCTGAAATTTGAACTACCGATTCAGGTTCAGTCAAAATGTCCTTCATGAGATGTATAAAGAGTATACTGACTTATGAATTTGTGAATTGTTCTTCTCCATGGTGAGAGACATTCAATAACAGCATTGCTGAGAGCACAGATATGTTAATTACTAATATATTTAGTGCTAGGAGGAATCAAATCAAATCAGATAATTTTCTGGATTTACATCTGATTTATGAAATGAGCTCTCTCTAGAAAAATTTACTGTCCCTATATATTCATTCTTTTAGCATTATTTAGCATCGATTGGCATTATTTTCTTTGAAAACAAAATGGGAAGAATCTTCAAAGAGGACTATTATATTTTCTTTTTTTTCTATTATATTTTCTAAGTGAGTCCATGGTGTATAAACCCATAAAGATGACAGGGACTTTTGAGAAATCGTTATAATTTGCAGGGAGGTAATAAAAACCAATTGCCTAAATTGCCAGTATCCCCAAACGCTAAATCCACCATATTGATGATTTTCTCTCTTTTTCTGGTCAAAGCAGATCCATGACTCTCATTCTCTAGCCCCTTTTGGGAACAGCAAGGCGCCATCTGGTCCTGCTCCTTCAGTTGCCTAAATACATGTGTTTCTGATTACTCTGTACACCATTCCCCAAGCCCAGAAGTCCACAACTGCTCCAACCTATCTTGCCTCCACATCCCTGGGCAGATGGTTTCTCTGCCCAGAAAAGACACTTACCTCTCATCCCATCACCGACTCTCTCATCATTCAAGGATGTGTTCTCTGATGTGACATATCCTCACAATAGGTAGTTTGCCTTCTAACTGCTGCCTCGCCATGCTCTGTACCCACCAACAAGTTATGACACGGCACAGTCATTGCAAGGAGCCCCGGCTGCTCCCTGAGGAAGCACTTTGCTGCTAACTGAAAGCCTGGCCCTTTGAACCCACTCAGTGGCTCTGTGGATGAAGGACCTGGCCGTCTGCCTCCCCACAGTCACAGCCAAGACCGCCCTACAGGACAGCTCTATGCTGTTCCATGGAGCCACTAAGGGCCCAAAGGGACTTGGAGCCCAACACTGATAACAACGGGGGAGTTGTTACACTTCCCGGGCGTGAAAATCATTTGGGTTTGACTGCTAACCCAAAGATTGATGGCTTCTCCCCACTCAGTGGCACTGGGACAAAGTACTCATGATGTGCTCCTATCAAGACATGAGCCAGCAGAACTCCTGGGGGCTGGGCTCCTCTGTAACACATGGGGTCACCATGAAACAGAATCCACTTCATGGCCCCTTTGTAGTCATGGTGAGTTGATGACTCGTCCCTCTCTGGACTGATGGGGACAGCGATGCTTCCTTTTATAGTTCAATCCCGAGTAAAAGGTACTCAGAAAATAACACTCACCGTGAAGGTTTATTGGCAAAATGAATAGATGAATGAATACATGTTGATTTGTAGTTAAAGTTAGACAGAAAAGTCTGACCTTGAACCGTGGTGGGGGTTTATTTTTTAGGAGTCATTTTCCTTCCGATTTGAGTAATTATTACCTGCTTTCTCATAAAATTTTAGCCTTGCAGATGGCACAAAGCTTTCTGATGTCAATCAAAAAAGTGGCACCTGAATGCCGAGAGGATTGACAGAATTGCTCAAGCACATTCATGCCCGAAGCGCTGGTTAGAAATGCATGTGAATCTTGATAAGCACACACTTCATGTGTGTCAGTCCATTTTCTTTACCCTGAAGCCAGTTTGGGGGAAGTTATTTATTGTGCCTTATAAATTATTCATAATTGATTTTGTTTAAACACGAAACCTTGATGTGTTTAAAACACATTTCTATATACAAATGCTTCAATATTCAGGGAGCTTTTCATTTATTTATCGGCTGTCTAACTCAAAATACTGTTACTTAATAGGAGAAATGACCTTGGACATTGTTGACTAATATGGAACGATGTCCTAACATGATGACAATGGAAGTTAGACTAAATGAAGCAGATTATGTTAACAGAAAGAAGCCAGATAAAGGAAGTTGATGGCAGTCCTTATCAGGATTCAAAATCCTTTCACTTGAAACTTCATGGTGGTGGAGCAGATTCCAACGCATAGGGAGCCTGTGAGACAGCGGAGCACTGCCCCTCGAGGTTTTCAAGGGTGCAAATCCTAATGGCAATATCTTTCTCTTGTAGGAGAGCCGGTGAGTTTCATCAGCTCACCTGTCAGTTTACAGCCCAAGCAGTTAACCACGGTGTCACTAGGATTTCTTAACCATACAAGAACCACTTGTAATATGCGCAACTACCTGCCTGTTTTAGATGACAATGTAATGAGGCTCCGTTCATGGGAACTTGAAGACATCTTCGATAAGGGCCCTGAGGATGGGGAAGGCAATCTGGGCAGCTACAGCACCGGTCTTCTCCTCTCAGGTCCCCTCCCTTACGCAGGCCAAGCTATTGCCAGCTGTGTCATATGCCTGTGAAAACTGGACCATGAACAGGAACGACCCGGAAAGAAGAGAAGTGATGCATCTGAATGATGGTGTTGACAAAGAATACTGAAAGCCCGAAGGACTTCCAGAAGAAATAAATAAACCTGTGTGGGAAGAAGTACACCCGGAATGCTCTTTTGAAGTAAGTCTATCAGGACGTCGTCTTGCTATCAAGAGGAAGCAGTTCCTGGAGGACTTCATGCTAGGTCAAACACAGCGCCAGCAATAAAGAGGAAGACCCTCGGGGACGCTGACGGGCACAGTGACAGTAACAATGACTCAAAGGAAAAACCCGTGAGATGGCAAAGGCCTGGGTCGTGCTGTATTTGCTGTGGCCACGGCTGGAACTGACGAGAGATCCCTAACAACAGCACCTGCCCTGTTCAATCTGGTTCGACATGGAGGGTCCATGGTAGAAGCGCAGGAAAGGAGTTCCAGTTTTCGCCAGGAAAGAAGGTAAAATCACTATGGCTTGAAATGAAGGGTGACCCTTCTTCAGAATACTAAAAACAGAATTATCGTGTGGCCCGGCAACTCTACCTGTGAGGATATATTCAAAAGAATGGAAAGTAAGACTCAAAAAGAGAGTTAATCATCAATATTCACTGCTGCATTATTCGAGCCAATAGGTAGAGAGATAACCTAAATGCCTACCAGCAGATGAAAGGAAACAAGTTACACATATAAAGGGCCACCTAAAAGGTTTATGGAAAAATTCAATGATCATTGAATTCCATTTTTTTCACATGCTTATTGAAGTCCCCTTATATACAATGAATATGCACTCAGTCAGTAGGAGAAATGGAATCTTGATACTTGGATAAAGCTGGAAGGCACCGTGCTGAGTCAAGTCAGTCAGTCATGAAGGACAAAGACTGCATGGCCTCATTTATATAAACAGACAAGAAAAGGCAAATGTTCAGAAATCAAAGTTTATTAACAGTTACCAGTGGGAGAGAAAGCAGGTGGGTTAAAGGTGGAGGAAAAATCTCCTTGGTTAAGGCAGACTTTTACAGGCTATTATTGTGCATCTTCTCACTACACTTGTTCAATCTATAAGCTGAACAAACCACCAGAGAAGCTGGATTATATGAGGAATGTGGCATCAGGATTGGAGGGAGGCTTATTAACACCCTGCAGTATGCAGATGACACAACCTTGCTTACGGAAAGTGAGGAGGAACTACAGCACGTGCTGATGAAGGTCAAGGGCTGTAGCTTTCAGTATGGATGACAACTCAATGCAAGGAAGACCCAATTCCTCACAACTGGTCCAATAGGTAACGTCATGATAAATGGGGAAAAGGTTGAAGTTTTCAAGGAGTTTGCTTTGGAGCCACAATCAATGCTCATAGAAACAGCAGTCAAGAGATCAAAAGACGAGTTCCATTAGGTAAATCTACTGCACAAGACTTCTTCAGAGTATTGAAGAGCAAGGATGTTAATTTGAGGACTAAGGTGTGCCCAACCCAAGTCATAGAATTCTCCACTGCATCACAAGCATGTGAAAGTTGGACACTGAATAAGGAAGACCATAGAAGACTCTATGCACATGAACTGTGCGGAAGAAGAATAGTGAAAGGACCACGGACTGTTAAAAGGACAAACCGATTTGTAGTAGAAGCGAGGCCAGGGTGCTCCTCAGAGGCCAGGATGGCGAGACTCTGTCTTACATACAGACTTTGGACATGTTGTCAGGAGAGGCCAGTCCCTGGAGAAGGACATCACGTTTGGTAAAGTGGAAGGGCGGCAAAAAGAGGAAGGCCCTCGAGGAGACAGATGGACACACTGGCTGCTTCAATGGGCACGGGCATGGCTGTGAGGACGGCACAGGACTGTGCAGTGTCTCATTCCCTTGTACACAGGGTTGCTATGGGTCATAGCCAACTTGGTTTCAGCTAACAACAACAACAACGGCATTGTATGGTTGTCAATAAGTTGCACATTCGTAAAAAGTTGAATCAATCAAAGTTATGTGATACATTTACAATGCCCAAATTTGTTTGTTTGTTTTAAAGGGAGATGCTGGATGTACAGTCAAATGCCTATGGGATTTGGTTCTTTGATTTGGAGGTTTAGGGTCATGGCTTCATGGAACACCCAGTTAATTGGCTAATAGATCACATATCTTTTATAGCATATATTAGTTGTGTAGTCTATGGGATCTTAAAAGTTTACAAGCAACCATCCAACTCACAACTGGCCTCTCTTCACGAGGAGAGGCAGCGGAAGAAGGAGAGGCAGGAAGAGGAAAAGGATGTGGAATGTGTGGCCAGTTGCTTCCATGAACAACTGCCTCTTTTACCATGAGATCAGGATAACTGGATGGTGTCCATCTACCATTTATGCATATTTTGATCAAGAATTGTGTACAAGAATCCAGATCAAAAATGGAAAATGAAAAACAGGATTTCAAATGATCATGGACTCTAAACCTAATGGAGACATGTGGGTTGGATGAGCCCTTGAAACTACTGCCTTGATAATCTTTCAACTTTGTATCAAATAGATCCCTGAAGTCTTCTAAAGTCAAACAAAAGTTTAGTGCATATTGTAAAAAAGGATTGCCTTGAGCATTATGATCTTTGAAGAACTACCTATATGGGCTCAACGTTACATGAGCAACTTGAAATACTAGATAGGAATCTAAAGGGATAGTAAGTTTATGTTCATAAGGGAGACACAATTCAGTTAAGAAGGGCACACAACTAAAATAATATAACCGCTGTCACAGAATTATATGCGTAAAAAACGTTGACTTGTGGTTTACTGTGTATCTTTTCAACAAGTAGAACAACATAACATTTAGGGGGGAAATTACTGTCTGGAGAGCCCAATAGGGGCAGACAAACCCCGTGGGCCAGTTTTGCTGTGTCACGGGATGATGCTGTCAGTTAGAATAGAGCATATGGCCCCAGCAACCACCACCCTTTGTCCAAAAGAAATTCTGGCCACCTGCTCCCCAATTTGCTGCTGAAACTTTGTAGATCACAACCGAGTATTGCCTGACTCACTTGCTTTGGACATGCATTGGGAAAGGTCAATCGCTAGAGCCTTCCCAATGACTTAGTGAAGCCAGCCAGAGGCAGAGAGACTCTCTATGAGATGGATTGACACAGACATGCCAAAGACTGTAAGGCTGAAGCAGAACCAGGAGCATATTCAGTCATACTGTCAACATGAGTCAGAGTTGACTTAATAGCTGTTAATCCACCTACATCTCTACCCCAACTCCAGGCACTTCTACCAAACCCATTTGTCTCAAAGTCTTCCCAAAGGCATCTTGTGACCCCCGACCAATTGCTCAGCCTTTACTCCTTTTTTTGTTTTGTTTTTCATATTCCTTATTAGATAATCCATCAATGAACTCTCCTCACGTGGAACAATGTGACAGTTTCCATCACTAGACCCCCTGCCTCCACCACTGCCTATATGACAATCAGTTCTACACTGATAGAGTTATCTTTCCAAAAAATCTAAATTTTCATTTTCCTATTGCTTAAACCCTCTTTCAATAGGTTTCCATTTCAGGTAAAGCAAAATGCAAGTTCTTTATCCTGTGACCTAAATGATCATACCCTGTCTATTATTCTAAACTCACTCACTCAGGCACTCCCTCAGCCCTGGCTGTACCCATCCACTATGCTCAGACTTCCTATCCAGTCTCATATTTGCTGTTCATTCTGATGGGAGCACTCTTCCCCTGAGATCTATCCATGGCGGATTCTGCCTCAACAGTCAAGTCTAAGCTCAGATTTTTCCTCTTAGCTCTTGCAGGCATCAAAACATTTCAGTCTATTCTGATAAAACCAGTTCCCTTTCTTCAGAGCATTGGTCAATAACTAAAATTATCCTATTTCTTTTTATATGTACTTGTTGACTATTCTGCACCCTCCACTCCATTAAAATTAAGTTCCTAGAGAGTCCTGCCACTGTTATCTTCAGAATTTAGAATAAGGTTAAATAGCATTCTTAATTGATTAAGTTTATTGACTCTAGATATCTCTGTATCGTGGATTCAGTTTTACCTTTCTTGAGAGACGTCATGAAGGAAGCACGGAAATATGGGTGGTATAGCAAACTATGGTGAAGAAATTAGATGGTGTCTGACCGTCCCAGAAAGAACAGTACCTAGGGCCTTGATGGCTTGTTTTCAAACGAGTCGCCATCTAAGTGAGTCTTCAACTAAGCCCACTTGGAAGAAGCATACCCACACGCATGATCGAAGGCTTGTAAATAATAAAATCTGAATCCAAAGGAGGGAATGGTATAAGAGCCTAAATTGTGCAGTTCTGGTGTGCAGAAGGCACTGGAGGACAATGAAAGCCCAAAACACATTTGCAGGATCCACCCAAGGAATAAGCCTCCAGTGATTTCCCTCTGACCATAATTGAGGGATGGGAGTAGCCTAGTTATCAAACAGAGAGGATGGTAGAGATGATTACAGTAGATTAAAGTGAAAAATATTACTTGAATGGTTAAAACCTTATCATTTGATCTTCACTTTGAACATGATCTGGTTTTTAATGTTTTCTGATATTTTTTCCAAATGGGTTAATCTCTGTTGTCTTTTGTTATTGTTGTCCCTCTGTTATGTGTTTTTCTATATTTTTCACTCAGGATGGGTGAGTCTACAGAGATAGTAACTAGATTAAGGCTTTCTGAGGGTGCAGGGGAGGGGGAGGGTATGTGTGTGTACTGCAGGGTTAATATCAAGGAGGATAAGAAGGAAGAAAATATTTTGAAATTGAATGTAGTAGCGACTGTACAACACTACTGTAAGACCAAACAATTGAATGGTGTGATGTCTGGATTATGCCCTAATAAAGTGGTTTGAAACAATAACAACACAAATTTATCCTCCTACTGAAAACTGCAAAAGCAGTTATAAACATTTGGATATAAACATTTGGATATAAACATTTGTCAGAAATTGTCTCAGCCGAATATTCAGGGAAGCTTGACTTTGGATATAAACATTTGGATATAAACATTTGTCAGAAATTGTCTCAGCCGAATATTCAGGGAAGCTTGACTTTTCAAAATCTTTCTTTTCACTCCTGCCTACCGTCCCTGTCATTGACTTCCTCTGTCTCCACTCTGCTTCTATCTTCATGTCTATCTTGGTTTCTAAATCTCTTTATCTAAATATATGACTCGTTTAGGGCTCGATCTCTATTGCACGTTCTTGTTTAAGCACAAGGTGAAGGGCTTCCTCTAAAATGAACATAATAATGGCAAGTGACTGCGTTTGCTGAGCACTAGGAACCATTACCATCACATCCAAACAGCTTGCTGCTTTGCCTACTGTCTGAAAAAGATGAGGTATTCTAGTTCTTATTAAAAAAGCAAAGCAGAACAGAAAAAGCCCAGTACAGCACAACTCTACTGCAAATGGAAAGGCCTGTGGATTAAATCATGTCTCCTAAAACAGTCTCATAGGGTTAGTCCATTCTATATCTTAAAGTGATGTGATACCTAACATTAATCCTACATAATTTTGGGTATATGGGATACTATTCACTGGACAATAGATCTTGAACTTATTGCTTTGTTCTGAAAGTATGAGCCCTAGGAGGCCTGATGATGTAGTGCTTGTACATTGGACTGCAATATGCCCCAGAAGCTCTGCAGGAGAGAGACTGGGCTTTCTACTCCCATAAACAGGTAGTCTCGGAAACCCACAGGGGGTTGCTATGAGTCAATATTGACTCAATGGCAGTGAGGTATTCATTTTTGGTTTTGTTCTGATTTATTATGAGCCCTGGTGGCACAATGGGTTACTCATTTGACCACTAACAACAAGGTCAGCAGTTCATAACCTTGGGGGGAAAAGGAGCCTTTCTACTCCAGTAAAGTGTTATAATCTCAGACAGCCACAGTGGTGGTTTTGTCCTATCCTGTAAGGTCGCTATGAGTCAGAATTGACTCAATGTCAGTGAGACTGTTGTTGCTGTTTGGACTATGTGCCCAGCCTTGTGATATATATACTGGAAATAAAATTGAGTAAAACAGACATGTTTTGGTAAATATTAATAAAATAATATGAATAATAAGACTGACAGCTAACATTTAGTTGAGGAATGCTTACTGTGTGTCAGACACTATTCCAAGAGCTTTAGAACTATTTACTCATTTAACCTTCTGAATGACGCTATGGCATAGTCTTCATAAATACTTCATTGGGATAACTACTGATCTCCCCTTTCACAGAGGATACTAAGGTCATGCAGGTAGTCCCCAATTTGCGATGCATTCAAGTAACAACAGGCTACATTTTTGACTGTCTTCTGTTTTTGTTTTTCCCTCAACTTATCTTTAGTAATAGGTACTACATACAATGTTGCAGTAGGCAATTTGATGATATTATTATTCCCAATGCCACCCCTAAAGACAAATAAAGGTAATATTTATAACCATACTGATAATAAAAGGCAGTAATAATGAAAAGGAAAAAGAAAAAAAGACTTTGACTTCCATAAGAACTTGGTACATTCTGTTATACTCACCTTCCCGACACAATCATTGAAGACAAATGAGTGCATAAGCAAATGTGGTGAAGAAAGCTGATGGTGCCAGGCTATAAAAAGATATAGCACCTGGGGTCTTAAAGGCTTGAAGATAAACAATCCTTTTAGACCCTAGATGCCTTCTCTAGCTGAAAAGCAACAAAGCCCACATGGAAAAAGCACACCAGTCTGTGTGATCACCAGGTGTCGATGGGATCAGGCTGCAGGCATATAAGACCCAGAACAAAACCATACCCAAGGTGAATTGGGGTGGGGGGAGGCATGGAGAGGAGACCCAATGCCCATCTGTAGACAATTGGACATCCCCTCACAGAGGGGTCACAGGGAAGAGATGAGCCAGTCAGGGTGCAGTATAGCACTGATGAAACACACAACTTTCCTCTAGTTCTTTGGTGCTTCCTTCACCCCAATATTATGACCTCAATTCTACCTTAAAAATTGAATTAGATCAGAGCATGCACACTGCTACAGATAAGAGGCTGCAACACAGGGAATCCAGGATAGATAAACCCCTCAGGGCCAACGATGAGAGTAGAGATACCAAACGGATTAGGAGAGGGTGGGGGGAGAAAGGGAGGATCGGTCACAAATATCAACTTAGAACCCCTCCCAGTGGGACAAATGGGTGAGGGGTGACAGATAACTATGTAAAATGGAAATAATAATCTATAACTTATCAAAGATTTATGGGGGACGGTGGGCGGGGAAGGGATGGGGAAGAAATGGGGGCTGATTTGGGGGGCTCAAGTGGGAAGAGAATGGTTTGAAAATTATGATGGTGGCATATGAGCAAATGTGCTTGTCACACTGGATGAATATATGGATTGTGATGAGAGATGTAAGAGCCCCAAACAAAAGTATTTTACAAAAGAAGAACTTGGTACAAAGTCATTGGATGAAAATTCTATCATAAATTGGATATTGTACTCATCACATAATCTGGTGTCAATTTGAGACTTGAGAGGATTAAGAGTGAAGGGGTGGAATCTAGTCTGTCAGTTGGATCATAGCCAATGAGGCCTTTGTGTGGGCCTGGTCTTCTCCTGAGGATTCTGGGAACCTCTGCATCCCCTCCCTGGAAGCAGGAGACACACTCTTTCTGCTCACTCTCTTGGAGACACTCTACTGACAAGACACATGGCACTATGCTGATAGACCCTGTGCCCTGGGAAATGGAGGAGCTACACTGAGACCCCTGCCAGTGCTGAGTCTTCTACTACCACTGGATCCATAAGACTTTGAACCCACTGGACTGTGATCATCGGGCATCCAGCGTCATTGCTTGTGTTTTGTGAGTTTGAAGAGGACTTTATATGGACTAATATCGGACTTATGGACTTGATCTGGACTGGGCTAGGATGTTTTATTGATATTCAACTGCTCTTATATATAAAGCTCTTTCTGAAACACATTTTTGTGTCCATGAATTTGTTTCTCTAGTCTACCTAGACTAACACAGGTACTGTGGGTTTCAAAATCAGACTCTAGAGGCTGGACTTAATCATGGCTATTTTACTTCCTGGTAAAGCTTGATCATCAAATGAGAAGCAGAAAAATCCTAATCCTAATTGTGGTAGTTGTTAGATGCTGTCAAGTCGGTTCCAATTAATCCTGAGGCATCCTCACAATTGTTCTGGTTGATCCCATGGCCGCAGCCGTCGGGTCAGTCCGTGTTGTCAAAGGCCTTCTTCTGCTCTGCTGCTCTTCCGCTTTACCCAGCACGATGCCCATGTGCAGGGGCTGGTCTCTCTTGACAAGAGGTGCAGAGTGTGTGAGACAAAGCCTTGCCCTTTTCGCTTCTAAGAAGCATTCCGGCTATGCTTTTTCCAAGACAAATTTGTTTGTTCTCCTGGAAGTCCATGGTACTTTGAATAGTCTCCGACAGCACGACAATTCAAATGCCTCCATGCACCTCAGTCTTCCTTATTCAATGTCCACTTCACATGCACACGAGGCAATCAAAAACTACCATGGTGTGGATCAGGGGGACCTTAATCCTCACAGTGAAATCCTTACTCTTTAGCACTTTAAGGAGGTCTCGTGCAGGACATCATTTCATTCTTAATTCTGCTTTCATAAACTGATTCATAGATTCTGGCAAAATGAGATCCTTGACGACTTCAATCTTTTTCCTTTCATAAGGACTTTGTCTGTTGGTCCAGTTGTGAGGAGTGTTGTTTCCTTTACTTTGAGTTGCAGTCCATATTGAAGGTTGCAGTCCTTGATTTTATTGACAAGTGCCTCCTCTATATAAATAGAGGAACCATAAAAACAAGAGTTTTTATGAGAAAGGGTTCAGAGTCGGGTCAGTAGTTTGTGTCAGCTGCATAATTAATAACTGCGATAAATTCTATGTACTTAGGGTGAGGAGTGTGAAAAGAGGCTGTTCCAGTGTGACATAGTCTGGCTAATTGGGGAAGGTTTGTAAAAACGGCATGGAGGAAGCGTCACAAGGCAACAGGAGAATCAGTATCAGCTTCCATGGCCCAAGGTTGCTATGAGGTTGGGGTCCGACAAATCTCCTTTCTCTAACCTTTCCACCAATTCAGACACCAGCTCTCCCTCCCAAGGCATGCTCTACTTCTCTGCCGGGTTTCATAATTTGTCGCAATGGTGACACAGGCCTGACTTACAGCTATAGGGTTTCTTAGGAAAGTAATAAGTGACATTTCAGAAGCGACTTAGGAAATTGATCTTTAATTAGGAAAGCCTCTTTTCAGTTATGCCAACCCCTTTCTGGTCCACAGTGCCTCTCGGCTCAGACTCTGACCTGCTTAGGTAAATGTTCCCTAGTGCCTGGAGTACCCTACTCTTTCGGTAGCCCAAAGGCGCTCCGCTCTCTCCTCTGCAGGTTGCACGGGCACTGGAACAGGCCTGGAGCCCGCTGCGCCATCCTCTCTGGGTCTCATGGTTCAGCAGGAGCCATTTCTCTGCATCTGCTTCTTCCCACCTTGAGCTGTCTTTGGCATTACAACTCATGGGTCTAGTGAGTTCTCAGCACAAGGTCTCTGTAATCAAGGGATGTATACACGCCCCTCCCCTCTCTTCTTGGTGGTGGTAATGAGGTTCCCATCCCATGCTACCCCTTGCTCTGGGGCGATATTGATGAACCCCCTTCCTATGGTTCTATATGCTTTTTTTGGTTGTTGTTGTTGTTTTGGCCTGGATCCATCCCCAGAGAGGTTCCAGGCACCTCATTTGTATTCTTAGCTGCCTATCCAACCCCGTTAGTGGGCCAGAGGACCTTACTCACCTAGTCCCACCCAATTATTTGGTGGAAGTTGTAGGGCCAAAGGAAGAAAGGTCATTGAAAGAGATGCATCACTCCACAGGTGAGAGCTGAAATCAACAGGATTTGATGCCACTGTTGTTCACTCTTTCTAGTCCTCTGGAGCCCTGCTGGCCTCATCGCGGTTATGCACTGGCTGCTAATGTAGAGCACGGCAGTTTGACCTCAGCAGCCACTCTGGGAGAACGCTGGGTAATCTGTGTTCACAAAAAAGACAGTCCCTGAAACCCGATGGGAAGCTCTACTCTGCCCTATAGAGTGACTATGAGTTAGAAACAACTGAATTTGTACTCAACAGCAAGGAGTTTGATTTTGTTGTTATTGCTATTAGCTCTGCTCTGTCCTGGTATCACTATTCTTTTCAAAGGAATGCAGAAGATCCTCATTGACATATTGGTAGCTGATACATCCTTCTTTTCTACTTCCTCTGATATAATCAATCTCTGTTGTTTCTCAACATAATGCAAAGCCAGAACAGTGGGGTGTGCAGCAGATGTGCTTAAGCCACGCCCCTGAGCGGCCAGGCTTTGTTTATATGATGAATGGGATCTTCTGTCACCTTCAATAGAAAGATGGCCTGGGAAGTGAACTATATTAAACCCAATTCTTTTTGTGATTCATTCTGGGAGCTTTTAGATAAAGCCATAGTTTGGAGAGGGATTGGGGGTGTTTAAGCACAGTATCATCAAATTATGTCATGGGACCACTGGAATGATTGCTATTTCTGCACAAAACTTATGCCACATTATAGATTCTACCATTTCAGGGAAATGGTGCCTCTCCTTTGAATGCTGCTCATTAGGAACCACCTCCTGACTGCCCGGGTGGCAGAGCACAGGAATGGGCTTCCAGGGAAGGAGAAGGGATCATGAGCTTTTTCTAAGCAACAGCTCACGGAATTCCCTGGAGTTTCCACTTGTTCCTTGAACACAGACTCCATTCTTCATCCTAGTACTTATCTAAACACGTAGAGCACCACACACAAGGGAGACCAAGAGAAAGAACGAGAATGAATGTGGTGGCAAATGGCCAAGTGTTTACAGTCTTTCAAGTCCAAGTAGATGGATCTTTTTACCCCCCCATTTGCAAATGAAACTCACAGATTTCAGAAAGAAATCAAAGAGTTCTAATGAGGTGGTGTGACAAAATCAGCAAATGAGAAGCAAGAAATATCCTGGCAGCAATTAGTCAGCAGCCACTGAAATTTGCAAAAGATGCCTGTATCTCCCAGGAGAGTAAACAATCGTGATGGTGAAATGTCAACTGTGGAAATAGCAGGATAAAAATGCAGTGCAGACTTTCCCAAAAGTGTATTTTGTCTTATGGAGTGTCGCATTATGCGCAATAGTTCAGAAGTAGCCTCAGGGTTGTAGCTACATCAGCAGAAATTTCTTAACTTCTCTGTCCACGCTAATCATTAATGAACCAAACTGAGCTAGCTTAATTTATTATCCCCAATAATTGTGTATGTCTAATTAGTTAAACAGTGGAATTCAAACCCATCTTCTACAAAGACCCAATCGACGGTTCCCTTTTATGGCTAGTTTCTTGTATGATCTGGTGTAGCTTTGAAAAAGCCCTCCTGTTGGCTTTCCTTCCTTCTTTATGGCTTCTAGGGGATCAGACTGGTCTACGGGCATTCCACCCTGGACACGCCTGCTCTCACCTCAAGTACCCCAGACTGGCAGCCTCTCAGACATAAGAAATGGCTATCAATGGACGTCACATTTAGAACATGGATCAGAATGATCAATGTGCTTGACTGTCGAGTTCTTGCCAACCCCTTTTTTGTTCTGCTGTAGCTTTTCCCACTGGGTTGACACTGCATATGTTCCTGCGGTGGTAAGACAATGGGAAGGCATGTGTTTTCACCCTGAACTTTGACTGGCAAACTATCTCTGGCTTTGGAGTTAGTAGATAGTGAACTCTGATTGCCCGCTTAGGATCCTGGGTGGGGATCTTGGGATCTTGGGGTGGGGCTGGGGGGAGATTTGTGTTAGACTCTTCTTCATGCTGAATGTTTCTGCTGGGGAAGAGAGTGGGAGGGAACATTCCGTCAGAAATGCTCCCTGTTCTTTGGCAAGGCTTTCCTCTGAATATACACAAGCTGCACCCTGAAGTTTACCAGGAAAGGAAAAGGGACTCCTTGGTGTAAAAGGTTGTGGGGTGCTCTGAACTGAATTATGCCCCCAAGGATATGCTGACGTCCTGATTCCTGGTACCTTTGAGCATGTCCTTGTTTGGAAACAGCGTCTCTGATGATGTCATAATTCAAATGAACATGAGGTTATACTGGAGTAGAGTGAGTCTTAATCCAATATGAGTATGTCTTAGAAAAGAAAAGCGATCCCCTGGCTATGGGCAAAGAGACACCTGATTGGTGGTGGTGCTCTTATATCAGTCAGGGGCAGAGCAGACTGGCAGCCCTTTGTTCATCCTAGCTTGATGCCTAGATCGTGGCCAGAGCTGTTTCATGCCTAGGGCACATTAAAAAAAAAAAAGAAAAAGAAAAGAAAAGCGACAGAAGGAAGATGATCGTGTGAAGATGGGGCAGCGATGTACTTGCAACGCCCAGGGCGACTAGAAACTGGGAGAGGCAAGAAAGAGCTCTGCCCTAATGTCTTTGGAGAAAGCTCGGCGCTGCTGACCCTCTAACAAGACTGAGTGCCTTCAGGGTGGCATGGCCACAGACCCTGCCACTCTGAATTCAAAATTTTAGCCTCCACAACTATAAAACAATGCATTTCTGTCAGTTAAACCACCCACTCTGGTCCTTTGCTATACCATCCCAGGAAACTAACAGGGGTGTGTGGAGGAGGAGGTCCATGGGGATGTACAATAGACAAAGGAAGATGGTGACTAGTATAACCCAGACGAGGAGTCCAAAATGAATTGGCTAATAAAATACTTGTCATTCAAAGGCTCCTGAGACATGTCAGTGACTGATTGCTAAAAGTGGTCAATTGACCATTAAGTGAATTATGAGATCCACATTTACGACTTGAGTAACAATTTGGACTTTTGGATTTTCAAGGATTTAACGATATTCACTATGAACCATGCATTGTCCAGTGGGAGTGAGACTGGCCTCAGGTGCTCTGGAAAGGTCCTTTCCAATCAGAAGACGCAAATTTTATGATGGCTTTATCCAAACCCAAAACTAGCTATCATCAAATCAATTCTGGATAGGTTTTTAGATAAAGCCCAAACTCATTGTCTTTGTGTCAATTCAGACTCCTGGCCACCCTACAGGATGGAGCAGAAATGCCTCTGGGTTTCCTGGGCTGTAGCTCCTTAAGGGAGTAGAAAGCCCCATTCTTCTCCTTTGGGGGAACAGTGGGTTTCAAAATGTTAACCTTGCAGTTAGCAGCTCAACACATAACCAGTCTGCCACCAAGGGGCCTTGGGTTTATAGACAGAGCCTATTAACGTATATTTTGCTCTATTGGCAGTGGGGAGAGGTGTGCTGTACTATTGTTACAGCACAGACCAAAGGGAAAGCTCTATAAGGAAGGAGTGGCGGGCTCTATCGCATGCTCCCCAGGAGCCCAGGCCATGCCTTCATGGTGTCTACTTATATCATTGATGCTGTTCTCAGTTGTCCTTGGCTGGTTCATGGTGACCCCATAGGTGCGGAGCAGAGCTGGGCCTTATAGGATTTTCATGCTGTGACCTTTCTGAAGCAGATTGCTGGGCCAGTCCTTCAAAGTACCTCTTGGTTGGCTTGAATCACCAACCTTTCGGCTGAAAGTGGAGCATTTACTGTGTACACCACCTCAGAACTCCTCTGTTTGGAGTGGCCAGTCGATAACAGCACAGAGATCTGGAGTTAAATTTATCATCTGTGCTCAAGCGTCAATCTTCAGAACTAATGAGGTGGCAGTTTGTCTCCTACATGTCTGTGGCCCTCTCAGCATCTTTATAACTAGATGAGTGAGCAGCACGTTCTAAAATGGTCAGATCTAGATCGGCTATTGTCTCTGAGACATGTCTTAAAAGCCTTCGAAGCAACTCTGCAGACGCTCGCATACAAGTTGGCAGTAAATCCCCAATAGATGACTTTACCCTAGGACAGAGTCTATGAATCCCATATAAGAGTAGAATGCTCCTGTTTAAAATTTTAACTGTTGTAAATGTTTCCAAAAGCCTCTGGACAGAATTGGAGGGGTGATAACTCTCAGGCAGGTTCAAATGCTCCCAGCACCCTTGGCAATGGACTCACTCGGCAGCGTGCTCACAGTTTCCCAGCCGGAACTGAGGGCTGCAAGGGCTTCGGTTTTTGTTTCATTTTTCCTCTTTGGAAATTGATTTTTACTGGGAAGATGGTTTGCTTAACATTTCCTCAGCCTAAACACGAATAAGGGGACTGAACGGTAAATATGTTAATATGTATTCAAGGGCAAATGGGGCTCAGAAAGGTCAAATCACCTGCTCTGTAAAGAAAACGAGTCATTATTCACCCATTTTAGCGGCTTCAGATGATACTAAACAATGCCTTCAGATGCCAAGGGGTCATCTAAAAGCAGCGTTTGAGATGTACCATGTTTTGAACGTGCTTTCTGCATCTGGGATCTTTGGAAGACCAGCCCTCGTTTTGCTGAGGACACACAGACCCAGGTCAGGACGTTTGGGTTTTGAAGTTGATGCCACGGCAGTTCACATATTTGCTATCTAAGCTCCCAGAACAAGATTTTCTGGATCTCCAGGGATCCAAGACAAACAGGACTGGACTTGGAATTAGAAAACTTCATTTTAATATTTGCTTGGCCAAAGACGTTACTGGAGGCTTGGTTTTTCTCATTTGTCATTCTTGAGGCTATAGGTTGTGACGTGTGTGTGAGGGTATACGATGAAGGTTACTTTATAAGTTGGAAAACCCTCATCAAATAATGGGAGTGACTGTTTTTGTTGAACAGATTTAAACAGAAGAAGAACAAGAAGCTGGTGCCCTGGCACAAGACACCAAGGAAATGAGACACTTTGCCCTGACGATGCTGACTTCATTGCTCTTGCAGTTGTGAGTGGATTCGAGAACAGGGGTGGTGTTGACACGATGTGTGCATGGTTTGGTCTAGGAACTCACTGCTATCAATCGAGTCAATGCCAACTCACAGCAAACCTATGGGACAGGGTAGAAAGACCTCCAGTGTGTTTCTGAGATGGTAACTCTTTATGGGAGTAGAAAGCCTGTTCTTTCTCCTTTGGAGTGGCTAGTGGATTCACACTGCTGACTTTGTGACTCACCACCCAATGCCTGACCTCTATGCCACCAGGGAACTTTTGTGGTCAGAAGGCTTTTCTAAAAGGTTTGTGTGGGAATCCCACACTTCAAACTTATTCTACACATAATCTGATGGTTTTCTTCTTCTAAATTGTCTTCCATAGAAATCTTTTATCTTAGAAATTCTGTGAGCATCTCAGCGGGGAAGGGGTGGCGTAGGGAGCAAATACAACGGGATTAAATGGAAATAGTAGCAGCCTCAGTGCAATTTTTAAAAACAGAAAGGTATTTTTATAGAAATGATAATTAGGAATCCTGGCAGAGTTGGGATGAATGAGTAGAAAATAAGGAGCTAAGGTAATTACAGCTGTGTTTCAACTATCGAGAAACCGTGAGTGACAGGTAGTAGCTGGTTTATAATTCAGCAAAATTCTCTATATAAGAGAATTACACTACTTTTATTCTTAGTCCCAAGCATAAATACAAATTAAGACAAAAAATACCATTTATTATTATATGGAGCATGCCAAAATATGTGCAAACTTTGATAGTCTTTTGAATCATCAACAGGTACACTGAGTTTAGCAAATGATTGCTATCCTAAGCCTATGTTCAGGAGCCCTGGTGGCTTAGTGGTTACCCGTTGGGCTGCAGTCTGCACGGTCTGCATTTTGAAACCAGCAACCGCTCCGCAGGAGAAAGGCAGGGATTTCTACAGCTGTAAATAGTTATCGTCTCAGAAACTCACAGGGGCAGTTCTAGCCTGTCCTATAGGGTCACTAAGAGTCTGTATCAACTGAATAGCAGGTTTAAAAAAAAATTTAATCATTTTTTTAAGTTTACCTTTGAGAGCAACTAGTTTAGTGACCTCAACTAGTTTAGTGACCTCAACTAGTTTAGTTTAGTGACCTCAACTAGTTTAGTTTAGTGACCTCAACTAGTTTAGTGAACTGCAGCAGGAGGATGCTTTCTACTTGCCATCCTGCCTACAGTTTCACATTGTGACTCGAGGGTTAGACGTGTTTATGGGAAACATGTACAATCAGCTTACCCAAACCACTTTGCTAATGGAGAGGATACTGGGGAGCTGGTGATGAGGAACCCAAGGGAGGAACTTTACCCAACAATTATAATGACATTACATGGCATGAAGTCAATTGGCAACCAGACATTGCTCCGGGCAATCCAAAAGACAAAGTAGATGGCCGGAGCAAATCATTCATATTAATGTATTTCTTCTAAAGCTCCAATTGTCTGTTGTGACGATCTATTTAGTTTGTCTGGATTGGAAAACTGCCCAGTCTCCACAGCTCTCAGCAGTTGTGTACACAGGCCTCACATACTAAGTTCAATGTTGTGAAATAATAGCTTCATTGAGAATAAAACAAAATCAAACAGTGTTGAGCAAAGAGACATCAATCACTCACAACAGCCACTTGGAGTAAGAGGAAACCATAATGCGGACGCAATCCACTGTGGGAGACGGAGATGGCCAGAGGATTTAGAGTTTCACAAACCAGAGCCCAAGGCCTTTGACTCATGTTGTGAGCGGCGTGTTTGCCATCAAATCCCTGGCAGCGCACAGTGGTTCTATAGCACAGAGTACAATGGCCGCCCAGGCTTCCCAAAGCTGTGATATTTACAGGAGCAGGTTTCCAGGCCTATTCTTCTGGGAGTCACTGCGTGGGTTCGAACTGTCAAACTTTCAGTTAGCAACCGAGCTCTTGATCATTGCATGACTAGGGCCTCCTTCTGTCTGAGTTTGGAAAGTTTTGTTTGTTTGTTTTTAAATCTCCCTAGCCCTTAATTAAAAGAGGGTTGGTGGCATAGTAATTTATGCACTGGGCTACCAACTGCAAGGTCAGCTCTTTAAACCCATGAGGCATTCTGAGGGAAGAAGAGGAGGCTTTCTCCTCCCATAAGGATTTACAGCCTCCATCTAGCTGAGAAGCAACAAAGCCCACATGGAAGAAGCACATCAACCTGTCTGAGCACAAGGTGTAGAAGGGACCAGTTATCAGACATCAAAGAACAAAAAATCATATCAGTGGGGGCCCACTTTCCTGATACGATCACTGAAGACGAATGTGTGCATAAATAAATGTGGTGAAGAAAGCTGATGGTGCCCGGCTATCAAAAGCTATACGTCTGGGGTCTTAAAGGCTTGAAGATAAACAAGCGGCCATCTAGCTCAGAAACAACAAAACCCACGTGGAAGAAGCACACCAGCCTGTGTGACCACGAGCTGTCGAAGGGATCAGGTATCAAGCATCAAAGAACAAAAAATCCTATCATTGAACATGTGGGTGAGTGCAGAGCTGAGACTCAAAGCCCATCGGTAGCCAACTGGACACCCCCTTACTGGAGGGTTGTGGGGAGGAGATGAGCCAGTCAGGGTGCAGGGTAGCAACGATGAAACATATAACTTCCCTCTAGTTCTTAAATGCTTCCCCCCCCCGCCACTATCATGATCCCAATTCCACCTTACAAATATGGCTAGACCAGAGGATGTACACTGGTACAGATAGGAATTGGAAACCCAGGGAATCCAGGACAGATGACCCCTTAAGGACCAGTGGTGAGAGTGGTGATGCCTGGACGGTGGAGAGGGAATGTGGGGTGGAAAGAGGGAATCCATTATAAGAATCTATGTATGGCCTCCTCCCTGGGGGATGGACAGCAGAGAAGAGGGCAGGGATGAGATGTTGGACAGTGTAAGATATGACAAAATAATAATAATTCATGAATTATGAAGGGTTCATGAGGGAGGGGAGAGTAGGGAGAGAGGGGGAAAAAAGAGGAGCCGATATTAAGGGCTCAAGTAGAAGGCAAATGTTTTGAGAATGATGATAGCAACAAATGTACATATGTGCTTGACACATTGGATGTATGCATGGTTTGTGGTAAGAATTGTATGAGTCCCCAATAAAATGATTTTAAAAATAAATAAAAATAAAATTTATAGCCTCAAAAAACCCTGGGGAGTTCTCCATGCCCTGACAGGCTGCTATGAGTTGGAATCAAGTCAATGTCAGTGATTGTTATTGTGGTTTGTTTATCCCTTAATCTAAGGAGCCTTGGTGGTGTGGTGATTAAGCATTCAGTTGCAAATCAAAAGGTGCATGGTTTGAGCCCAGGAGGCACTCCATGGGAGGTCAGGTAATCTTTGTAGCCTGCAATACCTGGAAAGCTTTAGTAAGAATCAAATACAGTAATGCACACCTTGCACATAGTGATGTCTCAATGAGTGGTAGACCTTTTGCGAGATTCACGGTTGGCAGATTTCAAGGCTCAGCTATAAATCCACCTTTCTATCCTGTGCTTTGGGATGCTGCAGCTAGTACTTGACAAACCACGCTTCTGTTTCTGAGCAGAATCCCTGGCAGGTCCTATGTCGAAGCATCACTAGAGGGAGGTTGCTAGCCTGGAGAAGGGGGCTCCTTCTCCCGCGTGCTCTGGTCAGTGCCTGGGGTGTTCTGGTCAGTGCCTGGGGTGTTCTGGTCAGTGCCTGGGGTGCTCTGGTCACTGCCTGGGGTGCTCTGGTCACTGCCTGGGGTGCTCTGGTCACTGCTTGGGGTTCTGTCTGCTGGTGACTCCTGCATGCTATACCTCACAAGGCAGCGTCCCTTTCCAAGCAGCGGTGGGTCCTACCTAGAGCAGTAGCTGGATCCAGGGTGAAGCTTCCTGCACACTGGCATGACTACCTGCACAGCCACCTGGCAGTCAGCAGCGTCCACTAGGAAGCAATGACCCTCCCTAGAAGCAAGCACATCATCCATCAGCTGAACGGCAGCTCCTTTCCCGGAGGTCTGCATCTCAGCTCTCAGAGCGGCTTCTCGAGAGCTTTGAAGTTTCACCATTTCCTATTCCAGTGGTGGTAACTGCTCCCAGAATTCGTTATGTTCATTCTCCCCTAGAATACTCATTATCCATTCAGTTTCCTAGCCTAATTTACACGTTCATACCTAGTTGGCAATTCTTTATATTAAACTCTCTCTCTTCAGATAGCTGGGGTGCTTTATTTTACCCAGGGCAGCTTAGGAAACAATCTTAGTTTGTGACTCAACTTCCCCAGTGATTTTCATCCACAGGAGATCCACAGGAGAGCAACTTTCTCCCTGGACCTCCCTGGTTCCAGAGTGTCATGCTTCAGATAGGCTTGCAGGCTTTCCGTCCTGTGGTTTTCCCTAAGTCACAGCACTAGGTGGGAGAGGTGAAGTCGTGCAGGCAGTCCATAAGAAATGGCACCGAGGCACGGGGAGAAAGGAAATGAGTGACTGCAAGTTCAAACCCAACCTACAGTGATGGATCCCTTTTCAAGGACTTACCCAGGGAATTCCAATAAAATGCAAGGTCTGATCTGATGCAGCGCCCCTCAACTTTCCTCTAAAATATCAAATAAGATGCACAATAGGAAAGCTCATACTCTACAATTTTCTATTGACAATCAGTGTGCCACTAGAATGAAAGGGTATTGTATGGACTACAATATTGGTGGAATTATTATAAAAACTGGTGGGGGCATTTGGAGATAACAATAGTTGTCTCGAACATTTAGTATGTGCGAGGTTATTCCTTAACACTGTTTAGAAATGACTCCCTTTATTATCTTTATAACTTAATTAGATAGGCCCTATCGTCTCTGTCTTATAGACGAGGAAACAAAGGAATAGAGAGGTAAAGTGACTTACGTTGCATTGAGCATTACGGAACAGAGCCCTGGTGGTGTAGTCGTTACTTATGTGCTGGGCTGCTGAGCACAAAGTAGGCAGTCTGAAACCACCAGCCACTCCATGGGACAGAGATGAGACCTTCCGCTCCTATAAAGGTTTAAAGCATGGGAATCCACACGGAGAGTTCGACTCCATCCATAGGGTTACTGTGAGTCAGAATTGATTTGACGGCAGTAAGTACATACAAGTATAGTGAGTGGCCGTATTGGGATTCAAAGCCAGATACTCTGGGTCCTCTGACTCTTAGCTCCAGCAATATATGTAATAGGGTATTACGTTTAAATTCTGTCTCTTTGATCATTTAGTTCAACTGGACGAGTCACTATGGCTTCTCATGGAGCACACCGAATCAGCCATAATGGCATTTTAATCATTTCCACACCTCTGCTTAGTAATTTTTATTCTCGAGTCCTGATAGAAACTTCATCTTTTCAAGAGGAATGTGTATGGGAGAAATGCAGTCGCCTTAAGAAAGCCACCACAGCAGGTGGCAGAATCAACCACCACCCCAGTAGACAAACCAACCGGCAGCTTTTTGTTGTTGCTGTTTTCTGTGTACTCCTTTGGTTCAGGTCAAAGGTTCTCAGATAAGAGGGTACATCAGAATCATTTGGGACATCCTGAATACACACAAGCCTATGTCTTGTAAGAATTTGAGTCAAGACATGGAGGATCTGTCTTGATGGTGCATTGGCACAGGACCACTGGTTCTGAATATTACAAAGCATTGGGGGGGGGGGAAAGTAAATTCTAGTTCAGGACAGCAGAGGCAGGTCACGTGATCAGTGACTGCTAAAGACTATGAGTTGAGGTAGGTCATGTGTACAACCACTACTACCCAGCTGTATTCATTAGCAGGGGGCTCACTCAGCGTATAAATCAGGGAAATGAACAAAGAATCTGAGCATCCTGTTGGCTGCCAAACAGACACTACAGATGAATGTCTATTGTTTCAGAATAAAAACCTGATAAAATACGACAACAAAGTGACATGAGCCCTATATAAATGCTGCACAATAAGGTAGAGGAAAAAGGGGGTGTGTTCTACAAGTATTTATCTAAGAAGCTCAAACAAAAAATTGAAATATATGCAAGATGACACGATTTTGAAATGAAAATGAATAGTGTTAGATGGGCAAAAACTAGGAAAAAACCAAGTTTCAAATATGTGTGAGAAAGAGAAACGATATAATGCACATTACTAAACACTGAATTGATGATCTGGAAGACAGTAATAAAAAGAGGAAACCATCCAGGATATAGCAGAAAAGGACCAAGAATTACAAACACCAAAGGAAAGGAAACATTGGATCTACTTCTTAGTGCTGTTTTATTCCTATTATCCAGTGTAATTATTAGCAATGAGTGAGAATCCTCTCATTAGTTTGATATCAATGTTTTGATCACCTAGGTAGAGGGACGGAGGATAAAGCATCAATCTCAGTATTACAGAATACCTTCAAAAGAAATCAGAACAAGGATAGAAGCAACTATCAGAAGACAGAACTGAAGGGAAAAAAATCATGAGCTTATAAAAACACAATAACGATAACACCTCAACTTGATGGACTCTCCTCATTCTTAGTAAAATCAATAAAAATGAACTCTATCTAGACATATTTGGCAATAAAGCAAGGACAAACAACTGAATATCCAGGCAAATATAAAAGGGGAAAAAGATGAGTTTAAAAGGAATAACAATAAATATCACTGACTTTTCTTTTCTGCTATGTTAAATGTCCCCAAAGAGTCAAGTGATATCTGAGTTCGTCTGGGAAACCATTTTATACCTTGTTAATGTGCCTTTTTTATTTGTAAGAAAAAAATATGCTGGGATCTATAAGGATGTATACTTATTCATTCATATGCCTCATTTTAAAAGTATCATTGAAAATGCTCCAATTAATTAGTATTTATTTTTCCCTTTCCGAAATCTGGACTAAGGGAAAAATACATCAAGTGCACAGATATATTATATCTTTACACTGGAACATTTTGTGTAAAAACATTGTTTAAAAACTTACGTGGCAACTTTGTGGCGTACCTAAGGGAGTAGGCTCATGTGCAGCTAATACAAAAATGGTGCCAGTGAGTTTCCCAGATCATGGGAAAAGAACACCATGCTAAGTAAAAGTGAAAGTTTTATGACAAATCTTTTTTTTCCTTTTCTGTTATTCTTTCCTGAATCCTGGGACGTTTTTCTTTCTTTTCAAAGAGAAAATTATGTGCTGCAAAATATTAGGAATAGTACAGACAGAAACAAACAAAACCAACAAACCGGAACGTGAACGTACATTTCAACTTGAATGCGTCTGATGTGACAAACCACGGGTACATACATGTCAGAAGCAGCAGCTAATCCACTTGCTACTACCTATCCGACTAACGCAAGCCCGCCGGCACGCTCTCCTTGCTGTTGAGTTGATCTGCCGCACGAGGGCGCCCTAGGGATCCTAGGGCCAAGGGCACTGGTAACCTTCCTGTTAGCGGCTCAACCGCCATGGGTTTCTCCAGGGAAGAAAGAGGAGGCTGCCCTGCTTCCTCAGCGACCCACAGTCTAAAGACCATCTGGAAGTGGCTACGACCTGAGTTACAGTCTCAGAGAACACAGTCGACACGAGGCAATATGAACTCAGCGAGTTTGGGTTTTGAAGGGTTGTGATGCTCTCGGTGACAGCCGGCCGGGTAATCTGTATGGAAGCAGACTGTCAGGGGCTTTCGCCATGGCGTCCCCGGTGGGTTGGCACTACCAGCATTTAGCTCAGTGGTTGGGGGCAAACAGTCTGAGGCACACGGAGACCTTGGACAGTGTGTGTAGGTCTTGTGTCTACTTTCTGGATGAAGTCTCTAGGACTCATTCCTGGGCCAATTTACAGGGATTAGACTGTATGCTTTTTACATGCATTATCTGAGTGCCTTTTAATCTCTTTGTTCTTGCTTTCAAATGAGGCTGGCCACCTCATTTGTACCTATCCTCCGTATATGTGCTTATTCCAGGACTTCCAGCAGACCGTAAACCTGCCATACGTGTCCTGGTTATAAGTCTACAGCACCTTCCATCGTTTGCCAGGCACTAAGGCGTTTCTGGTGACTGTTTGCCAGTTTAAAGGGCCAGGGCATGGAATAGGTCACAAGTGTCAAATGGATGGCCCTCCAGCCATAGCAGGCCTACAGATTGTTTGTTGAAAATTGAGTTTGTTATCAATATTTGGGGAGATTTGTACATTAATAATGAAACAAACTCGGTTTGGCTGCTTTTAAAACCTCGGGGCATCTGGCGGTGTCTACAAGAGTACCAGCTGGTTGCAGCACCGTGGTGGCCGCTGCCTGCTTGAGAAAGGCCAGACCTCCTCCATTATCTTCAAATCTCACTACTCCCTCGTGTAGTATATAGGACTGGTTCTCACATCTCAGTCATCTTTTTGGCCCCGGTTGGTATCTCTGGCGATTGTTCCTCATACTGAACTGTCAACTTATGGATCACTTTGGGAGTTCCTTTTTAAAAAACTGGTTATAGGGATATATCAGCTAATTTGGTAGAACTTGGTGAGGCTGGAGATTCGCACTTAAAACGGACATAATGCAATGTTGCTTCAGGTGGTTCCTAGTCATGTTTTGAAAAATCACATCAGGTGAGGTGGTCTCAGAAAATGATATTCAGAAGCACCTGTGGACCAACCACCTGGAGTTTTCTGTCTTTTTTAAGATTGACACCGGTGCCCCAATCCCATGGATTCTGATTAAAGAAACCTAAAGAATCTCTATTTGGAAAAGCTATCTGTGGGTCACCAACAGAAAGAGGCCACCCCCCTAGGGCTGAAAGACTAAGGAATTACACCGTGACTGACGTGAAGTGAGGCCAATATGAAGCCAGAAATAGAACTGGCTAATCTCAGCCAGATCTGAACTCCTGTCTGACTTCTGATACCTTGTTTGATGTGAGATGACAAGATAAAGTGCTTTTCTCCTTTTCACTGATGATTATTTCCAGTAACTTTACTTTTCATCCATGTTGACTTTCTCTAATTTTAAATGTCAAGGATCTTTGACTACAGGATAGAGTGAAATTGACCGAGAGAGAGAGCGAGAAAGAGAGTGAGAGATAACATTTGGGAAAGAAGTGGCTCAAAGATAGAGAAGCAATGTCACTTTTCTGTCATGTGAGCCTCCAGGAAATTAAAAAATGATTTGAGGAAAATGAAGACAGTATGAAAACTTTAATAGAGTAGTAGAAGCAGGGTTCCTATTCTGTACAAAATCAATTTCTCCAAGGATTTCCTCTTCCAGCTTAGTCCTGCCTTTTATAGGAAATTTCAGCGGGCATGAACTATGCAATTCAACATTCAGTGAAGGTTTCCTCTCATAAGTGGTGCACTTTCTTAGGTTTGCAAATCTACCCTAGCAAAGCTCAAAGCCATTGCCATCCGGTCAATTTCAACTTCATCGTGACCCTCTAGGCCAGAGAAGAACTGCTGCTTAGGATTTCTGAGACTATAAATCTTGAAAGGAGCAAACAGCTTCATCTTTCTACCCTGGAGTGGCTGGTGGGTTTGAACCACTCACCTTGTGGTTAACAGCCCAGCACTTAACCCACTGTGCCATCATGGTGCCGCCACTTTGACAGACAGTGGGTTTATGATACACTGGAAAGGATGGGAGTGAACCTTGCAGTTTAGTCAATATTCACTGGCCATCTCTCATCAGCTAGGGGCTTAAAGCTAAGTCTATACTAACAAACAATTCCACTAGGTCAGTGGTTCTCAACCTTCCTCATGCCGCGACCCTTTCATACAGTTCCTCATGTTGTGGTAACCCCACCTGCCAACCATAAAATTATTTTCATTGCTACTTCATCACTGTCATTTTGCTACTGTTATGAATTGGGCAACCCCTGTGAAAGGTTCGTTCAACCCCAAAAGGGGTCATGACTCACAGGTTGAGAGCCGCTGCACTAGAGTGTGACTCGTCTAGGAAAGAAAAGTGCACAGCAGCACACGCACACTGAGGTGGTTAACTGAGGAAGGGGGAGAGTGGGAATCACTGAGGGAGGGGGAGGGCGGGCAGTGAATCATGCATGAGAGAGGTGCTATTTGAGTGTGGACAGGTTCGAAGGTGGAACAGGAGCTTCAGGCAGATACAGGCAGAAAGTACATTTGAAGCAGTAGAATTGGCTTGTGCTAAGGCTCAGGAAAAATGTGTGCCTTTGGGCATCATTACTGCACAGAGTGTAAAGGGTGAGTTAGAATCATGAAGAAATAGGAAGCGTTAAGTATGGACCAGGCAAAGAAAGGCCTTCAATGCAGAATGTAGGCGGTTCACGAGACCGTGCTAGGTTATTTGCGGACTTGACATTAAATAACAGTGAATCGCATAATGAAAAAGTTAATCCCTTTCAGTTAGCTTTGCTCCTTGTTCAGTGAAGGAGAAACCCTCACGTTGGTGTTAGCATGCCTTCAACACTTCACGTTTTAAATGGGGACTCAAGCTCAAAGCCTTTGAGAGGCCAGGGTACCTCACCAGAATCGTTTTATTTTCATTTGGATATTTATTCTTATTCATTGGCAAGTGATACCGGATTTTAATTTTGCTAGTGATGAACTGATTTTATATATATATATATTTATTTAGATGGTGTGTTAGGGTTTTCTAGAGAAACAAAATTAGGACACTTATGATTAGATAAATAGATAGATAGATACAACATAAGAAATAAACAGCTAATTAGTCCACAGAGCAGTACAACTGGCTCAGTTCAACTCACTTCCATGAGACAGTTAATACACTGGCAGTCCTTCATCTCACAAGGACTGCTGGGTTACAAGTCAAGGAAACAGACAGTTGAGTTTTATGTAGAGCAATATAGGCAGTCCGGCTACAGGCAGCAAACAGCAGGGCAGGTCACCAACAGTCAGCCAGATGACAGGGTCCGACAGTCCCCAGCTCAAGAGATGTATACTCCAGCAGTATGGAAAATCAGGTATTTCAGGAACCTCAAACTATAGCCACACAATCCATGGGTTGGGTGTCCCGCAGGTAGTGTAGCTCACAAGTTGAGACAGAGAATTTGCTAAGGGAGCGGCACCCTGGTTCAATCATCAGAGAGCAAGAAACAGAAAGGCGAGACTCAGTGAGCCATTTATCTCTTTGCCCTTCAATGAAGCTGCAACCTTATTAATCCCACATGTGTTTATGGGCCAGGTAGGCACAATAAACCTACCTATCACAGATGGAATAATGAATGCTATTAAAATTAACATCACTAGGAAGATGAAAAAATTATGATGGCGGTATGTAAATGACACTTAAGAGGCATCGCTACATTTTAGGGGACAATGAATGGATTTGAGCAGGCTAGTGCACTGGTCCTCTGGGGGTAGTTGGGAGTCTATTGGAAGGACCAATCACTGAGATAGAGGGATCAGTTAGGGAGCAGAGAAATAGGCTAAGCATAGAACAGAAGGCCAGAGTCTATCTGATGATCTATTCCTGAAATTTCCTACTGTTATTTTTTTCTCTAATCCTGCAAGAGAGGGTTTTACTGGTTTCTCTGGCCGGGCTGTGTGATTCTTGAAGCTGGAGATGTGGTAGCCTTTAAGGGGTTGCAACCAGCAAATGTTAAAGGTAGACTTGAATGAAATGGAGACTAGAGTGGAAACTGATCCTAATCCACTATGGAGCATTATTTAGAAATGGATGCAAGATGAAATTTAGCTAGTGCATTTATGTGAATCTGCATTGGCTATCCTAACTTTACTATTTGATCATGAAAATGTCTCCATTCTAACCTGCATCCCGCTGTCACCCTCCTTCCCTGTTTCCGCTCCGGACATTCATTTTCCTCCCTCTGCTCTTCCCAGAGTTGAGGTGGGAAACTGAGTCCCTTTCCTGCCTATGGGCACATTTGGGATAAACCCATTTTGAATGACCCGCTAGGGACTGCTCTTCCATTCTGCTCTCCGGCAGCTATTGAGCATGGAGAAGCGAGGAAAGACCATTCTGATCCCATGCAGAACAATGAACTAAGGGCACAGCTGTTTCTCCCGCCAGCTTTCAAAACCTGGAAATGGCAGTGATATTTTTAGTCATAAAAAGAAACCTCTTTTAATAAAATTTCTCCCATTTGCTTTCAAATTTGAATCTGTGTTTCACTGAAATCTGAATCCATTTTTAAAGGCAGCATAAACCTACCACCACCAAATCAGCTTTAACTCACAGCGACCCTCTAGGACAGAGGACAACTGCCCCGCAGAGCTTCCATGGCTGCAAATCCACGAGGAAGCGGGCTGCTTCATCGCTCCCTGGAAGAACAGTTAATGTGTTTTGAACTGCCAATCTTTTAGTTAGAAGCCCAAAGATTTAATGCACCACCAGTGCCAAGAAACAAACAAACACATCAAAAACCAAAAAAACCCAGGAACACCCCCCAATAAAACTAATGAAACCCCCAGCAATAGTAGGCACTTAATAGATAGCTTTTAATTCAGTGACCATAAACTTACAATGACGGCTCAGAGAGGTTTTCAAGAACATACAAATGATTCTGCAAGTATAAGTTGTATCCAGGTTTTCTGGTTCTTCTCTTGCTCCACATTCCCTCGACTCAAGCAGAAAGAGCCTTTATAGATGGTGCTTGGTGGCTCCAGAGCTCTTAATCAGAGGGGGGGATTATATCATGGGTCAAAGAGGCTTTTGTGGCATGGCCTGAGGTCTTATCAGTCACAGATAACATTGTTTCAATGGAAAAATCAATTTTGAATTGGAGCAGAATTCATTTGCAAATCTTGAGCACTTGAGTATGTATCTATCTTTTTATACAGCTGTCTAATAGAGAAATGCTTTTTAATAGAATGATTTACATGTATTGATTTTTAATAAACTCTTACATACATTTCAAGTCCAATTTCTTGCCCTTTCTGGTATCTCAATGGAATAATGTCCTGAATGATAAAGGCTTTGCATTCATTTTTTGGAATACCTTGAGGATCACACTTAGTAAGTTTGCTGATACTTCTGGACCGGTGCCTCTCTCTTTTTTTAGGGGAGCGACAAATCAGAAACTTGGAGTGGGGGTGATTTGAAAGGTTTGGCAGAATCTTCCACACATAGAAAATCTGATGTGTTCTCTTAATACATCCCACTTCAATATTGAGATTTATTGTGGCCATGTGTCATTGTTATGAACGTGTGAATGACTTTTATCCTTCAGGAGTATCGGGCTTGGGAACCGATTGAGCAGGGCGGAGCATGCAGGGCAGCACATTGCACCGGATAGGTCTTTGTTAGATGAATGAGTGAAGGAATAGATGAATGAATGTTGCCGAACAGCGATTTATCTAACAGCAGCATCCAGAATGGTTTGGAGAATTGAAGCTGGAAATATTGAGGTGATTCAAGACCACTAGCGGAGGACATGTAACTCTTTGCCAGAATTAGAAGGAACGCATGGGAATATGGGAAATACGCGGTGGAAGGCAACAGAACTCATGAGAAGAAGGAGAAGTCCAAGATGCCATGAGAATCTTGTCACGGGTAAGACCGAGAGAATGGAATATCTAGTTCTAAATTCCAGGGGACAACTGTCCTCAACACATGTAAAAGGGCAACTTCAGGAACCTAAACCTTGGGCCATGCCTTTAGATGGGGGTATACAAAATACGGTTATTTTCTGTAATTTTCACATTCGTTGTGAAATTCCACCCACTATGATCCATAGTGCCAGCCCTGCCTTCATCCATTTACTCAACAGATAGTCACTGCTGTGCTCTTTCCAAACCAACGGGCCTTCGCACCTGATGCTCACCTGCTTGCGGTGCTCTTCGCTCGGACGTTTGCAAAGCTCACTCTCAATGCCGTATTTGAATCTGTTCTGAGTGTCACCTCCGCAGTGAGACGCATGTGGCCAATCAGGATCATTCTCTACTTCTTTTCCCTGCTTTATTTTTCTGGACTGCAATGGTCTCGATCTTTTTTCTCTTCTGAACTTGTTCCTCTGAGGGAATTTCCAAAAGTTCACAGCAAAATGGGGACAAAAGATAGTGAAAAATTTCCACAAACTCCTTTTGAAGCCCCCTTGTATTTATCTGTTTCCATGTCTTATTGCATGTCTTCTCGATAGAAATCAGAGACTTTGCTACTTCATGTAGTAAGGTAGGAGAGTATTTCAGGATCCATGCTGAGCACCTCAAAGGAGCCATGGTGGGAGAGTGGACTAGCAGTCTGACTGCTGGCTGAAAAGCTAGCAGATCAAATCCACGACTTGCTGGGAGGGAGAAACACGAGGCTTTTCAGACAATAAATATGTAGCTATAACCTTGGAAATCCCAAAGGGCCATTCTCTGCCCTATAAGGGTGATATGAATCATAATTGACTCAGTGACAGTGAGCTTGGAATTGAATTGATCACTTACCTTTGGAATCTGGTCATTTCTGGTTGGATTAGGAAGAACATGTAGTAAACCAGTCTGTATACTGGGTCAAGCCAGACAGATGTCTGGAGAACTTGAACTATGAGACACACATAGACTAAGAGATGAGTGGTGTTGATTATATACTGTTTATATAAAGGGGAAGCAATGCAGCCCAACTGTCTGCATGGATTTTTGTGCCCTGTTATTTTCCTGTAGAATTTCAGCAAATCCCCTTTGGAAAGTTATTGAATTTCTGTTCCTTGTAACTGCATGTTTTTTGACCATGGTATTGGATAAAAGTTTCTTGAAGATGGAAATATTCAATGTATAGTACTGTAGTCATTGAGTATGTGAAAAGTGGCTGCTGAGGAATGTTTAATTTTATATAATTTGAATTACATTAAAGTTTAATAGCCATATATGGCGAGTGGCTATCAGATTGAGCAAGCAGTCAAAGACAAGCATAACCATAAGTAAAATACAAAAAAAGAGGGGGGAAAGGAAAGGGAAAGCATGATAGGGAATCTCAACAGAAAGTGGACCACGACATCAAAAACTACAAGAATTTTAAGGAGGGCGGACTTGATAGGTTATTTATTTTTGAATGGGAAAAAATGAATTTAAACAATTTTTGAAGAAAGATGAAAGAATTCATTCAAAAGCCAACTTCTAGTCATTCAAATTAATGAAGGAAAATATTAATGTCATGAGAAGATGACATTTACAACATGTTGATTTGTTAAAAAAAATCCACAAAGTAAAATGCCTCCGGCCCACGGGCCCCCAACCCCCATTTTGTAACACGTGTCTACATCTCTGGGTTGTGGATTTATGGGCGATTTTAATTTTCCTCTTTGTCATTTTGTTATTTTTCAGAATTATCCACAAGGATCATATTTTTTGTTCATAATCAAGAATAAAAGAATGACATGGTTAATAAAATGAAATAACTTCTGTGTCATTATTTCAACAACCTGCACTCACTTTGTGTCTGTGTCCCAGTCTGTGTTGGCAATTCTCACAATATTTCAAAGTTTCTATAATGGTTCTACATACTTAATAGACTCAATTTTATGTTGATGATCTGGAACAGAGCCTCCGGAATTTTTGAAGTATGCCTATATAATGACTGGTGCAGACTTTGCATTTAATGACTGTTTTATGATGAATGACTAAATTAATTAATTCTGGTACATGAAAAAATGACTCCGCCTTTCCACGGTGATTATGAACCACAGCGAGAGTAAACACAGTTACTAAAAATATGAACCATTCTACATTTCAATAATTGACAAGAGTCACTCATATTTTTCTCTCTCTCTCTTTGACCAGTTTTTGAGATAGCGTTCCTCATGGTTGAGAACTGCAGGTACAGACGGGCTGGGAGCAGAGCAAAGGTTGTTGCATTTCTTCCTAGGAGACGGCAGGAGGTGGTCTTCTTCTGGAGCGATCAACCTAGAGTTCCTGCCTTTCACTTTCCTTGACTCAAAAGAACAAGAAATGGACCCAAGGCTGCTTGGAATTCATTCTTGGTTTGTGAGACTGGATTCTTTATGATGCTCTATTTTCCAATATTTTAGTGACCACTAGGCGGCTCTCTGTGCCCAAGACCAGGTGTAGGCACCATGGATTAATTCGTTTGGATTTATTATTTATTTTTAGAAATACTTTGAAAAGTCTTATTGTACTTGTGCTACACATTGGTGTTGTTGTTAGGTGGCACTGAGTCGGTTGAGACTCATAGTGACCCTATGTACAACAGAAGTAGACACTTCCGGGTCTAGTGCCTGGTGTTATGTTTGAGCCCCGTGTTAAACTTATGTTCCCTTAAGTATATAACACAATGTATGATATGCCCTTTATTATAACAGCTGTGTGTGCATGCTGTGAATACTTCTGTATTAATACTTCTACTAAGTATAGTATATATCAGTATATATGAGGAACTTGTACATAGATCAAGAGGCTATTGCATGAACAGGGAATTTTGCATGGTTTAAAATCAGGAAAGTTGTGTGGCAGGATTGTATCCTCTCACTATACTTGTTCAATCTGCATGCTGAGCAAATCATCAGAGAAGCTGGATTATATGAAGAAAAATGTGGCATCCGGACTGGAGGAAAGCTTATTAACCATCTGCGATAGACAGATGACACAACCTTGCTTGTTGAAAGTGAGGAGGACTTGGAGCACTTGCTGATAAAGATCAAGGACTGCAGCCTTCAGGATGTAACTCAATGTAAAGAAGACTAAAATCCTCACAACCAGACCAATAGGTAACGTCAGGATTAATGGAGAACTGGTTGTTGTCAAGGATTTTGTCTTCCTTGGATCCACAATCAGTGTTCGTGGAAGCAGCAGTCAAGAGATCACAGTACGAGCTGCACTCTGTAAGTCTGCTGCACAAGACCTGTTTAGAGTATTGAGAGGCAAGGATGTTACTTTGAGGATTAAAGTGAACCTGACTCAATCCATGGCATTTTTCCATTACCTCATATGCAAGTGAATGTTGGCTACTGAATAAGGAAGACCGAAGAAGAATCTGTGCATTTGAGTTGTGGTCAAGAATATTGAAAGTACAATTGATTTCTAAAAGGACAAACCGATCTGTGTTTGAAGAAGTAAGGCCAGAGTACTCCTTAGAGGCAAGGATGGCAAGACTTCATTGTACATACTTTGAACATGGTGTCAGGAGAGACCAGTCTCTAGAGAAGGACAGCATGTTTGGTAAAGTAGAGGGACAATGAAACACAGGAAGGCCCTCAACAAGGTGGATTGGCACCGTGGCTGCAAAGATGGATTCAGGCATAGGAAACATTGCAAAGATGGCACCGGACTGGGCAGTGTTTCATTCTGTTGTGCACAGGGTCACTGCAGGTTGGAATTGACTCTATGGCACCTTACATCCATCCATCCATCTATCTATCTATCTATCTATCTATCTATCTATCTATCTATCTATCTATCTATCTCAAATATACTATATAAGTGGCTTTACTAAACAGTACATAGAAGCAACTTCTTTCTTTGATGTTTAATTCTCTGCTTAAGAATTTCTGGTTGGAAAAAAAATTAAGAATTTCTGGTTGGGATTGATCAAAAAGAATTCTACTGCTGAGTCAGATTGTGACTCCTTTAGATAAAGTCATGAGAAATATCGAGATTTTATGGAAATAACATTTTTTCATTTCTTTTTTAAAACAGTTTTAATTGTATTTCACTTACATATTCTATAATTCAATAGTTCAATCATATCAAGAAGAGTTGTACAATCTTTACCACAATCAATTTTAGTACATTTTTTTCTTCCTTGTACTCATTGTTATTCATGCAGTTTTCCCCCAATATTTGGCAAAAGTATGCACAACAAAATATTTCCAATTCAATAACTTCTACATGTATGATTCAGTGCCATTGATTATGCTCTTTGTGTTGTACAATCATTATTGATATCCCTCTCCAAATAAAATTTTTATTTTTCATCTAGTGTTCATTAACTCAACCTTTGTTTAGATTGTATTGAAGCCTTCAATAAAACCTTTTCTCAAAAGGTCAGATAAAACTGTTCAGCCCCAGCTGTCGACCTTGCTTTGGTGAGGTGCCATCGAGCCAGTTGCAGCCCGTAGAGAGGCTATGTTGAGCAGAAGGAACACTGCGACATCCTGGGCGGGCCACCCGTGCACTCATGCCTGTGCCTGGGTCCATTGGGTTCACCCATCTAGTGGAGGGCCTTCCTCGTTTTTTGCTGCCCCTTCACTTTATCAAGCATGTCTTTCTCCAGGGACGGGTCTCTCCTGACAATATGTCCAAAGTACAGAAGAGGAAGCCTTGCCATCCATGCCTCTAAGGAGCACTCTGGCTTTACTTGTTCTGAGACAGATATGTTTCACCCTTTAGCAGTTCTCAAAATGCTTTGTCCTAAAACTCCAGCTAACCATCGCCCCTAACTGAGACAATCATAGTAGCAACACATGTCTAAGATAGCCATAAGAATTTTCTCAAAGAGCTAGGATAGACTATTATTCAAAACCACAGGTATGCATTGTTTAATGCCCAAGATAGATTCTTAGAAATAGGATAGCATGTGATTTCATAGAGCGAGGCTATTACATTAATGGAAAGCCTAGAACATTAACTTTCATAAATGAAAAAGCAGGGAAAAGTTTTGAGACTGTACTACATGGCATAAATATACTGTCACACATAACTGAAAACACACAAACAGTATAAGACAAACTAGAAAACTCAAAACCAAAGTCACTGCCATGGAGTTGATTCCAACTGATAGAAACCCTAAAACCAAAGACCCCCCCAAACAACCGCTAACCAATCAGACAAACAAAATCCCCCCAAACTCAAACCAAACAACTGCTAACCAATCAGACAAACAAAATCCCCCCATGGAGTCGATGCTGACTTAGAACCACCCAACCTGTCAGAGCAGAATCCCCTGTATGGATTTCTGAGACTGTACATCTTTACAGAAATAGGAAGTCTCATCTTTCTTTCCAAGATCAGCTTGTGGTTCTGAACTGCTGACCCTGCAGTTACCAGCCCACCTCCTAACCTACTACGTCATCAGAACTCTGGAAATAATCCTAGGACCTTCTAAAAAGTAGACACTTACTCATCTAAATAGTTCACCAAGTGAATCAAAAGAGAAGCCACAGACCTGGAAAATAAAAGTTTGGCAGTTGCAAACTGGGCAGGGATTAATCTCTAAAATTTATAGAAAACTTCCACACCTTAACAAAAAGACAATATAATTTAAAAACTGGCAGAGATACAAACTTTACCAACAAATACATTCAGATGGACATCAAATACTTAAAGCTATGATGCCCAAAATACATCCATTAGAAAAATGCAAATAAGAACAATGAGATATCACTGAACCCCAGCACTGATAACAAAGTTAAAAAAAATTAAGGCCAGAAAACAATAAATGTGGGTGAGCCTGTGGAGAGATGGAAACCCTCACGACTAGTGGGACTGTGAAGTGGTGCAACCACAGTGTGGGCACTTCCTCAAAGAGTCGGAAATAGAAATACCACACGATATAGTAACCGTCTACTTGATATGCATCCCTAAAGAATACAGAGTCACAATAAGAACAGACAGATGCACATTCATGTTCATTAAAGGATTATTCATAATAGAAAAACATGAAAACCCCCCAAATGCCCATCCATGAAAGACTGGAGAAACAAAATATTCAAGATAATACTACTCCATCTTAAAGGATAGCCCTGGATCTGCAAAACACTTTATTATGTGGATGAAACATGCAGGACATACTGAGTGGAATTCATCTATTGCAAAAGGAGAAATATTGATGAGGCCACTGTAGTAAAATATCAAGAAAAGGTTTTCCCATTAAAGGGCCAGGAGATGGGGAAAGGTAGTTCACAAGCCAGAGGGAAGACACGTTTGACTTGGACAAAGTAGGAAGCACCATCATAGAAGAGGAATGTTGGAAAAAAATGATGGCAACATTGGAAGGCATAGGAGGGAATGCCGGAGCGAAAGCCAACAGCGGAGGAAACGACTACATACTCACTCCGATAATAACAGTGGCCTGTGAGAGGCGCCTGGATAGACACCCCCCGCCCCCCCTGCCCCAGGTGAACGGAGTACGAGGTATCTGGAAACATCCCCAGGTAGGTAGACTTGACAGAGCACCTCAGCATTGATGTCTCCTGCAAATATAGCCACACATGTAGTAGATTCGCCAGGAAGGCAGAGTGAGGAGAACTTGTAACTGTTGTCAGGGGTCATCGAGTCGGAGCTGGCTCACGGAGACCCTGTGTCCATCAGAGAGAACGCTGCCTGCTCCGTGATCCTCACACTGCCTTGTTTAAACCCGTTGCTCGGCCTCCTTGGCAAGTGCTCTCAGTGAGGGTTGGCCTCTTTTTCTCTGACTGTCCACTTTAAGAAGCACTACGCTCTTTTGCAGGGGACTAGTCCAGAGACACAATCTAATACCTTGAGGGAGTGAGTCATTGGCCTGCGGGAGTCTGTTAGATTCTCTCCATGTGTCTTCCATCCAGCCTGGGAGTGACCAATCCTTGTGCCTTAGATGGTAGCTCTGACTGCCCTCTTGACTAAGCATGATGCCCTTTCCCGGGGGACTCAAAACCTCTCAAGAATGGCTCATTAGCCCTGAGCCTTCAGAACATAGGTCAAGGGACACCAGGTCAATTGGCATAACATAGTCCACAAAGACGGTGTTCTACATCTCACTTGGGTAAGTAGAAACTGGTACCTTAAAAGCTCATGAGCGACCATCTAAGACACATGGAAACGATTAGTTAAATGGACTAAAGGGCCAAGACATCGGTCTCCATGACCTTGAAACTAGATAGTAGTCAGTTACTACTATCACTGTTTTGATATTGGAGTCGGAGAAAAACACAGAACAAAACTCAAAGGCATAAAAAAATAGCAGGCTCATTAGGCAGACAGAGCTGGGTGGGCTCGCTGGGACTATAACCTCTTGCCACCCTTTAGATTTGGCAATGAACTCATGCCCACAGTTTAACTGCAGACAGACAGGAGGCACACCTGTAAGGCTCACAGTAACACCAGTTAGGTATGCATACTTTGGAATAATCAACCCTTTTCCATCTAAAAGGGCAGTATTTACCCAAGGAAAGGGTTCAGACTGATAAATAAAGAAGGAGGGATGGAGACAAAGAAACACGGAGGAAGTGGGATAAGTTAGGTTACATTATGGGGACTGCAATCAGTGAGATGGAACAAAATATGTATGAACTGCGGAGTGGAAAACTGATCTGCTCTTTAAACTTTCACCCAATTCACACACAAACAGACCTTTACGGGAGCCCACTTCTGGTCGTCCTCTTCTTCATTGCTGCTACTGTTGCTGTTGGAACTACTAATGGAGGCCAGCAGGATTGGCAGTGGCCGCAGTGACAGGAGGGGAGCGAGAGGAAATAAGTAGAGAGAGCGAAGCTTGCTGCCTGCCTGCTAGTCCACCTGCATGCTCAGCAGGGGCACCCAGCCCAGTACTCCACCTGCTGCCACCGCCTGCCCACCAGGCAAAAAGTCTGAGAACTCAAGTCCAAAGGTATGCCTTCTACCTGAGCCATTTCTATCCCCTTGTGGACCAGTGCTGCAAGAGTCAGGGGGGTTGGGGGGGGGGGCTTTACAGCCATTGAGGGGGAAATAATAAGCATAAGGAACGCGGTTTTCCATTTATAAAACAAACAACCAAGAAAACCTTAGGGGACCCTGAACTTCTGTGTAGTCAGATGTCCAAACAGGTGTCCTGTGCACAGACTCAGCTTTGCTAAAATAGGTGAAAATATAAAGCTAGACTGTAAATAGTAAAGGAAAACAACCTTTGAATATAAAAATACCATCAACTCAAAATGTCCATGCTTCAAAAAACAAACAAAACATGCCTAGTCTCAAATTTTGAGCAAATTTAAAAAATTGAATGCTTCTTCATCACTCCCTTCTGGTCTTCAATGTATGCCTAGCATGACAATAATATTATCTTTCATCGCACCCCACTGTTTTAAAATGTTGAAGCAGATGCATGTTGGACTGCAAACCCAAAGTAAGTGGTCCAAGCCCACTAGCAGCTCCACAGGAGAAAGCTGAAGCTGTCTGATCCCCTAAAGATACTAAAACCTGAACACCTCTATGTAACGTCACTCTGAGTCATAACTAACCCACAACAGTGGACATTTTAACTAATTAAAGACTTGGAGTCACTTGGTGGCACAGAGGGTTAAGTGCTGGTCTTCTTGGGAATCAAAAACAACACATTAAGAATGACCTCTTAAAAATTTTTTAAAAAAACCCAAAACATACTTCAACTGGTTTTCTATTAGGCAATTCGTACGTCTTGTTTTGTGACATTAATGGCAATCCATACAGCAGACCAGCGCTCTTCCCATTTGCTCTTTGCGTTTATATTTTCCATTTGGACTTCGATGATTCTCATGACAGTGACCAACATCTCCCTACCTATCATTGGCTCAATCTTAACTTTTTCCAAAGTGCTTTTACTTTTCTATTTGATTCTAAAAACAGTTCTGGCAACTACTTGGCTCTTTAGCCGATTCTGACTCATGGTCACCCTATGTGCCAGAGTAAAGCTAGATCTACAGGGTTTCAATTACAGACGGAGATTTTTGAAGTAGATTTCCAAGTCTTTCTTCTTGCATGCTCTTTCTATCACCTGTGGACTACATCAGATGGCTGTTACCATTAGAGAATGACTTCTGAATCATCCCAAAGGATATGCTGTAAATTATAACCTGTTTGCCTATGGTTATAATTCCACTAGGGAATGAGTTGTATTTGCTATGTAAATGAAGCAGGTTAGAACAGGGTCTAATATTCCCTGAGAGGATGAGTTGCTCAGGTTGGGAAGTACTCAAAATATGAGTGGGGCAGAGGTGCCTCTTCAAAATAGAGTCAACCTTAACCTTGTGGATGGAACAAAGCTTTCAGGACCATCATTTGCTAATGGAGAAGGGTTCAAAATAAGAAGCAACTAAAAATAGCCATTAACAATCAGAATGTGGAATCTCTGAACTATAAGTCTAGGAAATCTGGGAGTCCTCAAAAATGGAATGGCACACATAAAAAATCAATGTCCTGTGCATTAATTAAATGAAATGGACTGGTATTGCTATTATGAGTCAGAAAAATCATAGTTTCCTATTTCAGGAATGACAAATTCAAGAGGAATGGCATTGCATTCATCCTCAAAAATAATATTTCCAGGAGCTGATACCAAGGGCTCAAGAAGAAAGAAATTGTTTTGGAGATGTTGATGGAAACATATGGACAAGTATGCTTCATACTATTGAATGTTGAATTGTTATAAGATTGGTAAGAGCCACCCCCCAATAAAATGATTAAAAATAACATTTCAAGATCTACCTTGAAGTACACAACTGTCTCTGATAAGATAATTTCTAATCACACCTACAAGGACATCCAGTTAATACAATTACTATTAAAATGTATGCATCAACCGCTAAATCCAGTGATAGAGAAATTGACAAGTTCTAACTTTTCAGCCTGAATTTGATCAAACATGCAATTAAGATGCATTGCTAATTACTGAGAATGAGAATGAGCTAGTCAGAAAGAAAGCGAAAAGATCAGCTAGTTGGAAACATGGCCTTGGAGACAGAAAGGAAACTGTAGATCACTGGATAAAGACTTCTTCAATGAAAACACGTTTTTCTAAAAACATAAATTACTACCATACACAAGGACCTTGCTAAATGGAATACACAGGTATCGAATTAAGTACATTTGTGTGAAGAGACAACCCAGTATCATCAGCCAAAATGAGGTCAGGAGTCAATTATGCACCAGATTACCAATTAATCATATGCAATGGCAGATTGAAGTTGAAAAATATGAAAACAAGTCAACAAGGGTCCAAATACAACTTTGAGTATATTCCACCTGAATTTAGAGACAAGCTTAAGATTTTTTATGTACTGAAAAATCATGACTGATGACCTAACGAGTTGTAGGATGACATCAGAAGTACCACGCAGAAAGAGAGCAAAAGGTAATTAAAAAGAGGAGAAAGAAAGAAAAGACTAAAGCGTATGTCAAGAAGACACTCTGAAACTTTTAAATTTAGAGTGGCCAAAACAAATGTCACAAAAGAACTGAATGGAAAATTTCAAAGGGCATCTCAAAAAGACAAAGTTAAGTATTAAAATGAATGAACAAAGACTGAATTAGAAAGCAAAACAGGAAGAATCCATTCAACATTTCTTTTTTAAAATTATAAATCATTTTATTGGGGGATATTATAGCTCTTATAACAACCCATACATCAATTGTATTAAGCACATTAGTACCTACGTTGCTATCAACATTTTTAAAGCTAGAAAAACTGAAGGGAAAATTTCAAGCCCTGACTTGGAAGGTTGAGGACTCTTTGGGCAGAATATTGAATGATGCAAGAATTCTCAAAAGGAAGATGGAAGGAATGCACAGTCATTGTACCAAGAAACTTTAAAAGAAAAAACAATCTCCAAACATCAGCTGAATACCAACGGAACTGTTTTAACAAGCTGATGCAACACTAGAAGCATTCACGAGTGTATGCCAAGAAACTGGGAAAACAGTAACTTGGCCAACCATGAAAGTCAAGAAAGGCATGCATCAGGACCGTCTCCTTTCACCAGACGTACTCCGTCTGGGTGTTGAAGAAATGATCTGAGCTGGAGTGAAGAAATAACCTGAGCTGGAGTAGGTGACTAGCACAGCACCAGATTAGCAAAAGGCTGACTAAATCCTGAGTAAGAAGGTGACACAACCTTACTTGTTGACGGGACTTGAAGCATTTGTTGCCGATGAGAATCAAGACCGCAGTGTGTAGCATGAATTTCAATTCAATGTTAAGAAAACCCAAATCCTCACAACTTGTTAAATAGACAACACCATGATACATGGACACAAGATTGACATTAGCAAGGATTTCATTTTCCTTGGATTCACAATCAATGGTCAAGAAATCAATAAAACCATATGTTCCACTGGGCAAATTTGCTGCATAAGACCTCTTTAAAGTTTTAAGAGCAAAAAATGTCACTTTGATGACTAGGATGCACTCTACCCAAACCATAGTACGTTCCATTGTCACCTCATATACATGTGAAAGCCAGACAATGAAGAAGAAAGACTGCAGGAGAAATTATGCATTTGAGTTACAATGTTCGTGTAGAATACTGAAATACCATGGACTTCCAGAGAACAACTGAATCTGTCTTGGAAAAAGTACAGTCAGAACCTTCCTTAGAAGAGAGCAGACCAAGAGCTAGTTTTCATATACTTTGGACAGGTTATTGTGTGGGACCGTCATGAGTGGTGAGGGCGAGGGACAGCAAAACAGAGGAAGATACTCAGCGCAGATTGATTGCCACAGTGGCTGCAACAATGGGGCCAAACATTCCACTTGTGAGGAAGGCAAAGGACCAGGTCATGTTTCATTCTGTTGCATGTAGGGTCACTATGAGTGCAAACTGACAATGCTGGCACCTAACAGCAACATATCTCGTGTCAATTTCTTTTGAAACATAAAAGGGATTTAGCCAGCAAGCAAAACAGAGATGGGAATAAATATGCCAAGCCACAGTGCCAACAGAGATAAATCATTCCCCTATGGCTGGCACCCTGAATTCAGGCTTCTAGACTCTTCAACTGAGAAAATAAATTCTATTTGTGAAAGCTAGCTTCATGTGGTATTTCTGTTATAGCAGCACTAGAGTATTAAGACCCACCATTGCCATTATGTTGATTCAGGATCATAGCACCCTTTAATGTACACAGGTTTTGAGGTTGTGAATCTTTACAGATGAGCAGAAAGCCTCCTCTTTCTCCCACAGAGTGACTGAGGCACTCAAAGTGCAGACCTTGCAGATAGCAGCTCAATTGGTAAGCCAGTACATCACCAGGGCTCCCACGGTTACTAAGACAGGTACCTTCTTCAAACAGATAGGCATGGAGGAGGAGCTAGAGTCCCCTGTCCAAGAGTGTTGCTTCTGTGGGTTTGGCATTGGGCTGCTAACTGCAGGCCTGGTGGTTCCAAAGCACCAGTTACTGCATGGAAGAATGATGAGGCTACCTGCTCCCATAAAGAGTTAGTCTCAGAAGATATATACAGAACTATAGTGGGTCGGAACTGATTCACTGGTGGTGGGTTTGATTTTTTGGTTTTGGAAGAAACAGAGGTGGTCTGGGAGTCCTTTGACACAATTTTATATACTTTCCATTACATTGAACTCTTCATCCAAAGTGGTTGGAGGGTGATTTATAAGATAAAATCCAATGTCAAAATTACCCATGTATACTCATGGATAAGCCAAGTTTTTCAACACATTTTTAATGCAGTCTTTGTGGTAAAATTAGGTGCCTCGGCTGGTATTCGGGTCGGCTTATATATATGAGTCTATACAGTACTGTGTTTTCTACAGAACCAGAAGATAAAACATGAAGGAATTAGACATTAAATGTGGTCTTCAAATGATTCAGATTAATGCCAGTAATAATGGCCACTGAAGACTCAGAGCAAATCTGCAGTTTACATTACGATGTTGTGACTAGGCCAAAGAAAGGTGGTTGAGATAGACAATGAAGGATATTTGCTAAGCTCTTCTGCATTTTGTTACGTAGACAAATATTGTGAATAATTAAAAAAAACCAAACCTAGTACCTCATACACTGTCAAATGGACCCCGGGTCTGTCTTTTTCAATAGTCACTTATAAAAGAATACAGCTAAGGAAAGTTTTGCATCACTTGACATTTAACTTGAAATCATTTATCTTCAAGTCAGCAACAATTAGGTACTACTATTAGCAGACTGCATTTTCCCCAGAGGAGAGGATTGTGCTTTGCATAGCGCGAGTCAAGGAAAACTAACACAGTTGCGCCCAGATACTTTAAAAACAAACGCCCTTTACTTATCCCCTCTTAAGGAACCCAAGGTATGCATTGGCATCATCTTTATGGCCTGTGGAACATACAAAAGTGGTTCTCTGCTATCCAAATTCTACTAAAGAGGCTTTAACACTTAGCCCTCTACTGGCAGAGAAAAACAGACCACCTAAAACACTGAAATCTGCACGAAAAACCCACTATTGGTGTGTTAGTATGCATGCCTCATGAGCTAATGGGCGAAGTTGTCCTTGGTGCAGTGAGCAAGAGTTGAAAAGAGTGTAGCCATTTTTCAATTGCGTGGATTTGGATGTAAGTGAATTATAGTGCCCCATTAACCACCGCTAATAGAAACATTATGGAATTCACATGAGAGAAAAATCCTAGGGGGGGAAAAATCTGTATCTGCTGCTACATCAGCAGGTAAATGTTAAGGAGCTAATTTCAGGGAGGACAAAAACCCAACCTGGGAGGAAAAGAAAGGACAACTGTAGGAATGTAAGGTAATTAACTCTTTCATGAAGGTGGCGATATCGAGTGCCTATCTACATTGACCACCTCTGTTATTAGTGGGAATCAGCTATCCCACGTTCAGTGAGTGTTGCCCTTTAGTGGGGGCTTCTATAACTCGTGAATATGAAGAAACAAGATTTCATTCCATTCCATCAATTTATGGATAACTCTAACACCAGATTCCTTGGGACATATATGTCCCACTAATTTTATCAAAATGCCTATTACATAAAAATTCATGTTAGTTTCTTTCAAAATGCCTAATGACACTAATGACAACACATGATTTCAACAAAAATTCCATCTTAAGAGGGTTAAGTGTACACAGAGGTGGGTCCATATGCAGCATCATTATTTAAAGGTCCCAGGGATAGAGTTTAGAATAAGGGCATGTTCATTTGAATAAAATTGGTTAGTCTCAGAGATTTGAGTGTAGTAGTGAAATAAGAATGTTTGGATCGAGAGCTGCATTGATACATTCTATACGTAATGTGTTTACACTACACTTTCATTGCTTAGACAAGTTTTCCATTAATTTACTTGTAATGGATTTCCCTGCCTGAAGGAAGTTGCTGTCTTCTAAGCCCATGATCTGATGTGTTTATATCCTGAATAAATAGTGTGTTGAATAAGACTATTACGTCGTTCTTAGTGGCTGGATCATCCCAGTGCCATCCTTCTGCATTTACAGCCTGAGGCTGTGCGTTATCAAAACCATTACTTAGAACCCGAAGGCTTTATGTGTCATAAGTCAGCAGCCCAGAAGGAAGTGGGAAAAGCAGCTGTAGCTATTCTTCTTCTAGAAACAATTTTGATATTTGCTTCTGTGAACAGTTTACTTGGATGTATGAAAAAGTTCACTTTCTTCTAAAATACTTCTCTCAAGCACTGGCACAATCAACCAAACAGGTCACTGGGCAGTTGACTCAAAAGAGTCAGCAGCTCGATGATATCAATTAAATCAGTCCTATTAAATGTGCAAAATAACTCTGGTGTCCCTTTCCTATTTATTCAGTTTTTTAAAAAAAATCATATCAGTCTATTAGACAAAAGACCACTTATCAGGAGAAGCAAGAAAACACTCTGCTTTTATTTTTGCCGAAAGTAGAGTATGGTCCTACCCTAAAATTACCTATTACAGCGAATTGGCATTGAAATGGTCATTCTTAATATAGAACGTTAGAGGATGACATTCAAGTGCTACAGTAAGAGCAAGCCAAATTAGATATATGTTTGAATTTCAAACACAGAGGGAGCAGAAAGAAAATGCCTTCAGCTGGGCAACCCAGATCTAAGTTAATATGATAATCTCGCTTTTACAAGACGTGCACCATGAAGGTACTAGTGACAACAGCGATTTAAAGTACATTTGTGGGTTGGAGTACAGAATTAAATGTGCTCGGCAGAGCGTTTATTTTATTGTCAGCTTGTAAGGGCCGTCTCGGGAGGATTCTGCTCCCCAGTGGTCTTAAAACTTTGACGTCTACAGCTTCTAGACGCTGCTTTTTATGATTTCTTTGCTCCCCTCGTGGTAATGTGCTGCTGTAGTGCACGCATCCATCATGGGCCACAGACAATTTCCTTTCTAACCAAGGGACACTAATTTCGGGGAGATTCTTGCCATTTGAGACTCTTGCCAAGCAATCTACAAATGGAAAGGAGTCTGGAGACTCCTCCTGGCGTTTAGGAACTTGGTGTTCCTAGTGAACCCTATTGGCAACTGATGAAATATTAGGTAATAAAGAAGCAGTGATGAGAAGCAAGCGGTGCTGATGCCTGCATTTCATTAGATGTGATTCTGCATATATATTAATAACGATGCATCCTATGGATGCAATTTCGTGTTTATAACACTTTGGCCATTGGCAGTATTGCGCACCTGTGTTTCCCGTGCCTTCCCATCTGCTGCCTACAGTCATTCAGATTCAGGTGACAGAAATATTTTAGATAAAAGTTAATTAGCCTGTGCTCTGCAGAGCCAGCCTCTACAGCTCAGCACGGAATAAGAATCTTCTGGGAAACTACTGCAACTAGCTCAGACCCACCTCTCCCAAGGGGAAACAACCGTAAGATTAATTTCTCTAGAACAAGAGATCTTTAGTACTCCCTTGATATTTTATGCATAGGCTCAATCAAACTTGTGACTTATACATTACTCTTTGTCATTTGAGTTTTTATATCTACATACATCAAGAGAGACCGCGAGAAATGAGAAATATTTCTCCAGCTAAAGGTGTAAAGTGCAAATGATACAGGCAGAAATCTCCCAGGGTCTGGGCTCTCTTCACTGAACATGCCCCAGGCATGATGAAGCTCCAGAACACCCCTTAGTTTCTCAATCTTTAAAATGGGTCCAATGCCAATGGCCTATTTGCACCATAGCTACTTTGTGCCATGTTTCATAAAGTTTGCTATTATAATAAATACCTAAAATGCAAGAAATTCCTGTTGCTAAAAGACTCCATTCTCCCCTTATCTCTTCATCATTATTTTCCAATAGTTATGTTCCAAAACAACTTCTTTGACTCAAAGTATATTTGATCATTTTTGTTTAACCCAGAAGAAACTCAATCATTAGATCCCTCTTGCTTTATTCCGAGATAATGTGAACAGAACCGGGTTGAACACAACCACCACAGCACACCTGCCTCTGGATGGCACTACGAGGTAAAGACAATGAAATAATCCTCAAACGAGCACCCCCCCCTTTCCATTCATAAGCTATTTCTAATACATGCTAGTCCAAGTCTCATCAACCACTCCTCTTCACCTACTGCTTCTGTACTAGACAGATTCTCTTTGCTGAACGGAAGTGAGAGGGAGGTGTTTTCTTTCTTATGCCATTGTCCAAGGCCCAAGCCACACCTTCTAAAAAAGTCTGGTGAAGCAGGCCCTGTTCTTTCCACCAGCAACTGTGAGAGTTCATCAGGGAGGACCAGACCTGGAAGCAGAGACAGGTGTGCCCATGCCTCATCCCAGCCCCTACACTAGTCTTCAGGACCTGGGCGCTCTCCACCCTTCTGAACACAGCATTCCACACGTCTGTCTGCCACAGGCTAGATTGCCCCCAGTGGCTCACTTGCATAGACTTTTGGCATCCTCTCTCCAGCTTCCTTCCCCCTATCCCTGACCCCCTACCTCACACATAGCTTTGACCTGCACTTCACATAAACTTCATGTCACTTCCTCTGTAAGTCCCCCTACCTACCACGTGAGGATAGGGTCTGGTCCTGGAACAATATCAAAGTTTTCCAGCCCCAAGTCACTCCGGACTTCAGTCTGCTCCTTGTCTCCCCCTTCCCGCCTCCGCCCCCCACCCCGCCCCGCTCCCACCCATGGCCCCCGCCCCCGCCAGCTGCTGTCCCAGCCCCCAGCGTCGCCAGTCTCCACTCCATGCGCCAGACTCCGCTCACCTGACTCTCCCGCGGAAACTCGCGGCGCAAGATGCTGATCACCGGGATGTGCAGGACAGAGCTGACCAGGTCCAGCTCCAGCATCTCGCCTTGGCTCTGGGGGAAGGCGAGCAGCGCAGACACCCCTTGCACCACCACGGTGTGGCACACGCTCTGCAGAAAGGAGAAGGGGTCACTGCTCCACTGCGAGCTAGGGGACGAGAAGGGCATGAGCGGAAGGTCGCCCAGGCCCGCCTCGATGGCCATCACGACTTCCAGGGACAGGTTGTAGGGCAGCAGTCCCTCCACGCGGTTCAGGTTGTCCACAGCGAAGAGGAGGGCGTCCCGCGGCCACAGGGTCTCGGCCCCAGCGCTCTCCCCAGGCTTGCGTGCGCCTGGCGGACCCCGGCCAGGCAGGGCGCTCCCCAACCAGCGTGCGCCCTGCGAGGGCGCCGGAGCCCGCCACATCCCCAGGCCGGGCTCATCTCGCGGGGCGCCGGGTCGCCCGCCGTCCTGAGCGCGGCTGGCGGCGCTGGGGGCTGGGGTCCAGGGCTGCAGGTGCACCGCGCCCACCCTCACCGCGTGCCCGATGCGCTTGAGGATCTGGCAGGGCTGCGGGTGCGAGGAGGAGCTGGGCACCCGGGCCAGCACCAGGGCGCAGGGCGGGGGCAGCAGCAGACAGACCCTGCTCAGCAGCCACCACAAAGTCAGTCTCCTCATTCCGGAGACCCGCGGGAAGGAAGCGCGCCCCCTTTTGCGCCCCGCTCGCCCCTCGGCGGCCGCCTCCTCCGGTGTCCGCCCCCCAGGTCCCGCGCGCTGCTCACGGGAGCGGTCCCACGAGCTGGCGCGGTCGCCGGGCCATCCGAGTTGGGGCGTTAGCACGCCCAAGGCTGTCTCCGATGCCGCTGCCGGCCCCTCCGCGTCTCATCCTCTGCCCGCCCGCTCCCTGCTCGGAGCCTGGCAGGCGGGCGGGCCAGCGCCGGTCACCCGCGGCTCGGGCGCCTGCTCCCGGCGCGCCCCATCTGCAGGGCGCCGCGGGCGCTGCGTCCAACCCGGCGGGGCGGCGGAGCTGAGAAACGGCCGGAGATCCGAGGGCTCGGCGGTGACAAGAGGGGGGGTCACACACTCACGGGCAGTCTTTTCCCTTCCTTTTCCGTCCAAGCGAAGACCACTTGGTTCCCGGGGGAGCGCGTGGGAGAGGGCGTTCACGCCCCGGGGGCGCACGAGAAGCAGCCAAGCCCGTCTCGCTCCACCGTCGGCCACTCGGTCGCGGGCTCCCGCAGTGCTGGCTTCATCTTTCTGCCTCTCACTACTTCTCTCTCCCTTTCTTTCCTGCTCTTTCCGCCCAGTCGCCGCCGCCGCCACTTGCTTCCTCGGAGGAACGACGCGACTGGCCAGCAAAGGGTGGTTCGGCTCTGAGCGCCAAAGTTCTCCCCGCCTCAGCCGCGCGGCGCCTCCCTGTTGCTGAGCCCTGGCGCCAGCCAGTCGCTTGGCTGCGCTAAACGCCCACTGATGGTGAGGTTCCCGCGTGGCGCAGCCCGCGCCCCTGGAAAGCCCTCTCCCCTCCCAGACTGGAAGTCACAGTTTCCGAAATTCCCGGCGACCCAGGGGCTGAGGACTGAGAATTAGGAATTTGAAATCTGAAATCCAGCCTTTGCTGGAACAGGTTCAAAGAAGCCTTGTCATTAAGGAGTGTCTTTTCCATATGTTGCCTTGAAGATGTTTGCAGCGAAGAAGGGCATTAAAGAAGAATCCTTTACTCGTTTAATCTCATCTTCCTTCATGTCAGCATAGGAGGTTTTGCAGTTTTTAAAGGTTTTTAAAAAGTATCTATATAAAGGATCCCTATTTCTCAGGTACTCCGAATTAACACAAAGTCAATTGGAAGCAGTGTTTTGCATATGCAACGAAGAGATTCAAAATGCAGCACAGTAGTTCCTAGTTTAAATGATTTCATTTGCCAGGTCACACTGTGAGGTCAGTGGGTCCTTTGCCGTTTTTCCTCCAGGAGCTTGCCTACGTGGACTGAGGAAACTAGAGGCTTACAGCCTACGTGATGCAGACAGTTGATTTAGGACTGTATTTTACATCCCGGTGGTACCCGATACAGTATGGAAGAAGAGTGAGAAAGCTCACCACAGAACAAGCACTGGGGTCAGCTCCGAATTCCAACACGACGTCACTGAAACCATAACCGTGGCAATTTACTTCTCCTGGCTTTATTTCCCTTGGTTGCCTCCATCCTTGGGACGAAGCTCACAGTCAGCAAGTCAATTGTGACAAACAGTGACCCTGTAGGACAGAGCTGACCCTGTGGGTTCCTTACAGGGGCAGAAAGCCCCTTTGGTCCAGGGGCAGCTGGGTTTGAATGCTGACTTTGCAGTTAGCCACCCCACTTGTAACCTGCTATGCCAGGCAGAACCTATAGGAAAGGAACAAATCTGCCTCATAGGATTTCTGAGGAGGTAATACTTAAGCAGACAGCCGCATCTCTATTCAACAGAGCAACTGGTGGGATCCAGCAGCTGACCTTTCAAGTAGCAGCTCAGTATTTAACCCACGGCACCACCATGGCTACTCCTGACATGGCTCTAATTTAAAAAAATCGAAGAAGGTTGCAAAGTGAACTGTGTTTTCCTCAGTACAGACTAAAGCCATTTCAGAGCAAAACTTAGCAGATGCTAAACAGAGTTCTTGCAAAGGAGCTTCCCCTGCAAGGGAAAAATGCTACCTCTAAACCAACAATCCCCCCCCAGGGTCTCCCTACCCCACCTCCCCCCCCATCTCACCCCCACCCCCCACCCCCCACACACCCTGAGAAAGCAAAAACAACTCACAGCCTTCTAGTTGATTCTAACCTGTTGGAAATCCTCTGGCCCCAGAGGAATCTATCTGCTGACTGGGGTCCAAATAGAAAGTAGTATTCTATGGCCCTTGCATTGAAAGAAGGAGCCCCGATGGCCTCATGAGTGGATTCTGTATTTAGCTACTCACCACCGTGTCAGCAGGGTGACCCCACCAGAGAAAGAGGTTATTAGGAGTCAGCATTCAATCAGTGCACGTGAGTCTGAGTGTCCTCCATGCCAGTCAGTACTGGAGGACTCTACTGTGGCTATATGTGAATTAGACATTCTGTTCTGAAGTACTTAGTTTATAGATGCTTCCGTCTACATTCCAAGCTCAACTTCCATTTTGAATTTTGACCTAAGTTCAAATGCCCTCTGCGTTCTTTCTGACCATTAAACCAGCAATGTAGATAAAGCTTAGACACATTGGGGTAAAAGTGAGGGAGGGGCAGTTTTACCCTCAGAAGTCTATTTGAAAATACTAGATCACAATGCCCAGTAAGAGTCGAAAGGGGCAGCCTGCCAACAGGCTTGCACAGTCGATTCTCGTTGGTCAAGTCCTGGGTCATACTCAACCACCACTACCATGGGCCGAGTGGTCAAAGTCCCAGAACCAAGCCTACAGGGGTTTTCAAACCTGAAATGATGATGGTAGCAGTCCAGCCTGCAACCACTAAGCCTCCTTCTGTAATAAATGAAAGGTGGGCGAAGGGGTGGAAGTGAGGAGACAGTCCATTAATGTACAAAAGATCCTGTTATTATAAAATCATGACTATCAGGTTAGTGTTAGAGTTTCCACCATATTTTTGAGAAATTGAACAATTTGCATGAAGTCACATAGTCAATGGTAGTTTGGATTTGAAATCCTAATTTTTCCCAGCTGCATCACTGGTAGCAAGAATGCCAAATTTAAAAATTGGCTCACCCAGAGAAGATGAAGCTGCTTTTATTACCTGATGCAAATGAGAGCTACTGATGTAAGAACCCATGCCGTAGAGTCAAATAAACAAAAATTAAATCGAAATCATCACAATTTAAAATGTACTTCTATGCACATCTGTGTTTCCTGGGACCCACAACAGACAGGCTAAAAGCTAAGATATTTTGGAGATAGCCCAGGGAAGCCTATGGTGAATGGTGTTGTGGGAGTTAGAAACTTGCTTTTTATCGCAGCACCATTCCCAATGGGTGTGACATTTAACCACCCAGAGCCCGAGCCTCCTCTTTTGTTCAGTGGCTGTGGTGACAGCTCTTGGCAGTTGTCTACATAGACATGGCAGTGTGCAGACTCACGTGACCCTTTCAAGTTCCAAGGGAATGGGAGGCTTCTTGGGTTATAGGCTCAGTCCCTTTTTAAATAAAAGCTTCAACACTGTCTTTTCTTTGCCTTTATAGTCACATCTTTCAAGTTCAACCCGTATGTAACTGTTTTTGTGGATGGCATTCATATTAAAAGGCATATCTCTAACTCTGGGTCAGCTTTTTTAAAATTACATTTTAATAAATCATTTTCTTGGGGTTCTTACAGCTCTTATAACAATCCACACATCAATTGTATCAAGCACATTTGTGCATATGTTGCCATCATCATTTCCAGAGACATTGTCTTTCTACTTGAGTCCTTGGTATCAGCTCCCCGCCCCCACCATCATCTTACTCTCGTAAACACTTGATAATTTATAAATTGTTTTTATTTTCATATTTTACACCATCCACTATCACCCTTCACCCACATTTATGTTGTTTGTCCCCCCCCCAGGGGTGGGAGAGGGGTTGTATGTTGATCATTGCAATCAGTCCCCCTTTCTCTCCCTGTCCGCCCACTTTCTCTCTACCTTCATGGTATCGCTACTCTCATTATTGGTCCTGAGGAGGTTATCTGTACTGGATTCCTTGTGTCCAGAGCTCTTGTCTGTATCAGTATATATGTTCTGGTCTAGCCAGATTTGTAAGATAGAACTGGGGTTGTGATAGTGGTGGGTAAGAAGCATTAAAGAACTAGAGGAATGTTGCGTGTTTCGTTGGTGCTTTACTGCACCCTGGCTGGGCTGTCTCTTCCTTGTGACCCTTCTGTGACGGGGTGTCCAATTATCTACAGATGGCCTTTGGGTCCCCATTCTGACCCTGCTCGTTCTAATCAAAATAGTTGTTTGTTTTGGGTCTTCTGATGCCTGATACCTGATCCCATCAACACCTCCTATCACATGGGTTGGTGTGCTTCTTTCATGTGGGCTTTGCTGCTAGATGGCCTCTTCTTTAAGTTCAAGTCTTTAAGTGGGTCAGCTTTTTTATGTAGTAGAAGCGCTGTAGGTTTTACCAATATTCAAATGAAAGACGAAAGTCCAACCCTTACCTAACAATTAGCATGGATACAACAAATGGTGCCTTCTCTTCCTCAACCTCTTTGTCTTTATTTTCAGAGTTGCTATTTTGACGGTAATCTTTATGGGGAGAAACCGACAAAAATATATACTGTTTCTAGAGGATCACGGTGTAATGTTTAATGAGGTACTGGATCTATAAAACTCAAACTGATTTCTAAAGAGTCAACTATCTAAGGTCTAATTCTGCTATGCTTATCCCCCACCTGCCAATGCCTGGAGTTACTTGTCACCTTATAACCATGCCCTCCAAAACTCACTGCCATCCACTCAATGCCAATTCCTGGGAACCCGATACACTCCGCTCGTGGACGTTAATTTTGGTGACAATCATGTCCTCCTTTTTTGTAACCCCTTTTAATTGTGAATTAGGTGGGGGTGGTTATATTTCAGACCATCCATTTTGTATTCAATTACAGCAACTACTAATAATTAACACTCCATACCACCACCCCTCCTCCAGCCAAAGAAAAAACACCGAACTTGACTTGCTCACTCCCCTTGTCCTTTTTGTGGATTACTGTCTTCCCTTATCCTCCTTAACACCTCTCTACTGTCTGACCCGTGGTTTCACCTTCGGTTCCTTTGCCCCACCCTGTAACCTTCAAAGTCTGCTTCTTTTATATGAACACCTTTTTCTCATTGTTTCTTCTTATAACCGTGGTTTTATACAAGATTTGTCCTTTCATGCATGGCTAATCTCACTCATCATCATGTTCTGCACATTCATCTACTCCATGAAATGCTTCACACTTTAGTCGCTATTCTTCAGTGATGCATCATATTCCACGGTATGTATGTACCAAAGATTATTTATCCATTCTCCCATGGATGGGCACTTCGATTGCTTCCAGTTTCTTGCCATTGTGAAGAGTGCATAAGTTTGTCTCTGCTGTGTCTCTTTCTTCTTTGGGGCCCATGCCCAGCAGAGGGGCTGCCGGATCACATGGAATTCCTATTCCCAGTTGTTTGAGGTGGTGCTATACGGCTTTACACAAACGGTGCACATTTTTTATAGTCCCACTAGCAGTATATGAGGGTTCCAATCTCTCTTCATCCTCTCCAGAATTTTTTATTTTTTGTTTTTCATATCTTCTTTCTAGATTTGCTGTTAATGCTGGTTTAAGGTAGTATGTTATCTTTGTTTAGATTTGCATCTCTCTGATGGAGATTGAGAGCATTTCTTCATGCTTGTTGCCTTCCAGGATGTCTTTTTGAGATAACTGTCTATTCATGTCCTTTGTCAATTTTTAACTGAATTATTCATTTTTCTCTTCTTGATGTGTTGCAGGTTTCCAGAGATTTTAGAGCTTAGTTATTGCCCAATGTATCATTGCCAAAAATATTGTCCCAGTCTCTTTTCACTGGTTTGATAAAATTTCTTGGTGAGTCTGAGTCTTATTTTTTTGAAGATCCCAGTTATTTATTTTATCTTCTGCTGCAGTGTGTGCTGTTTGTTATGTTTGGTGATACGGTTTTACTCTTTACTGGGGCTCTTAGGTTTGTCTTTGTTTTCTCATTGATGATATTTATAGTTCCATGAACAATCACGCTCTATTAGAATGGACAGATAATTGTCACATTGGTGAGACTATCGGTCCTTCCCAGTTTAGCATCAATTATTACCTTTATTGTTGTAAAAATTAATACGGCCTGTTGGAAAATTTTTGAGGAGAAATGGAGAGAAGGAATTAATTTTCCATTATAAATTTATTTTCCACTTGGATATATAGGGATGAACTCAAGTATCTCACTGAAGGAGTTTTCGACAGCCAAGGGACTAGAAACAACCAATGGAGTCTTAGCAACAAAGAGTCTGAAGTGCAGTAAGAGAAGGGAGAAACAAGTCAACCATGCTCATACTCTGGCTTTACTTCTACGCAAGAAAATTAAAGGTGACATTTCTTCTACATTATGTGATCACCTATACTCAGAAAACGAAGTTCAAGTTAGGGCTGTTATATATGAAAACAGAAACCAAACTCACGGCCGTCTAGTTGATGCCAACACATAGGGGCCCTAGAGGAGAGCTTCGAACTCTCCTGCCAGTCTCCACCACCTTAACTGCTATGGGAACAGAAAGCCCCCTGCCCTCCTCGGAGCTGCTGGGGGGCACCAAGCCAAGCTGCTGACCTTGTGGATTGCAGACTGATGAGGAACCACTGCCCCGACAGGGCGTAGACAATACCTCAGTTGTCTGTCTCTCCGCTGTAACAAGGGCATTGTGAGCTCCTTCTACTAGTTGTTGTCAGAGGACTCAGTTATCAGTAAGCTCTTGGCCTTTTCAGCATCTACCAAGAGTACAAGCTGAGTGCTTGGATCTCCCCATGCCTCTCCTAAACTGCACACTAAGGAATCTCAGTTAGGGTTTGGAGAGGCCAGAGTGGCAGTTGTCGCTTTCTTTTGTTTTTAAGTGGTGTGTGTGTGAAAATCATTCCAATGTAGTGTTTATCCAAATGAGTTATAGACTAAAACATGGCCCAGCACCTGTCAAAGCCTTTTGTTTAAGAAAGATAGTTTGGGTTGCTTTAGAAAGAGACTTGAGGGAGGTCACTTGGGGGATGCGTCAGAAATGTGAAATCCATTGTTCCAGAGATTATGGCTTGAGAAAGAAAACAAAGAGCCCTGGTGGCACAGCGCTTAAGCACTCAGCTGCTAACCAGCAAAGGCTGGTGATTCAAAGCCACCAGTAGCTCCTGGGGAGAAAGATCTGAGAGTCTGTTTCCAGGATGATGGCAGACAGAGGAAACCCTGTGGAGCCATTCTGCTCTGTCTTGTGGGGTCATTTTGAGTCAGAGCTCTACTGCAGTGAGTCTGGTTTATTACATTTTTGTCTTGAAGGGTTTCCCAGTGACAAACCCTTGGCTTACATGATGCCATAATTCACTGAATGGGCTTTGTTATCTTCATTGTGTACATGAGGAATTGATGAGGTTCAGTCATTTGGCTAGATCTGAGTTTGGATCTACTAACTGCAAAGCCATATTCTTCTCACCTTCATTTCGAGTGTGAGTGGAAGCATTATGGTCAGACTGGCTGACTCTAGAAACACTATTCTAATTAATACGCAAGCATGCACAGAGGCACCAAGTCTCTTGATTTTTAAAAAATAATCTTTCTAGATGAATAAATGCAAACTCCAATAGTTTTAATATTTAAGGACATCGTAGGAAATTATTTTCTTAATGTTTAATAGTACCCATAGATAAGCATGGATAGATAGTTTTCTAGTGTCTTATTGGGCCACAAAACACCTTGTCAGATTTCTTTTGTCAATTTCATATGTGACATGAATCCTGCCTAGGCTGCAGCTGTCATTAGAAATAGTACCTTATAACTCAGGATGCTCATTAGGGTCTCTGTTCAACAACCATATACTTGGGGTGTGAAGAAATATTTAAATATTTGAAACCTGGATGGTTTAGCATGGTGCCTTTGGAATAGTCTCACTGAATTGTGCATGTAAAAGATGTTGTAATACCCAATGTTTCATTGTGTGTCTATATCAGAATACAATTTTTTAATCTTCATAGTTCAAAGGAGCCTTCCCTCTGACTGGAGCCTCTTATTTGTATAGTCTGATTGAGTAAGACTTCTATCTTGATCACAGAACAAAAGGAGTTGCCTGATAGAAGTGAACTCATTACAAAATGAGTTTGAATATATTTCAGATTGAGATGTATGAGTTTTTGCTAAACAGATTTATCCTTTGTTAAATAGTCATTCTTGAATGATAAAACTGATACAGGCATTTAAGAAAATTCTCATGAACTTGTTGAATGAAGCAGTATCTTCTTGGAAGTGAACCACTTTTTAAAAATTAAGGGCCACCATCTAGATCTTGTTATTAAAGGAAGAATCACCACTTCCTGAATGTGAAATGCCTTCCAAATGCCTTGACCTTTGTCTTGTGGAATGCTATCATTGAGCATCCCCCCCACAGCAATGCCACCAGGCTGAGCAAGCCTGAGGTGATAGCTGCCCTGATTAGAATTTGTCCAAATGGAACGCGGCCAAGAACCCAGTGGGAAGCCATATTCATCCATTAAAAATGTTGATCAAACGAGGCTGATGTGGGTGAGACTCTACTTATGTAATAATGGCTGCTTTCTTCTGGATTGGGATGACACTTTTCCTTTGAAGAGCTTAAATCAGGTTCTCAACATCCACCTTGCTCCCCATCCCCCCAGCCCCTGCCCTGTGCTAAGGAAAAATGGAGGCAAACATAAATATATTAATATCATTTTAGACAATTATGAATAGCTGATGCCTGAGGCATCCGTTGATAAACGAAGAGCTCAAGGTTTCACAGCTTAAGGCAGACACAGGACGGAAATCCCATTTCTCTGATGGCAATCAGAACTGGGTGGCGACATGCCCTGCTATGACCTTGGATGGTGGCAGATGCTGTGTACGCTGCTTTTCCCGCTCTGAGCCTCCCTTCTTCTTCTGTTTGTTTCTGCTGTGTATTGACACTAGGCTGAGGACGAAATCTTTCTGATAACAAACGCAGTTGCTGCTCATTTGTTTAGAGCAGCCATATCAGCTTCTTCATGTTTTCAGTAACTGACAATATGTCTGTGCTAGCCATGGATTTTCAGGGACCAAATCCACTGAAGTGGACAGCCTAGTCTTTCATTAGAGTCTGGAAGCACTGCCGAAACCTGTTCCCTTTGGGTGACTGCTGGCATTTGAAGTACCGGGGATAACGTGTTCGCCATCACACCAACACAGAAGTCACCAGAGTCCGTTAAACTAACAGGCTCCCAAAGACAAATGGCGAGGATGACAAAGAACTGGGCAGTGTTTTGTTCTGTTGCGCATCGGGTCACTGTGCGCTGGCACCAACTCCATGACCTCTTACCACAACGAAAGATCAGCTTTAACCATTCCTCACATTTCCTCACAGTGGGAGGGATTTGGAATTTTCTCTTGCCCGGATATGGCTTCTTCCTGAAGTCCTTCATCTAGTTGGTGCAATCCTGTTTCTGCGGAGCTTTGAAAATGGTCTGCAGCAATGGCAATCTTCCGTTTTCCAGTGGACCGGCTATTCAATCTCCCTCTTTACGTTTCCCTACTAGCTGCCTGCTGCTTTCTAAATCAAGCTGTGATTTTCCTGGTTTATCAGCCTCTCCATCATGAGGATTAAATTTGCTATTACTGATTTCTTTTTCCCTTTCTTCTTTTTTTAAACTGGTATCTTCCCTAGTGCCCAAATACATCAGCCTCCCTCTGGACGGGGGTGGCTGGAGTGGAAGATATCAGGCAGTGCTAGCAACTCATGCTGAAGACACTTACGGACGGATGGGGTGGGCAGGGGAGGCTCTTATACATTGTTTGATTCTACTTCTACCGTTTGCAAATGATTAAAAATGTCAATAGAGAGTACATACACCATTTCATTCTGATTCTTTCAATACCGATAAATCTGACTTGTTGACATAGTTGGGGACACGTTTTAAAGAAATGAAACTAGCCAATACAACCTTGGGCTATATTTGTCACACAAGAAAAATACGATGATAATAGGAGAGTTATTCTGAATCTACTGAGTGCATTAGGAAAGGCTTTAGCAAAGCATTTGTGTCTGCCTGGGTAGACTAGAGAAGCAAATTCACAGAAACTCATATATGTATGTATGTATGTATATATATAGTTATCTTTTATATATATGAGTTATATATATATGAGTTTTATATAAAGGGTACGTGCACATTAAGAAAGCATCCCAACCCAGTGCTGTTCAAGTCCATAAGTTCAACATTAGCCCATATGTCAACATTAGCCCATATGTTGATTAGCCAGCAATCCACAAAGTCCTCCTCCATCTCACAAAACACATGCAATGATGCTGACTGCAGGAGGAAAGCCCAATCAGTGGGTGTGTAAGCATCTCAGTGCTGGCAGGGGTCTCCATGTTGCATCAGGTTAGGTCCATGTGGCTTCTCCTAAGAGATGTCTTGTAAAAAGTGAGCCTTGCCAGCTGAATCAGGGAACAACTAAGGCAGCTGCACCCTGGTCCGACCATCAGAAAGCAAGAGACCTGAGAACTAGAAAGGTGAGGCTTACAGAGCCATTTATCTCTCTGCCCTTCAATTAATCCCACATGTGTTTTTTGGCCAGGTTGGCACAACAAACCTTAACTATCTCAGCATTTATATACAATGTAAGGAAGAATATAATATATAGAAAATGTAACTTAGAATTTTTTGTATGTTGTGTTAGATTGAATTATTTATCTCAATTCTTCTTTCCTTCTTGTAGAAGTTATATGACCTCATGCCAAGTGAAGTATATTTCTCCAGGCCTTTACTTTGGGCTTGACCAAAGCACTGCTCTGGCTAATGGGATATTAGTGGGTCAAATGTAAATGTACACTTGGAATGTGCTTCCATATCAGGGCTTGCTTGCTCCAACCCTTGTTGTTTAGCCAAAGGAGAACATTCTTTGGAAAGATGCTGGCTCAAGATGTATGAGAAGTGTTCAAATCCGTTCTGGAACCAATCACAGCTAGGAGCCCAGTCGAATTGACCTCAGCTTAAATCAGATGATTTCTAGTGATCTGCAGTTCCATGAGTGAGAAATAAATGCTATATTTTATGTTGCTAAGATTGCTATGCTGATATGGTGGTCATCTATTGTGTGATAACGTAACTAATTGTTATTGCTTGGTACTGTAGCTTTGGTTCCTACTCATAGTGACCCAGCATACAACAGACTGAAACAATGTTCTTATGTTTAAGCCATTAATGCAGCCCCGGTGTCATTCCACATCGATGGCAGCCTTCCCCTTTGGTGATGCTCTCCTACTTTACCAGACATGAAGTCTGTGGGGAGAACTAAACCCCCCACAAAACTTCATTCAGATGCACCGTGTCCACTTTTGGGTATCCTGTGCGGTGGTGTAAACAACATCATTGATTGCTAACTGACAGGCTGGAGGCTCGACTCCAATCAGAGGTATCTTGGAAGAAAGGCAAAGTGATAGCCTTTTGAATAATTAACTGTTGAAAATTCAAGGGAGCGCAGTTCTTTTATAGTACACATAGGTTCACCATGTTAGAAATAACAGAGAAGTACATGGGATTTCAGAAATAGAAAAAGGAGAATGTGAACATTTAGAGCCACTTCAGCCTGCTTCACACCACACGCACACACCATTTGTCAAAGTCAGATAGAAATTTGTACACATTATGCTAAATAGACAGGATTTGGGATGGCAGAAATGTTACTTGATTTCTCAGCGCTGAAAATCACCAGCTTTCAAATTTCCATTTCTACTGATGATGAAAAACTTCAAAGGGTAAATTTACGGAAATTCGGTCTCTTTGGATTTAACACATTCCCTGAGGGTTCTTTTTATTTCCCTGTTCTTTCCTTTTCTAGGGTGGTGTGTTAGTCTGGGTAAACTAGGGAAACAAATCCACAGGAACTCATATGTGTAAGAGAGAGTTTTATAGAAAGGGTAAGTGCACATAAGAAAACATCCCCACTCAGTGCTGCCCAAGCCCATAAGGCCAACATTAACCCATATGTCCAACATCCCAACCCAGTGCTGTCCAACACAATAAATCCAATATTAGCCCATATGTTCGATACCAATCTACAAAGTCCTCCTCAATCTCAGAAAATACATGCAATGATGCTGACTGCAGGAGGAAAGCTGAATCAGTGAGCAGGTAAGCATCTCAGCACTGGCAGGGGTCTCCATGGGCCTCCTCCAGCACCCAGGGCTGCATTGGGGTAGGTCCATGTGGCTTCTCTTAAGGGATGTCTTGCAGGAAGTGAGCCTTTCCAGCTGAAGCAGGGAACTGACTAAGGCAGCTGCACCCTGGTCCGACTATCAGAAAGGAAGAGACCCAGGAACTAGAAAGGTGTGGCTCATGGAGCCATTTATCTCTCTGCCTTTCAATTAATCCCACAAGTGTTTATTGGCCAGGTTGACACAATAAACCTTAACTATCTCAGATAGAAATGGGCTTATGAATACTTCTCATGTTAGAGGAGGAGAGTTGGTACTTTGGGCACTATTTCTCTCCTCCAGTGGCTCCTGTGTTGGCTCATACCATTTACTGAACCCTGCCTTCTGTGTCCTCCTTATTCCAAGTCTGGGCTTTAGCCCATTGGTAAACACCTCTGTATTTCTCTCAGAAAGCTATGGGGCTTTTCTGATATTTGTCTACTCAACAATAAGGGGTGTGGGATTTGATGAGGTTGCCCAGGAGGCACGATCTAAGCACTTTTTTCACCCACATAATTTAAGGTCTAACGCTGTTTCCTCTTTTGGTCTTGGATTTTATTCTTTACAAGTCTTGGGTCACACAGGCTGGTGTGCTTCTGTGTGGACTTAGTTGTTACCTTCCTTGGAGGACTGTTGATTTTAAGACAAGCCTTTAAGACCCCAAATGCTATTCCGATATGTGGCTGCCATCTGATTTTTTCACCACATTTTTCTACAGCACCCATATCTTCAGTGATATCTTCATGATAGCAAGTTCAAGTAGGACCACGCCATAAGGACTAATTGTTCTTACATTAGGTCTATGATTACGTGTGAGCTCTAAATTCATTTGTGTATCTATGGTTTGTTTGTATATGTCCCTGATCCACTTCAGAGATATCAATATTGTTTTATTGAGGGTTATTAAAAATCATTCCAATGGGGCATATTGTAATTCTATTGATAGTGTCATTAATTTCACCAGTTATAGACTTTTAGATATTGTTTGGAAAAAGAAAGTATACATGTATAGGACAGCTTTATAGAGCAGAATACATGGATTGTTGATGATGTAAAAATAGCAACAACAACAACTCAGGTAACTGGACACTATGTATGCAAACAATGAGGGTTGGAGATAAAGCAAAACTTTCAGTAATTTTTGATATCAATTGTAATAATTCAAGCCAAACAGTCAGAAATGCAAACACATGCTTGCTAGAAAAGACGTGTCATAAAAAAGTAAATAGAGCATGGAAATAGCAAATATATGATCGACTCAAGCTCCCACTCACTGGGCGCTCTCAAAGCAAGAGATCTCTGTCAAGAAGTTACCCAGACACTTCTCAAGTCTCGCGACCTCCAAATCTATAACATTGGGTAGATTTGGCTCTTTTTACACTAGGGTGTTGCAGCCTGAAGTCCAAGGGCCTATTTCAGCTTCTTAAATCTGCTACTGGTGAGTTTAAGAAGTCCAGTCAGCTTCGTAGGGTTCCTAAGCTTCTGCCTTTTGGTATGGAGAATGTCATGCACCTTAAAAGGTCAGAGTCTAAAGTCCTGGTCCCTATAGCATAAGGCCTGGGTCAGCAAGGGCCAGATGGATATTAGGTCCAAAGTTTGGTTGCATTCTTTTTTGGAGGCTTGGCTTGTGAAGAGCCAATTTCTACGCCAGCTCTGGAAATTATGCCTTTCCATATTGGTTGCCTCTGTAATAGCTTTATAAAAATATATTCAGGAACTGAAAACAAAGACATGAATCTATCGTCTCTCGTTTCTTAAATTAGGCATTAAACTTTATCATTTTGATAGGGGAACAGGTGAAGAATTACAAATGAAATTATACAGAGAACATATCAGGTAATATTCAGGATATTATTTTGTAGAAGGCATAAAGACAAGGACTGCTCTCGTTATTTAATGACTGCTTCTTGGAAGCTGCAAATTGATATTGAGAAAAATTACTTTTTACTGAGGTTTTAGTTAGGGATAAATAAAACCCCATGGGTACAAATCAGAGTGCACATGACTCCACTGCTGATGCTTTGAAGAAATAGGAATGCTCCTATCCTGACAATCAAATCAAACTATCAATTCCGTTTGATGAAATGACCCACTACATGAATATTAAGGCTAAAAACCAAGAAAAACGGGAAGACAGAAAGGAACATAAAACAGTTAATACATATGCAGGACAATTCAAACATTTTAGAAATCCAGAAAGCAACAACATAAATATTTAATAATAAAGGAATAATGTATTTACTTATGGAATATTATCCATATGTAATTTTAGTCAATTTTAAAAACTGATTAATATGGTAAATCACCTACAAATATGAGGAAATTAAGTATGGACTACATGCACTTTAACATAACTGCAAAAATCCTCATTTCCATGTTGATACAAATTATAATACAAAAATAAATAGTTGTCATTTCTTTTACATTAATTATATATATTTATGAAGTTTAATATGAAAATAATATGTGAATAGAGTTATAACTAATATATCAAGCAGTTACCCAGACACTTTTCACATCTGAAACATCTTTAAGAATCAGAAAATAAGCAAATACATATCCAAGAGCCAAAATAGACTCAGAGTGCTGATACTCTGAAGTTCACACATTTTATTTATAGAAAAACCTTCCAACTTTCACTCTGAGCATTCTAATGAGCCTGATTCCTATATCATAACAGAGCAGAAGAGACGGAAAATCTCATAAAATTTAACAAATAGTAGTCGTAATAATTATCCAAAGTCTTGTACTCTATAAAGTGCATTCCCATGCATTGTTCCATTTGATTCATATAAAGACCTTGGTGGATGGGTCTTGTGTGCGTGCTTCTGCTACAGAAGAGGAGCAAGGCTCCAAAGTGTCTGCCCAAGATGGCACAGCTTACACTGAACAATTCGGACTCACAGAGATGCCATGTCTTGCAAAGCACTTCTGCCTTCCTCAGTGGTTGTCAGGCGGTGACCTTTTACGCAGGCCTGTCCCAGGAGTCCTGGTCACAGAGTGGTTACGTGTTGGACTGCTAGTAAGGTCAGCAGTTTGAATCCACCCGCTGCTCTGAGGGAGAAATATAGGGATGATACTCCTGCAAAGTCTTGGAATTCCTAGGGAGCAGTTCTAGACTGTTCTGTAGGGTAACTCTAGTGACTCAATGGCACTAACTAGAGCCTCTGCGGCATCTGTGGGTGGGTTTGAACTACTAACCTTTTGGTTACTAGTTGAGCACTTAATCATTTGCACTATCCAGGAACTCCTTAGCTTACATCTTCTAAATCTGCATTCTTAATCTTTTTAGCAAACTGCAGTTTCTGCCTTAAAATTGTAAGCCATGGTATCTGATGTATGGTTGTCCATGGTTTCTGGATCAATCACTCTTGGTTTTGCTTCCTAGTTTATCTACTGTGTGCTACTCCTAAGCCTCAGTTTCTTCACTATACCTATAAAATGGACACAATAGCCATAGGGCTTTTGTGATGATTCAATGAGAAAAAGTAGGCCAAGTGATTGGCTTAGTGTCTACTATGGAAGAGTTTGTATTAAATGTTTACAGTAAATAATATGTTAGCTTAAACCAGACTGGGCTTACCTATTTCTACCATCGTGTGAACCATTTCTTGATATAAATCTCTATAAACAACCCATAACAGTCTCAGTACTTTTGCTTCTCTAGAGAATGCAAGTCCAGACACCGAGCTGCTAACCTTGATCGAGGTCAGCAGTTTGAAACCCCGAGTCACTCCTTGGAAGCAAGATGGGACTTTCTCTCGTGGGGTCACCATAAGTCAAGATCAACTTGGCGGCAGTGGGATTTTGAGGGTTTTGTGGCATCCTTTCACCGCAGTGCAGTTTCCTACATTGAATAGATCGTGGCTTCTTTCCTTCCCTTGGTTCCTTCTCTCTGAATCCTCCTCACTCTCTTCCGGGTGCTTTTCATTTCAACAGTGTACTGGAAAAGTTCGGTGGGAGGGAAGAGGACCATTTATGGAAAAGCTGCCAATTTCATTGCAGAACTTCATAATGAAGGGAAACATCTGGGACTTTGCTCCGTGCTTCTTGATGTTATGGATATTAGGAAGAAGACAGGGCCTTGGGAAAATGTCCATCAACAATTTCCATCGTGGGAACACACTGTAGGACGTATATAAATCACACAGTATGCTTTGAGATGAGCTCAAGGCCTCCCTGTTCCCTGTTCAGGCTGTGATGAGACTTACTGAGGTTAATAATGTTTTCTAATGCCTTTGAGCCAGAATAGGTGGTATATATTTTTTTAGGTTATTCTGGGACTCAAAAGAATTGCTTAGGGAAATAGTTTTGGTACTGATAATTCTTATTCACTTTAAAATAATATTTCATTGTGTTTCTGGTAAAGTTTTCCATTGACAATTTTCGCCACTCGTTCAGTGACTTCAATTACATCTATCACAATATAGTAACATTTTCTTTAGTTATGTCCCGTTTGTTCTCTTCCTGGTCCTCTAGTTTCCCCTTCCTTCCCATCTTTATTTTGGGGTAGCTACTGACCTTTTGGTCTCATGCTGATGGTTTTTAAATAGGGTCCTGATCTTATGGGTAATAATCTTTGTGTGCCACTTTACTATTTTACTAAAAGGTAATCTCAACAGATAAGGTTAGTTCTAAGATGGTCTGGAGGAGTCTTCTGTTCTCTACTATTTCAATTTTCCTGGCTTTCTAATAAGAATTTGGATTCTGTCCTATATTCTTCTCATTTTTCTAATTGGCACCAACTATTGTGAGCCCTGTCAGAATGGTCTATGGTGATAGCTGGGCACCATCTAGTTCTTCTGGTCTCCAGTTTGGGCTCATGGACACTTGTTTTTTCTAGACACGTGCTTATGGTTACCTTCTTATTGTTTTGCTCCTGATTAAGTAGAGACTTGTAATTGTGTGTTTGATGGACAGACCCAAGCTTGGAAAATCTCGGATGTCACTCCCTTCCTTTGGATGCAGATCATGTTTTTAATGTACTATCTGATGGTAATTAACCAAGTTGTCCCAACCAAGTTGTGCCTTTAAACACAGAGAGCAATATTAGAAGGTGTTTGCTTAGGTCTATATTCATATTTATGTCTATATTCATATTATGTCTTCTATGAACATGCTATATGTTTATAACCATGTGACATTTATACATCCCTACAAATATTTCTAAGACTCCATGGTAGCACAATGGTTGAAACATTGTGCTATTTGCCAGAGAATTGGTGGTTTAAACCCACCAGCCACTCCATGGGAAAATCATGAGGTTGGCTGTTATTTTAAATACTTACAGTCTTGTAAACTTTACCGGGCAGCTCTATTCAGTCCCATAGGATCACTACAAATCAGAATTGATTCAATAATAGTGGGTTTATTTTGTTATAAATATTTATATCTGTTCTTACGTTTGTATAAATTTGTAAATACCTATATGCCAATTTGTCTAAACCCATCCATCTGTGCTAAACACTTGTTTTTACTTTTGTTGTTCTATGTGCACGACATCCTTGATGCCACTTTTCCCATCACGAAGAAGAAGCAGCCTTTACTTCATAAAACATGCTTTATTCCTCCACCCCTCCTCTTCCTTGGTAGTCAACAATGATCATTGGTCTTTCTAAATGTATCGATACTTTTCTTATACAAGTGGGATCAGACAATATTTGCCCTTATATACATGACTTACGTTACTTAGCATTCTGCCATATTACAAGTTGTTTTGTGAACTCATCATTGTATTAAACTGGTTTCTCTAGAGAAGCCAAAACAGCAATGTGTATATATATATATGTTCATATTTATATCAAGAAAATGACCCACACAGTTGTTGAGGGGAGCAAGTCTGAGACCAGGCAGGTCCCACATTTGTAGGTCAGGGGCTTCTCCTGACTTGAGTTGCTGTGCAGACTAATACACTCAAAATTAGCAGGAGGATCACAGTCTCATGGCTACAGAGGCAGATAAACCCCAGGCCATTAGATCAGGCTTGTAGGTACAGCATTGAATGAATTCAAGTTTGACAGATCAGATGGCAGACTTTTGGGAACTCCCAGGATCAGCAGGCAATATGGCAGGCCATCCACTGGAGGCTGATGAGTCAGATGGAGGATCTAGACTCAGCTGAAAAAAAAGCAAGCTTTCCCACAGCATTCTTATTTTGGAAGAAGCCCACACTCTCAAGGAACTTTTCTTTTAATTGTGTCGGAGCTGTCCCCTAAGTAAGGGTGTTGCATTCCTTAATGATTATCTTTGGTGGAAGTGTGTTAAGTCAGGTCATGGAGGATGAATGGGTGTCAACTGCCAAAACACTGAGAAACCTGGCTCAGGCAAGTGGACCCAAGACCCTAACCACCACATTTATGATTGTGTAGTGTTACATTGTCGTACGTACTACAATTCACTTTTCAAGTCATCTGTCGATGGACACCTTGGTTATTCCATCTATTTTCTATCGTGAATAAAGCAGCAAAGAATATAGGTGTGCACATTTCTGTTCATATTAATTTGGGGGCTTTGCTGTATATACCATTAAGCATTGGGCCATTAACTGAATGGTCAGCTGTGTTAGACCAGGTTGACTAGGGAAATTAATCCAGGGACACTCATATATGTGTAAGGAAGAGATTTATATCAAAGAGTAATTGTAGATTAAGAAAACATCCCAGCCCAGTCCAGATCAAGTCCATAAGTCTGATATTAATGCATAAGTTCAAATACTAGTCCATAAATCCTTCTTCAGACTCACACAGCCACATCCAATGATGCAGAATGCAGGAAGATCGGAGGTCAATGGGTGCAAAGTCTTGTGGATCCAGTGGTGGTGGACGTATCTCCAGGGCTTGCACTGGCCTCAGTGTGGCTTGGACAGCTTGCCTAGTAACTCAGTAGCAGGAATGTGAAGCAGAGAGAGAAAGGCTTTCACAGGGCTCAGCAAGTCTCCCCATGGTGTGTCAACAGGAAGACAAAGGCAGAGAGAGAGAGAGAGAGAGAGAGAGAGAGAGAGAGAGAGAGAGAGAGAGAGAGAGAGAAAGAGAGAGAGAGAGAGAGAAAGAGAGATATCCAGAATCTACCATAAGAAGGTTATTCCCACAAGGTGGCATCATTAGGATGTGACCTGATTGAGAGATAAGACTCCATCTTTTCACTCTTAATACCCTTAAGTTGACATGAGATCATGTAACTAACACACCAGCAGTCTGAGTCCCCCAGCTACTCTGGGAGGGAGAGATAAGGCAGTCTATGTCCATGAAGATATACAACCTTGGAAACCTCTTGGAGTGGTTCTACACTCTCCTGTAGGATCACTCCACTATGAGTCTGGGTTGAATGGACAGCAGTGGGAGGTACCAGGAGTGGGAGGACTTGTCCATAGAGCAGTTCTATTTCTGCTCCTTTGAGAAAGTGCCATGGCGTTCTCTGTAGTGTGCCAATTTATATTCCCATTAGCTAGGAATAAAGCTTTCAGTTCTTCTACATCATCACCACATTTGTGCATTCTCTCTCTCACACACACATGTATATATTGGATTGCAGTTTTGCTTTGCCTATCTCTAATACTGAACGATTGTGAACATCTCTTTCTGTGTTTTCTTCTTGCTTGAATATCCTCTTTCCTGAAAGTTTTGTTCATCTCTTTTGCCTGTTTTGTGATTAGATTATTTTTCTTCTTGTTGTTTTGTTTTAGTTGTCTATAGATTTTAAGGACAAAATGGACTTGAAATAAAACTCTATTACAAGAGATAAAGAAGGACATTACATAATAATAAAAACAATCTAGCAAGAAGACATTACTATTATAAATATATACGTCTAACAGTAATGCACCAAAATACATAAAACAAATACTGACTCATATGAAAAGTGAAATAGACAATTCCACATAATCCCATGAAATGAATACACTACTTTCAATTACATGAAAAGAACATCTAAAAAGATCACCAAGGATATTGAAAAATTAAATAAAATCATGAGCTAATTGGACCTGATAAACATATTTAGAACACCCGATCAAGATCAGAACAATACACATTGTTCTCTAGCACACATGAATAATTATCCAAATAGACCATGGGCTAGTACATACAAAAGTCACCAAATTAAAATTTTTTAATTGTTCAAAGCATCTTCTCTGACCATAAAGGTATGCAGGTAGAAATGAACAACAGAAAAAATAATTAAAAAGTTAAATACATGAAACTAAACAATATACTACTAAAAGTTATTAGAGCATTGAAGAAATCAAAAGTAAAATAAAAATTTTTCTAGAATCAAACAAAAATAAAAACACAACATATCAAAACCTGTGGGACACAGCAGAAACTGTATTTAGTGGAAGATGTATAGCAATAAATGCTTGAATTTAAAAAGAAGATTTGAAATCATTAACTTAAACTGCAAATTTGAAGAAATAGAAAAAGAAAAGTAAAGAAGACAGAAACTAGCCCTTCCTTCCTGCCCCCTCCCCAAAGCAACTAATAAAGGTCAGAAATAAGGGGAAATAATGGAAAAAATAACTAAGCCAGAAGTTCATTCTTTGAATGGATCAATCAAATAGGCAAACCACTGGGTAGATTGACAAAAAGAAAACTTTAGGAAGTAAACAACCAAATAAAAAATTAAATTAATCACATTGCAAGTGAATCAAGAGAGATCAAGACAATCAGATACTATGAAAAATTGTATTCCAAAAATTTGCAAACTTAGATGAAATGAACAAATTTGTAGAAGCACAGCAACTACCCATATGAACACAGAAAGCTTAACTAGACCCATTACATAAGAAAAGAGCTGTGTTAGTCTGGGTTGACTAGAGAAACAAATCCGTAGAAACCCTCTTCTGTGTATAAGAAAGAGGTTGATATACAAGAGCAATCGAATATTTAGAAAACATCCCAGCCCAGTCCAGATCAAGTTCATAGGTCCATATGTCTGATACCAATCTATAAGGTCCTCTTCAGACTCACGCAACACAGACAAAGAAGTCAGACACTAAGAAGACTTGCTGGTCACACTGGAGAAGAAAACCAAACACTCAGAGAAAAGTTGACAACAACCCTACTCCTTGTCTTTGACAACATACTTTCAATGAACTCGAGGACAAATGGGTATTTCTTTTAAACTTTACGACCAACAATTTACTCCGAGCAGGTCTGCTAAGTCTTGAAATGCTAGAAAGAAAAATCATACTATTTTCACTTTTTGGGGGGCCATTTGGTAGCAATTTACAACACAGGCTTTGATTTTCAGAATACCCTGGATTCAGTAGAAAAACCCTCTGAATGAAGTTTAGTACAATAGAAGCTTCTTAGCAGTCAAAATTTAGACTGTAAACAAATACATGCAAAAACATACTTATCTGAAAACACTTAACTTTGAACAAAGCCCAAACTACACAAATGCAGAATGAAACCAGCATTTCAGCTCCTCTAAAAGTAGTCATCCTTAAAGGTGTAAAAGCCATCTAACTCCGTCACTAGGCACTGTTCACTTTTTCACAGGAGACAATAAAAAAGATATTGCCCACAATCAATATCCCAACTCTAGGGCATGTTTCAGAAAGTCTTCAACTTCATGGTTTAGTAGCTGCGAGGAGGGACGTGATCTGTACCCTCCACGACTACAGTAGGGGACGGTGACGTCTTCTATAAATTTGCTCCCGGTCTTGAGCGGCTGTCCCTCCTCCTCTTCCATCTCCTCCTCCTCCGTATGGTCTGTACAGTAGTCCTCACGGCGTGAACTGCCCATATAAATGCCAGGCGCTGGGGTGTGTGGTCTTTTTGTAATGGAGAAATCAACTCTGATCCTGCAGCCATCAAGCTCCATTCCCGTGGCACGCTCTTTAGCTTGGCCTCACCTACATTTTCAAAATATGTAAAGGCAAATCCTCTTGAACGCCTAGACTGCTAGTCATGCACACTAGACACATCAGCAACGGGGCCATATTTAGAGGACACGTCTCTAAGGTCTCTTTCTGTGGTGTATAAGCTTAACCCAAACTCTCCAAGACAACAGTTGGGTTCAGGGTTTTCCCGATTCCCAACAGAATGCCTGGGAGTAGACGTGGGAGGACTGTGGCCATGCCTCCTGCTATAGTCTCGACCATAACACCTGCTACGCGATGACTATGCTTGGCAATGAGACCGAGGCCTTGATCTTGTGAACTTCTTCTGCACCTAGACCTAGACCTAGATTATTCAGATCTGGACCGGGACTTTGATCTGGAACGCCTGGAATCTTCCTTGGAGTGAGACCGTGCAGAGGTATGCCTTGCCGATTTCCCAGATCCAGGAGCACTTCCACTTCTGGAAGCAGAACGGGATTCCCATTCGCTGTAGTTCTGCTCGCCGCTGTCGCTTGTGACTCCGGGCTGCAGTCGCCGCTGCATGCGCTGCGCTGCCTTCAAAGCTTCAACCTCCTGGGCCACTGGGCCATAGCAGCCCCAGCTTTCAGAGCGGCTCAGAGACAAAGCCCTCCACGCTGTCTCCTCATAGATGCCGGGCGGGCATCCAACATAGTTCTTCAATGGGCTAGAAGTCCATTCGGTGGAGCAGAAAGCCTTGTTTTAAAAACGCGGCTCGCAAAACTGGATATATGCCTGCAGAAAAACAAAACTGTACCTATACTTCACATCACACACAACAACGAACTCCAATTTATCCAAAGAATTAAATGTTAAACCTAAAACTACAACCTTGCTGGGAAGCCACCTAGGAAGAATATTATGGGATCTGGGTTGCTAACCGCAAGGTTAGCAGTCTGAAACCAACAGCCGCTCCCTGTGGGCACGTGCGGCGGTCTGCTCCCGTGAAGAGTTCAAGTCTCAGAAACCCACAGGGGCACTTCTTCCCGTTCTAGGGGGTTGCAATGAGTTGGCATCGACTGAAGGCAGGGAGTGCGCGCATCGGCCGTAAAACAGGATGATAAACTTTCCAACAAATGCATGAATGCTGCTGCTGTTAGGTATCATTGAGTCGGCTCCAACTCCTTGCACCCCAACGCACAACACGTTTACACCCTGTCCAGTCCTGCGCCATCCTCACCATTCCTGTAGTGTTCGAATCCTTGGTTACTGCCACTTTGTCAGTCCATCTTGCTGAGGATATCCACCCCCCCCCCACTAAGCGCCCCCCCTTCAGGATTCTATACCAAACGTGATGTCTTTTGTAGGGACAGGATGGTTCTCATTTAAATTAAGGTAGCAATGTTCAATAAAGATCATGTAAATCACAGCATATCAAAAGCTTTCAATTAAAAATAAAAATGCTTTGATTGCTTTTATTTTCCTCCTGGCGTAAGCATTCATATGCATTCTAAGGTCCATTCAAGCCACTTGTTCCTGAATTATTTGCATTCAGCTGAATGCTGGTAAGTAAGAGTTATCTATCAAATTAACATCCATGTTGTGCCTTTGTAAACTTAGTTCTTCAGCAGTAGGGGGGGAGGGGAGTAAAAGTGATATATTGCACCACGACTGAAGTTTTGGTCTCAGCTGAAAATGTACTAAGTTGAAACTTGGTAAATAGCTAATAATCCCCAGATACAAATAGCTGTTAACATTTTGCTGTATTACAGGTCTAATCAGTTACCTATATCTAAAATTTTTTTTAAATTTAAAGATCTATTTCCCAGTCCCAATGACTCCTCATGATCAAACCGGTGGTGTGCTTCTTCCATGTGGGCTTGTTGCTTCTCAGCCTGACGACCGCTTGTTTAACTTCAAGCCTTTAAGACCCCAGATGCAATATCTTTTAATAGCCAGGCACCACTCACTTTCTTCACCACATTTGCTTATGCACCCCTTTTTTCTTCTGCGATTGTGTCAGGAGGGTGAACATCTCAGACTGCCGATTAGTTAGAACAAAGTGTTCTTGTATTGAAGGAGGCTATGAGCAGAGGCCTGAAGTCCATCCACTACCTCAGTGTATTGCCGTACAAATACATGTACCTAGGGCAATACCTCTATTTTTGTGGATTAATGTATTTACCTATGTACACTTCTATGTGTATGCCTCTATCTATACCATGCCTTTCTGCCCCAGTCAAGTTGCAGACAATATGGAAAGATTGTTCAGCAGCCCCAGAAAATCTAACTGAGGAACGAGGGCCATTTGAATCATGAAAGTAGCTGCCGATGAAAATACAGCTGCTGGTTCTGGTTTGTTCTGTGTAGGAATAGGGCGTCAGCACAGCTGAGTTTGCTGGACTTGGTTGAGAGAAGAGGTTTCTGTTAGTTGCTGTGGTAAACTCCTGCTCTTTCAGTAAATCACCTTCCTGATTCAGCAAGGCTCTGTAGAAACATGAGTGGTGTTGTGGGAAGGCTGGGCTTTAAGAAATCTTGAGTCACGAGTACACGGCGTGACAGTCCCTTTCTCTGATTAGAAAGGGAGGAAAGTTTTTTCCAGCATGTTTGCAGAGACTTAAACTTGTGCTTTCAAATCAAATCCAAACTCAGAGCCATCGAGTCCATTTCAACCCACACAACTCTGTAGGGCAGTCTAACTGCCCCGGGGCGTTCCTGAGACGAGCACATTGTGAGAGTCAAAGCCTCATCTTTCTTCCAAACATGTCCTAAGTGACACAAATGGTAAGTGCTGGTCTGCCAGCCAAAAGGGTGGGAATCTGACCCTCACCCGAGACAGGTTGCAAGGCCTTGAAAACTCGATGGATCTCTTCTACTCTGTACACTTGCGGTTGCCATGACTTGTAATTGACTTATTGGCAAGGAGCCGCGACAAACTAATGATTCCTCCCAAGAGCTTCATTGGGGGTATGGAAAATACTTTACATGTGGGACTTCTTTGCAAAATGTTTCTTGAGTCCTCGAATTTAAATTTTTATCACTATGAAAAATAGACCGAATCATACCCAAATAGAAGAGCCTGGGGATTTCATCATGGGCAAACGTCTACTCATTTTCTCCATGGTTTGCAGTTTGCAGATAACAGCTTGTGTTTGCTCTTTTTTTCCTCTTATGTTTCTGCTTTGTTAGTATCACTTCAGTATGTTACATATTTGGTTAGCCAATTAGTCTAAAATAACTTTATTGTTGTATGTGGAAGCATTTGGGTGTAGATAAAAAAAAAACAAACCACAGGCTTTCCCCCCGCCTAGCATAATGTCAATAAAAGGTGACTTGAAATTAATATTCTAATCATACTTGTGCAATTGTCAAGTGAGATGATACCACTTGCTAGAGCCTGGGTTGACACATTTAATCCATCAGCCAGAAAAGAGTAGCTCATGGCACTATTGTATCTGGTATTGAAACCCAAGGACTTCCCCCTTGGTTAATCCTGTGGTCCTATGTATGACTCTTTGCATAGCCTATAAGGCTGGATGACTGATGGACACTTGGTAGATAGAAGGGCAACTGAGACACAGCAGCTGTAAAATCGCTGCCTCTCTTGGGCTCAACCAGGGATTAACTGAAAGTAGTGACTATATTGTCCCCATCAAATTTAGGGAAATTACAAGATCGTCACCCACTATGTGTTTAACAGCTTGAGTTTTAAAGTTCCTATTATGAGACATTCATATTTGCTTGTGCATATGTTAAATCTAGATTATTTTGAGGTTGCTATTCCATTTCTGGGACCAAATAAAGATGTAGGGGTATTTTAAATTAAAAACAAATTATATATTTTCTTGGAAACTAATATTGGCATGTTTTATATTTTTGTCTATTTTCAGTCAAAATACATAAATTGATACCTCATGGCATTTAGTTTCTTAGTATGGGGATTTAGGATCATGGTTCAAAAAAAATCCCACTCAATTGGTTTATTATGTGTTTAGTGTTTCTGTTCTGTTTTCTAGAACATTGTGTTGTGTAGGATGTCTTAAAAGCAGCCATCCAAGGTACAATTAGTCCCTATTCACCTGGAACAACAGAAAGGAGATTCAAGAGGAGGAGGAGGAGAAGGAGAAAGTGGAACACAAAGCTAGTTGTCTCCGTGAGCAACTGCCTCATTTGCCAAGAAACTAGAACCGGACGGTTTTCAGCATGGTTGAGCGTGTTTATCAAAGATGTTCTGAGAGTCGAGGTTTTGTGTTAACTTGGTTGGGTCAGCATTCCCACCAGTTTGACAGTTAACACTAGTAATTCCCCACAACCTGACCTACCACCATGTCACCAAAGCCAATCAGCTGTACGCCTCCAGAATGGGATAAGGTTAGGGCGGAATACGCCCCCTTTCCCTAGTCACAGCCCTGAAAGAATTCAAAGGAAGCTTCTTAGGGGGTGTGAGCTCCTTTCAATATAGAGATGCTTTGGAAAAACTTGCTTTTCTTTTTGCTGGGTCTGGATCTTGCATCAGGTTCATCTGCCACTGGTTCTTTGAACTTTGGCCAATGGCCTGCCATGCTGCCTGCTGGTCTTGGTCCTCCTCAGAGGCCTGCCCTCTGACTGTCCAGCTTTGATTTACTCGCCTTTCTAATCACAAGCCTGTCCTGCTAACCTGGGATTCATTTGTCTCTGCAGTCACCAGCCTGTGGTCTTTTTTGCTGATCTTGGGCTCATTGGGTTTTGAAGCTACTCAAGTCAGGAAAAACCTCCAGCTTCACATCTGATCTACAGGTGTGGAACTTACCTGGACTTGGACTTGCCTTCTTCTGCAACCCTGTGAGCCATTTTATTGATATAAATTTATCTCTATCCATACATACATGTGTCACTGGTTTTGCTTCTTTTGAGAACCCAGACCAAGAAAGATGCCATGGAAGAATCTTCATCAAAAGGAGGAAAGAGTCAAACAGAATTTAAAATTTTCATAGGAAAAAAAATTCATAGGATTAAGCATTTCTGGAGCCATGGAGCCTGGATGAATCTCTGAAACTATTGCACTGAGATAGTCATGAAATCTTAAATAAAAATATTCCTCAAGCTTTCTTAAACCTAAATAGCAGTTTAGCTTAAATAGACAAGAATGTCTCCCTTAAGCATTATGTTCTTTTAAGATCTTTCTATATGAGATCAAAAAAGCCCTGATAATGGAGTGATCAAGTGCTTGGCTGACCAAAAGTTCAGTGGTTTCAATCTACCAGTCACTCCTAAGGAGAAAGATATGTAGTTTGCTCTCATGGAGAATAAAACCCTGAGAACCTTATGGAGCAATTCTACTGCATCCTATTGTGTTTTTAGACTACACAGCACTGGGTTTATATGGGATCAAGTTGATAGAAGGAATTGAACAATTAGACGCGAACCTTAGGGACAATGAATGCATGTAAATGGGGGGGGGGACAACTCAGAAAAAGAGGCTGAGGATGGTTACACACCTCAAAAAATGCATTCAAAAGTACGGACTCATACAGGTAGAAACTTGAACTAGTGAAGGTTTTTGCTATAAATTGTCTCAAGAACAACAAAAATTACTAGAAACAAAACAAATGTGAAAGTAAATAAATGGACTCTATACTCACTAGGTAACACATATTTTAGTCGGTTTGCAATTAATAAATTGAAATGTTAAAAGACCTTTGAAAAATGGCAGATCGGGAAAGTTATATATCAAGAGAGATGCTTTGATCAGAACATAACAGACAGGGACAGAATGAAGAGCACGCCCTCATCGGAGAGTCTGCTTTCCTGCTCTAAAGAAATAGAGGGCATGCTTCACTGTGAGAAGCAAAGATTTTAGTCACTGCTGTGGAGTCTTTTGGTATTGTAATTGCTCAAGTTCTCCAGAAAGTGGCCCTCTGTGAAACACGGAGTGTGAGACATTTAGTGCGCTATGTGCTGCTGGGTGGCCCCAAAAGGGGGTGTGGGAAATAGGATAAAGCAAAGGGTCAGGGCCAGAGGACTCTGCCAGCTTAACCAGGAGCGTTAGCCTGAGGAGGACCTTTCAGAGTTGAACCAAATTAAGATCAAGGGATAGCGCTTTCCTGCCTCCCTCATCTATCAGTCGTTGGAATGGGCTTGCCCTGGAGAGGACGTGAACCTTTGTCCATGCTTCTTCATCAGGGAACAGTGTCTTAGTCTCCAGCCACCAGTCACCAACATTCTTGACAGCTGCAGGGGTGATAGAACCTGAAGGCTGAGGGCGATCTAGGCACCATGCACACTATGGTCACCGTGTTCTGCTGAATGCAGAACAGGTTAAATATTATGATTATTGTCATTCTTGGCAATCAGAGCTAATGCTTTCCGAGAGCCCCTTTCCAAAAGACATTGTGCTGAATTCTTTACACAAGGGGTCACTTTGAGCATGACCATCCTATAGGAAAATATAAAGCACAGTTACAAACCCAGACTTTGGGAACCAATGTTCTTGGGTTAAACTCCAGCTGTACTTTCTGCTTTTTAGCTGTTCAATCTTGAACAGGATTAAACTCTGAAATTTACAGCTGCTACCTTACAGAATGTTCAGGAATGTCAAATAAGACTAATAGTATAAAGCACTTAAGCAATGCCTGCCCCACAATTTGTACTTAAGAAATGTTAGTTACAATTATTATTTTATAGGGGCAGCTTTGAGCAACTAGGTAAAGGTCGGGCCCATGAAACACACACAATTGCACTTCTGAGGCCACAACCGCTTTTGAATGTTTTTTTTTCCATAATAAAAAGCTAGGCATATTTGGTAGGTCTAATGTTTATGAATTGGGTGTTAATTGCATAGTCAGCAGTTCAAAACCACTAGCCACTCTGAGGGAGAAAGAAGATACTTTTTATTCCCATAAAAAGTTACAGTCTCCACAATCCACAGGGACATTTCTGCGCATCTTTATGGTTGCTATAAGTTGGAATTGACTCGATGGCAGTGAGTTTGAGTTTTGTTTGTTTTTAGCATATCTAATAATTCCAAATAGAGAGGGTCAAACTGAGTGAAATGTACCCACAAATAACCTGTTGGGCTGACGTTGCAGCAAGAGTCTAACTTTAAAGGGAACATAATCATTTCTTTATTTTTTTATTAGAAAACAAGGAAACCAAACCCATTGCCATCCTATCATTTCTGACTCCAAGTGACTCGGTCGTGTTTTAAAGGCGGTAAATATATTTTAAAAATACTTTTTCTATTTATATACTCATTTCATAAAATTTGTTCTACTTTTGGTGAAATTCTACATTTTTCCCCTTTGGTAACTGGGATTTTATTGGTTGTTTTGAGGATCGGTACGGAGAAATTATAAACAATCTGGACATAATTCTTTTTTGTTGTTGTTCAGAGTCACACTGGCTGTATTTCTGATGTTTGGGGTTGGCAGGGGGATGTTCCCAGAAACTAACTCAGCTCGGGATCCACTGCCAAGTGAAGCCAAGAGCTCTGCTCCGGATGTCCAGCCTACTCAGGGATCTCTGAGCTGCTGGTGGGTGTCCGGCCCATTCATGGGTCTCCAGTAAAGGAGTTTGCAGCCTTAACTTTCTCCCATGGAGAAGCTGGTGGGCTTGAACCTTGGAGCTCGCAGTTAACAGTCCAACACTTGTGTTCCAGGTCTTCGACTGGCCTCTGGGATAAAGTAGTTAGCAAGACAAACATTGCTTCTGCTCATGTGGATTTACGGTCAAGAGCAACGTGTGTGAAGTTCTATGGAAGAGAAGTCTCAGCTGTGGGGCTATGAAAGGGGAAGTGAGCTTCAGAGTTAGTTAACACTAAAGGACCTGCAGTAGTGATGACAAAACTGTCACTGTGGGACTGATAACCTGCATGACATCCTGAGGATGGCTCCATTTCCTCTGGCCTCTAATGCAACTTCACAGTATGGAGCAGCGAAACACAAACATTATATGGGCTCCAAAAAAATGGTAAAAATTGACTAGTCCAGGTGAACCATTTCACGTAATGGCGCTATGCCCCGAGAGAGCATGGAATGGGAGCCAGTACTCTGCTATCCAGCCAGTTGACTTCAGTTTCTATTTACATCTTATAGTATGAACATTCTATCCAGCTGGAAATGATTCTTGTGTTCAGATACTTACTTTTCAGAAACATGGCCTCTAAACATAAGCTATTTCATCTGTGCTGAATTGAAAAAATAGCAATCTGTTCCAATCCTGGAGGAAACATTTCCAGTGTTGAGCTTATTGGTCTCCAATGTAGAATGGAAATACACCCAGGCATGGTAAGTTTTCTGTGATTAAAGAGCTTTTCAGTGATCGTTTTGAGTATATACAATTTATGCTTTTTGTGCTGCTGTTAAAATTTCACTTTTAAATAAGATGTGCCGTCATGATACTGTAGCATTGATCTTCAGTTCATTGACACCAGAGCCTAATAGAATTGGGTTCCAATATGTTCTCTACTAAGTGGCTGTGTGGCATTGGGCAGTTCATTTTCCTTCCCTTTAAAATGAGATTGGCCTTACACCATGTGGTTGTCCATCATCCAAAAGACCAAAGAACACGTTAAGAACAGTTTTGAACTAAAATGTGGTCTGCGATTAGTTAATATCCATACACCTGCCAGGACACAAGTTAAAATGATTATAAACATGTATGTACTAGCCACTAATCCAGTGATGAAGAAATTGAAAAATTCTACCAGATCTTCAGTCAGAAATCAGTGAACTACGCAATCAAAATGCATTGATACTTATCGGTGACTAGAGTTTGAAAGTTGGAAACAAAGAGGAAGGATCTTTGTAATTAAAAACATGGCCTTGCAGATAAAAATAAAACTGGGCATCACGTGAAACAGTTTTGTTACACCAATGATTTTTTCATTGAAAATATATTTGTTTTCAACCACAAAACAGTAAAGGTCCACATGCACCTTGACCAATGGAATACACAGGAATCAAACCGAGCACGTCTGTGGGAAGCGAGCAGGAGAAAGACGAGGCTTTCTACTCCTGGAAAGAGTTCTAGTCTCAGAAAATCTCAGGGACAGCTCTGCTCGGCGTTAGAGGGTCAGCAAGAGTCAGAAATGACCTGAGAAGGGAGGGTGGTGAGGCTTGTCTCACATGCTTTGGACGTGTAATCGGGAGGGACTAGTCCCTGGAAAAGGACCTCATGCTTCGTCAAGTAGCGGGTCCTCGAAAGCGAGCCAGACCCTTGACAAGATGGGTTGACACAGTGGTTGCGACCGTGGTCTCCCGCGTAACCACACCTGCGCGGATGGCGCAGGCCTGGCAGTGTTTGCCTCTGCTGCACGCAGGGTCGCCGTGACTTGGAGCCTGCTCGGTGACCCCACCAACAACGTGCACCTGCTGAGAGAATGCATCGAACTGTACGCAGAGTGTTAGCACCGTGATTCACTCAGCGATAGCTAGCCCAGTAAGAAAAATCGGTATTCATCAGAGAACTATTTAGACTCAGAATTTATATAAAGGCTAAAACATTTTTGTGTGCTGACCTGATATTAGAAGCCAATAAAACAGAAAATAGTGGTATATAAAACAGTGATTAACTTTAATTTTGGAGGTGGTGCTGGTTTTGAAACTCGATGGACTATACATACTATCTTTGGAACTTGGGACAGGCTATTTGACTTCTCTAAGTCATTCAAATGTAAAATGGTGCACATAATAATTCTACCCCACATGATTGTTTGGAGGATTAAATTAAATGGTCCGAATAATGCACTTTGCTGAGTTTCTGGCACATAGTATGCACTCGAAAGTATGAACTATTATTGTGAGGAAATATCGCATACGTCTCTTTTAATCTTCACAGAGATGCATCCTCTCAGTAGAAGAAAGGGCACTCGGTGGCTTGCGACAACCATGAATTGCCATGTTTAAGTTCAGAACCTGCTTCTTGCTCTCCTCCCACTCACCTGATTCAATCTGGCAAAGAAATGGCTACAGTTCCTGCTGCTGATATAATTTTATAATCGTACAGATTTGGAACTCAAAATTAATCTTATAACTAAAATTAATAACACAAACATGACAAGTGCAGAAGGTCACAATGCCAGGATGAGGCTCCAGAGATAATTCAGATAATGTGTCAAACCAAAGGATTCAGACAGAATTTTAAAGAGAAAAAGAGCCATTTTTCTATAGATGTAAAACGTAGACTAGAACAACAGACCTCTCATTGTGGGTCTCTTAGCTTGCCGGGTGGCATCTATCACCATGATTTCCCGTCCTGGTTTAGAAAAATAAACGAGTACAAATTCTTGTTTTCTCATTAATGTCACACCCCCCCCCCTTTTTAACTACTTACAGAGGCCTCTTGATTTTTACAGTTTTAGCAGATTTTTAGGCAACGGGAGACTTTACACATAGCAACGACGAGGAGGATGGCACAGGGCTGGGCAGTGTTTCGGTCTGCTGTACACCGAGAGTCGGGATAACTCGAGGCCCCCAACATCATCAACAACAAAAGATGGCCTGCCTTGCATACCTGGTGAAGCTGTGCCCCAACTCTGCTGACCATAGCGAATATAAAGTACTCTAGGCAGCTGCTTTCCTGCGGAGTTTTCTGACCCAAACTCTTCACCTTGCCACTGAAGGACACTGCCTAGATGCAATGCCGCCTCTCCGCTTCCCTTCACGGTTGGGGTTCCCGTGCTCTCTTGCCTTGCTCTCCTTTTGGGGTCCCCTGCTCTATTAAAGGTTGCTTGAATTTTGAGGGTCTTTTGGAGTGCGGAGCTCTGGGGGTGTCATCGGTTGTATGCTGGGCTGCTGGCTGCAAGGTCAGCAGTTAGAAACCAGCATCGGTGGAAATCCACAGCAGCCGTTTCGTCCTATCCTATAGGGTCCCTATCCGTGCAAATCAACTTGATGGCCCTGTGTTCTGAAGTAAGGGACTGCCCTTGCAGGCCACAGCTGTCAACTTGTTGGCCCCAGTAAGTAGCTTCTTTTGATACACTGCCACCTTGTGGTCATACCCCTTTACTGGCGCAACCCTGAAATCCCTGGACTCATTTGTTGATAAAGGCAGAATGCGTTTCAACTCAAAGCAACCCCATGTGAGAACATTTCCCTGGCTCTAATAGTTGAGAATGCAGACCTCTAGGTTGTTCTCCAACAAAGAGACTTGGTAGGTACCAAAGGCCAACCTTTTGGTTGAAAGTTAAGCATGTATTTAGCCGGTGTGACACCAGGGCACCTATCTGCACACATGGCCGATACCTAACAGTTGGTCTATGTCTTTGAACCCAAGAGTCTAGTATGATGAGCAGATACTTAGTATCATCTGCAGAATGATCAGAGACCCGGAGTCAGAGAGCTTATTGAATATCATGCCTGTTACATTAATGAAGTTAATGATAGTTTTGACATAGTTCATCTAGATTATAGAAGTTCCCACTCAGTCTCCAGTTCGGATCTCCTTCCCTTCTTTGCATTTAAGCCTGCTCATTATCCAAAAAGTTTCCAGTCTTAGAAAACCTATAGAAGGTTGCCATGAGTAGGAATCAACTCAGCGGCTGTGAGCTTGGCTTCTAACAGCAAGGTGGCGGTTCAAACCTGTAAACCACCCCTGGGGAGCAAGATGAGACTGTCTGTTCCCATCCACATCCACAGTCCCAGAAACCCTATGGAGCAGTTCTCTTCTGTCATACAGGGAGGGCTACCATAAATTGGAATGGGATTAAGGGACTGTGTTTGTTTTTCAGGCTTTTATTATCCACTGACTCATAAAAGAGAGGAAAATAATTTCAAGAAGATTGACTCGATCACCCCTCCTCTCCTGTTTTCATCCTGTACTATTCCTGTACAATTCCCAGCACTTGGCTAGGTCTTGTCTCACTCTTGACAATTTCTATGAAGAACTCTTAACTCTCAGGTCATCCTCAAGGAGTTTGGTTTTCATGTTCGTGGATCTCCCTGCTTCGAACATCCTCTGCGAGGACACTCTGTCCCAGTGTGCCCTCTTTGTACCCTCCCATTCACCTACACCCACAGCAAGACAACAGAGTCAAGGCTGCTGGTTAGTAACACCAGGTAGACTTTTTCTTTTCTGACCTCTCTTGGGAGATTTCAAGCCATTACTCACCACTGTCATCTTCATTCACATAGCAAGAATTCCTCACATATGAGTCTTTGTTTTTAAGCGGTTATTGCTTATATAACTCCAGCTTAACTCTGCATGTGTAGAGTTCTTTGCATAATCTTCCTCCTGAAAATAACAATCATCATTATTTATTATTACACAGCACTTACAATGTGCTGTGCCCTAGTCTAAAAGCCATAGATACATCAAACTCACTTAATCCCCACAGTGACTCTCTCTGGTAGATAATGCTCCTATCTCCGTGTTCACATGAAAGCCACAGAGGAGTTAAGTAATTTGTTAAAAGTCATTGGAAGCATTATGAAATGAAACATATACAGGGCTAGTACATAGAATCTCAATCACTGGCAATAATGACTCATGTTAACTTCAGCTAATAGCTCTGGGGACACTATTCATTAATGAATGATGCAAGATACAGTTGTCTATAAAGCTTGTCTCTATTTTCTGAATTTATTGCCCCATCCTTCCTCTAAAAATTTAGTGCTTTCATATGTGCTTTTTTGCAGAAAGAATTCCTAATAGAACATGTAGAGTAAGAAGGTTATGTGACTCTGAAGAAATGCAAATGCCCTGTAAGCCGAAGAAAAGACGCTCAACATCACTAGTGATCAAGAAAATGCAAATAATAACAATGAGACTTTTTTTCATCCAAAATATTAGAAAACTCATAAAATATTGATAGTTGTGAAGTCATAGAGGACTGGAAGGACCATTTATATTTTGTTGCTTGTTGTGTAAATTAGTATAGTCTTTTTGAGTGACAATCTGGCAGTAGCTAATAAAAAATTAAATATGTAATTTTCAGGGCAATTCTCGGGATCTCTCTGAGGGAGATATTCAGATGTGGGCATTGTAAGTAGAAAAATGTCCACCACAACCTTTTTACTAAGAGCACAATCTATCAATTGGCAATTAGTTGAGTAAAGTGTGAGTTCTGCATTCATAGAGAACCAAGTATGCAGCAGTTTTAAAGAATAAGGCAAATATAGTTGTACTGATGTTTGAAGTGCTCCAAGACAGATTATGTGAGAAAGGCAAGTTTTAGAATAATAAAGATGCCGTTAGTCAAAATGAAAAATAAGCACAACACGATGTATGTTTATGCAAACATGTGGCATAAGCATATGAATCAGGTAGACTAGTAGTCAGTTACCTGGAGGAAGGCATCCAGAAAGTGGAGAGACTATTTTTTAAGTGTCTACATGTTTACACATGAATGCATTCATGGCTTTTTGCGTGTCCATTTTAAAATTAAGTAAATAGAAAATGTATTACTTTTTTTAAACTGAGAGTTTATGTATTTCATATCACTCTTTGTTTTATGTGCTTTCAAAGAGGCTTTCAGGAGGTGTGTTAGTTGGGGTTGACTGGAGAAACAAATTCATAAACACTCATAAATGTGTAAGAGAGACTTTTATATCAAAGAGCAATTGTATCTTGAGAAAACATCCCAACCCAGTCCAGATTAAGTCCATAAGTCCGATATTAGCCCATATGTTTGATACCAATCTAGAAAGTGCTCTTCAGACTCATGCAACCTGGCGCAATAATGCCCAGTGCAGGAAGATCGCAGGCCAGTGGGTGGAAAGTCTTTTGGATCCAGGGCAGTGGAAGCATCTCAGTGATGACAGGGGTCTCCACGTGGCTCCTCCAGCTTTAGGGCTGTGGCTACATTAGCATAGCTCCCTCAGGCTTGTCATCAGAAATGTCTTACAGAGAGGATGTATGTCCCGATTCCAGCGAGCTAATTATCTACATAGCACCTCCAAATGACATCAGCAAGCTGTGACCTGATTGGCAGGCTGAACTCCACCCCTTCACTCTCAAATTGGCCCCAGATTATGTAAGTACCATAGAAGGCCCAATCTTTCCCATTTACTCAGCGATTCTACGGCCAGAGCAGGACCAATGTCAACAGCTACTTGGCATTTCAACATCACTACCAAGGCAAAGCGAACTTAAACACGAGGGCAGTTGCAACACTCAGCACAATTCATTACAACAACCCATTGTCCTGCTCAGTCCCATTGTCCTTGTCTATATACTCAATTACCCAATATTGCAGTATGTTGGATCCACTCTTAACCCATCGACACGGCTCTACCACTGAGGTGCCAAATAGACTTAACACTAACGAGCCCAGTAGCAAGCCCTCTGATTGTGCTTTGTATTGCCCTTCTAAACTACCCGCATCAAGGAGTATTCGTCAATGGAAATGGAAGAGGGTGGGAGGTCAGTATAGAAAAAGGAACCAGTGTACATGGGTTCAACTGTCTATTCCAGAGGCTAAGCTGGGGGTAAGGTGAGATGCGTTCCATGTTGTAGACCAGAAGTTTTCTAGGGCAAAAAACAAAGAAAGAAAGACACGGACAGAGTGAGGTTGATGCCAAGGACATGGATGAGGGCAACACAAGAAGGTCTTGGTAATTAAAAGCATTGGACATGTGTGATGGAGTGAAGTTTCTTAATATGGCTCTTCCATCCATGTCTCTCTCTCACCAAATGGTTGGTGGTGAGTGAGCAAATAGGGAGTATCACACTCATAGAGAGGATTGGCCAGTTTTAGTTGCCACCTCCTTGGTTTTAAGGCTGAGCCACGTGGGCAGGAAGAGAGGGAATCCCAGAGCATCAGAAGAAGAACTCATTAGAGACCTCATTCAGAAGTGACTGAAGCTCAGATGAGAGGCACAGAGACGTTGCATGAAGACTATGGGGCAGAGCAAAGGAACCAGGCCACGACCAAGATCAAGGCAAGGAATCGTGAGCCAAGGAAACCAGAGACTAGAGTGCCGAGATGACGGGACTGTGAAGCACCGTGACAGGCTTTCTGGTCCACGGAGGCCGAGGCCAAGGAACTGTGTGGCTGAGAGATTGAGAACCAGAGAGACACTTGGCTTTAGGCTGAGGAGAGGTGTTGCTGAGGAACAATGACTAGTTACTGTTACTGATTGTGACTGTGGCGACCTACAGAATTACTTGATACCCTCCCCTGCCTTGTAATGAGTTATTGATCTCAGCATAGAATTAGAGAGAAACATGGTTGGTGTCAGAAGAGGGTAAAGAAGGAGGGAGGGTGAAGGCATGTCTCACCTTTGCCTCTTGGTATTAGAGAAGCCAGAGGAAGTCTGATATGGCCCCGCCCATCTCCTCATCATTACACAGCATGATTACCAAAGTGACCTGATTCTGCTAAATGGCCTACACACTTTTCCCAAACCCCGAGTAGTGGTGACATGATATTTTATAGACATAGCCTCGAATCTTCTATTACAGCTCTGAAAAGTCCTATGTCTTTCTTCTTCTCTTCTCTCAATACTTGGGTTACTTTTTGACTTGGATGGCGGTGAGAAGGACTGCTGCGGGGGAGGCGTCCTAGGCCTGCAGGTATGCTCTTCAGGATTCCAGGCAGGAGACTCTGTCCAGGTGGCTCTGAGCATCCAGAGGAATTGATGATAGCAATATTCTTCTTATAGACAAGGAGCAGTAGGGGTCCTGGCTATAACATAGCCAAGGTAGCAGTTTGTAGATGCCACAATTTCCTTTTACACTCAGGAGTTAAGAATCTTGAAGTCCCCAACTTCTTAATTAATCTAAGGAGAATGAAGAGAAAGATTTCATTCATTCCGGGTCTTACAGGAAGCGTCATACAATCAAAAGAGCTGATCTCTGGTGACTGTAGGAATCTCAGGGTGGAATACGGCAGGGAAAAGTAAGACTTACGGAGAACATAGCTGGAAACCTTTGATCCTGCTTGGAAATTCTTTTTTCAGAGCTACACTTTGGAGGGTGCAGGTCGCTTTAAGAGAAGGCGTTCCGTTACAGCTGCCCTTTGCAGTGTTTCAGTAGAAGCACGGTGACAATTCCTCAGGCTTATCATAGAAAGGATGAAAGAAGCAGATAAAATGGGAACCTTAGATAGCACCCCAAGAGAGGGTTTAAAACGATCCAATGTTCAGTGTCAGCCAAACATTATATGGAACAATGAAATAGAGTACATTTTGAATTTTTTTAAAAAGCTATGCATTTGACCATTGACCTGGATAGTAGACCTTAGGTTACTCGTTTAAAGACTACTCTTGGAACCTTCAAGTTTTCTATAAAATTCGCTAGAGGTAAGAAAGTGCTTATTTGTTTGTTCTTACCGTGAAGACCTTATTCCTATAACTTAAAAAAAAATCTTCCTACATGCAAATCTCCAATAAAGACGTTTTTGTACCTTTTAGAAGCAGTAATCTGAAAATAAACATACAGAAAATATGTTCGTGCTGTTTGTATAAACAATCTTTAAAATAATTGGAAATATTGAAGATTAGGGCATTCCCAACACTTGTTCTTTTATCCATAGTCACTGAACTTTGTTTTCTTTCTCATTTAGATTTAAAAGATTTGGTCCCACACCAGCGTCTCAGAATGTACATGTTAACATGATTTGGAAGCAATAGAGTGCTTAGAAACCATAGTGATTTGTGTTGTTAAAAGATTTTTTAAAGTAATAACAACTCTTGAACTTAAGCTCCACTCTGGCAGAAGCTTGATTAAAAAGAAAGCATTTGTAGCTTGAAAATCAACTTATTTTTTTGTGCTCTACGGATAATGAAAGGAGCACTCCGCATAACGGGCTCTCCGGGTTTAATGGAATGCAGTGCGAATGGAAGGCAGTCCCACAGTGTATCACGTTCCTGGAATTTAAAAACAAGGAGCATCCTTTGTGCTCGGAAAATGTAACTTGTTTGGGCCACCCGCTCTTTGTCTTGTTTCCATCCCACGTTGTAGGACCGTTTTCAAAGACAATCAGAGGGATAAAAATGAGTTTTTAGTCCCCACTAGGAGGCATCTCAATTGAGCCTGCATTCAATCATAATGTGAGCCGAAGAATTTGCTCTTTGTACCTAATATATGTTGGCGCTTTCTTAATGGAATTGGAAAAGCCTCTAAATGCCTGGTTTGCTTCTTCACAATAATAATGTATTTGCAGGGCAGGGATCATGTTCCTACATTAGCAGGAGTGTCTGTGGTCAAGTTTGAAGTAGCTCATCTTTACTGAATGCTTACTTACTCTGCACCAAAGGAGTACTGATTCTGTTAGGTTTCACGGATGAGAAATCCCTCGGTCCTTGGCTTCCCACGAGAAAGAATTCACGCTGAAGTCTGGTTTGTGATCCAAGTGGGCTTTTATAGAGGGGAAAAGTTTCAGGCTGGATTTACAGTAACTGAACACACGCACCCTCGGGGAGTGCACATCCACCCGTGGCGGCCTGAGGTCGAAGACTGTGGCAGGACAGAGTGGAAGGTGTAGGAGAGCTGGGGGAAAAGAGCCATGGCCTCCAGGTTCTGACCTTTAGGGCGTTTCAGGGAGGTGTGGTCGATGGTACTGGTTGACCCCATTGGCAGGATTAAGCCCACCTGTCCTAGTTGGGCCCACCCAGGTGTACTGCCTACCTATGCGTACTGCCCACCTGGCTCAAGGGCCTGAAGTAGCGCATGTCCTTTAGCCTTTATTGGCTTCCAGCTTCCTGTAAAGGGCTGAGGGATTGGGGTTTAGGGTAGGGTAGGGTAGGCTGGGCTTGACATATAAAGGAACAACCCCTGGTTCCTGTTCTGCTACCAAACAATACCCCAAGGTGAAGTGCTTGACCGCTAACCCAGGCTGATGATTTGAATCTTTCAAGTAGCTCCACAGGAGAAAGATCTGGCTATCTTCTCTGGTAGAGATTACAGTCTAGAAAACGCTGTGAATTGAAATAGACTCTTGGTGCCTAGAATTGCAAAACTATACACCAATTGTCTACCACCCAAACACCAAAACCAAATGCATTGTCAAGTTCATTCTGATTCATGCCCGCCCATGTGTTGCGGAGTTGACCCTGCCTCACAGCATTTCCTTTATGAAAGAACATTGTGAGGCCTTTCTTCCACGGAGCTGCTGAGTGGGTTGGATTGCCAGCTGTTGGGTAGTAGTCAAGCACAGAGTTTTTGCATCACCTAGCGACTAACTATTTGCCAACTACTCTCCTCTTTACTTCTTGATATATCTCTATCTCTTTCCCTGGTTCAAACCCACCAGCTAGCCTGCAGGTGAAATAGGAATGGTCTGCTCTGGGAAAGATTTACTGTCTCAGAAACCCAAAGGGTTTCCCTTGCTCCTACTGAACAATTATGAGTCAGAATCTATTCAATGGTGACTTGTTGCTGTTGTTGCTGTCCACACAACAACCTTAGGAGGCAGTTACTACTACTTTAACTTGTGTGTGTATATACATACTAGGGGGGGGGACACCTCCCTCCCCCCCGCCCCTAAAGAAAACGAGAAAAAAAGCTCTGCCTAGTGGATTGTAGTATGCATTTTCTCCTGTAGGTGAGCATCGAACAACTCACTCTGAATTAGTGCACCCAGTGGTGTCTACTGGGAAGGTCTCTCTGGCCACAGTGAATTTTTTAATAAAAGGAATTGCACCTGAACTCATTTTTTGTGATGGCTGATTTAGGTGACAGTGTGTGGCTGTGAAAAGTTGTTTCCTTCTCAGGAAAAATGCAGCAAAAACTGTTGTGATGTTGAACACAGCTTACAAGAAGAGCAGCTATTGGAAAAATTCAGTGTATGAGTGGTTTTCTTGTTTCACAAAAGGTGAGATGTCAATTGATGACAAACCTCAGTCTGGGCGTCTGTCAACTTCCCAAAGGGACAAAAACGCCGACTCATAGTGCATTTGGAGTTCCTTCCACCAGGTCACACTGTTAATCGAGCTTTCCGTTTTGAGATTCTGGAAGGATAGCATAACCAGGTGCAGCAGAAAAGGCCTGATTTGTAGCAGACAGGGGACTGGTTTTTACCACCAAGACAATGCACCTGCTCATGCAGTCATCTGAGGGCACCAGTTTTTGGCAAAAATCAGCATGCTTCTCTTGACTTCTTTTTGTTTCCCAAATGCAAATACCAGGGGCATGAAAGGACAGTGATTTGATGACAAAGACATGAAGAAAAAAATGAGGGAGATGCTGTCAGCCATCCAAACAAATGAGTTTGACAAATGTTTCCAATAATGGAATCACAGATTTGACAAATGTATTAAGTGTGATGGAGAGTAGTTTGAAGGTGAGAAGGTTGTTTTCTAAAAAAATTAAATACATAGCTTTGAAAAAAAATTCCTTTTTTGAGGAGGTACACCCTCATATATTTCAATGATGTATAAGTTGAATACAGCTGAAGACATGCAGTGTTTGAATGACTCATCTGGAAAAGCCCTCCTCCCGCCCCATCTACACGTTCATTTTACACTGGTTTGTCCGTCATCTCTTTTATGCAGACTCTGATCCATTTTCCAAAATGGAAACCCATGGGATCACGTTCGTGTATTATCCGACACCGGTAGTGGTCTCTCAAGTTGCCTAAGAATATCATCCCCCAATTTTAGACTCGGCTATAGGGCTTCCTTCTGGCTGTGGCTCCCTTTAATAAATGTGTCCTCTCTGGTGGGTGACAGCTATTATGTAATCTATCAGAGGGATGATGTTAATGACGTGTAGCCATTCCCTTTCAAGGGTACTTAGTTAGGACATTTGAGATGATGTCTTTAATCTTCAGCTCTTGGATATTCGTGGGGTATTCATTTTTCTAGAAGGTACTATTACCACACCCTTGATAACGTCTCCCTTTATTATGATGCCAGTTATTGGACCATCTGTGAGACTTTTGGTTTCCTTTTTCATTGAGTTTTTTTTTATGTTGCTCATCACCGGGGCACTTATTTTTTTGTGCTTTAGTTTTTTTTGTTTTGTTTTAAATGTTTTATTAGGGGCTCATACAACTCTTATCACAGCCCATACATATACATACATCAATTGTATAAAGCACATCTGTACATTCTTTGCCTGTAATTTTTTATCTTCATCTGCAAGTGCTTCAAGTCCTCCTCACTTTCAGCAAGCAAGGTTGTATCATCTGCATAGTGTTAAAAGCATACCTCCAATCTTGATGTAACGTTCTTCGTCTGATTCACTGTCGATGGTTATTTGCTCAGCATAGCCATTGAGTAAGTATAGTGCAGGACTACAACCCTGCTGCCCAGCTTTCCTGCTTTTAAACCTTTCAGCATGCCCTCGTTTTATTTACACAGTTGCCTCTTGACCCATGTACTTCTGCAGAAGCACAACGAAGTGTTATGAATTCCCACTCTTCTCAAGGTTGTCCATAGCTTGTTATGACCCACAAAGTTGAATGACTTGGTATAGTAAAAAAAAACACAAGTAAACATCTCGCTCGTATTTGCTGCTTTCAGCCAACATCTATCCGATGTCAGCAATCATGTTCCTTGTCCCACATCTTCTTTTAAACCCAGCTTGAACCTCTCATAGCTCCCTGTCAATGTCCTGCTGAAACCATTGTTAAATGATCTTCAGCAATGTTTTACTTGCACGCGATATCAATGATATTGTTCTATGTTTGCACGTTTTGTTGGGTTATCTTCGTTTGGAATGTGTAGACATTTGGATCCCTTCTGGTCAGTTGGCCATGTAGCTGTGTTTCAAATGTACTAGCAGAGGCATGTAAGTGCTACCAGTGCTTCATTAGCTTGTGGAAACATTTCAATGGGCATTGCATCAATTCCAGAGCCTCCCTTTTGTCTAAGGCTTTCAGTGCAGCGTGGACATCTTCCCTCACTACCCTTGTCTCTTGATCATGTGCTATTTTTGAAATGGTTGAATGGCTACTATCTCTCTTTAGCACAAAATTCTCTGCATTCTTTCCGTTTTCTTTTGGTGTTTCCTGCATCATTCAGTACTTTGTCCACAAAATTTTAAAATATTATAACTCGAGGCTTGAATATTTTCTTTAGTGCTTTCAATGGAAGGTCTGGTGAGCATTGTTCTTCCTTGTGATTTTCTAATTCTACATCTTTGCACATTTCTTTATAATATCTGACCTTGTCTTCTCCAGCTACCTTTGAAAATTTCTACTCAGCTCTTTGACTTTATCATTCTTCCATTTGCCTTAGCTACTCTACAATGAAGAGCAAGTTTTATATTCTCTTCTGACATCCACCGTGATCTTTCTTTCCTTCCTGTCTCTCTAATGACCTTTTGCTTTCATCAAGGATGCTATTTTTGGTGTCACCCTGAAGCTCATCATGTCTTCTGTCTTCACTGTTCCATGCATCAAATCTGTTCTTGAAATATTCTCAAAATTCAAGTGGGATAGATTGACAGTAGTATTTTGGCTCTCATGGATTTGTTTTAATTTTCAGTCTCAATCTGAACTTACATATGCACAATTTGTGTTCTTTTTCATAGTAGGTCTCTGGTCTGGTTTTAGCTACTGATATTGAACTTCTCCATAGTTTCTGCACACGGATGTAGTAATTTGATTTCTGTGCATTTCATCTGGAGAAGTCCTTGTGCACATGGCCTTTTGCGTTTAAAAAAGATATTTGGAGAATTGTTGATCTCATAAAATGTTGTCATTCAATCTCCAGCTTTATTTGTATACCAAGATCATATATATATATATATATATATATATATATATATATATATATATATATATATATATATATATATAAATCATTTTATTGGGGGCTCTTACAGCTCTTATAACAATCCATACATCAATTGTATCAAGCACATTTGTACATATGTTGTCATCATCATTTTCAAAACATTTCCTTTTTGCTTGAGCCCTTAGTATCAGCAACTTTTTCCCCTCCCTACCCCGCCCTCCCACCTTCATGGACCACTGATAACTTATACACTATTATTATTTTCATATCTTACACCATCTGCTCTCTCCCTTCACCCACATTTCTGTTGTCCCTCCTCCTAGGGGAGGTGTTACACGTTGATCATTGTAGTTTATTCCCTGTTTCTCCTCCTCCTCCCCCACCTTCCACCTACCCTCATATATCGCTACTCCCATTGCTGTTCCTGAGGGGTTTATCTGTCCTGGATTTCGTCTGTTTAGAGCTCTCATCTGTTCCAATGTACATGCTCATGTCTAGCCAGATGTGTAAGGTAGAACTGGGGTCATAATAACGGAGAGGAAGCATTAAAGAACTAGAGGAACGTTGTGCGTTCTGTGAGTGCTATGCTGCACCCTGGCTTCTTGCTCTTTTCTTGTGACCCTTCTGTGAGCAAATGCCCAATTGTCTATAGATGGGCTATGGGCCTCCACTCTGACCCCCTTCATTTGTGTCAATATATTTGTTTGTTTGGGGTCTTCTGATCCCTGATACCTGATCTTGTTGACACCTCATGATCACACAGGCTGGTGTATTTCTTCCATGTGGGCTTTGTTTCTTCCCTACTAGATGGCTGCTTGTTTAACTTCAAGCCTATAAGACCCCAGATGCTCTATCTTTTAGTAGTTGGGTGCCACCAGCTTTCTTAAGAGCACATTTGCTTATGCACCCATTTTGAATCACTGTTCCTTTCTCTTTGTTTCCAACTTTTGCACTTCAATCACCAGTAATTATCAATGCAACTTGGTTCTATATTTAATGAATTTCTGACTGAAGACATTGGTAGAGTTATTTGAGTTTTCCAATTCTAGCTTTTGTGGTTGGTACAGAAATGTGAATAATGAATAATAGTCATATTTACTGGATTTTCATTTATGCACATAGATGTTATCCTATCACAGACAACATTGCATTCATGTTAGATCTTGAAATGTCCTTTTTGACAAAGAATGAAACACCTTTCCTCTAGAATCTGTCATTCCTGGCGTAGTAAGACATGTGATCTTCTGATTCATAATGGCCAATACCAGTCCAATTCAGCTCACTTACACCTGAAACATCGATCTGTATGCATTCCAGTTCATTTTAAGTTTCCAATTTTCCTAGATTCATACTTTGTATATTTGAAATTCCAATTATTAATTGAAGTTTGCAACTGTTTCTTCTCAGTTTGAATCGTGCCCAGGCAGCAAACGAAGGTCTCTAAAGCTTTACTCCCCAAGACTTTACTCCATCCATATTGTTACGGTTGGTTATATCCTGAGACGGTAACTGTCCCTCAGTCATATTTTGAGTGCCTTTGACATGAGGGGCTTGCTCACCTGGCACTATTTCAGAAAATATTCTGCTTCTATTCATTTGCTTTTCAGTCTCTGACAATGTTTCAGTTCTATCCATAAGGCTTCCAGAGGCTGATTCCTCAGAAGTAGAGAGCATCTTGCTTCTTAGTTGTCTGTGCTTAGTCTGGAAGCTCCTCTGAAAACTGGTCACCTTTGGTACCCAATACCAGTGACATAACTTCCAGCATCACAGCAACACACAGCCACCACAATACAACAAACTGACAGACGAGTGGTGTTTTAGTTGCTTTATATATATGTGAAAACTGGATATTGAATAAAGAAGACAGAAGAAGTTTTGACACACTTGATATGCAGTGCTGCCAACAAATAGTGAAAGTATCATGGACTGCAAAAGAACGAACAAGTCTGTCTTGGAAGTTGTAGAGTCAGAATGCTCCTGAGAGCAAAGATGGTGAGTGTTAATCTCATGTTGTGTTAGTCCGGGTACTTTAGAGAAACAGACCCACAAAACTCATGTATAAGAGAGAGTTTTATATAAGGGTAAGTGCACATCAAGAAAACATCCCAACCCAGTTCTGTCCAAACCCACAAGTCCAACATTAACCCATAGTCTGACACCAATCCACAAAGTCCTCCTCCATCTCACAAAACACATGCAATGACGATGACTACAGGAGGAAAGCTGAGTCAGTGAATGTGTAAGCATCTCAGTGCTGGCAGGGGTCTCCACATGGCTGCTCCAGTACCCAGAGCTACATCGGGGTAGGTCCATGTGGCTTCTGCTCAGGGATGTCTTGCAGGAAGTGAGCCCTGCCAGCTAAAGCAGGGAACTGGCTAAGGCAGCTGCACTCTGGCCTGACTATCACAAAGCAAGAGACCTGAGAACTAGAAAGGCGAGGCTCACTGAGCCATTTATCTCTCCACCCTTCAATTAACCCCACATGTGTTTATCAGCCAGGTTGGCACAATAAACTACCTCACATGTGCTTGGACCATATTGTCAGGAGAGACCAGCATTAGTGAAGGACATCCTGCTTGGTAAAATAGAGGGGAAACAAAAAAGAGGAAGACTCCTGATAAGATGGATTGATAGAGTGGCTGCGACAGTAGGCTTACACATAAAAACAATTGTGAGAATGGCACAGGACCCCCCTCAGTGTTTCACTGTGTCATACCTAACACAGCACTATTATGATGCAGAATGCACTCAACAGTACATAACAACAACACCGCTATTCACTGTCCTCAAGTGAACGGTAATTCATAGCATCTGTATAGGACAGAACAGAACTGCCCTATGGGATGCTGAGGCTGTAAATCTTTACAGAGCAGAAAGACTTACCTTCATGCAGCAGAGGGACTGGTGGTGGATTGAACTGCTAATCCAACAGTGAGCAGTCTGACATGTAGCCCATACGCCACAACAGCTCCTTTTAATAATAGCGCTGTGTTATAGCTTAAATTTGATATTGATCCTAGTAATATTTTAGATTGAATAATAATTGCTCAGTCATATATAACTTGCAATTTTTCAAGTAGTTTTAAAATCTCTTATTTTTATCATCCCATTATCCTTTTGAAGGAGATGGAGATGATATCCCCATTACCCTGCTTTGCAAATGAGGAGTTTTACTAACTACTGTTCTGAGTATTCATTGCATGGGTCTAATCTCTGCAGAACAGACAACCCTTTGGAAGCAAGGCTTTTTGATATCTGGCTCTAAGCCCTCTGGCCTTAGTTAATGAGGTTGAGGGATGACATTGATCCAAGGTCAACCAATCAATGAACTGGCGTGGTGCACAAATACAAATTAAGCCCATCAGATCCTAACTATGGAGAAAAATTGGCTGAGTCACATAGAACCAAAGTTATTAGGGTATAGAAACCATAGGCATTTGGCACAGGGAGTATAAGAAAAACTTTGAGTAGAGGGTGACAGAACTACTGAGAAGGAGTAGACAGGGCAGCAGAGTGCAGTTGAAGCATAAAAATAAGTAATCCTGAGAGAAAAGGGGCAAGAGATTCCTAAAACTATCATGGACCCAAAACAAGCCTCAAGTTTCTGTTGTTCCTGAGGACTCCATCATGCCAAGTCTTCCCAAGGCACTCCTACTGCCTGCAAGAACTTGAACGCGTTGCTATTTGCTGTAACCACAAGGACTGTGCAGTGGTTAAGCATTCCGATGCTAATGGGGAGGTTGGTGGTTTGAACCCACTTGCTCCTCGGTGGAAGACAGGTGTGGCGATCAGTTTCTGTACAAATGATAACCACGGAACTTAGCGGAGGAGTTAGAGGGATGCTATGAGTTGCCGTTGATTTGAAGGCAATGAATTTTATGACCACAGAACTTATGAGAAGAGTGATCAATCATGGAATAGAAGTTTTATGAAAAATTCAGGAATATTACTAGGATCAGGCTGAACCGAGGCTCACCAGAAATGATGACAATAACGGAAGTCCTAAGAGTAGGATCCCCGCAAGGAGGAAACTAACAAGTGACCCACTAGACAGACTGGGATATCTGGTTTGGTTCATGAGCATGGACCTACGCAGAGTGAGTCTGGCCATGAGATCACACCGTCAGGCAGTGGGTGGTGTGTGTCTGCTCTGAGACCTACTCACTCTTCTGAACTTAGTTCAAGGTTGCAACATTGGATGAAGTCTAAGTAGCTTCAGTTGTTCTTCATCGGCGTCATCTCTTTCTCTGCTATTTAGCATAATATTTTTAGCCATGTTGGTCATTTTCAGTCTAGGGAAAGACCTTATTAAATGCCCTTGTTGCTGCCTGCACATCCTCATCTCCTCAAAATAACGTCTGTCTTTCTTCACATTTCCGGTCGAAGGGGCCTTCCTCAGAAAAGCTTCCGTGAAGCCATCATTATCAAACACACCCCTCCTCTATTTTATCTGAGTGCTTTGTAGTGTTTCCACAGTCCTTCACAAAAATTCTACTTATATTTTAACTTTCACATTTGTACGTTCAGTATTTCTTTCTCCACTAGATCATAAGTCATCCCTTGGCAGGGATCGCGTTTACCTCTGCGACATCTGTATGCCCAATACCTAGCCCTGCTAGCATGAAATTATTCTTAGTAACATTTGATGAACCAACAAGTACATACATGGGAAGAACATGTATGTAAGAGTAGGGCTTGCCAGTTCATTATTGAACCAAGTATTTATTTCCCTTCAATACAGGATCCCCCCCCCCTTTGTACAAAGCCGCATTTCTTTTAAAACTACTGCAAGTCTTTTAAAAGGCATTTTAAAAGTTTATATTCAAGCAAATGTCTTTTCTTGTATGATCTTTTCTTGGGTGCTATATGACTATCATATACTATTACATTCTTAATGGCTATCTTAAATAGCTGTCTTTTCAATAGTTCTTCAAAAAGCTCTACAAAATAAAACCAGAACATTTACAATGCTATTTGTTCCTGATGTCTCTTTTTCCTTGAAACACTCTTCATTTCTTGATTTCAGTGGGAAATCTGGGTGGCATTAGTCAGTGTGACTCAGAAGTTTCTAGTCGTTTAGAATAGGATTCTAATCCTGATAGTCTCGTTTACGATGTTCCAGTAGAACCCAGCATGTCAAGAGCCATTTATCTGTTTTTCATATCAGATTCTATACCAAATTCACAGCTGGATCGATCAGAAGGGAAGGCAGACATGTCAAAGAAACAGATGTTGGCATTGTGAAAACAGATGCTGTATGCTTAATTCTATATGCCTAGGAAAAAAAACCCTGTTATTAAGATTCAGCATCTGCCTTTTTAGAGAAATTATTCACCCTCCACCAGGTTGAAAGTAAGTCCTACTGTTCAGTTATGTGACTTTTTTGGACTCAGAATGTTATATTTTTGTAAATCAAATCAATAAACCAGATGCAAACTCTTTCAATATTAGACTTTCACTGTGCCATATGCAAGTAGATTCATAAGTGAAAAGTTTCTTAAATGAATTGCATCTAATTTATGCTTCTGAAACACTCTCTTTCCCCTACAGAGTCTGGCAATGACAGGGATGTTGCTATAAGACTCCCGAGAAGCAAGCTTGAAAGGGCTGCTCCGGTTTCTGAGAAACCGAAGTCTGAGCCCAGGCGGGTTCCTGAGGAGACCTTTGATGGCCAATGAAGGGAGACCTATCCGCCTATCCGCGTGTGCTTTGAAATCCTGCATCCTTGATAAGGTCAAAGACACAGAGCTAGTTTCCCTGGGAACCCAATTACAGCCCTGCTTGGCTGAGAGAAATTAGACGCTGCAGGCACCAACAGGTGTCAGGGAGCCATTTCTTCAAGGACAGCAGCCCGGTGACAGCACTTGAAAAGTGCTTTCCTCGTCGACTCTGTGAACCCTACAAGTCAGTCCTTCCATCTCTATTTTGACAGCTGGCCTGGCCCTGAACTATGTGGCGCATATGTTTCTTCCCACCCAGGAAGCCCTGGTCACCTCGGGATCTTCTCATCGGTGGCAGCTCAAAATTACCGTGATTGGACGATGAAGCAATGGATGGCTGTTCATTAGGAGGCAGACGAAGGGCAAGTGCCGTATTCATCAAGGCACCCGCGTTCCCACTCTAATGCATTTCTATCACGCCGGCGGAGTTTCAGTGCAGGTCCCCTTGGTTCCTAAGACGGAAGGTTGGAGAATCCCTTTAACTTCATGAAGGCTGGCTAACAAAAGGCGCTTAGGCACTGAAGATGGGTTGATTCGCTTTCTGATGTCCCATAGGCTTGGAGACTAAACAAACAACTCACCCCGCTGCAAACAAAACTCCCTGTCGTTGGTTCGATTTTGACGCGAAGACCTTATAGAACAGGGTCAAACTGCCTTTGTGAGTTTCTGAGGCTGTGTGTCTCTCTCTCTTTCCGAGACTGTGTTTCTTTACTGGAGCAGAAAACCTCGTCTCCCGTGGAGAAGCTGGGGCTTTTGAAGGGCTGACCGTACACTTAGCAGCCCAACGTGGAACCGCTACGCCACTAGGGCTCCTTCATAAGCTTGGAGGCACGGCTATCAAACCTCATGGTGTCCCACAATCTTTCCCACATGGGTTCTTTGAGTCTCCTGGGATTCCATTTAAAGAAAGTTCAGAAAGAAAGGGCTCTTTATTTGTGGGTTTGACATCTAGATATTGCTGTCAAGTAGGAGAGTCAGGGTTTGACAATGATTTAGGGAGTGAAGAAATCCACAAGCAAGAAATCTGAGGGCAAAAGAGTATCCCCTTACAGAAGGGTCTCGGAGGAGACAAGCCAATCAGGCTGAGATGTAGCAACGATGAAAAATACAACTTTCCTCTAGTTCCTAAATGCTCCCCCCCAACCCGCCCTCACCACTATTATGATCCCAATTCTCCCTTGCAAGTCTGGCTAGACCAGAGGATGTACACTGGTACAGATAGGAACTGGAAACACAGGGAATCCAGGGTGGATGATCCCTTCAGGACCAGTGGGTTGAGTGGTGATACTGGGAGGGAAGAAGGTGGGTGGGTTGGGAAGGGGAAACCGATTACAAGGATCTACATGTGACCTCCTCCCTGGGGGATGGACAACAGAAAAGTGGGTGAAGGGAGACATTGGACAGGTCAAGATATGACAAAATAATAATTTATAAATTATCAAGGGTTCATGAGGGATGGGGGAGCAGGGAGGGAGGGGGCAAAATGAGGACCTGATGCCAGGGGTTTAAGTGGAGAGCAAATGTTTTGAGAATAATGAGGGCAATGAATGTACAAAAGTGCTATGGATTATGATAAGAGTTGTATGAGCCCTTAATAAAACTATTAAAAAAGAAGAGTAAAAATAAACGCTATTAGAGAAGTCAGAAGGAAAAAAAATAGAAATACTTCGACTTCCCTTCCTGGTGAAGCCTGAATTGGAAAGTTGGGAGGTCTGAGATCTGTAAGTTTGTTCAGATGCGAAGGTCATTGAAAGAAATCACTGACATAAGGACTATTGTAGTGGACTGCCCTATCAGGAGAGTTCAATAAGAGAATGTGTGGGAAATATCCAGGAGTGTCTGCTAACAGAAGGCTGACAGCAGCTTTAAGAACAAAAAACAGTCCAATAAAATATCAAATGTGAGGCTCACCGGTTACACAAGCATTTCTTTTAGCATTTGATACTGTGAAGTTAGTTCTATAACTGTTGAGTTGGTACTAGTCGTTGGTTTGTATAGAAATGGCTGTGACCACTTTAGAAAGGCCCCTGGTGCTTTTATCCAGCTTCACCTGGTGGGGCTGAAGTCAATTGAGGGAGAGTGGCAGGTTCCGTGCATTCTCTATTATATAAAGAGAGTGGCAGGTTCTGTGTTTCTCTATTATATAAAGAGAAAGAATGCAGACACCAGGTGTGTACTTTATTTTTTTGTCTTCCAAAGGGCAGTGGGCTCTGGCCATTTGCTTTGGCTCCCTTTTATACAAAGGGATACTGGAGAAAGATGTACTCATAGCTTGCTGAGTGAGTGAGATGGCTCCACAGAGGGGCTAATATTTTGGCGAAGGCATAAAGGATAAGCTAGCATTTGCTAAATGGTATAATACAGAGAGGCTCAAGCAAACTGTATGCCAGGAATCTACAAATTCTTCTGCAAATTTGTCCTTTTAAGGCACAGTCTGGTCATGCTACATCCCGGCTTTGAGCCCTCTTTTGCCTCCACAATGCCAATTCCCTCTTGTTTTGTGGTCTATTGTTGCTTTCTCCTGCATCCCTCAGTTACACTGGCTTCGTTTCTGTTCCTTGACACTGCAAACCCTTATTCTTTACCCTATTTTCTTCTTCCAGAATGTTCTCTTTAAAAAGTTGGCTCCTTTTTATCATTTAACTTTTTTAATATAAATTTTCACTTAACTTATCCTAAAGTACTTTCTCCAATTTATATTGCCTTCTAATATTAATATATCTGTATCTGTTTTAGTCATAGCCTTTTGTTTCTCTCTGAATTTATTAATCCTGTTACTTATTATTTCATGAAAGAGAATACAAACACCATGAAAATAGGGATGCTGGAGTCTCAGAAAACTTCCTGTTGTTAATACATAACTGTCACATATGGTACACACTCCACAAGTGCTTATTGGATGGAAGAGGGAAGGATGAAGGACTGAATAATTTTGTAAATTTGCAAGGCATCTATGTGCATATATTTATAGATTTAGTATTAAGGTAGCAGAAGGACATTTGGCCTCCACTCAAGTACTCCCTGAATACAAGAATACTTTCTTCTATTAAATTGGCATTCTATGATGCTCACCTTCCCCACACAATTGCTGAATACAAAGCGAGTGAATAAGCTAATGTGGTGAAGAAAGCTGATGCCCAGCTATCAAAAGATATAGTGTTAAAGGTCTTAAAGTCCTGAAGGTAAACAATCGGCCTTCTAGCTCAGAAGCAACAAGCCCACACTGAAGAAGCACACCAGCCTGTGTGATAACGAGGTGCTGAAGGGATCAGTTATCAGGCATCAAAGAACAAAAAGTCATATAATTGTGTGCTCACTTCCCTGATACGATTGCTGAAGACAAATGGGTACATAAGCAAATGTGGTGAAGAAAGTTGATGATGCCCAGCTATCAAAGGATATAGCATCTGGGGTCTTAAAGGCTTAAAGGTAAACAAGCAGCCATCTAGCTCAGAAGCAACAAAGCCCACATGGAAGAAGCACCAGCTCTGCGATCATGAGGTGTCGAAGCGATCCGGTATCAGGCATCATCAGAACAAAAAAATCATATCATTGTGAATGGGGCGGGGGCGAGTGTGGAATGGAGACCAAAAGCCTATTTGTAGGCCACTGGACATCCCCTTTTGGAAGGGTCTTGGGGAGGAGATGAGGCAGTCAACGTGCGATGTAACAATGATGAAACATACTACTTTTCTCTAGTTCCTAAATGCTTCCTCCCCTTTCCCCCCTCACTATCATGATCCCAATTCTACCTTACAAATCTGACTAGACCAGAGGATGTACACAGGTACAGATAGGAACTGGGAGGGTGGAGAGAGGGTGGGTTGGAAATGGGGAACCGATTACAAGGATCTACATATAACCTCCTCCTTGGGGAACAGACAACAGAAAAGGGGGTGAAGGGAGACGTTAGACAGGGCAAGATATATGACAAAATAATAATTTATAAATTATCAAGGGTTCACGAGGGATGGGGGAGCAGGGAGGGAGGGGAAAATGAGGAACTGATGCCAGGGGCTTAGGTGGAGAGCAAATGTTTTGAGAATGGTGAGGGCAATGAATGTACAGATGTGCTTTACGCAATTGATGTATGTATGGATTGTGATAAGAGTTGTATGAGCCCCTAATAAAATGATTAAAAAATACTTTCAATAGGGGCTTTTACATCTCTTATCACAATCCATACATTCATCCAGTGGGTCAAGCACATTTTCACATATGCCACACTGTTTCAAAGCATTCTCTTCCCACTTGAGTTCCTGATATCAGCTCCCAGAAATAAGCTTTAAAATCTAGACACAAGCCGAATAATTAGGGCTGTATGCTGTGCTAGGAACTTCAGATTTCATTCTAGAGGAGTAGTAAAAACATTGAATAATTTTTAGAAGGAAGGTATCCTTCATAATTTTGCTTTAGAAAATATGATTTGGTTTTAGTGTGAAAGGGCGAATTGAGGAACAAGGCTGGGAGTAAGGAGAGAAGTTAAAAGTATGTTCCAATACTCTTTGAAGAAGGGATGAAGGAAGTATTGCCTGGTGGTGGGTTGTAAAAGTTGTGAAGTCATACTGAATAGATTTGAATAATGCCTTCATATTTTTTCATCTGTGAAATCTTGGCAAATTACTTGAGCTCTCTGGGATGGATATGAGAACGTGCCTCTCACATCTTTGACTGCAGGGAGTGAAACAGCCCCAGCAGCAGTGCTCTGAAATCCATCTCTGTGTTCCCACTGAGACCATGCTTGCCTGGGCTACTCCCATCCAGGGAGTGAGCACAGTGGGGACATGAAGGCAGGACATTTCCTGGGAGATACGACTCCTCTGATCTGAGAATAGGATTTGGGATTCTTCATCTGTTTTTCTTTTATAATATTATTTTATTGAGGTTTTTTTGGGGAAAATTTAAAGAGTAAATTAGGATCCCGTGACCATTTCTAGCAAACTGTTCAGTGACATTAGTTATGTTTTTAGCAATGTGTACACCTTCTCATTTCAATATTCTTGTTTCCAGGCTCCCTCATCTTCCCCGTCAACCTTTGGGCCGTACATAGATGGCTTCTTCTAATGGAGCATCTCACTCACATGTAATCTCAGGGGATAGTTTCACTTCAAGGTTTAGAGTATCTCAGGGTGGTCATATCAGAGAGTCCTCTACACTCAACAAGTAAAGTAAGTCAAGATTTTTAAAAAAGAAGTTGAGTTGTGTTCTCATTTTTCTCCTGTTTGTCAGTGTCCATTCTGTGGCCCTGACCAAGATAGTTCATTATCCAGGCACTATTTAATTCTTGGGGCCTCAGGGTAGAGTCCACTTGCTTTTTCAAATGAACCTAGGATTCACTGCAGTCTAAGAAAGACCTATTCAGTCTTCCTTTCTATCCTCTTGTGATGGGGTTAGGACTGAATCCTGGTCTGGCACCCTTCCCGTGTCCGTCTGTATCCAATAGCATTTTTTCTCTCATGGCTGTTTTTCTTGTGACTGTCTAATCTTGTCCTGGTTTTGGCTTCTTCAGTTGGATTGGCATACTTCATAAATCTTAATGTCCTCACTGATACAAGGAGAAGATATAATACCTATACCATAAGTTACTGTGAAGATCCAAGGAGAAGGTATGTCAAAATAGTTGGCAAATTTTACTGATTTATAGATCAATAAGCATTACATTTGCTATTTTCATTGTTTAAATGATATTTTGAGAGGGAACATTGTAACTGCCTGGATATTTGGAATAAAGTAGAAGAAAGACTGCTCTGAGCTTTTTGATTATTCACTATTAAGTATCTATTTGAAGGGGCAACCTTTCACAAAAACCAAGAATTTAGGAGAAGAACTTCATTTGAGGGAAAAGGGAAAAACACTGGTGGGTTTTAGGACAGGCTCCTCTTGAGTCTTCAGTAGGCTATCTTGACTCACGTGATGGAATGGACACTGGACTCATCAACTTGGCGCTCAGAGACCTCTTTGGGGTCTAAGTTAGGGTGTAGGTGTCGTCAAGGTCTATCAAGGTCTAGCTGACGATCCAAACTAGGGGAGTGAACCAGGACTGCTAGGGAGGAAACCAAGACCGAGAGAGGTGCAGGGAAGAGCCGTGCATAAACTGCCCTGAAAGGGGCAACAGGTAAAGGAGAGAGAAAATGGTTTTGTAATGTGACAAAGCAATAAATAGAGAAAATTGTGGGTGACTGGGAGCAAATAATTCAAATTCATACTTTACACCATATACCAATGTATACATTAAGAAGATCGATAGTTGTTTGGTGCCCAGTCCTTTCAGACCCATAGCGACCTTATGCATATGCACAACTGAACAAAACATTGTGTGGTCCCGCGTCATTCTTGCAAATGTTCATATGCTGAGCCCATTGCTGCAGCCACTGAATCAATCCATCTTCTTGAGGTTCTCCCTTTGTTTTCTTCTCCTCCTCTATTTTACCAAATATGAGGTCCTTTCCTAGGGACTGGTCTCGCCTGACAACATGACCAAAGTCTTTAAGATGAATTCTGGATATCCTTGCCTCTAAGGAGCACTCTGGCTGTACTTCTGAGACAAACTGGGTTGTCCTGTTAGCAATTCATGGAACTTTCAACATTCTTTGCCAGCAACACAATTCAAAAGCATGATTCTTCTTCTGTGTTCTTTGTTCAGTGCCTAACTTTCACATGCATATGAGGCGATGGAAAATACCATGGCTTGGGCCAGGTGCACCTTAGTCCTCAAAGTAACATCCTCAATGTTCAGTGCTCTAGAGAGGTCTTATGGGACAGATTTATAAAATTGTGAAATATCCATGTGCAATGAGATATGAAAGGAACATCAACCTTGTTCAATACGATATTCAAAGTTAGTAAATAAATGAGCAAAATACACAGAGGTAACTCACAAAAAGCAGAGTCAATTATAAGCAAACATATGGAAGTTTCTACCTCATTAGCTATCAAACATATGGAAGAGTAGTCAACCTCTTTAATTATTCAGGTATAAAATTTAAAAGAAAATGTATGGAAGTAAAATTTCTCCCTATGAATGTGGCAAAATAACACAACCTGAAACAATTATTGTAAATGTCTTTGATAGCTCATAGTTTAGCCAATTTTGCATTTATTTATTCATTCAACAAATATTCATTAGATATTTACTATGTACCAGATAATGTTTTAGGTTCTAAGAATACAGTGAGTGATGAACAAGATAAATTAGGACTTCCTTTATAACATTCTCCAAAATGTTCCCTTCTGTTTCTCTCATTAATATTTCCTTATGAGTTCAGTCATTCATTAGATTTTGCTTAAGGCGGTGAGTAAGATTTTCACACGATTGGCTTTACCTTTCTCTGTCTGACAAACACAGTCATCTGAAAAAAAGGTTTTATTATCAACTTTATTATGCAGAGTATAAAGCAGTGAGTCATTTTGGGAAAACTGAATAAAGCATTAAAATGATGAAGCTAAGACCTAAGCCCAGAGAAAAGATCACAGGCGTACCGATAAGCAAAGGGGGTTTATATTACTAGTTCAAACATAGCCCATTTCCAGTAGCACTAATTTAATATAGTGTGTCATATACATATTACATGAGCAGGTACCCCCCAAAACCCCATAATTGTTTTTCAAAGCTATGAATGTATTTATTTATTTATTTTACAGAACACCTATCATCTTCAGAGTACTCTGCAGTACACTTAATACATTTGTCAAATCTGGATTCCATTCTTGGAAACATTTTTCAAAACGCATCTTTTTGAATGTCTGACAGCACCTCACTCATTTTTTCCTTCACTTCTTCTATGTCATCAAATTGCTATCCTTTCATGTCCCGTTGCATTTGCAGAAACAAAAAGAAGTCTCACGGAGTGAAGTCAGGTGAGTAAGGTGCATGGGGCAAGAGAGGCATGCTGTTTTTTGCCCCAAATGGACACACTCAGATGCATGCATGAGCAAGTGCATCATCATGATGGAAAAATCAGCCACCCATCTGCCACAAATCAGGACGCCCCCTTTGTTTTGTCCCACACGATTAAGCAATCTTTTCAGAGCTTTTAAACAGAAGCTTGATTAACAGTCTAACATGGCGGAATGAACTCCCAATGCACTGCGAGTGCACATTTTCATCCCTTTGGGAAGTTGACAGATGTCCAGAACAAGGTTTGCCATCTATCGATATTTCACCTTTTTGACACGAGAAAACCATTTGTGCACTTGAGTTATTCTGATAGCGTTGTCCTTGTAAGCTGTGTTTATTTTATTTTTTTAATTGTAATTGCAAATTTATTTTTTATAGTTTCTACAGTTTCTATTTTCCTTTAAACTATCTTAATCTGTCTTCCTGCTGTGACCTATTTCCAGTAATGCATATTCAGTATAAAAATAGTAGATCAAATCATATCAAAACTCAAGTTACTCCTTGTCGAGCAGAAAGAGATATTTGCATAACACTGCAATCCACTCCTCTCATACTAATTGTTAAATTTCCATATATCCTGACAGTATTCTGCCATTAAGTGTTCACATTTAAAACTTGTTTTGTAGTATTGTAATAAGATCACACCAATTTCTGCATCATTTTTCCCAAGCAAGAGACAAAATTTTGCAGCATCATGCTGTTCGTTTAAATCAGCCAGCACAAAAAATGAGGTTGGAGCGAAACTGCTTTTACAAAAAAATTCACTGTGACCAGAGAGAACCTTCCCAGGCGATGTCACTGGGTGCACTAACTCAGAGTGAGTTGCTTCATACTTGTCTATTGGGAAAAATGCATATTATGAAAGTTCCAGCAGAGCTTTTTCCATTTTTTGTACTCTATCATATATATAATGTATATAAAGAACCTTCAAAAAGTTAATGAAAACTGAAATGAAAAGATAATTGAATCTTTCTATGAAATTTTGAATCTCTACTACATATATACTCAGAATTATTTTAATTTCTTTTTATTATTACTAATATAGTAGGGAATTTCTTCATTTGATTACCTGTGTTTTTTTCTTTCTATGAAATGTTTACGTGCTCTTGATCAATTTAGTTGTCCTTTTCATATGAACTTGAATATATCTTATGCTAGGAGACTTCATGGCACAGTAGTTAATTCACTGTACCACTGCTAGCCATAGGGTTTGCTGTTCGAATCCACCATCTACTCGTTGGGAAACTGATCTTTCAGTCTGCTTTCCTAAAGATTTACAGTCTGGGAAATCTACTCTTTGGGAAACGATATATCAGTCTACTTTCTTAAAGATTTACTGTCTGGAAATCCTATGAGGCAATTCTACTCGGTCCTGTGAGGCTGCTAGCCATTGAATTGTCTCCACAGCAATGGCTTTTTAAAACGTGCTCCGCTTGTTCTTATTAAGTGCTGTGGAGTTCGCTGTGACTCACGGAGATCCTCCGGACGACAGAGCAAAACATTGTGTGGTCTTCATGGCTGTTGTGTTTGAGGCCATCGCTTCAGCCACTGGTCAAAACATCTCACCGAGGGTCTTCCTCTCTTTCACCGACTCTCTACTTTAATACGCGTTGTGTCCTTATCCAGAGCCCGGGCCCTCCAAAAACAAGTCCTGAATAAACGGGAGGAAGTCTTACCAAACTTCTGTCTAAAGAGTATTCTGATTGCCCTTCTTCCAAGACAGATGCATCATTGTTCTGGCAGCCTAAGGGATATTCAATATTATTTGGCAATACTGTAATTCAAAGGCCTGTGCTCCTCCGAGGTCTCCCTTGTTCACCATACAGCTTTCACCTGCCTATGAGACATTTGAAAGGATCATGACTTGGGTCAAGTTGACTTTAATCCTCAAAAGGACATCTTTGGATTTTAATATTTTAAAGTGATTTGGGGCCGCTAGGTAAGGGCTGGACAACTAACTGAAAAAAGAATGTTCAAACCTTTTAGGCACTCCTTAGGAGAGTGGAGTCTAACAATTTCCTTCAGGAGTCCCTGTTCTGCATGGGATCGCTATGCGCCACATCAACTCGATGACGGCGGGATGTCTGGGTTGGGCAGCAGAGTTGCCCAAGTGCAATATGAAGACGAATCAAAAAGTGTCGCTACTAGGGCTTCCATTCATACACGCCTGAGTTCATTCTAAGTAAAATGTGTTTAGACATCTCTGCGGTTAATGTTTAATTGTAGACAAATTCTCTCAGGAAGAGGCATCTCTTCGTCTTGTTAAAGTGTCCTTTCAATGATAACGTGTTTTTTGTGCCATGGGGAAAATGATTTTGAGGCAAAGCTAATATAAAAATTGAAGCAAAACTTGAATGGACATTTTTTCAAAGCATTGAAGCTTTGCAAAAATGTTAATGGGAATCTTTCCCATATAAAGCAAATTTGTAGATTCATAAATCATTAAAAAAATTGGGAGAACCTGACAGATTAGCCAAGTGTCCTCCTGAATGAAGGAACTGTGACAAAGCCCAGAAACGGATGGAAGAAGGCCAAAGAATTCCCACTGATCTGACAGCTCGAGAAGTCGGGATCTCACATGGTTTGAGGTTGTCAATCTTAAGCTAACATTTGGCGTCAGAAAGCCTTCCGTGCAATGGGTGCTAAAAACAACGGGCACCCTGTGTTTCAACCACCTTTTAAGCAAGAGCAAAACGAATGAAATCAATTTTATGGAGTGGATAGTGACCGGACACGAGGCTTGGATTTATCAATATCATCCAGACCGCAAGGTCTAATTAAAACAGTGCTCTCCAAAGGGATCTATTGGACTTCTTAAATTCAAAGCAGAGACGTAAGCTCGGGAAGCACAACTGGCTGTTTTATGGGGGATTGCCAAGGGGCTAACTTCACAGAGTTTATTGAAGAACACAGGATAATCATGGAGGCTTATCATGAAGAAGTTTTAAGACAATTGAAAACTGAACTGGTGAGAAAAAGGGCTGGAAAGTTACAGGTGACATTTTTTCCTTCAATTATACAATATAACTGTTCATTTTTTTTACAGGGCAATGAGGGTGGTCTGAGGAGAATCCTCTTGGGAAACCTAATCCCATCCACTTACCAACTCTGAATTTTGCTCTTTCAGATATTTTTAGTTCCTAAACTCACAGAACATTAAAAAAAGAACACAAATTGATTCCCTGCAGAACTCCAAAATGCCATTGCTACAAAGAGAGCTGGCAACGCTATCTTCGGAAGTGTATAGATGGAGGATATGTCAAGAAAACATAGCTTCCCAATTAAAAATTTTTGTTTGATAAAGATGTCTCAGGAAGTAGCATTGACCTTTGTCAAAAATCTCATTTTGTATCTACCGAAATGATAATGCGCTTGTTTTTCTTGTTTTGTGTTTGTCCTCTGCCAAACATTTGGTTTTAAAATATTTTTTCCAAGTTTGTAGCTCATCTTTGCAAGTTCCTGATAGGTCCCTTTACTAGAAAAATAATTTAATTTTGGTAGAGTCAAATTAGTTTATTTATTTTTTCTATAATTTTGTATATGTTGATGGATTTAATTTGCTATAATTTTGTTGAATATTTTTGCATGTACATTCATCAGAATATTCAACTTAATTTTATTTTATTGTGATTTTTGTGTCTGGGTTTGCTGGTTTCATAAAGGGAATTTTGGCTTCATAAATAAATTGGGAAGTAGTCCTTCCTTTTTATTTTTGGAATAATTAAAAAATAATACATATGACGTTTTGTTTAAATATTTGGCAGATTTTAACAATACAGTCACGGAGGCTCATTTTTTTTGTCTGTGTGTGATTTTAGAAAAATTACCAAATCAACTTTTTTATTTATTAAAAGTTTAGTTATATGTTAAAAAAAAGATGTCTGTGAATTTGTAGCAATACTTTTTACCCACTAATTCACTTGATATTTTGGATCCCAGTAAAATGAAATCACTGACAACTTCAATACGTTCTTCATTTATCCTGGTGCTGTTTATTGGCCTAGTTGTAAGAAGGTTTGGTTTTGATCAAGGTATACGAATTTGTGGTTTCATCATGTTGTGGTAGAATCCACAATGCAGGATTTGACCTCCATCAGCAAGGGCTTCAAATCCTCTTTGCTTTCGCAAGCCAGCCTGCTTTATCGGCATATTACGGGTTGCTAATGAGTCTTTCTTCAATGTTGTCGATGGTGTTCTTACTATCCTCCAGCTTCTTTGATTGCTTTGTAAGCACACATGTTGAATCAATGTGTTGAAAGGATGCAGTTCTGACACACACCTTTCCTTATTTTAAATCATGCAGTCTTCCCTTGTTCTCTTCGAAGGACTACCTCTTTTTCTATGCACAGGTTTTTCATGAACATAACAACGTGTTCTGATATTGCCATTATTTGTAATATGGTTCATTTGTTATTAATTATAAAGTTGCATGGTGGTTCCTCAGGGTAGATTTTTAGAAGATATTTTAGAAAATGATTGAGATATTCTTCCTCTTCAATTTGTCATTCCTGGAATAGTAGACCATATTATAGTTCGATTCAAAACAATATCAGAATCAATCCATTTGTGCTCACTAATGCCTAGGATATCAATCTTAGTCACATATTTCATTTTATGTTTGACAGCTTCCAATATTCCTAGATTCGTATTTGCATATTTCATGTTCTGATTATGAATAGATGTTCGTAGCTTTCATTCTCATGTTCTCTGTGCAACATCAGGAAATGAAAGCCCCCAAAGCTTTATGTCACCCTGCCATTACAATCGGTGCTACCTGGGGGAGGCAGCTCCTCCACACTCATGTTTTGTGTGCCTTCCAAACTGAATAGTTCACTTCCCAGCACTATGCTAGACAATGTTCCAGTGGCATCCAGAAGCTGTTCCCTGGCCATTTTCCATCCTACCTTCTTTCCTTCCTCTGTCTCTTCCTCCTCCTCCTTTTACTTTTCTTCTAGAAATAGAGCAAAAGGTCCCTCTTCTTATTCTCTATTACTTAGGAAGCTCCACTGAATTATATTTACCAGGGGTGACCTCACTAGCTCTTGAAATTCCAGTAGCATCCTTTCCAGAAGCACCACAACAATATGTACAAATGACAACTGAATGGTGAATTCTATACTTACTGACCCTTTAATTCATACTGTTGCATAGACTCATAGCAACCCTATAAGACAGAATAGAACGGCCCCCGTGTGCTTCCAAGACTAACTCTTTTTTGCTGCTGTTGTTCTTAAAATCATTTTATTTGGGGTTCATACACTCTTATCACAATCCATCCACCCATCCATGTGTCAAGCACATTTGTACATTTTTTGTCATCATGATTCTCAAAACATTTGTTTTCTACTTGAGCCCTTGGTATCAGCTCCTCATTTTTCCCCTCCCTGCCCACCATCCCTTCCATCATGAATCCTTGATAATTATAAAATATTATTATTTTGTCAGGTATGACACTGTCCAACGTCTCCCTTCACCCACTTTTCTGTTACCCATCCCCCAGAGAGGAGGTTATATGTAGATCCTTGTGATCGGTTCCCCCTTTCTACCTCACGTTCCCTCCACCCTCCTGGTATTGTCACTCTCAGCACTGGTCCTGAAGGGAGCATCTGTTCTGAATTCCCTGTGTTTCCAGTTCCTATCTGTACCAGTGTATGTCCTCTGGTCTAGCCCAACTTGTAAGGTAGAGTTGGGATCATGATAGTGGTGGGGGCAGGGAGAGGAAGTATTAAAGAAGTGGAGGAACCATTAAAGAACTACAGGACAGTTGTATGTTTCATCGTTGCTGCACTGCACTCTGACTGGATCATCTCCTCCCTGAGACTCTTCTGTAAGGGGATGTCCAGTTGCTTATAGTTGGGCTTTGGGTCCCCAATCTGCACTCCCCCTCATCCACAATGATATGATTTTTTTGTTCTTTGATGCCTGATTCCTGATACCATCAACACTTCATGATCATGCAGGCTGGTGTGGTTCTTGCATGAGGGCTTTGTTGTTTCTTAACTAGATGGCCATTTGTTTATCTTCAAGCCTTTAAGACCCCAGATGCTATATCTTTTGATAGCCAGACACCATCAGCTTTCTTCACCACATTTGCTTATTCACCTGCTTTATCTTCAACGATTGTGTCAGGAAGGTGAGCATCATAGAATGCCAGTTTAATAGAGCAAAGTGTTCTTGCAATGAGGGAGTACTTGAGTGGAGGCCCAATGTCCATCTGCTACCTTAACATTAAATCAATAAATATATGCACATAGATCTATTACCCCATTATCATATATAAATATATTTACCATGTACATGCCTGTATTTAACGGTCTATAAATGCCCTTTGCCTCCTTATTCTTTCTTCTATTTCTTTTTACTTTTCTCTTGCCAAGACTAACTCTTTATGGGAATAGAAAGCCTCCTTTTTCTCCTGTGAAATGGATCATAGTTTTGAACTGCTGACCTGGTGGTTAGGAGCTCAACATATACTCTTGAGTTGGCATCTCTTCATAGTAGTGAGTTTTGAGGGTTTCTTCCCCTTGATTTTGTTGTTACTTAATATATTTTCTCCTTGTTTCTGACTTTGTTTAAAATGCAAATTGATATAATGTCATTATGAATTGGAATAGACTCAATGGAAATGAGTTTCAGTGAATTTGATTAGTAGACTATTTTAATTATAATGAACTTGAAATTTTAAATCTTTTCTTAGTGGTCTGCATCTCTGGGCTCTTTTATGAAGTATTTTCTTATCCCACAGTCATAGAGTATCTACGTTATTTTCTAGTCACTTGATGGTTTTGCTTTTCACATTTATCCTGAAATTTTTAAGAGTCAATTTTTACATATAATGTTCAGAAGCAATCCGATTTCATTTTTTTCCATGTAAATAAACTATTGTCCTTGAATCATTTGTTAAATAATATGTCCTTTTCTACTGCTTTCCAATACAATCTGTGTGAGACATCAGATATGTGAAGGTAAGATATGCTCTATTCCATTGGTCTATTTCTTTAGCCATGCTAAATCACTACACTGCCTTTAAACCTATAGCTTTAGAAGATGGATTTGTAAGAAGTATGGCAAATATTACACCTTGGTTTTCTTTCTACAGGAATGTTTTGTATAATTTGGATGGTTTGCACTTCCATATGAATTTAAAAATCTGCTTGAGAAAATCAAAACAAAAACCCTGTCATAATTTTGATTTAAATTTCACTTCAATTTGAATTGTCCCTTTTATGATTTTAAACTTTCCTACCCAAGAACATGGTTTATCACTTCATTTAATGGGGTTGTCTTTAACAGCTTTAAATAAACTTTTATAGTTTTATCTATAAAGGGTCTGCACATCATTTGTTAGGTTTATTCCTGGATACTTTATGTATTTGTTTCTATAATAAATGGTCATATTTTTAAAGCTACATTTTTCAAACTGCTTCCCTTAAAAACAACACTGGGCTCTAGATGAAAATTTATAGAGCAAATCAGTTTCCACTCTATTGTTTCTACATACAGTACTCCCTGTCATTTGCTTCTGCCTCGAGTGCCTCATTTCATTTTGTCCAAATTTCGACCCCTTTGGGGAAAATGTTGCCCCTATGATCTCATATAATTGATTATTATAAGGAACATGCTACTCTTCCCCCATACTTTTAACATTTTAGGGCCCTACTATTTGGTAGAAGGGTGGATTTCTAGCCTGACTTCAGTTCTGGCTCAGAAGAGTATTAGGGGGCCACAAACTTGGGGTTTCATCCAGTCTCTGTAAGTCAAGTGACTTCAATTTTTTGTTTTACATTTTCCCCACCACTGGATCTGGGCCCCTCAATTATGATGCCTCCAGAACAGTCAATAGTGGTTGTTGGCACTAGCTCATCCTTCTGCTCTTGAGGCCATGGAGATTGCATTTAATGTGGTCTATTAGTCCTTTGAACTAATTGGTTCCTTAAGTCTGGTTTTACGTGTTGTCCTTTCCTCTGGAGGGGAAGAGAACCAATAGATGAATCATAGATGGCTCCTTGGAAGGCTTTAAGAACCCAGGCTGTCCTCATCAAAGTAGCATGTAATGTCTTTAGAAATGATATTTTACCAATTGTTTCAGGTGTTCCTTGAGTCTATGTTCCTTCAACTTCAAGTCTAAGGACTTGGATTTCTGAAGGGTTTGGTTTTATCTAAGGAGTTTTCATAATCGTGCCCCTTGTGTGCACGACTGTTTCTATTAATAAACATGCAGCACTTACAGTCGTGTACGTAGAAATATCCGTAGCCAAATGTCTATCTAAATGTGGTTGTGTTCCCTACACCCTCCCACATATACTTACGTATCTATTTGTAAGGTATTATTTGTTAAGAAATTATTTTTGCAGGTTTGTGGATGCTGTAGTAATTCTCACAGCTGCCCGCTAAGGTTGCTCTGTCTTCAGTCTTCCCTTGTCTTGGTTGTGTGGTGCCGACTTCTCCACATTGTGCAGTACCATTCTCTTCTCCACTATTAGCGCAGATCCTAGTTAATTACTGCTCTCCTTTCATTTTCTTTCCCATCTCTCATAACCATGAAAAATCTTTTGTTTTATTTCCCTTTAAAAAACAATAGTGATCTCATATAAAATGTGTCCTTTGGGAGTGGCTTATTTAACTCCGTCTAATGTCCTCTAGATTCAGCACGGTCATTTATCATTGCCTAGTATTCCATTGTGTGTATGTATCAGTTTGCCTATTCATTATTTGATGATGTTCATTTATTTGCTGATGGAAAACTTAGAAAATTACTTCCATCAATTACCTATTTTGAATAATTCCATTGTGACTAATACTGTGTACATATGTCTATTCATGCCATTGTTATAACCGTAAGACATATACCTGGAGTGGCGTTGCTGGATCATAAGCTGCTTCTATTTTTAGCTTTTTAAGGAAGTGGATTAACATTTTTGATACTGTTGTACTGTTTTATATTTCTACCTGAATTGTAGGTCTCCTAATCTCTCCACAATAGTTGTTCATATCTTTGCATATTTAAAAATGGAACTATTTAAATTCTTGTTGTTAAGGTGTTGTGGCAAAGGGATATTATGAACCATCTGACGATGCCATCATCTTGGGCCCTAAGCACAAATTGTTTCTAGTGCTATCCCTCTGTCCACAATGGAAGGATAGAAGGAAATAGGTCACTGAATGGGGTGCATCGGTGGCTTGACTCTAGATGGTCAAAGGCATAAGCCTGACTTGAACAGTTAAAACTTGTCAGCAGATCCCCCCTAGGGTGCATATTGGTCCTAATCTGGTTTCCAAAATCTTATTTATTTGGGGGTTGTATTGTTTTGCTCAGTTTTTTATTTTACATATTACGGGGTATCTCAGGAGTGCTATGTCATTGGGGTCACCCTCTTAAAGTTGTGGTAGTTGGTTTTTTTTTCATTTTTTGGTGTATGAAAACCAGGACTGATGAACCTATAGAGTCAGCAAGTGGACTAAGGGTTTTGGGGGGAGGAAGGTACAGAGGTGGTGGGAGGGTGAAAGGGTGATGACATCACGGGGTCTATGTAGAAAAAGAATATTTGGAGACAGATTGTGGTAGTCAATGTACAATTCTGCTGGACGATATTGAACTATGGAATAATTTCACACATGTATTAATCCCAATTAATAAAAAAGAAATGCAACTGGTTTTTATTAGTGAATCCTAGATTCGGCAGTATTTCTATCAATTTGTTTGTAGAATCTTTTTAGTTTTTCAACAGAGCTAGTTACAGCGTTTGCAAATTCTGACCACGTGTTTTCTCTATTTGCTATCCTTATCGTTCGCGGCTGTCAAGTCAGCAAATGATTTCACATGTGAATGAAATTCTGTCTACTCCTGGATTGTCTCCATGAGCAGTCGGGGATCAGACTGTTGTGATTTGTAGGATTTCACAGATTGGTTTTCCAGAAGTATATGTCTGGGCAGTTTTTCCTGGTTTGTTTAGTTTGGAAGCTCTGCTGAGATCCAGTCAGTGTCACAACAGTAGACTGTCTTTAGTGATGGACTGACAGGTGGGGCTGTGCATGAGACAGGCATGGAAGGGGACAAACCCACTGAACCACTGATGCCTCCTGGCAAGCACTATTATTACTATACAACTTGAAATCAGCATCATATCTTTTCCTTAAGTCATTCTGAAACGCAAGCAATTTTTCTTGAGATTCTGTTAGAAATCTTATTTTAAAAGCAAGATCTCTGAAAGGGTGCAAATTATCTCAGGGCTGTGCAGTGGGTGGTGGGCCATGATCCCCAGTCTAACTCACAAATGGTCTGGGAAACAAGGAGGGCACTGAACTTAAGCCAAAATTAAAAACAAAATAAAAAAAACCCAACCTACTGCCCTGGAAGTTATTTCTGACTCATCACTCACTCACTCACTGCCATCAAGTGATGCCAATTCAGAGTGACCTCACAGGATAAGGCAGAACTTCTCCTGTGCGTCTTCAAGACAGCAATCTTTATGGGTGTAGAAGACACCATCATTCTCCTGCAGAGCAGCTGCTGCTTTTGAACTGCTGACCTTGTGATTATCAGTCAATGAGCCATCAGTAATAAGGATAGGATAGAATGACCCCATATCATTTCGGAGACCGTTTATTGAAGCAGACGGTCCTACCTTTCCCCCACTGAGGAGCTGGTGGGTTCTTGCCATTTGGCTATCAGCACAATGCTTAAACCATAGCACCACCAGGGCTCCCCATGACTCCTCAGACAGGTGTAAAGACCCAAAGGGAGATAGCCAGCAACACGTGGGGGCGGGGAGGGGGCGGCAAGTAGAAAATGACAATACAAGTTTTGTCAGAAGCTGGTTGTGGTGGTTAGATGATTTTATGTCAACTTCAATTTTTATGAAAGTGTAGGTGGAGTCCAACTTGTCAATCAGCTGAGGATGCCTCCTTGTGGGTGTGGCCTTCTTATAAGAAGAACCTGGGAACCCCCTCTCTCTCTGTGACTTTGCATTTCTGCTTGCAGGGGCTCTGGCCCCACCACTGAGACTTGTCGGTGCCCTGCCATGCTTCCACGGACTTCGGATCCAAGTGGCCCTGCACCTCCCTGACGGCGATCTTCCTGTTTCCTGCTTGATGCTACACGGGTTTGAAGAGGAATTTATGGACTGGCATCTCCTTTACAGACTTGAGTTGGACTGGGCTGTGACGCCTTCTTGATGTAAAGCTCTTTCTTATACCTATGAGTGTCACTGGATTTGTTCTCTAGATAACACCGCCGACCACACTGGTGAATACTCAAGTATCAGCACCTGGGCCAAGGCTTATGGAGGGATAAAGAGACGTAAGATTTTTTGGATGCTAGCTGAACATCTCCCGCCTGTCTCCTGCTACCCCCTTTTTTAACTCGACAGCTGACTAAAAGCAGCAATTGCTCTTCCATCTTAGCTTCTTGGTCTCTGGTCCTGGAATGAGTAGAACATATTATATTTACAAAGTCGTTAATAGAACATCACTTCTCACTCAAGTCACTACCTAAACTAAGGACCAAAGCAAAAAAAGACAACCGCTTGGTTTGTTCATCATGAAGGTCTCACAGGCCAGAGGAAGCAGAGGAGCCTGAGACACTCACTGGAAGGTAAACTGAGGGGCGTGGTCATTAGCATCAAAGGAGTGCTATGCTGGGGAGAATGATCGGAAAGGGAATTTCCTTGGAAAACGGGGCCATTATATATATTAGTTAGGAGCTCTTGTGGTGTAGTGGGTTATTTGTTAGGCTGCTAACCACAAGGTCAGTAGTTTGAAACGACCAGTCACTCCAAGGAAGAAAGAGGAGATTTTCTACTCCTGCAAAGAATGACAGTCTCAGAAACCCACGGAGGCAGTTCTCTTCTGCTCTGTACAGTTGGAACGGACTCAGCATCAATGAGTTTATATGCATATTCAGAGAGCCAAAAGCCTGAGCATGGTACATATCCAGAAAGACTTGAGGTGGTAATAATTTATGTATTACCGCTATTGTTTGTAGCTTGTATTACCTCTTGCTCATTTTGACTTCTTTCTTCATCATTTTTGTTATGAGAAACTATTATTAGATTTCCTTAGTTATTTGTTGAAATTCTACAGTGGGAAATTCTATGAACGGGAAGCATAGGGTTCTATTATTAGGGAAGTTTTATGTTTGCTTCTTTCAAGTACTTAGGTTAATTTTTCAAATGAAAATCCTTAGCTTATAATGTCAAAATTACCAGATGATTTATATTCAGCCCCTAAATCCACCTATATGCATGCTGGTATCTACGCCTTACCCAGTAAAACTTTTTGTTTGTTTGGCTCATTCAAAGGCAGATGCCAGTTTTATTTCTTTGTCTCTAATCATTCCCAGTCCACCCTGTCCGTGAGGGCGTAACCCATGTGCTGAGCCTTGTGGACTGCAGTGTCTGCATGTATGGCATGCAGTGTTGCCCTCAGTCTGCCTCACGTTCCCCTCTGATAGTGGGTTTCCACTGTCTTCCTCATGTCAGCAGATTTCCTTACTTTCTCATAGGCTCCTTGAATTATTTAAAATGTGTCTTTTTTACCTTCCTTTAAAATTGTAACAAACATATTTAGGTATTAATGATAGCATGTATTCAGCATCTTTATCCTATGGGCAGAAATAGAAATTCTATAAATTATTTCCAACATTTAATTTTCTTTCAGAATGCATTCTTGGGAGCCTGTTATTGTGCTTTCAGTGAACGTTCACACAGTCAGTCAGTTTCTCATTCAATAATCCATACATAAATTGATCTATGACATCTGGTGCCATCCCCTCAGCATGGTGGCACTCTCGCCATCTCCTCTCTGGGCTTCCCGCTTTCCAGGGGCTACTCTCCTTGTTCTTTTCTGCCTTTTGGTTTTGTATGATTGTGGTAGTTGGATGGTGTTATGTTAATAAGACACTCCTGACTAGAGCTGGAATCAATCTTGTCAATCTAGTGGTAGCCTGAGGTCACTTCCTTGGAGGCACAGCCTTTGGTGTGACAGTGAGGGACTCTGGGGAGTGCCTCTCTCTCTCTCTGCCCTCTGCTGTTCTGCCTGCTGGAGCACTGCCTGCCTCAAGGGGTGGCCCTATGTTGGCTGCCAGACCTGACAACAGGTTGTGCCCTGCCAGGTACCCATGAACTCTGGATCTCCATGACACTGCCCCCACTGGCCTGTAATCTTCCTGTTTTATGGTTCACCTTCCTGCAGTGGACAGTGAATTTCAGGGGGACATTCCTCATGGGCATTATTTATTGATTGTATAGTTGTGCTGTTGTTTGGCTAAAAGGTGATCTAAGGTGATCTCGTGGAATAGCTTCCGTTCTAAGTTAGGAAGGCACGTTAGGACTGTAGTGTTAGGGGTTCCTTCAGACCTTATCAGACTGTGAAGGCTGACCTTTGGATGAATTTGATTTTTTGTTCTATATTTTTCTTCCATTCTAACTGGAACCATCTATTGTGTCCATGGCCAGAGGGGTCAGTAGAAATATCTGGGTACATTCTAGTTCTTCTGGCCTCAAGCTAAACAGGCCATTGGTTCTTGGGGTCATTGATACTTTGGACTAATACCTTTCTTTTTTTTCTCCAACAGTTTTATTGGCACACAAGTTGCCTATCATTCAATTGAATAGTTCAATCATTCAATCATATCAAGGAGAATTGTACACCATTACCACATCTATCTTAGAGCCCCCCCATGATTAAATCGCCTTTAAGACAAGTTGTGCAATCACATTCAGTTCAAGAGCTCCCTCCGTCTTCCGCCTTCATTATTTCCTCCCCTAATCCTCTTTCCCTCCCTATCGCCCCCACCCCTGCATTTCCCATAACCCCTTGTATGAGTGATTATCATTACGCATCCACTGTTGTGCTTCACAGCTGTGAAACCCAATAGAAAACAATAAAGAACAACTTGTACTAAGGTGATAAGGATAAGATCATATTAACATAAGACAAAAAGACAAATAATGCACAAGAAGGAGAAAACCCCCATCAACATTCAAAAAGCCAGGGAAGAAATTTCCGTCATGGAACAACTAAGTTATTTGCACTCAGAAGAAATTCAGATCGTGTCTATAGGGAGGTCAACTGGCCAAGTATTGAGTTAGATCTGGCATAATCAAGATTACAAACATAAGGCTGTTTATGATTCTTGCCTTTGGCTAAAGCGGATCGGCCAGCAGCGCAGTCTGTCTGACAAGATACTCTGCTGAGGGGGTTTGGGATCCCAGTGTCCTCCGTAGTCTACAAATCGGGTGTTCGTAAGTTTAGCTCTGCTACTTTTCACCACATTCGACTTTTGTAATTGTCATCTTTGGAGCACTCACACCGGAGTGCTTCTTCTGTGTGAACACAGCTGGGCTCGCTTAGAGGGCTGCTTGTTTGAATACAAGCCCTTAAGACCCCAGACACTATTCTGATTGATAGCCTGCCTCTTTGCTCCAGATGGAAAGAGACCAATAGCTGTAACTTTGACGGCCACTTCCAAGCTCAAACTAAGCTGTAGAACGTTATCATTATGAATTTGTTGTGCCAATGGACACAGCTATCCCCTGAGACTATGGTTCTCAAACTTCAAGTCCAATATGTAAACCTCACAATGTGCTTGATAATATTTGTTCCCACCACTGTGTCTCCTTTGTGCAGTTTTATCTGTGAGGATATATACAAGATATTCAAATATGCATAGAGAATATCCACAGCCATACCTACATATGTGTGTGGATAAGTTGTACTTCCATGCAACCCTCTACAACCTTTTAACATTCATATCTACCTATAAATCCACTCACACATTTCTGTTACGTTTGCTCTTGCAGGATTGTGTCATCGTCACGGGGGTCGTCCTTTGTTCTTGCTTGTCTCTAAGTGGCTTCCTTTGCCTGGGCCCGATCGTGCTGACTCCTCCACAGAGTGTCCCTTCGTCTCAACATCTGTCTACTACGCGGCCAGTGCTGCTCCTTGTCCTTCCCTCTGCCTCTGGTAACTATGCAGAGTTCTTTCTGTGTGTAGCTCTACCCTGGCCTTGTTACAACAGTGTCCTCAAATGACATTTGTCCTTTTGTGACTGAATTATTTCCCTCAATATAATATCCTCCAGATAAATCCATGTTGTGAGTTTTGTGGATTCATTTTAATTCTTCAATATTTCATAGTGTTCCATTGTACATATATACATGATTTATTCATCCATTTAACTGTTAATGGGTATCTTTTTTGATATTGTGGCTAATGCTGCAATAAACAAGAATGTGTGTACATCTATTTGAGTAGTACTTATATTCCTAGGATGTCTCCCTAAGAATGAGATTGTAAAAATACGTTTTTATTTCTAAAATTTTTAAGGAAGAACCATATTGTGCATTACTACTTGAAATCCACTGAGGGTGGTGAGATTTTTGTCTCTCCTGAATTGGATGTTATCAGTTCTTGGAGAAGAACATTATTCTTTTTTTTTGTTTTACCTTGTGCTCACTGTTATTTGTATAGTTATTTTTTCTTTTCTTTAAAAAATCATTTTATTAGGGGTTCATATAACTCTTATCACAATCCATACATATATCAATTGTGTAAAGCTCATTTGTACATTCATTGCCCTCATCATTCTCAAAACATTTGCTCTCCACCTAAGACCCTGGGATCAACTCCTCATTTTTTCCCCTCTCTCCCTGCTCCTCCCTTGTTATTGACCCTTGATACTTTATAAATTATTCTTTGGTCATATCTTGCCCTGTCCGACGTCTCCCTTCACCCATTTTTCTGTTATCCATCCCCCAGGGAGGAGGTTATGTGTAGATCCTTGTAATCGGTTTCCCCTTTCCAATCCACCCTCCCTCTACCTTCCCATTATTGCCACTCACACCACTGGTCCTGAAAGGATCATCCACCCTGGATTCCTTGTATTTCCAGTTCCTATCTGCACCAGTGTACATCCTCTGGTCTAGCCAGATTTGTAAGATAGAATTGGGATCACGATAGTGGGGAGGGAGGAAGCATTTCGGAACTAGAGGGAAGTTGTATGTTTCATTGTTGCTGCATCACACCCGGACTGGCCCATCTCCTGTAATAGGATGTCCGGTGGCCTACAAATGGGCTTTGGGTCTCCACTCCACACCCCACCACTCATTCACAATGATATGATTTTTTTGTTCTGATGATGCCTGATAACTGATCCCTGCGGCACCTCGTGATCGCACAGGCTGGTGTGCTTCTTCCATGTGGGCTTTGTTGCTTTTGAGCTAGATGGTCGCTTGTTTACCTTGAGCCTTTAAGACCCCAGATGCTATATCATTTGATAGCTGGGCACCATCAGCTTTCTTCGCCACATTTGCTTATTCACCCTTTTGTCTTCAGTGATCATACCAGGGAGATGAGCACACAATGATATGATTTTTTTTTTGTTCTTTGATGCCTGATAATGAATCCCTTTGGCACCTTGTGATCACAAAGGCTGGTGTGCTTCTTCCATGTGGGCGTTGTTGCTTCTGAGCTAGATGGCCACTTGTTTACCTTCAAGCCTTTAAGACCCCAGACGCTATATCTTTTGATAGCTGGGCATGATCAGCTTTCTTCACCACATTTTCTTATTCACCCACTTTGTCTTCAGTGATTGTGTCAGGAAAGTGAGCATCATAGAATGCCAGTTTAATAGATCAAAGTATTCTTGCATTCATGGAGTACTTGAGTGGAGGCCCAATGTCCATCTGTTACCTTAATACTAAACCTATAAATATATGCACATAGATCTATTTTCATATCCTCATAGATGTATTTATATATATATATATATGTATTTATTTAGACCTCTATAAATGCCCTTTGCCTCCTAGCTCTTTCCTCTATTTCCTTTGACTTTCTTCTTGTCCCACTATCATGTTCAGTCTTCATTTGGGTTTCAGTAATTTCTCTTGGTTACATTACCCTTGATCATGCCCTACCAGTCCTCCTACACCCTCCTCACCACTGATTTGGATCACTTGTTGTTCCCTTGTCATTGGGCTTGTTAAGACCAGTACCTTTCCCCCACCTCCCCCTCTCCCATGTCCCCCTGGAACTTTCGGTTCGGTTGTTTTCTCCTCCAGATTGTTCATCCAGCCCATCTTATTTAGATAGACCTGCAGAGATAATAACATGCACAAAAACAAGACAGAGTAAAACCAAGCAACAATATACAACAGAACAACAACAAACCAATGACAAAAAACAAAACAAAACACAACAAGAAAGAAAAGCTTGTAGATAGTTCAAGGACTGTTTGTTAGCCCTTAGGAGGAGTATTTTCCATTCCAGTCTGTTGGGGCACCAAACCCTGGCCCCAAGATCCACCTTCGGCATTCCCTGGGGGTCTCACTGCTCCATTCTCTTGCTGTTCTGTTGCACCCCTTTAGTGTTTTGTCTTGTTGTGGTGGGATCAGATGGGGCTAAATTCCCACACTGTGTCTCCAGTGATGTCTCCTGTAGGGCCATAGGTCAGTGAAGGGTCTCATAGTGGGGCCGGCCATGTGGTCTTCTCTGGGGACTGGCTGCTCTGAGTGGGAACATAGTCCTTAAGGCCTGGTGGGCCAGGATGTGCTCCATTCTTTCCTCCTCCCTCTTTGTCTGCTCCTGTGTGCTCGGATCAGACAAGGGGCATCATTCTTGGTAAAGTGGAGTCAGTGAAAAAGAGGAAGACCCTTAATGAGACAGACAGACAGACACAGTGAAGACCACAGTGGTCTCAACCATAACAATGGTAAGGGCGATGTAGGACTGGGCAATAGTTCATGTTGTTGTTGTGGAGGTGGGAGGGGCTCTATGCATTGGGACCAACTCGATGGCACCTAACAACCCCAGCATGCTGTTTTCCATAGTGGATATGATATTGATAACCCACCAACACTGTATAAAATTCCAGTCTCCTCAAAATCTTGCTAGCATTTGTGACTTTATATTGTTTTCATCAGTGCCGTTATTGACAAATGAGATGACATCTCATTTTAATTTGGACTTCTTTATCAAGGTTAATGACTGTGTGCATCTCTTCATGTGTTTGTTAGATACTCGGTACTTGATGAAGTAGCTAGTCATGCCTTTTGCTTAGCTTTACATTGAATAGCTTCTTCTTTTGTTGTAGAGTTGTTACTATTTTCTATAGATTTTAGGTATCAGGTCCTTGTCCGATATATCATTGCCAAAAAAATTTTCCCCAGTCTTTAGGTACTGGTTTCACTCCTTTAATGAAGTCTTTTGATGAGAAATCACTAGTTTTCAGGAGCTCTCAGTGACCTAGTTTATTGTCTGCTATCCATGCAGTATTAACTTTGTCTAAGAGTGATTTATGCTATACGTTAGAGTTCCTAAATTTGTTTCTATATTTCATTCCATACATTTTTTCATATTTAGATCTTAGGTTTTGGATATGGTGTGAAGTATAGGTCCTATTTTATATTTCTGCAAATGAATATTCAGTTTTGCCAGCACGTGTGCTAAGGAGACCATCTCCCTCCCATTCGATGAAGTTCAGCACTTTGTTCGCGGAGCAGCTGTCATCAGTGGATGGATTTCCTCTGGACTCGCGATTCTGTTCCATTGGCCTACGTATCTTTTGTGTCAGTGCCAAGTTGTTTTGATTATGGTGACTGTAGATGGTAGGTTCTGAGGTCAAGGAGTATGAGGTTTTCTATTTTGTTTTTCTTCTTTTGTTTATTTTTCTTCTCCAATAATGTTAGCTATTCAGGGTCTCTTCCCTTTCCACATAAAGTTAGATGTTAGTCTTCCTCAGTTTTTTAAAGAATGTTGCTGGAGTTTGAATTGGAATCGCATGTTATCAGTAGATCGCCTTGGAGAGTATTGACATTTACACAATCTTAAAATTTCTATTCCTGAGAGTGGTATGACTTTATCTTTAACAAGTCTCTATCATGGATTGTCTTGTATCCCTTGTATCATATACACTCACACACACACACACACACACACCCATATATATCATATACACACACATTCACATACACACATACATACACACATATCAATTTTGGTGGTCCATGATTCCCATGGGTAGTTACCTAGTTATGTAATTTATGAAGCGTATATCATACTAATTATGTGATCTGATGCGGTCGGCCAACCTGTTGAGCAGGAATTAGCATATGGGCTGTCACACTCTCACTCAGGCCACACTCTCATCTTATGTGAGGAGGAGCGTTACCCTGGCAGGGTGGCCTGCTTAATTTTTCACTTCACAAGAAGCAGAGGTGGGAGCACAGAGAGAGATGGGAGCAGAGAAGAAGGGACATATTACCATTAAGAAAGAAGAGCCAGAACAGACGATATTTTGGCCTCATAGTCCCTGCTCCGAGAATTTCCTAGACCCAGGGGCAGATTGCTACCATGTTATCTGAGAGCAGAAGTTAAGAGGAACAAGGATCTTACTCCAGAGCTTACACAGAGAAGGACTTACCTTAGGGCAGCGGTTCTCAACCTGGGGGCCAAACGACCCTTTCACAGGGGTCGCCCAATACATCCTGTATATCAGATATTTGCATTACGTTTCATAACAGTAGCAAAATTAGTTATGAAATAGCAACAAAAATAATTTTAGGGTTGGGGGTCACCACCACACGAGGAACTGTATTAAAGGGTCGCAGCGTGAGGAAGGTGGAAAACCTCTGCCTTAGAGCTAGTTCCTTGAAGTTGGACTTCTAGCCTCTCAGATTTGGAGAGTATTACATTTCTGTTTGTTAAAGACATCGACTTATGGAATTTCTTGCCAGAGTGCTTTGTAGTTTTCTCTATGTAATGTTGTACATCTCTATTTAGATTCATTCTTAAGTATTTTATTGCGTGCGTGCACGCGAGTGATCAATTGTTATCCTGATTTCTTTGTTGGAGTTCTCCTTGGTAGCAGAAGATTCAAAGTAATTAAAAAATTTTTTATCCTGTACCCTGTACTATTTTGCTTAATTTTTCTATTACCTTCGGTCACTTTCTTGTGAAGCCTCTGATTTGTTCAATGTATACCCATTTGCATACGCTTTTACACATTCTCATCTCCTTGCTCTAGGAAGAACCAGAGGCCTTTGGGGGATGTTTCCCCCACTCTTGATTCTCAATGCTTTAGGATTCACCCGGTAGAAGCACTTTTGCAAGTCTCAGTAACTTTGATGACGGAGAAGGAAGTTTGGGATCATAGAGTCTCAGGCAGTACACGTGGTCCCTGGAAAGCATGCATGGCCCCACGGGGACCAGGAGCACTCTGAGGAGCGCCCAAAACCACGTGGACGATGGCCAGCAAGAATGTGTCTCATGCTCCCTTCAACAGCGCATATATGAAAGCATGTGTGCCTCAGTAGAAAGCAAATGTTGAGAATGATGAGGGCAACAAATGTGCAAATGTGCTTCACATACAATGGATTGTCATACGAGTTGGTCAAACCCCCAATAAAATGATTAAAAAGAGAAGAATGAGAGGACTTGCAGTACAAGGTTGAATAAGAGTAGTGATAATGGGTCTCCTCCAACAACAACGTTTTAACCAAAATTTCAGAATAGAAAAGGTACCTCTATTACTATAAGGGAAAGGTAAAAATACACAACTCTGCCTCATGTACCACATCATGACCACTGTCTTTTATTACATGGCTGGTAAATGAAGATTGATTTAGCACTTCTAAAATACTTTTTAAAAATTAAAGGAAACATAATCTTTTATGGCATGTGAAAATTCTATGATATTCAGTTTTCGGTGCCAACAATAAAGTTTTATTGGAGCACATTCAAGCACCCTTGTTTACATGTTGTCTGATTATTTTTACATTACAATGCCAAAGGTGAGTTGTGACAGAAATCATTTGGCCCATAAAATCGAAAATATACGTCACTTGGCCATTTAGAGAGAGTTTCCTGACTCTTGCTGTCAAAAGGTTAACTAAGGCAATACCTTTCGGCTTACCCAGTGCAGGGAGTTAAAGATACAATTGCAAAGAAGAGGATGTTTCTTCATCAATTCATGAGCGTGGGTCTTTATTTACTCCAAGCTATTTCTTGTTCAAACATGTCTCAGATTCTCTTTAGTGTGGGTGATCAATAAGTTCATGATACCAGTCACACTATTTTTAGTGCTTTGCTTTCTTCAATATGAGTTATTAAGATTACATTAGCTACATGGCAGCCAACGGAGCTTTGAACTTGCTGGGTTGCTGCTTCCATTTCCATTTGTCTTTTTTTTTTGTTTTTGAAGACGTAAAAGTTCCATAGAGTGTAGGATTTTTCTATTTACTCTGCAGAAGCTTGTAGCTGGAGAAGAAAATAAGTCTAAAGTGGATAAACATTAAAACAGTTTTTACCCCCTAAGAGTTAAAGTCATTTTGTCAGATAATTTAAAATAACTTTCTTCCTTTGGCAGAAATAAGACTTCCAGAAACTGATAGTGAACTTATCTGCTTGAGGGATGATCTGATTATTTATTGTACAACATTCACAAATCATGATTCCTGAGACAATTTTTCAGAGTGTATTTTTAATTCTTTCACTCCACTTACAGAGATTTCTAAAGCAATTTGTGTGGAGAAACTTGTTAGAGAAGTTAAATAACATCTTTCCTCCCACATTTTGCTTTCCCAGCAAATGATAATGGTATGAAGTCGAGACCCCTTGGGGATACTACCTATTGTCTTTGAGTTGATTTCAACTCACATTAAACCTACACCATAGAGTAGAATGGTCCCCATTAGAGAGGAAGCACACTGCCAAATCATCCATGCCGCCCCCATCCCCAGCCCCAGTTGAGCATCTGATAGCTTTGAATCACCAACATTCTGGTTAGTAGCCTAGAATTTAACCACCGCGCCACAGGATTGGCGAGGATAATTACTGAGGACCCAATATTCTTTGTCTGTACTTTGATTTAGGATTACATCAGACAATTTGGCTGCAAGAGGCTCATTTCTGGGATGACTCAGGGTAATGAAGCGGTACAGCAAAGCGAGCCCGGGAAGAACTACCAGCAGGATAAGTTTCCAGGAAGGATAACAGCATTGTAGATCCAAGTTAAGAGAGATAAACAGATACATTTTAGGGTCTAGGGTTAGCCACAGAAAAAAAGACAGACAGACAGAAGAAAAAAGGAGGGAGGGAGGGAGGGAGGGAGGGAGGGAGAGAGAGAGAGAGAGAGAGAGAGAGAGAGAGAGAGAGAGAGAGAGAGAGAGAGAGAGAGAGAGAGAGAGAGAGAGAGAGAAACAATATAAACACAACTGAGTATCTCCAGGGAAGACTGTGGTCTGCCCTTGTCAGAAGCAGGTGTATTTTGAATGGGGGCAGGATCTAGCTTCCTACCTCATCCTTAAAAAAAATTGAGAATAATTTAGATGAGATTTAATACCTATTAATTTAGTGCCTATAATCAGTATGCTGTTTTAGAAGCAGGATAGCACAAAATGAATTTTGTATGCTTTATGAAATATGTATTTACCAAACGCAAATATATAAAAATAATTCTCTGAGAAACATGAAGCAGCTCCTGATTTAGTGTTTGAAGGGGAAGGAGGGCAGGAGTCCTGGAAGTGAACCTCCAGCTAGGATTTCCTTTAATTGTAGATGCCTTTTCCATTCCTTTATTTAAGTTGGTTAGCTTCAACTAGTTTAGAGATTTATAATTCTAGTTTCAATGCATATTATAAATAGGGGAAACTGAGGACTAAGTCAGCCTTTCTGTCCATTTGCCAGCAATACTAACATGCAGTCCATTGTCCTATTACCAGCATCCCTGGCCTCAAGTAGTCCACCTTACCCATAAATTGTGGTGACCAAAAATGTGTCTGGGGTTGTCAAATGTCTCCCCTACTCTCCCAGGATGGATGGAGGGAAAACTTAGTTCCAATAGAAAAAAAATTGGATTTAGACAAAAGGAAATTGGAAACATTCAGATACATGCGTTGCAATTCATTTCAGTTGCTTTCAGGAAAAGATGATACTTTAAATAAAATCTGTGAATGAATTCAAATACACTGAATAGTGTGAATAATAGGAACTCCTTTTCTGCTTTGTCTTCTCATACTTTTTTATTAATTATATACACAGAGCTGGCACCTTTACTCACAGATACCCACTTTGACTTGGTACATTTGAAGTAACTGTAGTCTGGGCTATATATGTAGATTTGGGAAAATAATTTCAAAATAATTTTATAGAAGAATTCCTAACTATCTACCCTGTGAGTAAGGGACTTGATTTCCTTTAGAAAGAAATTCAACAGAGACTAATAAATGCACATATAAGAAACATAACCCTAAACTCTCCAAGGGCTTTATTAAGTAAATGATATATCCTGATGCTGATGACAAAGATTACTTTTTGTGTGTCAAGCACTGGCCTAAATCCTTTTATGCCTTATGACCTTTTATATGATGTTTTAAAATTCACATATAAATGTTTGTAGTCCCACACCACTCCCTGGTAGGAACTAAGTATACGTATGTTCATAACCAATTGATCTGAATTTTACTAGATATGTGCTCTGGGATCAGTTATCCATCTTGAACTTTTGTTTCTTCATGTTTGACATGAAAACATCAGACCTACTGGCTGTGAGATTAGAAAACACGTATAGAAGATATATACATATTGTCACTTGGGTTAGAATATTATGAGCGCTACTTAATAACAGACATAATAAAAGAAGAATAAGTTCTTATGACATGGCCCTGACCAATACTCGCCTGCAATTGGAGATCACGGAAGACCTGGATGTGTTGCAGAGTGTGGTGCAGAAACCAGGGAATTCCCAGCTATCATGAAGTCCTAAAGGATTGCTTCCAAACAAGCAGGCAGCTCAGTGAGGAATCAGCTAACTCCATATGGAAGAAGCACGCCAGCCTGTGTGATCCAAATGAACAGTGAGATCCCAAACTGCATGAAGGGACTGTACCACTGCCTCAAGGCTAAACACCCAGTTTTCAGAAAGCCACGCATGATAGTGGTAGCCCCAAATCCACGTGCAGAGCCCCTGCATGAATTGAGACCCCAGCTAAATTCCCAATGGCCATGGATTAGGAATGTCAACAGCCGTAACATCAGAGAAAGAATATTGTAAAGTGGATTTTAACATTTATATTTAGGCTGGAGTGTAACAGCTTGCTATTTGATCTCCCTCTGGATCTAATGTGAACTTATTCTAAACTTTTTATATTTTTTCTCTTTAATATGCATTCTCTTAGATTGAGGTGTTCCTGCTTTATGCGGCCATCGTTGCTGGGACCTTGTTTGTTGTTTGCCCTGGTGCTGTGTTTATCTATATTGGGAATTTGGGATGTGTGGATTCATGAATACAGTAGTTGGATTAATGATTGCCTGATTGCAGAGAAGGGAGGGAGGGGGATGGGGAGTCAACATCTGTGGCAGTTATACAATTTCATGTCAACTTGATAAAAGGATGAAGGGTTGGAGTGTAGTCCCTCTTTGTGGGTGTGGCCTTCTCATGAGGATTCTGGGAACTCTCGATTTTGCCATCAGAAGAGATGTCTCTCTCTCTCCTAAACCTTTCTGTTGACAAGCTACATGGAGCCATGCTGATGGCAGCCAAAGTTCTGGAAATGTGCCCACTGCCATTGGATCCACAGGACTTTCCACCCACTGGCCTGTGATCATCCTGCATTAGGCATCATTGCATGTGCTGTGTGAGTCCGAAGAGGAATTCATGGGCTAATATTAGAGAGATGGGCCAATATCAAACTTATGGACTTGATCTGAACTGGGTTAGGATGTTTTACAGACACATAATTACTATTTGACATAAAATTTTCTCATACATAATATGAGTGTCAGTGAATTGGTTTCTTTAGTCAACCCAGTCTAAAATAACATCAATGGGTACAAGAAGGGAGGAAAAAGGCTTCAAAGTTGAATGTGGTGATTGATGTTTGCACACCCCTTCTTGATATGGCTGAACTATTGAATAGTCTATGTTAATTATAGCACAATAATAAAAAAAACTATGTGAGATAAAAATGTATTTACCCATTGGAGTCCTTAAAACTACTTAAACAAGTATATAGATAGAAATCTTTTGTTTGGTCTAATGCTGATTAGAGCAGTATTTGATACAGAGAAAATGGAAATAAATATGGAAATTAAAGATATTTCAAAATTAGATGCATTAAATTATACCTGGACTGTTTTTTAAAATAGATTTGTTCTTAATTAACTTTTTAGATTATTTGGTGGATGTTCTCCACATCCATAGTATTGTAATTTTTTCTTGAGGAAGCTAAAAGAATTCCTCAATTCCTTCCTATTTGCTTTCTCTTGAAAATGATCTCTTGTTTCCTTTGAAGTGAGACAATGGTAAGTCAGAGTAGGAGCCAGACCTGATAAAACTTCCACTTTTTCTTAGTTTTTGCAGAAGACAGAATTAGTCTAGGTAGATCAATGTGCTTCAGATCAGTGGTCAAAGTAATCTAAGTCTTGAGAATAAATCAAGGCATCTTCCAAAGAGAGTGATCTCTAAATAGATAATCCTATCTCACTGTGATGTTATTTAATGTCAGAGTTGATTAACTATATATTATCAAACAAGTAGGAAAACAGCTTAAGATTCCCCCAGAAGTTCCACGCAAACCCCAAATGATCTAACTAGCCAGAAACTGCAATTAAAAGAAGACAAAGAAGAAAGCAGATAAGAAGAAGAAAAAGGAAAAGCTAAAAGATGTCATGCTTTTACAGATTACCTCATTACAGTTTAATCGACTATAATCAGGAAAACTGTTAAGATGATATCATGCTTTATTTCCAATGGGCTGGACAATTCCTTCAACTAGAATAGAGCTTCCCCGGATTTCCTCTAGCAGGTGAAAGTGTACTGATTATCACCGAATGTTGTGCATCTTCATTTTCTCACTTTCCTGCAAAGCCTACATTTCGATGTAAGCACAGATACTTGTATTAGGTTTCCTTGGCCGATACATTTTGTCTGCATATTTTAAAAGTACAATTATGGACAATAATTGAAATGCTCTGAGGTATTAGTAGAAAATATATGTATGTGATGACAGACTATCTTAAAATGGTTTAAAATAATGATATTTTGAGTAAATTTTAAAAAAGGAAATATATATATGAAGGTAAATAAAAATATTGCTCCAAAATAATAGAAGCATTTATTAAACAAAATACCCAAATATATCATCATTTCTCTACATATCCTCCATCTAGGGCTATATGCATCATAAAGGTAGTGTTTTTCTCTCTCCCATGTGGCTAAGGGGTTATGCTTTGTGCTGCTAACCACAAGGTTGGCAGTTCAAACCCACCCACTACTCCTCAGGAGAAAGATGAGGTTTTCTGTGATCAGAAAGATTAGCAGTCTTGGAAATCCACATGTGTAGGGTTCAATTCTATGCTGTCCTACAGTGCTGCTATGAGTTGGAATGTATTTGATGGCTGTTTGTTTGTTTTCCTGGTTAGCCCTTCTCTGACAGTTTTGCCATCCTTGAGGGACTAAAAAAAATCACTTTTAAATATTATTTTTTTAAAGTTTGGGGAACAATAGTAATCTGAAAGGGAAATATCGGGGGTCTAGAGTGGTGAGGCTATTATCCCATTGATTTCTTTCAGCTCCCCTCCAAGTATGAGCAGGTGTATTGTTGTGATGGAAAACGATGAAATTCCCTGGCCGTTTCCTCACCAAGTCAGTTTTCACTTAAAACCTTTTCCTTAACGAACTTCCATGACTGTCTAATGTTCTTCAAGAAAATCTCCCCAGCTTGCCCCTCGGGCATCCGCAAGTCATCACAACCTAAACGCACATCTCTGTCTTCAGTTGAGCTGGCTCTGTCGATCCCATCTGAAGCCAGCATTTGACTGGACCTCGCTCTCTGGATCATAGTGGTATATCCAAGCAGAATGCTAGAACACAGGTTCTATAAAATTATCCTCATTCACTTCAGCCTTGCTTAAAAGCCTGATGGAAAGCTCCACTAACTGGCTGAGCCAGCTGAACTAAAGTTTTAGTGCTCTTTTTCTGAAGGTATTAGGACGGAACGAAGACAATGCCTTACTTACTGAGAGTGCATGTTGTCGACAGCTGTCCAGGGATCACAGAGACCTGTTTAAACATATTTTGTTACTCGTGTAAAACTGAAATGCTAATAGGTATGTACTTTTATTTGACCTCATGTGTATGAGGGTGGGTGTGTTGTATACATGTGTTTATAATTACATATATACATACGTACATTTATATGATATACCAATATACATACTTATATATATATATACATGCCTATTTCTATATCTCTGTAAATAGAGACTATTTTTTCTTGAAAGTAAACAAAACAATAATCAACCATTACTTTAGGGAAAGAAAACAAAGGAGTGGGTGTTTATATATAGGTATATGTGTCTGTGTATGTATATGCATATGATTTGTTTTTAATCAACAATACAGAAGAATTATGGAGAATAGTTTTACTTTACATGATTTCTCTATTGAAATAGGTGGTAAATTTGACATTGTTATATTTTCAGGATTAACTATAGGCTTCAAAAATCATACTCTCGTTTGTAACAAGATTGTTCAGAATTTTACTAGGTAAATTCATATCATGTCTTGAGTTTAATTCTTGTATGGTGTATCTATGGAAGTGATGGAAAATTTACAATAACTCCACATCACTTGGATTACCTGGAATGATGATTGCATACATGGTCCTTTAGTCTTAATTTCATGCTGTTACAGTTAACTGGTAGTTTCATAAAATCATTCTTGGTAGGTTGATGTTGTGCACTACTGAAATAGGAATATATACTCTCTACTGATGAGCTAACAGCTTCATCAACAGATCTTCTGTATTCTGAGAAGTGGAAACTCATCAACAATATGTTGTTGACCCACGTGGCCTGACTTCAAGTTCGAGAAGGTCACACTGAAACTCACACTGTAGTTACATATCTATGGATATGACTTTCTGATATTAGGAGCGGAGAAAACAATAATACTGAGAAACAGTTGTATTCAATTCTTTTTTTATTAATAATCATTTTATTGGAGGCTCTTGCAACTCTTGTTACAATCCATACATCAATTGTATCTGACATATTCATACATATATTTCAGCGTTCTTTTCTGGACTTTTACTTTCCATTGAACCCTTGGGATCAGCTCCTCCTCCCCCGCCAACCATCGTGGCCCCCTAATAAACTATAGATTGTTAATTATTTTCAAATCTCACACTGACCTCTGCTCCCTTCCCCTCTGGTTTCTGTTGTTCTCCCTGCTGTATGGGTGTGTGTGGTTATGTACCATTCATTGTGATCAGTGTCCCCCTTCCCCCTCTATTACCCCTTTACCCCTACACTTTTGTTATCTCTATTCCCATTCCTGTTCCTGGGTTCCATGTTTTGTGAGTTTTATCTCTTGCCTATATGTATATTCAATTCTTTTTCAGAGTCTTTTGAGTCTATACAGCATGGATGGTTTCCAGTGTTGCTTAGTAGTCACCCGGCAGTGTGCTGTATAGAGTTAAGTGTTTGCACTTCAGGGCCAGACAGATGTTTGCTCTCTTCTCTACTTACAACTTAGAAGCTACATAACCTTGAACAATCTTTTTAACCTCTCTGATCCTCAGAGTCCTCATCTATAAAATGCAAATAGCATTACGTTACTGAAGTTAAATGGACAATTAATTTGAAACACTTACTGCTCAACTATTATTGGCTATTAATATTTTTATTGCTCCACACTTTCCTCATATTTATAAAAACTTAGTTTTTACAGTCAGGAATTTTTTAAAGTGCTGTCTAAATGGCTCAAAACTCAGGTGATGATAATAATAATAAAAGCTGACATCCATTGGATCCTCTCCAAGCATCTTTATTATCTTATTAGAGTTTTTACAAACTTGGAATACTTATGGCCAAGATGTACCATCGGGATCCAGTTTTACCGCCTGTCCATGTTAACTAGAACATGGCATGTTGTTCTTGCTAGGTGCCGTAGACTCAGTCCTGACTCACAGGGCCCTAAGCACACCTGGCCCTGCACCATCCTGTGCTTGAGCCATTGTTGCAGCCACTGTGTCCATCCATATCATGGAGGCTCTTTCTTTCACTGCTCCTCAACTTGAAATGTTCCTCATCCATTAGGTGTTCAGTCCAACTCTTCGTTCTTCTTTTTGATGTTCCGGGTTCCAGAACTATCTTCTGCATCTGTTTCACTAGGCTTGTGAGCCTTTGCTGTAAATGGATGGCTTAGTTTCTAGATACCATGTAATTTTAGCCCTCACACCTAACTGACATTTCTTAGATTAAATTTGTCAAGTATCATCAGATTCTTCTATTGTAAGGTTTATTCCAGTATTACTTGGCACTTAAGAAATGGATGAACACAGCATAAAAACACACCAATGCTAATAATATCCCACATTTATTATATGCTTGCTATCTTTTACATGTACTGTTTGTACTATGTTGCTATTAAACTGGCAACATAGAGGAGGTGCTCAATAAATTTTATTTCCATTCTTAGAGTATATACAATATAATATTATGCCAACATGGTATGAATAAACTGCTTATTTAGGAAAGTATTTTTGGCACAATGTGCTAACTTTCTCTAGTCTATGCTTAATTTTATTTTCACTCATTTGAACAATAAAATAAGTAGTGAATAGTTTAAAATACACCATAAAACTTTGAACTACAAAACTATGCTTTTGCTTTCCTCTCAACCTAAGCTGCTTAGGATTTCATGTCTGCTGTGGAATTAATTGAGTTTTATCGGAATAATGTACTTTCATATTTTTATGGTCTTGGATGCCAAAGAGTTAAACAGTAAATTTTCTGAGCTAAATCATGCAAAAAAAAAAAAGAGTTTAATAGCGAGTTACACAGGAGGAAATGTGGTGACCTTATTTCTTCTTGATGCGTTATCCATTTCCAGTTCAGAGCCAAACTTAAAGTTCCTCTTCCTGCCAAGAAGAAGTGGGGTAACCCCCTGTCCATTACACAGCAGAGCAGAATACTGATTCCGCAGAACACAGGCAGTCAGCCAGAGAATAAGGAAACAGGCAAAATAACTTGTTCAGCCTCGCTTAGGAAGAAGCAGATAGAATTCCCATGGGAAAAAGTAATCGGTAGCAAACATTCATTAGATGATATTGGAAGGGCTATAAGGACTCTTGTAGTCACAGTTACGTTTTGTCAGAGAATGAGGTTGAAGATTTTCTGCAATTAGTAATCAGTGTCCCGCTGTAAGGAAGCAATGAGCCCATTAGAAATCAAGCCCTCAGCCAATTACAGACGAGTATGCATGAGGGATGATGTAGAGCACAAAGACTAGAATTAGCCAAAAATAAAGGAAGGGACTAAATCCAGAACAGACTAGAAATCAGAATATGCTTGTCTCACCAGGCTAAGTGTGTTTTCCTAGTTTATTGCAAGGCATGTGAACATTCATATCTTTCCTTTGTTCCATCTTCCATTATTTCACCAATCAACAAACATTTTCTTAGCACCTACTGTGTGCCAGCCTAGCGCTAGATGCTAGAGAGAAAATGCGGCAGAGCAGTATGGATATTACAATCTAAGGAAGGAACCAGATTAATCAAATGCAAATGTGTAAAGTGCTCTCATCATAGGCTGTTGGCTGTAGCTATTTCTTCTCTCAGGAATAGTCTTCCCTCTGCTGCCAGTTTATTTACTGCTCTCCCCTGGTTCGAGCCACTGCGCAAATCTTGTATTCCAAATAAAACGTACCCTGATCACCCTATTAACTTCACAGCCTCAACTCATCTCATGTTTTGAGCACTCTCAATCTTTGTACTACCTTTGTTTGTTGTTAAGTTTACTACCTCTCCTGTGGCAGTCACCTAATCTGGTGTCAATTTAAAGTTTCAGAGTGTAGGGGTAGAGTCTAGGCTGTCAATCTGGAGCTAGTCAATGAGACTTCTGTGGGCATGGCCTTCTCCTGAGAATCCTGGGAAATCTAGGACTTCCTCCTTGGAGGCAGAAGAAACCTCTCTCTCTCTACTACTCCCTGGGAGACATTGCAGCAGACAAGCCATGCAAGCAGATCTCGGAAGCCAGAAAAGCCACAGAGAGACCCCTGCCAGCACTGAGATGCTTATAATGCCACTGGACCCAAAGACTTTCCATGGCTTGTGACCATCCTGCATTTGACTTCATTGCATGTGTTTTGAGAGTCTGAAGAGCACTTTATAGATTGGTATCAGACTTATGGCCTTATGACCTTATGGCTAATATCAGACTTATGGCCTTGGACTGACTGGGTTGGGATGTTTTCTCAATGTTCAATTCCTCTTGTATATAACTCTTTCTTATACACATATGTGTGTCCATGGATTCATTTTTTTGTCTACCCAGACTCACACATTTCAACATACTATGTGACTTAGTCATTTAATGTTTTGTTGGTTCTTACTCTAATGCTAGAACATAAGCTTTTTGAAAAAAAACAAAACAACCTGAATTTAAAGTATAATTGTGATTTGGGTGATAGTTTATAGAGCAGATAATAATTCATACATATTTTGTTTGATGATGTCGACTGAAATTCCCACCACATAGCAGCCTGCTCCTCATGTCCTCTAGCTCTTCTTGTCCAGCCCTTCCTGGCTTCTGAGTGGGATTCCTGGGAAAAGGCTCTCCTTTGGATAGTTCCCTGGTGATATTGTTTACTTCAGCTCATTCACTGCCATCGAGTTGATGCGACTCATCTGGACCCTGTCGGTCAAGGTACAACTGCCCCTGTTAGTTCCTGAGACTGATTCATCTTTATAAGAGGAATGGAAAGCCCCATCTCTCTCCCATGGAGAGCTGAGCCATGGGATCAGTCCCAGGCTTGAAGAACGGCTGTGGGCCATAGTCTTGGGTGTCCTGCTAGTCTCCATCAGACAAAAGATTAAAAATATTTATGATTTTGAGCTATGTCTAATATTTTTCATCCGCTCTGTCTGGGACCTTCTGCAGTGATCTCTGTCAGAGCTGTCATCAGTGACAGCTGGGCATCATATAGTTCCTCTAGTTTCAAGTTTGGAAGATGAGGGTTGTGTGGTCTATTAGTCCTTTGAACTAATTGCTTCCACACATTTAAATTTTCTTTGACAAAGAGGAAGTGTTCAGTATTTGTTAAATGAAGGAATAAGTGGGATGATCCAAATCTATCAAAACATCTTACAGTTGGTCAGAAAGGTTAAAATGACCATAAGTCACTATATTCACTTAGCTCCATCATAAATGTATATTGTTTCCTTTTCATTAAATTGATTCAGGCTTTCAATTTCCTTGTCTAACTTTTCTACCAATTCTCAAAAATTAGAAAACAAAAATTAAGGTAACACTGATCTGATTCTTCTTTTAAATTGTGGTTCCCAAAGTTGTGCCAACCAGGAATATGACCTCTATATAAAATGTAGCCTTAATGTCGTTAATTTTTATGTAAAAGTACATTTGATACTAGACACTAGAATTATATAGCATGAGGTTGTATGCATTTTTATTAGTCTCGGTACTATAGAGAAATAAATCCACAGCAACTCATGTATAGAGAGAGTTTTATGTAAAGGTTAAGTGCACATCAAGAAAACATCCCAATCCAGTGTTGCCCAAGCCCACAAGTCCAACATTAACCCATTAATCCATATGTCCAACACCAACGCAGAGAATCCTCCTCCATCTCACAAAGCAGACGCAATGATGCTGACTGCAGGAGGAAAGCCGAGTCAGTGAATGTGTAAGCATATCAATGCTGGCAGGGGTTTCCACATGGCCGCTCCAGCACCCAGGGCTACATAGGGGCAGGTCCATGTAGCTTCTCCTTAGGGACGTTCTGCAGGAAGTGAGCCCCGCCAGCTAAAGCAGGGAACTGGTCAAGGAAGCTTCACCCTGGACCGACTATCAGAAAGCAAGAGAACCAAGAACTCGAAAGGCGAGACTCTCTGAGCAATTTATCCCTCCACCCTTCAATTAATCCCAGATGTGTTTACTGGCCAGGTTGACACAATAACTCAGCATTGTTTTCATGATCTATCACAATGCTCTGTTAACTTTTGATTTTTAGATCTTTTAATATATATAATTCTATTGCAATGCTTGCTGACTTGATTCTCTCCATTTCCATATTTTAAAATTGTAATTTATAAAACATTTGCATGGTTCCCTGAGGAGAATATTTAAAATCATGTTTGTCTTGGAAAATGTAGGTTACATGGGCACCATCCCTGCGAGGGGAGTTCTGGCATAGCATTGAGCATTATTACGTGCCACAATCTGGAGATTTAAAGATGAGGACGCAGAGGTGCCTCAAGGAGTGGCTTGGCCCCGTTAGCCTGGGAACTGAGCCATTAGAGTTGCTTCAATGCAGCCAAGTTCTGGGCCACCATGTGGAAGCATTGTTTAAGGAGCCCGGGAGAGCTAAAATAGTCCTGGTGGCTGCGCCCCCTCCCCCGTCTACCAGAGTTCTCTCAAGAAATCTCAGTGAAGTTAAACACATATAACCACGTGCATACCTAAATACCTATACATGCACCCAAACCAAAACTGAATCCACAGTTATCAAGTAGATTCTGTTTCTTAGCAACCCCAAAGGATAGAGTGGGACTGCCCCTTTGGGTTGCCAAGGTTTTAAATCTTTAGGCAGCAGTCAACCTCATCTCTGTCCCCTGGAGGAGCCCATGGCTTCCAACAATTGAACCTGCAGGAAGCCCACCCCCACCCCCCCACCCCCCGCCAAACAGGGTTCCTTATGCATATGTATATACAATGTTAAATAAATGAAATATGTGGGTATTTCCATCCTATTCTGCAGATATCCTATCTTGCACTGTAAAAGTAATATGCAGGAGGCCTTCGGGTAGGCGTCTTACATTAAAAGGGAGTGTGTCTGCTCTCAGATTCTACAGGAATGTTCCCAACCTAGAGGTTGAGTTGCTTGTCAACAATTCACATTGATCATGGCCAAAAGAGGGCACCAGAGGGTCACAGACTTGAAGTGATTCAATGTCAGCACAGAGTACAAAAATCAGAAGTGAGAAGTTTGGGTAGCTGGAACAAGAGGGGTGCTTTTAGAAGAAACTAGCCCTTAGGAGAGAGACTTAACAAGAAGAGAGTAAGAAAACCCCCAGGTTTCTAATGTATGATTAAATGAGCATTAGAATCTTAAAAATGAGGGAATAAAGTACGTAAGGGACTTGCTACTTGGACAGGGGGTAACTTAGAATGCTTGTGTTTTGGATGCCAAGAGCATCCTTCAAAATCCAAACCAACCTCCTATTCTGCTTCGTATATAATGGATACCCAAGATTGATTCGGAAATGTAGCCTGTCAGTCATAGAAAGGACCAGTGAAGAGATGGGAATATTAAAGGGGGGAAGGAATGGCCTCAAAGGAGAAGAACTGGGGCTAATGAGTGGGAATTATAGGGAAGCATGGATTATTCCGCTCAAAAGAACTTTCTGCTTCTGTCGTTTTGTAGTTTCATATTATGCCACTCTCCCCCTTGTCTCCTCCTCTCTGGCTACACTAGCTTCCCTTCAGTTGCTCAGACATGCCAACCAGTTTCCCACTGCTTCAGTATTCACGTGGTTTGGCTTTTCTTTCTTTCCTAGACCTCCCCTTCAGTGTTCTTTTTGCCCCTCCTCGGTGTTGTTTCTTGGTCACCGCGGCTGTCCTCTCTCACAGCATCATGCCTGCTTCTATCACAAACCCCGTTTCCATTTGTAATTATGCGTTTATTTGCTTCTCTCTTGTTGATTGTCCCCCTTTCCCTCAGTGCAAGCACCGCCTTGACTTTCATTCCCAGTTTTCATCTAGCAGCATGCTTGGCCTGTGGAGGTTGTCAATAATTGATTGCCAGAGACACTCATTGAACGGATTATCTTGGAAAGAAGGGAGCTGCCCATCTTGAAAGGTATTTAATATGGATTAGAATGCCATCGACTAAGATGGTGTGTAAAGGATTCGAGGATCAGATAGATTGTTACTTTAAAAAGACCCTAACTTGTGAAGCCCACTCTCTATTTCAGTTACATCACCCAGGAAGTGTGTAACATGAAGGACTCTGAAATGGTGGCACCAATGAGCCCATTGCTCATCAACATGAATAGTAAGAACAATGTGGCTGATCAGGAAGTAACAAAGATTGTGCGAAGGCATTCATAAAAAGTAGAAACTGTAACTCGTGTTTATGTAAGTCAACAGATGGGGATCATAAATTCCTAGGGAAGAATTTGGACACAAATACAAAGCACATAAATATCTTATGAGCTTAAAGGCTTGAAAGTAAACAAGCAGCCATCTAGCTGAGAAGCAGCAAAGCCCACATGGAAGAAGCACACCAGCCTGTCTGACCACAAGGTGCAGAAGGGGCCAGTTATCAGACATCAAAGAACTAAAAATCATATCCATAGGTGCCCACCTCCCTGATAAGATCAATGAAGACAAAGTGTGCATAAGCAAATGTGGTGAAGAAAGGTGATGGTGCCCTGCTATCAAAAGATATAGCATCTGGGGTCTTAAAGGTTTGAAGATAAGCAAGTGGCCATCTAGTTCAGAAGCAGCAAAGCCCACATGGAAGAAACACACCAGCCTGTGTGACCACAAGCTGTCGAAGGGATCAGGTATCAATCATCAATGAACAAAAAATCATATCACTGTAAAGGTGGGTGAGTGCAGAGTGGAGACTCAAAGCCCATTGGTAGCCAACTGGACACTCCCTTACCTGAAGGGTTGTGGGGAAGAGATGAGCCAGTCAGGGTACAGGGTAGCAACAATGAAACATACAACTTTCCTCTAGTTCTTAAATGCTTCCTCCCCCTGCCCCCACTATCATGAATCCCAGTACTACCTTACAAATCTGGCTAGACCGGAGGATGTATACTGGTACAGATAGGAATTGGAAACACAGGGAATCCAGGACAGATGACTCCTTCAGGACCAGTGGTGACAATGGCGATGCCTGGAGGGTGGAGAGAATGTGGGGTAGAAAGGGGGAACTGACTACAAGAATACACTTATTGCCTTCTCCCTGGGGGATGAACAGCAGAGAAGAAGGTGGGGGTAGACGTCGGACAGTGTAACATATGACAAAATAATAATAATTTATGAATGATGAAGGGTTCATGAGGTAGGGGCAGTGGAGGGGGAGGGGGAAAATGAGCAGCAGATATTAAGGGCTCAAGTAGAAGGCAAATATTTTGAGAATGAGGATGGCAACAAATGTACATATGTTCTTGGCACAATGGATGTATGTATGGATTGTGATAAGAATTTTATGAGCCCCCAATAAAATGATTAAAAATATATATCTTATGAGCTTTAGTAAGTAGCACAGTACTTGGTATATACAATAATCAATGAATGTTTGATAAATAAAAAAGCTTTTAGGAACTGAACCTCCATCTCCTTTAAAGAATCTACCCAATTGGAAAGTGTGCTTTGGCGAATGCCTTTTGCTTGGTACAATTTTCCCACTCACAGAGGTGCTACCTGTACAGCGTGTCATTGCAGTGCAGAAAGTGACACACTCATGACGCACTCATGAAGGTGGCCATGCTCATCACTGATGCGTGTTGATGCAGACACTGCTGAAAACATTTCCAGTGGTCTGAAATTGCCTAGGACTTGCTGTTTTGTATTGTCATAATTGAGATTTACATATTATCAGTAATAACGAATGTTTATTTAGATGGTAGAAATGATTTGTATAATAAACTTTTTTAATGTTTCTTACATGCTTCAATCATTGAATATCAACTACTTGAACTAAATGCTTAAAATATATGGTTATGTGGAAAACAAATTGTGAAAGAGTATCCTAGTTTAAGTAATTCATCCATTTTTATTTTTGACAGAAAAATATAGAAAATATTTTTGTAGTGAAACCTCTGTGAGAGCTATCTGAAGAGTTACAAATGATTTAAAATTTTTTTGTGTGGTTTCCAGTTTTTGTAAAATACAACCAACATTTATTAGTTGGAAAAATAGGATAAAACCTATGGGATTAAAACAGTTTGAAAGACAATGAGGGTATTCATGCAGATGTTAGTGAAAACACTTTGCTCAACATGTTACTATTCGCTGCATTTTGAAAATTCTGACTGGTAAAGGTGTTTTATCATAGAACCACATCTGGTGTAGAATGAGAATAACATTCTCTCTACAAAGTGAGAATGTTAGTGACCATAATTACAAAATACCTCTCCAATACATAATTTTCCTGGAGCTTATAAGGCTATTCTTCGATTAATCTTCAATATATTACATTGAGGATTTTGCCTATAGACCTGGGTGAGCTTGCGCTTGATCCTTTTCACTTCACATCTGGGAATAGCGAAACACGGAGACACAGGACATTAGATGATATTCTTACTGAAACAAAGCTGGAAGGCTTCTCCTTCTCTGTTCTGAAAACCTCTCTAATGGCTCTCAGAATAGATTTTTAAAATGTTATAGACAATTCCCTGTAGTTAGAAAGGAATAAGAGAAATATTTTTATCTGATGGTCGCTGTGTAAACCAACAGTAAACTATGGCACACCCATTTCCATAGGACATCTCCACAAGGAGTCCCCAGGGTGATGTAAATGATTAACATACTCATTACTAACTTGAAGGTTGGGGAGTCATTTTCACCTAGAGGTGCCTTGAAAGAAAACTCTATCTAATAAAAAAGATGGCTATTTGAGATCCCCAAAGAACAAAGTTCTATTCTGGCAAATATGGTGTTCCTGTAAATTGGGGGATTGACTGAATGACAACTGGTTACATAATTTGCACCGATTTACCCTGGCATAGACCCATAGTGTTGCATGAGTTACAGAGAATTCCTAGTTCTTTGCTTTAATTTCAGAGTAAATGTATTTTCCTTTGATCCAAACTTAGAAAACTTTGAAAAAAATAGCTGCTGTAGCTACTTCTGACATAGAACAGTTTCTGTCTGATACAGAAAGTGGAGCAAGACTTATTGAAGACATTTCCATCGGACTCCCCAGGGTGGTAACCAGTGAACACGCTCCGGCTAACTGGAAGGCTTGGGGGTTCTTATTCATCCACAGGTGCCTTGAAGGAAAAGTCTGTCTACTGAAAAATCAATGATTGAAATCCCCATGGAGCTCTATGGAGAACTAGTTTTTGATTACAGAGAAAAACTTCTGGGTTGAGGACTGGAAACTATTATCATGTCCTTCCTATATTATATGAGTAAACATTGGCCTCAACCTTCAATAGAAAGACTTAGAAATGGCCACAAATAATATATATTCATTGCAGGCAAACCAGCCACAGTCCCTACTTGTTAGGGTGGCATACACTTTTTAGTAAACTGACCAAATAAAAATATTAAGAACACAAATGAAGGAAGACTGCATTGAAACCAAGGAGCCAGGGCCAGTGCACTTTATTCCCAGGTGTACGCCTCTGCGATGTTCTCCAGGAACCTGACAGCAGCGCAGGGCAGCCATCTAGGGACACAGAGTCGTGGTTGAGTCACGCATTGAGCGTCTTGTCTTCAGCCTTACAGGACTGGACGTTTGCTTTAACAGAACTCTGAGCTAATTAGACCTTAAGAAATTGCATTGTTTCAATAAAGAGAGAGAGAAATAAACTTGAACCCAACTCACTGCCATTGAGTCAATTCTATCGCATAGTGACCCTATAGGACAGAGTAGAACTGTCCCATGTGTTTCTGAGATTGTAAATCTTCACGGGATTAGAAACCCTCCTCTTTCTGCCCTTGAGTGATTGGTGGTTTCAAACCGCTGACCCTGAGATTAGCAGTCCAGTGTATAATCCACTAAGCTGCCGGAGCTCCTTGATGCATAAAATAAACTCTAAAGTCATGATTTTATAGTGGCCTATCTACAAGTCCTACAGTGCTGGTGGTATAGCAGTTATGAGTTGGGCTGTGATCTACATGGTCAGCAGTTCAATACCCACCAGCAGCTCCATGGGAGAAAGACTTGGCTTTCTACTGCCGTAAAAACTTACAGTCTCAGAAACCCCCAGGGGGTCAATATGAGTCAGTATTGACCTGATGGCAGTGATCTATAAGTCAGCAGTTGAGCCCACCAGTTGAAAGATGTGGCAATCTATTTCTGTAATATTGTTCAGCTTTGGAAACCCAATGCGGCACCATAGTGGGCTTGGTTTTGGTCATAAAAAATATAACTGTACCTAGGACTGAATTATTCTTGTCAACATATGAGTGCACTTTTCCCTTGTAGACAATAGACAGAGATTTCAATGTTTAGTTGGAGGACTTGTTGGATGAAAATAGACTTGTTTAATTTTAGGGAATTTATCTCCTAAATTAAAAGTAGGCTACATTCGCTTATCTAGTCTTCCCTAACTGGATCATAGATAGCATAAACTATTACGTCTATTGTTCTACCATCTCTATACCTTGGGTATTTACTATTTTAAAAATAGTCTTTCTGTAGTTATTCCCTATCATATTTTTACCTTTAGAACTATTTAATTCAATAATCCATATACTAACATGACACGTACATGAGGACACATAAAAATATTGGCTATAGTCAAACTTGTACATACTTGTTGACTTTAGATAAGTTATCCAAGTAAACCAATTATGTTAGTATTTTTACTTTGCCTTCAAAGAAGGATACTTTTGTGCCATGGGCAGGGGGCACAATTTTGAAGTCAGGGCTAATCTCAAAATTTTAGCAAAATGCAAGTGGACGTATATTTTAGTCTGGGTACTTTAGAGCAATAAATCCACAGAAACTCATGTATAAGAGAGAGCTTTATATAAAGGTTAAGTGTGCATCAAGAAAACATCCCAACCCAGTGATGCTCAAGTCCACAAGTCCAACACTAACCCATTAACCCATATGTCCAACACCAATCCACAAAGTCCTCCTCCATCTCACAAAACACACACTATGATGCCGACTGCAGGAGGAAAACAGAATCAGTGAATGTGTAAGCATCTCAGCGCTGGCAGGGGTCTCCACACGGGTGCTCCAGCATCCGGGTGCAACCATCACAAAGCATGAGGCCTGAGAACTAGAAAGGCGAGGCTCACTGAGCCATTTATCCCTGTGCCCTTCAATTAACCCCACATGTGTTTATTGGCAAGGTTGACACAATAAACTAAATACTTAGACATATTTCTAAATTACCGAAATTATTCACCAAGTTTAGAAGCATGGTCTAACACAGTGTCCCATATAAAACAATCATTTTTAGATGCATCAAGCATTTCAAGAAAGGTGATTGTGTTATGTTGGGTTCTATAGAGAAGCAAACACAGTGGTTTGTATGTGTACGCATAGAGAAAGATTAGTATTAAGAACTGACTCATACAGTTGTGGAAGTGGAAAAGTACATTCTATTTCCAGTCTGTGGGTCAAGTATGTATGCTAGAGATTTTTCCTGGCTCATGTAAACTTCAGGGTGTGATGAATATGAAGAAGGAAGATGGAGTAGGAAGACTGGAAGACTGGTTTGTGCATGCAGAGCTTAAACACTCTGAGGTTGGCCAAATGAATCCAAGGTTGACAGTCCACGGATGGCGCCTGGGGTTGGCAGACAACTAATGGGAGGTCAATGAAGCAGATGTTGGTTTCAGACCCAGCAATAGGAGTGAACTAGCTTCTGGGTCAATCTCAGAATAGGCCACCCCCATAATGAAACTCTCCTCAATGGTATCAACAGTGTGAACAGATTAAGGAGGTGCTACTCCCTTTATTGTCCTTCAAACTGCTTGGCTGCTTCACAGAAGGCCCCATCATGGAGTCGACCGTACTACGTTAGACTGTAGCACGGGAGCATCCTCACCCACTCAAGGTGACATAAAACCGAACTGCAATAGCCAATCTCGATGAATGAAGAAACTGTGACCTATTCCAGAAGCTGGTGGGAGCATTATCACTGGTACAATTGTTACTGAAGTTGGAATCCTCATGGTTGGGCATTTCCAGTGTTAAGTGAACATCTTGCTCTCAGCAAGCTTCCCACTTAGTGGATGTCAAAATTGTCGCAAGAAGGCCACCTAGCTGAGGGGCTGACCAGTTTCTTAAACAAGATGTACTTGAATGAAGATGATTTTATGGAATGAATTATAGTTGAGGCTAGGCCGGGGACTTGCCAAAATCATCCAGAGAGCAAGGGCCAATCTGAAGAATGACTTCTAAGGGCATCTGCTAAATGAGTTAAATTTAAGTCTTTGTTCATAACAGTTAAAAAATTATTCAAAAGAGGGAACATTGATACATTTTTTAAGGGAGATGGGAAAAAAAGGGTGGATAAGAATAGGGTAAGGGCCATTTGAGGGTTGAAGGGTTGTCTGGATTTTTGAATGTGAAAATTCTAATCTAATATGTAAATTCACATTTAATTCACAATAAAATGGTAAAAAAAATCCAGAAAAACAGTATGCTTACCAGTGCTTATTACACAGAATTTTAAAGAAAGTTGAAAGCTATGGTGAGAAATATGCCAGAAAATTTTCCCCAAGGTGTGTTTTTAACTCACCAGTTCTTTGATGGCAAAAAAGATGTCTATCGTTCTGTAGCATACTTTAGACTTAACTTTATGCATGTGAAGTTTTAAGGACTTCATCTTGCTTAGATCCACAGTCAATGCTCATGGAAACAGCAGTCAAGATACCAAAAGCCACATTACATTGAGTTAATCGGTGGCACCAGACTTCTTAAAATGTTTAAAAGCAAGGACGTTACTTTGAGGACTAAAGCGTACTTATCACAAGGCACAGTGTTTTCAGTTGTCTCATCTGCATGTGAAAGTTGGATGTTGAATACAGAAGATGTGAGAGAAATCAATGCATTGGAATTGTGGTGCTGGTGAAGAATATTAAAAGTGTCATGGACTGCCAAAAGAAAAAAAATCAACTTATCTTGGAAGTACAGCCAGAATGCTCCTCAGAACAAAGATGGCAAGACTGCCTCATTTACTTCAAACATGTTATCAGGAAAGACCAGTCCCTGGAAAAGGACATCATACTGGGTAAAGTCGAGGGGCATCGGAAAAGAGGAAGACTCTCGATGAGATGGAGTGGCACAGTGGCTGCAAGGATGGTCTGAAACATACAATGGTGCAGATGGTGCCGTCCCAGAGAGTGTTCCATTCTGTTTACGTACGGTCCCTCTGAGTCAGAACCAGCCTAACAGCACCTCACCGCAGCAACAACTTGTGTGTGTACACATACAACCACACGATTGCACCACCGGATTTCCTCACTGGTCCCAATGGTCATGCTGTTGCTGAAAAAAGGGTTTTTCTTTCTTTTTTTAAAAATTAATTAATTAATTTATTTTTTTACATTTTATTAGGGGTTCATACAACTCTTATCACAATCCATACATATACATATACATACATCAATTGTATAAAGCACATCCGTACATTCTTTGCCCTGATCATTTTCTTTTTTTTTTAAATCTTTTTATTGGGGCTCATAAGGCTCTTATCACAATCTGTGCATACATCAAATGAGCAAAGCACCCTTATACATTTGTTGCACTCGTTACTCTCATAATTCACCTTCCACTTGGGTTCCTGGAATCAGCTCGGTTTCCCTTTTTTTCCCCCCATCCCCCTCCCTCCCCGATCCCACCCCTGGTCCCTTGATAGTTTATAAATAATTATTATATCTTATCTTACACTCCCCGGCGTCTCCCCTCACCCGCCTCCCCCTTGACAATCTCCCAGAGAGGAGGTTACACATAGATCTCCGAGATCGGTTCTCCCTTTCTACATGCCCTTCCCTCCTGGTGTCGCCACTCCCACCGCTGATGTTGAAGGGTTCGTCTGTCCTAGATTCCCTGTGCCTCCAGATCCCCACTGCACCGCTGTACATCCTCTGGTACAACCAGGCCGCATGTGTAAGCAAATGTGGTGAAGAAAGCTGATGGTGCCCGGCTATCAAAAAAAGATATAGTGTCTGGGGTCTTAAAGGCTTGAAGGCAAATAAGCGGCCATCTAGCTCAGAAGCAACAAAGCCCACAGAGAAGAAGCACACGGCCTAAGCGAACACAAGGTGTTGAATGGACCATGTAACAGATACAAAGGAACAAAAACAATCAGTGTGATCACCTTCCTCACATAATGGCTGAAGACGAAAGTGTGCATAAGCAAGTGTGGTGAAGAAGGCGGATGGTGCCCGGCTACTGAGAGATATAGCGTCTGGGGACTTAAAGGCTTGAAAGCAAACAAGCGGCCATCTAGCCCAGAAGCAACCGAGCCCACACGGAAGCAGCACACCAACATAGGTGACCATGAAGGACAGAGGAGACCAGGTCTCCAACATCAAAGATGGGGTGGTGGTGAGAATCACATCACCGTGAAAGAGGGGGAGTGCATGATGGGGACCCAATGCCCACCTGTAGAGAGCTGAACACCCCTTCCAGAGGGGTAGTGAGGAGGAGGTGGGCCACACAGGGTTCAGTGTAACAACAATGAAACTCAAAACCTTCCTCTAGTTCCTGAACGCTTCCTCCCCTCCCAATCCTACCTTGCCTTGCGGACCTGGTTGTACCAAAGGGTTTTTCTTTAATGAGGTAAATATGTATATAGCAAAGGTTTGCATTTCAACATTCTTTATGTATAAAATTTAGTGACATTAATCATAGTCTTCGTGCTGTTCAGGCAGCGCCAGGATCTGTTACCAGCTTTTCCCATCATCCTTAACCCTGTGTCTTCTCAGCAATGTGTCCTTTACCCCCCTCCCTACTAGCTTGCTCTGGTGACCAGACCTTCGGCCTGTTCTAGATATTTGACATAAGTGAAATCATGCATGCGTCCTAGTTTAGTCCACAGAATGCTTACAGGTGGAAAACAAAAACTAAAGCTCTTCTTCCCGGCCGAGGCAACCCCTTCCCGGGGAGCATGACTTAAATAGAGCCAAGGCTGGATTTTATTGTCCTTCCACTACTTTGGACGAGCATTTTTGCACAGAGTACATTTTACACAACTGTCTAAAGAATTGATAACATTCTACAAAATTGTTAAACAATGACATAAAGGAGGGAGACTGGCTGGTTTTTCAGAATTTAATTTTTTGTGTTTACCCGAATGTATGGAGTAGCGAGAACTTCTTAGTACCAGAAAAAAAAAATAAGATGGACTATTGATTTGAAGTACTCAGTGGCGTTTAGGTTAGTGTTGGCTATCTAGTTTACGTCGTCTTAATCTAGTGGTTTCCATATCCACATAAATCATGCGAGCTAAGCCACACCAAACTCACTGCCCCCTGGGTCAGTTCCAACTTAATTTACTCCATCCCCGTTGTACTGTCTTGTAATGTGTTACCCTCTCTGGGGGCAGCTTTTGCTTGTGAGACTTTCCCTTTTTCTCCCATCTTCAGATCTGCTTGTCAGTCACACTAAGAAGCTCTTACAGCACAAGGTCAGCCCTGCCTGGTTTCAGGGCAGCTGTGTTCTTAGGCAATGTTGCTTTCCAACATTTGTGATCGATCTTGTTTGGGTTATGATTAAATTGTCTTTTTCTCCCACAGCAAACCAGTTGAAACAGAACTTTTGGATGCTGACTCTTTAGGATTCAGTTGTTTATGGTGGAGAGTGGCTTGGATTTAACCCCACCTCAAGAGGCAGCAGAAAACATGGTAAAAAATCCTGACTACCTCTTCTTTCTGTCAATTCATGAAATCTCTCCTGTGGTTGTTATTGGTGATGGAGTTGATTTTGACTCAGAATGACTCCACAGGACAGGTGGAGAATTGCCTCATACATTTACTTGGGGATTCTTAACCTTTCATATCATGCAGGATTGTAACATTGCTACCACATTCAGTGTACAAACATCCTTTTCCTTCCTGGACTCCTTGACTTTTTCTCCCTTTTAATAACCCACCCCACACACACACACCAAACCTTATTTTACTTGCTGTCCATCAATCCTGGGGTTTATATATTGAAAAGCAGAAAATCATATGATACAACTTCAAGAGAGTGACTCCTAATGATGTAACACCTCGGAGATAAATTCTAATATGAACAAATAACAAAACTATGTAATTCAAAGGTATTTTAATTTTTACACAAATGTTCAACACCCCTGCGATATATTTCAGTTGTTGTTAGGTGTCATTGCATGTGTTCCAACTCACAGCCACCCTGGGTACGACGGACCCCCCCCCCCCCCCCCGGGTGTGCTCTCCTTGCAGTCACTGCCGTGGCTGAGTGATGGTGGCAGTCAGGGTGCCCAGCCTTCTCCTTGAGGCCTTCCTCTTGGGTCGACCGCCACTTTACCAAACATGACCTTCTCCTCTAGGGAACGGTCCCTCCTGACATGTCCAAACCCAGAAGATGAAGGCTCACCATCCTCACTGCCAAGGAGCGTGCTGGAGCTACTTCTTCCAAGACAGATTTGTTTGTTCTTTGGAAGTCCACCGGACATTTAATATTCATAGCCAACACCATGATTCAAATGTATCAATGACTCTGTGATCTTCCTTATTCATTGTCCAGTCTCTGCACGCATAGGCTATGATTGAAAATACCCTGGTTTGGGGTACGTTCACTTTAGTTCTCAAAGCAACATCTTGCTCCCTAACATTTTTAAAGAGGTCTTGTACAGCAGGTTTAATTCATGTGCTACATTGTTTGATTTGCTGGCTGCTGCTTCCAGGAGCATTGATAGTCGGTCCAAGTAAGATGAAATTCTAGACAAAGTCAATATTTTCTTTGTTTAAGAAGATGTTACTTATTGGTCTAGTTGTGAGCATTTTTGCTTTATGTTGAAATGTAATCCATACTGAGAATTGATTGTAGTCTTTGATCTCTATCAGTATGTGCTTCGAATCATCTTCACTGCCAGCCAGGAAGGTTGTGTCATCTGCATATTAGTTTGTCAACGAATCTTCCTCCAATCCTGCTGCTGCCTTCTTCTTCATGTGGTACAGCGTCTCAGAATATTTGCTTAAAATACAGACTGAATCAGTATAATGAAAGGATACAACGTGGACATACACATTTCCTGACTTTAACCCACAGGGCAGCCCCTTGTTCTGTTCTTACAATTGCCTCTTGAACTACGCACGGGTCCCACACGAGCACAGGTATAATTATCTGGAATTCCCACTCTTCATAATGCTATCCATAATGTGTTATGATCCAGACAGCTGGATAAAACTCCAAAAAACACAAATATATTAGTTATACATATATATGCATGGATTCATATATATGCATACATGTGTGTGCTTACACACACCAGGTTTGCTACACACACACACACACACACACACACACACATTTACTTCAAAACTTAAGATGTTTCCTATGATCATTTCTCCATTGGAGGCTGATGCCACAGAGATCATTCGTAGTAAGAATTTGCACCTTCAACTGTGAACATCTTCGTTTGAGGTGAAATCAGGAAATACATGGCATTCAGCAGTGTGTGCTGGAGGCATGATGCAATGGGCATCCCCGAGGGGAACACTGCCCTGGGAGAATTTTAATATAGATGCATGCAAAGGATGGAAATTGCAAACCTTGGCAAAAAAAAACCCAAAACAATTGCTTTACTTTTCTAGCAAACTGATTCTCTGGACTCATTTCAAATCAATTTCTTAAATTGCTATGACCATTTTTATACTGTCTACACTTCCTTTCAGGCCCTCCAGCTTTCCTCCAGCTAATCGTCCTGTTTTTCAAATTTGGATCTCTATCTCCTTTGGTCCTGACAATTGACCAAACACACATTCGATGCCTGGGGCCAAGGCTACCTCATAACCTGGCTATAAAATACAACCATATCCTGGTTCCCTGAGGCTTCCTCACTCTCCACTAGCATGACTCCAGTCCTGCCTTTCACTGTGGGCTAGAATGGAGCATGTGTGCTGGTACTGATAAGAGATAGGAGCTCATGACACACGGAATCCAGAAACAGGACTAGGAGTAGTGATACTAGGAGGGCAGTGGGGAGGTGGGGAGAAGAGGGGAGGAAGGGGGAACCGGTCGCAATGATTGACACTGAACTCCACCCAACCCCCAGGGAGATGAACAACAGAAACAGCAGTTGATGTAAGATATGAAAATACGGTAATAATTTATAATTTATCAAGGGGGCACCAGGGGGGGGGGGAGTGGGAGAAAAAAAGGAGCTGAAACCAAGGGCTCAATTAAAAGTAAATGTTTAGAAAATAATGATGGCAACACATATACAAATATGTTTGATATAATTGATGAATGGATTCTTATAAGAGCTGTAAGAGCCCCAATAAAACAATCTTTAAAAAACAGAACAATCCCCCTAGTCACCCCACTAGTCATTTCTGCTTAACTTATGTACTTTCTAATCATGGACCAAGATGGTAACTAGTACTTTCTCTCTAATGACTTAGCTACTAATCATGACAGGAAAAAAAAAGCGTATTGTAGTTTATAGATTGTAGATGGTAGATTTTTAGATTTTTCTCAGTTTTTCACTACTATAATGCGATGAACATTTGAAACTTTATTAAAATTTTAAATTATTTCCTGTTATAATGAAAATTTATTTTAAAAAATCATTTTTGGGGGGGCTTGTACAACTCTTATCACAATCCATCATCCAGCTATTGTGTCAAGCACATTTGTACATTTGTTGCCATCATCATTCTCAAAACATTTGCTTTCTTCTTGAGCCCTTGGCATCAGCTCCTGATTTTTTTCCCCTCCCTCCCCGCTCCCTCTTCCCTAGGAACCCTTGATAATTTACAAATTATTATTATTTTGTCATATCTTATCCACTCCTTTCACCCACTTTTCTGTTGTCCATCCCCCAGGGAGGAGGTTATATGTAGATCATTATAATTGGCTCCCTCCTTGGAAAGACATACTCTTAATAAGATCTGGTAGGCATAGTTCTTCAGCAGCAGGTGGTAATGGGCGACTCAGGTGATCCTCTACAAGGTTTCATAGCTTAGCATGAGTCTGCTAACAGCATCCCAACTCCTTGTCACATTTTTTGGGGGGACAGTTATCTTTTAACAAAACATCAACAAACAATAAAAACTAAACACAGGGACGTGAACCATTTATTTTGCATTGTAAAGGAAGAAATTGATTGCTGCTCAACTAGTATTTCATTTTCCTTAGACTTAGACCTCAATGGAATTCCTTTTCTATGTATTGATTTATTTTTCTTCCATTTCCCCCCTCCTTCTAGAAGCAGAATTTCAAGTGCAATGACTTTAGTTATGAATAGAACAGTGGAAATAGCCTGAGCTCCTAAATTTGAAACTCTGGGAAATCTATTTCAAAATCAATGAGCTTGATGTCAACATATGTACAGATATGCTTGATACAACTGTTGTCTAAATGGTTATAAGTGCTGTAAGATCCCACAATAAAATGATTTATTAAAATTAAAACACACACACATATATATAATTGAGCTAAGGACCTACGTTTGCAATTTCTTGCTTATCCCAGATTTTTAATCACCTCAACCTTTTGCAAGATGTTGTAATTCAAGATCTACATTTCTTATTTTTATAGGGCCAAACAGCTTGAATTCTATAGGCTATATAGAAATAAAATACTGAATATTTTTCTGATTCTTGATAAGATTTTCAAAATCTTTCCATTAAGTTTTCAATAATTTATACCATTCACCAACAACTTATGGAATTACAACCCTTGTTCCACAATGTTAGCTATAAAATATCTGAAAATTATTTTAACATTTTGTTATTAATAAAAATATTTTGTATTTATAAGAACTGTGAATTTATTTAAAATGCTCAATTGTAAAATCATTGTGATAAAAAAGCAAACAAGATAATTGTCAGGCATCTAATAGTGTTTTAAGCAGTATAAGTGGTTAAGCAATCAATTGACAATTAGCCAAAAGATCCGTGGTTTGAACCCACCCAGATGGGGCTCAGGATACAGACTGAAGGATCTGCTTCTGCAAGGTCGTGTCCTTGAAAACCCTTGGGCGCAGTTCTCTGCTGCAAAATGGACTCTCTGTGAGTAAGCATCACGTTGAAAGCAATTAATAAGAATCTAAAGTATATTTTTTCCTATTATTCTCCTCCAAGCAATTAAAATGAGTTTGAGAGATTTCAAACCACATCATTGTGAATCCTATGAGGCAATATTAATGTTTCCTGATATTAAATAACTCCTTAGAATTAGCATAAATCCTACATTAAGACAAGATGAAAAGTAAACAAGGTAATTGTAACTTGGCACAATTTTTAAGTGTATCAAGAGAAAATGGAGCCCAAGTAGTGTAGTAGATGCACTGGGTAGCTTTCTTCAAGGTCAGTAGTTCAAACCCACTGGGTGCTCAAGGTGGGCTCTCAGCTCCCAGAACCACTTACAGTCTCAGAAACCCAAAGGCGCACTTCTACTTTTTCCTACAAGGTCCTTATGAGTTGGAATAAACTCAATGGCAGTGAATTTGGTTTTTTTTTTCTTCATTTTTTCCTCCTATTCCAACTCCCTGCTCCAAAAATCCATTTAATATATTGTCCTCGGATAGAGGATGTATCAGATATTAAACTGATAAGAACACTTGATCTCAGCCAAAAGGCCGAGAAGCGATGGTTTTGATTTGTTTATAAAGAGAAAGATCAAGGAATGCTAAGGGAAGAGGATTTTCTCAAATACATAATCCAATCACCTCATGATCCAATCATCCTGGAGAGAGAACTAGGATAAGAGAGTTCACAGAATTTTCCCAAGGATTTTTGGTGGAAAATAAATGACTAATTTCTGTAGACTTAAATTTAAAAAAATTATACTAATGGTTGTCCCACCCAATTCTTGACCCCGTTGTTTACCATGCAATATATCTGATGACCACTTACTGTAAAAATAGATATATTTGTGTCCTTTTCATACGAACAAATACATATATGATTTTAGCTTTTGAAGAGGCATGAAAGAAAAGATCTTAGCGCTATGCTGGTGGTCACCTTGCTCCCAATGAGGCTGCTTCTGCTGGTGTGGTCCATGTCAGTGTTCTTGAGAGAGAGATGGAGTCATTTATTTTCAATCTGCACAGAGGGGAAGATTTTTCTTAGTGTTTATGTTCTTTGTTTTCAGAAAGGGGCATTCATTCAGGCTAGGGCTAAGCTCAAAAGCCTGATATCTACATTGTTTTGTTGTTGAAAAATAATCCTCCATTGAATCCACCTTTATCTCGATTTTGGACAGCAGTTTGGTCTGGTTTGTGTGTCACTATCAATCAGTGTTTCCCTATCAGTAACAAGTCAGCCAATGTCATTCTATGTCAGAAGGTAAATGGCACTATCCACAGACATTGCTGGAATATATTTCAAAGAGTGTACATATATTTACAGGGGATTTGAAGCATTCTTCACATTTATAGCCACTTAATGCTTGCTTTAATAGTGAAGTTAGCCTCGACCATAAACTGGGTCCTTTGGAGAAATCTACTTATTAGGAAATCGAGTTCACTCTTTGAAGGGATCAGAGGTGCCGGTATACTTTGTTATGATTTTGAGTTGTCCCCAGGTGAAGACTTTAAAGAAAAGATTCCAGCTTCCACTGAAATGTAGAAATTGATGGCTGTACATTTTAGCACTGTAGACTTTTTCCATTACCTTTTTCTATAGAGAGTCTTGTCAGTGGGAGCTAAACAATATGCATCATCTGATGTTTTCCTCTAAAACTCACACTGCTGAAAATGAATGTCATGCTCAGGGTTTTCATAGAAATGTGTTATTCTACCTTCTTCTTTCCCTTTTTCATTTTCTGAGGGTAATTTTAGACATGATAAAAGGGCCAATTTAACTTTTCCAACAACAAAAATGTTTGACAAACCTCACATTTCTTTAAACCTTTACCTTTTTAGGTCAGATAAACTTATTGAATACAGGGTCTAGAGCTGTGGAGAATGACAGGAGTCCAGGTACCTCTTACAGTTCATTAAAGATAATCTGCATTCAATTCAGCCTTTATGATGGTGAGTACACTGAACAAAGTATTTGTTCACTAATAAGAGCTGGACAATTCAACGGTATTTATTTTTAACTCTGAGGCAGGACAAATACGTGTAAGAAAGGCTACATGTTTATTATGTGGCATGAAGGTTTTGAAAATAAACCAGAAATATATTCCCCTGTTTCTTACATATGCAGTTGAAGTTTATCTATTATATTTTTCTCAAAAGGAGACCAGAAAATGTGAACACTGATACAAGTGATAATGCTTCGTGACTTATAAAGATTTATTTTTGGTGGTTTTACATCCTTTTCCCTTCTTTATTCTCCCTTCATCAAACTATAGTTTTTAATGTGAGATTTATGGAGATAAAAAATAGAAATGAGGAAGAAATGAGTGAGGAGGGAGCAACGGTATGTACAAGATTGCTGAGGGTGAAGTGGAAAAGAGATCAGAAGTAAATCTAAGGCAATGGCTAGAAGTCCCGTTTGTTGGCGTCTCCTCTTATCAGGAAATATAAAGGAGCGTAGCCCTTAGAAATTGCTGCCTTATAATGTTCACGTCTCATGTCTGAATGCCCTATCTCCATGTAGGATCATGCATTAGTCTAAGGTTATGCCACCAGTGCTCCCTCTCCCTAAACACAGTGTTTTAAAATCATACTTTTATTTTGCTCATGATTTTGTATTCCCCAAATTAGGTTCCATGACGCCAGAAAATCCCCCTGCAAGGTGCCGTACTCCTGTGCCTGGCCAGTTGGTTTGCTGTCTGAGGCTCAGCAGGATTTTCCAGTTTGAGACTGTAGTTCCTCACTTGATGGGCTTTCCCATGGGATGCCTCGGGCTTCCCCACAGCGCGGTGACTGACATTTCCAAAGACACAAGAAGCATAAGGTCTCCCTTTCATAAGGCCCAGGCCTGGAAACAGACAAAGGGGCACGTCTGCAGCATTCTATTGGTTCAAGCGATCCCAAGTCACCCACAGAACTCAGAGAAGGGGACAGAGACTCTCCCTCTCTATGGGGCAATTAAAATGGTGAAAGATGAAATATATATCTGTGACTCTTGTGATATGATCCAGACGTTTAACTTTACGATTTGGTTCGTTTACTTTGTCTAACTAGTACCTCGTATCCGTATCATTAACGTTCCTTCATGGAACTGAAAATGATTTTGTATTACGCAATTCAGGGAGGAGGCAGGGCGTGAGAGGTGCTCCCCACACTTTGCGACAGAATAAACAATCCAGGATTCTCCCCTGCTGATTGTTTCACTCTACGTTGTTCATGTTACTTCCCTAAAGCTGTTTTCCTTTCATTGCAGAAACGCTTGACTGGCCAACCGGACACTAGCTGTAAAGAACGAAGGGGAGAAATTGCTTTAGAAGATTCCAGGGCAGGAAAGAGTGTTTTCTTCTGTCTGGAGCCACTAAGCGGCAGGTACCGAGGGCTGCTGCGTGCTGGAGATCCCAGAACAAATCTGATCGCACGTAAAGACAAGACAGGCTTAAGGCCAAGCTACAGGGTAGAGCTGTCAGAAGGGTTTTTACAGCGAGTCACGCAGTGCTGGTTTGAACTCAATATTGTGCTTACTTATGGAAAAGAACATTCATCATGATTTCCCCGATAGCTCTGGGCTCAGTGCTCAGCTCAGTAGATTTTCCTATAAGGCACCCGGAAAATCTACCTTTATTTTCTGTCTGTATTAGTTAATCCAGTTAAAAAATTAAGCGGCTGTTTTACACATGTGTGAAAGCTGAAAAGTGACTGACAGACCCTGGCTGCCCAGAGATTGGGCTTAATATTCCTGGTATAATGTGGTGATTCTTCTGTTATCTAGGAAGGCAACCAAGATGTTTTTCAGGGGTGAGCGGTGCCTTGCATCTCCACTCAGGAAATGCAGTGTCTCTGGAAACATGCATATTTTTCTGAAACCTGGGTCCGGCTGAGTAAAGAAAGGCTGGCGGTGAAAAGGAAGCAGGAGATGCATCATTGTCCATACACTTGTTTTGCACCAGCAGACTTAGAGGGAAAACCAAGCAAGTTCGTTCATGGCAAAAGGGTTGGTTTTTTAAAGAAAGAATTAAGTGGCTCATAACAATATCTTTGAAATGGTCTCATTTATAACTGTCGAAAATTTACCCTTAAGAGTGTCTGACAAAAAAATCATATAATTGTGAATGAGGGGTGTGAGCAGAGTGGAGTCCCAAATCCCCTTTGTAGGCCACTGGACATCCCCTTACGGAAGGGTCTCAGGGAAGAGATGAGACAGTCAGGGTGCAGTGTAGCAACAATGAAACATACAACTTTCCTCTAGTTCCTAAATGTTCACCGCCCCCCACTATTATGATCCCAATTCTACCTTACAAATCTGGCCAGACAAGAGGACGTACACTGGTACAGATAGGAACTGGAAACAGGGAATCCAGGGTGGATGATCCCTTCAGGACCAGTGGTGAGAGTGGTGATACCAGGAGGGTGGGTTGGTAAGAGGGAACTGATTACAAGGATCTACATATAACCTCCTCCCTGGGGGATGGACAATAGAAAAGTGAAGGGAGACATCGGACACTGCAGGATTTGACAAAATAATAATTTATAATTTATCAAGGTTCCATGAGGGAGGGGTGAGCAGGGAGGGAGGGGGAAAATGAGGAACTGATGTCAGGGACTTAGGTGGAGAGCAAATGTTTTGAGAATGATGAGGGCAATGAATGCACAAATGTGCTTTACACAATTGATGTATGTATGAATTGTGATACGAGTTGTATGAGCCCCTAATAAAATGATTTAAACAAAGAAGAAAAAAAGAGTGTCTGAAATGTAAAAGGGGCAGGAGGAAGAAACTTGAGATATTCACTGTCTACTGGGCTGGTTCCAAAGGGCTCATCTCTCGATTTCTGTTGTAATGGCGTGGCTGGGGCTCTGACAACCGTGGTCTCCCTTTTGCCAGCTGGCTTTTATTTAATGACAACACCCACAGCGGTGGAATTCATTCCGACTCTCACAGTGACCCTATAAGGCCTAGTAAAACTTCCCCACAGGGTTTCTGAGGCTGTCCTCTATGGAAAAGGCTGACACATTTTTTTTAATGAATTTTAACACCTACCTTTAAAAAATAATATTATTGGGACCCCCATACTGCTCTTATAACAATCCAGACATCACTTGTATCGAGCATATTTGTTCATGTGTCGCCATCATTATTTTCTAAACGTTTACTTTCTATTGAGTCCTTGGTATCAGCTCCTCCACCATTGTGGCCCCTTGATAAATTACTATTATTTTCATATCTTACACCGACTGCTGTCTCCCTTCCCCTATGGTTATGTGTCGATCATTGTGATTGGTTTCCCCTTCCTCCCCGTCCTCTCCCCTCCTGGAATGGGTATTCCTGCCATTCCTGCTCCCCGATTCCGTGTATCCCGTGTTCTTAGCTCTATCCTACCATTGTTGTTGTTGCTAAGAGTGTTTTAACCTCAGCACCGCTACGGCTCTCTGGGGTCCAATTACCCATTAAAAGCAACAACATTGCTGTGTAGAGGATTCAGACACATTTGAAAGACAATATCAATATGGGAACTGGAGAGAAATTACAAAATACCATAGAAGGAGGGTAAAGGGCCTTGCTTCTTTCTTTTTGTTTCCTGCTTGCAGTCCCTGGGTGGTGCAAATGGCTAACTCATAGTTCGGCAGTTCCAGACAACCGAGAGATGGCTTGCCTTCCTGCTGATCTACTTCCAAATAATCATCCATTGAAAACTCCACAGGGCCGTTTTATTCTGACCCATGGGGTTGCCATGACTTGGAATAGATGAGCTGTAAACTGGTTTAAACTGGTCAGGGTTATCCTTGTCATGATACTGCATGCAGAGAGTAGTGTTTGGTTCTGGTACCAGCAGATGGGTCCAGTTTCCATTCCTTGTTTACATTCGTCTCTGTCCCCTCAGAACACCAGCACTAGCAAGCTGGTGGCATTCCTCAAGGGTCTGAATTCCATCTCTGGGTTTCTGAGGTACCAGAGCGAGCAAGCAGAACCTCTTCTTATATTTCTATATCCAGTTCTTATATTTATACCCAGTTCTTCAGGACCCTTCTTGCAAACTTCGGATTTCCCAGGTCTCTCACAGTGATCACTTCTGTAGTACTACACAACTCACTTTTTGCTGTTCTAGTCCTGTTATTCGATTAATCAGTCCTGAATATTAATTTTCTGTCAACATCATCGATAACTGTGTGATTGCTACATCTAGTTTGCAGGGATGATTACAGTAGGTCACAGTGCTGGTCCATAGTTTAACTGTGGGTGGACAGGGCTTGACAATGTCCTGTTTAATCTGATCTGAGACATAGCAGTCATATTTATCAGTCCGTAGCATGGTTGATTATCAAACATTATTAATGTGGATTTTAAGTGGAATGGTCGACATTTAGTTTGTTGAGAACTTTGGGATCCCATGGAGTTTCTAAGGATCAACATGTTTCCCAGCAACTTCTTTTTACTAGTCCTTTTACTCTTTCCAACCGCCGCAAGTGTAAGCCCTTGGTCTACTAGCCTACACGTATGCACCAGAGAACTCCATCTTGCCCTCGGCTCCCATTCATACTCTTTCTTCATGTCAAGGGATAGATGAAACAAAGAGGAATAAGACAGCATGAGAATTTAGGGTGTGGTTTCATTAAAAAGACATGTGGTAGGATTTTCAGAGCACAGATTCTTGGAATTTAATTCATAGAATGCATCTGTCAATTGTTTTCTGCTAGAGATACATATGAGCTCAATCTTGAAAGATGAACTGGAAATAATCAGATTAAAAAAATGGAGGAGGAGACATATTAGAACTAGATCAGACGAACCTAACTATCTGGTTCAAAGTATCAAACAAGTGTTTGGCAAAGCACAAGGAAAGGACATCAAATTGGCTTTCCTGCCATATCCATTTTCCAGGCTCACAAAGACTGATAGGAGACTGTGTTTCCATAGAGGTACTCTTAAATATGTATCACAATATAGAGAATTGTAGTTGTCACTCGTGTATTTGGTTTATTTTACCATGCTTACTAATTATTTTGAGGACATATAATTTATTTTGCCAATTAGGCGTTAAACAGGGGTTATTTTAAATATAAATTTGCATTAATCCCCACCAATATTTTATATAACTATACGTGAGCAATTTAATAGATGTATATGAAACTAATAAATAAAAACCAAAATAAAATGTAAAAGATTTACAACCTTCTATGTGTCATGGAAATAGCACATCGACATCCAAAAAACATATGTATACCTGTTTTTGGTTGATGCTAATTGCTTCAAAAGGAAATCCTCAAGCATAGATCAGGAGTGAATTTTCAAATATCATTGGAAGACAATGGAACCCTGTGGAATGGTGGATGACATGCTGTTCTGCGAACTACAAGTCAACAGTTCAAACTCACCAGTTGATCTTTGGGTGAAATATGACACTACCTTCCCTGTAAAGATTTCCAGCTTTGGAAACTGTAGGGAGAAGTTGTGTAATGTTCTATGGGGTTACTTTGAGTAGAAATCCGCTAAACAGGAGTGGCTTATTGGCTTTGGTATTTTTTCTCTTAAGCTGGCATAGAGGATCTTGACTTATAATGAGATGATTTGGTTAATATTTGTTATTTTGAAGAAATCCAGCTTCTTGGTTGTACCCTGATTTTAAAGTGGAAATCCTCCCTTCTTGGTAGTGAATGCCTCGTACCGTGGAAGCTGAAGGAGACACCTTTATCATCTCTCCAGTCCCAGAAAGCCAGGTGCTAACACTATGACACACGCTTGGCCAAACAGGTGTTCTCTTGCAGGACTTTGAATCGTGAGCAAGTGATCACACAATATTGTAACTGGTAGAGTGGTGTGAACTTCTTTGGCTCTCTTCTGCGTATACCTCCAGAGTTCACTCGATACCTTGTCAAGCCTAATCCTCTGATGGAAACTACCCTTATCATAAATTCTGACATACTGCCCATATCATTTTCTGATGTTTGTATAGATGGTGACATAGAGGAAACTTTTGTTAAATATATATAACTTAAACCCTCCGTCAAACGTAATTGTAAACCTCTCTTCAAAATAAGCCTAAATCCTGTGCATGAGATTTCTGTCTATAAAAAGAACATTTCTATCTTTAATTTCAACCATCTGTGACAAGTTTCCCGTGGAACACAAAGGTTCTGGCAGGTGCGAGAAGTATCTGCAGGTGACACACACACGTTTTTGGATGAGGATTTCAGGATTCCCTCATGGATATGATGAGCTGTCCAGATGGTGTGCTGGTAGCCACTCGGCAGAGTCCTTTAACAATAACGATTAACAGATAATTACATCTAATGTCTTGAAAGGAGTCCAGTCGCATTGGTCTGGTCAGAAACCCATCCCTGCCTAAATCCAGAAGAGAGCAATGAGCTCCAGCAAAGCAATTGGGTGCTCATTTTCCATCCCCTCTTTTGCCTCTGAAGAGGGTAAAGTAATGTCCAGGGTGACTTTTGGCAACTAGATTGCTCCTGGAAGCTGCCTAAAAAGTGGGCATTGCGAAGTCCAAAAGCAGCATAATTGGCTTTTGTCCCGTGAAAAGCAAAAAATCAAATTGCATAAACATCCTCTGTTTGGATGGAGAAGACAAGAAAGGAAGCTAGGAAAACCTGAATTAGACAGTTAATGAAGCTTCCACAAACAACTAGGCCAAATACCTTCAACTTGTGTACTCAAAATGCCACATGTTGTGTCTCTCCATATTTTTCCTCTTTAAATAAAATGTAATACTTTGTGGAATATGCATACAAACTCTAGAAACTAGCATTATAATAAAAGTGTTCAGTTCATATACCACTAGTTTAGAATTCATAACAGTTCTCTTAAAAACTGCCATGGCATGTACATTTTTATTGCATTTACTTTTCTATCTGACTGATATCCCTGCGCATGTGATATTTATAATACCATGTACTTTTCTAATGGGAGACAACTGGACATCATGCAGATTCTTCCCTTCCACAACTATATCTTGGTGACACTCTTTGCGGAGCCCCGAATCTAGAGAGTCACTTTAGCAACATATGGCCAAAGGGTGAAATACCATAGAATGAACTATCAATCTCTGGGAAAGAATCTCAAAACACAGTGAAGAATGGCAACATCTTAAGAGTCTATGGTTGTGTTGTTGAAAGGCGTGTGTTGGTCTACCTAACTCACCCAAGCTCCTCTATTGGGTTCCCACTTCAGCCCCCCCCCGCCGCCCACAAGGAGGGAGATGGGGAGCTTTAGACAGAGTCACATTGTAGCAACACTCTCGACAAAAGGCTATTGGAAATTTTGGGAAAAAATAAAGTTCTATTTCTCTGATATTTCTTGTATTTATTATAATGTTTGATAGAAATTTATAAATTGAAACTTGGATTTATTGATTTTCCCCAAGTATCAGTCAATACAGGATAGGCTAAAATTTCAGGTTTACGCTACTTGTATATTAGGTTGGGTGGGGATGGCTTTGGTCTGTCTATTTATTTCACTCAGATACTGTACCATATATAATGTTGGCAATAACAACAGGAAGCAATGGAGATTAGTTTACGTAAATATTTTGACTCACATTTTATTGTCTACTGCAAGTCACATGGCCATGCCTAAGTTTAAGGATGTGGAGAAATTAAATCCTGTTGTGTTATGGAGTGACAAAAACTAGAAGTCCTGGAAATATCGATGGGCAGCACCCATGTAACACGTGGTGTGACAGGCAACGCCATGTAAAAACACTGGTTGTCAGAATTTTTATTTCATGGTTTTGCTATGATGAGGGAACTTTGCCTACATTCTTTTTAAAATTTGGGGATTGTACAATCATTTCTTGTGACTGTTTTATGGGCACTTGAAATGGAATTAACTATAGTCAGTATCTATAACTTGACATCTTTCAGTTATAGCTATTTTAAAATTAATTTTATTTAGTTGTTTAAAAATAGTGTATCCATTGTATTTCTATAAACTGAGAACAGAAAATGATAATCTATTATTAAAACTATTTCTGTCTACTTATTGTATATTCTATCATTTGGATTCACAAATGTCAATTTTTTATGTATGTTCAAAACATATACCTTCAATATAAATTATGCCTTTTATATACCGTACTATAGTTTTATAATCTTATGCGTTGTCCCTGAATATCACCTTCTCTGATATTAGGATCATAATCTCAGGAGGGTTTCTTTCAGACACATATTCACGTTTTGCCTCTCTACCATTTCGAGGACATGGATGACCTGCACCTGCGTCCTATTGCTCACACTCTCTTCCTTGAAAAACTGCTTCGGTCTTCCATAATAACCCATCATTTAGTTTTCTTTGTGCCTCATTATCTTCTAGGGATCCCGGGTGGCAAGCCTGGCTGTTCACCGTAAGAACATCAGTTTGAAACTCGCAGCCTCTCTGAAGGAGAAAGCAGAGGCTTTCTACCCACATAGTCTCAGAAACCCAGCGGATCACTGTGTGTCGCAATCCATTCAATGGCAGTGGGTTTTTTGAGTTCACTATCTTCTGCTTTCTAATTTCATTGTTTTTATTTATTTGAATCATTTTATTGGGGGCTTTTACAGCTCTTAGCATAATCCTCCATCCATCCATCCATTGTGTTGAGCACATTTGTGCATATGTTGCCATCCTCATTTTCAAAACATTTTCTTTCTACTTGAGTCCTTGGTATCAGCTCATCACACCCTGCCCCCCTCCCCCCGCCCCCAGTCTTCCATCTGCTTTTTCAAAGCCACCTACTTGGTACATGGCTAATTACTTGTCATCCCAAAGTTCTAAACTAGTTGAAATAATCCAAACTCAGTCCTTATCTCCTTATCTGTCCTCACTCTTTTGGGAATATCTTTCTATTTTATATGAGACATTTGGTAATGTCTTAATGCCATCCATTTATATTAGTTATGAGCCAATAATGAGACAGAAAGCACTCCAGTTATTTCAACAAAGAATTTTAGCATTGTGAATTTTAAAATAGATATAGATTTAGTTATATAACCAATAATTTTCAGTCTGAGAATCTGTACTGGGCAGCATTTTCAGTGGGCAGGGCCTTCAAACGTAGAGTTGAATTTGTTCTGTGTCATTTCCTAATATAAATTTTCTCCCCTGGGAATAGGAACTATATATTTCTGCCTGAGAAAGGACTGAGGATATTGACTAGATTAGCTATTCACCTCTACAATTCTTGTGTTCTTCTTTTTAAACATTTTCACTTATTTGTGAACTAGTAAGTAGTTCTGACTTACAGTAAGGAGAGGTTAGAGCTCCAAGATTAGAGTTTGGCCATCAGTGTAGAAATGATCAAGCTCGTTTGCCTGCTTTAGATCCTCAGCCTCTCACAGCCTCTAGGGTCTCCATAACCTCTGTACCAGCTCACTAGGAGCCTCTTGGAGTTTGGGACAAGTTATAAGTGTTCATAATATGGTCCCTACACCACGGGTGTCAAACTGGCGGCCCGCGGGCTGCATGCGACGCCCGAGGTAATTTTTCATGGCCCACGATGGTTTGAAATAAAATGAAGAGGGCAAAAATTGTTAAGAAGAAAATAACGCTTAGGGGAGATCGAGCCAAAACCGTACACACAATCTCCTCGTTAACCCTTTAACTACTGAAGACGAGTATACATGTGACCCAGTGCCTTTCCCGGGGGCCTGTGGACCTGTAAAAATGCACTGACTCCGTTCCGGCGACGTTTGGAAGCTATATGTTGCCACTCTCAGTGTCACGTCATGTAAACAGATCCCAGTAGCGAAACGGTTAAAAAGAGCACTCTGGGCTGTGCTGTCATGAATCATACCTCGCGGCAGCGCTAATGAACATTGTTAGAGGGAAAACAGCATTGTGCATCATGTCTCTCAGCTGTCCAACAGCTTGTGTTTTTTATTAATTACTTTGTTATATTTTCCGTTTTCAAACTAAGAGGTAAGTGAAAACTAGTAGGAGGAAAGTGCTGGCAAGTTTTGGGTAAAAAAGAATAATTTTAGTTTTATGACTGTTAAAATCAATGTTTAAATAAAAGCAATTATATACTGTTTTAATTATCCTATCCATATTCCTGAATCCTCACTTCAAAATATAAATTTAACAATGTTTGCAAATGTGATGTGGCTTGTGTGAATTTTGCCTGTTGCACCAAATGGCCTGGTTTTAATTGAGTTTGACCCCCCTGCTCTACACCCATGTGCTCCTTGGAAACGTGCTGGTCGGGAGAAGCATTTTTCACTTTCTAGGAACAAATGTTGATTGATAACTCCTTTAAACACTAAATGCTATTAAAATGTTTTTAGGGACATTTAAAAAGAAAAGCACATATGATACAGTCTCCCAAGATGATATGACAATTGGTCCCTCTTCTGCTGGAGCAACACAAGGGAACTCAGGAAGTGGAGCAGAAAATGGTCACCAGGTATAATTGCTTTCTGCTTCTGCTGCCAGTCCAAAGTAAATGGTTGGTGCCTGAAGGCTTTGATTCATCAGTCTACAGACAAAGGAGGAACCCTTGTAGAAGAGAATTTCAGCGTCTTGTGACAAAGTAGATTGGACACTGGAGAAGCCCTCAAATCTCATGATTAGAAACTTTTCATAGTCTTGAATCAAAACTATTTCATGAAGTCATCTTTAAACCAAATAACTCTTGTTGATTGAATAAGGATTGGCTTGGGAATTGTGCTTTTTAAAACAGAAATTTCTATATCTTGCCCTAAAAGGTAGATGAGAACTTTAAAGGGCAGAAAGTCTAAGTTAATGTTGATGAAGCAATATTGGCAGAGTGAAGGAGAACAGGGACATACACTGAGAGGTATGTAACCATTGATAATAATCTGTGCGTCTCAATAATGTAGAATGAGTGTATGGTTTGTTGTGTATATTTTAGAAAAGTGTTAAATTATGATTTTATTTTCTCTTACTCTTTTATGTCTTTGTGACTGTTTTTAAATTCTAAACTGTTGTAATTTTGTCCATTTTTACGATGCTCTGATGTTCTCTTTCAATTATCAAAATGCACTGTGTGCAGTTGAACATTCATGTAAATGTGAGTAACTGAAATAAAGTACTGACCAGTGAAAGCTATTATTAATAATGATATTCTCAATGCCTCTGTTCTTCTCAAGGGCTTGGTTAAATACTAGCTCGTCTAAGCCTCGTCACAATCTCACAAAATAAAAGTGGGATTTTCTTGATTTTATAATTGGGAGCACTGATGCCTAGAGATGTTAAATGACAAGCTCAAGGTCATATTTCAAATTTCAATTCTACTTTTTTGTAAGGACTGAGCTCGCCATCCTTTCCTGCTGAAAGACTCTCCTTTCCTTATTCAAGAGCACACTGCGCTGCCTTCACGGGTGAGGTGAATGTTCTTTCGGCAACAGCAGAACTGGGTTTGGCCTACTGAATTGGGCCCTTTGAAAGCTAATGAGGTATTAGGCTGCCTGAGAAACTGGAGGTAAAAGAATTCTTCCGGTTTTTTATATATTGTAAACCCAGAGGAGGTAGGGCTCACAACTTGTCTTTGTATATTGTGAGGTACAGGGGAGGAATTAATAAATATGAATGAAAGATTTGCCTGTTGGGTATTTTTAATTTTTAAGAGCTGCTTCCAGTAATTGTCATACTCTGTCCTTGTTTTAATCAGGGACATGACGCACCTTGAAGTCGCTAATCATCGTCTGTTGGTGAGTTCATCTGTGGTTGTGGGAACTCATCCAACGGGAGGTTTAAAAGTGATTGAAGAAATCATTCACTGCCCTCGGCTCAGAGTTTTTGTTTGTTTTTAACCTATTTCTACTCATGAGTGCCACTCTTTCAAATTCTCTAAGCAGTTGGATTCTGTGTCTTTCTCAACCTTCAGCATTTTGCTGATCTCTCCAGCTCTCTCAAAAACCATGGGCTTAACCCATTTCCTGCTGCTTACTGACCTCAGATTCCTGTCTTGTAATTCTAAAGTTGCAAGACTTGTAGGATTCCTGACCCATTGCCCTTTCTCACCCCCAATTCATGTCTGACTACACATCTAGTTAGAATTGAAAGCTCTTCAATTTGCTCTGGTTTGATGATCTCCATCTCATCAGTGCTTGGGACAGATGATTTATGCTTTCATTTGGTTTTTTTCTACAGTTTTTGTAAAAATATTGTATTGTTTACTTCCAGAGTTATCTAAGTTACTAGAAAATGGACATAAAATTAGTAGTAAAACCCCGAATGATTGCAACTATGGGAAGGAGTTGATGGTGTTTCTGAGGGAGAAACCTATAAATGAAAGATTTCTTCCCTTTAGGAGATAGATCATCATTGGTCTGAACACAACCGGGAACATACACTCAGGAGAGATTTCAAACGTCTTTGCATCCCCTATGCCACAGTTGTAGTATGGGGTCAAGTCTAGAGGAGTTGAAGAATCGAAACATAAAGAATGGTGTCTCAACTCCAGCAGGTGGCAAGGACAAACCTCCAAAAATGGTTTCCAACGATGGGTGTGGTTTTAGGGCTGGGCAGTGTCTTGCTAAACTGGAGTGGCTGCTGGAGCAAATGGTGAATGAATGCACTCCTCTGCTAACCAGAAGGTTGAGATTTGAATCCTTCCAGAGGTATCGCAGAAGAAAAAACAGACATTGAAATCCCTGTGGAGTTTTACTTGGGCACATACATATACGGCTGTCTTGAGTCAGGACTGACTCCGTAGCAACTCATATCTCAGTCACCTACAGCTCCCTTGACCTTGTGCAGGGTATCCTACTGGAGCAAAGCCTAGAAACATGCTTTTCCAACAAATCCTCCAAGTTCTTCAGATGCAGCCAGCCACAGATTGGTATGCGAGCACCACTGCTCCTAGTGGCTGGAAGCTGCAATTCTATAGATCGTAATCCAGAGAAAGTAAAACTTTAAAAGGTAGTTGATATTGACTATATTTAACCAAGTCCCACAAAAGAGCAATTGAGGAGCGATAGAAATAAATTCTCTGTAATTATCATTAAAGACCTCGATGTACAAATTTCGACAACCTTACCACATTAGCGTTGGAAACCCATCCTGATCCTGGTGACATCAACAAAATAGTCAACAGATTAGAAGGCACACATTTTCCTTTTCAAGCCCTTGCTGGTAGATTCACCAATTTCCTATGAGGGTTGAATTGAACACTAATGTGAGACCCACAATGTGTTGTTTATGATGATTAAATTATATCTTTATAGCTTTTCCCCCTTCATTACACACCTTTTATCATTCTTTGCTCATGGTGATACTCATCACAATTACTATCCTCCTCCCTGGGGGGTGGGCAGCAGAGAAGTGGGTGAAGGGAGAATTCAGATGCTGCAAGATATGACAAAATAATAATAATTTATGAATTATCAAGGGTTCATGGTTGAGAGGGGAACAAGAAGGGAGGGGGAAAATGAAGAGCTGATACCAAGGGCTCAAATAGAAAGCAAATGTTTTGAGAATGATGATGGCAACACATGTACAAAAGTGCTGGACACAATGGATGGATGTATGGATTGGGATGAGTTGTACGAGCCCCCAATAAAATGATTAGGAAAAAAAAAAAGGCAAGTCCCAAGGTAACATATTTCTCAGTCTTTTTCCTGGACAGGAAAAGCATGACAGGGGCAGGCATGGAAGTGGCAGTTGTGGCCAGAACGTAGAAACTAGAGTGGGGAAGGGAAGAAAAACAGAAGCAGGAGGCGGCTCTTCTTTCTGCTGAGCGTGTTTGGTGCTTCAGAGACCTAGAGTGAGAGGCGCAGTGGGAGAGCTTTCCAAACCCACCGCTCTGGCCACATCCACGAATGAGGATTTTGTACAAAGAAGCTGCATCCTCTGGAGAGACTCAGTGTCAGGGAGAAAATGACAAAAAAGAAGTTCACAAACGTGAGCTTGCCAGGCCGCTGCGGTTACAAGGCCGAGGTGCGTTTCCTGCTCTTCGTGAGGCTATTTTTGAGCAGGAACCCTCGTCCGTGGTTTTATCCGTTTGTCGAAGTGCGCAAATAAACAGTGCCGGGCAGATCGCCCTTTTCTTTTCAAGATATATGGATACATCAGAAAAATTCAACAGCCCTAGGGTTACTCCGCATGGGAGTGCAAGCAATGTGAAAACACAATCGTTAGCTATATTTTGTTCTTTCTCTCTTGGTAGAGGACATGCCAGCCGTCAGACAGTGTCTCCCATAGAGAAGATGCCTGGACCTTTGTGGTCAGGATCTCCGCCAAAGGAAGGGTGTCACCGTGGGCGAGGGACTGGCCATGAGGGACATGCCCAGAAAGGTCAGCGATGCTCAGCTCTCCTATCTAGAAAGGAACGGTGCACACAGTTCTAATTAAGGTTGCCACTGAAACTCTCGAGAGTAAACTTTGGGGATATTTTCCATCATGAGAGTCTCAGAGATCGCACCCCTGCCCAGCAGAAATACTGGCAAAGTTCAGTTACTGGGGATTAGAGGATCCCAACTGGTAAGGTAAGGGACGAGGAAGTTTAATGAGAATTTGAGATATCCAGGTTTTATCAGAAAGGAGTTTTTTTCTTTTAAAAATAATTGAGTTGGGATTTTTCTTCCATCCTTTGGATTTCCTTTTATTATATCAGTGCTACCAACACATTTTCTCCTCTTAGAAATTTTACTTTTCAAAAGTGCCTGTGAAATGTGTCTTGAGGACAAAATCCATATTTGTTGGAAACACAGAAATTGATACTAAAATGAATTAGGCCTGTGTTGAAAATTTGATACTTAATTTACACATTATTCAACAAACTGTAGGCTGGGCCAGGTGTTTCTTGTTGCGTGACTAATTAGTCCCCTGTGCCTCTGTTTACCTTCTAGCTGAAAGCAGTGTGAGATAACTCAGTTCTCTATGACCTTGCAGCTGAAAGCAGTGTGAGATAACTCAGTTCTCTATGACCTTGCAGCTGAAAGCAGTGTGAGATAACTCAGTTCTCTATGACCTTGCAGCTGAAAGCAGTGTGAGATAACTCAGTTCTCTATGACCTTGCAGCTGAAAGCAGTGTGAGATAACTCAGTTCTTTATGACCTCTGTGAGATTCTTTAGAACTTTGCATGTCTTTGTGCTTATCTTAGGATATAGGGCTGTTATTATTCAAGTGTTTAGAAAGTGTATCTAGTTAAGTAACACCTGCATAGATAAGAAGTTCAGAATGTTTTTTACAGCAAATTCTTTGATGGTTTTGTAACCATTCCCTTGTAAGAAGAGTATAAAAACCAAGCTTTGAATATACTCCTTACTTCAGTCCATCAGACTGTTGTCCTCCCAACCCCATGCTTTGTACATGTCTCTTTCTTTTCCTCTCATCCGTACGCCTCATTTCAGATGCAGCTTGATGCGGGACGGCTGGTGTAGTCGCCGGCAACAAACAACGATCGCCTCCTGTAGGCGGGGCATTTTCTACACTCACAATTGACTGAAAAGGAAGTTTCAAGCTCAGAGTTCCTGAGCACTGATGCGACCGGCTCTGGAGGGGACAGAATATGAGGCCTTCGCATTAGGATTTAAGAAAGGCTTATTAACAGCCTGCTAGCCACAGATGACAGGATCTTCATTGTTGAAAATGAGGAGGACTTGAAGCACTTGCTGATGAAGATCAAAGATGTTAATCTAGATCGCAACTCAAAGAAAACTCAAATCCTCACAATTGCACCAATTGGTAATATCATGAGAAAGAGAGAAAAGATTGAAGTTGTCAAGGATTTCATGTTGCTTGGAGCCACAATCAAACTCATGGAAGCAGTAGTTAAGGAATTAAACATATTTCATTGGACAAATCTGGTGCACAATACCTCTAGAGTGCCGAAGAGCAAGGATTTCACATTGCAGACTAGGGTGGGCCTGGCCCATGCATGGTCTTTTCAATGGGCTCATCTACCTGTGAAAGCTGGACAGAGAGTAAGGAACAGTGGAGAAGAGTTTGAATTATGGTGCTGGCGAAGACTATTTCTAGTACCGGGCACTGCCAGGACAAACAAATCCATCTGGGAAGAAGTACATCCATAATGGCTCCTTGGAGCGAGCGTGGGGAGACTTCCTCCCACATACGTTGGACATGTTGTCAGGAGACACCAGCCATAGACATGCTGTTTGTCAACATGGAGAGTCAGTGAGAAAGAGGAAGACTGTCAAGGAGATAAATTGACACAGTTGCAACAATGAGCTCAGGCATAACAATGATTTTGAGGACAACACAGATTCTGGCGGTGTTTGGTTCTGCTCTCTGCAGGGTGCTACGGGTTGGAAAGAACCACATAGCAGTACCTAGCAAGACGGGCCTGGTCCACACCACTGCATCTTCCCTCATAAATGCCCGTGGTCTCTTGCTTTGCGTGGCTCTGCATAGTTTTTCCTTACTTTTCATCCACAATGAACCATTAAAAAATATCCACTCTTTTTCTTTTTCTAAAACTGTTTTAGTTCATCTAAAATGTATGTTCTATATTTTCTTTGCTACCTAAATCTTGCTTATTCATTAATAAATTCCATTTGACTTTAAATTAAGACCAGCGATCTGTAGGCGGTTTTCTTCCCTGCTATAAGCGACTTTTGTTAAGCTATAATTATTTGGTCAATTTTTTTTCCAGGCTTCTCCTCATACAGAGATGATTAAAATGAGTTCTTAGTTTCAAAACATACAGGGTAATTTTTTCAAATGCCAATTTGTTTTCTAAAATTCAGTCCAATAAATTTCTGTATCATGTCTTTATGTAGATTCTAACCTCTGACTCATTTTTATTGCTTATCTCCCTTTCCTCCTCTCTAGTCAACAAGCTTTTCCATGAAAATGAAACATAGCATTGGAAATAAACCTACCCAGATCTTATTTTAGAAAGAAAAACCTCAAGTTCAGAAAGATGGCGTGATAGGGGCACCAAATTATTAGATAGCACTATAAATACTCAAAACCTATACTCTTGACTCATTTTTTAACAAAGAGCTTACTATTACACATTTCTTGAAGTCTAAATTACTGAAACTCTCACATACCTATTAAGGAATTACTTCGTTCAGTGCTTTGTGAAAAGATGAGAATTTGTGAGAGTCTTTACTATTTGCTTTTCAATCCGCTGCATTGGTATTTTGTTAATAGAAATGTAGACAAAAAGCAAGGTTGAACATGTGACTTACATTTTTATAAGTGGAAATTTTCCCTGGGGAGGCATACACTCAGAAGTTCTTGACCACGGTAAGTCAACAGCATCCTTCTTCTAATCCACCCCCCCCCCCACAATGAAAGTGACAAGTTCAACAGAAAGTGACCAAGTGAAGTAGAGAGACATTTATTAAGCTTATCAAAGTAGACATTTCAGGTTAGTTGGCACTGATGTCCAATGCGCACGGGCCATGGGTAAGTGTGGTCCAGTCCACATAGAGCAGGCAGATGAGGAAGCATAGATGAGTCTTTGCTGGCTGAGGAGCAGGTTGATATAATTCTACTCATTTAGTAATAGATCCCCCCCCCCCACATACACACACCGTTTCACATCCTGAAAATATGAGAGCTGCCTTTTAAAATTGTTAGTCTGAGGTTGGGATAGTGTCAAGCCTTTGAATAGGAGGTGATAAAAGTCATTTACTGGGTAAAATTGGCAGGTTGGGAAGTGTAAGTCTAGTTATCTTCTCTAGAAGTGGTTCTCAACCTTCCTAATGCCATCGTCCTTTCATACAGTTCCTCTTGTGGTGACCCGCCAACCATAACATTATTTTCATTGCTACTTCATAACTGTAATTTTGCTACTGTTATGAATTGGCGACATTGTGAAAGGGTTGTTTGAACCCCAAAGGGGTCGGGACCCACAGGTTGAGAACCATTGTTCCACAGTAAGATGTAAATGTAACCAACAGTTTAAAAGGATAGGCATAAGACAGTATCTCTAGTTACTTACCAGCAGCGATCTTCCAGGACATCTCTTAGGGTGTGGCTGGGTCATCAATGGATTGGTAGAGTACTTAGAAAAAAGTTACAGCCAGCATCTCTCTTCTTTCATCTTTTTATAGCAAGTTTCCCCATTTTCTCTTTCTCTGGCATATGAGCAGTTCACTGGTTGGGAGTGGTGAAGGTGCTTCAGGTTCAAGAGAAAATGGAAGAGTATAATTGTCATAATAGATATGGGGATAAGTCAAAAACTCACGTTACAAAATCATAAAAACCCTTGTTAAACCTAAATATCAAAATATGAAGCTATAGTTTCTCCAGATAGCCTCCATCTGGGTTCCCATGTGTCTGAAGGGAACGCTGTCCTCCAATAGCTGAATAACCATCACGCAAAAATGCCAGGTTGGGTCTCTTCAAAGGTTTCGAATTGTATTCCTTTTCTATGAGTTTTAGAAACACAAAGAAGTCTGACAGGACAATATCAGGGCTGTGTGACAGATGGAGGCAAGTATTCCAACAAAATTCCCAGAAGATCTCCCTCACTCCCTCGAGGAACAAGCAGGTGCATTGTCCTGATAGGGACAAGTGTTCCTTGGTGTAACTTTTTTGGTCTTTGCCTCACTGATCCAGTTTTCCATTCTCTTAAAACTTCACAATAGGGCTCATGATTGCCCTGTGCCCTTCAAGAAAATCTACCAAGGATTTCGAAATCCCCCACCCAAATAACACCCCCCAAACCCAAACAAATAAGCTAGTTACCATAACCTTCTAAGCTAGCCTCCCTGCCTGAATTGAACTGGTCTAGCAGATCCCTTGCTTAGAATCCATTGCTTTTGTTGTAAACTTGCTGTCTGGATGGTATTCATAACTTTAAAAATCGTCTTACATATGACTGAACTCCTCTTCACTGGCTTCAGTCTCGTTTACAAGAGTCACGGAAAGATCAGCTCTTTGAACTAGCTGATCTACATGCAGCACTTTTTAGGCACCCCTCCCCCTCTTTACTGAAGACACAGTGACGCAACTATGACAAGTACATTCCTGAGAGAAGTTATCTGCGGCCATCCACTGATCAGAGGCATCTGTTCAAACCCGGTTCCTTTGCCGTAAATCCATGCAAAAAGGAACTGAAACGCTAGGAGCAATATCATTTTTTCTTTATTCTCATGTTGAAAATGTATGTTTGTGTGTGTGTGTGTGTGTGTTTATGTGTGTGTGTCCACATCCGAACACCTCCAGCTCCCATGGCTGATTATTCCAAGGCAGAAGTCAGACATGATTCCACCCTCCACTTTCCACCAATCCTGACACCAACCATTCCTCCTATTGCAAGGAATACACAGAATGCACAGGCAATGGTCACGACGGTGGGATTTATTAGAGAAGTGAACAGGTTAACAGGCTAAGTCAAGTGAGAAATGCTCAGCATACAGTTCGGTCAGGGAAGTGTCTTCTCTGCCATGCTTGCAAGAAGGACTTTCTGGCACTCAGCTAGTTGGTCTCGTCTCTGCCTTGTGTGGGCAATATTACAACCATTCTTGCAGGCCTGCCCAAAGCCATGCCACGCCATGCCACGTCATGGTAAGCTTCAAGCTGAAGGCACTCAGCTGCAGCTCTGGGAGTGAGTAAACCCAACTTCACCAATTAAGTGCTCAGAGGAACCCTACTCTCCACAAACTCACTCCTTCCCAAAGCACTCAGCTCCACTCACTCTGTGGCTTTGGGATTCCACCCCTGTGCTGCAGGCTCTGCCTCCTGGTTCTGTTGCTGCTGCGCAGCTGCTCTGTTGTCATAAAGGTTCAGCGTGCTGGGCTCTTGGTGTCTCGAAAGATGTGTTCTACGCCTAGCTTTGCCGTGGTGTTGGCAGTGAAACCCCCTCCCCTGCTCCTGAGATGGCTGCTTTTATACTCAGCGGGATGCCAATCACAATGAACCCTGTTCAAATCACCCACAGCTGAGTGGTATACTATCACCAGTATATCCCCCCCACCCCCCACCCCCCCGCCACCGACCACACACACAAAGGCTAGGGCTAGATGAACCACACTAAATAATGCACTGTGTTGCAGTATGGAATCCTAAAACATGAATTGCTACTGCATGTTATAAGCTTTAGAGGAGACAGATCACACAGTGTGTCAGGTTCTGTGAATATACCACCATCGCAGAGTTCAAAAGTACAAACGTTACAGCCAGAAACAATAAACGTTTTATCCTTGTGTTTGGAAAATCTTTAAAGATTGTTGATGTCTAAAACCAGCAGTTTTCAAGGATACGATTGAGGCGTCTGTCATCTCCATCAAAAGACCCGTTCATGCTAGCTGGAGAACCATCGTTTTGATGCAGAGTGATTGTATGTTAGTGCCCAATGCGAGGGCAGGAGCAGCAGAGAAGGAACTAGCAAATCGTCCTCAGGACAGCGCTTTACTGCTATGAGCACCTACCCCAGGCTAACTTCACCCCACATCATGACAGTAAATGGCCACAGAGAATCAAAGGTACAAAAACTTACAAAGGATTCCGACACCTTTAGCTAACATAATATTTGAGCTGACAAGAAGCTTAAGGGCGATGAAGGGTAATTGTGACAGCTCCTCCACCCGTGTTATCCACACAGTCTTTAAATTCGGATCAGGCAAATGCAGAGCTACTGTATGAAATGAAAATATGTGTCCATTCAACCCTGGCCATGATGGCAAGACCACAATAACACGGTGGACTCTGACCAGGAATGGGTGCTTGAAGGACCCCGGAAAATCCCACGGAGGCTAAGAAGCAAGCTGGGGCAGTCTGGACAGTCTTGGAAGGAGAGAAAGGAAAAAGTCATTTTCTCTATTAAGTAATTAGACGTTATCTTTCTGCCTCCACTGTGGAGCATTGGTAAGTTAGATGGAGAGGCTCCCAGGGTGCCAGCCTATCAAAATCTTCATAACATTAGAAAATGGTTCCAACGCGTGAAGAGGGATTGATGACCCCTTAAAAATAAAATTTTATAAAATTTAGGATCCTTTTTAAGATTCAGTAAACTTGGAAGGATTCTAAGCTATTGAAGTGTTAAAAATATCTAAGCGATTGAGCCAGCGGCTTGCCTACCTCATAGGAAAAGGAATGGTAGCGTGTTGGGGACAGTGTCTGTATGTCCAGATCCTAACTGTCTAGGTAAGAGTCACATAGAAAACCTTCTTTGAATAAACATGGGTGAAAAAACATAGTGTTTGCAAGCTAAAATCATCAAAGACTTCTTGATATTTGTATGTATTAGGCATACTTAAAACAACTATCTGGGAATAGTATAAATTTTCTGATAATAATTAGGCGATATAATTGATAGTATATATGTGTGTGCACATTTACATAGATATCATAATTGATCAGAGCTCTGAGTGGAAGGGGTTGTACTAATTAAAATCATTATTAGAGGAAAGTCACACAAATGTGTACATTTAACTAGACTTTGAATAGATAAGACAAATTGTGATCATGCTAGCAAAATTTTGAGATAAAATTTAGCAACTTTTAGTCAATACGGCATTTAAAGAGTCAAGTTAAGGAAAAAATAATTCATGCCTTGTCATCCATTGTTCTTTGTCATTTTCCTTTCAGATGTTCCTTATAGGCGGTTCCCTCAGTTTCAGTTGTTATGTTTATTTGCAGTATTTTATGTGTCAGTCAGTTACTCTAAATACTATCTGTGTTGACCAATTCACAAGTGACTGTTTGCATCCCACCATCTTTGGCAAGGATTAGAGTACTGTGAGATAAAATCAGACCCCAAACCAAAGTATGACCCTATCTCGCAGCAAATCATTGTCTCTGCTGTTCCCCTTTCTCTTTATCAGAAAGATAAAGTTTGAAAAAGGGATAAAGGCACAGGAATGACCTTTTATCAGCAAACGGGCTTGAGTTCTAAATCACCGCGGTGAAAAAGTGGACTAGAGCATGTTTGCTCTTTCCACTAATCATGCCCCTCTGCAAATGCAACCCCTGGAGCGCACCACCTTCGGGGCGCTGTGCGAGGGGACAAGAGGAAGAGGAGGCTGATAGGTCAGGAGTGGCTCACCAAGTCCTTGTGCCCCCATCGTGCTTCCCGTTGAGATTGCAGCCGAACAAGCTCTGAGGGTATTCATGAGAAAGAGGAGCCAAGGCAGGCTGCCATGTTTTGGTTCCATTCTCCCCTCCCGCCACTGTGAACTGTTCCGGAATATGTGCCCATCCTCACCTGCCGCTAACCAGGTCGGTGGGTGAGGGGGGAAGCAGTTGCTCTTTAGTCCGACAAAGATACTGGGTTACTGGAGAACTGACCATGAAATGCTAGCAAATTGCCAGGGAGATGTAATCAATTAATTTTTCAGGATTAATCTTTGAGAGGGAGATTTAAGAGCACACAGGTGGACAGTAAAGGGAACATAACGAATTCCTGACCCTCCCATTGACCACATAATGGGCAAACAGTACACCTAGTTTCAAGGATGAGCACATAGGGACCAGAAACAAAATGCCCTCGAACTCCACAAATACTGGTCCAAGCCCTTCTATGGCACAACCAGGGGAAAGTATTCAAACACAGGCACAAACGTGACACAAATTATTGTAGTGCATGGAAATAAGATGTAAAAGCTGTCATTTTATAATTTCAACAATTCAAAACATGAACGCAACGAAAGGAAATAACAAAGCAGAAATAAAGCAAAAGACAAATTTTTAACAAGAACCAAAAGGGAGTAAATACTAGGACTGTAATAAAACTGTCAGGAAGAATTAAAATGTGCATTTAGATATAAAACGAGAAAAACAGACACCCCAGAGAAGGAAAGCGAATGATGGTCTGAGAACAGGTATTTGAGAAATGTCCAGGGTACAGAGGGACAGGATAAAGACACAAAGATTATGCTAGCACACATGAAACTCGAGAGATAAAGGAGCCCCAACAACACAGACATGAACAGGAGTCCAGAACAAATGGTGAAGAATCAGTAATCAAAGTTGCGTCTGCAGAAAACTGCCCTGAAGAAAGTGTTGAGTCTGCAGAATAAAGGGTCTCACTATGAAACAGGCAGCATTCATGAAACGGAGCCAATATTTAGACAGATCCTGCTGAGATATCTGAATTTCAAAGGATACAAGGAAAAAAATTTGCACAAACACCTGAAAAGGAAAAAAAAAATTAGATTATCCTTGTCAGAGGGAAATTAACTAAGTTTAAGATGCTGTCATTGCTGGAAGGCTAAGAAGTAATATTTAATATTTAAAGCTACATGGAGGAAAGCGCTATACATAAAGACCTCACTTGCCAGCGTTTCGTCTTTCCTGGGCAATCACAGTAAAAAGACAGTCGACAGTATTCTTGGGCGCATAAGGCCTACCACCCAAGGTCTCTCCCTGAAGACAGGTTCCCTCTAACTGGGAGTTGACTCAGCAACATCATCATCATCATTTTAAAAAAGCCCTGTAAGAATGATTAAGTTCTATTATGGAAGCACAGCTAAGGCACTGTAAAATATGTTAAGTGAATAATTTTATAAACATAATCAAAATATAAAATTTGAAGTAATTTTTAAAGGGTCATTTTATTGGGGCTCTTACAGCTCTTATAACAATCCATACATCAATTGTATCAAGCATATTTGTACTTATGTTACCATCGTTTTTAAATAAACATTTATTTTATAAACATTCAACTTGAACCCTTGGTATCAGCTCCTCCTTTTTTTGCCTCCCTTCTCCCTCCTCCCCTCATGACCCTTGATAAATTATAAATTATTATTATTTTCCTATCTTATACTGACCACTGTCTTCCTTGCCCCACGTTTGTGTTGTTCATCCTCCCCCAAGGTGGGGGGTGTCATGCATCAATCATTGATATTAGTTCCCCCTTCCTCCCCTCCTCTCTCCACCTTCCCCTGCCCCTCCTGGTATTGCTACTCACAGTGTTTTATTCCTGGGGGGGGGGTTATCTTATCTGGATTCCATGTGTCCTGAGCTCTTATCTGTACCAGTGTACATGCTCCAGTCTAGCCAGTACTGAAAGGCAGGACTGAGGTCATGATGGTGGGGGGTGAGGAAGCCTCAAAGAACCAGAGGAATATTTTGGTTGACTCATCCCTTCCTTGTGACCCTTGCGTGATGGGATGTTTCATTGTCTACAATGGGTTTTGGGTTTCTTCTCCCTGATCCCCCTTGTTCCAGTAATATGGCTTTTAATTTGTTTGTTTTGAGTTTTCTGATGCTTTTACTTGATCCTGTCAACACCTCATGATCACACAGGCCAGTGTGCTTTTTACAGTGGGCTTGTTGCTTCTCTGCTAGATGGTTGCTTGTTTAACTTCAAGCCTTTATGACCTGAAACACTATATCTTTTGGTAGCTGGGCACCATCGGCTTTCTTCCCCACATTTTCTTGGGCACCCATTTTTTGTCCAGCCATCATGCTGGGAAGGCAAGCATCACAGAATGTCAAGTTGTCAGGACAACGTGTTCTTGCATTGAGGGAGGGCTTGAGCAGAGGCCCAATGTCTGTCCACTACTTCAATGTACTGCCATATAATATATGTACATAGACCTTTACTTTTTAAAGAGAGGCTAAATAATGTAAGTTATGGAAATGTAGTAATAAAAACTAGGGTGTAAAATTCATTATCAGGCAATGAGCTCGGCACAGTAGTAGAAACAGAGGCATGAACATTAAACCAAAGTCCAAACTCACTGCCATTGAGGCAATTCTGACTCATAGTAACCATATGGACAGAGTAGAATTGGCCCACTGGGTTTCTGTGGCTATAAATTTTTACAGATGCAGAAGCACTCATCTTTTCCCCTTTAGACAACTGATGGGCGGCTGCTGGGTTTGAACCACTAACCTTGTGGTTAGCAGCCCAACTCATATTGCATGATAGTTGGATAGTATTAACTTTTACATACTTTTTTTTGGTTGTTGTTAGTTAAAGGATCATTTGTTGGCTTTTAGGAGTGTTTTCCAGTCCAGTCTGTTGGGGCACCACGCCCTGGCCCCAAAGACCACCTTCAACATTCTCTGGGGACCCTGCCGCTCCATTCCCTTGCTGTTCGCTGCACTCCCCAAGTGCTTTGCCTCGGTGTGGTGGGATCAAGTCAGGGGCAATTCCCACACTGTGTCTCCAGTGCTGTCCCCCGCAGGGCCATGGGTCAGTGAGGGTCGTCATGTCTCACAGTGGGGCTGGCCATGTGGTCCTCTCTGTGTACTGGCTGCTCTAATTGGGGTAATTGTCCTTAAGACCTGGTGGGCCAGGATGTGCTCCACTTTCTCCTACTCCCCCTTCATCTGCTCCCGTGGGCTCTGATCATATATGTCCCTGTCCCGGAGCTGCAAGATTCAATGACATCCTTTGAAAGAAATTCTTCTTGGGGGAGGGGCAGGCGTCCACTTAGTATTTGGTACTGGGGCCAACTTTTACATACTTAAAAAATATCTGACCACCTTGCTGATGACCTGATGAAGTTCGTTTAAATACACGATCATTTCATTTGTTGTCTACGTATTCCTTTACAGCTGCTTCAGTTCTGAGTTCTGCTTTTGTTTTCCCTATAAGTTTCACAGGAAAAAGCAACAACAAGAAGCCTGCTATGGAGGCTGTCTCTACACACACGTATTTTTAGAACGAACATGATGCAGAGTTATGGAAACTGCTTCGCCTTAACCAAACGCTTTGGGGAATGAGTCACTGGGTTGGGAAGATTAGGATCTCAGTCTCAGGGGACGTCAAGGTTAATTAGTATAAACAGTCCACAAAACCAAGGTTCTCCCTTCTATTCTGGTGTGTAGTTAGCGGGCTCTTAAAAGCTATCAGAGGTGCAACTGTTGGTCTCTCCCTAGCTGGCGCAAAGAAGAGCAAAGGGAACGCAAACCTCAGGGAGACAACTTGCTGAAGGACACAGGGAGCATTCGAATTACAGCCTCAGAACCCTGGGACAAGAAGGCCTAGATGGACCTGGTTACCACCGCTGACCACTCTGTCAGGACTATATGTTGGATCCCAGAACTGTTTTTGACTTTTCTTTTGCTTTTTGTACCCCAGATTATCATGAAGAGCCCAAGGCAATGATAGAATGTAATATTATGCTTCAGTTCTTTATCCAACGTTCTCAAATACAAATATTAATTAAAACACCAACCAAACCTACTGCTGCTACTGGAAATGACTAGCAAGCTGTGCACCCCAGAGCCCCCAGTGATCAAGCTTGGCTCTTTTTCTTGTTTATTGTTAGGCCTAATTGGTCTCTTACAATTATCACTAGAAGGTTGTTTTGGACCTGAAGGATTCAGAGCAGATTCTTAATGCTTGATTTCCTAGGACTGTGAAGGGTGAAGGTATTCAGCTGCAGCCGGGTAACACACCACTCTGTATGGCAGAAAGATTCCCTTTGACTGTCGATTAGTTCTTTGACCTGCGTTAACAATGTCCATCTAGCAAGCATGTGCTAGTGTCATCTTGGGAATCCAACGCTATTCTTTCGTAGACTTACTTGCCGGTAATTACAGAGGCTTATCATGGTCACTGTTATCCTGGTCTTGTGAGTGACACATGATTCTAATTAGGAATCAGTCTGTGCATCTAAAATAGCAGGAAGCAAACTCACGCAGACTCCAAGAGGCAGTTTTGCAGAGGAGAAATGTCCTCCTGGCTGCAGGAGTTCATCTCTGATCCTCAGGTCTCACAGCCCGTGCCCACCTGGGCTGATACTGGGCTTCCTCTGCATCCCTTCAGGTGAAGGTCAACCTCTCCTGGGCAGATACCGCCATTGCTCTCTCCTCTACACAGGCTTTGACTTGCCAAGCTTTCTCCTTTTGTCAATTATATGATTCCCAGATCTTCCTCCCCTATTCAGATCCTCATTGTTGTGACCAGTTATCTTCTAATCTGCAGGGTCCGTTCTGTTCACCATTCCCAGAACCAACTAGAAGGAACCCTGGTAATGTCGCAGTTGGGTTGGGCTGCCATCCACATGGTCACCAACTCTAAACCACCAGCAGCTTTCGGGAGAAAGTCCTGGTTTTCTACTCCTGTAAGCAGGTGTGGTTTCAGAAACCCGCAGGGGGGTTGTTATGAGTCGGCATTGACCTGATAACCATGACTTTGTTTTTGAGTTTTGAGAACTAACTAACCCTTCTTGAAAGAGAAGTAGTGAAATAGCTCCTACTCCGCACTTGTCATCTTAACACTTGTTATTGTTGTTAGGCGCCCTGAAGTCAGTTGTGATTCATCGTTACGTTTCTATCTTCAACAGAACAAAACCCAGTCAGCAGCGTCCTGACAATCTTTGCTGTTTGAAGCCTTTGCTCGGCTTACAGTCATTGTGTCAACCCATCTCATTGAGCATCTCCTTTTTTGTGGACCCTCAACTTTTCCCAAGGATGATGTCCTTTTCCAGGTTCCTCCTGATCTCATGCCCAAAACACGTGAGATAGAATTTCACCACCTTCATTTCTGCGAGCGCTCTGCTCAGGCTTCTTCTACGGCAGGTTGGTTCAGCCTCTGGTAGTCCATGCATCGTCAACATTCTTCTCCACTAGTATAATTTAAAGGCACCAACCTTGCTCTGTCTCTCTTATTTATTTTCTGGTTTTCCATATGCTGACATTTTCATCACTGGAGTTCTGCTCTCATAATCAAGTTTGTGTTTTGATAATCTGTCAAACACCTCAGGGATGGAAGTGCTGCTAAGCTCTTCCAAGCTTGTCTCTTGTGTCTTCACCTCCATTCTGGTGGTTGAGTGCCGTTCTGTTGACAGACTTTCCTGGCACTAACAATTTCAGGCCTCCAAGAAGTCTCTGTTTCTTGCTCTGCCAGCCCACTGAGATGCTCTGCTGTTTCATTTCGGATCTTTTCTGCTAAATATAGATGTGCATTGGGGTTTGACCTGACCATAGCCTTATGTTCTGTTTGGGTATTTTGTCCAAAGCATGGTGGTTGCCTCTTATTAGTGTTTAACTAGCTCTCTCCCCATCTTTGGGGTGAGAACTCCAAAGTCTCTCAGCTTTGGGCCCAAACATTTGCCTGCTGCTTTCTGTGAGGCCTTAGAGAATTTTTAACTGCACGCACACAGACTTGATCTTCTTCAAGGCCCCAAAGGGAAACTCCATGTCTAATTCTCTGTGTTGCTTCTTTCATTCTGGTCCCTGGCTCAGCGAGTTCCTTCTGTCTATGCATCCTGCTCTCTGATTTACCTCCACAGCTCAGCAAGATTTTTACATTCTTTCTCAGTCAGTGCCCTTTTCCATGCTTGGGAAATGGGTTTCAGTGGAAACCCCGAGCTGATGTGGAATGAGCCCTCCGTCTCTGAAGAGTCATGGTCTGTGCTGCCTGTCATCTAATGCTTCAGAATGATTGCCTCATATATTTTGTGCAATCTTGTGGTTATTGTTGACAGAAGGGTAAGTCTGAAGTCCACTACTCTGTTCTCCTCTGGCAGAGGCCAGTAATGGTTACAGTCCTTTTGGGATCATTTTGATTGTTTATTAATCATGCACAAATTTCTGTTTGTTCTGCAACTTCTTATTATTTATGGCAGGAACATTTTCAGGGTGCAGCTAAACTTGGGAATTCTGATATCAAGTTATGTTCTTCTATATATGAGCATTAAAGTATCAGGGCATTGAGATTGCTCTTGTGTGTTTACTCATCTTAGGTCCTCTTTGAATGGCTGGCTGGCACCGCTCCTGCTTGATTTATGTCATTGCATAGCATTAGATTATGTTTTACATTATACATGTGATTGGAGAAACCTTTGATTGTACTAGGATTTGATGAGAACTAAATCCTTTCCCTGCCATTTTACATGGTTTATGTCTAGAAACATTTTCGACAGATGAGCTGCTCATCTGAAATATGCATTTGTTGGCCATGTGCATTACATGACAGGTTTCTGACACTGCAGCCTTGTTGCATTCCCAAGATGACACCAGTGCATGCTCTCTAAGTGAGTCAGCCGGTGGGTGATTTTTCCTACTCCAGGATATTTAGCAATAACTTCACTCACACAGAATTAACTGTGTGGAGAAACAGTGTGGGACTTGTGCCTTATCTGAACCCACCACATCTGGGTGAAACACTAAGGGCGTGCAGCAGAGCAGCAAGGGGAACAAATCAATGAAGTCCCCAGGGAATACCACAAATAGACTTTGGGGCGAGGGTGTGGCACCCCCCCAGACTTGACCAGTAAACACTCCTAAAGGTCAACAAACAGACCTGGAACTATTTATAGGCTTTTCTTTTGCTGTTGTTGCTTTTCTCTTTTGTTGCTTTGTCTTGCTTTTTGTGCTTATTATTGTCTATGCATGCCTATCTAGATAAAATAGGCAGGATAAACAATCTAGAGGAGAAAGCAATAATTGGACCAATGGTACCAGGAGGACCCAGGACAGGAGGAGGTGGTGGAAAGGGAGTGTCAGCCAACCCACAGACAAGGGAACAACAAGTGATCTAAAGTAGATCATGAGGAGAGTATAGGATGCCTGGTGGGGCTTGATCAAGGGCAATGTAGCTGAGAGGAGTTACTGTAACCTGAATGAAGGCCAAACATGCTAGTGGGACAAAAGGAAAGTAAAAGGAAATAGAGGAAAGAACCAGGAGGCAAAGGACATTTAGAGGTTCTAAATATCGCCATGTCCATATGTAAATATATTTATATATAATGATGGGGAAATAAATCTATGTACACATATTTATATGTTAAATATTAAGGAGATGGACAATGGGCCTCTACTCAAGTACTCCCTCAATGAAAGAACACTTTGTTCTAATAACTTGGCAATCCCTGATGCTCACCTTCCCAACATAATTGCTGAAGACAAAATAAGTAAATGTGGTGAAGAAAGCTGATGGTGCCTGGCTATCAAAAGATATATCATCTGGGTTCTTAAAGGCTTGAGAAAAAAAGGAGCAGCCATCTAGCTGAGAAGCAATAAAGTCCACATCAAAGAAGTACAGCAGCCTGTGTGATCATGAGGTGTGGATGGGACCATCAAAGACCCAGAACAAAAACCATATCATTGTGAATGAGGGTAAATGCAGAGTGGAGACCCAAAGTCCAACTATTCTTCCTCCCCACTGTCACGACCCAAATTCCACCTTACAAATCCGGCTAGACCAGAGCATGTACACAGGCACCGACAATAGCTGGAAACACAGGGAATCCAGGACAGATAAACCCTCAGGACCAATAATGAGAGTAGTGATACAAGGAGGGGAAGGGGAAGGCTGGATGGAAAGGGGGAACCAATCACAATGATCTGCATATAAGCCCCTCCCGGAGGGATGGAGAACAGATAAATGGGTGAAAGGATTACATGGGTCAGTGTAAGACATGAAAAAATAATAATTTATAAATTATCAAGGGATCTTGAGAGAGGGAGGGGAAAAATGAGGAGCTGATAATAAGGGCTCAAGTAGAAAGGAAATGTTTTGAGAATGATGATGGCAACACATATACAAATGCGCTTGACACAATGGATAGATGTATGAATTGTGATAAGAGCTGTAAAATAACCAAATAAAATAATAAACTGTGAACTATATAAACATATCGTACTAAATTCAAAGTAACTGCAACTGCGACTAAATGTCTTCTTACCTAAACCCTCCAAGTGACCCACTATCATCGCGTAGATTTTGAGTTAGAGTGAGCCTACGTAGGCTTATGGCAAATGTGTTACTGAAACAGAGCAACCTAGTGGGTGTCAACTGCCAGCCTTATGGTGAGTAGCCCAATGCTCAGCCCACAGTGTCAGAGGGCTCCTTTCAAAGAGGCGACAGCCACTGTGATATCACTGAACAGGAGGACCAAGGTCATGAAGGGGAAGCCAGAGTGGAGAGGCCAAAACCTTAATTGAAGGCTTTTGAAATGCCTTCATTTTGATAATTTTATAAAATAAATACCTGTGGCTTTGAGTTTTCAATTGCTGTTTAATTCATCACCACCAGTGTGGCAGTTTAAAACAACACATCCTTTTTACCTTGCAGTCCTGGAGGTCAGAATTCCAAAATGGGTCTATCATCAAAGTGTTGGCGGGACACTATCTTTTCAGAAGACTTCGAGAAGAATCTGTTTACTTGCTTTTTTCAGGTTCGGGAGACTGCCCACCGTCCTTGGCCCGTGGCCACATCATACTGCCCTTTTGCTTGCTGTAAGATATTCTTATCTCCCTCCGATGCCTTTCTCTTACAAGAATCTTGTGATGACATTGAGCCACACAGATAATCGAGAATAATCTTCTTGTCTCTCAGAAATCTTACTCACATCTGCAAAGTTTGTTGAACGTTGGCATATTTATGAGTTTTGGAAATCGGTGGGTGGACATCTTCAGGGATCACTAGTCTGCCGACCACACCAGGTGAACACAAGCTTGAGGGGCCTCTCCATCTTGGAAGAGGCTTGTTCAAATGAATGAAAGGCCCTGTACGTTGTATTAATTTCATAGTAAATCGACTTCTAGTACCATCTCATGAAGGATCTCTGTGTCTATCCAGACTCTCCTCTGAATTCTGAGTCAAAAAAAGTGTATTCAGTGGCTTTTTGACATATCTTTAAGCTATCCCCTTTACAAAATAACCATTCCTGCATGTAACTTCTGATATCAATTTACAACTGTAATTCGGACTGAAATGACATTGTCACTTAGAGATGTCCCAGACCTGTCTGACGAATTTATCCTCTGATTTGATCACATCAAGCAGATCTCTGAGAGTCCAGATATCTCAGCATAGGAAACACTTGCACAATTGCTGGGAATGTGTAGACCTTAAAAGTGAAAGAAATGGTGTTGGAGCCAACCCAACCCAAACCTAAACCTCACCCATTGCCATCAAGTCCCTCCTGACTCATCGCAACCGTATGCAGCATTTCCAAGACTGTAAGTCGTGGAGCAGACAAGCTTATCTTTCTCCTGAGGAGTGGCTGGTGGTCTTGAACCACTGATTTTGCAGTTAGGAGCCTGATGCCGAGTCCACCTAGGTGCCTGTTGGAAGACAATAGAGTATTTTAATTAAAATAGGATTTGGGTAAGCGTTACACCAGCAAAGATTATACATACTAGCAGGCACTTCATTAGATAGATAACTACTGAAATGATTTTGGCACAAATTTTTGAAACCTATTAGTTGATGTGAGTTAACCGTTGGCTGCTAACCCTGAAAGTCAGCAGTTCAAAACCACTGGGTAGTCTGTGGGAGAAAGATGAGGCTCTCTGCTTGTATAAACATTTACAGTCTAGAAAGCTTATGAAGGGTTGCTAGGGGTTAGAATCAGTTTATTTGTGAAGCTACAGCTACTTCACTGTATGTTAATTGTGAAATTGAACATAACCTCTGAGATTAAAACATAAAAACAGTAATAGTAAAAATTTCAAAGTAGCTCTGTCCGCTCTTCAGCATAAAGGTTGCATAAAGAAGACATTATAAAAACACACGCTCATGCACTTTCTTTTGTATTTTTTAAGGTTGAGATGATCTAGTAGCCTGACATAGTTTTCCCTTATTATTTCCCCTGCAACCCTTCTTAGATATTTCAAAGATGAAAGTACAACTAGTGTTGTAAACTTGAAAAACATGGATTTAGAACTTTACCTTTGGTAGAGGAAGGCTGCTAAAATTTTACCTAATTTAAAAAATATAGTAATTAGTAGATACCCCCTTTCTTACATAGGAAACATAAATCAGGAGAAATACATAGATTTATCCTGTGATAGAAATTCAAATTTTTGGTAATTATTTCTAAGTATTTAGATATACCTTTCATGTATCAGACTTGTTTGTACATCAGATAAAGTCTTTGGGGAAGTCCCTGAAAAGCTAATTAGGTCAGCAAGAGATCATTATTAATTTCAGTGAAGATACATATTTTCAAGGAAAATTTATATTTGCCATTCCAAGAGAAAAGACCTAGATAAGTCAGAGCAACAGCGCACAACTCCAGTGAAATGGTAGTTCTGTAGACAGATGTCTACCACCCATGAAAGTTTTTAAAAGGTTATACAATAATGTGGCTTGGACCCTATTTGCGATGCACTTCTCTTATTTGTGCCTTTTCATTAATTCTTTTTTTAACTCATTTTATAAATGCTTCATCTCTCATTCTGGTCATGTGATCCAAGTGAGATTATTCTTAACTGTGAATAATTTAAAATAAAGTGACATTGTCTCCCTTTTCCTCCAGGGTAGGGAGTGGGTTATTTGCCTCAGTTAGGGACATGACACCTAAGCTTTGGGGAAAATGGAAACTTCTAGGTGGCAAAACTCTGGATTTATCTTTTCCTAGGCAATACATGGTGAAGTGGTGAGGTTTGGAACTGCTGTAGTCATTTGGCAATTGCAGTCCTGTGAAAGCCTGCGCTGTCGGGGTGGGGAACGTGGATCACTGCACGGCAACTCAGGTCGGAGCCGATGTTTTAAAGGCCATCCACGATAGAGGATAAGAAGGTAAATCCTTTGGACTGTGTTACTTCGTGGTCTTTATTGACCACTAGAAATATCTTTGAATTTTGAAGTCATTAGGCTTCTACATTTCCTTTATTATTAAAGATAGAACAAAGTTGAGATTTTGTCGCTTACAAATAAAACATTCTTCTCATATGCAGAATTTGGTACTAAAAGCAGCGTAGGCTGAGTGGAAAGGAAGTCTGGGTTTATGTGGTGACCAAATAACTGGCTAAATCATCATTTGATTGTTTAATTGTGTCTTGGAATGTGTACCATTTATCTACTAGGTTGTAACTTAGGGACATTGTTATATAGAAGTCCAGAAGAGTGGAGTTAATTTAGTTTCTTCTATTTTAAAAAGCCAAATTAAAGGAGTTGTGTAAGTGCAGGCAAGGGAATATACAAAAGCTCCCAATGCTTTCCTAGGTGAGGTTGCTGTGCTTCAAGACGGCAACCAAGGTTCACTCCCCAAGGTAGAAGCTTGGGACACAGCAGTAGACAGGACAGGCTTGGACAAAGTCTGATGCCCTGGTCTCCTCCCAGGCACATCTACTCTATACACTCAGGCGAACAGAGAGGTGACCATCGCCCTGGAGAACAAATGGAGAGACTGCTGTACGTAGGTCATGACGGTGTGTGTGTGGAGTCAGACTTGCTCCCTTTGAATCTCAGCTTGGTTATGTCGAGTTAAGTGACCCCGAGAACCGCACCGTACTCTCTGCCACAGTTTTCTCACTTCAAAATGAAGATAACGGCCCCACTATTTAGCACAATTGAGAACAGTCCCTGTTTCAGTCAACCAAAACCAAATTCGCTGATTTGATGCCAACTCACATTGACCCTGGCCTGCTGGACACTGGTGGAACTTCCTCTGTTAGTTTTGGAGACTGTAACTCTTTACAGGAGTAGAAAGCCCTGGTTTTTTCCTCATAGAGTGGCTGGTGCTTTCAAACTGCTGACCTTGAAGATTGCAGCCCAGGCTGCTACCAGCGTTCCTTTAGGGTTCAAGGTAAATGCTATGTAGGTGTCAACAATTATTACGTTGCTGAGATGCAGCCTATAAACGAAGGAGAGAGAAGTGACGCCTCCCCATCCCAGCCTCAGTTGGGTGCTGTTCTGAGGCAGGGACCAATAGAATGCTCTTCCCTTGGGGTAGAGGGAATACATAGAGAACTGATCACTGCAGCACTAAACCTGACAGGACTTCCTAAGAAACAGAGACTCAATGGGCTCCAGGTTTAGTTAATTTGCTTATGGAGTTGTCCAGACACGATAGATGGGAAACGAATTCACATTTTAAAGGATTTGCATCACTAGAGAAATTTCAAGTTTTTCCTAAACCAGTCATTTATTCGTCAACCCTGGTGGTGCTGTCTATTAAGTGTTGGACGGCTAACCACAAAGTCTGGTGATCCCAAACCCATGTCTGCTCTGCAGGAGAAAAGTGAGGCCATCGGGTCTGGTAAAGATTACAGCCGGCACAGGGTGGAGATGAGCCCACCTTGACTTCATGGTAGTGGGTTTGGGGTTTTTATTTGTTTGTTTCTACTTAAATCAACAAGAATACCCCAAAAGTCAAAATCCCAGAAGGAGGTTTCCTTGCCTCCTGTCACTAAGATGTCTAGGGAGATTCTCTTAGCGACTGAACAAAGGACAGCCAACTGGTTGACCTAAGAATTCATTTTTGTGGTTGGGTTTGAGATTTATTGTTATTACCTTCTGAATGATATGGTATGTGCTACATACTATGGGCCACTATGTTTATTACCAACCCAAATTCTTCCAGGATGGCTTAGTCATGGACTCCACTATTTTCTCCCTACCATTGACTATTGGAATGTTAGTAGTGGTTTCACTTTCCATTGAACTTTCAGCTTCCAGATGTTAAGAAGTTATATTCAGACCTGGCTAAAAGAATGATATTTTTTTTTTGGCTTTGGAGGAATGTAGACAATCAATGCAACTTTTGGTTGCTTCTCCTTGAAAGCGACGTACATAGACCTGAGAAAAATAGGAAGAAAGGTGACTTGTGAGGATATTTGGCTATTATTTTCAGTTCCAGGTACCGTTCTCCTCCTTTCAGGTATAGTACCCTACTTTTGCCTTGGGAAAATCTCTTTCCTAGTCTTAGTCATGGCTTGAGTCCAAGAGAGTCCAGCTGATTGGCGTATTTACTTTTCCCAGCCACAGAACCCAACCATAGCCTGTGCAAAGAGGGAGGAGTCTGCTAAGACTAATGTCAAGAGGAACTTTCTCTTATTTCCATACAAAATGACTGTGCATCTCATATATAGAATTATTGAGTGTTTTCCAAATAATTTCCAAAGATGATTTTAAAAATGTTGATTTGGGTTTTTAAATGATCAATTTTGAGTCTTCCCCAGGGACTGGAGAAGGCGGAGGGGGTGATACCTGAGAATGGAGTAAATGCGGGTAATGCGGCCACAGACTGGATCCTGGGGAGCGCTCACTCTAATGACTCCATCAAGTCTCCCTTGAGACTAGCCTTAACTCCCACATTTTCAAATGGGGAGCCAGTAAATTCTGCATGGTAGAATGCAGTGGGTACAGCCGACCTCTAGGACAGGACTTCCTAGATTCCAATCCCAGCTTCACACTTACTCATTAGGTGACTTTGGGGTGAAATGTCTATTTTAAAATTTTCTCATCTGTAAAATGAGAACAATATGTCTACCTCAGAGGGCTGTTGTAGGGTTAAATGGGGCAAAATAGGCCTTTGCACATTATCTCATACCTAGTAAGCTCTGTATAAATGTGAGTAAATTTTCATAGTGTACAAGACATTTGAGTTGGGGTCACTTGCATCTGAGTCTCAACAGCTTATTTTTTCTTGTCAATAATACCCTTGGCACTTATATCTGGACAAAAAATGCTGAAAAACATTGTACTAGTATGCTTTCGAAAGATACATGTTAGTTGCAAATTCATACAATAATACGATCTTCATTTTAACCCACAGTGTATCCCCTCATCCCAATGCAGCTTCAGCTTTGCTCGTATTGTATACTTTGGTCGTGCACTTATATAAACTCTCAGGTGTTTAGAATATAAGTTCAGTTAAAACTTATAAGGGGCGTACTCTCATGCTTCTGTCAATTCTCACAGCTCTTACACGAGTATAATTCACGTTGATCCTACTTGATCATTTGAAAAGTGCTGGTGTCGTGTCTTACAAAAGCCTTGAGAACAGAAATGGATACTCAGCAGCTCCTGTGCTCCACAGTGACCCACAGCAATTTCCGGTGAATTACAAACATCCTCCCTGTTATTGAGATGAGAAAGGTACATTTATTCGTACCTGCTCATGATAAGGTCTTATTCTTATATGTTAGTGATTGTTTCAATGGGTAATTCGTTATACCTTTTAATTACTGTCAGATAAATAGTTCAAGATCAACTGTGTTAAAACACAATTCACTTTTTTGGGACACTCTTCTATATTGATTTGGCTAACAGGCAACAATTCTATATATCAAATCAAGTCATTCCATTACTCTGGAGTACATTTTGAACTCGCCTATCTCGGAGGGATCGTCAGGAACTCTTGTAGCTAAATATAGATATTCTTTGTGTAATAAGTTGAATGAATGAGCAACATAGATAAAAAAATCAAATAAATCAATAGGCCCTGCATGTCAGCATTTTCCAAAGAGCATTATGTGCCAATTGCTCCTCCCTTGTCAATCTCACTCTAATCTAGCTCTGCCACCAATATTTCCCAGGGACCATTTTTTATTAATGTCTCTGACAACACCTATGTTTCCAAGTCCAGTGCTTACCAACTGTATCATCATCCTTGTTCACTGACTATCTTGTCACCTGATATTTTACCTTACAGCAATTAAAAAAAATCTACAGTCTACCTTTTGCATTAACATCATATATGTGGCAGTGATGAGACACCCAAAGGCTGAGGTGAGACTTTCGCTGGCTCTGATACTTAAGTTTCTGTATCAACCTGGCTTGGACCATGATTCTCAGTTGCTTGGTAGTTGAGAGTTGACAGTTATGCAATGATACAATTGGGCAGTTTTTACTAATCCTCCAAGTTGTGTGCTCATTCTCCATTTTTGTATAACACTGATTTTATCATAACAACCTGTCTTTGGAACCTGGCCACGTGGATAAGGAGGGGTGGGTGCTCATGGTTCTTTGCCCTGCATTTCTTTGGCCTCAGCATGTTTGGCATTACAGATTTCTCCATGTCACTCTTCTCTTGTTTGGGTGACATCGTTCTTTGGCCCATTCTTCTGTTTCCTTTTTTGTTTCCCACGCCTTTAAACTCATCTCCAAAGGGTTGAGCTCTTCAGTGTTTAGTAAGAGCCTGTTTTTCCCTTTGTATGATTTACAGGGTAGACTTTATATGTTTTCACAGATTTATGTACCTAATCTATATGTTGATGACTTACAATTTATATTTCTGGGTCCAACCTCTTCTAGATCTCTAATCTTATCCATGCAACTGCCCACTTGACACCTTCATTTGGATGGTTTATAGACATCCCAAATATAGCATCAGTCTTGTGACTCTTGTTCCAACTATAGTTTTCTTCATGTAAATTCTGCAGTATTTTCCTTTTACTGCTTAATCCCAAAACCTACGGAAGATCCTTTATCCTTTCCTCTCCCAAACTCTCCACTTTCCATCCATTAATATGTTCTGCTGGTTTTACCCATAAATTATGTCTCATATTGCATTACTCTGTACCTTCTTTTTCAGTGCCATCAAGAGACCCTGGAGGACAAGGTAGAACTGTAATGCCAGTTTCTGAGACTGTTAACTCTTCACAGGAGTAGAAAGCTTTGTCTTTCTCCCAAGGAGCACCTGGTGGTCTCAACCTCAGACCTTGAAGTTAGCAGCTCAGTGTGCAACCACTCCACCACCAAGGCTCCCTTACAGCATTGCGATCCTAACCCTATCATATTGTCATACTTGAACTATTCAATTACCTCGTGACTGTCCTTCATCCTATACCACTACACCTGCAGGTAACCTATGACATCTAGACTTATCTTTTAAAAATCAATTTTGTTCCTTGTCTGCCTGTGAAGATTCCAATGAATTTCAATTATACCATGAATTAAACTCAGCTTTTATATATATTTGTTTTGAAGGCAGTATAAAATGACCCCTCCTCACCCCTAGAATTTCAACCCCTAGCTGTCATTATACTGCCTTTGACTTTCTCTCCCTAAATTTCCTCAAATTTTGGGTGCTTGCACATTCTATCCTTTCTCTATGCGATTCTTTTTGTGTGAAATTTCACATGACTGGCTCCTTCTGAGATTAATCACTGCCTTCTAATGGTGGTATGATCAATTACTTTTTCTGATTCATTGTTCATCTTTTGCTCTACCATAAATTTGTTTCTTTCATTGTATTTAATATTTAATAATTTTATTTATTACTGAAGTTTGCTTGATTATAATGTCTCATCTCTCCCCTTAAATTTTAAAATCTGCAAATTAAAAAATTTGATCTAGTGATTAGCACATGAAAATATTTTAAGTATTTTAAAACATATAATGAAGAATTGGACAAATGGATAAGGTTTTGACTTTTTAACATCTGTCACATAAGCAGGTTCTGATGGAAGTTCAGTGCTTCTATTTCTCTTTTAGTTTTTATTATTGCCTGCTATAGAGCCATGTTATGAACAATCAAATCATAACACCAACAAATTACATGCCACAACATTGTAGGCGGTCCATATTAAGACCAAAAAGAAGAGTATGGTTTGTAATTGTCTGAATCAGGGACCACCTACATAAATATCTCAATCCGAATAGAGCTCTAGGTAGTTTCAAGTGACCTTCATAAACTTTCAGAGCTGATTATTTAAACAGGTGTTCAAAAAGTATCACCTTATGTATAACCAGTCGTGTGAGATTTTTCTCCTCTTTTTCTGAGCAGCCTAATTGACAAAAGTAGAAAAATTATCCAAGCACAATTACAAATAAGCCCCGCTAAAGCCAAACTACTGCCGTCTATTCATTCCGAGTCATAACTGTCCTATAGGATGGAATTGAACTACCTGATACAGCTTCAAAGGGAGTAAGCTTTAGGGTAGCCGGTGGCACACTTTGCTTTTTTCACAGAGTGGCTAGTGGCTTGGGAGCACTGACGTTCTGACCAGAGGCTGAAGGCTCACCCACAGAGTCTCTAGGGCATTAGGTAGTGGGAAATTATGACAAAAATCTACTAAAGTAAAAAGTGTGAGAACTGCACTTTTGACCTAGACTACAAATGATGTTGAATATGATTTCCGCCACCAACAGCTTCACATTTAAAATAGAATTCATGGTACCTGTCTCTACTTGCCTTCTGGACTGCTCGTGGAAATAAAGAAAATATACGACATTTCTTTGAGGAAACACACCGTTTCTGGTGACTTGGCCGTCCTTGATGCTTTTTGCTACGTGTAGATGCATGTGCCACTGTCACACGTGGTGTGGAGAAACCTCCTGGGACCTGAGAGTTTGGAACTCTCATACACTGTTGGAGGGTCCATTAACACACACGTGCCGCACGGTGGAAGATGATACAGCGCTACGTCAAACACCCAGGAACAGAAATTCTGTAAAGTCCAGGAATCCCTCTGCTGGGTAAATATCCTGAAGAAGAAAGAATCATAAAACGAACAGATCTGTGCACCCTATGTTTCTGGTGACACTGTTCCCAACAGCAAGAAGGCGGAAACAACTTAAACGCCTATCAGTTGAGAGGATAAACAAACTTTATTACTAAAACAGGAGGAAACCAGGAAGCATGTCAGAGCAGGGAGGTGGTCCATCACAAAAGGTCACATAGTAGATGAGCTCCCAGTGATAAGGGAGCAACAGCAGCCACACCGATAAGAAAAAGATTTTTCTACCCAAGGGAACTGACTTTGGAGATTGACAAGGAGGGAAGGGCAGCGAAGGGAAGATAAAGCACATGGCTAGATGGTTGATAACGTGGGTGACACGAAAGATGGCCCACAGGAAGGAGCCCTGATGGCATGGTGGCTATGTGTTGGGCTGCTAACTGCAAAGTCCTCAGTTCAAAACCACCAGCCTCTTCAAGGGAGAATAATGGGGCGTTCTGGTCCTGTAAGAGTTACAGCCTGTGAAACGCACAGAGCAGTTCCACCCTGTCCTACAGGGTCACCGTGAGTCGGTATCAATTCAATACAGTGAGTTTGAGTCCACAAGAGAGAGAAGAGAAACCAGCAAGCAGGCGAAGAGTGAGCTATTAGCCTAGGGCATGATTAGTAGTTGAATGCAAAATATCTAACCTGAAATGTGAATCCCCGCCTAGTTTACTGTTAAAAAATTACAATTCTCCATTTGGATCCTAGGCCTAGGCTTGACATCTTTTGTTAGCAGAGCACAAGGGCTAAGAGTCACAGACGTCTCCTCATGAGTTTTGGGGAAAGAACCATGATAGAATTGGACTCACCTATTTAGACAGGACCTTTTCAGATGAGGGGTGCTTCTTTGAGGGTACTGGTGACAAAGGGGGGACACACTGTAGGTTTCTCATTGATTTCCTTGGAACGCAGAACAAGTCTGGGGCTATGAGCACTGGAAAACTTAAGAGCAGCAGGATGAATGTCTTTAGCAATGACATTGGGATTTTCAGGCGAGGCACATGGCAGCAGTGTGAGGTGTCTGTGCCAAATGACTTAGTGAGGTGGCGGTGGAAGGGAAGCAGAATCCAGAGGGAAGGCAGACAGCATGCTTCCTGGACTGAAATGACTGCAGCTAGCACAGTGCAGGTTCAGATAATTACTACCTTTGGAATGTTCCAGAAACAATTCTTTTCAGAAAGTGAACTCTGGTGTATGAGTACTTGGATTGGCTTCTTCGTCCCCGGCATCTGACCTTTGGTGAGTACCTAATAACTATTTCTTGTGGAATGAATTCAGGATACTTCCATCGGAGCTGATTCCCAATCATCAATTCAGTGAGTACCTGAGTTACTATAACATGACCGTTAATGTATTTGTGACCGAATGACAGACACAAAATGGTGAGTTATAACATCTGTTTTGTAGGTGCATCTCTCTAGTTCGCAGTACTCTTTAAAAGTGGCCTTTCTCTCTCTATTTTTTTTTGGAAGGGATGGAGGACAGAGCAGAGACTAGGGTGTGGCGTGCTCATGTTCTCGGCAGAGGCAAACCCAGTAGATCTGGGCAGTGGTTGCGTTTTCCCATGAGGAGCGATGCTGCTGCGTGTGCCTCAACCCTGCCCAGGCTCCCTGATCAGAAAGAGAAAGGCCGAGGGCACCCTCAGGGTCCTCCCAAATTCAGCTCTGCTTTTCTATGATTCTCAAATCCCAAAGCACCAAGGCTAGGGCAGTACCGAGGCGTCTTTGAAACAAAACCTTCCTTGTGTCCCTCTGTGCCAAGCCCTGCAACCCCACACCCGCTCCCCCTTCACCGCGCCCCCCACGCAGGCGGTCCCCAAGCATAAGGCATTTAAGGTGTTTGTTTAAAATGCAAATACATTACCTTGGAGGGGAAATGTATTAATCTATTACCGGCCATTAACACTACAACACAAATTAGTTTTTCAGTCAGTCACTGAGGAGGCACTGCCTCAGGGAATGGTTCATAGGAAAGATTTGTCCATTTTTTCCCCATCTTAGATTATGATTTATCGTATAAACAAAAATTACAGCCGCAATAATAAAGACATCTAAAACAAGGATTAAATTCCTTCCCATGGTCCTACGATGGGAACATATCAAGTTTTATTTGTTTGAGGCTGTTCAGCTCCCATCCAGATTCAGGATCAAGTTCACCTCAAAAGTTTCCCCTTTTTTTCCTGAATAATACTGACAACCATTTACAGGAGGAGCCCAGGTAGCTCATTGGGTTGAACACTGGAGCGCTAACTAACCAAAAGTTTGGCAGTAAGTTTGGAAGTAAGGGGAGGCTGTCTACTTATAGCCTGAGAAACCCTAACAGGGCAATTCTACTCTACGCTATAGGGTGTCTGTAAGCCAGAATCAATTAGTTAGCAGTAGTTGATTGGTTTAGTATTGACTGATTACTTACATTACTCCAGGAACTGCTTGACAAACTATTAGGATATTAAGTAATGTCATTTAAACAGCAGCTCATGAAGTAAGCATTGTTCAACCTCTTCTGAAAAATTGAGGCACAGAGAAATGAAGTACCTTGCAGGAAGTCTCAAACCCAGGAAGTGGTTGACTCAAACCAACCACTGATGTACATGTTCTTCAGCTGTGACTCTATCTTCCTTGGCCAACAAGGAAAATCAGACATCATGTGTTAATTCACTTGTCCTACTTCCCATCAATAATACATAGGAGGCAGAACCAGCATTCCAGTAGGCGGCCTTGTGTCCTCCTAACTGGGTCAGTTGACTACCAGCTGGCATGGAGTCAGATGGAACATGAGGTGACCCCATGTGTGTCAGTGTAGAACTGTACTCTGTAGGGTTATCCCAGAGTAGAGCACCAGGCCTTCCTTCCAAGACCTTTCTGGGCAAACCCGAACCCCCAACCTGTTGGTGAACAGCCAAGCACACAGACTGTTTATAACACCCAGAGATTCCCACTCAACTGCCCTGGAGCGCTAGTCTAGTTGAAACACTCTCCAGCTGAATCAAAACCATGACATCCATTTTAAATGGTGGAGGCTCAAAAAGGCTGGCTAATTTGCTCAAATGCAGATCATAAATGATTCATCGAGGTCTGTGGACTGCAGGCCCAGTCCTTGTTTCCGTCCTTTTTCCACCTGCCTCTATGAAAAATTTTCAACACAGTTTTAACAAAGAAATATGATGGATATATGTCCTGCTTTGTTCATGTTGTTTAACTCACAAGCACCTTCTCTTGCTTTTAGGTTGTTTTCATAATTATCATTTTATTGACAGCCCAACAGTACACTGGGGTGACCAATCAGAAGGGGCTTAAACTCTAGTTTTTATTTAAAACATTCTGCTATTCTAATGAATGTCATAATAAAGACAATGTACACTCTCATTTTTCTTGTAAACCCTTTCTTCAGGAATGGTTGGGTATAGCATTTCTCATTTTGTTTGATTTACCAACGGTGGTTCAGTTTCTTGGAGAAAGTGGAGCATCAGCTCCATGGAGACTCCAATAGCCACCATTACTTTCCCTAAAGTCCCCGTGCTGAAGAGCTTTAAAAATTTCCTCTCTGTGGTTGCTTCAACCTCTGACAGCAAATCAAGCTCTGCTATATATTTGGGGCAGAGTGCACACTAGTAGCCTGGCCTTCTACCATCTCGAGGCTCCTTCCTTAGGGGCGCCATGTGCAAGGATTCAAAGCTGCATCTCAAGAACATCTAACACCGTATTTTCCACTGGAACTACCTGCTGAAGGAAGAACATATTTGGGGGACCACCAAATCCCTTGAGGCCCTGCCCTAATTGTGTTTATCCAAATGGGCCAAGAAATACAGATGCCTGATCATTAGTTGGACATCTATTTCTCCTTCTTAATATTGTCATGAAAGCAATGCAATGCTTACAGTCCTAATATCACCTGTCCTCCAGAATACACATTTCTTGAGAGCAAGAATCATGCTTTCATTGGGTTTCAGTATGGATCCTATACCCAGGAGATGCTCAAATATTAATTGACATCCTCTTATGTATCGGTGAGGGCAAAGTTCCTAATGCTTTGTAGTCAGCTAAGTCAAACAACCACTTTCATTAGAATGAAAGATTGATGATTATGGAGAGTTTGTGTATTTTGGATTGCACTACAGAAGTAATTTATTTATGCTAATCATAATGTCTCATTCCATAAAACTTTCAGTGAGTAAAATATTGATTTTTAAAAATAAAAGTCACCTTGAAAATATAATGGGTAGATCACAGTGCTACCGGGCCTCTTCTCTTCAGTAGAGAGTTAATAAAACAAGCATTCTTTCAAATCATCTAATCCCACCACATAAATTTGAGGAAATAACTATTTTGGAAAAGTGTTAATATAAATTCTGCTCTATTTCCCACCCCCCACCCCCTAGACTTACTGGTATTTAGAAAGAGGCTAAGGCCATCTCAATGTCTTCTTTTAAGAGTATCTATTAAATTAAAACAATTAGAGTTAAAATATTGATGCCAAGATAGAGGAGACTATTCACATATCCTGGGAGCCCATCTGGTATGGCGGTTACCTATTGGGCTGCTAAGCTCAAGGTCTGCAGTTTGAAACCACCAGCAGCTCAGCATTACTCCTGTGGAGAGTTTGAATCACAGAAGCCGCAGGGGTGGTTCAGCCCTGTCCTACAGGGTTGCTCTGAGTTGGCATGGACCTGATGGCAGGGTGAGAGTTTATTCATATACCCAACCTGAAACCATGAGTTTTGTATCAGATGCAAAATATGAGTTGTACTCTTGAGAAATTCTATAAGAGGGCCATTTAAGTTATGGCCACTATGAATAATTTTGAGAGTACATTATGCATTATATATTTGTTTACATCACAATTACATACTATTTGGCAACTAAAAGTGAATTATGATAGGTGGGAGGTGATAAATATAAACAAACAGTAGCAACATATAGATATAAAAAAATAGTGATACTAGGGTAAGTCACAAAATGTTGCTACAAAATCATATAAACTTTATTAAATATTAAGATATGAAGCTATAGCTTCTTGGCACATCCTTTTTTGGAATATATTAAAATATTCTTATTATGATCATTTTTTATATGTACACATAATTCAAAAAACAATTTCCACAAAAAAGTTAAAGAACATTTCTATCTTCTTAAAAATTTTTGGTGTGCGCTACTCCTATTGCCGGACAGCCACTGACTTGCTTTCTATCACTAATAACAACCACTGAATAGACTGAAGTATCCCAGAGCAATGATCAGGTTAAGAATGTTGAACCTACTTGAATTGAAATCCTATCAAATGGACCAAATGCTCCTGGGGGTCAAAGTAATAGGTATGGGGCTTTCTCATTACAGCATAAAAGGTTCGTGACTATTAGGAAACCAAACCAGACTCACTGATATTGAGTTGCTTGTGACTCATAGAGAGGTGGAAAGAGATAAAGAGATGGGCTAGGATCAGCAACCCAACCAATATGGAACTGTGAAATGTCTCGCTCTCCCTAAATCTATTTGATTGAACTTGGTTTTTAAGGCACCCCCTAAGGAGGTTAAAGTAAGTGAATTACTCAGAGAACTTGTCTGCAGCCACCTCCTGAAAGTAGAAATATATGGAAACACATTTTATTTAGACTTAACCCACCATATAACTGGAACCTTTTATGTACCCTCCTCCATCAATGTTTTCCATCAATAAAAAAGTGAGTTACAAAGCATAAAAATGTTCTCAATTAGATAATTCCTTGATTTCCACAACTTTTAAAGTATGGGAAAAATTAATAGGCATAGTACATCAGATTTTAAAATTTCTACTTTATTGAATAAAAGTAAAGTTCAGAAATATGTTTATCACTCCTGAGGCTTCTCCACTGTAACAGAGGGAGTGCTCATGAACAAGCTTGTGTTCCTTGGTGCTGAGGTGTTGGTTTTGACTCATATGCTATCTGTGTCTCCAGATATCACCAAAATATTGGGTCAATGATAAAAGTGTAATGGTTTTCAAACTGCATTAAAAGAATCACAGGGATTTATGGGGGAACATTACTGATTCTGCAGATTTAGAGAGAGGCCAACGCATCAGCTTCGCTCTCCTCACTCCTTACTACTAGCTCTGCCATGTTTGTCCGCTTTGTAAACTGACTTCCCATGTCGGCATTCTTCGGAAGGCGGTGTGAAGGGTGAAGAAGTTAGGCGTTTATGTTAAAACATGTCTGAAAGCGTTTGTTCTCCTTTAATGCAGTTTTATAGACACCAGTTCCCTTTGAACTTCTTCTGGCATTCTAGATAAAACATAATATTAACCAAGATTTGAATGATGATGTAAATCAATCTATAGAGTGAAAGAATGCTAATAGAGACCAGACGGATTCTATTTGGGTGTTTAAATGATCTGATATAGTAAGAGACAGAGACAAAGTAGACAAGGACCAGCAGCCTAGAACAGCCAGCAAATCTTACGCAGCTGGGAAATGAAAATGAATGTAAGGACTGAAAGTTTGGGGTGCGCCGAGGGGTAGGGAGGGGGAAGTCATAAGATTATATTTTCAATTTAGGCTTTGGTCCAAATACTTAAAGTAGGAAATGATTTATTTTCAACATTGATTTTGGCTCATCTCAGCCTGGAGTTTTCCCAGATTGGGATTATAAAATAGGAAAAGAAGTAAAACTCAAAACCCAAACTCAAAGAAATATGGAATGTAATAAAGTATGAAGCTTTCCAAAGAACCCACAGTTTTCTTTGTAAAGTAAAATTTGCTCCTTCAATGAGTTATGCTTTCAACAAATATTTGTTAAGACTCTACAACATGCCAAGCAATTCTGGGTGTCACGTATTACGAAGAATGACTTCATTCTCTGTGTTTCAGAAAGGGAAAGGGAAAAGGCTGAACACTTTTCAACCCCACTTCCATCCTACTCTCTTCTGGATTTGTATAATAGCTCCTAATATCAGTAGTAGTATTATCCACATCCTTCTCCTTTCTATTTTTAAAAGTACAGTTATTTTCCTAGTACCACCTCTCTATCAGTTTGATGGCTTGATATACTGAAAGTTCTACCATTGGTATTCCAAATGGTGGACAGATTTCAGACTAAAACTAGGAAGAAAGGGTTGGTGTTCTACTTCCAAAATCAGCCAATGCAGTCTCTATGTACTGCAAGACAATATTGTTCACAGTAATGCTGGAATGAGCCCTCTAGCATGGAAGACACTCAAAACACAGTGGACAAACCATGTACGCAAGTATACTAAATATCTTACAGTTGGTGCAGAACAAGGCAATGTTTCTTTTGGCTCTACATAGGATCTTGATGAGTTGGCATCAACTCAACGGTAAGCAACAACAGTGTTGTAGGTGTTATTCCCTATAAGGTGACAGCTTCATGTTTAAATGTTTAAAGCTTAAATCATGCCATGCTATGAAGATCCTACAGTGCTGCTACACAGCAGATGCTCAAATGTGTTTGGTGAATTAACATTTCAAAAGCAAGAGCAATCGGTAGAAGTTAAATGTTAATAAAGCATAGCTCTTTCATCTTGCCTTATTCCCCCCCCCCCCCCCCCGGAACTGATGCGCTGGACTGTGGGTCCAGGGAAAGACAGAGTTCTGGGCTGAGATTCCTCTGCTCTTATCCTCCAGTGTCTGGGCTTGGCCTGTTATTCCTGGATCCAACCTGTGTGCTCTAGCAGCCCTCTCTATTTTGAGACAAAACCTTACTCAGAAGATTCCTGTCTTTCATTTATTCATCAGTATAGAGGAAGGGGACCTCTACATTCACAGTCACTCTCAGTTTGACTTCCATATTTTCTTCATCTACAGCTCTCAAACCAATTGTCTTCGAAGGAATGACTCAGGGATTTAAGCCCTGAAAGGGTATCACATCTAGTGACCTCCCGAGGCCCCAAACTAACAGTAATTGGTGTATCTATCGATTTGAAGAAGCTGATTGATTAGTATAAAGGGTTGAGTTTTTCTCCCCCAAATATAGAAATGCCTTTACTAATTTCCTTTAGGCATAAGCATTTATTATTTTTGACAGGATAGAGCTTAGATTTCAAAATAACTTTTTATTAGACACTCTTTTTATTAGACACTCTGGTAGGTGAATTTTCTTAACTAAAATGGTATTTGAAGTATTTTTGGAAGAATTTGTTTGCTTTTCCTCTAAATATCAGTGAATGAGTAGACAATCTTGGTTGTTCTAGTGAACTGCGTATATGTGCGTGCTTCTGAGTTTAGAGGTCATCTTGATCCACTCCAGAGAAGATGTTAAATTAGCATAATTTCCTAGCAATTTCACTTTAGGGATATACTCAACCTTCTCTGCTTTGTCCTCTTCACAGCTTTTTGTGCTGTCCTACATTACTTTTTGCTGGAAACTTTCTCAATTTGTCTGATTTCTTCCTACAAGAGCTAAAAAAATTTGGAATGTGCACATTTTAAAGAATTACCATTTGTATACAGGCAGGAACAAAGACAGATAGTCTACCAAGACAAAAATATTCAATGTTATTTTCCCCAATTATTCTATTGTTTAAGCCATGCATTCTTCAGGTGGGCTGCATAGTTGCTATGGCGTTTAGGAAGGCTGGCATGTTCTTGTGTGGTTTACCTTCCTTACTATTCTGTAATTGGTGGAGACCATGAAAAGAAATTTTTTTAACACAGTGGGGGAGAAAAAGAAAGAAAGAAATCAACAACAATAGTCAATTATTCTGCTATTTGAAATCCAGAGGCAGGCTGAAGTCTTTAGAAGCAAAACCATATTCTTCTAAGAAATACTGTAAAATGTTTCTGCTTTCATCTCCAAAAGGTTTCCATCCACAAGCTGTTCATTTCATATGACCCTGCTCCTTTCTGCTTTGCAGTTAAACCTTTGTTCAGAGCTGTGGGAAATCACGTCAAAATCAAAGGCTCTCAGGAGGCAATAGGAGAGACGAATGTAGATGATGTGCAGGGTAACCACACTCGCCAACTGGAGCGTCCCCTAATGAGACGCACTCTCGCGCCCCTGTCTTCCCAGAGCGCTGCCTCTTCCTGCCATGCTCTTGGTCTTCTCTCCTGGATAAGTCCTGTTTCTTTCTCAGGACACAGTTCCGACACTGGGTCACCAGGTTGCCTTCCCTGCACTCCCTGTCTTATTCTGTCCCTTGCCTCCATCCAACCCAGTGCCCCGCGCTTCCTGCTCTCACCACAGACGTCTCTGCGCTGTGATGGCCTCACTGCTTCTCAGCTCTGAGATGCCAGGCCTGCTCAGTGCCCGTCTCTTATGCTTCGAGTGCATTAACGTACGCGGGAGAATGATGCCTGGCTCTCCGAAGGGAGGAAGGGGCTCTCTGAAGAGAGAAGGGTGCTTGTCTGAGTTCTGGAAATAGAATGTTGGCTGTGTGGGCACTGGGCATGGCCGGTCTCACGATCACTTCTTCATGCTAAGCCTCAGGCACCAGTGTGGCCTTGTCAGCGGGAAGATGGGGCCGTGGGTGGGGATGAGGTGCCTGTCTTTCTTGAGTGGCACTGAGGTTGAGTTGAGGAACAGGGGCCTGTCGGACGGCTTGTGTGATACAGGAAGGGGCCGCTGCCACAAAGGTTGGATGGATTGAGGTGAGGTGAGGCGAGGTGAGGAGCCGAGTCTTTCAGAGGCAGTGGCCAGACTTCAGATCAAGAAGTAGAACAGCAGTTGTAACGCAGAGGGAAGCCTCTGTCAGAAGGTGCCACCCAATTAAAAGTCAAGAATAATCACGAGGCCACCCTTCCCTCACCCCTGGCGGGCTTGTTCCACGGGACTTCTTTCCTCGCTCCCTGGAATCCTTTGGGGGAGAAAAAATAGAAAAGGAAAGTGACCCGAGAGACCATTGTTTTCCTTAGGCACCATTGTTCTTTCAACTCATAGTGACGCCATGGGACAACAGAGAACTGGCCTACAGGATTTTCAGGGCTGTCACCTTCATGAGAGCAGGTCCCCCTGCCTTCCTCCTGAGGAGCCCCAGGGGGTTCAAATCACCAATTCTTCAGCTAGCAGGCTTACCTGTTGCACTGCCTGGGGTCCACTTGAGAGATGAAATACATTTGATTCAGAAGATACTGAAAATAATTCAATGGGACTCTCTACAATATTGCTTCTCACCAAAGTCAAAAATAGATAGGACAAAAGCACTGTCCTCATTGTTTTCGGGAATCAGGTTGGCTTTTAGGTAAACATCAACTCAGTTTAAAAAATCGTGTATTTCCACACATTCTCGTTGAATTGAGTTAAATATGCAAATCAACTTTACACGTCTTCCCAATGTAATGTAAGCTGATATCATTACTCGAATTTGGGGCCGGTTGTACCCTGAACAATGCAAAACCAGCTTAGTCACAACAAGTGAAGAAACAGGAAAGAGATTAATCATGTATACATAAGCAGGGAAATAACAGTTTTAGTACTCCCTAATGTCACCTTGTGAGGTCTCCCTAACAGTTTTCTATAGTCAACGCCAGGCAACCCTTGGTAAAATACCAAGTGCTCCCTATCTCCACAGTGGGGTTTGCAGCAATCAAAGCTGGGGTACCAAATTATGAAATACCAAGTGCTCCAAAGTGTGAAAAGGGGAGATAATGTTTATATAGGATGACTGAGGGTAACCCATGAGTCACAAGTTCAACTTTTTTATTACATATTTCAGCACCAGTAAATGGCATAAACAAACATTTTTCCAGGATTGTGACGAGCCCATCTTTGGTGTCAACGAAACCTCCCATCAGTGGTGTCTCTTAAAGTGGCCATGACTTCTTATCTTACTGGGTAGACCCTTGGGAAACTTTTTGGTTTTAAAGAATATGATGCATTTTTCTACAGAATGCTGGGTACTTGAATCAGGTAGGACTTTTGCCATCCAAAAGCCCAACGTGGTGTCTAGGAGAAACTGTCTACTCTTGAGCATTTATTCGGTTGTGAGGCTTACCTTAAGGGACATAGGCTACACATGGCACAACACAACTGATGGCTGCAGTATTTTCTCAGGATTTTATTGGTGGGCATGCCATGTGAACTTCGTAAGGAAAGATTCCTCCAATACACGTGAAAATGAAAGCGAACAAAGAATAACAGCATATTTAATGACCACAAAGCTTCTGCTTACACCAACAAAGTAAAATTGAGAATCGTGTCAATTATCTCAATTATTCAGCAAGGCTATTATGTCGGTCAATTTATACACAATTTTCTTTAAACAAAACATGCACATTTCCCTAAATGGGCAACAGCTGTCATCTTCCCACCTGTGCCCCACTGAAAATTTCTGCATTATTATGCCGATGTCATTTCCCCAGACAATGCATATTCCTACTTTTCACAGAAATTCCCCAAAAGCAAAGTGGAGAATGAATGAGGGTAGGGAGAATAAATGTGTATTCAGGAGACCTGATTAAATAATTCTGCTGATCATTTCCTGCCTCATTTAGAAAGGCAAAATGAAATAGAAAATTGAAGCAATTATCTGAATAATCCAGACTCTCCGTCTTGGGCCTTCACATCTCTCTGAACAGGTATGACTGAAAGGTCTTTGCTTAGGATCCTGTACACCTCTAGATCCCCTCCTAGCTTCTGTGGGACACATAGGCTTGGCTTTACTAGACAGCATCGTATTTAATTTGACATTGTGGATGAGAAGGGGGAGTCGGGATTTCTTGATCATAAGTGAGGCCGCAACAGCGATCCCGGATATTCTAATTAGAGAGGCTGTCATTCGAAGAGTCTCGGGAAACTGCTGAACTGTCAGTGATCACTTGGTCCCTCAGTTTTAGTCTTCCTAAATATTATCGTGTCTCTGGAGGAGTGCTTTGTGATTTATAAATTTATAAAATGCTTTTCCTTATCACCCAATCTCTATCTTTCCATCTCCCTTCTAGACCCTCAACTGCCCAGCGGATGTGTTTGGAATTGGGACACACTATGGCATGAGCATTGGGCTCCTAACCTCAAGGTTGCTGTTGGAACCAGCCAGTTGCTTGGTGGGAGAGATATGAGGCTGTCTGCTCCCAGAGAGGTTGGCAGTCTGGGAAGCCCTATCTTGTGTCATCAGGAGTCAGAATTGACAGTGGATTGTGGTTTAGTTTGGTTTCTCCATCATTATGTTCCCTGTGATCTATTTCTCATCTTTCCAGATTCATTTCAGAAATCATCTCTCCCATACTGTTTCCTCACATAGCCTTCTGCCTCCTGTCCACTCTAGGGAAACACTACACATTTCTTTCTTTCCGCTTACCGAGTATTCAGTAACTCCTGAAACAGAAACCGGACACGCTGTATGCTAATGTGGTTCTTTCCTGGGCCTTCCCTTTAGACTCTGAATTCCTTCAGGGGAATGATTTCTTTCCATTCATTTCTGTGCGCCAAGATCTAGCAACACTGCCTGGTACAGGAAAATACCAATGAAGGATTCTTTTTTAAGTCAAGAAAAGAGATCGAGCTGGTAAATGTTCATAGTTTAATTTTCACCCTGATAATTTTCTGTTTGGCAGCGAAGAGCAGTGTACTTGAAGGTGAAAACCTGACAAATGGAGGAGTGAGAGATTGTATCCTAGAAACGTGACCCCAAGAGAATATCTTTCTGCTTGGGGTCCCTGTTGGAGAGAACTGGTCCTCCACCGGTACCAGCTTTCTGAAATTAAAAGAGCTATCTTGGTGTCATGAAGGTTAAGTATCAGAACGCTAACTGGGCAGATCAATCAATTTGCCACATGGGGTTTCTATGAATTAAAATTGACTTGAGGGTGACTACCAATAACTAACAATGGTGATCAGGATGGAAAAAACTCATTTCCATATGGCATTTAAAAGCATTGACTGTAAGAGTTGGCCTGCTATGATGCACAAGACCTCTCTAGGCATGGAAAAGGAAGGGTCTTACTTTGAGGACTCAGGTGTGATTGACCCAAGCACGGTATTTTCAATTGCCTCATATGCATGTGGAAGTGGGACACTGAATAAGGAAGACTGAAGAATAATTGATACGTTTGAATTGTGGTGCTGGAGAAGGATACTGAAAATACCACGGTCTGTCAAAAGAACAAACTGATCTGTCTTGAAAGAAATGCTCCCTAGGAGCACGGATGGCAATACTTTCTGTTATCAGGAGAGACCGGACCCTCAGAGGGACACTATGCTTAGGGCAGCCAAAGCAAGGAAGGCCCCTCACAAGATAAATGGACATGGTGGCTGAGACCGTGGGCTCAAACGGAAAGACAACTGTGAGGCTGGAGCAGAACCCGGTGGTTTTTCGTTCTGTTGTCCATAGGGTCACTCTGAGTTGGAACCCAGTCCACCGTACCTCACCCCAGCCACACCAGCGACTACTGCTGCCAGTTGGCTAACTCCTCTTTGCCTCGTACATAATCTGAAGATAATTGTACTCATCTCCTATGTTTCATATATGGAAAGCATTAGATTAGAACCATGCTCCAGTGTTTGCTATTGTCCTGTAGGCTTTGTTGTTGCTAAAACTGAGGAAACCAAGAAAGCCTTAATAAATGTGAGGCTGATGTATGAATTCTTTCAAATCAAGGAGAGAAATAAGAACTTGGTCCCTAGGGGTGAATCATATGAGAACTGGATGTGCTGTTTGTCCTTCTGGATGAACTTTAAAAGATCATCAAGCAAAATCAAAGACTTCAGGCAGTAACCAAACAGGAACTCGCTCCTTTCCAGGGAGGATACTGATGGAGAGGTACAGCACATTTTCTAGTTGCTGGGAGCAATTTTGGCAAGGAAATGATATAAGCAGACATCATTTCGAGTAAATACTCCCTTTCCAATAGTCACTGAACAGCTATTAAACATGCCTCCAGATGAAAATTTACAGCCAAACCCACAGATAAGATTCACAGCACTTTGGTTTGGCAGGGGCCTCCTGTGGTCTCACAGAGAATATTTAGAGAACTCTTAACTTTGCAGGGCTATGTCTTATTTAAGTGATATTATGCATGGTAAAGACTGGGTTGAAGCGAAAGAGAAGTAAAGCATAAGGGCGATACAATCAAATCCCAATAAACTGAAGTTACATGCCAGTGTCGGGAATCACCAGAGCATCTCGGAGCCGCACCGTTGAAATAACACGTCCAAATTAGGCAATTAAGCCAGGTCCTCCTTTGAGTTTGTGGAAATGCATAAAGAGAATGCTAGTGTTGAACAGCACTACACAGGGTGTTGCTAGCTCCTGCTGGGCACTGGTGGGATCCCGAGTGAAGCAAGAAATAGTACAGCAAATACCCCAGGTTGAAGAATGACATGGAGACTGCCTATTGCAGACAGTTAAAAGGCAGCATGGAAGATGAGACGCAGCATTGGACTCAAGTCAGCAAACCCGGTCCTTGTCTCCCTTCTTTGTTCTTGGTAGCACGGTGTGAAGAAGTTAGGTAATCTCTGGGCTCGGTTCTGTAAATTGGACGGCATTACACCTGTCTGCTTTGTAGGCCCGAGGTGCGACTCAAACAAAGCAAGGGCTGTGCAAACATTTTTGCAACTTGAAAGTCTTAAAGAAATTCAAGTCATTCCCCAAGACCATCTTAAAAAATGAACTCCCACATCACATATTTCCTGCACACGGAGCCTACATTTTTGTTATTCTGAGGAAGATTGAAAATGGGCGGTGCATTTGCATAAAAGGGATAGAGTCAGAGAAAGTAATGGAGCCAGGAACAAAATGGTGAGTGTTTACCAAGTGAGCAAAAACAATTGTGCTTGGTTTTTCCTACAATGTACCCTGGGAGGCTATATAATTGAAAATTTCTGACTCTCAAATGAGCACAGGCAATAAGCTTTGAAGAGGCCTTGCTTAGCATGAGTTCTTGGGATTACACTCTCAGACGTTCAGGGGAAATTGAACGGATGGCTGAGGGCACCATTTGGAAGCAGTTTTCCTCTGGCTGAGGAACTCGGGAGGGTGCCAGCTGGGATGGGAGGTGTCCTGCAAGCTGCCCGGTGGCACTGTCGCAGGGCGACCCGAGCTGCGGCACTTGTTTTAGACACTGTACCCCTGACTAAATTGGGACTGGACCCAGCCAAACCACAATCAATGTTCAAGATTGGTACTTTTTCATCCGGAAGCAGATGTGTAACTGCTTCCCTCGTGGTATCTGGCTGACAGGCCATAAGTTAGGAGGTGCTGGTGTGGGGACATTTTGAGATGGGTGATTGATCCGAAGTGCCATAGACAGGTCTTGCTTTGGAAACAAACATTCAGAGTATAGCTCCTGTCGAATGCACAAAGAAATAACCACGCGGACTGAATCCATTTTCAGAAACCTGAACACTTCTGGGGAAGGGAAAATGTGCAAACTCTCACCCCTTCACAGTAAAACGACCCCAACTATCCAAAGCCAGGCAAGAAAAAACCATAGCAATGAAATTAGAAATATTGCCAAGAGCGAACGTTTTAAGACTATTTGTCAGATATAATGCAGTTTAGAACATGTCTAAAGATTGCTCCAGGAAGCAGAATATAACTTACCCTTTAGTTAATGCTCTGGGGCTCTGCCAAGCCACCTTCGCTGGATAGTTTGCGCTGCCAAAATGCCCTTCACTGGATATTTTTCTCTTCACAAAATATGCATCCAGGAGTTGCTGTGATGCTTGGCTGCTAAGCACTCCCAGCTTCAGTCTTTGTCCTAATGCCTCTCCCACCACCTGCAGGAGAGCCAGTGATCAACAGCTGATTGACCCATGGGCACCGGGCTGGCTCTAGTGCCTCCACACAGAATCAATTCTGAGAATTTTTGCTCCAGTGATTTCCAAGGGACCATAATTGCATGTCGCGGTTCTTTTACAGATGAAAGACCAGGTGTTGCCTGTCCCCTTTCCTTGCCCCTTGTCTGCTCTATTCATTCTCCTTATGAAAATAGTTCCATGTAAGAAATCATTTCCACGAGAATCCCTTTCTTGGTCTCTGTTTCCATGAAACCAAATGTTTACAAAGCTCGGTTATCAGAGTGGCGTGGGGTCGTGGAAGGGAGGTGGAAGACCACTGGGGACATTCTGCAAACATCTCCCAATTTAGATGCTCCAGCGATTCCAGCTAGGTTCTAGGAAGGATTGAGAAAATTCCACTTTGCAGTTATTTTCTTTGCCACAAAGTTAAACCAAACCCACTACCATCAAGTCTATTCTGACTCAAAGTGACTCTAGTTAGAGTCTCTGGGGACTATACATTTCTTTGGGAGCAGACAGCCTCCTCTTCTTCCATGGAGCAGCTGGTTTGAACCATTAACCTTGCAGTTAACAGCCCATCACCACCAGGTCTCCATTCCCTGACATACACCCATATATTCAGAGAAAAGTTGCATAATCAGTGTTGTTCACTTTATTTTCTGAAATGATTTTCTAACAGCAGTGCTTTGATTTGGGAAATAAATATCAGTACTATTTAGCTAGTGTTCCCTAATAAATGCACCCTTCATCTCTCAGTTTGTTGTTCTGTGAAGACTTTATGTATTGTTGTGATCCTGGGTGCTAGGTCACCATTATTTCAATACAAGCAAGATCATCCATAAGGGACCAGTGTCAGTTTTAGGCACTACCAGCCTAAAATAGACCAAGAAGAAGAAACTGGTGCTATCCTTCTCCAAGACTGGCCAGTGAAAACTGTATGAACGGCAGTGGATCACTGTCTGGTATACTGGGGACGTGAGCCTTTCAAGGGGGAAGGCATGCAACAATACAAGCAGGGAAGATCTGTCTCTTCAGCGCAGCATCCATTTGAATGACATTGTGGGAGCAAAGCTCTGGAGACTTTCATTTGCTGATGTGACGTGAATCAAAGTGAGAAGAAACAACCGCAGACATTCATTGATATATGGAAGATGGACTATCTGAAGTATGAATCTAGGAAAATGGGAAGCTGTGAAAAATTAAATAGACATCCTAGGCATGCGTGAGCTTGAATGGACAGGCACTGGCCATCTTGAAGAAAAGGGGTGAAACCTAAAAGCAAGACTCTTAGGAATGTGGACCATAATAAAGTGTGAAGCATCCCAAGGAACCAAAGTCTCTCTTTGTCTATAAGAAAGTGCAATTTATTCTATCAATGAGCTATTATCTCAACAAATCTTTATTAAGGTTCTACAATGTGGCAACAAATTCTAGATCCAATATATAACAACACATGGCCTTTTTCTCAGCAGTAGAGATAGTAAACACTGTAAAATGAAGAAAATTAAAACAGGATCATGAGAACTCTGAATATATCCCAGTTGAACTTAGAGACCACTGTGTAATAGATCTGACATACTGAACACTAATGACTGGAGACTAGACTAATTGTGGAATGATACATCAAGGACTTAAAAAAAAAGCAAGAGGTCATTAACAGTATTGGAAAAAATGGCCAAAACTGATGTCAGAACAGACTTGTTCTTGCTAAAACAAATGGATGAAATGATGATGTCACAGAGCTGACCAGATTTCAATGGGTGTGGTAAGAAGGAACAATAAAGGTTTACACTAAAGTGTGCAAAATTGGCGTTAGAAAACAAAGGAAAGGACATTCTCAGCATTTTCTGAAAAAAAAAAATTAAGCCTCAAACTGCAATATTGAAGAATTATTGGGGCAAAATATCAAAAGACATAGCAAGCATTAAAAGTAGAACTAAGGAATACAGTTTTGGGCCCAAAAGAATTGGTTGACATTGAACCACTGACAGGTGTTGTTATATTATATGGCCAAGAAATGATGATATTAAGGCAAAATGTCCAAGTTCCACTACAGACATCAGTGGAAAACAAGTTTCCACACATTGACAGAATACCTATTTATATATTTTCACAAGAAGATGCACCACTGAGAGTTATTATTCGTAAACAAAAAAAACCAAAATAAATAAATAAAAGGAAAACAGTTACCTGACCAACTCACTGAAAAAGATACATATTTGTGTCCCATTCAAAGAAAATTCCAATAGAATGGGGAAAATATTGAGCAATATAATTAATATACCATGTAAGTAAGGTTTTGCTAAAGATTATTAAGAAAACAATTGTAGGGAAATGTCAGAAATTCACACCAGATCTATAAAAACAGATGAAAGGAAGATTAGCATTGCTGATGTCAAATGGACATTGGCTAACATGAGAGAATATGTTTACCTGTATTTTGTTGAATGTGATAAATAATTTTCCTCTGTCTATTATAACCAACTATGGATAGAATTGAGAGTTATAGGAATTCCAGAACACTTCATCAGGCTAATGTAAAGAATATACATAGACCAAGAGGCTGTTATGCAAACAGTAAGATACTCAAAACCCAAAGCCAACCAAACTCAATGTTACTGAGTTGATATCAACTCATTTAAATCAGGAAGTTTGAGGTTTGTGTGCCTTTACCATACCTATTCAACCTATGTGCTTACTGAGTAAATACTCTGAGAATGTGAACTTTATAAGAAGAACTGCATCTGGGTTTGAGGAACACTTATTAAATATGATATGTATATAACTCAACTTCTCTGTCCAAAGGAAAGAAAACTTAAAGCATTCTTGGGTGAATCCTGAAGACTATAGTTTTCAGTATGGCTTATAAAAAACCAAAATCAAATTCACTGCCACTGAGTCAATGTCAACTCATAGCAGCCCAATAGGGCAGGGCAGAAATGTGTTTCTGAGAATGTATATGTTTATAGTAATAGAAAAGTCTGTCTTTCTCCCTAAGAGAACTGTGGACCTTGCAGGGAAGAGCCCAGTGCTTAACTGCTATGCAACCAGGACTACTTAGCATGGGTTATACCTCAATCTAGAGAATTAAAAAAAATCCTCACATATGGACCAATAATGGGAGAAAATACTGAAGTTCTCAAGAATTAAATTTACTTGGATCCACAATCAATGCTCATGGAAATAGCAGTTAAGATATCAAACTACTCCGTACCAAGACCAAGAGGAATTACTGAATCCAGAATGAAGACTGAATTATGGTAGTGGGACAAGAGGAAAGCATAAGGAAATAGAGGAAAGACGTAGGAGGCAAAGGGCATACATAGAGGCCTAAATATAGGCATGTACATATGTAAATATATTTATGATTATGGGGAAATAGACCTATGTGCATATATTTATAGGTTTAGTAGTAGGGTAGCAGGTGGACATTGGGTCTTCTCACATACATTCCCTTAATACAAGAGCACTTTGCTCAGCTAAATGGTCATTCCATGATACCCACCTTCCCAACATGATCACTGAAGACAAACGTGTGCATAAGCAAACGTGGTGAAGAAAGCTGATGGTGCCTGGCTATCAAAAGATATAGCATCTGGGGTCTTAAAGGCTCAAAGACAAACAAGCGGCCATCTAGCTCAGAAACAACAAAGCCCACAGGGAAGAAGTACACAAACCTGTGTGATCATGAGGTGTCAAAGGGATCAGATAGCAGACACCAAAGAACAAAATCCATCATTGTGTGCTCACCTTCCTCACATAAATGCTGAAGATGAATGTGTGCATAAGTAAGTGTGGATAAGAAGGCTGATGGTGCCCAGCTATCGAGAGATATAGCGTCTGGGGTCTTAAAGACTTGAAAGTAAACAAGCAGCCATCTAGCCCAGAAGCAACAAAGTCCACATGGAAGAAGCACACCAGCAAGTATGATCACGAACGGTCTAGGGGACCAGGTATCAAGCACCAAAGTTGGGGGGCGGGGAATTAGATCATCATAAATGAGGGGAACACGTGATGGGGATCCAATACCCATATGTAGACAACTGAACAGCACTTACAGAGGGGTAGTGGGGAGGAGATGAGTCACTCAGGGTACAGTGTAGCATTGATGAAACTCACAACCTTCCTCTAGTTCTTAAATGCTTCCTCCCCCACAGTAGCATGATCCCAATTCTACCTTGCAAACCTCATTAGACCAGAGGATGCACAGCTGTGCAGGTGGGAACTGGAAACACAGGGACTCCAGGACAGATGAACCCCTCAGGACCAGTGGAGAGAATGTCAATACCGGGAGGGAAGAGGGAAGGTGGAATAGAAAGAGGGAACCGATTGTAAGGATCTACATATAACCTCCTCCCTGGGGGATGGGCAACAGAAAAGTGGGTGAAGGGAGGTGCCGGGTAGTGCAAGATTTGATAAAATAATAATTTATAAAATTTCAAGGGTTCATGGGGTTGGGGGAGCAGAGAGGGAGGCAGGGGGTGGGGGAGAAAAAATGAGGAGCTGATTCTAGGAGTCCAAGCAGAGAGCGACAACTTTGAGAATGATGGGGACAATGAATGTATGTGTGCTTTACACTATTGATGTATGTGTGGATTGTGATAAGAGTTGTATGAGCCACAATAAAATGATTTAAAAAAAGATATCAAACTACATTTAGCCCTGCACAAACTGTTCCAGAAGACCTGTTTAATATATCATGCCCCATGGGATATATAGCACTCACTTATATTTTCTGCCACTGAGATTTATCTCGGTGTCAACATTGGGTAAAAGTTAGACTACTAACCACAAAGTTGAGGCTCAGACTCAGCAGGAGAGAGAGGAGACTATTTGTTCCTGTGAAGATTTGCATCAGAAACTAATATCGGGGCATTATGAGCCAGAATCACCTTAATGGCAGTGGATTGGGGGTTCAATGAAGGAGCTTTGGTGGTGCTTGGGGATAACTGTTGATCTGCTAACTGCAGGATGACTGGTTCAGAACCACCCACTGTTCAGCAGGAGATAGATCCAATTCTATAAAAATGCACCCTTTCCAATCGACTCCATGCTAGTGGGTTTTGGGGTAGGGCTTATGGAAATAAACTATCTCCACCTCTTCACTCTTCAGTCTCAAATTGACAACATATTATGTAATGACCACAAATCAATTCCTAGAGAAGGTTGTGCTGGGTCAAGTAGAGGGTCAATGACAAAAAGGAAGGCCCTCAGTGCGATGGGTTGACACAGTGGTGGTAACAATGGGCTTCAGCAGACAAACATCTGTGAGGCTGATGCAATACCAGTTATGCTTCATTCCGATGCACAGAGGTCTCCATGAATCTGAACTGACTTGACACTCAACATCAGAATAGCAAATGACTCCACATGGAGGGACATAAACAACATGTTTTTATCTCCTCACTTTTGTGTGTTGGGAATCTGAGCATGACTGAATTCTTCAGAAGCTTGCCCCACAGTAATCAAGGCTCCACTGGGGAAGCATTGGCTTCCACGCTCAATTCATTGCTGACAACATCCAGTTCCTTGAGGGCGGTCAGACTGAGGGCTCAAGCACCTTGCTGGGCGTTGTCTGGACGCCCCCTCGATTCTTGTCAGATGCGTCTCTGGACATGGCAACTGACTTTATCAAAGTCACGAGGAAGATACCTAGAGAAAGCCCTCTGACAAGGTAAAAGTTGAAGTCCCAGGAAACACAATCATGGGAGTGTCATCCCTGCCCTTTTGCTGAATTTTATTTCTTTGAAGTAAGTTGCAGGTGTCTTGCACACTCCTGCAGAAGGGATGATACCTGGAACCAGAGATCATGGGAGTTTGTGCTGCTACATTTATGAACGTGGAGAAGAGAGGTTTGGAAAGGACTAGATCGTGGGAAATATGGGAGAATGTTATAACTGAATTTTGTCCCCCTGAAATGTGTGTTGAATTCCTGGCTTGCATCTATGGATGTAATCATCTTTTGAAATAGGGCTTTGCTTGGTTAAATTAATAAGGCTGTACCAGAAGAAGGTGAATCAGAAACCTAATAACTTCTGAGTTATAAAAATACCAAAATAATAATAAGCATATGAAAAAATGCTCACAATCACTAGTCATCAGGGAGATGCAAAGTAAAACCACAATGAGATGCCACTTTACATGTTCAATGCTAGCCAAATTAAAAAAAAAAAACCAAACATATCAAATGCTGGAGAGGATGTGAAGGGATTGGAATTCCTAAACACTGCTGGTGGACTTGGAAATACATTTAGCCACTGTGAAAAATGACATGGTGATACATAAAACAACTGGAAATTGAAATCCCATCTGATCCAGCAATACCATTAGTGGGCATATTCCCTAAAGAAATAAGAGGCACAACATGAGTAGAGGTGTGCTCTCCTGTGGTGATGGCAACACAGTTCATAGTAGCTAGAAACTGGAAGCATCCCAAATACCCATCAGTGGAAGAATGGATAAAGAATGGATAATGGAATCCTATGCATCCCTAAAAAACAGTCACGAAAGCATGAACCACAGCATGACATGGAAGGACCTGGAAATCATTATGCCAAGTGACAAAAGTCAATCACAAAAAAGGACAAGTGTTGTATAAAAGTACCAGAATAAACGCAATACACATACTTGGAGGAAAACAGAGAGCATATGAGGATTATCTACATATCAAGACATGCCAAGGAACTAAGGGATGCCATGGTTACTGACAAGGAATGCCATCACTTGGCTGAGGTCCACATCATGCTTTTAGCCTTCAGAACTGTGAGAAAACAAATGTCTGTCACTTAAGCTACTTACTCCTGGCATTTGCATTATGGCAGCACGAACCCCGATGGATTAGTTCGTTATGAAACGGCCTGCTCACCATAAGATAGGTGGTTATGCATTGATCTGCTAACCACAAGGTCAGGAGTTCAAACTGACCAGCTGCTATGAAGAAAACAGGTGGGGCTCTCTATGCTTGTAAAAATTTACTAGTTTTGGAAGCCCAAAGGGGCAGTTCTTTGGAGTCAACTCGGTCACAGTGAGCTTGGACGTAATGAAAGGAGTCTTAGTGGCACTGTTGGGTACGCACTAGGCTCCTCGACACAAGGCCTGTGATTCAAACCCACCCGCCTTTCTTGGGGAATCGATAAGGCTGTCTGATCCCATAAAGGTTTATAACCTTGGAAAACCTATAGACAGTTACTTTGCATCAAAATCAACTCAATGATGGTGGTTTTCTTTTGTTGTTGTTGTTGTTCGGTAACCAAGACAGTGAATAAATTGGTGGTGAGGAGGGTGTGGGAGGCCTGGTAGGGCATGATCAAGGGTAATGTAACCAAGAGGAATTGCTGAAACCCAGGTGGGGACTGAGCATGCTAGTGGGATAGGAGGAAAGTCAAGGGAAATAGAGGAAAGAGCTGGGAGGAAAAGGGCATTTATAGAGGTCTAGATAAAGACATGTACATATGCAAATATATTTATATATGAGGATGGGGAAATAGATCTATGTGCCTATATTTATAGGTTTAGTATTAAGGTACCAGAAGGACATTGGGCCTCCATGCAAGTACTCCCTCAATGCAAGAATACTTTCTTCTATTAAACTGGCATTCTATGATGCTCACCCTCCCAACAAAACCACTGAAGACAAAGCGGATGAATAAGCAAATGTGGTGAAGAAAGCTGAGGGTGCTATCTTTTGATAGCATCTGGGGTCTTAAAGGCTTGAAGGTAAAGAAGTGACATCTAGCTCAGAAGCAACAAAGCCCACATGGAAGGATACACCAGCCTGTGTGATCACGAGGTGCCAAAGGGATCAGTTATCTGGCACCAAAGAACAAAAAAACATATCATTGGGTGCACACCTTCATGATATGATCGCTGAGGACAAATGGGTGAGTAAGCAAATGTGGCGAAGAAAGCTGATCATATACGGACTATCAAAAGGTATAGCGTCTGGGGTCTTAAAGGCTCAAAGATAAACAAGCTGCCATCTGGCTCAGAAGCAACAACGCCCATATGGAAGAAGCACATGATCACGAGGTGTCGAACAGATCATGAGACGTCAAAGGGATCACAAGATGTCGAAGGGATCAGGTATAAGGCATCATCGGAACAAAAAAATCTTACCATAGTGAATGAAGTGGGGAGTGCAGAGTGGAAACCCAAAACCCATTTGCCAGCCACCGGAGATCCCCTTGCAGAGGGGCCTACGGAAGGAGACGAGCCAGTCAAGGTGTGATGTAGCACCGATGAAAAATACAACTTTCCTCTAGTTCCTAAATGCTTCCTCCCCTACTCCACCCCCACTCTCAAGATCTGAATTCTATCTTGCAAGTTTGGCTAGACCAGAGGATGTACACTGGTACAGATAGGAAATGGAAACACAGGGAATCCAGGGCAGATGATACCTTCAGGACCAGGGGAGTGAGTGGCAATGCTGGGAGGTAGAGGGAGAGTGGTTTGGAAAGAGGGAACCCATTTTAAGGATCTACATGTGACCTCCTCCCTGGGGGACAGACAACAGAAAAGTGGGTGAAGGGAGACATAGGACAGGGAAAGATATGACAAAATAATAATTTATAAATTATCAAGGGTTCATGAGGGAGGGGACAGTGGGGAGAGAGTGGAAAAAAAGAGGGCCTGATGCCAAGGGCTTAAGTGGAGAGCAAATGTTTTGAGAATGATGAGGGCAACGAATGTACAGATGTGTTTTACACAATTGATGTATGTATGGATTGTGATAAGGGTTGTAGGAGCCCCTAATAAAAATATTAAAAAAGAAAGAAAGAAATTTGATGGAGTTTTATTCCTGACAGAAATTCCACCCTATATGGAAAGCTAAAAAATGAAGGGGAAATGGGAATATCTTTGCTGGAAAAATCTTTTCTCTAAACTTAGAGTGCTCCTCTGTCATTTTCAATAACTGTTGAAAATACTTTTAGGGAAACTGTTTGGGTGCTATGGGTAATAGTGCCAATCCTTCCCCATGTTCTTGAAACCACTGAATGACTGAATTAACACCAGCCCACACCATTACGCTTCCAATTACTTCCCGGGAGGACACTTTTAAAAATATAGGGTAAAACTTAATGATGTTTTGAATCAATAGAGATTTATTATCAATTAAAAAACAGTAAGTCTAATTTATTCTTTAACCAAGCAACAAGCAAGCAACCAAACACAAACAAAAACACCACTTGCAAGTCCTAGTAATGACATATCCAACAATAACAGTGTGAAAAATTTCATTTTATAGCAAATATTTTCTTAAGATTTACCCAAGGAAACCAAACATTTTAGGTTCTGTTTTGCACTAATGTTAAAAATAGCAGTGTGTCTGAAATAATATGTATGCTATAAGTATTGGAAGCTAAGTGACCAGTACATCCTTGTTCAATGTCCAACTTTCACATGCTAATGAGGCAATGGGAAATATCATGGTGTGGGTCAGACATACCTTAGTTTTCAAAGTGACATCTTGGCTTTTTAATATTCTAAAGAAGTTTTGTGCCAGACATTTACCTAATGCGGCTCTCAATCTCTTGACTGCTGCTTTCACGAGCATCGATTGTGGATCCAAGCAAGACAAACTCCTTGACAAATTCAACCTTTTCTTCATATATCATGATGTTGCCTATTCGTCCAGTTATGAGGATTTTAATTTTCTTTACATTGAGTCATAATCCATACTGAAAGCTGTGATCCTGGATCTTCATCAGCAAGTGATTCAAGTTCTCCGCAGTTTCATTAAGCAAGGTTTGTGTCATCTACATATCTCAGACTGTTAATAAGTCTTCTTCCAATGCTGATGCACATTTTTTGTTCATGCAATCCAGCTTCTGTGATAATTTGTTCAGCGTACAGATTAAACAAGTACGATGAGAGGATGCAACCCTGACACCCACCTATCCTGATCTGAAATTTCAGTATTCTCTTGTTCTGTTTCCACACTTGCCTTTTGACTGATATGCAGGTTCCACATGAGCTTGAAGAAGTGTTGTGGTATTCCCATTCTTCTCAAGGTTATCCACAGTTTTTTATGGCCGGCACATTTTAATTTCTTTGCATGGTCAATAAAATACAGCAAACTTCTTTCTGGAATTCTCTGCTTTCAGCCAAGATCCACCTGACATCGCTAATGCTATCCCTGTTGCACATCCTCTTCTGAATCTCTGGGAGGTTTCCTGCCAATATACTTCTGCAACCGTTGTTGAATGACCCTCAGCAAAATTTTACTTGCAGGTGATAGCAGTGATATTATTGCATAACTTTAGCCTTCTGTTGGATCACCTTTTTTGGAATGGGAACAAATATGGATCTCTTCTGGTCAGTTAGCCAGGCAGCTGTCTCCAAGTTCCCTGGCATAGACAAGGGTTTCCAGTGCTTCATACGTTTGATGAAACAATTCAATTGGCATGTCATCAGTTCCTGGAGTCTTCTCTTTGGCTAATGGATTCAGCGCCCCTTGAGCTCTTTCTCTCAGCACCGTTGGTTCTTGCTCACGTGCTACCCCTCCAAATGGTGGAAGAGTGACCAGTTCAGTTTGTGCAGTGGTTTCATGTATTCTTTCCATCCTCTCTTGAGACTTCCTACATCGTTCAGTATTTTCCGCATAGGACCTTTGAAGACTGAAACCTAAGGCTTGAGTTAGTTACATATAGTGACTTATTTTTTGCACTCATGTAGGTGAAAAAAATCTTACCTAGGAAGAAAATACCTAAAGTCTTGCTTTTTCTCTCAAAATTCTAAGTTACTCCAGAAATTCCAGCTTCTGGTTTTCAGATGAGATTCCAAATGCATTTTTCTTTGTTAGAAATTTCTTTTTTTCTGCTGGAAGAGGGTAGAAGTTTATCTTTGAAGAAATGAATTTTTACCAGGAAACGCCTTAGTGTGTGATTTTTCATTAAGTAGTGATATAATTCAATAGTGAAATTTAATTCCAAGGGTGAAGCATTTCTTAAACTTAGGGAAATTCACTTTTTGGGTTATTCATTGTGTGTGTCTTTTCTTCCACTCAAATGTGGGGTGTTTGGGATGGGCCCTCCAAGGCTGCTACCATTTCCTTCATCACCGCTCTTTCCATGAGATCCTGTTGATGCTCCATAGTCAAGAACATGGACCTTTTAACAACTAACATTGCCTCTGATTCATTTATGAAATTTAACACGAAACTATGATTTTTGCAGATTTAAATGTTTTTATTTTCTGCTGTAGTTGAATCTCTTTAAGTGCCTTTCTGCTTTTTACTAGAAACAAACTGTTCTGAGTGCTCTTTCCACCCTCTCTCTGAATGTTTGGGGCCTCTTGTTGGTGGTGGTGGTCAGGTTAACCACATAATTCATGGTGCCTTTATGCACAATGGAAAAAAACGCTTCTTAGTCCTGGGTCATTGGACCATCATGACCCATAGGGTTTTTATTGGCAGGACTTTCTTCATGAAGCCCATTAGTTTTGTCTTCTTCATTTGTTTGAATCTTATCTTTTGGGTGTGGGGTCAGTTCTGCTGGTGTGGGAACTGCGGTAGTCTCCTTCCCCAAAGCCCAGTGCCGTAAGAGTTGATGCTTTTTTTATAGCTTCCATGAGGTTTCGAAAGATAAAGGTTCTTGGCTGCAATATCTGGGACAGGACCTTAAACTTGGTTTCACATGGAATTACCTGAAAATCAATTACTTTTACAAAGTATTAGCCACAATTCAAGGAGCTCTGGTGGCACAGTTGTTATGTGTTGGGCTGCTACCTATGAAGTCAGCAGTTTGAAACCACCAGCTGCTTGGAGAGAGAAAGATGTGAGTTTCTACTCCTGTAAGGAGTGACAGTCTTGGAAACCCACAGGGTAAGTTCTACCTGGTTCTACTTCACTTGATATTAGCCAAAAGGCCGAGAAGCGATCTACCTGGTTCTATTGGGTCACTATAAGTCCTAATCAAGCCCAAGGCAGTGAGTTTGGTTTTGGAGTCCCCATTAATGGTTGAATTCATCTAGCTTCTTAGTCATTGGGCTAGATGTAGGGATTTTGCTTTCATGTGCACATGAATCCTTAGGAATATCCTTGAAATACAAAATCTGATTCAAGAAGTATAGGCAATTTCCAACTTGCCATCACTAACAAGCTATCTAATGATGCTATACTCTTGCTTCCAAAATTAGCCAGTGGACTGGTTCTCAAACTTGACTGCATATTGGAATCACTTGGTGAACCTTAAAAATAGTAGTGTTCATCTTGCACCCTTAGAGATTGCATTTGCCGTGGGGTGAGGTGTGGGGGAATTGGAATTTCCCAGCAGTATTTGATTGAGAGGGTCAACTCGGCTATTGGCTTAGTTTTTCTGAAGCCCTTCAAAAGTAACCATGCCCTCAGGAATCCTCTGCAGCTACACCATCCTCCTCTAGTGTGGAAGGTGAGAGAAGTCATTTCCCTGGGGTCTTGTTGCCATATTGAGGCTCTCCTCCATTGCAGAGGAAAAAGGGATGCAGATCTGGCCTCTCTGTCCTGATCGGAGCAGAGCCCTTGGCCCGTGCTTCATTTAAATCTGTACGTTTTGAGAGTTTAACATTTTCTGACTTGTTTTACTTTTATAAAGCAAACTTTTATTTTGCTACATATAAAATATCTTCTCAAATGCCTTTGAGAACTTTAACTAGAACGTCTTCCTTTCTTTGTTCCTTCTCTTTCCAAAAGCAATAGTTATTTTTAAACATCTTGTCTTTTCTCTGGAATGTTGCAGACTTTCCTCAAATATACCATTTGCTCATTTTTAGAATAAGGGGGGAGAAGACTGACTACCTTAAGCATTGGAGGTCATTAAGACTTGTTGGTAGGCAGACTTTCTTTCAATGAAATGGGTGAGAATAATCATTATGTTAGCAACCCCCTACATAATAGAATGGGGAGGTGTTTGTCTATTAGCATCACCTAGATTGAGCTGTCCTTTACAGATACCAATAGACTTCTCAGAAGTTGAGAATTGTGTCAGGGTACAAAAGAGACCCCTATGTCAAATATAGTTTAACAAGAACTTTTTGTAAATCTTAAATGGGGCCAAGACGAGACAAAGACATATTATCCAGACGAGGGAGACCATTAGTCTGAGGCCATAATGGCATCCAAGAGCTCATGGTCACAAAGTTGCTTAAATAAAGCATGGAACTCAAAGAAAACTGCCTTAGATTCATGATACAGATCAATCCGTCAGTTACAAGTGGGACTACAGAAGCAGAAATGGGAGCATGATTGGGACACATGCATTGTGTTAGAAGAACTTGCAAGAACGGTCAAGGGCCTTCTGATCAAGGCAATCAGGTCATGACTGAGAGGGCATGTTTCATGATTGGTGACACACACACCCCGACACACACACAGTAACTATCCCAGTAAGTGATCTCCATAAATGACAAACCCAGGCAAACTCAAGAGAAACTATCCCTCCTTGGGTTGGCTTGGCGGGGAATGGAGGTAATTAACCTTGTAATGCACTCTGCTTGTGGGGAAGCAAGCAAGCAACCAACCAACAAAGCCCCAAACAAACTCAGTGCCACAGAGTCAATTCCAACTCACAGTGACCCTAAAGGACAGGGTAGAGCTGCCCTTGTGGGTGTCAGAGGCCAACTCTTTACAGTAGAAAGCCTCTTCTTTCTCCCACGGAGTGGCTGGTGGTTTTGAAATGCTGACCTTGTGGTTAGCCGGCCAACGTATAGCCAGTATACCACCACGGATCCCTGCCTGATGGCAGGACTATCTAAATCTTTGGTTAATGATCAGAAGGAATTAGTTGGTGGCTTAATTTGCATGGATGCTCAGCAAATAGATTTTGGGTTTTCATTGTCATCCATCGCCTTCTGAAAACAAAGTGCTCAGAATTTAAGTCCTAATAAAGTATCAAGATACAGGCCAGTAGAGTCAGGCAAGGGAGGAAAATTCTTTCACCAATATCTGTACATAGACATTCAACGACTGCCCATTGCTATTGCGTTTACATATTCCCTCCCTTAGTCAAACTCACAGGAGCCTTAGTGCGAGTGTCAGTTAGACGTCAGACGGCGAATCACAAAGATCTAAAAAGTTCAACCCCTCCCGAAGCTCTGTGGGGCAAGTGTGATGCTATCTACTTCTGTGTAATAGGGTTGTTGGTCAGAATTGGAACTCTAGTGGCATAGTGGTTCTGCATTGGGCTGCTCCCCTCAAAGTCAGCTGTTTGAAACCACCAACCACTCCTCAAGAGTAGAAAGACAAGCGTTTCACTCACGTGAATGTTGTAGTCTAGAAGACTCACTGGGGCAGTTATACTCTGTCCTGTAAGGTTGCTATGAGTCAGAAATGACTCGAGGGCAGTGAGAGGTATTTTGGAGTTTCGGTGTTAGTTTGTTTTGATTCGTCAGAATTGAATTGACTCAATGACAGTTGGCTTCACTGATGTAGCCATACATGCCTTTTACTTGTATTTACTAAGCAGATCAACTTTCTTCTTTGTTGATGCTCACAAAGAAAGTGATGGCTTCTTTGCTAAACCTATGAATCTGTGGAGATCCTTCTCTACCACCCCCTTTTTTTTGCTGAGCACTCTCTTCCCCTCTTATTCATGATACTCTTTATGCGTTCCTTTGCCAGCATAAAGGAATCTGAAGCAGAGAGGAGGATTTTCCTTATTGCATTAGAAACACTACAGCATCATTTAAAAGCCTATTCAGTACCCTATTTTGCTGACGCCTGATATTTCATTTACTCAGTTTATTCTATTGTTGGTATTCAATTTTTTCCCAAAGTTTTACTATTGTCAACAATTGTATGATAAACAGCTATAAAATAAAATCTTTAGATCAAGCCCTACAAATATAACTGGTAGGGTAATTTTGGCACATTTACTTTAGATCAAGCCCTACAAATATAACTGGTAGGGTAATTTTGGCATATTTAGCATATGTGAATATGTCATGCACACATTCTCTCAATCTAGAATGCATCAATTTACAGCGTCCATTCCCTGTGCTCTTTTCAACTCCAGGTAAGATAATGAAGTCTTTAATCTTCGTTAGTTGTTTGGCAAGTTAAAGACTGTCTCATTTCAATGATTCTTTTGGAAGAGACTAACCGCTTGATATCAATAGCATTCCTCCATGCAAGTCAGTTACACTCTGTCCCTTGGCCTTCTTAAGGCCACTCCCTGGCACTTATTCAAACTGCATTTATTAGTCGTTGCCACGATGTTTCGGGGCCCTGTGATCAGGGGTAGACTTTTCTCCACTATCCTCTCTGCTTATACAAGTGCCTGGGAGTGCGCTGTTTAAGTGTTTCCTGAATAAGGAATATGAGGGAAAGCATACTCTGGAGAGCGCATTTTAACAGGCACCTCAGTCTATTTTAATGACTCAGTTTGCAAGTATTTGTTTTTCTTTCATTTTTATAACCCAAACTACTCTCTACAGTTGAATACAATTAAAACCACAACTCAAGCACCAGGGGATTATAGAGTAAGGGATCTTCCTGTGATTAAGAATCTATTCTTTTTTTATCTATGAAAGCAGAGAGAATCTTCTGGTAATGATTGCATGTGTTAGCATTTAGCTTTATAGCACCAAGTTCATTGCAAGAATATGCACATTTTGCTATCTTTTGTCTTTATCATAAGCTCTTTAACCCCATGCTGATCTCAGGATATCTTTCCCTGTGATTTTGATGGTAGGAAATGGAACTACCAATGCTGTACAGATGTCAGGGAACCAGCCTTGCAGACAGCTGGAAGAAACAGGTGTACAGAAATCCAGGGACTATTAACGTATCTAATTGAATAAGTGTTGGTAGTTACAAAAGTAATTAGGAATAAAAGAAAGTGCCTAACAAAAACATTGCCGGTAATCACTGCCAACTTAAAATTTATTTTGTGAGGCTCCCACAAACACTGGAACGTTTTATATTGAATATTACCTTTTGTCTTGTAATTTACATGGGTATCTTTAATGAACAGCTCTTTTATCGTTCCACTGAGTCTTTCCAGGGTATGTTGCAAGTACCTTTGAAACAGCAGTATCAGCAATTTAGAGTCGGCAGGCTTCCTCCTGAATATTTATAAAAAGATTTCAAAAGTATATTTACCAAGTTTCTTGTGAGACCATGTTGTCTTTTAAAAATTACTGTTTTCTCTCATCCTAGAAACTCTCTTCTTTTAAAAGAGCATGGAATTTTTTATGTCATGAATTCATTGTTAGGATTTCTACATTTAACCTTATAAATGATTCTATATAGCATTTTTAAAAACATCATTTTCTTGGGGGCTCTTACAGCTCTTATAACAATCCATACATCAATTGTATCAAGCACATTTGTACATATGTTGCCCTCCTCATATTCAAAACCTTTTCTTTTGTTTGAGCCCTTGGTATTAGCGCCTCGTACTTCCCTCCATCCCTCAACCTTTCACCCTTATGAACACTTGATAAATTATTGCTATTTTCATATATAAATTATTATTATTTTCATATCTTACACAGACTGCTGCCTCCTTCACCCACATTTCTATTGTTCTTCCCCTTTGTGTGTGGGGCACTGGGGAGGGAAGGGGGAAGTTATACCTCATTCCTAGGTGATCAGTTCCTCTTTTCTCCCCCTTCTTCCTTTACCTTCCTCCTATCCTCTTGGTATGGCTACTCCCATTTCTGTTCCTGAGGGGTTGACCTGTCCTGAATTCTGTGCACCCAGAGCTCCTGTCTGTACCCGTGTACATGCTCTGGTCGAGGTGGATTCCTGAGGTAGAGCTAGCATCATGATATTGGGGGTGAGAAGTCTCAAGGAGCCAGGTGAACATTATGTCTTGGTGCTATGCTGCAAGCTGGTTGACTCCTTGTGACCCTTCTGTGAGAGGATGTCCAATTATTTACAGATAGGTTTTGGATCTCCACTCTGACTCCTTTGTTCTCAACAATATGATTGTTTTTTTTTGAGTCTCCTGATGCCTGATACCTGATTCCATCAATACCTCATAATCACATGTGCTTGTGTGCTTTTTCCATGTGGGCTTTGTTACTTCTCTGCTAGAAGGCCACTTGTGTAACTTTAAGACCCCAGATTTGCTTATGCACCCATTGTGTTGGGAGGGCGAGCATCACAGAATGCCAGGTGAATAGAACAAGTGTTCTTGTGTTGAGCGAGGGTTTGAGTAGAGGCCCAAAGTCCTTCGACTTCCTCAATACATTGCCATATAAATCTATATAAATAGGTCAATACCTCCATTTTCATGAATTAATATAGCCTGAAGAGAGAGCAACGGGACTGATGGTTCCAGAGGGGCTTGTGAGGAGGAGGAGGCAGGGTGAAAGGAGCAGTGATCAAACAATGCCTTGGATAGGGGGAACTTTCCTCTAGTTCTTTAATGCATCCTCCCCCACTCTATCATCATTCCAATTCTACCTTGAGAGTCTGGCTAGACCAGAGAATGTACACTGGCACACATAGGAACGGGAAACACAGGGAATCCAGGGCTGATGATCCCTTCAGGAGAGTAGTGATACCAGGAGGGTGGAGAGAGGGTGGAGTGGAAAGGGGGAACCGATTACAAGGATCTACATGTGACCTCCTCCCTGGGGGATGGACAACAGAAAAGTGGGTGAAGGGAGACATCGGACAGTGTAAGATATGACAAAAGAATAATAATTTATAAATTATCAAGGGCTCATGCGGGAGGGGGAGCAGGGAGGGAGGGGGCGGGAGGCGGCAAAAATGAGGAGCCGATGCCAAGAGCATAATGTTTTGAGAATGATGATGGCAACAAATGTACAAATGTGCTTGACACACAATTGATGTATGCATGGATTGTGATGAGTTGTATGAGGCCCCAATAACATGATTTAAAAAATAAAATAAATGATGAGGGGATGGTGTAGGGAGCCTGGTAGAGTTGGAACTACAGTAGTGCAGCTGAGAGGAATTACTGAGAGGCAAAGGAAGGGTGAGCCTGATTGTGGGGCAGAAGAAAGGTAAAAGGAAACAGAAGAAATATCGTGGAAGCAGAACCATTGATAGAGATAGAAACATAGTTGTTCACATATGTCCATATAGCATTTTATAGCATTTTCTTAATTATAGCAGAATCATGGGTTTATTTTATTTTTTTAACCAAGGGAAATAATCCAGGTAGAAAAATCACTTGTGATGCAACACATGGAGCTCATGTACAAACATTTTATATATTGTGGCATATTTTCATCGGGTATTTAAAAGTTTTGTGTGTATTTGTGTTTAATAGCTTTACTTAGGAATCATGGGCCTACTGTACTTGAGTATTATGTACATTTGATAAGTTTTGATAAGTATAAATATAAGTGAAATGATCACACAATCCATATAAGGAATATATCTCTCTACTTCAAAAATTTCCTTATACCCTTAGGTAACCTCTTTTTCCTTTCTAGTCCAGTTCTGTCCCCATCTCCAGACAACAGTATATAAGATTGCACTTGCTAGAATTTTATAAAACAGAATTTTACGTCATGGGCTTTTTTTTTTTTTGGCTTTTTGCACTTAGAACAATGGTTTTGAGATTCCACCATGTCTGTATATGTATCCACACTACATGTCATTCTGTTGTTCAAAAGTGCTTCTGTATGGACTTATTACATTTTGCTTACCCATTCATCTGTGATTAGACATTTGAAGTGTTTCTAATTTTTAGCTATTAAAGCACAGCATTAGAAAGGCTTGTGTATACACTTTATTTGGCTTTATGCTTTATCTTTCCTGGTTAAATATCTCAAACTAGAATGACTGCATTAATCCTGAAGGCCCAGTGGTTAAATTCTTGGCTACTAACTTAAAGGTAGGTGCCTTGGGCCCACCAGCTGCTCCATAGGAGAAAATCAATGGTGACATGTTCCCTTCAAGAGCACGGCTTAACAATCCCATGGGCTAGCTCGCCTCCGCTTCATAGGGTCTACGAGTGAGAATTAACGTGGCAGCATACAACAACAACATGTAACTTTTGCAAAGCTGCCAAATTGTTTCCCGAAATAGTTACATCTTAAGAATAGTTTATTAGAAATTTATATGCGTACACACGCTCACTGATGTCTTGTATATTCATTCAATTATAGTCATACATTTGTAGTAATAAACTCTTGAGGGATGCTGTGTATGTCAGGGTCAAATCCTTGCACCCTGCTTCTTCTATCTGTATGTTGGACCCATAATATGAGACGCTGGATGTATGAGGAAGAAGATGGCATCAGAATTGGGGGAAGATCCATTAACAGCCTGGGATATGCAGACACGGTTTTACTTGCTGAAAGTTCAGAGGTCTTGAAGCATTTACTGATGAAGGTAAAGACTTCAGTATGAAGTAAACCTCGTGATAAAGAAAGAAAAGGTGCTCATAACCAACAAACAGCAACAAGATAAGTGGAGAAAATATTGTAGCTGTCCAGGCTGTCACTTAACTTTGATCTGCCATCAATGCCCAGGGAAGCAGCCATCAGGACTCAAACCACTTTCTGCTGCCAAACAAAAACAAAAACAAACAAACCGAAAACCCATTGCCATCCACCAAGTTATGATTTGCAGTTACACAACATAGACTTGAATCAAGGACACTGACATGCTGTCTCGTGTGCTTTTCTGCATGGTGTCAGGAGTGTCCAGCCCCTGGAGGAGGGTGTCATGCTTTCTCAGAGACGGTCAGTAAAAAAGAGTAAGATGGATTGGCATGGGGATTGCAATATTCTTTATGACTGGGGGTATATGTGCCACATTTTGTGCGTCTAGTCATCCACTGATGGTTACTTATTGAGGTTAGTTAGTTTATTGTGCCAACCTGGCTGATAAACACATGTGGGGGTTAATTGAAGGGCTGAGGGATAAATGGCTCCATGAGTCTCCTCTTTGTAGTTCTTGGGTCTCTTGCTTTGTGATGGTCGCACCAGGGTGCAGCTGCCTTAGAAGTTCCCTGCTTCAGCTGGCAAGACTCGCTTCCTCCAAGACATCCCTGAGGAGAAGTCACATGGACCTACCCCGATGCAGCCCTGGGTTCTGGAGCAGCCATGTGGAGACCCCTGCCAGCTCTGAGATGCTTACATGTTCACTGATTCAGCTTTCCTCCTGCAGTTGGCATCATAAGGTGTGTTTTGTGAGATGGAGGAGGACTTTGTGGATTGGTGCCGGACATATGGGTTAATGTTGGATTTGTGGGCTTGGGCAGCACTATTTTCTTGATGTGCACTTACCCTTTATATCAAACTCTTATACATGAGTTTGTGTGGGTTTGTTTCTCTAAAAGTACCCAGACTAACACACTTAGGCTCTTCCTGTCTTTTTGCTATTGTGGAAAGGGCTGCAATGAACATAGATGCACATACACCTGTGTCTTTGTTATTAGCTCTCTCACATTAATATCTTGAGGCAAGCTTGCTGGGATCATAAGAGTTCAATTTTCAGTGATTGGAGGTAGCACCATGCAGTTTTCTGTAGTGATTTTACTACTTACGATCCTACGAGCAGTGGGTAATGGCTCCATTATCCTCACATCCTCGCCATCACTTGCCACAGTCTGTTCTATTTATGTATTTGTTTGTTTTTTTTTTACGAGTGCCATTGTAGAAGGGGTGCAATGGTATCTTATTTAAGTTTTGATTTGCGTCTCTCTCAGCCTAGTGATGTAGTGGTTTTGAGTTGGGGTGCTGTGTCAGTCTGGGTAGACTACAGAAACAAATTCCTAGAAACAAATGTGTATAAGAAAGAGCTTTATATACAAGAACAGTTGAATCAAGTCCACAAGTGTGATATTATCCCCTATATCTGATACAAATCTATAAAGTCCTCTTTGGACTCATGAAACACATGCAATGATGCTGAATGCAGGAAGATCACAGGCAGTGGGTAGGAAGTCTTGTGGATCCAGTGGCGTCATGAGCATCTCAGTGCTGGCAGGGGTCTCCACATGGCTTTTCTGGCTCCAGAGGTCTGGCTCCAACAGCCTTTCTCCGTCTGTCTTCTCCACAGGGATGTTTCATGGTGAGTGAGTAGGGTGGGGGGGGGGGAGGGGGGGAGAGACTCCAGCCTCCAAGAAGGAATTACAGGAGTTCACAGAATCCTCAGGAGAAACCCATGCCCACACAGAGGCCTCGTTGGCGATATCCCGATTCACAAACCTGACTCCACCCCTTCACTTTTAATCCTCTCAATTCCCAAATTGACACCAGATTATATAACCACCACAGCTGCTATCTGTAAATCAGCAGTTTAAAACCACCAGCTGCTCCTCTGGGGAAATAAGAGACTTTCTAGTTTCATAGAACTCTACAGTCTAGGAAACTTACAGGCGCAGGTGTGCTTTCTTCTGTGGGGTCTCTAGGAGCCCGAACTGACTGGATGGAGGAGAGAGTTTAATGGCGAGTGAAAGTGAACATTTTTCTTGTGTTCATTGACTGCTGAATTTCCTTCTCAGTGAAATGTCTGTTCATGTCCTTCACCCATTTTTAAATTAGCTTTTTTTTCCTTTTTATTATTGAGTTGTTGAAATTTTTATGTCGTGTAGAGATTAGACTCATCGGATATACCATTTCCAAAGATTTGTTCATACTTTGTAGATTTTCTTTATACTCTTTTGATAAAGTCGTTGGTTGAACCAAAGTATTTACTTTTTATGAGGTCCTTGCTATCTAGTTTGCCCCTGCTGCTTTTGAATTTGTAGTTTTAAGATTTTCTAATCCTAACTGGCTTTGTTTGATTTGATTATGGTGTGTCTTCTTGTAATTTTCATTGTTGTTTTTTTTTTGTTTGTTTGTTTGAGATTGGGTGAACTTCTTGACTCTGTGATTATATTCAACCTAAACAACCTCAACTCAATACCATCAAGTTGATTCTGACTCACAGCAACCCCACAGGACAGGCTAGGCCTGTCCCCGAGGGTTTATGAGACTTTAACTCTTTATGGAAATCCAAAGTCTCATCTTTCTTCCCAGGAGCTGCTGGTAACTATGAGCTGCTATGAACTTGTGGTTGGAAGCCCAAAGCATAACCAGTATTTCACCAAATTTGTAGTCTTTGTGGCCACTGAATATATATACATATATATAGTTCCATATGGTTATATAGACATATTTTCTTCTCTTATCTCCTTTTTGGTGTCACCAATTACACATATATCAGGCTGTTTGAGTTTGAGTCCCATAGCTCACTGATGCTCTGATCAAATTTTAAAATTCATTTTTGGTCTGTATTTTGTTTTAGATATTTTTCTTTCTATGTTTTCAAGTCCATTACTCCCCCCCCCCCCCCGTATCCCATAAATCACTTCAGAGAATTTTAATATTTCACACATTGGATATTTTTCTCAGAAATTTCATTTAGATCTTTTTATTGTATTTTCTTTATCTAACTTAAAATATACATACATATATATACACAAGTGTTATAATTTTTTGTGCTAACTCTAACAATAGTGTCAATTCTGACTCAGTTGACAACTGAAATTGTTGCGCTCACAAACTGGATTGTACCAAGTTTTCATTTATGGTGTGGGCAGGAATAAGCTCTGAGTCCTGGTGCTGGAGTGGGATGTAGATTGACCTACAGGGCCAGCAGCCACCAGCTGTTTCACAGGAGAAAGATGGAGTTTTCTATTCTGGTAAAGGTTTGCAGTCTTGGAAGCGCAGGGAGTCACTTCTACTCTGTCCTGTAGGGTCACTATGAGTCATAGTATACTCAATGGCAATGCGACACCAACAAATTGCCTTTTCCCCTTGTTATGTATGTTCTTAATATATTCTTAGTTCCAAACATAGTTTCTAGAACACAGGAAATGGTTATGAAATATTTTGGAATAAACCTTTATCATTTCTGTCTCTTAAATCTGTATCTCAAGCCTGACTGTTACTCTTGAAAGCTAATTGCTGTATTCCACGACTGTCTTGACATCTCAAATTACCTATATAATATGCATTTCAAAATTAACATGTTTTGAATGGGGCTCCTAGTAGCCTCTTAAAATATTCTTCTCATTTCCTTCTTCTTAGTAAATGGTAACTTAATTTTTCATCTTTTTCATGCCCAAACTTTGGACTTGACAGCCTTTTTTGTTTTACTTTATATATCTAATTCATCAGCAAACTGTGTAATCTCTTGAACCCAGCCACTTCATCCCACCTCCACAGTTATCCAAGCCTCTGTCAACTCTACTTTGAATTAATGTAAAAGCCTTTCAACCACTTTCTGCTCTTTGCCCCTTTTAGACAATTTTCAACAGAGCAATCAGAGCGATTTTGTAAAAATGCAATTCAGGTCACGTCACGCTGATGTTCAAAATCATCTAATAGCATCCCTTCACACCAAATAAAAGCCCTAACATCCCCGACCAACACTTCTATACATAACCTGCTTCTTAGTTAACATACTCACCCTAACTGCTCTGTTTGATCATTTGGGTTTAGCTAAAATTTCTCACTTTCTGGAAATGCTCAGTGTAGTCCTGCCTCAGGCATTTATACTGCATATTTTCTCTTTCTGGAAAACTCTCCTCCTGAGATATCATCATGTCTCACCATCTCATGATTTTCAAGTACTTTCTCAGTTATTAAAATTTCAGTGAAATCTTCCATTACTATTGCTTCTAAAAATTTATATCCATGATTCCCTAACTCAATTTTTCTTGTCTACATCACTGATAAATTTTTCCTTAGTACTTGCCACCATATAAAATATTGTCTAATTTTTAAACATATTTATTAAATGGTCCTTCCACCAAATTTAGACTTCATGAGGGAAAATATGTTGGGCCTCTCTTGTTCAAGTCTCCATTCACAATTCTAAAACAGTGCCTGGAATATGACAGCTGTACTAATTCTTAATTTTACGAGATAATAAATTATTGAATATTTTAGAAGGTTAAGGAGATGGTACATTATCATGCATGCAGTTAAATGCCTCTCGTGTTTTTGAAGTTCTCTCTAAGGTTTTGTATATAGATGAATAAATGAACTAAATGTGTACTTTCGAAAATAGTTCTGATGGAAATATGAGGAGTATATTTGTGGCAGGGAAAAACTAGCGGCAGGGGACCAATTTTTAAAGTTTTTTTGGTAATGGTTTCTATATGTTGGGTTTTCACATTGTTGTCCATGTTAAAGTAAGCAAATGAAAATGTAAACCTCCAGGAATATTGATTTTAGGGGTCAGAGGAGGAGATGAATGGGAAAATTGAAGTAAAAGGAATAAATTTCTAAATGCATCTGTACATTTGTCACACAACTTATAAATGCATGATAATACACAATAATGGAATGCATATAAGAAATAAACAATTGTGACCTTAAGTACTAGCTTTCGCTCCTATAAGACTGTAAGCCAGTGGTTCTCAATCTGTGGGTCGCAGCCCCCTTAGGAGTTGCATGACCCTTTCACAGGGGTCGCCAGACTTCATAACAGTAGTGAAATGACAGTGATGAAGTAGCAACGAAAATACATTTATGGTTGGGGGGTCACCACCACAAGAGGAACTGTATGAAAGGGTCGTGGCATTAGGAAAGTTATAAACCACTACTGTAAACAAACAACAATCACTGTGCCTCTTTCCTCATTGAATTTTGGATATAATTATTGCTTGTGAGTTCTAATTTTACAGCAATGAACCTAGATTTTCTGTGTCAGGGTCTCTGAATCAGAAGATCACTTTTTCCCCACATTTTGTATTGGGGAATTCTTTTTCATTATATCTGTGCTAATATTTCTTTTCTGTGTTCTCTGTAAGTTATTTTGGTAATTCTATTACTTAAATAATGATGATGATATTGTTATTTGGGTATACTTTTATATTTGCATGTTTTTAATTTTGTTCCACACTTTAAGAGGTCTCTTTAATCTATATCCTAATTTGAATTGAAAATTTAATTTTGTTAATCTTATATATTTTTAATTTCCCAAGGACTCTTTCTAGTTTTTTTTGGTATTTATTTTCTTAGCATCCTGTTTATAATTTATGAATACCATATTGTCTGAGTCATTTTTAGACTACTACGTAGAATATTTTAAATTTATTTGCTTTTCCTTGGTTTTCTCTATTTACTTTCAGATACTTTTCACTTCTGTTAATTTTGATCTTTCATTTTCATGTTGTATTCAGTTGTCCATTTACTTTTAATAAGTAAGTTCTCCCTACCAACCCCATCTAATTTCTTTTAAACAAACATTGCCTCCACTCCCTCATCTCAACTGGAACAAGAACTTTGCTGTAGGCAGCAGGGGTAGATGACCAATAAGCAAGGTAAGCATGACTTCACTTGTGCTTACTTCTAACAGTTTGCATGGATTTTACCACATGAGGTGGTAAAGACAAAAACTTGTTCACTACAGATTGGTTAGTAATTGAAGGAAAGCCAGTGCTTATCTTGTTTATTACGTAACCCGACACCGACAGGGCAGGATTTAAGAAGGGTTGTTTGTGCCCCTGTTGTAGTTAGGTGCCCCTTGTGTTGACTCAGACATGTAGCGACTGTATGTAACAGAAAGAAACACTGGCTGGTCCTGCGCCATCCGCCAATTGTTACGTTTGAACCATTGTGGAGTCATTGTGTCAGTCTACCTTATCAAAGTCTTCCTCTGTTTCACTGACTCTCTTCTTGACATGCATGTCATCTTTTCCCAGGGACTGGTGTTGCTTGATAACATGACTGAGGTAAAGGAGACGAAATCGCTCCTACTCGTGGCCTTTCTGCCTTACTCCCAAGCCAGATTTTTGTTTCTCTGACAATCTGCAATACTTTGAATATTCTTCTCGAACACAATGATTCAGATGCATCAATTCTTTTACAGTCTCCTGTATTCATTGCACAAACTTCACAAGCATATGAAGTGATCGAAAATACCATGGATCGGGTCAGGTGTGTTTTAGTTCTCAAAGTGGCAGATCTGCTCCATAGCACCTTAAATAGTCCTCAGGCAATGGATTTACACAGTGGAATGCATCGCTTGATTTCTTGACTGGTGTTTACATGAGCATTGACTGTGGATTCAAGTAAAATGAAATTCTTGACACTTTTCATCTTTCCTGCATTTATCATGGTCCCTTTGGTCTATTGGTCCAGTTGTGAGGATTTGGGTTTTCTTTACATTAAATTGAAATCCATATTGAAGTTCACCATTCTTTGATCTTTATTAGTAAATACTTCAAATCCTCCTGGTTTTCAGCAAGCATATCACAGGCTACTGAACCTTCTTCCAATTAGGATGCTGCGTTCTTCTTCACGTACTCCAGCTTCTCGGGTAATTTGCACATTATGCGGATCGAATAAGTAGGATGAAAGGATACAACCCTGGCACGCACATACCATCCTGATTTCAACCCACTCAGTGTCCACTTGATCTGTTTGACGAATGCCTCTTGGTCTCTGTGCACATTGCACATGGGCACAATTAAGTGGTCAGGAACTCCCACTCTTTGTGATTACATCTATAGTCTCTTCTTATCCGTTCAGTTGAGTGCCCTTGCATAGTCAATAAAACACAAGTTAACAGCTTTCCCGTATTCTCTTCTTTCAGCTAAGATTCATCTGATAACAATAATGATAGCCCTCATCCATGTCTCCTTCTGGATCTGGCTTGACTGTCTGGCAGCTCTCTACCAATGTACTGCTGCCACACATTTTAATTATCATGAGCAAATTTGCACTTGCTTGTGATAATAATGATATCGTCTGATAATTCTGTAGTCTGTTGAGTCACCTTTCTTTGGCACAATCAAAATAGATATTGCCTAGTCAATTGGCCCAGCAGCTACCTTCTAGATTTCTTGGCTTCGACCAGTGAGTGCTTCTAGTGCTGCATTATTGTGTTGAAACATTACAATTGACATTCCATCAATTCTTGGAGCACCGGTTTTTCCCTAATGTCTTCAGTACAACTTGGACTTCTTCCTTCAGTACTATCAGTTCTTGACAATTCCTACCCCAGTTCTTTTTGGTAAAGTGGCTCTTTATTTCTTATATTTTCTTTTGATGCTTTCTAAATCATTCAATATTTTTCCCATAACATTTTTTCAATATTGCAACTTGAAGCTTGAACTTCCTTTCCTCAATTCTTTCAGCTTGAGAAATACCGAGTGTGTTATTATAAATTGATATACTTGAATAAGACTCTGAAAAAGAGCAACTTATTGTAAATTGTCCAATGAAGCTTGCAGAAAATAGGGTTATAGAGTGATAACAACTTCCTACCTTAGGACGGTGTTGTTATAAATTATTGCAACTCCCCACAAGTGGGAACTTGGCTTGGCCACATATCCCCTTTGTAATCTGATGCAACACTCCATTATGTTGTGAAGCCTAACCTCTCGGATGTTAATAAGGCAGGTGTAGTGCCAGTTATTTTAATGAAGCAGGAGTCAATCTACAGGTTTGGTTGCATTTAGAGCCAATTTGTTTAGAAGTCTAAAAGGAATCAAATAGCACAGATCATAAGGGCATCAGGAACACCGAAAGAGAGGAAGTGGAGTCCATCCTTCAGACACAAGGACATAGACCCAGGAGGAGTTAATGCCAAGAGATGTGGAAAGCTCCAAGGGTTGCTAAGCCCAAGGAGATAAGGACTTATCTCAAAAAAGAGACAAAGAGAAAAACTTTTCTCATGTGGCTGGCACCCCTGACTTGTATTTCTAGTCTCCTAAACAATGAGAGAATTAATTTCTCTTTGTATTTCTGTTATCACAGGATTAGATAACAAGGACAGGTATTGTTAACATAGATTACAATATTCCTTCAAGAAACTTACTCTGATTATTTAATGATAAATGAATGCTTATTATTAAGCGATAAATTGGACAGCCTGATATGGTTAGGAATTAAAGGAAGTTAATTTGTTATGATGAAGGTTTTTATGCTTTGTACAATGTCAATATAAAATCAATTTCTAAGCTTTGTAAAAGAAACTTAGGCTAGACTGAGTGTATGGAATGTGTTTTGTTAAGAAAAAAGATAGTGTTTTTTTTTTTCTAAATTGAACTAACGTGGTGGTTTCAAATGAGAAAAAGAAATACAGAAAAAAACATTGGATAGATGAGGCAGGTTGCAGAAGGTTAGAGTAAAGTTAAATAGAAACGTATGAGTTTATCTACAAGATCAATAAAGAAGATGCTATGCTAAAGAAGGAAGATTTAGTGCTTACCAAGAAAATAATGTTAGAAGGAAAAATATAAATATTTTTGGGCTTTCAAAATACCTGAACCAACTTAAATGTCTGTAAATAAATTAAGATGACTAATTCTTGACTCTGATCATGGGCCAGAGAGGGTGAAGCAGGTTCAGGTCCCCTCAGCAGAAGTCTGTGAGGTCATATAGTTTTAAGATAATTTATATCTGGTGAAAATATTTACAATAAAATGAATTATAGCTCTCTATTCAGTTGCTTAATAGAACTATAGTGGTGTAGTAGTTAAACCTTGGGCTGTGATCAGCATGGTCGGCAGTTCAAAACTGCTAGCAGCCCTGTGAGAGAAAGGCTGAGCTTTCTACTTCTGTAAACAATTACAGTCTCAAAAAACCATGGGTCATCGACATGAGTTACTATTTACTTGGCAGCAGTAAGTTAAAGTATGCTGTTCATACTGACTCTAATTGTTAATTATCATCTATCTTCAATCCAATAGTTGAAGGAACATTTTCACAGGCCAAAGATTTTGATTACTGAAAGCCCAAATCCCCGATAGTGTTCTATTGCACCATGTATATTAAAAAAATAATCTCAGCTAAAAGATTTGTGGAAGTGTCATTGAAAAGGATGGCACTCAGTCTTACTAACCCATCATCATAATGTGCTACTGCATTTCAGGGAGTAAAATCGATGATTCACCTCCCCAATTAAAAAAATCTGCTGCTCCTGAACAGATTGCTCAACTTACTCAGGGGGTTTAACAAAAATGGAGGTTCTCCAGTACTCAGGAGAAGATCACTATGACAGAATTGAGGAAGCTCCTCAACGAGATGGACAGACACATTGTTGGCAACAATAGGCTCCAGCGTAGGAACAACTGTGATGCGGGTGCAGGACTGGGCCGTGCTTCATTCTGTTATGCACGAGGGGACTAAGGGGCGGGACAGACTGGATGACCCTGACAACAGCGCCAACGACCTGCTCTAAATCCACCACCCGTCACTTTGTTGTGTTTTGTTGGCTGGTGTTTTGCTGTAATATTAGAAACTATATTACCGGTATTTCAAATATCGGCAGGGTCATCCATGGCAAACGGGTTTCTGTGAAGATTCCATATTAAGAACTGACTCTGAAGAAGCAATAAACAATATTGTGATTAATGGAGAGCAGATGAAAGTTGTCAAGGGCTGGATGCACACTCAGGCTCATGTATGTGATCAACAGTCAAGAAATCAACCAGCATGGTGCAGTGAGTGTATTGGCACGAGACCTCTCTCATGAGCTAAAGAACAATGCTGTCGCTGGAGATTAGGTGAGCCTACCTCAAGCCATGATTTTTTAATTTCCTGATGTGCATGCGAATGCTGGGTAATACGAAAGGAAGACTAGAGAAGAATGGATGCAGTTGAATTATGGTGTGGTTAGAGAACACAAATGTGCCAGGGGTTTCCAGAAGAACAAGCACATCTGCCTGGGAGGAAGCACAGTCGGAATGTTCCTTAAATGTGGGGTTGGTGAGATCACACTTCACGTACTTTGAGCACAGGATCAGGGCAAAGCAGGCCATGGAAAAGAACAGCCTGCCTCGTAGAGCAGTGGTTCAGTGACAAACAGGGAGACACTTACATGCTGTCCGCAACACTGGGCTGAAGATAAAAACAGCTGTGAGGACGATATCAGCCACGCTGCCTTTTATTCTGTGGCACTTTGGGAGATATGAATTGTATCGGGTTCAAATACACTTAATAGGATTCACAGGGCTCAAAGTAACTGATAAGATTTTTGATCACACAGAAGCTCGACAGAAGCCCCTAAATTTAAGAGTAGCACTGTATAATGAAATAGTTGGTTTTCTTCTAGTCCAACAAGCATGCTATGCAGTGGCCAGTACTTCCTTCTGCACTGGAATGAGCATTCTAGAAGTAGAACAAAGTATCAGACAGATTCACAAAAAGGCCACCTAGTATCAACTACCCCCTTATGTGAAATCCCTGCTTTTTAGATATTTTTAGCATTACCCTTAGGGATTAACAATCCATGCTTTTGAATTTTGGTGCTGCTGGAAAATGTTGAAAGTACCACTGGCTGCTACAAGCAGACAGGGAAAACGATGGCCAGAATGCTCTCGAGAGGCGAGGTGGTGAGACTTCATCTCAAGTACTTTGGACATGTGAGGAGAGATCAATCTCTGGAGAAGGACATGAGCCTTGGTAAAGCAGAGGTGCAGCAAAAAGAGGCAGGCCCTCGACAAGATGGAATGACTCAGTGGCTGCAGCAGCGATCTCAAAGCTAAGAACAATTGTGAGGATGGCGCAGGGCCAGCAGGGTGAGATGATTTGGTGTCAGAATAGATAAAGAAAGATAGAGCATGGAGGCATTCCTGACTCCTCTTGACAATAAGGAAGGCAGTGGAGGTCAGATCTATCCACTTTCATTGCCACAGAGGATCCAGTTATGGAGTTGATTGCACTGTGTCATGTGCACATCTCACCCTCAGCACTTGATTTCAATCATTCATTGCAACGGACACACAGAACTCAGCCAATACTAGGCATTAAGGGGCGTTATTAAGGAAGTTAATAGGTTTCCACAAGTCAGGATCACCAAAAGTAAGAATACAGGCATTGATCCACAACAACACTTCAACTTAGTGAGGAGCCAAATCTCTCTCCAGGTCTCTCTCAGCCATGTGGTCCCTTGGCCTTTGGCTACATGGGCTGGGGAGCCAGCACCCATCTTGCACTACATCACAGTTCCATAGTCTCAGGCTAGATGAAGGGATGGTGCCCCATCGTCTTGGTGCTGCTCTTCTGGTTGTCTGTGCCAAAATCTCTGGTGCATATAGTCCCAGTGGCCTCCACCACTTCAGACCGAGATCTTGAATGGGCTTTTCCATATGGCCCTGAGATCTCTCTGTGTGTCCCAAACATCTTTTATACACCAATGAATGCTTTTGATGGAGGTGTCATTGTCTTTTGACTGATCCCACCTCCGTGGTCCACAGCTCTTTAGTCTCTAGTAGAGTTTAAAGATGCTGCCAAGGAAACAAAGGGTGTGGCTTGGTTTATACTCTCTACTAAGATCTGGGTTTAGCCCTGCTAAGGTCAGGATTTAGCTCCATCTTAATCCTGTAGGAGAAATTCCCTCCAAAATGGGATCATAACCATGGCCACATAATCCAGAATTATAATGCATCATATTAAGACATATATACCTAGAAAGACTGCATTAGTTTATCTATCTATCTATCTATCTATCTATCTATCTATCTATCTATCTATCTATCTATCTATCTACCTACCTATCTATCATCTATTTCCATCAACATAACCACAGAATTTTAAGAAATATTTAATATTTTCCCCCTTGTGCTCACTGGCTTTGCTTCTCCAGAGAACCCAGACAAATATAATGACCAAGAAGCCATATGTATATAGATAAGATCTATGCTATTGATGGAATCTTGGTGATGTGGTGGCTACTTCTTGGCCTGCTAACCAGAGGGCCAGCAGTTTTAAACCACCAGCTGCTCCATGTGAGAAAGATGAGGCTTTCTACTCCTACAGAGAGCTAAAGTCTCAGAAACTAGTAGGGGCAGCTCTATCCTGCTTTATAGGTTTGCTTGCTTGCTATGAGTTGGCATTAACTCACTGACAGTGAGCTTTTTATGTTTTGTATTTAGTTCTGTTGGTGGATAAGGTCTTGCTCAAAAGATTTCCCACTGACACAGAATCAAGTACTTCCTCCAAAAGAAGCTAGTCTTTCCAAAAGCCTATTCAAGATTGGGTGCCAAATGCAGATGTGATCAAACAGTGGCTAATGGCCAGAACTTTATAAAAGATGGTTTCTTTAGTTTTAAAAACATGCACCCAAAACATGTGGCGACCCAAAAGGTAATTGACCTAAAGCATTCTTTGTGGAAGAAAGTATACTATCCTGTGTAATTAAAGGATTTTGTGAAAATCCTTTATCAAAAGGAAGTAATGTATCAAAATCTAAAATCTGAGTCACTTGATGTGTGTGAAACCTTAACTAAACTTTAAGTCTTAATATGACTCTGTAGTCCATATTGATGGTAACATTTGCCCCCCGCTTTTTTAACATTTTATTAGGGTCTCATACAACTCATCAAAATCCATACATATATATACATCAATTTTATAAAGCACATCCGTACATTCTTTGCCCTGATCATTTTCAAAGCATTTGCTCTCCACTTAAGCCCTTTGCATCAGGTCCTCTTTTTCCCCCCTCCCTCCCCACGCCCCCTCCCTCATGAGCCCTTGATAATTTATAGACTGTTATTTTGTCATATCTTGCCCTATCCGAAATTTCCCTTCCCCCCCCCTCTCTGCCGTCCGTCTCCCAGGGAGGAGGTCACATGTGGATCCTTGTAAATGCCGTTGCTCCTTTCCAACCCACTCACACTACTCTCCCAATTTCGCCCCTCACATCCCTGGTCCTGAAGGTGTCATTCACCCTGGATTCCTTCTGCCTCCAGCTCCCATATGCACCAGTGTACAACCTCTGCCCTATCCAGTCCTGCAAGGTACAATTCGGATCATGGTAGTTGTGGGGAGGAAGCATCCAGGATGTGGGGGAAAGCTGTGTTCTTCATCGGTACTACATCGCAACCTGACTGACCCATCTCCTCTCCTAAACCCCTCTGTGAGGGGATCTCCAGTGACCGACAAATGGGCTTTGGGTCTCCACTCTGCACTTCCCCCTTCATTCACTATGGTATATATTTCACATATACCTCGTGATCGCACAGGCTGGTGTGCTTCTTCCATGTGGGCTTTGTTGCTTCTGAGCTAGATGGCCGCTTGTTCACCTTCAAGCCTTTAAGACCCCAGACACTATCTCTTTTGGTAGCCGGGCACCATCAACTTTCTTCACCACATTTGCTTATGCTCCCGTTTGTCTTCAGCGATCGTATCATGGAGGGGTGCAGCCAATGATATGATTTTTTGTTCTTTGATGCCTGATAACTGATCCCTTTGGGACCACTCGATCACACAGGCTGGTGTGTTCTTCCATGTGGGCTTTGTTGCTTCTGAGCTAGATGGCCGCTTTTTTATCTTCAACCCTTTAAGACCCAAGTGACTATCTCTTTTGATAGCCGGGCACCATCAGCTTTCTTCAACACATTTACTTGTTCACCCGCTTTGGCTTCAGCAGTTGTGTCGGGAGGGTGAGCATCGTAGAGTGCCAATTTAATAAAAGAAAGTATTCATGCATTGAGGGAGTGCTTGAGTAGAGGCCCAAGGTCCTTCCGCCACCTTAATGCTAAACCTGTAAATATAGACACATAGATCTATTTCCCCATCCTCATATATATATTTGCATGTACATGTCTTTGTCTAGACCTCTATAAATGCCCTTTGACTCCTAGCTCTTTCCTCCATTTCCCTTGACTTTCCTCCTGCCCTACTACCATGCTCCGTTCCCACCTGGGTTACAGCTATACCTCTTCTTTCCATAACCTTACCCTTCATCATTCCCTACCAGACCTGCCACTCCCCCCTCACTACCATTTTGGGTCCCATGTTGTTCCCTTGTCCCTGTGTTTGTTAACACCACTTCCTTACCCCCCCACCTCCCCCTATCCCAAGTTCCCCTGGAACTGTCGGTCCCGTTGTTTTCCTCCAGATAGTTCATCCAGCCTGTCTTATTTAGACAGACATGTGGAGACAATAACATGCAGGAAAACAAGACAGAGTAAAACAAAGCAACAGTATACAACCAGACAACAAAATAACAACAACAAACCACTGACAAAGAACAAAACAAAACATATCAAGAAAGAAGAGCTTGTAGTTAGTTCAAGGATCGTTTGTTGGCCCTTAGGAGTGTTTTCCAGTCCAGTCTGTTGGGGCACCACGCCCTGGCCCCAAAGTCCACTTTCAGCATTCCCTGGGGACCATGCCACTCCATTTCCTTGCTGTTCCGCTGCACTCCCCCAGTGCTTTGCCTCGGTGTGGTGGGATCAGGTCAGGTGCAATTTGCACACTGTGTCTCCGGTGCTGTCTCCTGTATCACCCTTGGTCACTGAGGGGCATCATGTCTCATAGTGGGGCCAGCCATATTGTTCTCTCTGTGGACTGGCTGCTCTAGTCAGGAACATCATCCTCACGGCCTGGTGGGCCAGGCTGTGCTCCACTGTCTCCTCTTCCTCCTTCATCTGCTCCGGTGTGCTCTGATCAGATATGTCCCTCTCCCTGAGCTGCAGAATCAATGTCATCCCTTGAAACATATTCTTCTCAGGGGAGGGGCAGGAATCCACTTAATTTTTGGTGCTGGGGCCAGCCTCCCAGACCTCTCCACTGGTTCCCTACTCCATGCCGGGACGTTGCATTCACACCCTGCAGCACTGGGTTGAAGTCTGGTCCCACTTTCCCTGTAGAGATATAAACAATACCCTCCCCTTGGGTGGGTTAGTGACCCATGCCCCACTCCTCTTTTCTTCCTTATATTCATCCTTTTATTTTCCTTTACCCCCCTCCTCCACCGTTGTCTACCATGCGCATCCCTGGTTTTGAACTCATCTCTGCCATACTACACAGTCTTCACCCCAAAAATGTTTGTAAAAAAATGCAAAAGGGGCATAGGGGGAAAACTACTGTATACATTTGCCCCTTTTAACACCAATTCTCCCTTCAATGTTCAACCTTTGTGACTTTAAAGAAATTCCCCTCCCCCCTCCATCAAACACATGCTGAATAGCAGAGCATGTGCTTGAGAAGTCTTGATTTATTACAAACAAATCTTTTGTATGATAGAATCCTAGGAAAACACATGTTCGAGGAGGCAGTTTTAATAACATGTTCTAGCAAAAGCAAGCCACACAATTGTCTTTTGAATATCTTGTAATTATCTAGAGGCATACATGTTTGAAATTATGTACCCTTATCGTGCAATCGCAGTTATTCTTTATCCACCTGCTGAGCCCCTGATTCCAAAACGCTTGGCTCCACCTTCCCTGATTTCCTGGAAACCAGTAAAATATTAAAGTCTTTGTTTACACCATAAAAACTTTTGTATGTGCATTGAATTCCCTGTTTCCTATTCATGGTTCATTCAGTTCTTAGTTTAAGCCAATGTTGAATCCCCAGTAAATCACTCCATTTTACTCAGAAATGGTGTTCAAGTTTTCTCTATTATAGTTCATTTAATGTAAGTGGTAGTGATGTAAGGAATTTTCAAGCAGAAGCATTAAAAATCATTGCATGATCTCACGATCTTTTCTCCATTTATCATGAAACTTGATTATATCTCAGTTTGAGTAAGTGAGTCCTTTTAACATGGGTCCTGAAATGAAGCACATAACATGAAAAATTAGTTACCACACCGTCTACCTGCAATATGCACAAGAGATAAATATCCTTCTTTGAGATTTTAGAGCCCTGTTCATATTGTTATTATTGTTATTATTATTATATTATCTACATCAACCTAAGATAACTCATAAAAATGGCAATCATTTCAAATAAATAATAAATAATAATTAAATAGCATGCATAAATAAGCTAAAATTCTAATGTTGCCGAGCAGTGGATGGCCTTTTCACTTTCAAAGGCTATTTTCTTTTTCTGAGCTGATCGAGTTGACATCAGGTGTATCTCACAGAAAAGGACCAAATGAAACAATCTCTAGGGTAGCTAGAACATAAAATAGAGCCATAACAATAATATTTCAATAGGTCAAGAAGAGATATTTGAGAAAATGAGGCAGCAGCTAGGAAGTGGAGTGCCTGAGTTTTATTACTGCATAATGTTTTTTCACATGTTTCAGTAGAGAAGGACGGAACTCACCTGAAATTACTGCTTGATTCAGGATTCATAAGAGAAGACTCTCAAGGACCTGAGGAAACTTATAAAATAAAGGGGAAGTTTCATAGTTTCAAAGAAAAAAATAGAAACTTATATTTTTCATTTATATAAAGAGCTATATCCTCATATCAACGCAATCAATGGGTTTTGCATAAGACAGGTCAAGCCTTTTTTTTTAATTTTAACAATTTATTAGGGGCTCATACAATTCTTATCACAGTTCATACATATACATACATCAATTGTATAAAGCACATCTGTACAGTCTTTGCCCTAATCATTTTTTTCTCCTCTTTTCTTTTTTTACATTTTATTAGGGACTCATACAACTCTTATCACCATCCATACATATACATACATCAATTGTATAAAGCACATCCATACATTCCCTGCCCCAATCATTCTCAAGGCATTTGCTCTCCACTTAAGGCCCTTGCATCAGGTCCTCCTTTTTTTTTTCCCCTCCCTCCCCTTTCCCCACTCCCTCATGTGCCCTTGGTAATTTATACCTTGTTATTTTGTCATATCTTGCCCTATCTGGAGTCTCCCTTCCCCCCTTCTCTGCTGTCCCTCTCCCAGGGAAGAGATCACATGTGGATCCTTGTAATCAGTTCCCCCTTTCCAACCCACTCACCCTCCACTCTCCCAGCATCGTCCCTCACACCCTTGGTCCTGAAGGTATCATCCACCCTGGATTCCCTGTACCTGTCAAGCCTTTTATGTATAAATGGATAAATCAGCATTTAAGACAGATATATGGTTGGTGGGCAGACTACATATTAAATACGTAGTCCCATAAGAAAAGACACTGTATACAGAGATCTCTAAGTGAAAATAAGGGCAAAGATGTGTTGAACTTGAGTTTGTCTACCCCAACTACAGGATCGGAAGCCCATTAGCCAATACACTGTTGGCGACTCTGCCCGTAGGAGGGAGGTCTGGCATCCTTTGCCTCAGTGTTCACTGCAGATGCCACTTCCCCTCACCTTCTCCCGAATTAGATGTCTTCTCTCTGGCCTCAGTTTCCTGCTGATGGTCTAAATGGGCTCGTTTTCGATCTGTCATCTTATGTAAGAGTGTCTCCCGTCTATCTATGGCCCTTCTCACATTTGAAAAGTGTGACCTGTAGTTCATTTATAGGTAACACTTTGCAGAGAGCAGGGCCAAGGCCATATGTGTGGGATTATATTACAACCTATTTTGTATTCATACTTCGGGTGTATTTATTCAACTAGTTATTTTTCCCCAACTTCTTTGAAAACAAAGCAAACAATGGGATAGGAGAGAGAATGGAAAAAAATGTGTGTCTTCCTGGGAATTCTGTTAGAGTTGTGTCAGGCTGTTACCAGAGATTCATAGCACTGGGACACAGGTTAGCCGTTCAAAATCACCAGCTACTCCATGAGAGAGAGAGATGAGAGTTTTCTACTCTCATGAACATTTACCATGTCAGAAACCCACACAGCAGTCTTTTGCCGTTTCTATGACTCCGGGTTGACTTAATGGCAGTGAGATGTGGAAAGACCCAGGGGCTGTACTCTTCAGCTCGCTTCAGACTGTAGTGGCAGGAAAAGACATAAACACATTTCCTATACGTCTATCTTTTCATTTATTGTTTGCCTTCACAACATCATAAAAGTAGTTTCAAACGGATGTAGGCAGGCCCCTCAGCACTAAGAAGATTGCCTTAATTTTCCTCACTTAAAACCCTCCAGCTTTTCATCTGAGCTCATCGAAGTAGAAAGAAAGTCAGTGTGTTGGATTTTGCCTAAGTTGTTATCATAGTAACACAGAGTGTTGGCAAAAGAAAGTTCCTGACAGAAGCAGAGGTCCCTTTAGTATTTTTTAATTTACATGTTCATTAAGTATCTGGACCAGAGGACAGAATGACCAGTATTTATCATAAGACCAGCTAAATAAATATATGACACCAGGAAGTATTTAGCTTGAGGCATCTTATCTAGATGTTTGTATCCGTAGCTATTTCGAAGGACTCCATTATCTAGATGATTTCAGGCAGGGCTATCACAGCACTGTGAATTAAAACAGCTTGACTGGATTATTATATATTCATTGCACTCCCAAAAATTAATGGTAATGACCAAAGCCAATGTCGATATAATTTTAGGTTTCACTAAAGAGGATTTAATCTTCCTACAAATCAATGAGATATTATCCCCAAATAGTGGAAATGTGTCCATATTCTTTGACCAAGAATTTATCCAAAAGGGAGCAGAAAGTCAATTTGAAGTCATCCATTTAATCACAGTTTGTTATTGCATTGAAATAATGTAACAACCGCAAATCTCACAGAAACTCCTGAGCTGATGAGACAGAACATTAGGACATTCTGTGTTGGGGAAGGAACACAGTGGAGCTTGCATGTCTTCTGAAGTCTGGCACCATCATCCCTAGAGAGGCTTCTGCCTTCTTCTCAGACCTGCGCACCTTCTCGACAGATGATGCACTTCTCTGAAACTCATGGCACAGGGGGGACTAATTTGTTTTAAAATATAAATGTGGAAACAGACATTACTTGCCCTGTGGGGGTTTGTGGCAAACGAACACGAAATGTTAATTTCTTGGTTTATACAACTGATATTGCCACAACTGAGTCCATAATTTTTCTCAACTGGATGCATGCCTCTGATAAATGCCCTCAGAACAAAGGCCGTCCTTTCCCTCAACCTTGTAGAGGGCCTTGTGTGGCACTGTTCAGCAATGTTGTATCCAACATTCAAGCTACATTCATAATAGGACTTAGCCGAGAAAGGTTGAGCATGGTGTCTTTTTGTCTTTCTGTAACAAAGGAAGAGGTGTTAAGTTGCTTACATTGAGTGCTTTCCAGAACTGAGACAACAGAGCTAGACCATCTATTTCAGAGTCCCTGTGAGAAGCTAAGGAGCCCCGGAGACGTAGTGGTTACTTGTTAGGCTGCTAACTGAAAGGTCAGCAGTTTGGATCCACCAGTCATTCTGAGGTAGCAAGACAGAACTTTCTACTCCTGTAAAGAATTACTGTCCTGGAAACCCACAGGGTTGCTATGAGTTGGCATTGACTTGAAAACACGGAATTTGAGTGTTGGGTTTGGTGGGAAGCTACAACGACATGGTAGGCACAGCTGCAGATCTGCTCCCTTCCCCATGCCTGTGGCTGAGGGGGTGGCATTGTAGGCCCAGTTTGTGTAGTCCTGCCGTCACGCAGGTTAGACTTTCCTCAAAGGACTGCTACGTGGGAAAGAGGTGTCTGGCTAGTTCTTTACTGGTTGACTCTGATTCTATGTACTCATATATCTGCAGGAGACAGAGAACTACCCAATTTCCAGGTCAGAGATGGCTATCTTTGGAATAGTCCCCAGACAACGGAGAGATATCAAATTCACTGGTCCTTTATGGACCTTCTCTAATTGCATTTGAATCACTGACCGCCACGGCAGGTACACTTAGGCTCAGAGGAAAGGCAGCTCTGTAGCAATATCGGAGACTTCAGTGGCTACTGGGGAAGGTTGGGATGGTGGAGAGGGATGGAAAGCAGAACTGGGAGCAAGGGAGCTTGACTTTGAAGTTGCCAAGCATATTCTTTTCCTGTGTTTAAGGCAAGCTTGCAGTTCCTCTAAAATCCAGTGCACCTGAATGGAGGTCAAATTGGGATATGCTGGCTGCAGAGGATCTGCTGTCTCATGCTACCCGCTTAGAGGAGAGTTATTGAAATCCCAAGATTTGAGGATAGCATCTCCTAATCTTCCAGGTGGGGCTGGGAGCTATCATGGTGATTCAACTGAAGTCTGGGCTATTCTGGGGTCTCAGGAGCTGGGTCTGATGAGGGGACTAGCCAAGGAGGTCCATGGCAAAGGTCACTTCTATAAGAGCCAGGTATGGTGGCCCCCCTTAGTGTGAAGAACATTCCCATTGGTGGGTGGGAAAGAAAAGTGCAAGATGTTTATGAAAATTAGTAATGGTCACGTGCAAGGGACTATCAGGGGATGGCCAGAATCCTGAGTTACAAATTTTAAAAGGGGAGTTATTTATTTATTTAAGCACTTGCTAATTAAAAGAAGCATACACACACACACACACACACACACATACACACACACACACATACACACACACACGCACATAATACAGGTAATGTACAATAATTAATTAATTAATTATTTTCTAAGTAGAAAGGATGACAACTAAATGCTTACTTCTCAAGCTTTAAGTATTTTTCTGTCGATTCTGAATCATGTGACCTTGTGTGTTTCTGTGTAGCACTGGGCTCCATCAAGATTCCACCGACTGTGATTTTTTGCCAGTAGATCTACAGAACCTTCTTTTGAGGTGTTTCTAGGCAGATCTCAACTGACAGCCTTTTGGTTAGCAGCAACACGCTTGAAAGTTTGCACCACTCAGAGGTAACCGAAACCAAACCCGCTGTGACGGAGTCCATTCGGGGTCAGAGTGACCCGGTGTGGCAGAGTAGACTTGCTCCATCAGGACTGGGAGGCGGTACCTTTTTATGAAAACGGACTGTCCTATCATTTCTCCATGGACCCCACTGTTCACACAATGATCTGTAGCAGGACAGTGAACTGAGGCCACAGGTGCCAACAGCACATACTCGGACGCTTAATTGCCCTCTAGAGAGTCCGGGTCATACTTGGGAAGGATAACCTGTTAAGAAGGATTTCCCACAATTAAGCAAGATAAAGGCTTTGTTACAACTGAAATAATTAAACCCTTCAACGAGCTCCCATTGAAATGATAATATTGTCATATTTTCTTGGAGACTTACAAGGCTCTTTTCATCGTTTCCCGGGTCCCTTGTTGTTCACAGCGTTTCATTCAGTTTCTGAACTATCCAGATTCCCACCAGTTTGGGGAACATTGTCATGTTGTAAAGGAGGTTTTCCCACAAACCTCAGATCTGTTTCGATTTCTCATGGTTTTTGGTCATTTTCCTGACAACAGGATTTATGTACATTCTCTGTGCTCCTCCCCTGTCTTTATCTCATCCACACCCATTGCCTCAACTCGAACCTCTGTATGGTTTCCAGGGCGGTAAGTCTTCATCACCGCAGAGAGCCTCAACCTTCTTCTTCTTCGGAGCTGCTGGTGGATTTGAACCATGAACCCTGGGTTAGCAATTCAATGCTTACCTGACAGTACCAACAGGGGTCATCTTTCTCCCACATAATATTCTTTTTATTTAATATATAACACGTTGTAATTATAAATATATATTTATTCAATAATGATCTGCATTTCTTAACACACTAAAAATCCATGAAGGCGAGGACTCTGAGAATTTAACCACCGAATAACAAGGGCCCACGTGAAGTTCTTTTATCATAGTAGTATCATATCATAGTAGGTTCTTGCTATTAAAATGTTTGATAAACGAATAGTGCTTATTGATGAAACTGCAACCTCATTTTAATTTTCAGACTGACATAACCAAGGGGAGACTTGGTTACATAACTGTTGTTTATAGAGCATTTATAGGCTGCATCTCCTTATGTATTTCCTCTGTGTGTACGGCACGTCATACTTTTAAGAGAGACTTGATATCCATTTGCCATGTGTCTAATAACATATAAAGCCGTCTTGTTTTTCAGCACTTTACGGATTATTTTTGCTTTAACTTCTGTTCTACAATGCCTCCCCTTTGGTCTCTTTCTGCTTTTAGACGTGGGCATTACCTACTGACTTTGAATCCACCCATGATGCTTACTGCTCTGGGGGCTGTTTCACATTTTTCTACTTCAACACTTAGAACTCTCGAAGGACTTTGGATTGCACTCAGCTTTACGACTGCTTCTATTTCTGGTTCTCTCGGATTATTACCCTAGCTTAGCAAGGGTCAGGGCCTGAACCAGAGTGCATCGTGTCTGATCCTTGTTTGATCCCTCACTGCATTCCCCGGCCTGATGAGAATGCCAGAAGTGTTTCTTTCTCGAGAGGAGCAGGTGTCAGTGAGTAGGTGTATGTCATAATTACGTCTCAGGGGTCTGTGCAGTAATGATGATTTACTCCTTCTCACACTGCCTCTTCCTTCATTTGTCTCTTGATCAGATTAGACTGCTTCTGCCTTTTGGACTTGGGTAAAATGCCACATGATAGGGCATGGATTTGGGCTTCCAGGTACCACTCAGAAGAGCCAGATCATGGTATGTAGTGATACAGGGGAGCTGTGATTAGATTAGTGAGAAATTCAAGATGGGGAAAAACTAGGCAAAATTCCCATTTTTCTCTCTTGTAGACTATTCTAACCAGTATAAAACTACCGAACAAACCAAAGATAAGCTCACGTGTGTTTACTTACTAATCTGTGAACAATTTTAATTTTTCCCCATCACATCAAAGATCCTGCTGCTGGGTATGACTGATATCTGCCTCTCAGCCAGTCCTGCAACAGCTTCCTACAGAATCCAAGCCTCTCTTGCACTCTCTGATTCCTGATGGGGAAGGGATGGCATACCCAATAAGAGGAGTAAGCATGGCTTTGTTTGTCCTTTTTATTAATCTGAGTGAAGAGTTTCACATGCTAGTGACGAGGCTCATGTTGAACAGTTCACTAAAGTTAGCAAGTCAGCTTAACATACTTATTGGGTGATTCTGACTCCAGGACCGTTTCTTCCTTGCAGTCCTTCTGAAACAGTCTGGGAAGTCGAATTAACCTGTTGACCTGTCTATAACTGCTCCATGATCTGCTCTGTTCTTGGCGGCTTATTTCAAAGGGGAAGTGGGTGTGATAACACACACACGTGGTGTTGTATTTCGCCCTTTCTGCCTTCCTTTCCATTTTTCTCTTGTCCCTGCCTCCCTGGATGACCACCTTCCACATAGAGCAGTAACTGTAACCCTTTCTTCTGGAAAGCTTAAACTGGGAAGTGTATCCAGAATGGGTAATCAGGGACAAAATTCCAGTGATAATGACTAGCAGCAGTATATGAAGTCAAATGAGAGCGTAGTAGACTCTTAGGTATAACTTCATGAAAAATGGCCCACGATGGTGTATTTTAGGTTTAGACCTTTATACTTTTCCAGAGGATGTTCTAGGAGCCCTGGTGTCAGAGTGGTTATATGATGGGCTTTTAACAGCAAGGTCAGCAGTTCAAAACCACAAGCCACTCCATGGGAGAAAGAGGAGGCTTTCTACTCCCATGAGGTTGTATTCTCAGGAAGTCTGTCCTATAGGGGTGCTAGGAATCAGAATTCACTAGCTGGAAGTGAGTTACAGTTGAGTTAGTGTATGTTCTAATAGGAATTGCAAATGCCTTATGTGGTTTAGATATCAAATTTTTAAAACAAAGCAGAATATGGTAAAATAAAATATGTAAATAATAATCTGGGTTCAGACTTATCCAAAAAGTTGTGTTAGCAAGCAATGGGACATTGTCCTTCACTCACATAAAAATAAACATCTTTCTTTTTTCAATATCTCAAGATTTCTTTTAAGTAAAACTACCATATCAGTTTTGGCTACGAATTCTTATATTCAGAGGCTGGACATTCTCTTCTTTGGGGTGTCTCCAGTTCCTAGAGTAAGTTAAACTGTGCAACATCAATGTACCAATTACAACGTTTAAGTCTTCAGTTTTAATTTTTCCCCCATATGAGGCAGGAGAAAGATGATTACAGATCTTTTTGAGTGTTAATTGTGTCATCCAAATAAGTCTCCCCTGAATATTAGAGATGGAAGTCTATTTCTGATGCCAGCACTGATTGACCTCCATTATATTACTCTCTGAGTCTAAAATACTTCTCTATATAAGTCTAATCAGAATAATTGCCTATGTCCCTAGAGTTCTGTGAAAATTAGATAATGTCAGCAAAAGTGCTTTTAACTTCTATAGTGGTATTATGACCTTTCTTCTCCACTTAGAACAAGTCTGAAAATAGTTCCAAGATAACCTCTCATTAAAGTTTGGGGTCTATTTCAAACCAATGAAATGGAAGAACAGTAGCTATAGACTGACTCGGAAAACTGAAAGGTCGAGTTTGGGAACTGAAAGGAGTAGGAGAGCCGCAAAAGAGAGGTATTAAACTTCGGACACAGACCTTGGCTAGTGTGGTAAAGTTTCCTCTCAGGTACACTAGACACATTCGGTCTCTCAGAAATGATTGTGATAGGCAACATTATCAACATTTTAATTTTGTCCTTGAAAGAGGATTCTAAGTTAGATGACTCTCTTAGCCTGACTTGTTTTCTCAGGAACTTCCTGTATAGTCAAACAAGTTCTTTAGGGTTTTAGAACTCATAGTGGGAAAAAGAGGCAAAGATAAAAATGAGAGTTAGTGTGGGGGACAAGAAACTTGGGATACAATTGCTTCCAAGGTGGTTTGAGACATTCAAACAATAAAGTAACTGAAATGAGGGAAGAAAGTGCTAAAGAGGGGAAATATCTGATTATGATTATAGATTTTATTCACACATATCCTTTTTAGTGGGTAAAAGTATCAAGTAAAAAATTTGAGCTATTATGAAATTAGTCTTTGGCTGAAGAATTGTATTCGGCTGAGGAATTGTATTTCTTGGGTTATTTTTTTTCCTTTAAAGAATGCTAATATTTTTTACAATGAATAAGGTGTCAGGTAAATAGACTGATAAGAATAAAAAAGAATAGACCACTAAATAACAGGGAGCCTAAGTTGTTAATGTTGCTATTAGGAAAATCCCTACCGGATATTTTGGTGACATTCAGACATTTGGGGGACATTAAGATGTTCTCTTCTCATAAACAGTTACATACTTAGAAACGCACAGAAGGACTTCTACCTTGTCTATAACAGTAGTTCTCAACCTGTGGGTCGTGACGCATTTAGGAGTCGAACAATCTTTTCACAGGGGTCATCTGATTCATAACAGTAGCAAAGTTACAGTTATGGAGTAGCAACAAAAATAATTTGATGGTTGAGGGTCCGCACAACATGAGGAAGTGTATGAAAGGGTCGTGGCATGAGGAAGGTTGAGAACCTCTCTCCCCAGAGTCCCTGTGAGTTGGAATGAACTCAGCCCCAGTGCATTTGGTTTGGAAGGAAGACATCACCATTTCATAGGAAGGGGAACAATTAAATGGGAAATTCCAAATACAGTTTTAAAATCAAACACACAAAAATAATTTTTCATCATTGTAAAGGAAAACTTCCAAAAATGTATCAATGATTTTAATTATTGTTATTTTTTTCTACTTGCTTCTTTAGGGCTTCAGAAAGCATTCCCTACGAGCCTAGTGGTGTTTCAAAAGTTTCCTTTGAGAAAATTTAGTTATGTCAGTATCTCAAGTCTGCATAATATAAAATTATTTTAAAAATGAATCATTTGATTTCATTCACAGTCATCTGCATTGGAATGCAGGAGAGATGATATTCCTCAGCTCATAAGTTTCTTCAGGTGAATGTTAATTAAGCTGATGTAGAAGAGGCTGGAAATCTACCTGCCATATACATTGTGTAGAGTACATGACCATCATATAGCATTAGAGTAGCCCTCAAATAAATATTCAAGTCATAAGCTTATGGCTCTATGAATGTGTTTCTACAAAATTTTTATTTTAAATTATATATATATATATATATATATATATTTCCCTCAAAGGAAAAAGAGTATCATCAGGGTTCATATTCTAATTCTGCCACTTAAGTTTCTTTGGACAACTTGTTTTGACATTCTGTGCCTCAGTTTTCTAATCTGTAAAATACAAATATACTGCAATTATCTATCAAATCCATTCTAGGTTTGCTATGAGGCATGGGTAAGTCAATATGTGTAAAACATTTTTATATCGCACACTTGGAAGCCCACAGGAGGCCATCTACCTTGTGCTATAGGGTCACTGTGAGTTGTACTTAACTCACTCACAGTGAGTTTGGTTTGGAACAATCATTTAGAACAATATTTAGTCCATTGTTCATGGTGTATGTTGCTGGGTTTAAAAAAACAGTTTTATTAACACTTCATCCATGTCATACAATTCAATAATTCAATTCTATCAAGAAAAGTTGCACAATTATCCCCACATTCAATTCTAGAGCACATTCTTCTTCCTTGTACTCATTGTTATTCATGTAATAAGTATTTTCTCTGATTGTGGCAAAAAGATCCAGAACAAAGCACTCCCAAATTCCACAACTTCTATATGTATATTTCAGTGCCATTGATTATGCTTTCATGCTGTACAACCATTATTGATATCCTTTAACAAATTATTCCACCACCAATAACATAAACTAAGTGCTGGTTTTTATTAATGGTTAAGAACATAGATTCTTGAGGAATAGCTCCCTGAATGTGAAGTCTGGCTTTGACAGATACTAGTGGTGTGTCCTTAAGCAATTTGTTTAGTTCATGTATCAACATCTGATCATCATTAAAAGGGGGTCTGGGACAAACTCCACCTCTAGGGTAGTTATGAAAATTCAAGGACTAGATATACACTAGGCACCCAAATAAGTAAAATTTCATCAGATGCCAACTATATGAATCATCTAAATATATTTCGATTACTTATATTATGAGGAACTATGTATGCTACATATAATGGAATTAGATAGATAAAATCTCTATTCTTGTTATACTTAGAGATAATTTTGAGATCCATATTTTAAATATATTCTGCTTCAATTTAATGAGCAATATAAATGAGAGGACCTGGGAACTATGAGAATATACAGCAGAAAGAACATGTATATTGGTCAGTGATGGCTTCTGAATGTCTGATGAACGTCATTGAACTTAGTGAGAAGCAATTTATAAGATAAAGGTAGTGCCTGTGTCTCTGTGTGTGTCCAGGGGGTGATATGTTGACAGGAGAGTGTAGGTTAGGAAACTATTTTAGGCAAGAGGATAAACCTGATTAGCAAGGATCATGGCACATCGGAGGCTCTGAAACCAATTTCCAATGCCCAGAAAATGTTATCTTTGCCGTCCAGTTGATCCTGACTTGTAGGGCTCCATAGGAGACGTCCCTGGGCCTGTGCCACGTTCACGATGGTTGCTATGCTTTAGGCCATTGTGACATCAGAGTGCCAATCCATGTCATTGAGGAGCATCCTCTTTTTCACTGACTTTCTGCTTCTCCAAGCATGATGTCTCTTTCCAAGAGTTGGTATCTCCTCATAACATGTGCAAACTATTTGGGAGAAGACTCACTAGCCTTGTTTTTAAGGAGCTTTCTGGCTGTCCATCTTCAGTACAAAGTTGTTTGTCCTCTGGAAACCCATTCTGGACCTTTCCATGTTCTTGGCCGACACCATAATGCAAATGCAGCCATTCTTCTTAGGTCTTCCTTCTTCCTTGCGCAGTTATCACACGCAGAGGAGGCAATGGAAAGTATCATGACCTGATATTCACCTCAACGTGATGTCTATGCTTTTAAATACTTTAAAGAGGCCTTGTTCAGAAAATGTGCCCCATTCAATAATTATTTGATATCTTGAGTGCTGCTTACATAACGTCGGTTGTTATATGTCCTGTAAAATGAAATCTTTAACACAGCCAATCATCTATCTGTTTACCATGATGCCATCTATTGGTCCAGTTGTGATGATTTTGGTTTTCTTGATATTGAATTGCAATCCCTATTGAAGGCTGATTTTAAAAATTTTCAACAGCAGGTGCTTGAAATCCTCCTCACTGTCTGCAAGCAAGGTTGTGTCATCTGCATATTGCAGGCTGTTAATAAGCCTTTTTTTCCGTCACGATGGGAGCATTCTTCACATGGTCCAATTTCTGAGCTGATTTGCTTAACATACAGATTGAATGAGTATGTGCAATGATACAGCCCTACCATACACCTTTCCTGATTTTAAAGCACTCGGGACTGTTCCATTTGCACACCTGCCGCCTGGTCCACAATCAGGTTATGGAGCATCATAATGTAGTGTTCTAGATTCTTCTTGATGTTACCATACTCTATTATGATCCACACAGCCGAGTGCTTAGACTGTAGAAGGGATACTGACAAGAAATTGAATAATTGATTTAAGCTTGGGTTTTACCAGAATTTCTCCAGGAACTCTTGTATTGAAAATATTCTTTTTCCTATAGGTAACTGGTAGCTACTGAAGTGTTTTAAATATTGCTATGTAATGACTATGGTGGTGTAGTGGTTACATGTTGGGTTACAATACGCATTATTGGCAGTTCAAATCAACCAGCCACTCAACTCCTGTATCTCTGAAACCCACAGGGGCCATTATGAGACAGCATTGACTCAATGGCAGAGATTGTAATGACAAGGATGACCTACTGTTATTTACTCTTATTTTTACTTTATGATTGATCTTCATAATCCTATGTACATTTTAAGTTAAGTAGCTAATCAAGACTTGATTTTTAAAACTGAAAATAGACTATAGGCATTTCCCACGTTTCCCTACTTTCAAAGCTGTGTTAAAAAAATTCCTCTTCTCATTCCTTGGGCGCAGTAAGAGCACATCAAACTGTAAGCTTAACTCTTTGAATTGCTTTATCTTTAATCCACAACTTTTCCCCTTGCATGAAAAATTATCTTGATGTCTCTCTTTAAAAATCCCATCCTAATTATGGTATATTATTTTTAATAGTTTATTGTGATTTGAGTGAAAGTTTGTGTATTGGTGTCCATTCAACAATGCACACACATTTTGGTTTTTTTTTACATGGGTTGCAATTCTTACAATGTTACAGTGCTCTTTCCAATTCTTCCCTGTGTTTAGTATTGTAATTAGTCCTTATTCCCTATCCTTCCCGGCCTTTGATTTCATAACTGTGTTGAATTACATTGCATATATGGACCATAGTTTATTTAAACAATATGCTGCTACTGGACATTAGACTGACTCCAATTTTTTTTATAGAGAGAATACAGTATCAAAAACATTTCTACCTGAGTCCATACCCTCTGCTATCCAGGCCTAGAGTTTGATCCCAAGCAAAGAGTGTAGCTTTTTCACAGGGAAAAACTGTTGAATATTTTAATTCTCCAAATTCATTTCAACTTAGGGAAGTGGCTGGTCATAAATACACTGTATATTAATATTTCAATGCTACATAGCTTAGGAAAGAGGAGTAGGAGTTGGTTAGGTCACTGGACATGTTTGCTTCTATGCTGTCAACACACACTGTTGCATCAGACCTATTTTCCATTTTTGATTTCTATTGGCCGTGGTCCAGGGCCAGTTCTGTGCTGCCCAACTTCGTATTTAGCTACTGTCCCCTTTTGGACAACCCTCCACTGTGTTTTTGCGTGGTGTAACTGCTATGAAAACCCTACGGCCTTCGGTCAGCCTTGCCTTCAAAGGCAATGCCCTACAACTCAAACCAGAGTCCCATGAGCATGTGATCAGTGTCACAGGTGTGCTTCTAGGCAACAGTTCTTCAAAATTCGTGGACAATTTTTAAAAGGAAGACTGAAGAGGAATTGATACATTCAAGATGAAGAATGCTGAATAGACTAGAAAAATGAGTAGATTTGGAAGGAATTACAGTCAGAACAATGCCTCTATTAGCAAGGATGGTAAGATGCTGCCTGTTTGGTTTTGACATGTCATCGAGAGGTGACAATCACTGGAGAAGGACAGGCTGTGTGGTAGGGAAGAGCTAGTGGAAAACAAGGAAGCCCTTCATCCTGTTAGTCTGGCCTGGTGATTGCACCCGTGAGCTCAACCAGCCGCATCTGTGAGGACGATGTGGGCCCAGGCTACGTGATTGGATCTGTAACATGTGTATATCAGTTTGCTATGAGTTAGAACAATAGCAACTTAGTTTGCAAGGGGGTTTCCTATTCCTGCTTCTTAGTCATTTCCATGAAGATTTTACAGATAATGCTGAGCTCAGTTTCCTTCTTTCCCTCACTCGCCACCACATTCAGTAACTGTACTTATGAGAGTTTTCTTGGCAGTATTTAGAAAATAAAGTTTTCAGACATTGACTTGGGGTTCATTGCTAAGTGCAAGAGTGCCGTGCAACCTTGGATGGACCACTTCCCTTCCCTTCCATTTGCATACGTTTTTGTAAATAGACGTGTTTGACAATGAGGCCACTATGGTTACATGATAATGTAGAAGTCTTTAGGCCACGGAATGCCTGCTACACGCTAGACCATCATCATTTATCTCAGAATTCTTCCAGTTAGACAAAGCCAGAAAGGTTTCTTTTCTTTGAAAAGCTAATATTATGACCTCGATCCTCAACACATTCATTTCTTTCACAAACACATGACTGCACATCATGGAAGCTCTTGGGTACAGAGAATAAGTCATTGTCCTTGAGGAGCACTTAGACTCAGGAAGGAGAAACCCACGTAAAGAGGGCCATTATAATTCAGCATGGAAAATGCCATAACAGACAAGGACCAAATTATTAAAGGAGGTTGTGTTTTTATGTTCAGATGAGGTAATTGCACCTTGATATTCTCAGCACAAAGGCTGTATTTAAACATAGATTTTAGAGGCAGATAGATAAGTATTTGAATCACCACTCCATTATTGCCTGGCCTTGGAAAAGCTAGTTTAATTTTCTCTAAAACTTAGATTCCTTTGTGAGGGGAAAAAACAAGGCAGTTAGCAATGTGTGAGCAAGGCTTTTGTACGAATGATGCATAATGAGTCTAGCAGAGTGCCACTAATACTAATACTAATTATAACATCTAAAATTGTGGTGATTATTGCACAACTCCTATTAATACGATTGAATGATATGATTTGCGACTTACATGTCAATAAAACTGTTAACCAAAACAAAATCACAAAATCACTGTCATCTAGTTGCTGCTGACTCATAGCGACCCTAGAGGACAGGAGAGAAGTTTCTGAGACTGTAACTCTCTATAGAAGTAGAAAGTCCTGTCTTTCTCCTGCTGAACACTGGTGGCTTTGATCAGCTGGCCTTGCAGTCGGCAGCTGAACACATAACCCCTATGCCACCAAAGCTCCCTTTGAAAGGACCAACAGACATCTAAATAAAGGACTATTCATGATGTGCTTATTCAACAAATATGCACTGAGTGTCTTCTAGGGTTTAGAAATGAAATACGCTCTTCTCACAGAAATTACATTCTGTGAGAATATGGTGATGTAAAAATAAGCAAATATATAATCCATATAAATTCTGGCTGTCACAAAAGCCATGACTATAAAATAATACCCTAAGACAGAAGTCAGTGGGGAGTTGGGTGGGAGAGGTAACTCTAGGTCCATTGGCTCGGAAGGGTTTCTCCGAGAACTAGGCATTTAAGGTCATACTGAAGACTCAGCTATGATACGGACAAAATGCTCGTTCCAGAAAGAGAACTGTAAGTCCCTTTTCTTTACCCCGTCGTTTCCACCCTTTCTCTTATTACTACTTATTTTCCATCTTACTTTGAATGGAGAAGAATTATTATTAGTATTTGATCTGAGTAAAGCATATATATATATATATATATATATATATGCCCTTCCATTCCTGGACTGTTTTCGATGTATAGTAGACTTAGATACTAAGTGTTTTCAGTTGGTAAAGGTGAAATTAATTGAGTTCACAGGGAAGCTCGGTGGTTGTTGTTATGTGCCCTCAAATGGGTCCTGTGTCATTCTCACAGTCAGTGCTATGTTCGAGCCATTGTTGTAGCCACTGTATCAAACAATCTCATCACGATTTCCTCTTTGTCCTGCCCTTTGATCACCAAGGCCATATTTTCCAACTACTATTGCTTCTTCATTTTTCAAGTTTCTTACTGCAATGGCCAATGATTACCAGTTGTCAATAATTGTCACTGCATCTTGGGAAGTTATAGAGATTTTATAAAAAAGGTTTTAGAGACTGGTTCTGTGGGTAAAGATGCACTTTTTATACAGTAATACTTCCCAATCTTTCCTCAATATTTTACTTTCTTATTCATTCTCCAAATTTTGATTTTAAAAAGGCATTGAGGTAGTTACTTTATTGTACCAACCTGGCCAATTAAACCCATGTGGGGTTAATTGAATTGTTGAGAGATAAATGGCTCAGTGAGCCTCGCCTTTTGAGTTCTCAGGTCTCTTGCTTTCTGATGGTCGGATCAGGGTGCAGCTGCCTTAGCCAGTTTCCTGTTTCAGCTGGCAAGGCTCACTTCCTATGAGATATTCTTGAGGAGAAGCCATATGGACCTACCCTGATGCAGCCCTGGGTGCTGGCGTAGCCGTGTGAAGACCCATGCCAGTACTGAGATATTTACACATTCACTGACTCGGCTTTCCTCCTGCAGTTGGTGTCATTGCATCTGTTGTGTGAGATGTAGGACCTTGTGGATTGGTGTTGGACATATGGGTTAATATTGGACTTGTAGCCTTGGGCAGTACTGGATTGGGATATTTTCTTGATGCATACTTAAGTTTGATATAAAACTCTCTTTTATACATGAGTTTCTGTAGATTTGTTTCTCCAAAGTATCCAGACTAACACAGGCATCACTTACCAAACAATTACATTCATTAAACTATAAGAGACTATTTGCTTTAAAAATCAAAACAAAACAACAAAGAATCAGTGTCAACCAGAGCTTCTGGTTGAATCTGATTTCCAGGAGAGGAAATTCAAATGGAAGGCAGGATGGTATTTATTCTCTGTGTTATTGAGGCTAAACACACCTCTTTATAAAGCTTATCGTCATAAAATAATACTGCACGTCGCAGACCTATGAAAACCCCAACCCAAAACCACTGCCATTGATTTGACAGTTACTCAGAGCAACCCTACAGGACAGGGTAGAAGTGGCCGTCTGAGTTTCAAGACTAACACTCTATGGGAGTAGAAAGTCCCACCTTATTCCCACAGGCAGCTAGCGGTTTTGAGTTAGACTTTGCAGTTAGCAGGCTTCCCTTGAGGATCTATAACGTTCTGGATACCTTGAGATGAGACTCACTTGTTCTGGAGAATTATAATACTAGAGTTTGTTATCAAGGATTAAAATACCCAAACTTTTAACAATCTTTCCTCAAGATGACCTCTTTATATGGCTTTGGATAAATCATTTACTAATATGCATGTGAATAGTTCATACAAGACATTTAAATTTGGTTGTGTGAGAGACTGAATTAAATTTTCCTCCACATCCCCCTGGATTGTAAACCCCACGGCACAGACCATGCTTATGTTTCAAGCACACAGAAGTAGTTCAAACTTGTTCAGTGATTTGAAAAGGACAGTATGCATTACGTTCTGATCTGGGAACTCTGTGGTAAACCTGAGGGTCTGTGATTGATCGCTGCTTGAGTTTCACCCTTTTAAAACTTTGTTTTCTGAAGAATTTTTGAAGCACTCCAATGCAAAGCGGGTCCAATTGCCTAGTACAGGCTCTGACTCCATTTTTTTGAAGTTTTATTTTTTTGTTATTTTCAGTTGTAAAGCCTAGCTTTTTGACCTTCAATGAAGCATTTATCATTTGAGCATTTTAATATTTTATCTTTGTTTCATTTGCTCCACATTTTATTGGAGTTTTATGGGGAATTGAAAAGGTCAAAACAAAGGAGCAGCACAGTTGACCGCAGATTTCCCAAATAGGCTTCGTTTTCTTGATCGACTTCTTAACAATCCTATTGGCTTTTTAAAAACAGATAACCCTCTCTACTCCCATGGGGCCACTTGAAGAAATGCACTTCATTGTGCGAAATAGAAACAAATATCATTTCTGGTATGTTGGTCTCTTAACTGGCTCTCCTTCACCCGGTTGCAAAGATATCCCCTCTCTCCATTCCCGATGATGTAGGGAGTTACACATTGGAGGTTAACTGCAAGGTCACACATTGGAGGCTAACGGCAAGGTCAGCATCTTGAAACCACCGAAAGATGAGGCTTTCTACTGTCCTAGAAGGTGGAATCAACTCAATGGCAGTGAGTTTGGGTTGTTGTTTTAATCAATTCAATCTGTAAAACTCTCCCATGAATGCATAGCCCTGGTGGTCCAGGGGCTACGTTAAACTGTGATCTGAAAAGTCAGCAATTCGGAACCACTAGCTGCTCCAGAGAAAGGCGGGGCTTTGTACTCCTCTAAAGTGAAACTCATGAGGGTAGTTGTGCCCTGTCCTATAGGGTCTCTATGAGTCAGCATCTACAGGACATCAGTGAGTCTGAGAGGTGGTAAACTAGTGTACTCACTGCTATTGGTCCTACCACTGGAGTTATTTGCAGATCAACATCTAGTTGTGTTTTAATGATATTTTTAATATTGCATACATTAATATAAATGGGGAATTGTAGGTTCTAATAATATTAAATAATTACTAAATCTTACATGCATAAAGTATTGAACTGGAAAAAAGGAAGCCAATGGAAAGATACAATATAATCATCTCCCTAAAATATGTGTGGACAACACACTGTAAGAAATATTTAAATCCAGAAATGTGTTGCTTGGATTGCTTCAAGATTATCATCAAGTTCTTCACTCACTTTGAAGAATGTATAAATTACAGAGCATGTATTATTAGTTTACTTTTGGCAATGGAAGTTCACCAGTGGACCAAACTGAAAACAAAATAAACTTGGGTCCTACATAAGAAAAATATGTTACCCATCAGCAGCCAACCGGACACCCCCTTACTGAAGGGTTGTTGGGAGGAGATGAGTCAGTCAGGGTGCAGGGTAGCAATGAATAAACATACAAATTTCCTCTAGTTCTTAAATACTTCTCCCCCACACTATCATGATCCCAATTCTACCTTACAAATCTGGCTAGACCAGAGGATGTACATTGGTACAGATAGCAATTGGAAACACAGGGAATCCGGGGCAGATGACTCTTCCAGGACCACTGGTAAGAGTGGCGATGCCTGGAGAGTGGAGGGAATGTGGGATAGAAAGGAGGAATTGATTACAAGAATCTACGTATAGCCTCCCTGGGGGATGGACAGCAGAGAAGAGGGTAGGGGGAGATGTTGGACAGTGTAACATATGACAAAATAATAACAATTTATGAATGCTGAAGGGTTCATGAGGTAGGGGGAAGTGGGGAGGGAGGGGGAAAATGTGCAGCTGATATTAAGGGTTCAAGTGGAAGGCAAATGTTTTGAGAATGATGATGGCAACAAATATACATATGCGCTTGACACAATGGATGTATGTATAGATAGTGATAAGAATTGTATGAGCCCCCAATAAAATTATTAAAAAAATATACTATAAACTTGCATTTATATAATTTATGTTAAGTAGAAATGGTTAAAGAATGTATTTATAACCTTTAAAAATGATTGCCATGTGACACTGACATTTGATCTCCCTTTTGACCAATTGCATAATTGTCATAGTTTTTAAAAATTATTTGCTGCTTTTTTTTATTGGGACTTTTCTCTGTCTTATCTTGTCCTTATTGTTTCTTATTATTGTTGTTACTTTGGTCTTGTATATTTTTCTGTATATGAATTCAAGGATCTACAGAGACAGTAACTGAATTAATAGTTATCTTGGGGCAATTCAGGGAATATTGTGGATAAAAGGAGAAACTAACAACAATGATTATAAGAAAGAGGAAAAAAGAAGAAAACATCCTAAGAGTGATTGTGGTGATGATCGCAGAGCTACTATTGAGTTAAATGATATGCAAATTCCATCCCAATAGAATTTTTTTAAAAAGAAAAAATAATGACTTTTAAGTGGTCCTGGATTTATTAAAACAGTGACATTATCTTATTTCAATATAGCTAATAAAGAGAGCAGCAGGAAAATGTGTGCAGTGAAAATATAAGATTTTTTATTGGAAATACAAGATTTGGATTAAAATCACAGTTTCTGACATGTAGAGATGATATCTTCTAGATCAGGTTACTGGTCTCAATAAAACCCTCACTTTTTAACTATAAAATATACATGATGCAAGAACATTGGCAGCCGATAGGACCCGGGTGCCTGAACAGCTGTTCCTTGGGTCTGCCACTGCAGGTTAAGAGGAGGAGGTGCAGTGAGAAATTCGCTAGAAGCAGGCAAACAAGGAATAATTTATTAAGGGTATTGCCACCAACATCAAGAAAAAAAGGAACAAAAACAAGAACACCATTTGCAACTCATTCAGTAGGCCTTTTGCACAGGATCTGCAAGGCTAAGTGGGAAACTGATAGCCATTGGATGGCTAATAGAGTGCACTGATGCACAGGGGACAAAAGGTGAAGCTCTCCCCTCGAACGGTATGAGGCTGCCACTGGTCAGGTGCTACAGAACGCACATCCACAGTGACAGGCGTAGTGACCTTCCACTCCTTCCTCTCTTACAAGACATCACCAGGCTTGTTTTCCTTTTTCCTCTACCAAAAGTGTGCCCCCTTGGCTCTGCTGTGCACATCTAGGGATGTGGAGCAGTATGTGGGAACAACTTCAAGAGAGCGAGTCTTAATCTGGGTTCTCTAGAGAGGCTAAAACCAGTGAAGCACACATATGTAAATATAGAGATTTATTTCAAAGAAAGGGCTAGCACAAACGTGGAGGCTGTCTTTTTCCAAAACTGTCAGGTGTCAGAAAGCTGGAAGCTTTTCCTGACTCTGTGGTTGCAAGGGCCAGCAAACCAACACTTGGGAAATCAGGTTGAAGGCTACTGGATCACATTCCAAGAACCATAGTTGGATGCAGGATCGAGACGAAGAGAACTTTGCTTGAACATTCATATATATTGAATGCAGACCATGTACCAAGGAAACTCTCATCCCATCCGACCCCAGCTGAGAATCATGGCCTAGCTAATTTAGCACATGACAATTACTATACCACTCCTGTCAGTTTGGCAGCTATACATGTCTCCATAAACCATATGACAACTATAAATAAAGGCAATTATAAAGTCATTCTTGTACCCAACATGATGCAACTAACATGTACAATTGAATGTGTTCTAGGCTCATCTACATCTTCTGTTTTACAATAAAGGACAGGGTAAGGGAGGAAATGTTAGTGTGTTAGACTGGGTTGTCTAGAGAAGCAAATCCAGTGACACTCATATATATGTGTAAGAGAGAGCTTCCTATTAAAAATAATTATATATCATTTCATCCCAGCCCAGTCCAGATCAAGTCCATAAGTCCAATTCTGGTCTTTAAATCCAATACTAGTCCAAAAGTTCTTCTTCAGACTCACGCAGCCACATTCAATGGTGCAAAATACAAGAGCATCACTGTCTGGTGGGTGCAAAGTCTTGTGGCTCCTCCAATGGTGGTGGCAGCATCACAGAGCTCTGGAAGCTCCCAGTGTACCTCTTTAATAGGACGGTGAAGGCAGAAGGAGAGAGAGAGAGAGAGAGAGAGAGAGAGAGAGAGAGGAAGTTTCCAGGATCCTCCTTATGCGAAGGCCATGCCTTCCAGGAGGTACCATAAGGCTGCGACCTGATTGACAGGCTAGACAGCACCCCTACACTCTTATATCTTCAAGTTGACATGAGATTATGTAACTACCACAATTAGATATAAGTAAACACAGGCATACATATACATGCACACATATGTTGGTGTCTGATTCAGAATAATAACACTATGTACAACACTGTCTGGTCCTGCACCATCCTCACAGTAATTCTTATGTTTGATCCATTGTTGGAGCATCCTCTTTTTCACTGCCCCTCTACTTTGTTAAGCATAATGTCTTTCTCCAGGGACTTGTCTTTCCTGAAAATGTGTACAAAGTCTGTAAGACACAGTCTCGCCATCTCTGCCTCTCAGGTGCCTTCTGGCTGTACTGCTTCTGAGAGAGATCTGTTTGTTCTTTTGGCAATCCATGGTGGTTTCAACAGTCTTTGGCAGAACCATATTCAAATACATTGATTCTCTTTTAATATTCCTTCTTCAAATGTCCAACTTTTACATGCTTACGAAGCAATTGAGAATCTCATGGCTTCAATCAAGTGTTCCTTAGTCCTCAGAGTAATGTCTGTGCTTTTCAATACTATAAAGATGTCTTGGGAAGAAGATGTGCCCAATTCGACTGCTGCTTCCATTCATATTGCTTGTGGATCCAAGCAAGACGAAGTCCTTGACAGCTCAATCTTTTCTCTGGTTATCATTATGTTACCCATTGGTCCAGCTGTGGGGATTTTTGTTCCCTTTACATTGAATTGTAATGCATACTGAAGGCTACAGTCTTTGCTCTTCATCAACAAGCGCCTCATGTTCTCCTCACTTTCAGCAAGCAAGGTGTGTCGTCTCTATACAGAAGGTTGTTAATAATCCTTCCTTCAACCCTAGTGGCACATTCTTCTTTATATAACCCAACTTCTTTTATGATTTTCTCAGCATCTAGCTTGAATAAGTGTAGTGAGAAGACACAACCCTGATGCACATCTTTCCTGATTTTAAACCATGCAGTGTTCCCTTCTTGTGTTTGAATGGCTGCCTCTTGGTCCATGTACAGGTTCAGAATAAAAGTTACCATGTGACATTCTTAACTTTGAGTTCGATGGAATTAGTGTTGTGTCTGAAGTTTCCTTACATTGGAACAAAGAGTTTTAGAACAATAGTACATAGTGTAGGGGCCAGGAAGTGGGTTGGAAGGAGGGGGACTGAAAACACAAGTATTTATGGGGAGATAATTCTAAGCAACAGTGAGCGGTTCCATTGGCATTTCTATCCTTTGACTTCTGGGCCTGCACATCCCAGTAATGGGAGAAATACCACCATATATGACATACTTAGAGCACAACTTCCTGGAGGACCTACCTGGTGGACGCCTTAGTTCTGTCTTTAAAAGATCATTCATTGTTCTATCAAGCCTGCTGTATAATAAGGGGCCTGGTAAGAACTGTGAGTCACTCCCTTTACATCAGATTTTTTAAAAAGAAGAATCTTTTACTAAGAATCAGAGCACATAATATTAGCCATCATAATACTAGGAACCAGAGAACATAATATTAGCCATCACAGAACTCTTGCTATTCTCAGTGATATTTTATTGCACTATTGTCAGTAAAACTACTCAGAACCATTGGTACTCAGAACCATTGGTACTCAGACCATTGGTACTCAGACTATTGGTACTCAGACCATTGGTACTCAGAACCATTGGTACTCAGACCATTGGTACTCAGAACCATTGGTACTCAGAACCATTGGGGCCCATGATTCTTTATTAAGGTCCTCTCACCTCTCTCTCTTTTTTCCTCAGACATTTCAACAGCTCACATGAGCCCCGATCGCATAGTGACTATGCAATGGGATCTAAACCACAAGTTCAGCAGTTCAAAGGCACCAGTCATGGTGCAGGAGAAAGAGGAGGCTTTCTAGTCCTGTAAAGAGTTATAGTCTTGGCAACCCACAGGGTGGTTCTGCTGTGTCCTAGTGGGTCACGGTGAGTTGGAATCGACTCACTGGCACTGAGCATGGAGTCACTTCTATAGCTAATTTCACAAAATATTGAGAGAATTAAATGTGATAACACATATCCCTATTTGCAGATAATATGATCCCATACATAGAAAAATAGAGCGTCTACAAGAAAGCCAGCGTCACTAGTAAAAGAATTCAGCTAAATGTTAGATTACACAATCGATACAAGCGTCAGTTGGATCCCTCTACACCAACAAAGAAGACTCTGAAAGGGAATTTGAGAAAATGTATCCTTTGCCACAGCCACCCAAAAGATAAAATACGCAGTAATAAACCTGGTTAGGGATGTAAAAGCCTTCTGTATAAAAGAAACTGACTGACCAGAAAGGAAAAGAGGCTCTATAAATAGATGAACACATCATGCTAATGACAGGAAGGTTTAACATTGTGAACATGTCTGTACCACAGAATTCATCAACAATTTTTAAATGGATGGAAACACAAATAACCTTCTTTATATATAAAGAAAGAGACCAAATATAAACAGAAAACGAATAGACTAGGAGGCCTCACACTCCCTAATCACAGAACCTACAAACAGCTATGGTAGTCAAAGCAGCTTGGTACTTGGTACAACAACGAGACACAGACCCGTGGAATATAATTGAGGACCAGAAGTAAGTCCATCCACCTGTGGACACGAGTCATTGATAAAGGACCAAACCCCATAAAATGGGGAAGAGACACTGTGTTGGTCTGGGTAGACTAGATAAACAAATTCATAGATGCTCATATGTTATAAGAAAGAGCTTTATATACAGAAGCAATTGAATATTGAGAAAACATCCCAGCCTAGTCCAGATCAAGTCCATAAGTCCGATATTAGCCCATATGTCTGATGCTAATCTATAAAGTCTTCTTCAGACTCAGGAAACACATGCAATTATGCAGAATACAGGATGATCACAGGACAGTGGGTGGAAAGTCTTGTGGCTCTAGTGGTGTTAGAAACATCTCTGCACTGGGCCTGCATCTCCCTGTGGCTATTCCAGGTCCAGAGCTCTGGTTGCATCAGTGTAGCTCCATCAGGCTCATTGTCAGTAATGTCTTGCATGGAGTAAGCATGTGACCCATCTCCAAAGAGCTCTTTATCTAGCACCTCCAAATAAGGTCATAAAGCTGCAAATTGATTTATAGACTAAATCCCACCCCTTCACTCTTCAGTCTCAAATTGACAACAGATTACATAGCTACCACATATCACCCCTTGTCAATTTGACATTTTTACACAACTCTTTAGCCATATATAATTTAAAAACAAATAATAAAATTGTATCTCTACCTAACAGGATGAAACTCAAATTCATACAGCTCAATGTGTCATCCTTATTTAAACATATTATTTTATAAGTGATAAAACAAAAATATCCTATACTTGTGTAAACATCTACACCCTAGTCCTATGAACATATTTCTATGAATATATTCCCCCACCTATGAAAGTTTGTAAGCCATCCACTCATGCCTTTATCTGCCCCATTTTGGGTATCCAATTTCTCTACGGTCCACTTACTTTAACCCAGTGCTCTAAGGAGACAATCATATTATTCGATGTGAAGAATCTTCATTCCAGTTGGAACCTTGTGAATTCTGCATCCATAAGCAAAGTCAAACCAGGCAGGCTATTCAAAAGCCAGCAGCAATATGCACAAGGTCACAGGCTCAAACATCTTGTCTTCATCTTGTTGGGTTCTGGTCAACTCAATGAGTGGTCAACTCTCATTTAGCCCCACCAGGGTGCCCATGGGCTGCCTTTCCTTTAGGCCATGAGTCCCATCACAAATTATCAACAACCCTAGTCCCTTTGGGCTAGGTCATGAACTTCAAACCAGTCAACCCACTCTCATCTTCTCCTCTAGTGCCTGTAAACCAGGTCCATGGGTGTCCGTGGCCAGACTCAGCCTGTCTTTTTACTGATGCATTTCTCCCACTTACATTGGTGATCACCTAGCAAACATTTCAACGTGCCCACAGGCTCCATTTAATATTTCATACCTAGAGCAGAGCATTTCTTCAGGGATCCAGCTTTCCCAGCATCTGACAAAACCCACTAGCTCAAGATTCCAAAACCAAAGAGTTCCTCTTTGTCCAATCTGTCAATAGTCCCCTAGGCATGTCTCTTGGAATGCACATGACCTGAGTACTCCAAAGCGCTGGGTGGGGCTTAACATTTCTCAAGTAGCCATCGAGACACAACTTTTGGTCTCTTCCCCTATGGAGCAAAGAGTGGCAAAAACTAACTACTCAAGAAAACAACTAGTTCAGTGGACTAATGTACCACAGGAACCACAACCTCCACTATTGTGAAACCAGAAGAACTAGATTGTGCCCAGCCACCACAACTTACAGCTTTAATAGGATTCACATAAAAGTCACTAGATAGAGTAGGAGAAAAATGCTGAAAAATATAAATATCATAATAAAACACTTACTAGTCTGACAGAGATTGGAAGAACCCCCAAGACTATGGCCCTTAGGTGACAAATCTGGAATTGAATCCATCCCTCGTGGTCACCTTTCAGCTAAAAAATGGAAAACCCTCTAAAGTGAACAATAGCAATTTTGATTGATACCACACGGGCAGTATTTGTCCTAAAGCAAGATTCATAAAGCAGGAATGGACAGGAAAGATGGGTGACCACAAACAAGGACCCCAGGGAGGAAGTAGAAGAGTGCTGTTACATTGAGGGGATAGTAATTAATGTTATGAAACAAAATGCATATAGCTTCTTGAATAGAAAACTCGTTTGTTCTGTAAACTTTCACCCAAACCAAAATAAAATGAGTCAAAATGATTGGTATGTTCAAATTATATCACATATACATACATATATATTATCAAGTAATGTATGCATATTTAATTATTCAATCTTGAAAAGACATTTTAAAGAAGAAGATGTGAAGTTTGTCTCACTGTCATTATATATCTATCTATCTATCTATCTATCTATCTATCTATATATATATATATATAAATTGTAGTAGTGATGCCATGCTGTTTTAATGCTGTTAAAAATTAGTGCCTATGTAAGATATTCCTAAAATATATGCCTTTTTGCTGTTGAAATGTTATTCATCAGTTACATGAACTGAGTACACAAAAAATTGATACTAGGTAATAAAAGCACACTATAATTGTAACCGTTCCAGTGATTCTTTCAAAATGTAAGTAGACCTCACAGGACAGCTATGAATAATAAACACCATTTATTATTTAGTGGAATTTGGAAGGCATTGCCCAGGAACTGTAATTGACACCACAAGGTTTCTTGCTTCACAAAGTCCTGCAACTGTTCATTATGTTAAAAGTCTATTCATAATCTGAACTTGCTGAATAATGCTGTTTGCTTGTGAGGTGCAATAAAGTTGGTTTCATCTCCTAGTGACCCAATGTAGCACACCAGAGAAAAACACTGCCAACTTCTGTGCCGCCTTCATGATGGCTCTGTGCTGCACGTTGCTGCAGTCATGGTGTGAATTCCTTTTGCCAAGGGTCTCTCTCTCCTTCTGCTTCCCTGCTACTTTACCCAGCACGATATCCTTCCCCGGACAACATATCTAAAATATGGGAGACAAAGTCTTGCCATCTTTGCCTTTATGGAGCATTCTGGCTTCACTTCTTCCAAGATAGATTTGGTTTTTTCATTTGGCAGACCATGGTAGTTTCAATATTCTTTGCCAAACATATAATGTAAATAAGAGGGGCATGGGGCGGTGGGGGCGGGGGGACTTCAAAAAGTTCGTGGAACGATGAAAAGTTAGTGGAATTTACCATGAACATTGTGATGTTTCCTCATAATTATGGTATTTAAGTTTATCCTGCGCCTAGTCAAGATATAAATATCTGTATTACGGTTCTACCTCTGGCCACTGGATATCACTGACAGTTCAAATCAGGGAATAAAATCTCATTATAACTTCCAACTTCAAGTCATTCTAAGGGCAATGCATGATCAACTCAAATTCTTCTTAAAGTTAGGGTCAAATTCAAAAGAAGTTCACTTTCTAAGTCACCATCCAGTGGACAAATTTAGAAACATGGCCTATTCTAAGAAGGGAACACTAAATTCCTGAAGTGTATAGTCTACTATGGCTGTTTTAGAAGCCACTGACCTAGACCCACTACTACCTTCTTTATTCCTTGCCTTTCAGATGAGACATCTACTTTCTGAATTTCTAATTTGCCTGGGTGTTTCCTTGGGCAAAGCTCTACTCTTTCTAGGGTATAATCTATTAACCATAGGACTCAAGTCAAGTATTCTCATTTCACCATGCTCGCGCCTTATTTTCCTTTTACTTGGGCAATACTGAGCATATGCATTCCCGTAAGAAAAAGTCTTGCTTCTACATATGAAGGATAATTTTGTCCTATGCTTTCTCAACAGAACTATTCTATTAGAAAATAGTAATATAGCTATTCGGATAATTCTCAGGTTTTGAATTACTTATGCCAAAACAAGTTGTATTCTCATAATAGTTTCTTGGAAAGAAGTAAGAGTAATGCATGGCAGAGCCTCTAACTCTTGACAGTAATTCTAGGTCTCTATTATAGAATGTCCATGGAGCCAGAATGTTCCTTAGAAGGGAGGCCATTGAATAAGGAAGACTGAAGAAGATTCAATATAATTTAATTGTGCTGTTAGTGAAGAATGTCGATCTGGACTGCCCAAATATCAAGTAAATCTGTTCTGGAAGAAGTACAGTCAGAATGCAATCAGAGGTGAGGGTGGTAGGAATTCATCTCATGTACTTTGGATATGTTCTTAAGAGAACACTAGAAAAAAGACATCGTGTTTGGTAAACGAGAAGGGCAGCATCAAAAGAGAAGGCCCTTGATGAGATGGATTGACATAGTGTCTGCTACCAAAGGTTCAAACATACCATCAATTGTGAGGATGTTTCAGGACCCAGCAGGGTTTTGCTGTGTTGTACGTGGGGTCACTGCTGTGAGTAAGAACTGAGTCAACATCTAATAATGATATGGACATTTTATGTCTCCAAAAGGACATCCAACTTTCCGCAGGCACAGCTCAAGTTTGGAATAGAGATAGTTCTCCAAAGACAGACCAATGGAGCCTTTGCTTTTAGCCTGGAGCTGTTGAAGTTCCATGATGGATATAGAGAAGCGCTGGGAAGTTTTAAAAGCCATTTCCCAATTCTCATACACAGAAATTCTGGGGTTTATAGGCCCAGAGATAACATAGCAAATAAGTTTAAAATGAATAATCAAGAGGCTTTCAATTCTGTAGATGATAACAGATTATGGACAACGTTGCAAAGAAAGAGAATGCCAGACCATTTTTCCCATTTTTAACTTCTATAGACCAAGAAGCAGTGATTCAAACAGAAAAATGGGATAGTGAATGAGTTCAAATCAGGAAAGGTGTGTGAAGGGACTTATTCTTTCATCTTATTTATTTAATCTATAGGTGGAGCAAATTATCAGAGAGTCTGGCCTATATTAAGGAGAAGGCAACATCAGGGATTGAGGAATTCAACAACCTGTTGATACACCCTAATTTGTTGAAAGTTGAAGAGGACTTAAAGTGCTTATTGATGAAGATAAAATGTTACAGTCATCATAAATAAAGTAAAAATCTTCCTAACAGGACCTCTAAATTAAATATTATTGTAATACACAGAAAGGATTGGCATTGCCAGGGATTTCATTTTACCTGCATCTACAGTCAACATGCATGGAAGCCACCATCCAGAAGTCAAACAGTGCATTGGGCAAGTATATTGCAAAAGACCTCTTCAAAGTGCTAAAAAGCAAAAATGTCACTGTGAAGACTAAGGCCCACCTGATCCAAGTCATGTTTTGTTTGGTTTTTCTCATCTTCAATCTTGTCTGAATGTAAAAGCAGGCATGAGTGAGATCAAAGCATTGTTGCTTCACTCGCATGTCGGTGGTGGTGAAGAATATTGTATATACCATACACTGTCAGGAGCAGACAAATCTGTCTAGGAAGAAATACAGTCAGAGGGAAAGCCACTTACACTTGAGGATGACAAGACCTCATCTCACATTCTAAAGAGATCTTTTTTGGAGGGACTCAACTCATACCATACTTGGTAAAGTAGGTCAGTGAACAAGAGCAAGATCCCCAGTAAGACTGACTGACACCAAAGCGACATCTTGGTCAAGCACAGCAATGGCTTTGAGCCTGGTGCAGGGCTGGGCAGCATTTCATTTTATTGCACCTGAAGTTACTATGAGTCAGACGTCACCAGGACTCAATGGCTCTCTGATAATAACAACACTTGCAAAAAGTGTCAGTGTCATTCTGAAGCATGCTTGGTTTGGAACCCGTGCACACGTTGTTTCTACCTTGTCATGCAGAGCCAGTTCCCCACATGCCAAGCTTTCAGAAGACTCTCCTTGGGGATTTTCTTATTTCCCAAGATTAGACTGCACTAAAATTGAATTCAAATCTCCTTCTTCTGAAAAGTAGTATTTTTCATGTTGGGTTTTGCATTGACTTGACGGCTGGGTGCTTTGATAATCCTTATGAAATATTAACGTTCTCCCCGCATCTGACTCCCAGTTTCTTGTGTTCCTCCCCTCCCCACTGCCCTCCGCTTCTCACCGGAAGACAGCCTGCCAAGCTCACACACTAAGAAAGTTAGCTGGGTCCTGAGGCGGAGGCAGTTCTGGTGACACCTTGAGTCCTGCGGTTTAGATACGCAGTTGTTATGTAAAAAAAGACATCAGTGTGCTATACATGGGTTGTCAGGAGTGGGAAACAAGTTGGTGGCAACAACAAGAGCATGACATTTGATTTACTTATTTTTCCTACTGCGTCTTTAAAAAAATTCAATCTTGCTTCAACATTTTATCCTACTTTAGTATTTAAAAATCGGGAATGAGAAAAATATGTTCTCTGGTCTTTGTTAGGCTACAGATTTGCTCTGTTATCTTGGACAAATCAGCATTGCCTGAAATTGGTCCATTCATCCATGCATGCATTCATTCGTTCAACAAACACTTGAGTGGATACTATGCATGCTAGGTTCTGTAACAGGGCAACAATAGACACAGTTTTCCAATGTGCAAATTGTATGGACTAAATTAGATTCTATTCAAAGTCCTCTTTAGTTTCAAAACAATGAATACAGGATGAAATTCACTTTCTCTTCATAAGAATGAAAGAGGCAGCGTGGGTCTTCTCTGGAGACCTGAGTTACAATCAGCTATTTGAGGAAAGATGTTGAAGGAAAGCAACAATTCCCTTAGAATTACTATAGGTCCTTTGGTGGCTGTAATGGAAAATGAATCAACTGGCATTTGGAGCTTGAGGGAGAGTTTCTGGAGGATTGCGGACCCCAGGGCTCACTCTTACACAGAACGGCACATTGCTAAGAGTTGTCAGAGCAACAGGAGCAGTGGAAACTGTAGCTGCAGCACTGGACATACAAGTGACCATTTCCCAGTCTTGACAGCAACTAGGGAAATAGTCAGAGGGAATCAAGTCACATCCATGCCCTAAGGGAAGTTTGAAGTGTGCGAACCAGTCTTGTGTGAGTTTTCGCTCTGTGGGATACCCAGAGCCTCTAGTTGAGGCCCATCTTCCAGTGGGAGAGCTTGCTGGTTAGCAGTACTCATGTCCCGTGACCGTACCTCTAAAGGGTACTGTAATTCTGTAACTCAGAAATACACCATTTTGTCAGAGAACATGCTCTTGAGCCAAGGCTGGGCCCAGCGCTCTCTTACTGAAGTGAGAACTCCTCAAACCTGGAGCTAGTGGCCTTACAGAAGGTGCAACATCTTTATGACACTACGTAGGGTAGAAACCAAGCTGACCAAGGTTAGTCCTGTGCTCTGGCTTGTCCCTGAGTAACAGACCTGCTTCTGGTTGCTGATTCACCTCTTACGCAGATGAGGAAAAAATATTCAATATGAAAAGATCCAGTGACTGAGTTCAAGCTGTGGAAATGTCTGTTTAGTATTATTTTCAGCTTTGTCAGTATTTCAGATGCACAGCTTATTAATTGTGAATATTCAACCCCTGGGTGAAGTATTCACCGTAAACTCAAACCAGCCACTGGAAGATTATAATAGAAGGAGACCGTACATAGAAGGTTTTAGAAAAATAAATTTCTACAAATAGCCAGGAACATTACGTAAAAGACATGAAAACAGAAAACACAGTGAAAAAAGACATTCATTTCCCCTTGTGTTGGTCCTTATTAAAAAGGTCCTCTCCATGCATCCCTCCCATAAGTACTTAGTGTACCAATTACCGTCTAGGTGCTAGGAGTAAAAACATGAGTAAAATAAACAAAGTCTTTGATTTTTAAAAGTTTGCGTTTGGGGGATGGCACTAGAACTAATTTATTCCTTGGACAAAATCAAATAGTGATAAGTATTATAAAGACAAGTAGACAAGTTATTTTATGATGGTGATCAGAGAGAAAGGCAGTAGTAAGATTAGCAAGTCTCTCTGAGTTGTTAACATTTAATCTGATGTCTTAAAAATGAAAAAAAAGAGAGATCACCTCTACTACACCAGTGATAGGTTTTCCCAGGCACAAGGAATACCAAATCCAAAGATCCTGAGACAGGAACAAACTTGGATGGTCACAAAACAGAAAGGAGGTCAGGATGGAGACAGGGTCAGTGAGCGTCCAGCAGCATGGTGTAAGAGTAGAGAATGGTTCCAGACGACTCTTTGAACAGTGGTAGTGGGTTAATGTTTGTTGTTGTTGGGTTCCCATGTGTTGATTCTGAGTCTTAGCAACCACACACAATGAAACACTGCCCAGTCCTTCTCCATCCTGACAACAATTCTTATGTTTGAGCCCATTCTTTCAGCCACTACGTCAATCCATTCTGCCAAGGAGATTCCTCTTTTCCTCTGCCCCTCAACTTTCCCAAGCATGACATTCCTTTCCAGGGACAGATCTCTACTGACAATATGTCCAAAGTACATGAGACAAGTCTTATCATCTTTGCCTCTAAGGAGAATTCTGGCTATATTTTTTTCTAAGACAAATCCGTTTGTCCTTTTGGCAATCCATAGTACTTTCAATATTCTTTGACAGTGCCATAATTCAAATGCATCATTTCTTCTTAAGTCATCCTTATTCAATATCCAACTTTCACACACATGTGAAATGATAGAAAATGCCATGGTTTAGGTTAGGTATACCTTAGTTTTAAAAGTCACATCTTTTCAACACTTTCAAGAGGTCTTGTCAATATGGTCACATTTTAATACACATATAGACTGATTATAGTGGCAAAGGAAAGAGAAACCTAGTGGCTAATAACTGGATTATTGGCTTGACCAATCAGGTTAATGGGCATTTACAATTTCATGAGATAAGAAAAAAATGGAAAGAGGAACAGATTAAAAGGAGTTGTGAAAAGAGAATTCTGTTTTGAATATGAAAAAAAATGTATCCATGGAATGGAATAAAATCTTAAATGCTTCCAAATATGCATTTTAAATTAGAATATAAGGAATACCATTTTTAATCTTGTGAGAAGAAGGTGATAGGAACTATTGATATGATTGATTATTCATAAAGGAACAAATTGACAGTTCATTCTATTACAGATAAAACCATTATATATTGGATCATACTCCATGGTACCTAACAACCGAGTCCTGTCTTATAATGTATAAAATTTAATTTAACAATTTAAATGTACGCTTTAAAATAACTTTCTGTACTATCTATTCAGTGTATTTCACTTAGTGGGGACGCACACTTTAAAATGGTTGCAGTGAAAATATGACCTTCTGTATACATTCCCAAACAGGCCAGTAGGCAACCGGAAGGTGCTTTGCTGTGCATGAGAGCAATGAGGGCTTGTACCTGTCCAGGCACCCACATTAGACAGACCTGGTGACCTCCTCCCCTACAGGTTCCAGCCCAGAACCCCTATGGAGCAGAATTCACTCTGTCACATAGCCTCTATGAATCAGAAGCCACTTGACTGTACCTAATAACAACAACATACTGTACCAGAATAAAAAACATTCCAACAAAAATTCTCTTTCAACTCATGGTTTTGGGACAACGAACTACCTATGGAGAAAAAAATAAATAAAACATACCCCGTCATGTATGTCATGTACAAATTAACTCACACGGATCACAAATCTAATTATAAAACCTGAAGCTGTTGAATCTCATGAATAAAACATAAGATAAAATGTTTGTTACTGTGGGTTCTACAAAGATTTATTAATAGGATATGCAATGCTAAAATTGGGGAGAAAGATAAAATTATTTATAATTTTGAAACTTTGCTATTAAAAAGTACCTCCCTCAAAAAACAGTTCCAATTAAGTAAAATGAAAAGATTGGCAATTGGTTAGGATATTTCTGACAGGACTCTTGTATGTAGGACATAGGACAAAAACTCACAACTTACTTATAATGAGGAAAATAACCCTACTTTTAAAAGGAGAAATATGTAAACAGACAATACTAACACAAAAATGCTAAATATAAGAAAAATTTAAAAAGTCAACATCTCTAGTCATCATGAAAGGCAAATCAGTGAGAAATCACTACACACCATTTGGATGGTACAATTAAAATGCCTAAAAATACCAAGTGCTGACAAGAATGTGCAGCAACTGAAACGCTTTACGTTTCAGTGTAAAATGCGTAATTGCACAGCTACTGCATGCAATCTTTTTTAAAAGTTGGCAAGAATTTACCACACACACGAAAATTCTAGAGAAGTGTAAACTGTAGTGATAGAAATCAGATCGGTAGTTGTCTAGGGCCAGAAATGAGAAGAAACGGTGTAAAAAAATGTTAGAATGATGGAATGAATCAATATATTGATTTGAGTGGAAGTTCTATGGCTCTCTAACAATTACTAAAATTCACCAAATGCTTAAAAGAGCAAATATTAGAATATGTAAGTGAGACCTAAAAACTCCCTAAGCAAAAGTGTAAAAGACTGACATGAATACATACTTCATACTTACATCTATTTCTCCATCTCTATGTGAGTTTGATGGGAAATTGTTGTCAGTTGCTTTTGAATCAACTCCAATTTGTGATGATCCCATATGGACAGAGTAGAACTGCTCCATAGTATTTTCAAGGTTGTGACCTTTCTACAGAAAAACCACCCAGCCTGTCTTCTGAGACTCCTCTGGCTGAGGTTAAACTACCAGTCTTTCAACTAGTAATTGAGTGACTAGATGGCATTGTGGGTTACAAATTAGCTGCTAAACAGCCATTCCTAAGCTGAGATATGAATGAAGCTGTATACTCCTATAAAGATTTTAAGTTTTGAAAACCCAAAGGGGCGATTCTACCCTGTCCTATAGGGTTATTATGAGTCAGAATCAACTTGATGAAAATAAGTTTGAGTTTTGAGGGACTTACTGGTAGGAAATAGCAAAGTCTGATCACTAAAGACAAATGTGTGCATAAGCAAATGTGGTGAAGAAAGCTGATGGTGCCTGGCTATCAAAAGATATAGCATCTGGGGTCTTAAAGGCTTGAAGGTAAACAAGCAGCCATCTAGATCAGAGGCAACAAAGATCACATGGAAGAAGCACACCAACCTCTGTGATCACTAGGTGTCGAAGGGATTAGGTATCAGGCATCAAAGAATAAAAAATCTTATCATTATGAATGAGGGAGAGTGCTAGGTGGGGACTCAAGACCCATCTGTAGGCAACTGGACATCCCCTTATGGAAGGCTCGTAGGGAGGAGAGGAGCCAGTCAGGGTGCAGTGTAGCAAGGATGAAACTTACAAGTTCCCTCTAGTTCTTAAATGCTTCCTTCCCCCTCTCCCTCCACTATCATAATCCCAATTCTACCTAACAAATCTGGCTAGACCAGAGAATGTACACTGGTACAGACAGGAACTGGAAACACAGGGAATCCAGGACAGATGAACCCTTCAGGACCAGTGGTGAGAGTGGCAAAATCAGAGGGTGGAGGGAAGTTGGGATAGAAAGGGGGAATCAATTATAAGGATCCTCATATAACCTCTTCCCTGTGGGACAGACAACAGAAAAGTGGGTGAATGGAGGGAGATGTTTGAATGTGTAAGACATGACAAAATAATAATAATTTATAAATTATCGAGGGTTCATGATGGAGGGGAAAATGAGGGGGTGATTCCACGGGCTTATGTGGAGAGCAATGTTTTGAAAATGATGAGGACAACGAATGTACAAATGTGCTTGACACAATGGATGTGTGTGTGGATTGTGATAAGAGTTGTATGAGCCCCCAATAAAACTATTAAAAATTAAAAAAAATAACAAAGTCACACACAAGAAAAACGATGTACAACACATTTCTCACATAAACAAACACAAAACCTGTTCCTATTCTCATAGTAACTGAAGGTGTGCTAGAAATTCACTCCATAGAGTGCTGAGGGTTGTAATTATTTGGGAAGGAGCCCTGTGGGATGATTAAGTGCTTGACTGCTAATTGATAGGTTTGCAGTCTTAACCCATCCAGCCTCTCTGTGGGAGAAGACATGAAGATCAGTTGCCATAAAGTTTATAGACTATGAAACCTGTGAGGCTGTCCTGCTCTCTCTTAGGGTCCCTAAGAGTCAAAATCAACTAGAGCAACACTATTTAAACATTGGTTTTAAATTTACTTATTAACAGCTCGGATATATTTTAGATAATACATCCAAATCGAGTACTGTACTTTTATGTAGATAATCATTATGTTACCTTTTTTGTGCCAACTATGCCCTCCCTCTTCTTGTGAAGAATTTATGGAATCAGTCTATTTTAACTTTTTTACACAGTGCTCTAAAAAATAGCATAACACATTTACCAAAATACCCACAAATCAGTTGTCAAAAAATGTATAAAATGAACATTATTTGTGTAAACACACAGTATAATTTCATTTTGCTAAAAACGATGATAATCAAAAACCCCACATGGTTTACATTCTTCTCTTTCACAGTATATAAAACAGAGCTTTTAACTGTTCCAAATGGTTCAGTCATGGCTTGTGGAATGCAGGTTGCATAGCAACCTAATCGTAATGGACTTGATAGCACTGAGAGGATTTTGGCACCAGTCGGAAACAGGCAGCAGTGCCCGATCAAAGGGCACTGTTGACACACAGTCGAAGCAGTGTATGCTGCCCTTCTTTTCAACCAGCAGTAACTGAGACATTGGGAACAGGTTCGAAGCCCTGAGGTAGAAAGATAGTAGCAGGTTTTTAAACTTGGTGACCTCACAAAGTAGAATTGAGTGTGGGGAGGTCGTATTAACTTTTTTAATATACATCTTTGTATTTATATCATTCGGTAAAAAAGAAGTGTGACTTTTGTATAACTATAATTTTAAATAATAAAGAAAATTATAAAAAACCAACAACCTGCATACCCCATTTCTTTGATTTTAAGAAGCTATGTTTTGTGAAATGATTATTCACCTAGGGTGAGGAAGCCTCAAAAAACCAAAGGAATATTATATGTTTCATTGGTGCTATACTGGTTGACTCATCCCTTCCTTGTGACTGTTCTGTGAGGGGATGTCCTATTGTCTACAGATGGGTTTGGGGTCTCTGTTCCGACCTGCCTCATTCTCAACATGTTTTTGTTTGTGGTTTTCTGATGTGCATTACCTGATCCTGTTGTCACCTCATGATCACACAAGGCTGGTGTGTTTCTTCCATGTGGACTTGTTGCTTCTTAGTAAGTGGTCACTTGTTTAACTTCAAGTCTTTAAGACCCCAGACGATATATCTTTTGATAGCCAGGCACCATCAACTTTCTTCACCACATTTGCTTATGCACTCATTTTGTCAATGATCATGTTGGGAGAATGAGCATCACAGAATGCCAGGTTGTTAGAACAAAGTGTTCTTGCATTGAGGGAAGGCTTGAGCAGAGACCCAAAGTCCATCCACTTCCTCAATGCATTCCCATATAAATATATGTACCTTTGCCAATAACTCTATTTTTATGAATTAATATATTTACATGAGTACACACCTATGTTTATACCTCTATCCATAGTATTGCTTCCTAGATCTTTCCTCTGTTCCCTTTTACCAATACTCAACTCTCTTCTCCTCTTCATGGTATCTGCTGATAGGTCTGAGCATATTCTTACCTGAGCATCATCGTATGTGACCACCTTTATTGCTCTTAAAACTTTCTCTTTTTCCTTGAAGTTGGATAATTTAATTATGTGCCTTGGTGAGTTCTTCCTGGGGTTTAATCTAATTGATGCCCTCTCTGCTTTCTGTGAAATATTTGATTCTCCTTCATTAAGATGGGGAAGTTTGCTTCCAGGAATTTCCTAGTTAAATTAACTGTTGACTTCTTCATTGTATCTTGTTCTGGAAGACCAATTACTCCTATTCATAGCATCTGTCATTGTTCTCAGGTTTCTTCCATCTCTTTGATTTTCTTGTTTGACTATCTTTCTCATTTGTTGAAATATTCTTGATTGCTCTCAAGATCAATGGTATGAATCTTTGCCTCTTTGTCTTTTGGGTGAGGTTCATTATCTTGTGGTTTGCTTCTGTTACCTTAGCCATTAGTTCCTGTACTTCCTTTTGGTAAGTGTACTTCATCCGCTATTGCGGACTTCATCTCCTCTATCATTGTGTCCTTAATCTGCATTGCTTCCCCATATCCTGTACTACTCCATGCAGCATCCTGAAGATTTCTTCAATGTCAGTTTCTTCTTTGAGCATCATTAGTTTTAGGGCTGTTGCATTTTTTCTTGCATCCTTGTTCAACATGTTGGTGTATTTTGCTGTCTCTGTGTCATTTTGGTAGAACTGGATGCCATGTTCCCGATGAGACCAAGGGGCAGTGAGTTCTTTCTCTGTGGGATTGGTAAGAGTGACTTTTGGGACTACCTGTGGCCTTTCAGGATGGTGGGCCAGGCTGCTGTGTAGGTGAGGTAACATGGCAACTCAGTGACCCACTGCATTTGGGGACCTCAGAGGTGGGTTTAGACTGGTGACTGTAGGTATGCCACTGGGCCAGGTTGGGATGGGCCTTCAGCATGGACATGGGCCTGGTCTGGCCTGTCTGGCCACAGTTTGCAGTCTTTTATAGACTCTCTGTGGAGCCCAAAACTGGTAGGTCCGGTTTTTGCTTGGACTGTGGGTTTCAGCCCCTGTTTGTTTTCCTGTTTTGTTATGTTAACTTTTCTCTGGGGATTAGAATTCTGCCTGTATTGTTATATTAATACTATTATAATAGGCCAGGACCAGGTTTCTGGTGGCTTAATTTCAAAGTTACACCAAAGAACACAGCCTGGAATTGTAAATCTTTTAAAAAAGAAAAATATATATATTAAAAATCTTTTTTTATAATGGGCTTGTTGGGGTGCCAGGGTTTCACAGCTATGTCACGCTGTCTCCCAGGGAAGAGGTACCAGATTAGCATAGTGACTTTGGATATGAATTACCCCTCCCCACCCCAAGTTGAACTCCTGTGTTACTCTGGGCTCTCTTCTGCACAGCTATGTCATGGGTAAATATCCCAACGGCTCTTCAATTGCTGCAAATTAGTGACTAATTATCTATGTTACCCAGGCTGGCAGGCATGGAGCTGGGGAGAGGAAGAAAGGGGATAGCCAATTTAGTTCTTCATTCCTGCCTGGGGAGGGAGGGATACAAAGCCTGAGAATGTAGAAGCGGGGTGTGGATAACAGAGAGAGGGACTTTGGTGTGAGGTCTTGTGACTAGTTCTCAGTGGCTCTCTGTGAGCCCGACACTATGACTACCTTTAGACAGTGGCCTGGTAAAATTACTGCACGCTGTGAGTCTCAGCTCTTGGGTGCAGGATGGGGTGGCAGATGCCATCCCACTGGATCTGGTGAAGGTTTAGTGGAGTCCCATGGGAGATACAGTGAACTTAGGACATTTCAGTGAGTTCTTGAATTTTTCCATAGGCAAAAATTTCAGGGGGATGGCTCAACCAGACTATAGTTCACTGAATCTATTTTTAGCACCCAGCCTCCCAATACTGCCTCCTTTCTCACTTTCTGATTTAACAGCAGGTGAACTGGACAGATTACTCTACTTGGATGCCATCTTGATTCCATCTCCAAACAAATTCAATTTTTATACTATTTAATTTTAAAATTCTTTTAAAAAGGGCAATAATGTGTGTGGAGATACAAATTTGTAAATTATACATGAATGCATTTCTGTTTATGATACGGAAGAGAGAGTGAAAAGAAAGGAGTTAGAGGAGCAGTTTGGAGGAGACATGTGTAGAGACATCCATAAAAGAACATTTGAAACCAGTGGAAAAGAAGCATCATTTAGGGAAGAGACTTCTAGTAGAGCTTAAACAAGAAGTACTGGTTACACAGTTCTTAAAGTGCTAAGCTGTTCATTAAAAGGTCAATGATTGGAACCAGCTGCTCTGCGAGAGAAAGATGTGGCAATATCTTACAATAAATATTTACAACCTTAGAAGTCCTATGGGGCTATTCTACTCTGCCCTATAGGTTTGCTATGGAGATTATTTAGGATGATGTAAAAATACTGTGTGCTATGCCACACATAGACAAACATCCATGTTTTCTGTGTAATCTCTGTTGCTGAGTGTCCTTGCAGGATTCTTATTTATACTGAGCCTATAGGACAGAGTAGACTTGACTCAAAAATTCCCCTAGGGTGTCATTGTTTTATGGGAACAAATCACTAGTACTTTTCTCCAGAGGAACCACTAATAACTTTAAAATACCTATCTTTGGGTTAACAGCTAAACATTTAAGCATAGTTCTACAAGGGATGCTTATACAATTTCTACCAAGAAACAAAACCCAAAACAAATCCATTGCTATTAAGTACAGTCCAAATCCAAACAAGGCTGTAGGACAGAATAGAACTGTCCCACAGGGTATCTGAGGAGGTTTTATGCAAAACAGATCGCCACATCTGTCTCTACCTCCCCCCCTTTATCTATCTATCTATCTATCTATCTATCTATCTATCTATCTATCTATCTATCTATCTATCTTCTATCTATCTATCAACAGGGGAGAGCACGAACACAGTCCCCCACTACCACAAACTATGCAGTCGAGTTTCCCACATTTGGGGAAATTGCAGGGATCAGCATATTCGGAGTGCAATGGTTAGGCCTCGCCCTGGGAAAACCACCTTCGTGATCATGGTCTCTCTCCTGCCGGGTAAGTATATTGCCACATCTGTCTCTTGCAGAGTAGCTAGCTGGTTCCACCACTGGACCTTTTAGTTAGCAGCTGAGTGCTTTAGAACCGTGCCATCAATGCACCTTATATAATCTCTACTGAACACACTTTGAGCACTGATGCTTTGGGTAGTGATTTGTTTTCTAGGTCAATGATTCAAGGCAGCCAACTCTGCCACAAACTCCATTCCCACTCATAGTGTGGTAGTGACATAATCTGGTGTCAATTTGGGACTCCAAGAGTGAAGGGGTGGAATCTCGTCTGTCAATCGGGTCATAGCCAATGAGGCCTTTGTGGGCATGGCCTTACACTGAGGATTCTTGGAAAACTGGTATTTCCTCTCTCCTCTGTACTCACTCCCTTGGAAGATACTCTACTGACAGGACATATGGAACTACACTAGTCCCCTTAGCTGGAGAAGCCACATAGAGACCCCTGCCAGCAATGAGATGCTTACACTGCCACTGGATCCAAAGACTTTCTACCCACTGACCTGTGATCATCCTGCATTTGATGTCATTGCATGTGTTTCCTGAGTCTGAAGAGGACTTTATAGATCGGTATCAGACATATGGGCTAATATCCGATTTATGGACTTGCACTGGACTGGGTTGGGATACTTTCTTACTGTACAATTACTCCTTGATATAAAACTCTCTCATACACATAGGAGTGTTTCCATGGATGTGTTTCCCTAGTCTACGTGGACGAACACACATAGAAAGTTTATATAGAATTTTGGAGGAGGCTATCCATCTTTATAGAAGCTAATAGCCTAATCTTCTCCCAGCATCAAGAAGATGAGATGGATTTGAACTTCCAACTTTATACTTACCAATCCAAGGATAACCTGACAATGTTACCAGGGCTTCCAATTAGATATTGGTCATGAGGCCCTAGCACATCTGGGTTACAGTAGAATTGAGGCGATACAGTCTATGTTGCTACTACGACAGTTTTTCTCATTCATGAAATGGGAATGTTCAAAGAAAATCATGGATCTTTAGTTCACTAAATTATACACATTTCATGTAAAAATATTACAGGAGAATTATATGCAGAATTTAAATAGTGGATTAAGACAGGATGTGGGAGGAAGGAGTTAGAGCCACTTGAATACATTAATCTATCTTGGCTCCCAAATTTAATTGTAAAGGCTTAAAAATGTAATTAAGTAATTTAAGGAGTGTTTACTCCAGCTGATTTCTCCCATTTTATGAGGCAACAGCATGCACAGCAATGAACAGGACCAACCAGAAACTAGGTAGGCTACAGTTCCCTACAATTTGGGTAATAAACATAGGTCACAGTAATGGTAAGCATCGCTATTACTATTTTCTATTCTCAGCAACTTAAATTGGTCATTAAATTATGGTTTGCAGTTTCATTATTTAAGCAACTTTCTGTTGTTTCCTCCTCTAATCATGAAAACAGTATACACTCACTGCAGAAAATAAATAAGAAAGTATTTTTTGGCTCTTTTATTCTAGTATTTTTCTCTATGCAGGGTAAGAGCTCAAAAATGTATTTTGTTTCTATTTAATGTTATTAGAATGAAAAAATAAAGCCTACATTTTATTAAATCAAATAGACTCCTTCTAAAAATATTTTCTAGGGTAATAGGGAAAAAAATCCAAGAGTTCTGCCTCAGATGAGGGAAATGCAAAACCCAAAAGTTGTCACTATAGAACACTCTAACCAAAGGGCAACATTATTTATGCCTATTCATTCTCCATGCACCATTAAATCAAAATTCTTTTGAGTTTATTGGCTGCTAATTATTTCCATTAGCATTTTCTATTGCCTCAGAGTGGGGTGGAGGTGAGGGCAGAGAATAAGTATAAAATGCTTAATACTTAGATCTGTTGTCACTTTCGATTGACTTTATTTTATATATTAATTCTTTTTAAAAGTTTATTAACATTTTATATTAAACTTTTCAATTGCTGTGTATATTTTGTAAAACAAACACTTATTTTTTATTTTCAAACTTGTAACATTTTAAAATATTTTTACTGGGAGAAATATAGTTACAAGTTTAATGAATAGTTATAAAATGAATGCCCTTATAATCAGCTCTTAGATCAAGAAATAGAACATGAGAGGCATCTCAGGAAGCTATAATTTTTCCACTCTATCTAACTTCCCTTCCTCCCCACCATGGGTAGCCATTATGCTAACTTTTCACGTTATTTTTTCCCTGACTTTGTATGCAAATCTAGCACATATCTCTCTGTTCTGAAACAAGATAGCTGCATTAGACTTTATGATAGTAGAATAAACCAGGTATTATCTTACTTCTTGAATATTTAGCCCAATACTGTCGTCTCAACATTGAAGCACTCTGAAAGTATACGTGGTGTATTTTATTTTCTATTCTACTATTTTATTCTGTTTATGTATTTCCACTGATGTGACCATTCTATTGTGTTAGCAAGGAGTTTGGGGGATGCACTGGTTAAAGAACTTGGCTGCTAACCTGAAAGCCATCTATTGGGATCGAGCAGTGAACCATGGGAGAAAGATGTGGCAACTGACTTTCATAAAGATGACAGCCTTAGAAACCCGATGAGGCAGTTCTACTCTGTCTTTCAGGATTTCTCTGAGGTGGTATCCACTCCATGATCATTGTTTTGGCTTTACAATTTTTTGGAGCCCTGATGGTACAATGGTTATATATTTGGTTGTTCATCAAAGGATCAGTGGTTAAAATGCAACAGTAGCTCCAAAAACCAAACTCATTTTCATCAAGCCAATTCTGACTCACAGTGACCCAGCAATACCATTTGGAACTTCCCCTGTGGGAGTTGAAGTTTGCAAGACTGTGACTCTTCACAGAGAGATCAATGATTTCAAACTGTGGATTAACACTTAGCCACAACAATAAGCTCAACAGATCAAAGATTGTGACAGTGGTACAGAACCAACCTAGAGAGCTGAGTCTATGTCAGGGGATGGGGCGAACTTTAGGTTACAGTGAATCAGAATGCTGATCCAGTGGTAACTAGCAACAACAAAATCACCGTAGATCATTGCCAGACTATGTATGCTGCCCTTCTCTTACATGTGGGTGTGCATTTTTGCCTAAGTCAGATCACACTGAGAAACTGTCACTCACGTGTGTATCACTTTCTGTTAATGCTTTGCAACGAATCTTGTCTAAGCCCAGTTTATTCAAATATTCTTGAATAAAAATGTGAAAATGCATATATAGGATAATTCAAAACAGAATATGATTATCTGATTCAAGTAAGTTATATTTAAAATTTTGGTTTTTGTTAAAAACGTTCTACTTCTTCCTCAGAGTTTTCAATTCATTAAACATAGTTTTCAATTCATTGCCTTTATCTGAGCATGGATTCCGTGATTTTGAGGTGCATTTATGTCTTAATTGCTATCTTGTTTCTTTAGAATAGTCTCTGAGTAAAAGATGAGTCAGAATACATATTTAGCTATTAAAAGAAAATTCTCTAGTTTCTGGCTTTTATACATATTAGAAATGCTCCATCTGTATTAACTTTACTCAATAACTTATTAAGACAGTCCAATTTGTTTTTCCACTTTGTGTTTGTTTCCAGTTTAGGTAACATTAGCATGAAGTCTGACATTGTATTTAGGTTTATTGAATAAGTGAATAAAATTTCAGGGGTTTTGGTTTATCGCTTAACCAAAAATCAGAGTTGAAAAACAAACTATGCATTGATAATGTGCTTTCTTGTTATTGGCATGTTAGTATCTATTCCCTATCCTTCAAATGAAAGAGAGAAATTTAAGTGAGACATAAAGAGGAAGAAAATAAATCTAAAGTAGACACAGATACCAGGATCTCAAACTTCAGTAGGACAAAGAAACAAACATCCTTATGAGTCACCTGATTTAAAAGTCTAATTTCCTTTTTATCATAGCCATATTTTTATACATATAAACACATCATTAGTTACAGGGTAAGGGAAGGTACTTTGTAAAGCTCGGAGGGAATTGAGGATAGAATGTCTTTGGTGCGTTCTGATGGCATAACAGCTGTGACATATAGATCATCGACTGCAGGAACTTGAAGGTAGCCCAGTGATTATCTTCACAGCCCCTTTCATCATAGTGATGACAGAAAAATTAAGATTGAGAGAATGTTGTTGACTTATCCAAGGTTACCCTGCTTGAGAGTGGCAGAACCAAGCTCAGACCTCAGGTGTTCTAATTCATGTCACTGTTAGCCTATTTGACACAACTCAGGAAATGTTAGCCTAGAACATTCTTGTCTTTTTGTTCGGCCAATTTGTATCAGTCCCTCATTCTGCATCCGGCACCATGCTGGACATTATCTATGCAGAGGTGGATAAGACAGGATCTTAGCAGCCTCGGTGGAAGTTAGTGATTCCTGAGAAGTTAGACACGTAACAAGAAAGAGGTACTACTCTGGACTGTGCTAAGTGCACTAACAGGGGCCTGGACAAAGTCCTGAGAAATCCCAGAGGAGGGACTAACCAAAATGTTGATTGCCATGCAGTTGTCGTCTTGCTTGAAGTCATTAAACATTTCTTTCAAGGCAGGTATGTGGGCAGGGAATGTGTCATGTAACCTAAGAGACATTGATAAAAATGACTTGATTATTCAAAGTATTTCTAGTTGTACTGTAATGTACCCATTTGTGGGAGTAAAGATTACCTTTGGTTTGATGGCTTAAGAAGCAATGAATGAATACTTTCCCCCATGAATTGATCCCCATTAATAGGTGCCCTATAAGACAGAGTAGAACTGTCTCATAGGGTTGCCAATACAGTAAATATTTACAGAGCAGACGGCCACATCTGTCTATTAAAAAACAAACTCCAATATGGGCCCAGGGATACAGAATTATTTTTTGTTTGATGAAGAAAAAATAATAGCAAAATGTATTTCATCACTATACAGGGGCAAGAAGAGGGAATTCCCACATGTATTTGTGAATAGTTGTTTATTTTGCCTCTCTGGTGCACAACATTCCCCACTGTTCATTTGTCCATGAGACTTTATCAGAGCATAGAACACAAAGAATGATAGATGTGCTCTATTTACCCATCTTTTTTTTCTCCTCACTAACAAATGTAGACAGATTGAGCCAGACATACTTCTGTTCAGTTTCTTTATCTTTGTCAAGTTCATGTTGCAGAATTTTGTTTCTGTCTTTCCCCCTCATTTTACTCTAATTATGGGCAGTTTTAGAGTTCCCATGACAGATACCTTCAGCCTACTCTGATTTCTTTGCACCTTGAAAACAGCACGTCTCCCATGTTCGCTGTGCCTTTCCTAAAGTCTTAGAGATCTTGTCCAGCTCATCTACAGGCAGTCAGAAGTGCAAGGAATAATGCCTCTAGGGAAATCTTCAATCAAAGGGGATGCTTCATAGTTCACCTTTCTGTCTTCTGGTGGGAAAATTCCATGATGCCTTCTACACAGATAACCTAGGATGGCCCCCCAAGCAATTGAGTCTTATTTACCCATAACAATTATTGTTAGCTCTTTGTCATCACTATGATAAAGGGGCTGTGAAGATAATCTCTGGGCTACCTTCAAGTTCCTGCAGTCGATGATCTATATGGCACTGCTGTTACTTCATCAGAAGGCACCAAAGACACCAACAATATAAAAACATAAACACAAAATAAATATAAACCTCTGACTTACCTCAGCACATCGGTGCAGAGTAGATCTGCTCTGTAGTCTTGTCAAAGATGTATCCTTTCAGAAGCCTATTCCCAGGTTTGTTCTCTGAGGTGCCTTTGGTGGATTTGAACCACCAACCCTCTTTCCAGTGCTTGAGAATGTAATCATTATATTGCTCAGGAGTCCTGCCCACACACCTAGACAACAAAATACAACTTCCTTCTTCCTGCCTCACACTCTTGCTTCCTCCCTTCTGATTCCTATGATTGCTTTCTAAATAAACTACATACCCCAAATCCTCCTGGTGGACTGCTTCATGTGAACTCCTTTTTGGATCATTTTCTATAGCTTTGGTCAGAATGTGATCAATATTGCTTTGACAGAAGTATAGCTTCTATTTTAGAACTATGTCATTGGCATGTGCTTTGTATAGCACCATTTAAAATAATTATGCATCCATAATTTTCTAACCTGTTCATTAAAAATTGTACCAAATCTGTTCAAAGATATGGTACAAGCTAGCAGGAACTGCAGATTAAGGAAATGTAGGATGAGCTAAAATACTGCTTTTTGCCCTAAATTTTGTTTCTCCAGAGGACCACATTGAAGAATGAGCGATTGTGACATGTTTGCAGTCAGTCTACTCGTATTACTGTCCCAACAGTCTACTGTTCGCTTAGAAACTCTCAGTTGGAGGTGAAGGCTTGACTTTATATTTTTTCTTTCCACTTATAAAAGTAGTAAATGCCCCTTGTAGAAAATCTAGACTATCCCCAAACCACAAATGAAGATAATAATAATCATGTGTAATTCCATAGTCCAAAGAACAGCACTAGTAATATTTTACTTTACAGTTTTGATTGTATACATGGAAGAAAACAGTAGGAAGATGAAAAAAAGAGGAGGAACAAAACTATACTTCTAATTTTATGTTTAATATTTTTGTTTAGTAGTATTTTATAATATCAGTAAACCCCTTAAATCCTTTTAAATAGCCCACTTATTATTCTTAGTCTGTGATTTCCCAGTATTCCATTATTGCTTTAACACTTGGATAAATATATTTTGTTTACAGATATACTCGTCCTTGATATTTTCCTTGTATATTGAGTGCCCTAGAAACGGAATAACTGGATTAAAAACATGTATGCACTCCTATATAGTATCTTGATACTCATCATCAAATATATTTTTCAATTTTCACTGCTTTGCAGAGTCATCTACATCAATGAGTGAACTGTGTAGTTCCAGGGGTCCCCTGTTTAGAAGAACCCCCTACTTGGCGTAAGTCCACTCTGGCTAGCTTTTAATTTCACACTGTCATTTTTACCAGATGCCATCAATCAGGTCTCTTATCCCGGGTCAGTTGGTTGACCAGGACTGAAATAAGTATTACATTGAAGGAATTTTGTAATGCGGAGAATGGAAAGGTATGTGTGAACAATGATTCAAAATGTTCAACATTAAACTTGAAGTCAAAATGAAAATTTCCTGTGTGTGTTTTTGCTTCCCATTTTCTTCCTAAGTAATATATATAAATCTAATCAATGTCCTTCTGTTGTTATTTTTGTCTCAGAGGAGGATTTGATTACTGTAGATCTTCTCACAGGATGGAGGCAGTGCAAGTGTGAGCAGCTAAGACACAGCCATGTAATGCTTTGGCTGTTCTTGCACTTACATGGAGCATGGAAATAATATTAATGGCTGAGGAGGGAATTACCTCTATACCAATTCAGTTTGGTTAGATGGAAAAGATTGTGCATACCATCTGTACTACTTTGTCTCCTGGGACAATGTTATGTATGGCAATTAAGAAAACACAAATAGAGAAAATATGACTAAATCCGCATGCATAAAACAATCACTTGAGCAGTACCTGTAACATTATATCCATATCTATATTTTTCCTAGTTACACGTGTTAAAATATTAATTTATAGGGAGTTGCTACAGTTAGATGCCTTCCAGTTGGTTTTGACTCACAGCGACCCCACACACTGCTCAGTCCTGGCTAGCTTCCAGTTGTCCCTGTGCTAGAGCTCAGGGCTGCAGCCCCCTGTGCCAGTTCATCTCATTGAGGACCTTCATCTCTTTGGCTGTACCTCAACTTTACCAAGCAGGATGGCCTCCAGGGACTGGTTTCCCCTGAAACATGTACAAAATAGGTAAGATGAAGTAGTAGTATATGATAAATTTGATTAATCTTTAAGCATACTTATAGATTTTCAGAAATACTTTAGGCTACTCTTAATTTTATGTTAGTTTGGTATACATGTTCTGATATATGATGGTGCTCTAAAATTTAAGCAATTTATCTGAAGGTAGAAAAGAGTTAATTTTTTGTTAGCTAGCAATTCAATTTGACTGATTATCTTCAAGAATTTGTTTCTTAATTCAACACTGTATATCCTATATCATATTGGGTATTGGCAAAAACCCTTTTTTAGTTGTCTATCAAAATCTCTCCTTTTTTTAAAGTATCATTATAATGAATTATTTTCTAGAAGTTTTATCGGCAAGTGCTTGAAGTCAAATTATAAACATAACCAAGCAATAGATGATGTAGTGGCCTATGGGAAAATTTATGTTTAGCTCTTGGGTGTGAGGTGCCCCTCTATTGAGAGGGTTATGGTGTGATCATGTCTTAATAAACCACTAAGCACTGATACTGACAAATAAAACAATATGCCCATTTCATTAGACAACCCAAGCCTGGTATTATATTCTTCCAAGAATAAGCATTGTGGTTGCAGATGAGTTTTACTGTGTTTTCAAGTATTATAACACAAAATATCAAATATTGACAATATCTAACCTAGAAGTGGCAATGATTGTTTCATGTAAGAACTGCTTCATTATAGTTCTACATTGTAAGGAAATATATAGTAAAAGATACCTAAAAATTTAACTCAAAGGTTAAAGTTGACTTCGTTGTTTTAATTTAAATTCACTAAAGTAGGATAACATTGTTTGGCCAGCTTTATGAACTTGACAAATTACCTCAGAACATGTAAGTGTGGGGAAATACTGTTCAGTGAAACACTCAATTAATGAAGCTTGAGTTAAGTCTCATGTTTTATATAAAAATTAATTGAAAATGTATTGTAGATCTAAATGTAAAATATGAAAGTATAAAATTGGTGGAAAATAAAACACTGGAAAAATCTTTGAGACCTGAGGCTCAAAATTTTGTTATATTTGAACTCAAAAGCAAAATCCATACAAGGATACTTTGCTATCTTAAATTTCATAAAAATTAAAACTTCTGTTCTTAAAAGATCTAATTAAGTGAATTAAAATGCAAGCTATAGAGTGGGAGCAATAACTCATACCACATGTCTGAAAAAATCTCAAGTATTTAGAATGTACAAAGAGTCTTCAAAATTTGACACTAATAAAGGAAATATATTTTTTGAACTGATAAAATTATAGAAATGGAAACAGGAATGATTGCCAGGGTTTCAGGAGATGTGGGTGGGAAGAAAATGGGTAGGAATATAAAGAGTATGCTTTGATTGAATCATGTCTCCCCCCCACCCACCCCCAAATATATGCCGATTTATTTGTCAGTAAGTAGATACTTCTCCTCCACATGACAATGCGATATAATTATCCTACATGTTGTAAATCCCCAACCTTAGTGTTTTAATGGGACAGAATGAGTGGCGGTTGTGTTAATAAGACATGATACAGCCACAGAATTAGGCTGTATCTTGAGTCAATTTCTTTTGAGATATCTACAAAAGTAAGCAAACAAGCAACGATTAGAGAGACTTCAGGCCAGCAGAAAGAAGAGCCTGGTACGAACCATGTCCTTTGTGTTGAAACCCTCTTTTCAGGGAAAGGTTGCCACCCAAACACCTGGAGATCGCTAAAGGATGCTTGTCTCCATATTGGTGGAGACAAGGACCTGTCCCACAGCCGAGAGAGAGATTCAGACTTCTCACTTCCTACCTGGAAGAGAATCACTTTCTGTTGAAAGCCGTCCACCCTTGTTTCTATTATAGCAGCATTCGGTAATGAAGACAGGTAATCGGAGCAACTGTTGTGATGGAAAAGCTCCGCCTTGATGTGATTGAAACTGTTGTTATCATTGAGGGAAACGAATAAACAATAACAGAATTTCCCTTTACTTTCTCTCACATTTGCATTTGAATATATAACTATTTCAAAAGAAAAATTAAAGAAAGTTTAATGAAACACGTTTCCAATGTTAGCATTCATTCATTTTTTCAGTAATGAGCTATCGACCCACCACCTGTGGTTTATGCTCTAGGGCCCTAGATATGAAATAACTCACATTTGTTCTTCAGTAGCACATTATGATGGAGAAAACAAAATTATGTAAAGACAAGTAAAATTCAGTTGGATTATTGCTAAAGTAGATCTGCGTGCCAACTGCAGGTGTTGCACAGGGGTAACTAATCTCATCTCACCGTGGTAGAGAGGAGCTTTAAAGACAGGTTTTTGAGAAATATTGCGTGATTTATGTGGCAGGAATGTTGAGTGCCTGTGTGATTGATGGTTGAGAAGCAAACATTTGAAAGACATTTTGGAAGCTGACAATGTAAATCCTTGAGGTGATGCTGCTAAAAGTTTGGGCTTTATTATATATATATATATATATAATCTGTAACACTCGAAACATTCTAAATAGGTAACTCACATTCATTTATTTATCTTTTCAGTCACTCAATAGATACCTTCTCAGTATCATATACTCTGTTCTCATCTCTGTTCTAAGCATCTATTGTATGATTTGGAAACAATTTTGAGGGGTTATTCTTGAAATAGGTCCTTGGATGGTACAAATGGTTTGTGCTCAACTCCTAGCCTAAAAGCCAGCAGTTCAATCCTAGTCAGTGATCTACTTCAGGAAAGCTTAAAAGCAACCCTACTTTGTTGTCATCCACCTATTTGTGACTCATGGGATTTCTGGGAACAAAGGTTTGGGATTGCCTGCCAGTGATTTGTCCCTCACACAGAGAGCCAGGTTGATTTGAGAAACTGGACTCACTGCCATCAAGTAGATTCCATCTCATGCTGACCCTTTGGAACATGGTAGAACTCCCCCAGTGTATTTCTGCGACTGTACCTCTTTATAGGAGTAGAAAGTCTCATCTTCCTCCTGAGGAGCAATGGGTGGTTTCAAACTGCTGACTTTCTGACCTTGCTATTAGCCCAATGCATAACCGTTATGTCACCAGGGATATCGATCTATCTCCATCTATCTGTACACATTTTTATGTAAGTTTTACAGAGAGATAATTCACCTATGTACAATTCAATGGTTTTCAGTGTATTTGCCGAATTGTTTATTTCAGACTATGTTTATCACTCAAAGAAAACCTCCGAGCCCATTAACTGTCAGGATCCTTTCTCTTTGTCTCCAGACCCTGCGACTCTCTCATTTCCTTTTTGTCTTACAGATTTTCCTTTTCCGGATATTTTATATCAGTGGGCTCATAGATAATGTGGCAATGTGTGACTTTCTCCTTTTCCTGTGTATAATCCTATCAAGGATGATCTATGTTGTAGCCTGTATCAGTGCTTCTTTTGGAATTAAGGCTTGGGATCAATATATTTTACTTTAGAATGCCAATTAGGGAATCAGCATTGTGAGGGCTAGTCACCTTCAGCCGAAATAACAATATGCTGATGTTTTTTTGTAGATAAAAATTTCACCCATTTACATAGGTACTTAATCTGTTTGCCAAATCAGTTTACCTTCTCTGTTATACTGCTTACCACATACATGCACCTATAACTAGTCACATGTATGTGTAAATGTATATATATATATTTATCTATTTAAAATGTAGCTAAATCAGATTTAACTATACTTATACTATACTTATTATTATTAACTATACTTATATCTACATCTCCAGCATTTTTCACTTCATTTACAAGATAATATTACTTTATAAATATACTAGGTTAATGAATAAATAACTGGATGGGAAAAGGCAGACAAGTCTAAAGTTGTCTGGTCCAAGTTGCTCCTAGATTTCACATTAGACGGGCAGGAACCATTGGGTTTCTTGATATATACAATCAATGGTAAACTAGACAAATGTGTTATAAACGTGATCAGCAATATTAAGGAAATAAAGTGTTTGTTGTGGTTGCTGTCAATGTGTGTTTTTAAGTTTAGTTATAGACCAGCAGTGGTGCAGATACTACTCATTCACCTCTTAATACACAAAACGTACAGGACAAGCCAATCAAAGAACAGACGGCACCGATGACGGTGTACGGGAATTGACCCAAAGACAACAGAAACTGAACGAATGGCTGCTTTTAAGAACTTCCTGCCAGACAACGGGTTTATCTTGATGAATAACTGAGAGAAAAGCCAGAATTTTCACAGTGAGGTTTCTGTACCTGTATGGCCATTACATTTCTCTATATCCTCCCTCTAAGGGAACCGAGGGGGCACAGCCAGCTGTGTGAAATAGTGGAACCACTGGGAGGTCAGCAAAATGCAATTCAGATAAAGTGACAAGCCTTCCAAATACTGCCAGGGATCTTCTTACGGAACAATGATGCTTTCAAAGGAGAATAACAGCTCTTCCATGTTTTTAAGGAATCCAAAGTTACTATAAAATTAAAGTCTTGACAGAAATCCCTGGTAGTTCCAACTATTCTGCAATTTTACCAGACAGACTTTTTATTTTGTAAGCAATGACTGTGCTAAAATGTCAGCTGAGCAGGGGAGTATTTGATGTTAGCTTTGTGGATGATTCAGCTGCCTTTTGTTATTTACTTGGGGAGCCCAGACTAAAGATTGCATTTAAGCTGAAAGGTGATCCTAATTTGCATGCATAGTTGGTAATTTTTGTCAAAAGTGCTTTTCAAATCCAATTAAAAATTAAAAGCACTAAAAAAGCATGCAAAGAGTATATTACATTGCATAATCTACTACCCTGGTACAATGATTATTAGCTGGAATTTATTCAATTCAATTCTTTAAAATAATGTGACTGAATGAATCTATATTTAGATTCATTATATTAGAATTCTCTAACGTTTAGATAATGCAAACAGAGCTCTCTATAACAGTGTGGTGTTTGAATGTGGCGCGTATTTGTTGTTGTTAAGATGCCATTGAACCTGCCCTGACTGGTAGCGGCCCAGGTATGTCGGAGCATAGCACTCCCAGCCCTATACCAACATCACAGTTATTCAAGCTTGTCATTGCTGCCGCTCGGTCCTTATGTCTTGTCTAGGGCCTGCCTTGTGTTCACCACCCACCCATTTTACCAAGCATGCTGTCCTTCTCCAGGCTCTGGTCTCTACTGACAACACATCCAAAATATGTGAGAGGCCATTTTGATCTCTAAGGATCATTCTTCCAAAACAGATCTAGTTGTTCTTTTGGAAGTCCATGGTACTTGCAGTAATCTTCACCCACACCACAGTTAAAATGCATCGATTTGTCTTCTTCCTTAGCCAATTTCCAAATTTCACATGCGTATGAGGCCATTAAAAATACCTTGGACAGGCACACCTGAGTCTTCAAAGCAGTCCCCTCTTTATCAACATTTTAAAGCGATCTTGTGCAGCAGACTTAGCTAATGCAATGCATAGCTTGATCTCTTGACTGCTGCTTTCATGAACATTGACTGTGGATCCAGCAAGATAAAATTCTTGACAACATCAATCTTTTCTCTGCTTATCATGATATTACCTACTTCTCTGCTTATCATGATATACCAGTTGTGAGGACGTTTTTGTTTCATTTGCCTTGTGTTGTAATTCATACTGAAGGCTACCCTCCTTCATCTTTATCAGCAAGTGCTTCAAGTCCTCCTCATTTCAGCAGGCAGGCTTATATATCATTCTCATTTTTCTTAGATACACGTTTCAAACATTCCAAGTTCCAATGATTAATTGTTTTTTTGCTGTTGTTTTTTTTCCTTGTGAGTCATGCCTCATTGGGAAATGAAGGGCCCGAGCCTTTCCTCCCACACGCTTCACTCCATTCACGGCATTTTGGTTGATCCTATTTTGAGAACGCAGCTCCACTCAGCCATATTTTGAGGACCTTCTGACCCGAGGGGCTCATCTCTTGGCACTCCCTCTGACTCTGTTCCACTTCTGATTGCTAGTCTTTTAGTAACTGAAAACTGATCGCCAGTTTTTTGTCATCCATCTGATGGGGCCGACAGCCTATTCTTTCTTCAGTGGCTGTTGTGAGTTTGGAAAGTCGACTGAAACCTGGTCACCCTGGGTGACCCTATTGGGTGATTGTTTGTGATTAGAATGCAAACAGGAAAATGCGTAAGTAAGGATCTGTTGGTATTTGAAGTGCCAGCGACATAGTGTCGGCATCAATGCAACAATCGAGTCACCGCGGGACAACAAACCGAAAGAATGGTGGGATAAGTATATAGAGACCGGTTAGAGATAATCTTTTTATTTGCAATCAACCCAATTGCAAAGAGCATCTATTAACTATAAATATTCATAAAGCCATGAGCTATTCATATCATGTCCCTGATTATAAAAGACTAGAAGGCATGGAAATTGGCCTGTTGGCTTTCAATTCAGAAATTCTATCGAAAAAAAATGCTTAATGGAAAGTTAGCATTTGTGGTTCCTGGTTCATTTAGTTAAGTTTAATTACCGGTTGTTTTCTATGTGTCAGGCTCTCCGCTGGATTGGACACATTGGAAACTGTGGCACTAAGACTACGGCTGCCTACACCGAAGTCTAGTTAGGAAGATAAGCATTTCCCGAAGAGATCACACTCACTGCCATCAAGTCAATGCTGCCTCGCAGTGACCCCCTGTGGGTTTCTGACTCTGTTAGCTGTTTACAAGAGTAGAAGAAAACCCAGTCTTTCTCCTGAGGAGCTGCTGATGGTTTTGAACTGCTGACCATGCCGATTTCAGCCCAGTGTTTAACAATTACACGACCAGGCTCCATTTCATAAGGGATGCTACTGTATAACTTCAATGGAAACAATGAAACAATGAAACAATTAATTATGCAGGGACATTTTTCTGGAGGATCTGTATCTGAAATGAGATTTAAATGGTAATAACTGATTTTCCAGACAGGTATGGAGGAATGATGGAAGTTATTCTAAGCAGTTGTCATATGAATCAACAAGAAATATTAAATAATATGGTAAACTCCAGGATCTAGGAAGTACAACCAGTGGTGCCTAAGCTGTATCATTTTGAATTAAAAAGAAGTGCTTCAACTCTATAATTATTAATACTTTTCAAAACACTTCAGTTAGAGTGGCCTATTTTAAAAATGTATCTAGGATTATGTTTTATAACATACACCAAAATTTTATTTATTGGCATAGTTGCATGCTGAAATATGAATGAATATTACATTTAAACATTTTGATTAAACAGGTTCTAGGAGAGTAGCATATTTTAAAATTTGTAGTTTAAAATGCAAGATGCATCACGCTTTTCAAATTCCTGCTTTGTCAGTTAACAGCTGTGGGACCATGGTCAGGTCACTACCTCTGTAAACATGCATGAACAAAATGTGTCAATTACAGTCCTGTTCTCCCCATTCCCATTCTAAAGGGATTTGCCTAAATATAACCTCTGCCGTATGGGTGGCCATGCTTTACATGGTTATGTATAGCATTGCCTTCTGTTACAGATTGCACTGTGGCCTCCCAAACTATTTTCTGTAAATTATAACTCCTACAATAAAATGTGGACAATATTTCAAAATGCTGCATAAGGTTGAAGTTGTAAAGGATTTTGTCTTGCTTGGATCCACAATCAGTGTTCATGGAAGCAGAGTTAAGACATCAAAAAACAAGTTGTTTTAGGTAAACCTGCTGCATAAGACCGCTTTAGAGTACTGAAATGCAAAGATATTACTTTGAGTACTCAGGTGCACCTGATTCAAGTCAGGATATTTTCAATGGCCTCATATGCGGGTAAAAGTTGGACACTGGATAAAGAAAACCAAAGGAGAACCAAGCATTTGAATTGTGGTTCAAGAGAAGAATATTGAAGGTGCCATGACTTGCTAAAAGGACAGGCTGATCTGTCTTGGAAAAGCCATAGCGAGAGTGCTCCTCCGAGGCAAGGATAATCATAATTCATCTTGTATCCACTGGGTCTGTGGTCAGAAGGACAGCATGTTTGGCAAAATAGAGAAGCAGTGAAAAAGAGGAAGACCCTGGAGAAGATAGATTGGCCCCGAGGCTGCAGCAAAGGGCTAAAACATGGGAGCAATTGTGAGGATGGTGCAGGGTCGGGCAGGGTTTTGTTCTGTTTTGTATAAGGTCACTGTGGATTGGAATGGACTCAATGCACCTAACAACATACCGCCTGCCCCCCTTCTACACACACACACACACACACACACACACACACACACACACACACACCAAGAAAATAAGTAAATAATCTCACTGCCATGGAGCTTATTCTGATTCATAACGATCATATGTAGGGTTTCTAATCTTTATTGAGGGGACATCTTTCTCTCATGGAACAGCGCTGGGATAGGTGGGTTGATTGTGACAACCTGGCCAATAAGAACATGAGGGATTATTAAAGTCTCAGTTTGATTAGAGGGGCAATGATATAAATGACTCTGGAAGACCTACCACTCTCGCTCTTGCTCTCTAGTGATCTGACCAGTGTGTGTCTGCTTTAACTAGTTCTTTGCCTTAACTTGTGAACTACACTACCCATGAGCCACTCAGCCCATGGATCAAGTCACTAGAGTTTGAGGTTCCTTTGAGACCTGCTTGACCATGCTGCTGGTGTATACATCCCTTGAGCTTGGGACTGTAGGCTCCTGTTCTCTGGCTGACTGTTGATGTCCCACCCTGCTGTTTGCTGTCTGTGGCAGGACTGTCTGCATTGCTCTGCGGAAGACTCAGCTGTTTCCTTGACCTTGGACCCAGTAGTCCTTGTGAGTTGAAGTACTTCCAGTATATTAACTGTTCCACAGAAGTGAGTTGAACTGAACCCTTTATACTGCTGCGTGGACTAATTCCTTCTTCTTGTATCTATCTATCTATCTATCTTCTATCTATCTATCTATCTATCTATCTATCCATCTATAAAATCATAAGTGTCTAAGTTTTGTTTCTCTAGAGCACCCTGTCTAACATAACCACCTACCTTGTAGAGGTAGGTGTGCCTCTACAAGATACCAGTAGAGGTACCAGTGTAGAGAGTTTAAGCCAATTACCTTAGAACAATAAAGGAAACAGAGACAGAAAAGATAGGTGCCAAACCACAGGGAGATAATCAAGGAAACAAGAAACTGACAAGGACTTCCCAAGAGCCCACAGAGAAAGAAAGATTTCCCTAAAGTTCAACTTCGTTATCTGCATTCTTATCCTTCTTTTAAGAAAATATTCTGATTATTTTTATAATTTATGGATGACTGGCAGGTTGTTTTGCTCCTGTGAGCTATGTCACTGATATTTCAAGTACCAGAAGGGACACTCAAGGTGAACAGATTTGAATAATTTCCAAAGTAAGTAAAGATTACAAAGAAGGGCTAAGCTGCCCACTTCTGAGGAATTAGCCAATGAAAACATTATGCCTACACTGCTAGATATAGTGCAGAAGATCAGCCTCTTAGGTTTCAAGGCATTCAGAATACTGAAGAAGAGCTGTCTTAAAGTTAAAAACCAAATCAACTCAAACTCACTGCCATCCAGTTGACGCTGACTCAAAGCCATCCCACAGGACAGTGAAGAACTGCCCCTTCAGGTTTCCAAGACTGTACGTACTCTTTACAGGATTCGAAGTCTTGTTTTCCTCCCACAACTGGCTGGCTGTTTCTAATTGCTAACCTGTCGGTTAGCAGCCCAACAGGTAACCACCACTCCAGAGTCAACCTTACTGAAGTGGATGAAGTAAAGCTTTGGGGACCTACAGTTGCTGAGGGGTTAGACTCAAAATGAAAAGAAATGACTGCAACCATATCCTTATAATTGCTACATGAAATAGATGAAGTGTGAATCTCAGAAAATTGGAAGTCATCAAAAATGAAATGGAAGACAGAACATTGATATCCTAACGTTAGTGGCCTGAAATGGAGTAGTCTTGGGCATTTTGAACCAGGCAATCATACAGTTTACTATGTTGGGAATGACAGATTCCAGAGGAATGCTGTCATGGACACCCACAAAAGGAATAGTTGACGATCTGTTAACAGAACCAGGGAATATCACATGGTTTAAAATCATGAAAAGTGTGTCAGGATTGTATCCTTTTGTCAGAATTATCCAATCTGTATGCTGAGCAAATAATCCAAGATGCTTATGAACAAGCGTCAGTAGGTAGATAACCAGACCTTGCTTGCTAAAAGCAAGGAGAACTTGAAGTACTTGTGGATGAAGATCAAGGACTGCAGACTGTAGTTTGTAATTATTGATCAATGTAAAGAAAACCAAAATTCTCACAACTAGATCAATAGATAATGTGATGAATGGAGATTAAATTGTCAAGAATTTCATTTTACTTGGATCCACAGTCAATGCTCATGGAGGTAGCAATGAAGAAATCAAATGGCATCTTGCACTGGGTCTACCTTCTGCATAGAACCTCTTTAAAATGTTCAAGAGAAAGGAAGTCGCTTGGAGGACTAAGGCACCCTGGGCCCGAGCCATGACACCTTCATTTACCTGATATGCATGTGACTGGTGGACTTTGAGTAAGAAAGACTGAAGGCGAATTGATGACTCTGAATGATGGTGTTGGCGCAGAATATTGGGAGTACCACGCAATATTAGAACAAATGGATCTCTTGGAAGAAGTGCAACCAGAATGCCCCTTAAAATTGAGGATGTCAAGACTTCCTATCACACACTGGGACGTGTTATCAGCAGACCATTTCCTACGAAAAGGATAGTATGCTTCAGAAAGTAGAATGCCAGTGACAAACGGAAAGGCCCTCCACATTCTAGATTGACATTGGCTATGACAATGGGCTGAAACATGACTGGGAGGCTAGCACAGGACTGACAGTGTTTTGTTCTGTTGTGCTGTTTTCTATGGGTCAGGACATCATTGAGGGCACTTAACAGCCACAATGGGGATATGTGAAAAGCACATGTTTGCGTTAACTTGCCTCATCAATAGATAACAAGGAACATGAAGCGGGAAGTGGAATACTTGCACAATATATGATTTTTACAGAACAGAATAAACACATCTCTTGATTTTCATTATAGCAAGTTTAGACATACATTCTGAGAAACGCCTTGTAATTAATTGAAAGGCCATGGACCCTCGGGTTTGAGAGAGAAATGTTGAATTCTAGTGCATTTCTATCTCCTCTCTACCATTTTCTATCTTAAATCATTACTGAGCTTCAGTTTTTCAATGGACAAAGAGCTGGAAAGTGAACAAAGAACTGTTCTATTGTTTTGCTACTTTTTAATGAGTATATGTATTCGTTTCTGCTAAGGACTTTATTGCCAAAGCTCTATTTTAATGCTCAAAATAAGATTGCGATATCTGAAACCCTCTGCTAGAGTAAGAAACAAGTTCAGAGAGGATAGGTCATTCAACTCTGTCACTTGACGAGTGACTGCTCATGAACCCACATGAAGTGGATTCCAAATGACTCTGTGTCTCTTAGTAACTTCTATAATTATTGCCTTCACATCTTTCAAAATTGTGATGAAAACTGAAAGTGATAATATGTTGAATGACTAGCCTTCCTCGGAAAGAATTGGTATCTAACAAATGCCAATTCCTGATTCCTTGCCATTATTTCCTGCTATTTTATTTAAAGGCCTTAGAGACTGGAAATGTATTCACAAGCAATGCATTTTACTATCACTTCTCTTCCCCGCCAAATCATACAACAGCAAAAAACTTAATGAACCACAGAACTCATTTATAGGAGATTTTAAAAAACGGATATGTCTTTTTCTCAAGAAAATGAATTTAAGTAAAACCTTTAAAGATTTTAGCAATTAATTTTCTTTTTGCCCTTTTTTTTTGATGAGCCGCTAGGCTTATTTTCTAGAACATATCTTTGGCTTCTCCATCATTCTCTCAGTGTGCTTGGCTGCTACACAGAGACACCCCCAGACACGGGTAAGGCTAGTTTTGTGGCTGCCAGATTCTCTGGGGGAGAAAAAGAGCTTTGCTACGTGAGATGCATTTAATGCAGCACGGTTTTGAAAAGAATGAGAAAAGAATGTGTGGCTTCTCTGACAGTTCAAGTTTTCAGATTTTAAGTTTCTGTAGTAACTAAAGATGAATGAAATGTTAGAGCCAAGAAACCTCTGTGAACCAGCCATTTGTATTTTTCTTCTTAAATTAGAGCTGTGTCCATCTAATAAGACACACCTTAGCCCTTACCACAAACTCAGTGACTGTGCTATTTCTCAATTAGCTTAGATGCTTGGAGTCACACATCAAATAAAGGAGCCTCCATACTTTTTGGGTTACTTGATAGAATGTAATGGAATGTGAGTTATAACAGGAAATGACATTTCCTCTTTCTACCTGGGTTCATCTACCTGAGTTCATCTACCTGTGTTCATCAAGTCCACGGTTTAGCTGCAACTAAGATCAAGATCTGAATATAAAAATAGATTTAAATATTCCATCAACTCTCCCCCACCCCCCAAGAACAAGTTAGAAATCCTGGCAACACAAGAAGAGTTTTCAGGTGATTTAAAAGTTGTATGTAGCTGTGGTCATATCTGGCAGTGAAATTGGATGAGGCAGCCTTATGCCCATTTTCATCCTTGTCTGTGTGAAACTCTGAGCCAGTGAGAGCAGCTGATATGTTTTGGGTCAGATTGAAACTGTGCAGGTTCAAGTGGTTTTTTCATGCCCATAACACCTACAAGTGAAATGAAAAGTAATTAAATTACACCTTTCCAGCTTAGTATCTGTGATGGAAATAGAAGACAGGAAATAACTCATATGAAGCCATGATGGAATCAGTGGGTTTGAAATCTAGTCTAAAGCATATGTGTTAATCCATTTTCTTCAAAAATACTTCAATACATGTCTAGTGGTTTCCAAAGATATTTTTGTATTACCTTTGACTTTGTAATTCATAGCACTCCTGGAACTGCTCGGTGTATGCACAGTGGGACCAAAATAGGACATCTAACCCTTCGAACAATCATATCAACAGCTAAAGCATTTTCTAAGAACTTGAACCAAAAGCCAGTGTACTGAAGTCCAGAGGACTTACTACATTGGAAACTAGTCCTTAAATGAAAACAGTAACAAGCTACTAGGATGTCAGAGACTTTGGGAAGAATCTTCCCAGATGATATTCCCCCTGGAATACACAGAGACCCTTGTGTTCACTGACCTCTTGGGGTTTCCAGTTTTCGAAACAGATGACAGCGCAGTCAACGTCTCACCATTCCTCCTGCTACTCGGCATGGCAGAATGTATTACTCAAGCGAAGTCTGCTCATCTAGACCACTTGCCCTATGTGGACATGCCCAAGCATGCTCTCTACAGATTCAAATGGGGCGGGGGCAGTGATCACTGCGGACTTACAATATCCTGCAGAGGCCTTGAGACCAGAGCTTAAATCCCGAATCCACTTTTCCTGGGAGATGTTACACTGGAGCGTTGAGTTGCTCACAATTGTTGTTAGGGGCGGTTGAGTTGGTCAGACTCATAGCAAGCCCCGGTACAACAGAGAGAAATTCTTCCTCGTTCTGCATCATCCTCACACTTGTGGCTATTTGACTTGCACAGGTATTAATTAAAGGACAAAAACCCCTCCTTGTCCTCTGAGATGATTTCCTGTCGTGATGTGTGCAAAGTAAAACCGAACCCCGCCCGGTTTTCAAGGCCGCAAACTTTTGGAACTAGATCACTAGGCTTCCATTCTGAGTCGGTGGAACACTTCGCCATGTGCGTCTCCCAGCAGCTCCCAGATGCCAACAAGCGGACGTTTAATTCAAGTTCTGTTTTGGATCCTTGTGTAAGCTCCCCGGGGAACTCAATATGGAAGTGGCAGTAGCTTGGCTTGGCGCTGGAGTGGAATATTACGCATGTGTGGACGTGGTACTGTAGGAATGCTCTCTTAACTTTATTCACAATGCTGTTGACCTTGTCTATGGCATATAATAAAGTATATTTGCAAAAATGTTCATATGGCTTTTAATCATTTTTGTTTAAAGAGTCTTCTGCCATAGAAAAACTTGATTGGGATAGGAATCCTATTTGTTGGGATTTCCCGCCCCCTTAGTTATTTGGTAGCAGGTTAAGAGATGCCTTCCCTATTATACAAAACTAAATGCATCTTTCTATATTATTATTCATTCTTGTTCTTTCATTACTTTTTTAAAAAAGCCTCCGGTTTCTGCTCTGTCTGGAATTTAGTTTTGATTGGTATGTGAACGAGATCTTTCTTAATTGCTCCACCCCTCCATTCAATGTTTAGGCATTTGTCCCGAAATCTTTGATTAGAGATGGAGTTGAATTTTGTATTTGAAGAAATGGCTCTCACCGAGAATAGGGTTGATGGCTGCTATTCCTAGCTGTTACCATGTAGGGAAGTCACAGAGAAGAGCTGTTTTCTGAGAGGCAGCTTCTGTTTAACAAAGATGGAGTTATGAATGAAATATTTTTTTGTAAATTTTAAAAGGCATTTGTAGGATATATTTACATTTACCTAAATTAGGAGCCCTGGTATCACAGTGGTTATGCATTGCACTGCTAACTGCACGGTCAACAGTTTGAAACCACCAGGTGCTCTTTGGGAGAAAGATGGGGCTTTCTAATCCCCTGAACAGTTACAGTCTCAGAAACTCACAGGGGCAGTTCTGCCCAGTCCTGTAGGGTCCCTGTGAGTCAGCATCAACGCTATGGCAGTGAGTTTGGTTTTAGTATAATTAAGAATTTCCTAATCATTTTTCTCTTTGTTTGCAGTGTTTAAACTGTTGGGAAAAGTTCACATTCTTCAGGGGAATGTTATTTTTTACAAACTAGACAGATTGAATAGTAAGATATTTATGCATTGTTTCTGAAAGTGGGTAATAACATTAACTGGGGTTCTCTGGAATGATCTGGGGGGGCTACAGAGGCAGACACATGCCTACACTTTATCCTAGATTATGGGCTATTGCACGAGAGTTCTTAGTTAATAGTGAGGTACAGAGAATTTTTTTTCCTGTAAAGGGGACTGTTGGAAAAATAAGTTTGGGAACCTAAGGAACAGTTTGAAATGTGCTGCTTATGGCTTCTTGACTTACATAAGTTGTAGTCCACTGCATTTTTCCCAAGCTCACACCATCATAGTCAAACACAATGAAATAAACTTTAACAACTGAAAAGGAGTAAGGGGGCCGTTTCTTGAGTGCCACAGGGAAAAGAGGAAACGACCTCCCATGATCTTTTTTTGATTTCCAGGAGGAAGATGAGACTCTCTGCTATGATAGAGATGGACAGCCTGAGAAATTGAAAAGAGCAGTTTTTCTCCACCCTCCAGGGTTGCTGGGAGTCAGAATTGATTCCACGCCAGTGGGTTTTTTTGGAAGTTCCAATTTCAGTTCTCCATGGTCAATGACAGGGCTAGAGAAAGGTCTGATGTTACCATGTCTTGGGTCTATATCAGTTTAGGTGGCTTGGTTTATTTTTATTCAAAAGTTATTCATTTGGGGCTCTGAGCAGAGATACTATTTACTGTGGCTTCCTCTCCTTTGCTTTATCTTGCTCCTTCTCCCTCCAGATGATGCTCACCAATGCGAGGCTAGCTCTCAACTGCTCTCCCCAAGGCTTCAACATCAGAGACAGCCATGGGTGGTTTGGTTTCTTGATGTTTTGTCTATCCTGTAGATCTAAGATCTGACAATTCTTAAAAATCAAAGAATATTTTGGGGCTAAATTACAAAGGTTAATACCCTGAACACATAGATTCTAAACATTATTACTATTTAAATCCTTAGCGAAACCTTAGTATATACTTCTATTTTTAAAATAGGATAAATAATATTATTCTGCACAGAGAAATATCTAACAACTATATGCAGAACTTTAAAAAATAATCCTGCAAAATGAAAGACATGCTATTTCTATCCAGAAAAATAATGCATTTTATTAGAAAGGGGTAATGTCCCACAAAAACTAAGTAAATCCAGTAGACTCTTCATAGAGTTAGTTAACAGGGGAAGTGATGGTAGTAGTTTCTTAAACTAGATGAAAAACTGAGATGAGAAATTTAAGTACCATTTATTTCAAACTGTTCTCAATACTTGGCTTTCCAGAAAAGAGAAAAATGCATCCCAGAGCCAACACATTTCACCAGTTGAGTTTCATTATAAAAATGACAAAAACGTACTGACTTGGAAATATTAAAGGCGACATGATGGGATGTAGAATTCTGTTAACAGTTGTTATAGCGAGAGAAATTTCAAGCAAGACAAGAAGAGACGTGCAAAATGGAAAGTTTCAGAAGCTCTTAAAAATAAAGCCCCCCAACAGTTTTCCCAGGGTAAAACCCATCCTACGTTCCCAATGCTCACCTTGTGTGACTTGGCAATCATGATGTCTTATGCCAGCCTTACTGGACTAAAAGGGACCGTTAATCGGGGTGGCCAGAGAAGACTCAGTACCCAAACTCCCAATGCTTATAATTACTTAATTTTTTTCAGGGCAAGGAAACGATATATGAAGACTATTAAAGATATTCATCCAAGGAAAACCTGTTTCACAAGAAGAGGGCCACTTTGTAAAGGCCATATTATCAACGCTCTCTCGCTCTTGGACCAAGAGCCACGGATTTATCCATGGAATATCTTCAAAGCAAGAGTCCAGAATGGAATTTTAGCTAGGATCTCTCAGTGCCCACTAGGTGGTGAAAAGACCTGTTGGCAGTTGGCACCTACCCATTGGCTCTGCAGGAGCCAGGCCTGACTAACTATCCCTGTAAAGATTACAGCTCAGAAGACCGTATGGGACAGTTCTCTGCCATCACACGTGTCTTTTATGAGTCAAAATAGACTCAACAGCACCTAAGAACAACCCTGTTCAGTTTTGCATGGTCTTGTTAGGTAAATAGCCCTAATAGAAAAATCTCTTGAGATGGGTGGTCGCTCAAAGAGTAAGTGTACACCTTTATTTTCATTATTATCAGGAAACAATGCTGATTTGCTTTGATGAGTGACCCTAAAGTGCCTGAGGCTTAGGGTTACAAAGTAAAATTATTTATCAGTATATTTCATTATTTGGATAGGCATCAGCACTTACAATAAAACCAAACCCGAACCAAGTTCACTGCCATCAAGTCCATTTTGGCTCACAGCAACCCTAAGCTGAGGGCCATGCCAGACTAGTTGGAATTAACCATCACCCTACACTTGCAGGTAGTTATGAACTTCATTACACACCAGAAATGTTCCTATCACTGTGACACGCTGAAGCTTTGCCTGAGAACTTGAATGGCATTGTTTGAGTAACTGTTCTTTAGGATTTATCATATGCTAATTATGTTAAATTTGGGGGCCAGGGAATTTGGGAAAAGGGCAATCAGAATGTTTCTTACATACAATGATGGCAAATGTTTTTCTCATGTGCTTTGAACGTGTTACTAGGGAGGACTAGACCCTGAAGAAGAACATCGCGCACCTGGTTAGTGAAAAGAGGAAACCCCCGAGTGAATGGCTAGATGCTGTGGCTCTAACCATGGACTCAAATACATGAGCAATTGTGAGGATGTCGCAGCACTGGGCAGGGTCTCACTCTGCTGTTTGTAGGGTCACTATGGCTTGGGACCAACTGGTTGGCACTGAACGATAACAATAATCTCCATGAGGCTTATATGAGGGGTATCCCCACAAAACCCATTTTTTTTCAAAGCTATGTACTTAAATTATTTTGCAAAACAACCTTATCCTCTTCAAAGCACTCTCCATTACACTTATTATACTTGTCAATTTTGTGCGTCCATTCCAGGAAACATTTTTCAAGCTCTTGTGTTTGGATGGCTGACAGCAGCCCCCTTTTGTTTTTCTTCATCTCTTTAACTTCATGAAATCACGGTCTTTTCATCTCTCTCTGTGTTTCTGGGGGGGGGGGAAATAAGAAGTCTCTTGAAGCAAGGTCAGGTGAATAAGGTGTGGGGGGCAAGAGGCATGCTGATTTTTTTGCCAAAAACTGGTGCACTGAGATAGCTACATGAGTAGGTGCATTGTCATGGTGACAAAACCAGTCCCCCATCTACCACAAATAAGTCTTTTTTGGTCACACACTGTTATGCTACCTATTCAGAACCTCTAAATAAAAAGCACAATTAATCGTCTGACCGGTGCAATGAACTCCAAATGCACTATGGGTCAATATTTTCATCTTTTTGGGAAGTTGATGGACATCCAAGATGAGGTTTGTCATCAATCGACATTTTACCTTTTTGGAAACAAGAAAACCACTTGTACATTTGAGTTTTCCCCCATAGTGCTATCCTTGTAAGCTGTATTCAACATCACAACAGTTTCTGTGGCATTTTTCCCGAGAAGGAAACAAAATTTCACAGCCACATGCTGTTCTCTTAAATCAGCTATCAAAACAATGAGGTTTAAGTGAAACTGCTTTTATGAAAAAATTCACTCTGACCAGAGGGAACCTTCCCAGGTGATGCCACTGGGTGCACTAACTCAGAGAGAGTTGCTCAAAGTTCACCTCGTGGGGAAAATGTAAATTAGGAAAGCTCCACTCCTCCCAGCACAGTTCTGGTTTTACGGGGGTACCCCTTCACATTCCTTCAGACAGTATATGGCATGGTTGATTCTTTATTTGGGGAGGGAGGATTTAAGAAAATAATTTATTTTATTGTGAATTAGGTGGCTGTGGGATTATATTTCAGACCATCAACTCTGCCTTCAACAGTTCATACCACGTACCAATCCATCATATTCTCTCTGTTTGCACTTCCCCGATTTCTCTTCTCCTTTTTCCGAACCTCCATCTTCTGTTTCACCCAATTTAATGTATCAACTTTCTCATTTGTTGCTTCGTTTTCCCACGCTTGCCCTGGAACCTCCAAAATCTGTTCCCTTTTGTAAGTCTTTGTTGTGATTTTTCTCCTTTTCATAGTGATCTAAGACAACATTTGTCTTTTTGTGAGAGGCTAACTAACTTCCCTTAGCATAATATTTCCAGACCTATCCAGTTAGAGGGATGTTTTGTGGTTTCATCACAATTATGAGTGCGTAGTATTTCATTATGTATATGTACCAATGTTTCTTTACCCATTATTCTACCTTTGTACATTTGTGCTATTTCCATTTTTTCTGGTATTGGGAACAGTGCTGGGATGAACATGGCAGTGTGTATGTATGTTCGTCCTATGGCTATAATTTTTTAGGGTATATACCCAGCATAAGTGTTGCTAGAGCATATGGAATTTCTATTCCTAGTTGTGTGAGATAGCACCATCTTGCTTCCCACTATGGTTGTACATATTGCATCGTTGACTTTTGACATCTTAAGCAAGGTGATTATATTACTGTTTTCTAGGTTTGAACATTGGCATATGACATGGTGCCACTTTTAAATTTATTGCCATTACATTACAAATCCACACTCCTTTGCCTTGCTGATGCTGCACACACATCATCACCAGCGGGCACAGTGTGGACATTTGTAGATGTAGGGTGCTAAAGGGGTGTTGAAGTAGAGAGGGGCTTCTCTCTTTGATCTTCTGTATTGGACCTCTTCCTGACTGCAGGACTGGGTTAATGTAATATATAGAACACCCAAGGAGCGCACCCCAATGGCTCCAGTGGTACTTAAGTAGTTGCTTTCATGAATTTCCTAAGCATTACCACTAATTTCCTCGCAGCAAATTTAGCAGCAACCTTGTGAAAAACTTCTGAGCAATTTTTTTGGGAAATGTAGATGGCTTCGGGGGGGATGGGGGTGGAGGAGGGTGTTCCAAGGCCACTCCAGCTGCCTTCTGGAAGTTTCTGCACTGATAGATAATCCATAAGCTCCTTGCCCTTTGCTTCTGTTTTTTTACAAGGTCAGCAACAATAGTGCATGCAGCTTACTAGAAAATTATGTGAGTGTACCAGCAGGGTACTCTCTATCTCTAGTCTTATCCTCTAGTTCTTGGACAGGCTTTCATCAAGGCCAACCCAGAAAACTTCTCTGCCAACCAGTGAACAGTCATGTTCACTTCTCCAGTGGGATTCGAACCCCTTCTTCTTGACTTAGGGAAGACTCTCCTATCCCTACTTCCAAGTTTGTTCTTCTCATGGGTATATTCATTTAGTCCTAGAGTATTCTTGAGTATTTTCTTTTATTTGCTCTTAGTTAATTCCATATAAAAATTAGTAATACTTTATATTCATTCTGTCACATCTATTTATGACTTCTACGGAAATAGAAAGGCTAATGTAATTTAGAAAAAGACTAATGTGAATTTAGAAAGCTTATTCTCACAAGATCACAGAGATCATTCCACCAGCCTGCATGATAACAAGGTGCAGAAAGAATCAGTTATCAGGCATCAGAGAACAAAAAATCATATCATTGTGGGTTCGCCTCACTGAAACGATCATTGAAGACAAATAGGTACATAAGCAAATGTGGCAAAGAAAGCTGATGGTACCTGGCTATCAAAAGATCTAATGTCTGGGGTCTTAAAAGCTTGAAGGTAGACAAGTGGCCATCTAGTTCAGAAACAACAGGTCCCACATGGAAGAAGCACACCAGCCTGTGCAATCACGAGGTATCAGAGGGATCAGGTATCACGCATCATCAGAACAAAAAAATCATATCATTTTGAACGAGGGGGAGTTCAGAGTGGAGACCAAAATCCCAACTATAGGCAATTGGATATCCCCTTACAGAGGGGTTGCATTGAGGAGAGGAGTCAGTCAGGGTGCAGTGTAGCAATGATGAAACATACAACTTTCCTGTAGTTCTAAATGCTTCCACCCACTATCATGATCCCAATTCTACCTTACAAGTCTGGCTAGACCAGAGGATATAAACTGATACAGATAGGAACTGGAAACACAGGGAATCCAGGGTGGACGATCCCTTCAGTGGCAATACTGGGAGGGTGGAGGGAGAGTGGGGAGGAAAGGGGGAATCAATTACAAGGATCTACATAGAACTTTCTCCCTGGGGGACAGACTAAAAAAAGTGGGAGAAGGGAAATGTCAGACAGTGCAAGATATGACAAAACAATAATTTATAAATTATCTAGGGTTCATAAAGGATGGGGAAGTGGGAGGGAGGGGGGAAATGAGGAGCTGATGCCAGGGGCTTAAGTGGAGAGCAAATGTTTTGAGAATGATGAAGGAAATGAATGTACAGATGTACTTTATACAATTGATATATGTATGGATCTTGATAAGAGTTGTATGAGCCCCTAATAACATGATTAAAAAATGACAATGCGTTACTTCATTAAACTCATTTCAAGGAGGTATAATACAACTTGATCCCAGATTATATAATTAATTTTAAAAACTCTTCCAAATGCCTCAGATGTTTAGAATTTAATTCCCTTTTCATGATGTAAAAAATTACAGTGATTGATAGAAAGTGAAGGTAGAAAGACATTAACTAGAGTCTTAAGAGAAATAGGTAAAATCTATCATTTATCTCTCTCCATTATTTATGGGATATACATATGTATTAATTATTTCTTGAAGATTTCTCTCTGCATTCACTGTTAATTAACATCAAGGGTATAGTTTGAATTTTCTTTTATTTCCAGTAGCACTAGATTAGGTGAGTACCAGAATCACATAATTTTTGTGGAAAGGTAAATAAGTTTTACAAGCAAATAAAAGAAATTAACTATCTATATATGGATAATCCAATTGATAAGAAATTAAATCTGGCTATAAAATTGCTTAGAACAAAAAGACAGAGAGTAAATACTTCATCCTGCATAGTAATGGGAGGTAACATAACCATCTGGACAGCTTTGATGCATTTAATAGGCTTCCTTTCAAAATCTTGGTAACATGCTAAGCACGATAGAGAAAGCCTGGATACAGTACTTGATCATTGTCCTAGAGAATCAAGAGAGAACCAATGACAGGAATCAGTGAGAATGACTGACACCTAGTGAATTTTGTGGTGAGGAGAGACAGTAAGGTACCTTCATCATAGTGACTTTTTCATTCTGCAGAAAAAGCAAATACATCTTCCCTTAGAAGGTGTCTGCTACTGTCACTACGGAACAGTACTTCCAGGCTGCTGCCTCTGACAGATGAGAGTCAGAGTTCTCAGGCCAAAACGATGCAGAAATAATTACTTCTAATTATTGGAACATTAAAGTGCAGTTCTGATGCACCATTAGGGTTTTCCCAAGGGCCTAATTTTATTCTTTCTCTCTCTGGAGAAAGAGTAATCAGGGAGTCAGCCATTAGCAAAGCATTAAGTACATATACTCCCCAAAGAAATGTTACTCAGACTGGAGGAGAGAAAAAGAAAACTTATACTGTATGCTTTAAAAATAAGGCGACTATTAATGCAGAGCTCTGGTGGTATAATAGGTTATACTTAGAGTGAGCTAGAGTTGTCTAGGCCCTTTGCCTCTTTTATTCTTTCCTCCCTCTTCTACACTGAGATGAAAGCAGTTCCCCCACCCCCGAAAAGGAACCTCTTCACCAGACTACACCTTGAATATTACCCTTCTGTGTTGTATGTCTATTTACTGGTCATGTTATTTACACTGTCTTCCTTATATTCATATTGCATAGATTTTTTGGAATGTTTGCATTTTCATAGTCTCCTATTTGGAAGGAAACACTTTTTTTCTGATTGTATACTTGCCTCTATAGTATTCTTTCATAGAATTTTTCAGTGTTATATCAATTGCTTTCATATGTTGATTATTGATTTTATCTTTTCCTCAACCATTATTATATTAAAATTTTCCATTTCAGGTTTACTAGGGTGAGAGAACATTGTCAGAGATAGGGGCAGAAGGAGACCCCCTCAGGTCACTGGCACTCAAGCTATGACTGATGAAGAGCTGCATTCTCAAAGTACAGTCAACCAAAATAACATGAATGGAATAAAGTCTGTGGAAGTAACGTCTAAGGGAACTTCATTTGCTGATGGGGAATGACTTAAAAGGAGAAAAATAGCTTAAAATCTAGTAAAATTAGAATTGCTAATGTATGGATCTAGGGAAATTGAATTCATGAACAATGAACTGAAATGCATAAGTATTAATTTCCTAGGTATTAATGAGCTGAAAGAGACTGATATTAGCTATTTTGAATCAGAAAAGTCATATAGTTCACAATGTTGGAAATTATACAATCAAGGAGCTTTGTGTTGTATTCATCCTCAAAAAGGACATCTAAAGATCTATGATTAAGTACAACAGTATCTATGATTGGATGATATCTAACTACATTTGAGGAAATCAATCAATACAATATTATTTAAAATTATGAATGAACCACAAAAGCTATGATGAAGAAATTAAAGAATTCTATCAACGTCTTCTATATGAAATTGATCGAGCATACAATCAAGATTCAGTGATGCACAGCTGCGGAAATCCCGCCCAACTTCTTCTGGGGAATGTCCTGCCTGAGTGGCTAAGGAAACTCCAGCCCATCCTTTGTGGCACCTGACTGAGGGAACTTCCTCCACCTGCCATAGTGCCTCACACAGCCTAAGGCATCTGTACCAACACTCTCTGGCACTCCACACTGCCACGGAACCTCTGCCCAACTTCTGTGGTGATCTAGCTGACAAGGCCAATTTTGCCCACTATCTGCGGTGCTCCACACAAAAGTGGCACACCCACCATCCTTCTGCGGCACACCTGTTGCAGTAGGCAACCATGCACATCCTCTGTGGTGCCCTAAAGTGCTGTGGGACACACCATGCTGGCTTGTTTTGAGATCACCCAGTGCAGCACCATCCTTTGGGTCCACAACCTCCCAGTCAGTGCCCCTTGAGAGTACCATCCAACTTGCCTCAGAATAAAACAATACTGGCTGACTAGGGAAAAAGTGAAGTCACAGGAGGATAAGCAGTAAGCTGATCCGATAGTGCAATTAGCTGTGAGCAGTTCTCAGAAGCATTCCCATGAGTATCCCAGAGAGAGCCCAGTGCTCTTCAACTCTGGAGAATGGCTCTGGGATTGTCTAAATCAACACAACACAAACAGCAATCAGCCCCAATGACCTCAATGAAAAAACAGGAGAAACAAAAGGCAATGTCTGAAGATATCCTGAACCTAACTTCGTGCAGAGAAGAAGCAAAAATAAATCCTCCACAGAAAGAAATTTTCAGAAGGCTGGTTGGAGTCATACAGGATATGAGGGAATCAATAAAGAAAATGATGAAATAATCAAGGAGATAAAGATCATACCAAGTATAATTCTGATACTGAAATCAGACAAGGATCCCACAATTATTGAAAACTACAGAAAAATATCCCTAATGAACATTGATGCAAAAATCCTTAACAAAATACTGACCAACAGAATACAAATGTATATAAAACAAATAATTCACCATGACCAAGTGGGATTCATATCAGGGATGCAGGGATGGTTCAACACATGAAACACCATTAGTATCAATTGCCATATTGACATGGAAAATTATGAAAACCACATAATAATATCAATAGATGTGGAAAAAGCATTCGACAACATCCAACATCAATTCCTTTTTAAGACACTCAAGAAGATAGGAATGGAAGGGAAATTCCTCAATATAATACAAGCTATATAAGAAAAATCTACAGCCAATGTGTTAGTCAATGGAGAAAAGTCGAATACAATCTCGCTAAAAAGAGGGGCAAGACAAGGATGTCCCTTGTCCCCATTCTTAGTTGTCATCGTATTGGAGGTCTTAGCTAACAGCATAATGCAAAGAAGAGACAGCAAAGGTATTCACCTGGGGAAGGAAGAGGTGAAACGATTATTATTTACAGATGATGTGATTTTATATATGGAAAATCCCCAAAGCTCCAAAAGGGGAGTACTGGAAGCAATAGATGGATATGCCAGAGTGGCAGGATACAAGAACAACAAACAGAAGTCTATCGGATTGCTATACACATTGGACAAGACCACAGGAGAGGGGATCAAAAGGTAGCACCCTTCACAATAAACAAGCACAAATTGAAATACCTAGGGATATACCTGACTAAGAAAACAAAAGATCTGTATGAGGAAAACTACAGAATACTATTTGAAGAAACCAAGAGCAATCTCAACAAATGGAAGAATATCCCATGCTCGTGCATTGGAAGATTCAATATAGAAAGATGTCAGTTCTGCCCATGGCACTATGTAAGTTTAATGCAATTCTGATACAATCACCATCATCTTTCTTTAAAGAACTGGAAAAACTGATTACCAACTTCATATGGAGAAGGAAGAAGCCCAGAATTAGCAGAGAACTCCTCACAAAGAAGGACAGAGTGGGAGGGTGTGCTTTATCTGACTTTAGCATCAATTATAAAGCCACAGTGGTCAAAATCACATGGGATGTGCCTCGGTGTGGTGGGATCAGGTCAGGTGCAATTCCCACACTGTGTCTCCGGTGCTGGAACAGCAAGGGAATGGAGTGGCAAGGTCCCCAGGGAATGCTGAAAGTGGACTTTGGGGCCAGGGCGTGGTGCCCCAACAGACTGGACTGGAAAACGCTCCTAAGGGCCAGCAAAGATCCCTGAACTAACTACAAGCTTTTCTCTTGTGAACTGTTTTGTTCTGTTCTTTTTCAGTGGTTTGTTTTGGTTGTTTTGTTGTCTGGTTGTATACTGTTGCTTTGTGTTCCTCTGTCTAGTTTTCGTGCATGTTAGTGACTCCACAGGTCTGTCTGAATAGGACAGGCTGGATGAACTATCTGGATGAAAAACAACGGGACCGACAGTTCCGGGGGGACTTGGGGTGGGGGGTGGGGGGGGTAAGGAAGTAGTGTTAACAAACCCAGGGACAAGGGAAAAACATGGGACCCCAAATGGTAGAAAAGGGGGAGTGGCAGGCCTGATGGGAAATGATCAAGGGTAAGGTTGCTTAAAGAGGTATACTCTAGCCCAGGTGGCGATGAAGCATGGTAGTAGGGCAGGAGGAAGGTCAAGGGAGATGGAGGAAAGAGCTAGGAGTCAAAGGGCATTCATGGAGGTCTAGACAAAGACATGTACATGCAAATATATATAGGAGGTTGGGGAAATAGATCTTTGTGTCGATATTTATAGGTCAAGTATTAAGGTGGCGGAAGGACCTTGGGCCTCTACTCAAACACTCCCTCTATGCATGAATACCTTCTTTTATTAAATTGGAACTCTATGATGCTCACTCTCCCGACACAACGGCTGGAGCCAAAGTGGGTGAACAAGTAAATGTGGTGAAGAAAGCTGATGGTGCCCGGCTATCAAAAGAGATAGTGACTGGGGTCTTAAAGGCTTGAAGATAAACAAGCGGCCATCTAGCTCAGAAGCAACAAAGTCCACATGGAAGAACACACCAGCCTGTGTGATCGAGTGGTCCCAAAGGGATCAGTTACCAGGCATCAAAGAACAAAAAATCATATCATAGACTACACACCTCCATGATAGGATCGCTGAAGACAAATGGGTGCACAAGCAAATGTGGTGAAGAAAGCTGATGGTGCCCGGCTATCAAAAGAGATAGTGTCTGGGGTCTTAAAGGCTTGAAGATGAACAAGCGGCCATCTCGCTCAGAAACAAATAAGCCCACATGGAAGAAGCACACCGGCCAGTGCGATCACGAGGTGCCCAAGGGACCAGATATAAGGCATCATGCAAAAAAAAAAAAGATATAAGTGTGTGTATGTATGTGTATATATGTGTATATGTATATATGTATGTGTATATATATATTATATTAAATGAAGGGGGAAGTGCAGAGTGGAGACCCAAGGCCCAAGTGTCGGCCAATGGAGACCCCCTCATAGAGGAGCTTAGGAGAGGAGATGGGTTAACTAGGGTGTGAGGTAGTATCGATGAAGAACACAGCTTTCCCCCAGATCCTGGATGCTTCCTCCCCCCAACTACCATGATCCGAATTCTACCTTGCAGGGCTGGATAGGACAGAGGCTGTACACTGGTACATATGAGGGTTGGAGGTACAGGGAATCCAGGGTGGAGGATACCTTCAGGACCAAGGGCGTGAGGGACGATGCTGGGAGAGTGGAGGGTGAGTGGGTTGGAAAGGGGGAACTGATTACAAGGAGCCACATGTGACCTCTTCCCTTGGAGAGGGACAGCAGAGAAGGGGGGAAGGGAGACCCCGAATAGGGCAAGATATGACAAAATAACGAGGTATAAATTACCAAGGGCATATGAGGGAGGGGGGAAAGGGGAGGGAGGGGGAAAAAAAAGAGGACCTGATGCAAGGGGCTTAAGTGGAGAGCAAATGCCTTGAGAATGATTGGGGCAGGGAATGTATGGATGTGCTTTATACAATTGATGTATGTATATGTATGGATTGTGGTAAGAGTTGTTGGAGTCCCTAATAAAATGTAAAAGAAGAAAAGAGAAAAAAATGATTAGGGCAAAGACTGTACAGATGTGCTTTATACAATTGATGTATGTATATGTATGAACTGTGAAAAGAATTGTATCAGCCCCAATAAATTGTTAAAAAAAAATAAACATTTGCCAATTCAAAAAAAAAAAATCACATGGGATGGGTATAGTGACAGATCAGATGAATGGAAAAGAACCAAAAACCCAGAAATAAAAGCATCAGCTAACAAACAACTGATCTTTGATAAGGGCCGAAAAATATCCAATGGGAAGCAGATGTCCTCTTCTACAAATGACACTGGACAAAACGGATATCTGCCTGCAAAAAAAATGAAGCAAGACCCTTACCTCACTCCTCACACAAGAATAAACTCAAGGTAGATCACAGACCTCCAGGTAAAACCCCAAAGTATTAGGGTCATCAATGGAGGAATTGGGACCAACTTGAGAACTTGGGCTCAGGGGGTATGTAGGCTATCAGGAATAAGGAAGGACACAAATGCAGATTTGTCACAAATTGACCAGTGGGTATACTGACAATGAAACACCTGTGTACATAGAAAGAATTTACCAAGAGAGTAATAAGCTCAAAGGCTGGGAACACATCTTTAGCAATAACTCATCAGACAATGGCCTTATTACTAAAACCTACAATACTCTGCTAGTTTCCAAAAAGAAAAAAAACTAATTGCCAACTGAGGAGGTGGGCAAGGACCTGAATGGAATTTTCACAGGGGCAGACATCTGAGTCACCTATAAACTTATAAGAAAGTGTTCCTGATCATTAGCCATAAAGAAATGCAAATTAAAACAACTATGAGATACCACCCAACACTCTCAAAGATAATAGCTCAATTCAAAAAATCAGAAAGCAACAAGTGTTGGAGGGGCTGTGGGGAGACAGGAACTCTCATCCACTGATTGTGGACCTGTAGGTATGTACAGCTACTATGGAAATCGATTTGGCGATATCTAAAACATGGGAATCAAGCTACCATATGACCCAGCGATCCCCCTACTGGGCATATACACAGAAGAGGCAAGAAACAAACCATGGCCAGACTTCTGTGTCCCAGTGTTCAACGTGGCTCAGTTCACAATTGCAAGGAGTTGGAAACAAGCCAAATTTCCATCAACAGATGAATGGATTAAAAAACTGTGATATATACATTCAATGGAGTACTATGCATTGCAGAAAATCAGTGATGAATGCATGAAGCACATCACTGCATGGGAAGACCTGCAGGAAATGATGCTAAGTGAAGTAAGCCAATCACAAAAGGAAAAGTACAACATGAGTCTGCTGAGGTAAAGCTTAAAAAAGGAAAAGGGGCATAGGGAAAAAGCTACTGTATTCATAAATTCCTGGGGTGATGTCCAGGTCGTACGACAGTGGCCAGACCCAATCCAGGGATGCATATGGTAGCCAACTAAAAAGGAGGGGGCAAATAAAGAAATGGGTAGTGGGGGAATAGGGCACCTACTAGTGAGCCCACCCAAGAGGAGGGTGTTGTTTATTTCTCCACAGGGAAAGAGGCACCAGATTTCAACCCAGTGCTCCAAGACGCGAATGCAACAAACCGCATGAAACAGGGAACCAATAGAGAGATCCCCAATCCCAACTACATGGACAGCTACCCCAGAATTTACTTCAGAGGACAGCACTGAAGCTACAGCTCTGGGAGAGGGACATGTCTGATCAGAGCACACAGGCGCAAAATGAAGGGGGAGGAAGAGAGAGTGGAGCATATCCTGGTCCACCAAGTCCTGAGGATGATATCCCTGCTCAGAACCGCCAATGCACAGAGAGGACCTTAGGGTCACTCCACCACTGACCCACAGCACTACAGCGACAATACTATAGACACAGTGCAAGAATTGTGCCCTATTTGTCCCCCCCGCCCCCGCCACACTGAGGCAAAACACTAAGGTCATGCGACAGAACAGCAAGGGGAGCAGAACAACCAGGGATTACCAAAATAGATTCTGGCACCAGGGAGTGGCACCCCATCTGACTCCACCAGAAAACACTCCTAAAGGTGAACAAACAGACCTTGCACTATTTATAGGCTTTTCTTTTCTTTCTTTTTAAACATTGTTTTTTGTTTTGTTTTTGTGTATATAATTATCTCTGCATGTCTATCGAGATAAGATAGGCGGGATAAAAAATTTGGAGGAGAAAACCATGGGACTGACAGGTCTGTAGGGACATGGGAAGGGGGGAGGAGGAAGAAAATAATTGGGTGCTTACAATCCCAGGGACAAGGGAACAACAAGTGATCTAAAATTGATGGCGAGGAGGGTGTAGGAGGCCTGGTAGGGCTTGATCGAAGGCAATGTAACTGAGAGGAATTACTGAAACCCCAATGAAGGCTGAACATGATAGTGGGACAAGAGGAAAGTAATAGGAAATAGAGTAAAAAACTAGGATGCAAAGAGCATTTATAGAGGTCTAAATACAGGCATGTACATATGTGAATATATTTATATATGACAACAAGGAAACAGAGCTATGTTCAAATATTTATAGGTTTTGTATTAAAGTAGCAGATGGATATTGAGCTTCTACTTAAGTACTCCCTCAATGCAAGAACATTTTGTTCTATTAACCTGGCATTCCATGATGCTCACCTTCTCAATGTGATCACTGAAGACAAAGTGGGTTCATAAGCAAATGTGGTGAAGAAAGCTGATGGTGCCCAGCTATCAAATGATATAGCATCTGGAGTATTAGAGACTTGAAGATAAACGAGTGGCCATCTAGCTGAAAAGCAACAAAGCTCACATGGAAGAGACATACCGGTCTGTGTGATCACAAGGTGTCAATAGGTTCAGGTATCAGGCATCAAAGACCCAGAACAAAAACTCATATCATTATGAATGAGGGAGAGTGTGGAGAGGAGACCTATCCCCTTACAGAAGGGTCTTGGGGAGGAGATGAACCAGTCAGGGTACAGTATAGCACTGATGAAACATACAACTTTCCTCTAGTTCTTTAATGCTTCCTCCTCCCAACTATCATGACCCCAATTCTACCTGACAAATCTGACTAGTCTAGAGCATGTACATGGGTACAGATAAGAGCTGGAAACATAGGGAATCCAGGACAGAAAATTCCTCTAGACCAATATTGAGAGTAGCCATATCAGGAGGGTAAGGGAAGGTGGGGGGAGATAGGGTTGAAGCTGAAGAAAATTCAAACAAGGCCATGGGAACCAAAACACCAGGCTGTGTATGTTGTTTTGTGAGGTGCTGTGGAGACATTTCTGATTCATATAGACCCTTAGGGCAACAGAATGAAACACTGCCTGGTCCTACGCCACCCTCCCAATTGTTCTTATGTTTGAACCTGCTGTTGCAGTTATGGTGTCATTCCACCCTGTGGAGAGCATTCCTCTTTTACATTTCCCCTCAACTTTACCAATCTTATGTAGTTCTCCAAGGACCAGTGTCTCCTGATAATGCGTCCAAAGTATATGAGACTAAGTCTCACCATCCTTGCATCTAGGGAGCATTCTTGTCGTCCTTCTTCCAAGATAGATTTGTTTGTTCTTTTGTGAGTTCATGTTGCTTTCAATATTCTTAGCAAGCACTGCAATTCAAATATATCAATTCTTCTTTTGTCTCCCTTATTCAATGTCCAACTTTTACATGCATATCCTACCTGAATTTGGAGAACATCTCAAGAACATATTTGCTGAATTGAACACTAACGACAGACGACCTGACGAGCTATAGAAGGACATGAAGAACATAATTTGTGCAGAAAGCAAAAGGTCATTAAAAAGACAAGAATAGAAAAAAGATCAAAGTGGATATCAGAAGAGACTCTGAAATTTGTTTTTTGTCACAGAGTAGCTAAAACAAATGGAAGAAATTATCATGCCAAACAGCTTAACAGAAAATCTCAAAAGGCAGCTCTAGAAGACAAAGCCAAATATTATAATGAAATTTGTAAAGACGTAAAATGAGCAAACCACAACGGTATGACACACTCAACACATCTTCAAGTGAAAGAACTCAAGAAAGAAGGGAAGCCTTGAGCTGTGATATTGAAAGATTTTTATGGAAAAAATATTGAATGATGCTGGAAGCATAAAAAGAAGATGGAAAGAAGACAGCGTGATTACACCAAAGGAACTAGTTGACATTCCAACATTTCAGTAGGTAGCATGTGAGCAAGAACCAATGTACTGGATAAAGAATTTCAAACTTCACTGAAAGCATTCTATCTATCTATCTATCTATCTATCTATCTATCTATCTATCTATCTATCTATCTATCTATCTATCCATCCATCCATCCATCCATCCATCCATCCATCCATCCATCCATCCATCCATCCATCTACCTACCTATCTATCTCTCCAGAAATTGATGTACTACCAGTGGAAATGTTTCAGTAAGCTGATGATGCCCTGGAAGGACATAGTCGTCCAAGCCAGGAAGTTTGGAAGACAGCAACTTGGCCAACTTACCTGAAGAGAACCATTTTTTCACCCATTCCAAAGAAAGGTGATAAAGCAGTATACCCAAACCGGAGCGCAATATCATGAATATCACATACAACTACAATTTTGCTAAAGATCGACCCAACAATTGTTGCAGCAGCCCATTGAGTGGGAGCTGCCAAAGGTTAAGGCTGGAGTCAGAATAGGACATGGAACAAGGCATATCATTGCTGATGTCAGTTGGATATTGCCTGGAAATGGAGAATTCCAGAAATATTTTTACTTGTGTGTTATTGTCTATCCTAAGGCGTTAGGCTCTGTAAGCCGTAACAAACTATAGATAGTCTTAAGAAGAATGGGAATACCAGAACACTGCGTTGCCCTCTTGCAGAACCTGTACATGGATCATTTATTCAGTTGACTGAACAAAACAGGGCATACTTCATGACAATCACCAGTAATTATCACTGCACTTTGTAAACAACTCTTACAAATGTACAAATGTGCTTGACACAAAGGATGTATGTATGGATTGTGATAAGAGTTGACTGAACAAAACAGGGCATACTTCATGACAATATTACAATAAAGGATTATAATCAAAGGCAAGATGGTTATGCCCCAAGGGGATGATCGATAAGTCTGTCTACCACAAATTAAAAAGGTTGTTTTCAAAGGGAGCCAAAGGAAGACAAAAACCAAAGCAAAACAAACAAAAACCCAAAGATCTAGGAATGGGTTTTGGACTCTCACTAAAGCCCAGGTCCAATTTAAAAACAATTAGTGCTTACATCATGGCCCTGCTCGATATTTGCCCTCAGGAAGGGAACAAAAGTGAGATGGGTGCTATAGCAAACTGTGCTGAGGAAATGAGAAGTGCCTGACAGTCAAATAAAATAGTGTCTGAGGTCTTAACGACTTGTTTCCAAACAAGCGCCCATCTAAATGAGACATCAACTGAGTCCACATGGAAGAAGCACACCAACATTAGTGATTGATGGGTATAAAATGATACAATCCTAAATCGAAGCAGGGAATAGTATCAGAGCATGCACTGGGAGAATCTGGTTAGCAGAAGGCTCTGGAGGACAGTGGGGGCCCAAGATACATCTGTGGGGTCTACATAGGAAATAAGCCTCCAGTGATTTCTCTCTCTCCCTAATAGAGAAATAGAAGAAAAGTACTTACCAAATAGAGCGCTTTGGAGAGATGACTACAGAAGATCAAAATAATAAACTTGACTTGAACGGCTAACCTTTATCAGTTGGTCCTCCTTCTGATGGACATTAGTCCTGATCTGGTTTTCAACATTTTCTGCATATTTTTGCATTTTGTTCTTTATTGGGGTTTCTCTCGGGTATGTTATGTCATTGGGGTAACCCTCTTGAATTTTTGTTACACGTTTTCTGTTTTTCTTTTAAAAAATCAGTTTATTGGGGGCTCATACAATTTTTATCACAATCCATACATACATCCATTTTGTCAAGCACATTTGTATATTTGTTGCTATCATCATTTTCAAAACATTTGCTTTCTACATAAGCCCTTAATATCAGCTCCTCATTTTCCCCTTCCCTCCCCCTCCCACATGAACCCTTCATAATTCATAAATTATTATTATTTTGTCATATCTTACACTGTCTGATATCTCCCTTCACCCACATTTTTGTTGTTTATTCCCCAAGGAGGAGATTATATGTAGATCCTTGTAATCAGCTCCGCCTTTCTAACCCACCTCCTCTCCACCCTCCAGGTATCACCACTCTCACCACTGGTCCTGAAGGGGTCATCTGTCCTGGATTTTTTCAATATGAAACCCAGGCAGGATTGATGACCCCATAGGGATAACAAGTAGAATAAGGATTTCTGGGGGACACAGTGATTGTGGGGGGGGGAGGGGTGAAGAGAGCTGTCAAGATGTTCAGGAAGGAAAGAATGTTTTGAAACTGATTGTGGTAGCAATTGTACAATACTTCTTGATGCGATTGAACTATGGAATTATATATCTGTATTCATTCCTAATAAAGTGGTTTTGAAAAAAATCAGGCAAATTATGTGTGAGGGTTGCATCCTCTCCCCAAACTTATTCAACCTACATTTTGCGAAAATAATCAAAGAAGTGGAGTATATTAACAGCTTCTAATGTGCAGATGGCAAACACCCCTTGTTTGCTGAAAGTGAGGGGCATTTGAAACACTTGCTGATGGAAGTAAGGATGGCAGTACGGATTATAAGTCAATGCCAAAAGGCCAAAGAGCTACTGTACCAATAGGTAACATCATACTAAGTGGAGAAAAGATGGAAGTTGTCAAAGATTTTGTTTGCTTGGCTCCACCATCAACACCTCTTAATATGTTCCAGTTTGCCACATCACTCCAGCTTACTTATTTATTTATCATGCTGCATGTTGTTCTTTTAAGGTGCCAGCATGTTGATTCTAACTCAACCCCACCCTACGGAAAATAGAAGGAAACACTGCTCAGTCTTGCCCCAACCTCGCAGTGGTTGTGATGTTTGGACATGTTGTTGCAGTCACTGTTTCAATTCATCTCCTGGATGAATAATCACCCCCTCCCCTCCACCTGTTACTACCCTTTTACTTTATCAAGTAACATGTCTTTTTCCAGGGACTGTTCTCTCCTGATACCATGTCCATAAAAGGACATCTTTCCATCTTTTGTTCTAAGGAACATTCTGATTGTACTTTGAAGAACGATTTGTTTGGTTCAGCACTACACGATACTTTCAATGTTATTTTACAACAGCCTGATTCCGATGAATCACATTTTTTCAGTATTCCTTGATCAGTGTCCAATTTTCACATGTATATGCGGTGATTGAAAATGACATGGGACAGGCATACCTTCATCTTCAAAGTGCTGTTGTTGCTCTTCAAATGGTTAAAGAGGTCTTGTGTAGCAGATTTGCCTAATGCAATGAATGCATCATTTGATTTCTTCACTGCTGCTTTCAGGAGCATTGATGGAGATACAAGTAAAATGAACTCCTTGGCTACAGCCGTCTTTTCTCCATCGCTTATGATGTTGCCTATTGTTGCAGTTGTGTGGATTTGGGGCTTCTTTACAATGAGTTGTAATTCATACTGAAGGCTGTCATCCTTGATTTTCATCAGCAAATGCTTCATGTCCTCACTTTCCGTATGCAACGTTATGTCATCTGCACATCACCCATTGTTAACGAGGCTGACTCCAATCCTGATGCCACATTCTTCCTCATATCCTCCAACGTCTTTGATTATTTGCTCACCATTGAGATTGAAAAAATGCCGTGAAGCTTACAACCAGGACACACACCTTTCCTAATTTTAAGCCATGCAGTGTTCCTTTGTTCTATTTCAAAGGACTGCCTCTTTTTCCATGTATAGTTTGAGCATGGACACAACGAATTCTTCTGGTATTTCCATTCTTCTCAATGTTATCTTAAGTTGGTTCTGATCCACACAATCGCAGGCCTTTGTACAATCAATCAAACACAAGGAACTGTTTTGTTCTGGTAGTCTTTGCTTTCAACCAAGATCCACCTGAGCCCAATAGTGTTGTCCCCAGTGCCTACTTCTCACCTGAAATCAGCTTGAATTGCTGGTAGCTCTCTTTCAACATACTGCAGAAACATTGTTGAATTCTTTGGCAAAATTTTGCTTTTGTGTATGATTAGCAGTATTATTGATAATTTCCACATTCTGTTGGGCCACCTTTCTTTGGAATGGACACAAAGATGAATCTCTTCCATTTGCCTGTCCCAGAAGCTGCCTTCCAAATCCTTCTGAGTTCCTCATTTTATTCTCAATTAGATGCCAGTTAGAGAATAGAATGTACAGGAATGGTAGGTAAATTTTCTGCATGAATATAGAGTTTTACAACCCAAAATTTCATTATTTGATTATTCCTTATCTTTACCCCAATATAGCCTCCTGTTTGACTTTTTGATTTTCATAATCTATCAATTATGAACCCGTGGATTGTCTTTGCTAATTCTGCTGCTTCACTTCTGTTTTCAATCAGTTAACAAGTATTACTGATCATTCTTTGGAATAGCTGAAGTATTAATGTCCTGAGAGCTTCCTCTACAATCATCATATAAAATATTATTAAATTATCTTAATGGAATTGTCCTCTTACTTTGTTAAATCTTTAGGGAATACAAACTCTTTAAGGATAGTTTCATAACACCTGGATGCTGCCTAACTTTCCAAAATTCCTTCCAGTCTTTACCACTAACCTTCTTTCTAGTCAGACCAATCACTCCATATCCCTTAGACTAATATCATCATAAATTAAGCAAAATGTTTCAGAAATAAAACAGGGATTCACATTGTATTCCCCCCCCCCACCCCACACCACACACACATATAGAAACAACCAAGGGAATTTAATGGAAAACATAATGAAAAACTTTAAAAATGGAGTTTTCAGATACAGATGTTAAAGTGATACAAAATATATGTGCTATCCTTTATTTCTTGGCTTTGCTTTCTCTTCTGTAGACTTCATTCATAGGCTACTTCCCTCAAGGAGTAACATTAGCCACTAAGGATTTGAATCCTTTAGTTTAACAACTCCAATAGAGAATCCTTACTTTTCAGTAGTTTTAATAGCAGTTCCATGACTTGGTTTTGTTTGAGGTTGAGTTAGTTAAAGTTTATTGTGTCAACCTGCCAATAAACACATGTGGGGTTAATTGAAGGGTGGAGGGATAAATGGCTCAGTGAGCCTTGCCTTTCTAGTTCTCAGGTCTCTTGCTTGCTGATGGCCGGACCAGAGTGCAGCTGCCTTTGTCAGTTCCCTGCTTCATCTGGCGAGGCTCACTTCCTGCAAGACATCCATGAGGAGAAGCCATAGGGACCTACCCTGATGCAGCCCTGGGTGCAGGGGCAGCCATGTGGAGACCCCTGCCAGTGCTGAGATACTTCCATGTTCAATGACTCAGCTTTCCCCCTGCAGTTGGCATCAATGTGTGTGTTTTGTGAGATGGAGGAGGACTTTGTGGATTGGCATTGGACATAGGGATTAATGTTAGACTTGTGGGCTTGGGCAGCACTGGGTTGGGTTGTTTCTTGATCTGCACTTACCCTTTATATAAAACTCGCTCTTATACATGAGTTCCTGTGGATTTGTTTCTCTAATGTACCTAGGCTGATACAGAGGTTGAGGGGACAATGGTGGGAAATGACTTTAAAACATACTGAGTGATGTGGCCTAAAAGCAGAAGAGAACAGAACCCCAAGAATAACTCAGGTCCTATAATCTGAAAAGGCAAAAGCAAAAGTAATTTCCACTATGAAGTCACTGACTTCCTAAAGATCATGGATATTGTCTTAATCATTCTTATTTTTCTAATAATAGAGTGCCTATGTTTTTACAACCTGCAAGTAAAGTGTAATTCATTCTTAGTAGATGTTTTACGAGACACATTAGGTTGTTTTCCATGCTTAGACTTTTACTAGACGGACCTGCCTCTTTAGATGCCTTCCTCTTTGCAGTCCTTTGAGTCCTCATTATATTTCAAGCACATTCCAGCTACTTACGAAACTTTTAAGTTTTCTTCTATTTTAACACACTTGTAACTATATGCTGAGTTATAGTGTTGTTTATGTTTCACATGTATTTTCTAGTTACAGAAAGGAATTGAAAAAAATTAAAGGCAGGAAATTAATCTTAAATGCTAACGAAATTTTTATGGCATTTATTGTTTTGTTTCACCATGTGGATGAATTGAAACATATCAACTGAGCCAACAAATTAATGATGGTGTTATAGTGATAAGAGATGAAAACTGAGCCATGTTGCATTGTTAACTTTTTATACAAAGACTGTACTTTTAAAAGCCATAAAGCAAAAATCAATTTAAAATATAAGGAGAAATGGACAAATGAAAAATTGTCTTTGGAAATTCTAAACTTTTTGTTAAAACTATAAATGAATCTACATATTTTAAGGCTGTTGCTTAATTGATAGATTCATAATGCTGTGCCTTTGATAGAATGTTTTCTTTTTATTCTCTGTGGGAATAGCTATCATATCTTTGTGTTTGATATCTTATGTTGGATCATCATGTCATGGTTTCCATGTATGTTATCGTTTCTGCCTGATGTTTTGAAGCTGTGTTTACTGAAACACAGTTGTTATACCACCCCCAATAATTTCTCCCCTGAATAGTATGTTATTTATGATATAGGTCCCTTTTTCTTGTTCACCCCTTCCAAAAAAATAGGATTCTAGATAGTTATGTAAAAACATAAACAGTATATATCTTGTCTCTTCCACTTATTAGAAAAGAAACGTACCTTACAACATAGCATTTAGCACAATAGGTTTTTATAATGAAACATTTTAAAGTATGGCTCTGAATAGATATCACAGTATAACACAATGTAAAATAAACGGGAATTGTGCATTTATTCCCCGTCCCCTACACCCCAATCTTGAAACTGCTGTCTTGGTATGAGTGTTTCATTTTAATATTTAAATTGTATGTTTAAACCTGTACATATGAAAGTTTATTCTTTTGCACATATTGTTGTTGTAGCGCCTGTTGTCTCGCTGTTGCATGCTGTCCACACATGGGTTAACTTTCAAATAGCAATCTAGTCACTGATAGCTGGTGAAAGGAAACAGCACTGAGATACAGGGAGCCAAAGTTAGAAGGCTAGAAGCCTCTGTATGCTATGTTACATATACACACGTTCTTAAACAAGTGTGTAACTGCCTCTTGTGTTCACATGTCCACATTAGTTTATGTTCTCACACACTTACCAGAGTATGAAAATGTAAATTCACAATCCCATTTGTCTTCCGAAGCACAGATCTTGTTCTCTAAGTAGTGCTGAACAGATCTTATTTTTTATGATGAGGCTCACGTTCCATTTAATTAGATGTCCTCCGATCACGGCAAGTCTTCACGTCCACAGAGACTTTACAAAGTTTGGAGTCAGTGTGCGTTTTCCTTCCATTTCTCCAGTTCTAATTAGAAGGCACCCATCCTTCAAAGGACGTGTTTTCTCCCTCACATTTCTGAGAGGGCAGCATATGAACTTGGAGTTACAGACTGTTAACAACACACTGTTTAGCGATTACTCTCCCACCCACATGTATCAAATGAAGAGGAAATCGGGAACTTTGCTGAACTTGAATTTTTATTCATTAGTTTTATCTTCAGGCTATTGGTCTGCTGTAAAACTGCAAGTTGACTCGGGCCTCTGCACCACCGTTCAGTTCTTTAAATTTACGGAGCATCCGAAGCCATGTAAGTGTGAGCTGAGCTAGCGCTACAGAGTGTCAGCCTGGATCCTCTTGTATTTTCCCAAAAGACAATTTAAAAGTACTTCCTCTTAAAGTCAGATCTCAAAGACTCACCCAAAGCACCTTTTGGGCAATTTAAATGGTCAGTGTCTAGTGAATAGACCAGGAAATATTGATATTCTGTCATTGTCATAGTTTAAATTACCCTATTTGATAAACAATTATTCTGGATTAACCTGGAGAAAACAACAACAAACAAATAAATCAAGCAAAGTACTTTTTTAGACTTCCAAACGTTAGTAAGAAAATCAGATCAAGAGACTATGTGCAGACTTTGGCTCTTGCCAAACGTAGTCATATTACGTCCTAAATGGCAAACTAACACATTTATTTTGAGATTTGCAATCGCTAATCCTTCATATTCTGTCTCTCTTCCTTAGGGTTGTGTTTATGCTTCAATCATTAGAGTTTTACGTTTTTTTAACCTTTGAAATATACACTAGAAGCAAGGCTCAAAAGGGCCCGCTGAAAAACTGTGAAGGCACGTTCAAGAGATATTAGGCTAGATATTTGAACATTTTAGAATAATTTATATTAGTCTCTTTTGTAGTACTAATAATTTATATTCGCCTCTTTTGTAGTACAGTTTTCAATTTACCAGAAATATTTACCAGAAATATTGATTCATATAATAGGGGAAAAAACAATATTAATGCCACCTTCAAAGTCCTTAAAACATAACCTTGATTCACAACAGGTGAATAGCTATCAATAGATAAATGAATAAGCAAAATATGACATATCCATGCAGTGGAATATGATTCAATCCTAAAAAGAACTGAAGTGCTGATAATGCTATAACATGGATACATCTTGGAAGCAATAGATCAGATCCAAAGAATAAATATTGCACGGTTCATTTATATGAAAAAAGTAGCATGTAACTACACAGACAAAAAACTTTACTAGTAATTACCAGGAACCGGGAAGAGCATGCATTGACAAGTTATTGCTTAAGAACTGAGTTTCTTTTTTGCGTTCCTCAAAGCAGTAATAAATAGATAGTGGTGGTGGTATGATAAATATAATTAATGATACTGTATCATACATTTAAAATAGTTTAAAATGGTAATTTTTGAGGCATATATTTTATAACAATAGAAACTTTAAAATAAATAATGACCTTGAATTAGAAATTCTGATTTATTTTGATTATCTAATTAATTCCAAGTTAGCCTTATCCAAGAATTACCCTATGAAAGTATACTATGTAATAGAACAATTTTCATTAATCCTTGAAAAAAAAGACAATCTACTATGCTGAGAAAAAATGTTAGTTCAATTTGGAGAGAGGTTATGTATTATTCTGAGACTATTCTCTTACTTTGATTTTACATCTATGATTTGAGCCTGGAGGCACAGTGAGTTATGAATTAGCCTCCTAGCCACAGGTCAGCAGTTGGGAAGCACTAGCAGCGTCTGGGAGGAAAATGCAGCTTTCTGCTCCATCCGGAGATTCAGTCTTGAAAACACACAGAGGCAGTTCTACCCTGTCCTGTAGGGCGGCTGTGACTCAGCATCGGCTCAGTGGCAGGGAGTGAGTGAGCAAGTGAGTGAGGGATGGCATTGCACTTATTTTCTTTGCATAACCTTATTTACTAAAATAAAAGGTAATCTAATGATTTTTTCTTAATTATGTTTTAAAACTTTTTGGGGGTACAAAGGACATAGAGTATGATTCACTCACTCCTATCAAAATAATTCTGACACATTCCCTGAGGATTCCTGAGACTGTAATTCTTGAACAACATAGAAAGCTTGGTCTTTCTCCTAGAGTACGATTAGAAAGAATGAATAAATTTAAATATTTATCCATTATAATTGCACTTTTGCTGTTATATAATATTTTTCGAACTCCAATTTACAATATTTTGTCTTTTAGAAGTTTCATAGTTTCCATTTTCCATGTAGATCAATGTTCCATTTTGAGTTAATTTTGGTTTAAGGTGAGAGAGAGGAATCAAAGTTCAGGCATTTATACATAAATAAACAATTGTTCCAGCATCATACTGTAGAAAAGATTATTCTTTCTCCATTGAAATGTCTTTGTAACCTTGCTGAAAATCAGTTTTGCTTATGTGGAGGTGGTTCTGGAAATTCTGTTCTGTTTGATTGAATTATTTTTATTAAAATGTTTTATATAAAAAGAAAGTATTAAAACATTTTTAGCGATATCACAACATTTGAATTACATAAGATTTATAAGAATCATTGAAGTAATGTCCCCCAAATTAATTTTATCATAAGGATAATATACTTGCCCATATTTAAAATTTGTATGCCAATCATTGCTATGAAGATCTTAAGTAGAGTCTTCTATTTAGAGATTACATTGTTGGAAAGTCCCACAAGAGGTTTCCTTCCTATTTCTACTATCTCTTCTTTCAGACTTTTAACTTCTTTTAGTAATTTTAGCTTTAGGTATAAGTAGTTATTGAAATGTTCAATTTCATATTTGTATGACATATTAGAGGGATAAGTTTGCATTGCCACCTCTTGATAAAACATTTAATTTTATTCAACTCTTTTTTGAATTGTTTTTATAATGTACTACAAAAAATAATTTCTCATTCATATGTCACTTATTTATTGAACAACTAATCTGTGTCTGCTGTGCTAGATGTTGACATGACATAAATAAGAAGCAGGCATTCAATAATACAAAATCTACTCTCATTATGATTGATCATCTAAAGAGGGGAAAATGTAGTATTTCCCCTTTATTATAATAAAGGTTGGCATATACAGAACCATCTATGTCTGTGTATTTAGTATAGCTACAGACAGAGGATGCAGATATAGATATATTGTATGTAACGGTTGTCACAAAGTTCAGAAAAAAGTTATAATCCTTAAATACAATGGCTACAATGCTAATGTATCTGTTTTCTCCTCTTTTCTTTGACCTTGATAGTAGATGAATTTTGGAAAATAAATTCATTTAATTGAATATGCATTATACAGGTAGTTTCTTCAAATCTCATTACTTTTTAAAAAGTTGGGATTTAATACATATGACATCTAATTCTATATTTTACTTACATCAAGAATTATATAATTTCTACCACAGTTTCCAACCATTCTTTTATTTTTAAATGGAATCCTTGAAAATTGTCTCCCATTTAGCTACCTCCCCCACCACACACACACTGTACCACTTGTATAGAAAATCAAAGGCAGTAATCTGACCTGGACAATTAAAACTTTGTCAGTTGACAACCCCCTGTGGTGCAGGTTGGACTTAATCTGGTTTCCAAAAGTTTCTGTATTTTTGGTTTGGTTTTTGTTTATTCATAGTGGACTTTAACTCAGAGGTGTTAGCTCAGTGGAGGTCCCCTTCCTTTTGAACCTGTGTTATATGATTTTCCAGTTTGGGGTTTATGAAAGCCAGGATTGGTGAACCTAAAGTGGCAGCAAATCTCATCACTTTTTAATCTCTGAGAAAGGTAAAATAAGTATTATTCCAAATGCTAAAGGTGGAATGATGACGCACAACAATAAAGATTTTTCAGTGCTATGATCATAGAATTCCAGAACATAGTGTTTAGGTTTTGATTTGTTTCCCCCTAAAATTTATGTTAAAGTCATAACCTCTGAACCTGTAAACAAGACCTTTCTGGCATTCTTATGGTAAGCTAGTGAGCTGACACAACAATAGAGTATGTCTTAAACCCATTCCTTTTAGCTATTGTTACACTTCGCCTGATTGCCTCTGACTAAAAGTGAATCAGGTAAAACTGCAGGAAACCTGCCTGGTTCTGCACTACCCTCAAAATTATTGCTAAGTCTGAACCTATTGTTGCAGCCGTGTGTCATTCTATCTCGTCCAAGGACGTCCTCTTTTTTGATAATACTTTGCTTTTCTAAGTATGATATCCTCTCCAGAGACTGGATTTTACTAATAACCTGTCCAAAGTACATGAGACAAAGTCTCACTAGCCATGTCCAGAGCATTCTGGTTGTACTTCCTCTAAGGCACACTTTTTTTTTCCTTTCAGGCAATCCACGGTATTTTCAATTTTCTTCGCCAACACCATAATTCAAAAGCATCAATTCTTCTCTTGTCTCCCTTGTTCATTATCTAGCTTGATACGAGGGGGTTACCCCCAACCAGAATTTTTTTTCAAAGCTATGTATTTAAAAAAAAATTTTTTACAAAAAAACTTTATCACTTTCAAAGAACTCTCCATTACACTTACTATAGTTGTCATTTCTGTGATTCCGTTCTTGGAAACATTTTTCAAACTTATCTGGTTGTATGGCTGACAGAACCTCCCATGTGTTTTTCTTCACTTCTACTTCATCAAATAGTTGTCATTTCATGTCCCTCTTCATTTGAGGAAACAAAAAGAAGTCGCATGGAGTAAGGTCAGGTGAATAAGGTGCGAGGGACAAGATAAGCATTCTTTTTTTTGGCCAAAACTGGCACACTGACTGGCTGTGTGAGCAGGTGCATTGTCGTGGTGGCAAAACCAGTCCCCTCTCTGTCACGAATCAGGCCTTTTTTGGTCACACACTGTTATACAATCATTTCAAAACCTCTAAATAGAAATCTTGATTAACAGTCTGACCTGGCGGAACAAACTCCAAATGCACTACAAGTTGACATTTTCGTTCATGTGAGAAGTTGACGGATGTCCAGAATGAGGTTTATCATCAATTGACATTTTGCCTCTTTTGAAACAGGAAAACCACTTGCACACTTGAGCCTTTTCCATAGTGCCGTGCTTGTAAGCTGTGATCGACATCACAACAGTTTCTGTGGCACTTTCCCCCCGAGCAGGAAACAAAATTTCACTTGAACCGCTGTTCTCTAAAATCAGCTATCACCAAAATTCACTGTGACCAGAGTGAACCTCCCCAGGCTACGCCACTAGGTGTACTGAGAGTGAGTTGCTTGATGCTCTCCTAATGGGAAGAAATGTGTACTGTGAGACCTCTGCTCTGCCCAGCACAATTCTGGCTTTTGGGGGTACCCAGTCATATGTGTGTGTGTGTGTTTAATTGAAAAATACAATAATTTGAGGAGCTTGAAGTGGATGAGTTGAAACAGAATTTGTGTAATTTTTTTCCCAAAATGATAACCATATTTTTATTCATTAAAGGCTGGTACATCTGTAACACTTTTTTTCTATATTTTTTACTGTGTACTTGGAGCACTTCTTTTGAACAGTATGCTTCATAGTGTTTTTTTGTATAAATCATATATAGAGAAAAAACAATCTCTACCATAGAATGTCTGTAAACCGATGATTTGCTCTGTAATCTTTCTCTTCATGCACAATAAGCAGTTTTAAGAAAGAAAAACGTTACCTTACCTTAGTCTTACCTTTAGGCTTACCTTAGTCTTCAAAGTGTCTTTGTTACTCTTTAACAGGTTAATGACGTTTAATCGTTTCCAGCAGCTATTTATTAAGAAGGGAAGGATAGGCCCGGATATGCAGGGAGAAGAGATTAAGTGAGGAGCTGTGTGGAAGCCAGGACTGTCCGAGGCTACATTATCAATCAGACAAAAGACAACTCTGTGGAGTAATCTATGGCTACAGAAGGGGAGAACCTCAAAGTCACTGCTTGAAATGGTGGTTTCCATGGACCCTGGAGGACCGAGTAGATTTGACCCTGTGCGTTTCCCAGACTGTAACTCTTTTCAGGGGTAGAAAGCCTCCTCTTTCTCCTCGGAGTGACTGGTGGTTTTGAACTGCCTAACTCTGTGGTTATTAGTCCAACTTGTAGCCCCTATACCACACACTTCACTAAGACTTGCAAAGAAGTGTGGTTCAGCCCACCAAACAGCCAAGGACTTGGTGAGTTTGGCCAGAACAGAGCTGGTCTGGAGTCTTTGGGCAGCCAGGAGACAACATTCTAGAGTATAGGTAGGAGAGCAAGCAATTTGTAACTAGGGTGTCGATGTACTGTAATAGTTGAAATCCGGTGCTAGTGGGGCCGGGTTTTCTTGTTTTGTTTTTTAATAGTATACGGACGATGTGAAGAAGTCTGGGTAGGAATGCAGACAGGGGTCTCTTAGAGAACATTGGCCATGCGAGGGTGTCTGGGTGTTTGCTGAGGTAGAGATGGCGTCAGCACATGTGGGCCCTAGTTTCTGTGTAAAAATAACTGTGGAAAGTTTATGGCTTGGTTGAGGCGGCAAGGTCCCAGAAGAACTGTATTATGGGACAGTGCGGCACTGAATGTCCCTATCCGCACACTGATGAACCATGTGCACACCAGAAAGTGCAGGACAGTCTCATTCTCTTGGAAAGTCCCTTATTCACCTTATGAATTCAGCATCATGCTCACTTAGTGGCAAGATGCTGAAAGGAATTCCCCTGTGTATCATGGTGCATATTTTGTAGAACATGTTAGAAACTGCGAGGCAATAAATTGATAACTGGCACATTGCCACATATTTAGGTTACAATGTGGAGGGAACAAAAAAAAAGAAAAAGAGATTTTGGATTAGATTTTGTGGTTGAGCAATGTCTTGAGCAGGCTTTTGGGTGACCATGCATCTACATTGCTACATTTTAAAACTATTACTAGCAAAAGGCAAAGCAAATGAAAATAATATCAAGAGAAAGAGAAATTGCTTAGTAGGTTATTTCTTAATTTCAGGAAGTCAGGATTTGCTTGAAGTTAAAATGCCTAAGCCAATGCCTTATTCCTCCTATCTTCTGGAAAACTGTAAATCATGACAAGAATGCATTCTTTACTAAGAGAAACATGAGTTTCCACACTAAGTTTCCTTCTTGCCTACAGGGTACTGCCCTGATTAGATTTTCACAAGCACTAGACCCATTTTCTCCCTGGGTGAATCTTGTATTGCTCTCCACACCTACATCATAAATCCTGGAATCTAAGACTGCATTTTAATCCTTGGCTTATATCCTTTCTGAAAACGAGAAAGTAAACGTGGTACTTTAAAATTGTTAAGAGATTTACTTGCTTAAGTTTGTCTTGTAAACTATGAAAACCTTGCTTTAAAATGTTTCTGAAAGTAAGGTAGTAGTCCAAGGCTTATTAAACAAGTTATCTGCAGACAGGAAAACCCAGTTGACTTTGAGACTTCACATCTGAGCAAAGGCCTTGCTATTTTTAGGTCCATTGAGTGATAGCCCTGCACCTGAAGGAGGCAGTGTGGGAGCGCAGGCATGGTTTCACACAGAAGTAAGTTCTCCGAAGGATCCAAATACTTTATTGTAAGTGTGAGGGCATGTTCGGGAGCATGCAACTTGGGGTACAGAGCTTCAATCTTACAGAATAAGTTTTTCTCCTCTGGCACTTGCCAGGAACGAGTTACAAATTTCAGGCACGACATAAGATAGCCAATAAGGGAAGAATCTCTTTAGACGAGTTTCATGTTTTGTGTCATCTGGTTATTGTCCCAGTAAAAGAGATGCAGACGATTACTTTATCTTTGTAATTGTATTGTGGTGGAGCCAGGAAACCTTAGGGGTGTGCCTCTGCAATCTTATGGACTGAATTAATTCTTGATGATGTGACCTCTTGGTAAAAGTATTTTTTAAATGCAATGCATTGAAACAGAACAGAGCTTCCAGAAGCACCTCCGTATGTAGCAAACTGATTTTCAACAAGATTGCAAAGGCAATTCAATGGAGGAACGAGGAGTTTTTTCCAATGTATGTTACTGGAAAAATGGTTTATTTGTATACAAGTGCATGACCTTGGATTCATCTCTCTCATTGTAAGCCAGAATTAACTCAATGAACATTGATCTAAGTGGAACATTGAAAACTAGGAAACTTCTAAAAGACAATTTAGGAGAAAACCTTGTAATTTGGAGTTAGACAAATATTTATTATATAATAGCAAAAGTACAGTTTATAATGAAAAAATAGACAAATGTTTAAATTTATTCAACACTTCTAATCTTACTCAGGAAGAAACATGATGGTGTCTACATTGTTCAAGGGTTACATTCTCAGAAATCCTCAGGGGAAGTTCTACTTTGTCCTGTAGAGTCACTATGTGTCAGAGCCATCTTGATATCAACCAGTGAGTGAATTTTACTCTGTGTCCATTGTACTCCAACAACGCGTTTAAAAAATAACTGAGAAAAATTTCATTGCATCACCTAACTCTTCTTTTAGTAAACCAAGTCATGAGAAGAAATTAATTATAATGCTACCACTCATTCTCTGTCATTGAGTCAAGTCTAAGTCACAGTAACCTTAGATGACATAGTAGAACTGCCCCTCTGGGCTGCTGGGTCTTAAGTGTTGGTCCTTAATCAAATAACTTATCTGAATCTTTCAGTTTGGCATGTTCATTGGATGTGTATTTCTAAATCCTCATTGTAGCTTAGAGTTAGTTTGTCATTTTGTGAGAAAACAGACAGTACATACGTACACACACACCTTGCTTTCATGGATCCTTGCTTATGTGCTCAGTTCCCTCTGAGCTTGTGTTACTGACCCATCAATAACCCTGCCCACAGTTCATTTCATGCAATAGTTTCCTGTGTTTCAATCAGACACCCTAGAAAACTCAGCAGACAACCCCGTATGCCTGCACACTTAAACATATTAGCAGCAGCTTTTCTTTGGTCCCAGATGGAAGGAAATGATTGCCAATAAACAGATTTTTTTCTTACCACCCATTTTCAGTCATAAGCTGCCCTTGACCATCATTTCAAATCTCAGGAGTTTGGGAGGAAAAATATCTTCAAAAGAAAAAAAATGCATAGGTAGATAATAGAAAGTGCAGATAAAAGAGAGAATTCCTCGCCTCGGGCTCCTGAGATTTGACGTCCTCTTCAATTATTGCTTCCAGAGCTGCCTACCTTGTTAGCGCCTCCTCTCCTTGAATCTGAAGCTGTTCCAGGACATGATGCTCTGTGTCCGGAAAAGCACCACGGAGAGCGCACTTAGCGCTAGTGCTCCTGGAAATGCATGTGCTTGTTTGGAAGGCTTTGCCTTTACATTTCAGAACGACGAGCATCACCACCTCCATCTGCCTACTGCATGTCCCTGCGAGGTGTGCTGAGAAAAAAGAGGATGACACAATGCCCCAAACAAGCGACGCTATTTGCATCCATGCACTGCCACACTGTGCTCAGTAGAGAGCAGATGGGTTTTCATATTAAACTTTTGGGGAAATCCTGTGTCTGTTTAAAGAACCTTCAGGTTTTTTTTTTTTAAGGTATGAAACTTTACAGCCTGCTCCAAAGCTGAAAATTATCTCTGAGGATTGACAACTATTAGTCTTCTCAGTAATATTAGAATGGAATTCTGTGTGAGAAGCAGTCCATTCTATTTTCAACATATTCGCTTTCATTACTTAGGTTTAGAAAATGTCTCCCTGTCCTTCGAAAGTTAAATCCAGAATTGGAGCGCAGCACGTACTTAGCGGGTTCCTGTTAGTTACACTGGAATGGCTAAATGCTCCTTTCTAATGCTTTTTTGGTTTTATTTTGTTTTGTGAATCTGTGAATTTACTCAACTACAAAACAAGTAGTGATTTGGTTTAAAAATAATAGCCAAAAGATAGTCATTCTGAATTTACCATTGGAGTATCGGTACAATGTGACAATGTGACCCATTATAAAGGACTCATGGTTAAATACACACGAAAAGTAAATGTAAGGTATTATATTTGCTTAAAATATCTCAATCCATTTAAACAGGGACATTTTAACTTTTTCACCTCATGAGTTCTTTCTAGTGAAAAGAAACCCTTAAAGTATGCACACACAAACACTCATTTCGGGACTACTGGGAATGACCTACAAAGGGTAAAGTCCACACAGTGTCCTAGAACAAAACCCAAATTCATATGAAAGAAGAGACTTACTGGTCTGACAGCGATTGGTGGAAACCTTTCAGTCACACTTTAAACTTAGGAAGGAACTCACCTCCACGACTAAACTTTCAGCCAAAGAATAGATCGGCCTATAAGGGGAACAAATAATCAGAGAAGCTGGATTATATGGAGAAAAATGTGGCATCAAGATTGGAGGAGGTTTATTAACAACCTATAATATGCAGATGACACACCCTCACTTCTGAAAGTGAAGACTTGAAGCATTTTTTGATGAAGTGCAGTGATTGTAACCTTCAGTATGGATTACAACTCAATGTGAAGAAAACCCAACTCCTCACAATGGCGCCAATTGGTAACATTATGATAAATGGATAAAATATTGAAGTTGTTAAGTATTTTGTCTTGCTGGGATCCACAGTCAATGCTCATGGAAGCAACAGTCAAGAGATCAAAAGATGCATTGCACTGGGTAAATCTACTGAACAAAACCTTGTAAGAGTATTGTAAAGCAAGATGTTACTTTGAGCATTACGGTGCACCCGATCCAAGCCATGGTATTATCAATTGCCTCATATGCATATGAAGGTTGAACAATGAATAAGGCAGTCTGAAGAAGAATCTGTGCATATGATTATGATGCTGGTACAAAATATTGAACGTATTATAGGATTTCCAGAAGGATGATGATTCTGTCTTAGGATAAGTACAGCCAGAGTGCTCCTTGGAGGCAAGGGTGGTAAGACTTCCTCTCATGTATTTTGGATATACCAGTCCCTGGAAAAGGACATCATGCTTGATTAAATAGGGGGGCAAAAAAAGAGGAAGGCCCTCAGTGAGATGGACTGTCATAGTGGCTAAATTGTAAAGATGGCACAAAAACTGGGCAGTGCTTCATTCTATTGGGATGGACTTGCTGTGGGTTGCAACCAACTCCATGGCGCCTAACAGCAAAAACAAACGGTGACTTGTCACACCAGGGAGGCAGTCCATTTCAGAACAATTGACAATGCAAAATCAAAAGGGCAGTATTTTTTGAGAAGTAAAGCTCAGAAAGCCAGAAGAGATAGGGCAAAAGGAAAGAATAAACATATGAAGGATGGAGGAAGAGTGCTGCTATATTTTGGGGACTGAGCTCAGTGTCACAAAGAAATGCATATATTCATATGTGGGATAATAGAGACGCTCCCCCAGCTTTGTCTCCCCCAAAGAATGCCAAACATCAAGGCCTTTTGCTAGCATATGGGGGGAGGTCAGAAGCTTAGAGATATCCTCCCTGAAGGCAGTCAGTCACCAGACTACCTTGGCCACCATTCCCTGCTGTTAAGGACAATGGGCTACTTCTCCCCAAAGGCTTGCAGTCCTCTATTTGGTTCCTGTAGGTGGAGTTCACACCCTACTGATAATGGTGCTAGGGAATAGATCAAACCAGCTCTGTGACATCCAAAGTCAGCCTGCCATCCAGAATCTACAATTGGCCCATCTTGCCACGTGTATACCCACAATCCCTCCTCTTCCTATTATGTGTATACCCCTAGATCACATTCCTCCCATTACTGTACTACCTATAGCACAACCCCTTCCTATGATGTATGTCTTCATCTGTAATTAGGGGCCTTGCATGTCCCAGAGAATATAAAAGACTTGGTTAGCATTGAATACCGCTTTCTCTCCAGGAGGACCATCAAGTGAGGCTGAGGTGAGTATGCTACCATGAATTGTGTCTGACTCCATTACTTCAATCTCTCTTCTCTCTCTCATGCTCTCTATGACTTCACTGTAATCTTTACATATTATTGCTGTACAATTGCACCTACTGGGCCCATGAAGATGTGTTAGTGGCTGGATTCCCCTTTTATTTATATACATATATATATGAAAACCAATTTTCTCTGTAAACTGTTACCCAAATCACAACTAAAAGTTAAAAAAGACAAAATAATAGAATTTTTTATTATTAATCTAATTTGTATGTTTTAGATAAGTATTGTGGCTTAATTTCTTTTAATATGCATGTTTACCATTGATTTTTCTTTTTCATTGATTTGGTAGTTTGAATACTTTGCCTAGCTGTGCATGTTCTTTTTTTTTGTAAAAAGGTTAGAAATATCAATTCTTTGCCTATTATATGTTTCATATATTTTCATTCCTGTTTATAATAGCTTGAATTTAATTTATAGTGTATTTTGACATACAAAATATTTTTAAAAGTTTGTATACTGAATTTTATTTTTTTCCCTCTTCGTAGCTTTTGAATTCCCTGTCTTGCTTAGACAGAATTATCTCAAGAGTTGTGGCTATACAGTTTGCTAATAACAATACAAAGTAAACACACCTATAATGTTCTTTAAAGTAAATGAAATAATCATAAATATGTCACCATATCGAATTCAGTTTAGAACAGCTCTATTATAATGATAAATGAACACCCACTTGAAGGATTGATTAGCACGGCAAGAAGCAGAAATCTTTATATAAAGCAGGCTTTGAAGGAGATGCTATTATCCCTTGGGACTTCATTTAAACCACACACGTCCTGGTAGCAATGAATTTTTTTACCTGTGTGAATAGGATATGGAGCTAAGGGAAAACGTCCCCTGTATTCTTTCTCAGTTTACTTAATGTCGACAGCTCCTTGCGGAAGTGCTCTGGAAGGGGAGATGTCTGCAGAGCTTCATTTAAATCAGGATCCCTCAAACTCTCTGCCCGTTCCACACTGACATTGTCATGGCATTGATCCTGACTTGGAAGGGGCTCATGTATGACATAGAACTGCTCCATAGGGGTTTATGGTTGCTATCTTAATGAAACTTATCACTAGGTACTGGGGAAGAAAAGATCATTTTCTTCCATGATACTTCTAGCTTTGAATAATTTTTTTATTTCACCTTTAAAGAATCCCACCCACCTTCATCCTGTCCTCTTTCTGGTGTCGGAACAAGCCCTGTCTGTCTGTATGTCATTGGTGAGCTGGTACAGGTCTGAGAAGTAGTCTCTCTACCTCCAAGCTGCAGCTCCTGTAAGGAGTGGTCAATGCTGTAGCATGAGCTGTGGACTTATTCAGGTCCACTCTGACCCTGAGATATTTAACGGAGAGTTCAAATAAATGAGAGGAGCTAGGCAGGCTTTAATGAACCCAACTGCCCAAACACGATGGAGATTCCCTCTCCATAGTAATGTGTGTTTCTGTTTAAAGATACCGTATGCAATACGTATTATCGATTCAATGTTATTGAAATCACTGCCAATAGTACTGAAACTCATGTCTGAACAGACATTTTCTCAAGAGGGCACATCACAGTGCTCTTCCACTGAGAAAGACAGCGCTTTAATGCTGTGCTCAGGGTACTTAAAAAAAAAACCCCAACAAACTCTTAATTTTCACCCAAATCACTCAAAAAGTGATTTGGGTGAAAATTAAGAGCAAATTAATTTTCCATTCAGTAATTTACACACCATTTGTTTTGTGACATTGATTGCAATCCCTACAATGTGCCACAGTCCCTAAGGTTTCATCAGTCTCTATCAGATCAGTAAGCCTGGTCTTTTTTTGTGATATTGAGATTTGTTCTATATTTTCTACTATTCTACCCAGGAGCTCGTATTTTGATCCCTCTTAGAATGGTGGGCCACCGTATCTGGTTCTTCTAAGTTCTAAGTAGTGGAGGCTGAAGTTCACATGGCACATTAGTTCTTTGGATTTATTGTTTCCTTGCACACTTTATTTTCTTTATTTTTTTCTTTGCTTTAGTTTGGGAAAGAAGCAGTAGGTGTATGTTACATAAAGGGCTGCACACACATTTTACGACCTCACTAACTTCTCACCAAGGCAGGAGGTAGAGGGTTGTCTTTGTGGACTCTGCTATAACAATAGACCTTATTGACTTGGGGCACTTTAAAAAAATCATTTTATTAGGGGCTCATACAACTCTTATCACAATCCATACATACATCAATTGTGTAAAGCACATTTGTACATTCATTGCCCTCCTCGTTCTCAAAACATTTGCTCTCCACTTAAGCCCCTCACATTGGGTCTTCAATTTTTCCCCACCCTCCCCAGTCCCCCCTCCCTCATGAACCCTTGATAATTTATAAATTATTATTTTGTCATATCTTGCCCTGTCCGACGTCTCCCTTCACCCTCTTTCTGTTGTCTGTCCCCCAGGGAGGAGGTCATATGTAGATCCTTAAAATTGGTTCCCCCTTTCCAGCCCACCCTTCCTATGCCCTCCCAGTATCGCACCTCACACTACTGGTCCTGAGGGGATTATTTGCCTTGGATTCCCTGTGTTTCCAGTTCCCACCTGTACCAGTGTACATCCTCTGGTCTAGCCAGACTTGCAAGGTAGGATTCTGATCATGATAGTGAGAGGGGGGTGGGAGGAGGAAGAATTTAGGAACTAGAGGAAAGTTGTATTTTTTTATCATTGCTACATCACACCCTGACTGGCTCGTCTCCTCACCAAGACCCTTCTGTAAGGGGATATCCAGTGGCGTACAAATGGGCTTTGAGTCTCCACTCCGCACTCCCCCCTCATTCACTATGGTAAGATTTTTTTGTTCTGATAATGCCTGATAACTGATCCCTTTGACACCTTGTGATGGCACAGGCTGGTGTGTTTTCTCCATGTGGGCTTTGTTGCTTCCAAGCTAGATGGCCGCCTGTTTACCTTAAACCCTCCAAGACCCCAGGCGCTATATATTTTGATAGCCGGGTACTGTCAACCTTCTTTGCCACATTTGTTCATGTACCCATTTGTCTTCAGTGGTCATATCATGGAGGTGAGCACACAATGATATGGTTTTTTGCTCTTTGATGCCTCATAACTGATCCTTTCAGCACCTTGTGGTCACACAGGCTGGTGTGCTTCTTCCATGTGGGCTTTGTTGCTTCTGAGCTAGATGGCTGCTTGTTTACCTTCAAGCATTTAAGACCCCAGACGCTATATCTTTTGATAGCCAGGCACCATCAGCTTTCTTCACCACATTTGATTGTTCACCCTCTTTATCTTCAGAGGTTGTGTTGGGAAGGCGAGCATCACAGAATGCCAATTTAATAGAAGAAAATATTCTTGCATTGAGAGAGTACTTGCGTGGAGACTCAATGTCCTTCTGCTACCTTACTACTAAACCTATAAATGTATTCACATAGATCTATTTCCCCATCCTCATATATAAATATATTTTCATATGTACATGTCTTTATCTAGACTTCTATAAATGCCCTTTGCTTCCCACTCCTTCCTCTATTTCATTTACCTTCCCCCTGTCCCACCATCATGCTCAGTCCCCACCAGGGTTTCAGCAATTCCTCTTGGTTACATTACCCTTGATCATGCCCAACCAGGCCTCCCACACCCTCCTCACCACCGATTTGGATCACTTGCTCACTTGTCCATGGGTTTATTAACACCACTACCTTTCCCCCCACCTCCCCCTCTCCCATGTCCCCGTGGAACTGTTTGTCCCGTTGTTTTCTCCTCCCATTGTTCATCCAGCCTATCTTATGTAGACAGACCTGCGGAGATAATAACATGCATAAAAACAAGGCAGAGCAAAACCAAGCAACAAGATTCAATAAAACAATAACAATAAACCAATGACCAAAAAAACACAAGAAAGAGAAGCTTGTAGTTAGTTCAAGGATCGTTTCTTGGCCTTTAGGACTGTTTTCCAGTCTAGTCTGTTGGGGCGCCACGCCTTGACCCCCAAGTACACCTTCAGCATTCCCTGGGGACCTCATCGCTCCATTTCCTTGCTATTCTGTTGCACCCCCTTAATGTTTTCCCTCAGTGTGGCAGGATCAGATCGGATGCAATTCCCACACTGTGTCTCTGCTGTTGTCCCCTGTAGGGCTATGGGTCAGTGAGGGGCGTCATGTCTCATAGTGGCGCTGGCCATGTGGTCCTCTCTGTCAACTGGCTACTCTAACTGGGAACATCGTCCTGATGGCCTGATGGACCAGGATGTGCTCCACTCTCTCCTCCTCCTCCTTCATCTGCTCCCATGTGCTCTGATCAAATATGTCCCTCTCCCGTAGCTGCAGATTCAGTGCCATCCTTTGAAATAAAGTTTTCTGAGGTGAGGGGCACCTAGTAGTTGAGGTTTGGGCCGGCCCCTAGAGCTCTCCACTGGTTCCCTACTCCACATCGGCATGTTGCATTCACATCTTGGAGCACTGGGTTGAAGTCTGGTCCCTCTTTCCCTGTGGAGATATAAACAATACCCTCCCCTTGGGTGGGTTAATGCCCTGTGTCCCCACTACCCATTACTTTTTTGTTATTATTTTTTTCCTTTCCCCAACCTCCGTTTTAGTTGTCTACCATGTGTATCCCTGTATTTGGTCTTGTGCCTGCCATATTACCTGGTCCTCACCCCAGAAATGTTTGTATACAGTAGCTTTATCCCTATGCCCCTTTTGCATCTTTATTTTTAAAAGTTTACCTCAGCAGACTTTGAATTCTTTCCAACCTTAAACCAATGCTATCTTGAGGTCTGTTTTCTCTTTTTGCCCTCTGGGTAAGGTTGTTTTATGGTGGTGGTCTCATTTATGCTTGGTGAGTGTTGTTCTTCTGCCCATACTGAGTCAGCAAGGATCTTTTGTAGGGTTGGGTTTCTTCTAATGTATTCTTTGAGTTTTTCCTTGTCTGGGAAGACTCTTACCTCTCCATCTATCTTGCTCTATAATTTGCTTGGATAGGGTATTCTTGGGTTTGCATTGTTTTCTTTCAATTTTTGGAATATGTTACGCCACTCTCTCCTCTTCTTCATAGTTTCTGCTGATAGGTCTGAGCATATTCTTATTTGGGAACCTTTATATGTGATTGCTGTTTTTCTCCAGCTGCTCTCATGATTGTCTCTTTTTCCTCATAGTTGGATAATTTAACTATTATGTGCCTTGGTGACTTCTTGCGATTCAGTCTAGTTGGTGTTTTTTCAGCCTCCCAAATGGTTGCCTGGTTTTCATTCATTAAGCTGGGGAAGTTTTCTTCCAAGAATTCTCTCACTATTGTTGCAGATGACTTCGTAGTTGTGTCTTCCTCCAGTAAGCCAATAATTCTAATGTTCTGCTTCATAGCATCAGACATAGCTCTTAAATTTTCTTCAGCTTCTCTGATGATCTTATTAGATTTTTGTTAAAGTCTGCTTGGCTGTTCTTCAAGTCATTGATGGAAGTTCTCTGCTTCTGCCAGTCGAACCCAAGGTTCGTGTTTCTGCTACTGGTTTTTGTTATGTCCTCCCTAAGTTCCTGTGTTTTCCATTGGTTTATGGCTTTTATACCCTCTATCATTTCATCCTTTTTTCTGTTTTGTTTCCCTCATATCCTGTATGGCTCTAAGTAGCATTCTGAACATTTCTTTCCGTGGCAGCTCAATGTCTCCTTTTTCTAAGCATGTCATTATGTTCAGCACAGCTTCTACCATTGCCTTTTGTTTCTCCTGTTTTTTTGTTGAGGTTCTAGGGGCTAATGGTTGTTTGTGTTGCACTGTTTTAGAGGATCCAGGTGCCATTTTCCAGGGAGTCAGAGAGCACTGGCTCTCTCTGGGAGAATTTTAGGAATGCTTCTTCAACCTGCCTACAGCTTATTTCACTATGGAATTAACCTACCACTTTATCCTCCTGAGGCTTACCTCTCAGGGGATTGACCCAAAAGCCTGGTTGGTTGCCTGCTTTGGTGTTGTGGAAGTTGGGCAGAGGTTCCTGCAGCAGCTTGGAACTTTGAGGAGTGTTTGCCAAGCTACCTTAGGACCCCACGCATACAGGCAGGAATTCCCCGGTAAGACGTTGAGCAGAGTATCCCCTGGTGGAGGTCAGCAGGGCTTTCTCAAACCTAGGGCTAGCTACACAGGGTGGAGTTCACCTGGCTGGGTGTGGTGCAGGCGTAAATACCCTAAACTAAGGGGAGTGAGCTGGAGGTTAGCTGTAGTGTTTGAGAGACCAAGAAAGAGACAAAGAGGAGAAAAAAATTAGCAAGCCCGCCGAGCCTGTGGGGGCTGGGACTGGAGGGGGTATCTAGTGTAGAGATGGAAAGAGATGCCACATGTAGCTGATTCCCATCTCCACCAGTGGAGCTGCAAGGCTTTAGTCCCTGCCCCGAGGAGATAGTGGCAAACTGTGGCTGTGTTGAGAAATGGCCCCAGCGCAGCCCTCCCAGACAGAGGGGGGAACACAGAGAAGAGATGGAAACAAGAGCAACACTGTAATTGAACCCTGATCCCTGCCTGTGGAGCTGCAAGGGTCCAGTTCATGCCCTGAGGCAGAGGATGGCAAACTGTGGCTGTGTTGAGACCAAGCTGCCCTACCGGCTCCAAATAGTCCCGGCTCACAGAGACAGTGATGGGGCCAAGGTCAAGTCCCAGCTGACCTCCATTGAAGTAAGCCAAAACCTCCCAGTCCCTCAAAACTCCATGGGTCTGTGCCTACTTATCTTTATGATGCTCCTCCTGTGTTCCAGCAGTGTTGAAAATTCCCTCTAAGCGACCCTCCTGGGCTGAATTTTGTGGAGTCCCTCTGGTATATGTCACTCCATTGCCATCTTCCCGGGAGTCAGAGGCACTTTTTAAATAGCAAGTTCACCAACAAAACCCCACAAAAACTAGGGGGAAAAACAAGCAGTAAGTAGCGTACATAATAGATACTTATTTACAATATGGGAGCTGAAACAGAAAGACAGAGCACCACCTTTCTGACCGGAGGAGGGCCTGTGCATTGTAGCCTTCAGGGTGGTGTGCTGTATTGGGTTACCCTTGCTACTTCCTGGCAAGGCTATTCGTTTGAAACCACCAACCACCACTCCAAGAGAGAAAGAAGAGGTCTTTTATACTTGTAATGTTTTACAGCAGTTCTCAACCTCCCTCATGCCGTGAACCTTTCATGCAGTTCCTCATGTTGTGGTCACCCCCAAACCATAAAATTATTTTCATTGCTACTTCATAACTGTCATTTTGCTACTGTTAGGAATCATAATGTAAATATCTGATATGCAGGATGTACTTTCATCGTTACATATTGAACATAATGAAAGCATAGTTAGTAATCACAAAACAACATGTAATTATATATTGTGATATATTTATTTCTAAAGACAAATAAATTAAATTTTGTCTTGAAGCATGGCATAGTGTGGGTAACGGTCTTCACCCTGGGTACTCATAGGTGGGCGTATCTGCCTGTGGGCGATCCGCCTGGAGAAGGATAGAGTAGCGGTGTCTTGGTTCCTAAAGCCATCGGAAATATGCGTTTTCCGATGGTCTTAGGGGACCCCTGTGAAAGGGTCATTTGACCCCCCAAAGGAGTCACGACCCACAGGTTGAGAACCACTGATTTACAGCCTTGGAAACACCCCACCCCCTAGTGGGCAGTTGTATTCTGTTCTAAAAGAGTTGCTATCAGTGAGTGGCTTCAACTCCATGGCAGAGTTTGCCTGTATACAGGAGTGACCATAAATCTTTCAGGAATGATTTTTAGAATTATAAATCCACTTTGTTGGAATGAATTCCCAAATGCAGACTCCACCAAAAATAAGAAATGACTAAATAGTTATGTGTGGGATATGAGGAGAGGAAGAAATGATCACTTGAACCTCAAATTCTAAGTTCTTAGCTTTCACGACCCAACATCTTTGGAAATTCTGAATTAATTTCAACAGCCCCTTGCCAAACTAGTATTAGGTCTACTGTGAAGTTATCAAAACATAATTTAAAACATACATAAAATGGTTCATTTCCTTGTTAGATGCTAATCTCTGTCCAATTGTTCACTTTTCACCAATGAAAAATATGAAGTGATGTACAAATATTCTCTCCATTACTGCTCTGTATTCTCATCAAAGAACATGACAGACTCTGCTCTTATTTTTCTCAGGAAACATTTTCAGAATGTTACATCGAACAAATTTGGACTGTTCTTGTTTCTTTATACTTTGGCTTCTTTAAAGCTAATCGTTTTATTTCAATTGCTTGATCCTTAACTGTAATGAGTACCACCAGATGTGCCCTCTTTTGGGCTTTCTTGACATAGCTAAGCCCATGTGAACACTAATTAGAGATACCAGGATTGATCACATTATCTCTCCTACACAGTTTTCACCACTACCATAATCAGATGTTACCTATGATGATGATAGTACATAGAAGGTGCAGCAGGAAAGAAATGATGAGTGTAGATTACTCTAGTATCTGTTGTTTTAGGGTGCAGAGTCCTGTGTCAGGTGGGCTGAGAAGTCTCGCATGCTCAGTAAAGAACATGATCTGGGTTGGATCTCTCCCCTTTTACGCGTCCTCGCATTCATGCATAGTGCATGATGTTATTTTCTCCTGATGTTGCATGGATGTCACATATTCTTATTAACTTTAAAATTGTTGAGGATGGCATTATAATTTTTTTTCTGTTGAGCTTCCCAATCTCCAGTATGCCTTACAGTTTTAATGACAAAGACTTTCAAACGGCTGAAAATAGGTTTATAGAAATATTCTATCATAATTCCAAGTTATTGGATTTCTGTTATTGCTTTCCATCAGGAGTATTGTTTTCCATTCTTATTTCTAAGTTTATCTCTTAGAATTTTTATTTTGATTTTCAAAGTTTTGTTTTTAGCTTTCAATTTATGCCTATATTTCCCATTTATTAAGCAGCATGCTTAATACAAACTTCTCTGAGTGCATATGAATTCTTATCCATTGTTGTCAGTGGATATAGTTTCTATCCTTGCTTATTTGGAATGTATTGAAATTTTTCATGTGGCTTAGCTGACTTAAAACGCTCAAGTCTTTTTATCTGATATGAAATTTAAAAACATATTTTTCCTGCCTTATCTGTATTTAGCTTCTTATTAACTGCTTTTAATTTTATTTATCTATTTAATCTGTGAAGTTTTAATAACCCACTGTAATATTCTTATTTTTTTGAATAATGCATTTCATTTCATACATTTCACAACTATTGTCTTTTGTCTATTCCTGTATACTTATGTGTATTTTCCAAGAGCAAGACATTTTTTTGCATAATGTCAGTGCAGTTCTCAAGATCTGGAAGTATAATAGTGATACAACAGCGTCCACACTCACCGTCTTAGAATCAGAATCAACTCACAGCGGCCCTACAATCAGAATCAACTCATAGTGGCCCTACGTAGTTTCCAAGGTGGATAACAGATCGCCTGATCTTTCTTCCCACACAGCAGCTGGTGGAAAATGTAAACCAGTTTCCCCATTGCGTTTACTTCTAATGCCTCTCCAGTCTCTGCTAGTCTGAATCAGTTCCTTCTGGCTGTCTTTGTGACCTTGTTATTTTAAGGGAACACTGTATATATAGTTATGTATTATTTTATATATTATTATTATCATTAGGTATTTATTATACATTGTTGGTAGAACATCAGAAATAATATTCTATTCTCATGGCATTATATCAAGAAACATCAAGATTATCCTAATCCTGTGATGTTAATTTTGCTCAATTGGTAAAGACGGTAATTGCCAGCCTTCTCCATTGTGACATTATTGTATTTACCTTTATAATTAACCTTTTGTGAGATGCTTTCAGACTTTATAAATTCCCCATTTTCATCTAATTTTCAGCTACAAGATTTTTGGCAATAAAAAATTTCTCACTTCACTATATATTTCACAGTTATTACTTGGTGTTCTACTATTTTAAAAAGAGCATTTTCTTTTTTTCCTTCATTAGTTAATATTATTTTTCACTCATGAACTATTATTTTATTCATACATTCAAGTGCATTGTTATTATTATTTATTTTGATGCTCATCTGTCTCAGAGGTAAGCAGTGGATATGGCTTCTAAATGGCTGTTGTATTTGTACTTGGTCCTTCATTCTTAAAGAGTAGCCATGGTGGCATCGTGGTTACCCTTTGGGCTGAGAGCCGAAAGTTTCAGCAGTTCGAAATCATCAGCCAGTCCATAGGAGAAAAATGAGGCTTTCTTCTCCTGAAAACAGTTGCAGGCTGCACCATTCACAGGGGGCAGTTGTACCTAGAGGGTCACTATAAGTTGGCCTTGATCCTGATGGCAGTGAGATCATCTTAAAGCATCTCCTGATAGTCTCATACAGGAAGATACAAAGCTGTTTCTTTTCATTACACATACAAAAGTGAAAGACTTTGAAAAAAAAGCTATAAATAAAATATCACAAGTTTGTTTAACCTTACAGTCAACAGCAGTGAGATATACACACATGATCCTACTCTTACAGGGTTCACAATGGTAGTATTGATAGTTGTTTAAGAATTTTTTTGGTCACTTAAAACAACATTTATAAGAATGCATAAAACACAAGTGTACAGCATAGTAATTACAAGAATCCTCATGCAATTAATTAGTACCTCAGTCAAGAATGGACAGTTTATTGCCCGGCATCCCCCCCTCCCCCTTCATGATTAAACTCATTCTCTTCCTCCCATCCTGGATTTCATGACAGACACTCATTCGCCCCCCTCTCACGGTTTACTATTTTATACACCTCCTGGGCCTGTGTATTTTAGCTGTTTTGTTTTGAATTTTATCTAAGTAGAACCATACTATATATATTCTTTGTTTTTATCCTGTTCATATAACTTATCTTTTCCCACAAACATTAGGTCTGTAGAGTCTGCTGCCCTTGGTGTTGGACGTTTGCCATGCTTCTTATTGTTGGCTACTAGAAGCTATGGTGCTATGAGCATTATGTTCGTGTTTCTTGTGTACATGTGCCTGTGCTCCCGTTGGGTAGATAGCCCGAGGAGATCTGTTTGCACCGTCAAATAAGCATTGGACTGCTAACCTCAAGGGCAAGTGTCCAGAGCCAACAGTCAGTCCTTAGGTGAGAATATCTGCAGACATACAGATCAAGCACTTCAGAAACGCCATGAAGGGTTCTACAAGTCAGGGTTGATATGATGGCAGTGGGTTGGGTCATATACCTAGAAGTGGCATTGCTTAAATGACTGAGGTTCTACCCATGTCATAGGCTTGTCCACCCCGAGAATGATTTCCAATTTTGTTTTAGAATTTTTGCCAACATTTTAAATTTCTCATGCATTTTAGCACACCCATGGGAGTTTTAGATAATTGCCATTGGTTGGCACCTTATCTTCTACCTGTATAATTTTCTCCCTGAATACCAAGTGACTTACTCCTGGACTAATCAAAATAAGGCAAATGTAGGTTTTTCATGTGTCTATCACCAATCTGTGGTCACTTGGTATACAGAGAGTACAAGATTATGAATGTAATTAGCAGCTCTGACCAGCTAGAAGCTCAGACCTCAAATTACAGTAATAGGATTTTCTTTTCAGAGAGAAAAAAAGCATAAGAAATTCAGGACACAAAAGGTGAATAGAAGGAAATTAAAGTTTTCACATAGTATTAATTTAATCACAATATCCTCACATTGGTATGGTGACAGTGGAAACTAAATACTCATAAGTGTCAAATCTGGATTGATTTTTCCATTATATTATAATTTATTTATCAGTGGCTGATCTTTATTATCCAATAATACTCTTGACGTCCTCTACTCTTGAAGTCAGCAGGTTTGTAGTTTTGATGTATGACACACTGAATATGTATGGAAGCAGAGCACTTTCTCTCTCTCTGTCTCTCTAATAACGCTCAGGCACAGCGTGGCTGTGAGTGGGTGTCCACAGTAAGATAGTTTTAGATTTTTAGTCTAGCACCAAAAACAAAACATATCCTTGGAAATTATTTCTCTTAAAATGGGACTGTGAACATTACTTAATTTAATTCCAGCTATCCTGATTGAGGTTTGGCAATTGTGAAACAAAGGATATGAATCTGTAGATTCTCAAAAGTGGCAAAAAACCAATCTATTTGTTGTTATTATTTTTCAAGAAATGGCAAAAATGGAACAAAGTCTTGCTTTTCTAGTGAAAACACTTACATTATGACTATGTCCTGCCAACTCCGAATTGAAATCCTCCAACTCATAATTATAGTCACACACCAGTAGATAACAGATTTATTTCCTTTATTATTAGTCCACTGTATCTGATTTGTCTCATAGCAAACAGAGTAGTCTTGGAAGTATCTTGAAAGTTAGTGAACATTTTGTTTCAAATCATACCCATTTTTAGTTTACAAAGAGAATTTTTAGTTTACAAAGAGAATTTTGTAAATATATATAATAAACAGATGTCATTCCTAAGCAAGCCAGGGCTTTTAAAAAATAATGATTAAAAAATTAAAACTGGTCAGATACAAGATACCTATAGGAGTACCATTTTGTAGGCATGTGCTTGGGGGTTAGATACTTCTGGCAAGTGAATAAAACCAGGTTTTGAAAATGCTTATAATGGAATGAAGTAAAATGGAGGCCAACAGAAAAGCTGAAGTTAAATGATGGGATAAAAATTGTACTAAGTATCTAACTAGAAGCTGGTGGTCCCAATTATCACACATAAGCAGATGAAAGGAGCAAACACTGGAGACCGAAAGAGGTCAACTCTGTGTCAAGATTAGAATTTTAGGGTCAAAGGTAACCAAAAAAACACATTTATTTTTTTATAATCTAGAGGACAGAAATTCAAGGTGGGTCTCACTGGGCTAAAACCAAGGTATCAAGACTGCATTTAATTTGGGGGACTTTAGGTGAGAATTTATTTTCTTCTTGTTCCCATCTTCTAGGGGCTGCCAACCTTAGTTGACCGATGGCACCCTTTCATCTTCAAAAATGGCAGTGAGCTGTCTAGCTTCTCTAACATGCCGTCACTCTGACTCTGACTCCCACCTTCCTGGTCGCTCGCGTGCCTACCCAAAGAATCCCGAATCATTATGTCATTGCAATGCCAGTTGATTAGCAATGTTTACTCTACCTGTCATCTTAATTACCTCCTAACCCTGTAACATGTGTACGTAGCATCGACATGAGCTGGGAAAGACCTGATGGCGCCTAACAGCTATATTTCTGTGTAATCAACATCCATGTCTATCATCTATATCCTCGATATCTCTCCATCATCTATGTCTTTCTACATTCAGAATATATACGAGGAGAAGTCTTGCCATCATTGCCTCTAGGAAGCATTCTGGCTGTGCTTCTTCCAAGACAGATTTGTTGGTGCTTTTTTGCCGTCTTTTCAATATTCTTCACCAACACCGTAGTTCAAATGCATCGGTTTTTCTTTGGTCTTCCTTACTCAATGTCCAAATTTCTTGCATATGAGATGATTGACAATGACATGACTTGGGTGAGGAGGATGTTAGTCCTCAAGATAATGGGCTTGCTTTTGAGCACTTTAAGGTGATCTTGTGCTGAAGATTCACTCAATGCAGCTTTACTGCTGCTTCCATGAGCATTGATTGTGAGTCCAAACAAGATGAAACCCATGTAATTCCAATCTTTGCTCCATTTACCATGATGCTATCGACCAGACCAGTTGCAAGGATTGGGATTTTCTTCACATTGAGTTGTAATCCAGACTGAAGTCTAGAATCCTTCATCTCATCAGTAAACGCTTCAAGTTCTCATTTTCAGCAAGACTTTGCCCTCTGTGTATTACAGATTGTTGACGAAACTTCCTCCAATCTTTATGCCTCATTCTTCTTCATCCAATCCAGTTTCTCTGATGATTTGCTCAGGATACAGATTGAATCAGTATTGTGAGAGAATGCAATAATGACCCATACCTTTCCTGAGTATAAATTATGCACTATTCTCTTGTTCACACAACTACCTTTTGATCCATGTTCAGTTCCTGTATGAGCACAAGGTAGCATTCCTGATTTCACATTATTATCAAGGTTATTCATAGTGTGTTATGATCTACATAGTTGACTGCCTTAGCATAATTAATAATACATAGAACATCTGTCTGGTATTCTCTACTTTTAGACAAGCTCCATCTGATGTCAGCAATGATGTCACATTCTCTTCTGAATCTAGATCACATCTCTGGCAGCTCCCTGTTACTTAAATGCTGTAACTATTGTTGGATGATATTCTGAAAAATTTTATTTGCAAATGGTATTAATATTTTTGAATAATTTGAACATTCTCTCAGGTAATTTTCTTTAGAATTGGTCATTCTCTTCCTGTCAGTTAGCCAAGTATCTGTTCTCCAAATTTCCTGGCATAGACCAGAGAGTCCTTCCAGTGCTCCTTCAGCTGGTTGAAACATCTTATTTAGTATTCCATTAATTCCTGGAGTCTTGTTTTTGACTAATGTTTTCAGTGTAGTTTGAACCTCTTCCTTCAGTATCATTGGGTCTTGCTCATATGCTACCTCCTGAAATGGCTGAATGTTGACTAGTCCTTTTGGTACGCTGACTTATTCTTTCCATCTTTAATGCTTCCTGAATCCTTCAACATTTTGTCTTTAGAATCTTTCAATGTTGTAGCTTGAGGCTTGAGTTTTTCTTTAGTTTCACTTTAAGATATACTGCACATACTCTTCCTTTTTGGTGTCTAACTCTAGATGTTTGCGCACTTTACTATAATATTTCATTATGTCTTTTTGAGCTTCCCTTTAACGTTTTCTTCTCAGCTATTTGACTTCATAATTTCTTCCATGTGCCTTAGTTATTCTCTGATTAAAAGCAAGTTTCAGAGTTTCTTTAGACAGCCATGCTGATCTTTTCTTCCTTTCTGGTCTTTTAAATGAACTTTTCCTTTCTTCCTGTATGATGTACTTGATGTTATTTACAGCTCATCAGATTTTTTGTCATTAGTGTCGAGTGACTCAAATCTATTCTTGAGATGTTCTTAAAATTCAGGTGGGATATTCAATGGCAGATTTTGGCTCCCTTTTGTTTGTTTTAATTTTCTTTAGTTTCAACCTGAACTTACGTATGAGCAATTGATGGGCTATTACTCACTCGATGCTGACCTGGGTGTAGCTGTTGATTGTGAAATTCTCTAGCACCTTGTCACACAGATGCAGTCAATTTGATAATCCATCTAAAGTTTGCCTTTTCATTTTGAAGAGAGGTATTTTCTATTAAGTTGTTGATCTTATATGATTTTATTATGTGATATCTGGCTTCCTTTATATCATCAAGACCATATGTCTCAACTACTGTTCCTCCTGCTTTGTTTTTAGCTTTTACATTCCAATCTCCAATAATTATAAATATTCCTTCCTCATAGTCTGTTCTTAGTCTAGGAGCTCTACTGAATCCTGCTCCCTTTCGTGGCATTTGAAATACCGGTAGCTGCCGACAGCATAGCATCATGTAAGCCACCACAGCATGACAAACTGACAGACAAGTGGTAGTTATTGTAAAAATGTGTGTATATATAAATATATAAAAGCACATGCATTTACATCTGTTCAGGGCCATTGTTCTGCCTGCTACAGATACTATAAATGTTTCTTAAATGATTGTGGTGTGGATGCCTTCTTAAAATTATAAAACTAAACCAATCAGCCCAAATATCTTTATTATTTTATAGCCACCTCTCACTCATATGACCTATGAGCTATTATTCTGAGCAACTATATTAACTTGAGGTGAAGAAGGACTAGATTGGGCCCCTTTTCTATGTTGTTCAGGTGGTAGACATTGAGTTCATGTATGTTTTCCTCTTCTATTTTCAAATGCAAAGCATTCTTTCAACATTTTTATGATTATATTTCTGTATACTGTATATACTCTCTCTGGTTTCCTTGAAGCAAAGCCGATGAAGAATAACAGTGTGGCTCATAATTTACTTATTTGAATACTCACATTAAGTAAGTGAGAGGCTATTTCACTTTGGTGTTGACACTTAGAGCCTCATTCTGACTCACTCATATAGTATTTTGATTACTTTAACACTCATAAATTTCCAAGCACTGAGAAATCATAGCTAGCAATATCCGTATAAATTAATAGACAGTCAAAGAAGAATTAGCGAATCGCTCAAAGACAACTCCTATTTCAATGTTTCTCAAGCCTTCCTCCTCATAGAATTAACTGGGAAGCTTTAAGAAATACAATGCATGGAACCTACTGCAAGCCAATTCATATAGAATGCCTAGGGGTGGCCTTAAGCAGTAGTCATGCTGGAAAATCCCCCAAGAATTTTGAATGTGTAACCAGAGGAATTATACTGTCTAGACTTTTCCTGATTTTTCCTCTTGTTTGCCCTTCTTCCTTTCTCTTTTGGACTTGGCGGAAGATTACCTTTACCACACAATAGAAGGAGTTAATTGGAAAACTCTGTTTTTATTGAGGCTGCCAGGCCATATTTCCTGCAGAAAACCAAACTGATTAGTTCCTGACAGTAGCTGTTTGCCCTGGCTCTCTGAATGAACAAATAAATAAAGGTGCAGACACATTCAAGCTTATAAAAGATGGGCATTTTCTTCTTTTTTTAAAAATCATTTTATTAGGGGCTCATACAACTCTTATCACAATCCATACATATATCAATTGTGTAAAGCACATTTGTACATTCATTGTCCTCATCATTCTCAAAACATTTGCTCTTCACTTAAGCCCTGGCATCAGCTCCTCATTTTTTCCCTTCCCTCACCACTCCCCCCTCCCTCATGAACCCTTGATAATTTATAACTTATTATTTTGTCATATCTTGCACTATCTGACATCTCTCCTCACTCACTTTCCTGTAGAAAATAAGTGGTTTTAAGCTATTCAAGTGTCTTATATTTATTGATAATAATGTTTTTAACAGAGATACTGTTAGGATGCTCAGAAACCACTATCGAATTTGCCATTTCAAGTCAAAAGTATATTTGTAGTGTGAGCAATTTACATTTATCTTTTTAGCACTTGAAACTGGCCAGATTTGAACTACTTAGAACTGACTACATAGCAGATTACTGTCTTGTACAACGTCTGAACATGAATCACATTAAAGGCGCCATGAGGTGTTACAGAATATTAAGTGTCTCTTGTGTCATGGCATCTCTGAGTGCTTTTTATTGGGAGACCTTCATGTTTAACAAATATCAGATGGAAATGGCAAAGTGGTGATGGACTATTTTATTACGGACCATTCTGAATGGCTGAAACATCATTTTGCAGATGTAGAAGAAAGAAAAGTTAATTTCTCTGTCTCACATATCTACATCCAACAACTTAATTTGTGTCTTTTCATGCCATTAAGTTTTCTTGGTCTATATCAGTTATGCGATGATGGATTTTGTCCATCTATTTTTGAATATGTCATTCTGCAAAATAAAAATCATACACAAGTCTTCCTGCTTTTGTTGGATCTCCTGCAAAGTGTGATTTTCTCTTTCAGACGGTAGCAATGTTCACAGAATAAGAGCATAAACTGAAGACATGTGATAAAGTTGTTTGTTTCTAGGCTTATCTTGGGTACTCAGGCATCAGCCAGCTGAGATCTTGGTTGCAAGATGAGGTTAAGAATTTTTGCAGAAAGACACTTGCTTAGGGCTTGAGGTGTAGTTAGATTTTCAAGCCTCGGTATCAAAGCTATAGTGAAAGAACGGTCTCTTCTTTACTGCAGTGCATTTAAAGGAAAATGAACTCACCGAGGCGAGTTAGCGTGTATAATCATGAATGGAGGCAATAATGTCTGATATATCTTGTTGCTAAAGACCCCGAGATGGTATTCCAGCCTCTACAAGGGACAAGTTCTAAAGTTTCAGTGTGAAATGACCTAAATAGTTATTTAACTAAAATGTGATACCATAGAAGTTTCTATAATAAAGCAGAGAACCAGGACAAGTTTTTCAGACCAAGCTAACACAGGGATTATTGGAGTAGAAATTTAAAAAAATTTTTTTTTCCTGCCAGTTACCAGTGAATACTGAGAGCCTGTGAAAGTTCAATAGGAAGTCATGACTTAGCCAGCAAAGAGAAGCATTCTGAAAAATGTATTTTCTTCTAGAAAATGGCTATGATGTTTAATATCTCCTTTGGGTCAGAGCAGTAGCTGTGGTGCCAAGCTCAGGAAAAACATCGGATGTGGAGAAAGTTGGAAACAATTCTGAGAGGCCCATGTGTGCACTTCGTGAGCCCCTCTGGAATCAAAGATCGATATTTGGAAGTAGTTCCGTTTCTCTGACATTGTTGGGAGAGCTGTTACTGGGGATTTGCTTCTTTTAGCTCTTGTGATATTGAAACATTCTTCAAATTGATGTAGCCATGGTAGCAGCATATTTTTAGGAAAAATAATAAATGTATTCAAATTAATCAAATAGAAATTATGACTTCAGTTTTGCCACTCACTCACCTCCTTAGTCTTAGATAAATTACTTACATTTCTGCTCTTGAATCATGTGTATTACTTCTATGAAATAAAAATAAAATGCTGTGTATGGTTAGTGCGAAGATTAAATGTGTATAAAACACAAAATTTAGTGTCTGGTTCACCGGAAAAACCATATAAGTTTACTGGGAAGTCTCTAAAAAATACTTTTATATATACTTTTAAAAAATGAAAAACATTGAATTTGAGGTAATTCTTACTTTTGATAAATTTCTCACTAGGCCTATTGTTCTTGATGGAAAAATAAATTTATAAGCTGTTAGTGTTCTGAATGTCTGTTATTAGTCTAAGTTGCAGTTTCCCTGGATTACGAATAATCCAACATGGATTTTGATATTGAGTGTGATGTCAAAAGATCCTTTAATTTACTGAAGTCCACTTTATTTTCTACCCATTGGATAAATGTTTATTTCCTTTATGCTGTATGCCAAACATCATTTAAGTGATATAGAAAAATACATTTGTATACTAATCCAAAGCACAATTGAAATCGTTTAGTTAGTAATTATCTATCTATCACATTATTTCTGTCTACAGTCTTTGATTTATTGAGTCTTCTTGTTATTTAAAACAGTACCTGAGTTTCTGCAATATTTATCTTTACCATCGGCCATGTTTGCTCCCACATAGCCAGTATTTTTCCTCTATTATTTTTCATACACACATCTTATAATCAATAAAAGATTGTGAAAGTGATTCAAATGAGATTAAAAACAAAAACAAAAAACATAGATCTAGGAATGGGTTTGGATTCACACTAAATGCTAGCTTCAATTTAACAACAATCAGTTCTTAAATGCACGGCCCTGCTCGATACTCAGGTGCTCATCTTCAGGAAGACAACACAGAAGATATGGGTGCTATAGCAAAGTGTGGTGAAGAGATTAGATGGTGCCTGACCATCAGATAAAATAGTGTCTGGAGTCTTAAAGGCTGGTTTCCAAATAAGTAGCCATCTAAGTGAGATATCAACTAAATCCACATGGAAGAAGCACACCAACATCAGTGATCGAAGGATTGTAAATAATATAATCTGACATCAACGGAGGGAATAGTATCAGAGCCTATATTGTGAGAATCTGATTTTCAGAAGGCTATGGATGACAATAAGAGCCCAAGATAATTTGTGGGATCTATGTGGGAAACAAGCCTCCGGTGATAACAGAGGGATGGGAAGAAACTGGCTAGCAGACAGCGCGCATTAGAGAGATGATGATGGAAGTTCAAAATGAAAATCTGCCTGAACAGTTAAAACCTTGTCAGTCTATCCCTTCTCTGAAGCATATAAGGCCTGATTTGGTTTTCAATATTTTCTGTATTTTTTTTTTACTGTCTGTTCATATTGGGGTTTGTCGCATATGTATTTTGTCATTGGGGTAATTTTCTGGAATTTTGGTTTTGGTTTTTCAGCATATGAAACTCAGGATAGATGAACCTATATAGAGAGCAAGTAGAGAGTAAGGGTTCCTGGCAGGTACAGTGGTGGTGATGTCAACGAGTTCCAGAAGGAAACAAATGTTTTAACACTGATTGTGGTTGCAATTATACAATACTGCTTGGTGTGACTGAACTATGCGATGTTATGATATCTGTATCAACTCCCAATAAAATGGCTTTGAAAAAAAATAATAAGCCCAGAGAGCTTACATTTAATTCTATCCCCAGTCTAAGAAGAATTAGTTCTTATGGCATGGCCAGGTTGCTATGCATTCTCATGAAGAGATCACTGAAGGTATTGGTGCCATAGCAAAATGTGGTGAAGAAAATAGATGATGTCCAGCTATCAGAAAGAATAGCACCTTGGGTCTTAAAGACTGATCTTCAAACAAGCCGCCATCTAAGTGAGACATCAACAAAGTCAGCATGAAAGAAGCACATATTCTGTAGTAAAACCAAATTTACAAGGAGAAAATGTTATCAGAGCTTAAATTCTGAGCACCTGGTTTGCAGAAGGCCATAGATGATAAGTGGATGCACAAAATCGATTAGCAGGGTCCACACACAGAGTAAGCCTCTGGTGAACTCTCCATGTGTTATCCAGGGTTCTCTAGAGAAACAAAACCAGGACACTTATGAATATTATGGGAAAGAATGTAACAGCTAATTAATCCACACAGCAGTACAGAGGGCTCCGCTTAACTCACTTTCGTGGAACAGTTAATGTACTGAAGGTCCTTCAACTCTGATGTGATCTCGAGCTCCACTGATGTATGATGCATGGCAGAAAGATCCATCAGCAGTATGACGAAGCAGGTCTCGTAGGAGCTGCAAACTCTAGCTATACATGGCAAATCAACATGACCCATAGGTTGGCTCAGCCCACAGGTAGTGCAGCATATCATTGAGGCAAAGAACTAATTCAAATAGGCAAAGAACTAGCTGATCTGATCACCAGGGCGAAAGGGAGATAGGATGCTGAACTCAGAAGCTTTTATCTCAGTTGCCCTCCAATCAAGCTGTAACTTGATTAAACTCTGCCTACATGTTCCTTTGGAGGCCTAATTGGCACAATAAACCTAACTATGACTGTTCATCCCTTGCCATTTTGGCACTAGGTTGCTGGTTGATCTCCCCAACAAAAGATCCCATATCTTGGTCTCAATGTTGGCTTCTGCTGATGACAGATGGGGCTCTCAGCAGAGGCAGTGGCCAAGTCAGCCTTGAAGAATGGAAGTCCGTGTTGCGGCTCCCATGCATAATCTCCATCCCTGCCACCATGTCCACATGTGCCCATTAGGCAATAACAGGAATGGAGGCAGAAAGAGGAGGACTAGTCTTCACAGGGTATGTCACCTTATCCTCTTGATTGTTAAAATCCTACTCTTTAGAGATAACCCTTTGGTGAGCATTCACATGAGATACAATTATCTTTACTTTCTTGGTCCTTTCATAGAGGTCTGTCCACATACCTCTTTCAAACACATCCTTATCACCCATTTTATAGTCCGTGTCCATGACCATTAGGCACAGCCTATGAGTCAGTATACAGTTGCACAATTGACTATTACTCCTTCCAGGCAACCTGAACAGCCAGATGCATTGCTCAAAGTTCTGCCCGTTGGGAAGATTTATCTTCAGTATTGTCCTTCAGGGAGATTCCAGAAAGGGGCTGTAGTGCTGCTGCTGTGGGGCTTGCATCGCTGTGGGGCTTGCTGAGTGGGGCTTGCATCGCTTGCAGAGCCATCTATAAACCAAGCATGAATTTTCTGTTCCTCAGTAAACTCATCATAAAGACCTCCTCATGAGGCAATAGGTGCAAATGGAGAAAGAAGGTACTGTGACAGGAGTGGAGATGGTGGGCATTTGGGCCACTTTCTCATGTAGCTTACTTGTACTGTCAGGTCCTGCTCTAGTCCAATCTCGTATATACCATTTCCATTTTACAATGGAGTGTTGCTACGCACGTCCAATTTTATGACTCTGTGGTCAGACAATGCCCAGTTCATGATGGGCAGCTCAGGCCTCATGGTGACTTGGAGGCTGTTGGTGAGGTGCTCAGTCTCCACTAAAGCTCAGTAATAGGTCAGCAGCTGTTTTTCAAAAGGGGAGTATTTGTCTGCAAAGGATGGCAGAATTTTGCTCCAAAATCCCAAGGGTCTACTGTGATTGGTCAATAGGGCCTGACAAAGACTCCACACTGAAGCTCTATCTATAACTGACACTTCTAGCACCTTTGGGTCAGCTGGACCATATGGTGCCAGTGGCAAAGCAGCTTGCATGGCAGCTTGAACCTGTTGCAGAGTCTTTTCTAGTTCTGGGTCCTACCCAAAATTGGTGGACCTTTGTGTCACTTAAAATAAATAGACCAGGTTGTTCTGATTACTATGGAAACCTTGCTTCTATTATGATATCCATGACCACCCTATCTCTGCTGATTCAGTGCTGACACCTGCCCCTACTACTATGGGGCTCAATCAGCCCACTGTAGGCAAATGTCATAGTTCAATGAGGGCAGTTTCCACTGTTAATCCCAGTGTAAATAAAAGAAGAATCGCAGGCATCTCCAGAGATGCTGGGGCCTACGTCACAAACTTGTTCCTTATGGTTTTGGAGAAATGTATGTCCTTGGGGCACTCCTTTTGTAGGTCTACAATTTTATTCTGATAGATTCATTCTAATATACCAATTTCACTAATCTTTTGAATGCCTTCTTCTCCAGTGTACAAAGGTAGGTCAGGGACCACAAGTTGGTTTAATCTAGGCAATCTGGCCACCCATGTTCTAGTGAACCAACCAAATACACTAGTAGATTTTCTTAACTTCTCTTGCTGAGACATTGAAAGAATAATCTGTGCTTTTGGGGTCCATAATAAGAAACTCTGACTGGTCTAATATTACATTCCTGGCACCAGTGTCCCACACCCTTAGCGGCCATTCCCATGGACATTTCCCAGGCTTCTATTTGTACTATTAGAAACGTTGAGCAGGTTTTTATGCGTATAGCGCACTTTCTGAATGTTAATGTTTCATGTGGACTTATGGCATTGACTACTTAGCCACAGTGTCCCTGGGAGTGAAATAAATGGGAAACCTTCTAAATATTTATGTGACCTATACAAGTAGAAAAATGCTGCATCAGGTGAACAGCAGTTCAACTAAAATCACCAGAATAGAGAGTCACAAATCTTCAATCAAGGTCCAGATGTGAGCCCGTTCACCGACCCAGGATTCCTTGAATGAGGTCTCTTTGAAGAGGATCCTGCTAGATCACTGAAGGTTTCTACAGTCAGTCCTTCTTCTAGCCTTCTCAAATGGGACCTGTGGCCTTTCACAAGAGTGACTGCTCCCTGGGGGTAAGGAAATAATCAAATTTTTTGAGGATTACTGGACACTGGCTCTGAATTGACACTAATTTCAAGAGACCCAAAATGTTTTGAAAGACCACCATCCAGAGTAGGGGCATATGGAGGTCAAGTCATTAACTGAGTTTTAGCTCAGATACATCTCACCATGAATCCAGTAGACCCCCGAACCCATCCTGTCATTATTTTTCCATTTCCATATGCATCTTTGGAATAGACATACTTAGTAACTGTCAGAACTCCCAGATTTGATCACTGAAATGTGGAATAAGGGCTATTATGGTAGGAAAGGCCAAGTGGACACCTGCTTTTGCCTAAGAAAATAGTAAACTAAAAGCAATACATCATTCCTGGAGAGATTGCAGAGATTAGTGCCACCGTGAAAGACTTGAAGGATGTAGGAGTACTGATTCCTACCATATCCTCATTAACTCACCTATTTGACCTGAAGAAAAAAAAACTAAAATGATGGATCCTGGAGAATGATGGTGGATTATCATAATTTTAACCAGGTGGTAACTTCAATTGCAGCTGCCATTCCAGGTTTCCAGATGTAGTCTCATTGCTTGAGCAAATTCATACTTCTCCTGGTACCTTCTATACATCTATTGATCTGGTCAACGCCTTCTTCTCAATGCCTATTTCAAAGCACCACCAGAGGTAGTTTGCCTTCAGATGGCAGGGGCAACAGAATGCTTTCACAACTCTCCCCCAGGGGTGTATCAACTCTTCCATCTTGTGCCATAATTTAGCCCGAAGGGAACTTGATCACCTGTGTCTTCCACAGAATGTCAAACCAGCCCATTATGTTGAAGACATTATGCTGAGTAGACCCATTAAGGAAGATGTGTCAAATAATCTACATTCATTTGTACAACGCCAGTGTGCAAGATGGTGGAAAACCAACCCAATGAAGATTCAGGCACCCTCCACCTCAGTAAACTTCCTAGTGGTCCAGTGCTGTGGGGAATATTGAGATATTCCCACTAAAGTGAAGGATAACCTATTTCATCTGCCCCACCAACAACTGAGAAGTCACAATGCCTAGTGGACCTCTTTAGATTTTGGAGGCAACACATCTCTCATTTGATCCACTTCTTTCTGATTAATGCCCTTACTTTAATATCAGACCCTGTCTAGACCTACAATTCAGCTGACACCTCGAATTGAGCTACTCTTATGATGAGACTCTGGATTTGGTTTACGGCAATGTCAACTCTATAACTAGAAGGTTCTCCTTTGTGGCACATGCAGAAGCTTTTAGGTCTTTTGTTCAGCACTTGATATGTGCTTCTGAGGTTCTGAGATCAACCCTAGCCTTGATCATATTTTCTATTGTAAGGAGGACCAGTCAACTAGCTTCCCTGTACTTCTCATCCAGACAACACTGCTAGAAAATATAAAACACATGATCACCCAGCGTCTCTCCCTTCACCATCGTTTCATCTGTTGGTGGTGATATTTTCGATATTAACTTTGCCACTTCACATCACAGATAAACACCACCCTCTCTAGTAATAATGGCTTTTAAGGGTAGAGGCAGCATTCTCTGTACTATTAGGCCTAATCAGACTAGAGAAACAATTTGGGAAACTGATATTTATCATCCTGTTTCTCTAGAACCACTCCTCTTGGTACCAATTGTGATAGGCAGGGTTCTCTAGAGAAACAAAACCAGGACACTTATGATTATATATATATATATATTTCTCTCTATATATACACGTATATATGTATATATACCTCTATATATTGATAGGTTTATACAGTGAGAAGGAACATAACAACTCATTAGTCCACACGGTAGTACAGAGGGTTCAGTTTAACTCCCTTTCCTGGAATAGTTAATACACCGAAGGTCCTTGAACTTGTGTGGGCTGGTATCCTAGGTAAAGGAAGCAGTGAAATGTACCCTCAAACAAGACAGGCAGTTAGCCTGCAGGAAGCAGACAGCTGGGTGGGGCATCACCAGTCAGTAACACAGGAGTGTAGAGAAGGAGGCCCTGATGAGGTCTACAGCTCTAGAAATGTGCACATGGTTACACAATCCACCAGCAACATGTGAAGCAGGTCTTGAAGGACCCTTAAGCTCTAGTGATGCAAGGCAACATGATCCATGGGTTGTCCAGGCCCACAGGTAGTGCAGCACATGGTTGAGACAAAGAACTAGCTCAAGCAGTAGCAGGCTGGTCAGATCACCAGGGAGAAAGAGATGGGATGCTGGCCTCTGAAAGCATTCATCTTGGTTGCCTTCCAATCAAGCTGCGACTTGATTAAACTCTGCCCACATGTTCCCACATGTTCCTATGGAGGCCTACCTGGCACAATAAACCTAACAATCATACTCCATGACCTCAGTAGAGGGATGTTATGTGAGCAGCTTTGCTATTAGACAGAAAACATTGTAAAGCTGATTATGGCAGATGTAGTTAGGATAAAATGCTACATATCTTTTTTTTAAATGCTACATATCTTATCAATGTATCTACTTTTTGATCATTTAAAAGTTGGTTCAGTTTTTAAAACAGTGAATGGGTTATGCACATGAATTAAGTCTCTGGTGAATCTCTGTTGTCCGTAGAAGAGGGTTGTGAATAGTCTTGCTCTCAGCAGAAGGCATAGAAAAGTGGATTATTGCAGGTGCAATTATGTTAAAATCTACCATGTTATCATTTGATTTGTCTTTTGACTCATTTGAAATTTGTTCTCTGTTTCACTTCGTTATTGTTGTGTTGTCGGTGGGAGGGGGGCTTATGAGGAGGCTGTATGTTTTTCTGGATATGAAATCCAAGATAGGTAACCTATAGAGACAGTAAATGGATTAATGATTTCTTGGGGTTACACCAAGGGTGTGTGGGAGGTAAAGAGTGAGCTCCGAACAATGAATACAAGAAAGAAGGAAATGATCCACAGTTGATTGTGGTGATGATAGTACAGGTTTTTAATATGATTGAACTATTGTATTGTATTATATATGAATTAGGCCAATAAAAATGTTAAAAGTAAGTCCAAAGATGGTTTCCAAACAAAAACTAAATGTTCTTGCAGCATGACACTGCCCCTAACTGAGAACGTATTGCCTTATACACTGAGGAAGATGACTTTTAACAGGCTAGATGCGGTCACGCTCTAATAGATTTTACCATGGGACTAAATGAAGCCTACAACCATGAATTTGGAACAAGAAAACTGAAGTTAAAAGAAATTATTGCATAGCACAAATGTTAGTCCAGGGGTTTTGTTACTTTTTTTTAACATAAAGAGTTTTATGAGAAAAACATCCAAACTAACTCGGTCCAATTTCTTTTGGCTCGCATTCCAGGAACAGAAAAATAAGAGTGATAATCGCCCATGTTGAGTGGAAACAATTATGAAGTAGCTATTCTCTTCCATTCTCAGTTGGCTTAAATTTGAACATAGAATACGATACGGCAAAACATGGACATTAAAACCTCTTCTTGAAATACTTAAGTTTAAATTTTAGTGGATCATCATCCCATCTTACCAGCTGTATTTAAGTGCTTGCTATATATTCTAGTTAAATAAATTGTGCTTTCTTACATACTAATTACTTATGGGCGTGTTTTAATGACTTTTGGTGAATTTACCCATTTCATTGAACACAGTAATAAGCCAGACTCTTTATCTCTTGTTCTAGTAGAATTAACACACTAAGTGTACAGTATTTGAAAACTTTGGAAGCAGCAAAATGCAGTCAACCAAATGGTATCCTCTAATTAAAAGATAACCCCCAAAAATGAAGGCTTGGAGATTATTTCACATAAGCCATCAATGTGTATGTGCATGTGTATATTCACACACATATTCATGTAGATCTAGACACATGTAAAGTGACATACTTATATACTTATCAATATATCACATTGATATATAACCACTGTGTTAGCCTGCGTTGACTAGAGAAATAAATTCATAGACATTCATATGTGTGTAAGAAAGAGCCTTATATAAAGAGTAATTGTATATTAAGGAAACATTCCATCCCAGCCCAGTCCAGATTAGGTCCATAAGTCTGACATTAGCCCATACATCTGATACCAGTCCGTAAATTCCTCTTCAGACTCATGCAACACATGCAATGATGCAGAAAACAGGAAGACCAAAGGCCAGTGGGTGGAAAGTCCTGTGGATCCAGTGGTAGTGGAACCGTTTTGGTGACAGCATGAGTCTCCATGTGGCTCCTCCAACTCGAGGGCTCTGGCTCTATCAGCACAGCTTCGTATGGCTTGTCAACACAAAGACAAAGCAGAGCTATTTATTTCCATTCACCTCCATATGAGGGCATCAAGCCGCGACTTCCTCCACAGGCTAGATTCCGCCCCTTCACCAGTTGAAAGGAGATTATGTAACTGCCACAACTTTCTTGACTGAGACTCTTTTTCCTTGTAACCTCCCCGTCTTCATTCAACTAGACATTGAAACACATTTTCACAGGGAAGTATTAATGTATCAGCAAGCAGAGGAAAATTAACCTCAAAAGTCTTGAGTTCAGGAATCTGGGTGTAATCAGGATATATTAGATAAATAAATGGAAATCTCTAACTAATCTCTCACCACCACACTTTAAAATACACAGTATTTCTAGAAGATAAAGAAAAAAATTGGGAGGGGGGTGAGTGATTAGAAGTGTGGATTCCTAGTTCAGGGCTTTGTGTGCCCTTTTCATCACAAGGATCCACCTGTGGAGGGAGAGAGAACCTTACAAAATTAAGGGTATTCAGATGGAAAGGAAGTCTGGGCTCCTTTCCAAGGAGAAACACCTGGAGGTAGCAGGGCCTGCATTAGGAATGGCTCTGTGACATGACTAAGAAAATGGGTGTGAGTCAGTCATATAGAGGGTTCATGGGTCTCAGCATGAAATAGTATGATACATTTTGTTTTTTAATTGTATAATCAAATAGCTAGTTTCTCTGAATCTTCCATGAATTCACTTTAATACAAGGATACAAAATGATTCTCTGTATGCAATAAAGGCTACAGACTGATCTGAGAGAGGAAGCTAGATTAAACCAATGTATATATAAAGAGCATCCTATGTGACTGGAGCATAAAGATAGATTTGGGATGAGACAGTCTTGGCATATATAAGCATACACAAAGGGTGACTCATTCTTGTTGACCCTCTTTGCATTATTACGAGTGTTCAGAACATCGATACAATTACAAAAATGGGAAAACCTTGACTAGGCTAAGATTACAGTTCTACACTATGCTGAATAGAGAAGATCATGACAAGATTTAAATTTTGTTACAATGAAAGTAATTAAATTCTATTTCTTAGACATATGAGTTGATGGCCTTAGATTTAATTCTCATGGTTATAGATGACACAGTGGAAGCATATTAAAGTGATATGCTAATGGAGAGTTTCACTTGGGTTAGGTTACTAGACAAAATATACGGGCCATTTGCATTTGAATTTCACAGAAAATAACGATTTTATTCTTATTGTGTCAAACATTGCAATGGAAATAATTGCACTAAAACTCATTGCTTATCTTAAAGTCACATTTAACTGGGAGTGCTACATTTTTGTTGCTAAACCAGGCAACCCTAAACTGGATAGGCTTTTCAAACAACTGACATTTCATCTTTTATAGACCAAAGAAATTACTATGCTGAATTATAACTTCTTGATGCAAATCTTTCAAAAAATATTTTACCTGTGCTCATGAATTAAATATAGACAACTTAGTTTGGATTTTTAAGATCATCATTCTAGAATTAGATTGAACATTATTTTATTCAAGTTAAGAAGGACATATTTGGAAGCAAAGAATTTGAGGCTAGTCTATTTTCCTGATTTTAAGTGATAGGCTACATTATTCACTTGATAAATAATTATCAGAATCAAATATGTGTAAGATGCCATGCTAATAGCTGTACAAGACATGATTCCTATCCTACAGGAAGTAATACTTAAACATGTTCATAATTTTTTATTCTTCAACTTCCTGGATATTCTTGAGAGCACCATGTTACTCTCTTCTCTAGAGGAAGGGCAACGGTTTTCACTCACAGACTCATTCATTCATTTACTCAGCAGTAAGGTATTTACAATTCACATTGTGCTAGAGGTATGTAAAGTCTATAGATATGTATAAAATCTATGGTCTCTGAGAAATAGAAAACCAATAAGTTAAGGAAGGATATGACACCTAAACGTCATATATGCTGAAAAAATGATTAAAACATTCAGAGATATTTTGGAGAAAATATGAGAACCATTAACCAATCCTAGATTGGTTTTTATTTATTATTTTTATTTATTTATTATTTGTTATGTAGCTATCTATTTTTATAGCTAGAGCATTTATTTGAAAAGTAGATATGTGACTCAAGTATTAAAGAATCTCTAGGGCAATCACTTTCTGTGCAAATGAAAGTGGACATTGAGTAGGAAGAGTAGAGAAGAATCAATGCATGTGAAGTGTGGTGCTGGTGAAGAATATTGAAAGTGTCATGGACTCTGAAAGAACAAACACATCTGTGTTGGAAGAATTACAGCTGGAAGTCTCCTTGGAGGCAAGGATGCCAAAACTTCATCGTATCTACTTTGAGATGTTAGGCGAGACCCATCCCTAAAGAAGGATTTCATGCTTGGTAAAGTAGAGGGACAACAAAAAAGAGGAAGACATTCAACAAGATGGAATGACACAATGGCCAAATGATGGGCTCAAGTATAAAAGTAATTGTGTGGATAGCACAGGACCGCAAGTGTTTAGTTCTGTTGCACATACATTAGTCTGATCAGACTTGGTGGCACCTAACAGTTAACAACATTCACTAACCAAGTGGGAGAATCATAGATATCTCAGGCCTTCTGTAGGGTAGAATATGATTGATGACATGGAGCTTATAGGTATGAAGGCGTATGAGGCAGTCTAAAAGCATATTGATGTTGACTCTAGGTAAGATTTAAGCAGGAATAAGTAGTAGATTATATTTGTGTGAAATGCACCATAATGATCCCTGAAGTCTATGGAAAGTGTTTGAGGCTTTAAATGAGATCTGTTGAAGGATTTTAAGCATGGGAACAGCACTCTTTTCAGAGGAGAAGTATGGAAAATTAATTTTAGGATGACAGGAATGAAAGCAGAAAGATCCTATAGGAGACTTTTGTAATAGCACAACTTAAAAAACATTCAACATTGAATAAGGAAGATCAAAGAAAAGTCCATGCATTTGAATTATGATGCTGGTGAAGACTATTGATTGCTATCTGTATGCTATTACAGATGTTATGCTTCTAAATGTTATCTTTGCCCGAACTATAGAGGAACAGCCATCATATCTATTTTAATATTCTGTCTATAACCCAGGTAAAGAAAAAATTTAGGAGTCAAAGTTGGCAAGACTCAGTTTGTAATGAAGTTAGGGAGTAATAAATAGAGAAGTAAAAGATGGCTCACCAATGCCTGTGTATTATGTTTGTTATGAAGAAGTTTTCAAACATGGTAATATTTAAGGAGAGGGAAGAGACATAGTAGTGAATTTACTTTTAGATATATTGAGCTTGAGATGTATATCAAATTTAGAGAGGAGTATTTAGTTTGCAATTAAAGAGGTTATGAATTCAGAAGAAAGATAAACAGTTGATCCATGACAATGACAGAGGTAGATGAGGGCGGTGAGAGGAGAGAAAGAGACAGAGATGGAGAGAAGAAAGGAAGATTGGTCTTTAAATTCAACATGTATGTCAAGACCATGGCTTTATGAGATCATCTAGGAATAGGGTTTACCTAAAACTGTTTTTATTTGAAATCATTGAACATGCTACTCATACAAGGATAATGGAAGGAAAGTGCAGTGGATCCCTTGAAGAAGCCTTTGAGATTGAGGTCATGGTAATAATAAAGAAAATACTTTTAAAAAGAAGAAACTCATCTTTCTCTGAGACAGAAGGTCCTGAGGTTTGTATGACTATCAAAATATTTTTGAAGTTTTGGAAACCGAATGTTGCTTTATATAATGCTTGACATTTTTTGTCTTTACATGACATCTGAAACAGGATTCCCGTTGAACACAAAGGGTTTTCCAATTGAGTTAGGTGTTTGTATATGATCCAAAGTCTTAGATAGAGCAGAGCTACAGTCTTTGTAATATTATGATGGCAAAGAAACAAAGTTGATTAATGGCTTTCTCAGGAGGCTCAGCTAGAGGTCAGATACCATAAATTTATAGTGACACCAATCGGTAAATAACATGGCTTTCCAGTCATTCCCCCACGCACCCGGCTTTATTAAGTATTGAACATAAAGTGTAAACTTATTCCAGGGCTGAAATTTTGTTAGACTGATGCACAAAAGAGTACCTGGGTATCTAGGATTTATGACATCTTTTTGAGATGATTAAGCATTGAGTCTAGATAACTGCTTTAGAAAACAAAGATAAACACATCGTAATGTCAGAAATCTCAATGAGGTTAAAGTAAGTTTAAGAGTGAAAGTACGGCCCGGAGCAAACGGAATCATCATCCTCTGTCCAGATACTGCACTTCTCAGAAAGCACTCTGCCACTATCCATGGACTTTTGACTGCTACTAGGACCGAGCCATTCAGGTGCCTGGGTGCCAAGGACTTGGCTCATGGCCAGCGGCACTGAAGCAAGTCAGCCTTGGACTCCGTCCTGAGTGGCACCCGACCCGTTCAGTGGTCAACGTGCATGCTGACCTCAGAAGGAAAAGATATTCAACTTTGAAGTTTCCCCAGCTAGGAAGAGCCCGAGCCATCTCCCTTTGGAACCCCAAGGTCGGAGCACCATGGATTTCATAGAGACATTAAAGCTGGGGGAGCATACGGAGACTCAAACCAACGACCCTACAAACGCTTACATGAGACCCGCCGAGCCTGTTGAAGAAAACAAAAATGGTAACGGTAAACCTAAGAGTTTATCCAACGGACTTCAAAAGGGTACCAAGAAGTATCCGGACTATGTCCAGATTGCTATGCCCACCGAATCGAGGAACAAGTTCCCCCTAGAGTGGTGGAAGACAGGCAGTGCCTTCTGTAGGCGCTTTGCAAGCTGGTCCTGACCACCGTCACAATCACAGTCGTCCATGAGCGGGGGCTTCCCAAGGAGCTGAGCCCTCCACTCCCAGACAAGTTCTTTGATTACATTGATCGGGTGAAATGGGCATTTTCAGTATCAGAAATCAATGGGATCATCTTAGTTGGACTGTGGATCTATCACCCAGTGACTCTTTCTGAGATACCAGTCCATCGTGGGGCGCAGATCCTTTTTTATCCCGGGAACTTGGTACCTGTATCGCTGCACACCGTGTGCGTTACCGCCCTCCCTGGGTCTGGAATGCATTTCCACTGTGCTCCCAAGCTCAGCCCAAAGCAGAGCGGATTCTCCAGTTGATCTCTGGTGGCGGATTGTCCATAACTGGGTTACCTATCTTGTGCGGAGACTTCCTCTTCAGCAGTCACACCGTTGTGATGACACTAGCCTATTTGCTCATCAAAGAATATCCGCCTCGGCACTTCCGGTGGTACCATTTAATCTGTTGGCTGCTGAGTGCTGCTGGGCTTGTGGGCATTCTTGGAGCACACGAACACTACACCGTTGATGTGATCATTGCTTACTATATCACCACTCGGCTCTTCTGGTGAGACCATTCGGTGGCCAATGAGAAGAACTTGAAGCTCTCCTCCCAGACTAACTTTCTTGTCTCCAGCGTGGTGGTTCACCATATATTATATTTGTGACAAAAATGTATAAGGCTCGATTCCTTGCTGCTTCATGTGGTCCCTGTCCTGGCCCCCTAGCTGCTGTAAATCTTCCTGCAAGAAGGATTCCCGGGTTCAGAAGATTGGTGAAGATAATGAGAAATCCACCTGAGGAGCAAAGACAAAGAGCTCTTATACCAAAGGAATTAACGCTGTAACCAAAGGCATAGTTTTGTGGTTTGTTTTTTTTTAATTTTGGGAGAACTGACTGGTAAATGATGAAATGGACCAAATTGCCTATCAACGATCAGAAAAAATAAAAAAAGGACAAAGTATTTGCCCTTGACTTGTTTTTATTCATCCTGAGACAGACACATCTCTCTTGCAGCTCTTCCTTCACGGGTGACAAGCCCCCAAACTGGGATTTACTAGTGAGCTTGTTAAAGAGGTGCCAAAGAACACACGACTCCTTCCCGCCTGCACTCCACTAACCTCCTCTACTTCAGGAAAAAAAGAGTGAAAGTAATAGGGTTAAGGATGACAAAGCATCTGAAATTTCAATGAGATAAAATTAATATTAAATTTCAATATTTCAAAGATGGAATACTTTTAGCTGATGACAAGAATGAATGACTAAGCTAGAGGACTGGAAGATCATTAGAAATGAGATCAAACACTTATAAGATCAAAGTAGATTTACAGAGAATTTGAAGGCGGACAGAAGGATTGGTCTGGATACATACAATGAATCTGCATTGCTGTGGAGGAAGGCCCCTGGGATCTGTAGGTATCAGGAGGAAAGAAAAATAAAATCCAGAAATAAAACAAGCAGCCAGTTTTAAAAGACAGTTAAAGAGAGATTGTAGAAAATATATTTGGGGAAAAATGCTAGAGAGGAAGTAACAAAGTGACTAAGCTTCATTGGAGCTACCTCTCATGGAAGGAAGCCCCACGAACCTTCCAAAGAGAGCTTTGTTTCAGTTAAGGTGAAGAAATAGCCTAATGTTTACATTAGAACTAGACAATATTTCATGGTGTGCAGAATAACTGGAGGAAAGAAGTGAGCAGTGGGTGGATGAGAGCCGGGGACAGGAAATAGGCAGAGCAGAGCCTACAGTTTGGGAGATTATCAGGGTTCGTGGATATGTGCCGAGAATGGCATGAATTGCCTTGTTTTAAATTCTATTTTGGGAATGGGTATCAGTGTTGATGGAAACTGAGTCCTCAGGTGCTATCAGAAGTCTGGTGAAACAAGTGCCAGCAGCAGGGTGTGACTCGTTGGGACAGTAAGGTGGGACTGAAACAGACCTCAGGTGGTTAAAACCTGTCTGTAGGCAGTGAAGCTGATGCAGAAAAAAGTCACCTAAGAGGCAGCGGGAAAGTGCAGCGACAACCCAGGTCTTAAGAGTCCTTAGGTGTTTCCATATATGCAGATGCTCTGCACAGGTACACACAGCATTTACAAAAATGCGGATATTAACTTTAAACTACCTGATTACTTCGCAAGTTGTGGACTTAAATAACTTTGTTGTAGTAATTTAATTTTTACATTTTAAGAGCGGAAAATATGCTTATGTCTCAGAGCGTGTGCATACTGATTAACCAAAATAAAACTGCGAGAGTGAAACTACTGCTGACTGGCCATTGAATCCACATCCCACAAAGTCCCTGATTTTCCTGGATTACTTTTTCTGACATGTGCTCCTCTGTCTTCCAGGTTGGTTTTTGTATGTAACCTGAGCACATCCAAAGTAGAATGAAGGCTTTTTCAAATGGGGAACTGACCTGCCCTGGCTTTTTTAATAGGGCACAGTGATAATTGGGAGTGTGGTATGGTGGCGGGTTTACCCAGCTGGTCACCTGCACAGAGAGCAGCTTTCCTATTAAAGTTAATCCATCCATGAAGGACCTTTGAATGCGCTGCTCCGGCAGGGTGGGTGCTTTGCTGATGCATTCTGCTCAAACCCCAAATGAAGAAACGCTTGGGTTATTTTTGATTCAAAGCAAGCAAGGGGGTGATAAGCAACTGCCTGTACAATTGCAGCACATACTCACTGAATTCTAATTCTCCTTTTGCTTCGGGACCAGCTGCTATATCCTAGTAATTCCCAAACCTGGCTCAACTTCAGAATCATCTAGAGCGCCTTGAAAAATGTCACTAACCAGGCTTCCCACCAAGAGTTTTAACTCATTATATCTTGATGGATTTTTAGAAATCAAAGCAGATTTCTAAATTGGCTTCAGATAAATATTTCAGGTTTTGAAATTACTGTTCCCTGTTAGTAGTTCACAATCATGTGATGGGCTTGGATGGGAATGTGAATTCCCCATGTAATTAAAGTACACGCCTGATTCCCAAGATTCCCCCATCACCAATCCAGAAAAATGCTTAGACAGAGATGCTTATTTACCTGATGGCAAAACTGTGAGATGACATTGCCTACACAAGTTTACAATATCCCTTAAAAATGCAAAAATGCTTGACTCTGACAAAATACAGAACCAGGACCATTATCTCTTCCCCTACTTTCATCATCTTTTCAATAAGGGCAATTTTCAGGTATAAAATATATTGGGTTTTATTTAGAAGGGTCTTTAATAACTAATTGTTCCATGAGCATATTGGACCAGATATTAATTAAATATGAAGATAAAGAAATTACTAAGTTTTTGGAGCAAAATATGGAGTGATTGCATTTAAGTCCAAAAATTGGCAGGAGGTGAAGCAAGGATGAGAGATATATAAGGATCCTCAGAGATTAATAGTATGATAGAGTAAGAAGGACAGTTCAAGAACTAATTATATATATAGCAAGGTTTTGTCATCTGCAGATAGAAGGTTGTTAATAAGCCTTCCTATAATACTGATATATATGCCTGCCATTTATCTATCTATCTATCATCTATCTATCTATCTATCTATCTATCTATCTATCTATCTATCATCAACATATCATCAGTGGGTTTCTTGAAATAGCTTGGCGACTCACGAAAGACTAAACAGTGAGTTATAGGTCAAGGATTGCCTTGCAAACTTATGATGTATTTTACCAATTATTCCTTCTCTGTTATATCATATGATTACATGGAAATGTCAGGTATCTTTTATAGTAGAAATATATTGTTTTTGTCTACCTGACATTTATCTCTTCCTCTGTTTTATTGTCCCACTCTAATTTTCTTTGAAGGCTTACCCCTTCTTAGGAAAATATCTTGTCAAGTCCTGACTCATTTAGACTGTTCAGTGATAGGTATACGTGTTACCAGGTATACCCAATAAGAGCCCATACTAATTGAGTTGTTGGAATATTTATGAAGAAGATGCGTATTTTCCACTGACCTATTCATAAGATTGAATAAATGTATGAATATTTGCACACCATATTTCCATGTGAATAAAAATCTACCAAAGAATGGAATCAACATAAGGAAAAGAGAAACAATAAATTGAGCTCATGGAACTGCCCATTCCAAAAATTGATATAATCTTGACAGTCAAAACATGTGGATCAATAATCTCTCTCTCTCTTTAAATTAATTTGAATTAGATTTTCTAATATTTTGCTAGAGTCATGCTTTGTATCCTGAAGGATTAAGAGATGATTTTTGTTTCAGACTACATTTGCTTAAGATTCACCTTTAGTACATGAAACCACAGTTTTTAAAGGATGCTAACAGTGGTCTATTCTGAAAGGCATTTGACATAGTTGTGAGAGAGAGTGAAAAAAACATGCTTCACGGTTTCGAGCGTTCACGAGAACAGAGAAGAGTGAGGAGAACGCAAGATAAAGACAGAGAAGAAGGAAAAGGAGGAGATTCTTACAGAGATCGTGCTTTGATAGTTTTTTTTAAAAGGTTGCAAAAGATGCCATGTGTTCTAATTCATTGTTCTAAATTTTAATAACTATTTATTTCAGTTCTCGCCTGTCATATTTAGAGACAGAAAGAGCAAGAACTTATATGTTGGGGCTTTAAAATATCAATGGAAAATGGAATTAAAAAATGGAGATGGGTTAATTAGGGTGTGAGGTAGTATCGATGAAGAACACAGCTTTCCCCCAGATCCTGGATGCTTCCTCCCCCCAACTACCATGATCCGAATTCTACCTTGCAGGGCTGGATAGGACAGAGGCTGTACACTGGTACATATGAGGGTTGGAGGTACAGGGAATCCAGGGTGGATGATACCTTCAGGACCAAGGGCGTGAGGGACGATGCTGGGAGAGTGGAGGGTGAGTGGGTTGGAAAGGGGGAACTGATTACAAGGATCCACATGTGACCTCTTCCCTGGGAGAGGGACAGCAGAGAAGGGGGGAAGGGAGACCCCGAATAGGGCAAGATATGACAAAATAACGAGGTATAAATTACCAAGGGCATATGAGGGAGGGGGGAAAGGGGAGTGAGGGGGGGGAAAAAAAGAGGACCTGATGCAAGCGGCTTAAGTGGAGAGCAAATGCCTTGAGAATGATTGGGGCAGGGAATGTATGGATGTGCTTTATACAATTGATGTATGTATATGTATGGATTGTGGTAAGAGTTGTTGGAGTCCCTAATAAAATGTAAAAGAAGAAAAGAGAAAAAAATGATTAGGGCAAAGACTGTACAGATGTGCTTTATACAATTGAAAAAAAAATGTAATTTTCCCATGAATTTTTGAAACCCTCTCATATAATACACTTTAACTAGCAATAATTGAATTTTAGCTAAAATAGGCATGCTTATAAATAAAAATAAGAAATAGCTGAGGGTGTGGGTAGAGAGCAGATTGTCAAGAATTATTAGCAAGAAAACTTTTATTTTCCTGTTAGTGTAATAATAGCTGTTGGAATTCTTCAGATGCTGGGGTACCCTTCATGGGATCACTCGGGGAGAAAATCCTGGACCAATCAGAACCTGAGGGGGGGTTTCCACAAAGCCCAGGCTGCATAGAAGAACAGAGAGACTGACTGCTGGAGGAGAATGGTTGTGGCTTGATTGAAGTCAGTGAATCCATTCCTCACCCTCATTGAACTGTCATAAATCCATCATTTGTTAGAGGGTTCTCAGTATGAGGCTAGGCTCTAGGTTCTAGCCACATCTGTGTGGGCCTTAAGAGTTTGTGAGATGCCCCAAAGGTGCTTATTGGTAAGAAAGAATGAAAAACCACCTGGGAGATAATTCATGTCTCCCTTGGATCCAGTTAACTCTGTGATTGTGTAGGAGAGATTCTGAGTACAGCACGGTGGGGTCACTGAGGTTTCTTATGAGTCCCTGACTATGGTCACATGTTGGAGATAGGAATGGATGTGCATACTGCAAAATCTATTATACAAAATACTCAGTTGTAGAGTATGCCACAAGCAGTGTAGCTTAAGTATCTTTTTCAAGATATGTGGCACAACTAGGAGAGATGTATTTTTACCTGCCTCATCACAGTCAACAGGGCATCAGATAATTTCAGCGGTGTAAAGGGGACAGTATATCTATGATAGCCATCCATGCCTTGAAAGGTGCAGCAGTGGTGTCAGGCAGAGATACCAGGACATGACAGAGTTTAGTATCCAGTGCTGGTAGCTGTTTTAGTAAAATTATGATTATTTACTGATAGAGACATTAGTTCTCAGAGTAATAATGGCATCTTATAGATATTGGCTGAACCTGGCAAGGGCCAAAGCAGTGTTGACAATACTGGCAAGGAAGAATGGGCACAGTGGAAGTGGGGGGTGTCCAGCAGGTGGAGTGGAACCGATAAGAATTAGTAGCAATGCCTGTTTGCTGGAGCTTGGAGGGAAAAGTGGATTATAGTGACTTTGACATGTGTGGAATAAGAATCAGTGATGCTCAGGAGAGAGCACACAGTCGGTGATTAGACTCAAGAGAAAAAGTCAGCAACACCCACACATGCATCAATATTTATAGAGTTAAATTCTATCAATTTCTAACCTGTACTTCTATCATAAAATAAATTTCAATTTCCATGAGTACTGAAAGACAAAGTCCCTAGATCAGCTCCCTCTGTCCCCTCAGCCTGGTGAAAATTAAGGGCTGATTTTATACCCACTTAGAGAAGCAGTTGTCAGCAACACTGGTGTGAAGTCCCAGCAGCAACAACAAAAAGCTGTTCCTCCCATTCCTAGAGCAATGAATTCACATCATGCCGTTTTGACATTGTAGAGACAAGTCTATTAAAATATGAATTTATGGTTACTTTGTCTCTTATGTTGGTCCATTTAGCATAATAGTTGCAATTGACCTAAATAGCAGAAAGTACATTTTACTCTAAGTGTCTGAAATTAAAATAGATTGAATGATTTTCTTGTATATATCATTGCTGAAGTTTTAGTTACACTCTGAATTAATACAAATAGCAGTAATAACACAACTGGATGCACCTGGGATGTATTCTTGGATTTATCCCAAGCCTCTTTTTCATAATTGGACATTTCTATCCTTGTAACGGAAACTCAGGGTTGTTTTAAACATTAAGAAGCAGAATGTTTTAAAAATCAAAGAGGTGGAAACACAATCAATATAACAAACAAGGTACAAGTTTGCAGTAGCCTGTAGACTAAGATTTTACCACCTCTCTAAAAGTGTACTTTCATCACATCTAGGACAAGTCATAGCACATGTATTTCTCCAACAATTCCTCTTCCAGGACTTATTCTAAACATGTAGTTAAGGATGTGCACAATGATTTACAAAATTCTGTTCTTTGACTGCACCTTTATCTACTACAGTGATGATATGGACTTGGCTTTAGAAAGCATCACACATGTATTATATCTAAATAATAAAATATCGCATGCATTTTCTTTTTTAAAAATTTAATTTAATTAAAAAATCATTTTATTGGGGGCTCATACAGCTCTTATCACAATCTATCCATCCATCCATTGTATCAAGAACATTTGTTGCCATCATCATTTTCAAAACATTTTCTTTTTACTTGAGCCCTTGGTATCATATTTCCCCTCCCACCTCAACCCTTCCTATCTCACAAACCCTTGATAATTTATAAATTGGTATTATTTTTTCATGTCTTACACTGACCAATGTCTCCCTTCACCCACTTTTCTGTTGCCCGTCCCCCGATCATTGTGATCGGTGCCCCCTTGCTTCCCCCACCTCCCCTTGCCCTCTGGGTATCGCTACTCTCGTTGTTGGCCCTGAGCGGTTATCTGTCCTGAATTGCCTGTTTCTCCAGCTCTTATCTGTACCAGTGTACATGCTCTGGTCTAGCCAGATTTGTAAGGTAGAATTGGGTTCATGATGGTGTGGGAAGCATTAAAGAACTAGAGGACAGTTGTATGTTTCATCGGTGCTATACTTTATCCTGACTGGCTCGTCTCTTCCTTGTGACCTTTCTGTAAGGGGATGTCCAATTGTCTACAGATGGGCTTTGGGTCTCCACTCTGCACTCACCCTCGTTCACAATGATATGATTTTTTTTCCGGGTCTTTGATGCCTGCTACCTAATTTTTAAATATTTTTTATTTTAAACTCAATTTCAAATATGGAAACCATAGTGTGTATATGTGTGTACATTTATATTTTAATGATATACATGAGGTTTCTCTCCCAAAATTTTCATAGACACACAGGCAACAATTTGCTGAAGATAATTTTAAAACCATTGTAGCAGTACACTGAAAGTGAAGTATTAAAACTTCAAGCCATATATGGAAAAGGACTTGGAATGAGAGATCTACCTCACAGATGTAAGGTGGCTCTTGATTGAAACAGAGAATACCAGAGAGATGTTTGTTTGTTTGTTTGTTTGTTTTACTGACTAAGCAAAGGCATTCCACTGTGTGGATCATAACAAACTGTGGGCAGCATGTCAAAGATTGTGAATTCCCAACCACTTATTGTGCTCCTGTGGAACTTACACATAGACCAAGAGACATTCATTCAAACAGAAAACGACATATACTGTGTCTCAGGGTTGTATGTGTTCACCATATATATTTAATCTGAATGCTGACCATATAATCAGATAAGATCGAGTAAATGAAGAAAAATGTTGAATCCAGACTGGAGGGAGGCTTATTAACAACCTGAATTATTCAAGTGATGTAACCTTGCTTGCTGAAAGGGAAGAGGACTTGACATACTTACCGATAAAGTTGAGAGACTAAAGCCCTTAGTATGGATTAGAATTCAAAGGAAAGAAAACCAAAGCCATTCATTTTAACCGGACAAAGAGACAACATCATGATAAAAAGAGGTAAGATTGGAGTTGGTCCAGGGTGAAATATAGTACTGATAAAACAATATTTTTCTGGTTTCTTGAGGCTTCCTCACCCCCACTACCATGACCCCAATCTTGCCTTTGACTGCAGGGTAGCCTGGAGCATGTGTACAGGTACAGATAAAAGCTGAGGACACATGGAATCCTGGTCAGATAAAACCCCTGGGGACAGAAATGGGAATAGCGATACCAGGAGGGTAGGGCAAAGGGGTAGTGGAGGGGGGAAGAAACTGCGGGGGAAAGGAGACAGTGGTCAGTGTAAGATATGTAAACAATAATAATTTATAATTTATCAAGGGGTCATGAGGGTGGAAGGGTTGGAGGGAGGGTAAAAGGAGTTGAAACCAAGGGTTCAAATAGAAAGTAAATGTTTAGAAAATAATGGTGGCAACATATGTACACATATGCTTGATCCAATTGATGTATGGATTGTTATACAAGCTGTAAGAGCCCCAGTAAAATTATCTTAAAAAAAGATTAGAGTTGGTGAAAAATATTGGAAGTACCATAGACTAGTAGAAGAACAAACAAATGAGTCTTGGAAGAAAAAGTACAACCAGGATGTTCTTAGATGTGATGATGGCCAGCATTCATCTCTTTGGACTAGATCTCAGGAAAGACTAGTCCCTGTAAAAACACATACTATGCTTGGTAAAGTGAAGGGTCAACAAAAAACACGTAACCATCGGAGAGATGGATTGACATAGCAGCAGAAAAGAGTGGGCTCAAGAATAAAATTGTGAGGATCAGTCAGTGTTGTTTTTTTTTCCCGTTGTACATAGAGCCATGATGATTAGGGACTGACTGGAGGACACTGCACAATAGGCAGATATACGTTTGACACACCTCAAGCTTCTCTGATCTGCATTTGCTGCCAATTGACAGCTGGATCTAGTGACTTGATCAAATGTGTCCAATCACTTTGCCAAGACTGTAAGGAATGACTTGTTGATTAATCAATACTGGTCTTCAATTTAATACTGTCACATAGTTTCACATTTAATGTTGCTTGCAGCTGTTGATGATCAAACAGCTTAGATATATTAATTCCTTGTTGTAAACAAGTGTTTTGTAATTCTGTCAGTTTTTTAGTTAATTATTTTGAAAGTGCTTTCAAAAACATACTTATTTACTTTTTCAACTAGTTGTTATCTTGTAATACTATTCCTAGAGGCAAGGCAGGAATGTGCCAGTTTTAAAATTTAATATTTTCTGTGTTTCACCCTAGTTTATTTAAAGATCATCAGCTGTCATTATGGAGATATCTTTTGCTCATTTTCATGCAGGGAAGGTCTTTCTACTGCAGACTTCTCAGGAAGGGCTCCAGAAAAACCAGTTTACCAATCTTGTATATTGATAAGAATATTTATGATGGAAGGTTAGGTTTGCTGCATCTAAATCCTGGGTTCACAGTTTTTCCTTGTCTCTTAAATATATATTTCTATTTTTGTCTGAAAGGTCAGCTAATACCTTGTTATTCTGTTCTAGCATGTCATGCATCTCCTCCACCACACCTCACACACCAGATGCCCAAGAGGGCTTTTTGTTTGTTTGTTTTTAATTTCAGGGTTTTACTGAACTAGATATTAGCACTCATCACTCTGGATTGGTATGTGTTATTCTCATCCAATAGATGAGTTTTGAAATGTTACAGAAGTGGTGTACGATGGCAGTTGGTACTAATTGCTGTTTCTTTGCACTGGTTTTCTCCAGGGACTTACAGCATAAATATTAACATCTTCTTTTAAGTTACTTTTCAAAATATATTTCTTTCTTTTTATTTAAAAAGTATCTACTTTTCACCTACACTTATATTAGAGGACATCTCTTCAAACTTGCATGCCTTGTTTGAAATCACTTTCTGAGATTTTTCTTCCCTTTTAGTTCTAATTCTACAATGAGTTCCCTACCTTGTTTCTTAGACTTTTAGATTCTGATTTCTGCCTTTTGATGTCATATCGCTTTCCTAATTTCTTGAGATAGCAGGTGGAGGTTTGATGTAGTTTGGATTCATGTCTGTCTAGTGTGCAGTTATGATTTGCAGGGATCCAATTTTGCTCCTTATTTTCTTTTTCCTTAAATTCACTGTGTGATATTTGCTGTAATATTTTTGTTTCTTATTATAAGAAATTCCCTCTGTTTTTAAAGTTCACAGATCCCCTCTTCTATTCCCTTTGTGTAAAGTATTTATGCTCAACATGGAATCCACTCACGACATTTTCTCCTCACCGTGACCCTCTGTCTTCAGAGAATGCCCAGGAAGCCTGGGCACCAAAGAAGTACAGAGGGATCCATGCTTCCTGGAGCAAGTACTTCATTGTCTACGCCTGCTTTCCTATTTTGTCTACAAACATGATTTCTGCCTGAAAGAAGAGTCTTTAAATGGGAGTTTGGAGAAGAGTTTTTTGGAGAAGAGTTTTTGACAACAATATGGTTTCCAGTTTCTTAAGTATATTAGATTAGCTCATTCATTCACAAACATGTCAATACTGTGACACTTAAAGATCCATTGCACGCTTGTAAGAATTCTCAACTATTCACATGAACTTCTTTAGACCTATGCAATAAGACACATTCCACCAGAAGTGGGGAACACTGAATATAATATAGTCTATGGTTTTTCTGTTGCCAGAGTTATTTCAAATAACTTCAACTAATGGCGTATAGAGAGCATTGATCCTTGGAGGCTAGTGACTGATTATGTGAATTTCAATTCTTCACAAAATGTGCTTTATTATGATCAATCATTCTTTTCTTACTACTGCTTTGGCCATTCCTACTGGCAAAACTGGAACTAATTCTCTGGATTAGGATCAGAGGAGAGACTCTACCCCAGCTATTTCCTTGCTCTTACAGGCTCGACTCTGTCTTTAAGATCGCTCACTAACTTTCTCAGTGCTCAATTCTCATGGTGACCTTGTTTCCCCTTTGTTACTAAATGACCTCCAGTAGTTCCAGGACTAATTTCAAAGGAAGTTTGAAAGCACAGGATAATCCTTACTCACCCATCTTCATTCAACTGAATATTTTTGTGCCAAGTCAGTTTACAAATTGACAAGCAGTGTGAAAATCTACCTTCGTTCAAACCAACTCTTGTTCCATAAGTTTCCACCATTTGGAAAGGAAAAAGATAGAACCTTTTTATTTAGGGAAAGGATGGCCATGACCCGTAAAAATATAATTTGGGTATACTTTAATCACAAGGTGGAATACATGTCAACTACATTACTATAGTGAGCTAATTTCATGCTATTAAAGATTGGAAGTTTGAGGACTAATCAGAGAGAAGATTTTTTTTCTCTCTCTACCTCTCATTACCACAGTGATTACCACATAATTAATAGAAATATCTAGTTGAAGCATGGATGATTTAGAAAATAAATAATACATTTTTACATTCACTAAAGGTGTATCTAACAAAATTAAGTACATATACTCCTTGACATCTAGTCAATTCTGATTCATAGAAACACTGTAGGTCAGGGTAGAACCATCCTGGTGAGTTTATGATACTGGAACTCTTTTAAAAAATCATTTTATTGGTATCTCATACAGCTCTTATCACAATCCATACATCCATCCATTGTGTCAAGCACATTTGTATATATGTTGCCATCATTATTTTCAAAAAATTTCTACTTGAACCCTTGGTATCAGCTAATTCCACCCACCCCCAGATCCCTCTCTCATGAACCTTTGATAATTTATAAATTATAATTTTTTTCATGTCTTACACATATTGCTGTCTGCCTTCACCCACTTTTCTGTTGTTCGTCCTCCTGAGAGGGTTTATATGTCAATCATTATGATCAATTCCCTCTTTCTCCCCACACCTTCCCTTACCCTCCTGGTATCACTATTCTCATTATTGGTCCTGAGGGGTTTATCTCTCCGGGATTTCATGTTGTGAGCTCTTACCAGTGTACCTGCTCTCATCTAACTGGATTTGTAAGGTAGAATTGGGATTGTGATCGTGGGGTGGGGGGAGCATTAAAGAACTAGAGGAAAGTTGTATGTTTCAGCGGAGCTATACCGCACCCTGACTGCCTCGTCTCTTCCTTGGACACTGTAACTCCTTATGAGAGTCCAGAGCCTCGTCTTTCTCCACTGAGCAGCTGGTGATTTCAAACTGTTAACTTTATGGCTAGTAACACAACATATATACCATGCCATCAGGGCTCCTTGGGGTTTTTCTGCGCGCGCGCGCGTGTGTGTGTGTGTTTTCCTTTCTATTTCCTTCTCTTCTCCCTTTTTCTTATGTTTATCCTTATAGGATAGGTAGGAGAGCCGAGCACCAGGAGAAAACCACAGGGCATCAGCTCTAGGGGGACGTGGAAGAGCGGGAGGTGGGCGAAAGGGAGGAGGAGCCAACAAACTCAGGGACAAGGGCACAAGAGATCTAAAAGCAATGGTTAGAAGGGCATAAAGTGTCTAATGGGGTTGCATCAAGTGTAGTGCAGCCAAGAGAAAGCACTGAGCATCAAATGAAGGTAAAACATAATAGTGGGACAGAAGGAAAGTATAGAGTCATACATTTAGTCATGCATATGTAAACACATTAACATAAGATGATAGGGACATAGGTCTATGTACATATATATTTAAATATTAATCAGTAAGGTAGCAGATGGGCATTGGGCCTCTACTCAAGTACTCCCTCATTGCAAGAACCCTTTGTTCTAATAACCTGGCATTCTGTGATGTTCACCTTCCTGACATGATTGCTGAAGACAAAATGGGTGCATAAGCAAATGCCGTGAAGAAAGCTGATGGTGCCCCACTGTTGAAAGATACAGAGTCTGGACCTTAAAGACTTGAAGCTAAACAAGGGGTTATGTACCAGGGAAGCAGCAAAACCCACATGGAAGAAGCACACTAGCTTGTGTGTCACGAGATGTTGATGGGATAAGGTATTAGGCATCAGAAAACCCCAAACAAAGAAATATATTGATACAAATGATGAGGTAGGAGCGGAGACCCCCAAACCCATCTGTAGATAATTGGACATTCCTTCACAGAAGGGTCACAGGGAAAGAACAAGACGGCCAGGGTGCAGCCCAGCACCGATGGAACACACATTCCTCTAGTTCTTCAATGCTTCCTCCTCCACACCCCCAATTACCATCCCAGTTCTACATTACAAGTCTGGCTAGACTGGAGCATGGTACGGATATGAGCCCTCAACACATGGAAACCAGAACAGAAACCCCCTGAGGAACATCAGTGGGAGTGGCAATATCATGAGGGTAGTGGAGGGGAGGTGGGAGGAGAAGAGGGAGAATGAGACATCAACTATAATGATGTAAAACTCCCCCTGCCGCTGTCCACTCCCCAGGGGGTGACCGACAGCAACGCAGAGGAAAGGAGACAGTGAGTGGTGTGAGATATGAAAATAGTAATAATTTATAACTTATCAGGGGTCCATGAGGGTGAGAGGGTAGAGGAGAGGGGGCGTGGGGAGGAGCTGATACCAAGGGCTTAAAAAGGAAGAAAATATTTTGAAATTGATGATGGCAACATATGTATGTATAAATGTTCTTGATACAATTGATGGAAGGATTGTTGTAAGAGGTGTAAGTGGCCCCCAAAAATGATTTATAAATGAAAAGAAATGAGTATGCATAGAATAGATAAATAAATACTTAATATGAGCTACATTTCAAAGAGGGTTGGGTACTAGTGCAAAAGTATAATTTATTAATTTAAACAAGTGGTTAAGATATACTATCAGGAAATTGATAGTTTGCTTTTCCCCTCTTTGTACTTAAGAAGTTGTGTGATACTTTCAGGCCATATGAAATGTATGTTTTCAAATACTTTAGACCAATCATCCAATGATGATTCTCATCTAAATAGCTTACTTCAGTGACGTTTGTAAAATGTCAATTAAAAAATTTTCTTTTTCCTTTTATATTTATTAGCTGCCATCCTTTGGTAAAAGAGATTTATCCCTTGCTTCCTCTCTGCCCGTGTCAGTGCCTCTTTCTGAATATAATTTTTAACTCATGTTTTTGTTTGTATTCAATGCATTATAATTCATCACAACTGCCATTAATTTTAATGTTCAAATTGTCACTAATGTGGCCAGCAGGAGCCCATTAGGCCAACTTCTGTGCTTTATTGACTTAACCTCATTAATCTTTAAATTTATTCTTGTTTTCTGGGATAATTAAACTTCCCAGGCTCACCTTATAATTCCCAATTCCAGAACTATAATTAGCCGTTTTTCCAACAATCCTTGGTTCACTCTAGTAAGGAAATGATATACAGAAATTACGATATGGGGCTTTCTTTTGCTGATTATTACTGGAATGTCTATAAAATGTTAGTTCCACTGTTAATAATCAGCACTAGAAAAACAAAAACATTATTAATATATAACAAATTAAACATATTGATACTTTATTAAGAATACACATATATGAGCTATGTCCTATATATAACTATATGCCACAAAATGTTCTATATGCATTTAAAATTCACAGATTAGTATTCATATCTCCAATCCAAATTAAAGGCTAATGGGTTCCTTATCTATTTTTCTTTTCCACACCTACCTTCCTCAAGAATGAAAACTTTAATGCATTTGTTATAAAATTATGCATTGTTTTGAAAGATAAAATTATTCTGAAATAACCTAAACTTTAAAAATAAAGTTATTTTGAAACAACTGAAGTTAATACTTGCACATACATATACTAGGTTCATAGAATTGTTTGAAAAATGAAAAAGAGAGCAAAGAAAAGTAGTAAACAATAACATCATAACTTGAGTTTGGAATTTACATGAGAAAATTTGTTATTAAAATAGAAATTTAAGAGTTTAGCCAGTGCTAAAATTATACAGTTGAAAATGTTTACAAAAACTAAAAGGAGGAAATCCTAATACCTTGTGAATGTGTGTTTGCAGCTTGAAATACATTTTATGTTAGGAGCAGTCTCATATTCATACCTAAACTTAAAAACAACTCAAAGCCAACATCTCAAACTCAGAATGGAAAACAATGTGCCCTGGACAATTGAGTAAGATGTCTTGTGTGTCAGTCTGGGTAGAGTAGAGAAACAAATTCATAGACACTCATATGTATATAAAAAGAGGTTTATGTAGAAGAACAATTGAATATTGAGAAAATATCCCAGCCCAGTCCAGATCAAGTCCATAAGTCCAATATTAGCCCATATGTCTGATGCCAATATATAAAGTCCTCTTGAGACTCAAAATACATGCAACGATGCTGAATGCAGGAGGATCACAGGCCAGTGCGTGCATAGTCTCTTGCATCCAGTGGCGGCAGAAGCGTCTCAGCACTGGCAGGGTCTCCACGCGGCTCCTCCCGGGTCTATCAGTGGTTTAGCACCTGTCTTGTCAGTAGAGTGTCCCTCAGAGAGTGAGCAGAGCAGAGAGAAGTGTCTCTGTCTCCAAGGAAGAAAATACAGCCGTTCCCAGAATTCTCAGGAGGGCATGCCCACACAGCGGTCTCATTGGCTATCCCCAGATTGGCTATCTCCACCCTTACACTCTTAATCTTCAAATTGACACCAAACTATGTAACTACCACATCTTGCTTCTTAAAGATTTTGAAATTGGAAATCCATATGAAAAGTTTGAATAATAATCATTCCTAAATATGAATGTAAAATATTTCTGAATAAAACTAGGGTGAGTCAAAAAGTCTTGCTACTGAGAAGGGTTGAGTTCATCCATTCACAGGTTTATTCCAAAAGACATGTTCAACGATATTGCTGGGATCACTGCATGAATGCAGACAAGTTCTCTCATAATATGCTTCTCTTAGTATGACTAGGTGCCTCCAAAAAGAAGGGTCTGCTCAAAATAGTGGTTGCGTTTTGCTGGCGCATTAAATGTAGGGCAGCTCAGCTCTGAGGTTATTAGTGCTGGTGTGAGGTGCCATTGAGTCCAGTCTGACTCGCTGTGACGCGAAGTACAAAGGAACCAAACACCGCCTGGTCCTTCTCCATGCTCATGATTGCTCTGACGTTGGAGCCCATTGTTGCAGCCACCGGGGCAATCCATCTGGTGCAGGCTCTTCCTGCTTTTCATTGCCCTTTAACTTTCCGAAGCACGGTGTCTTTCTCCAGGGCTCATCCTGATAGCGTGTCCACAGGAGATGAGACAGAGTCTCACCAACCTTACCTCCAAGGAATATTCTAGCTGTGCTGATTTCAAGACAGCTTTCCTTTTTCTTTTGGAAGTCCCGGCACTCTCAAGACTATTTGTCAGCACCATACTTCAAGGGCATCAACTCTTCCTTATGCAATGTTCAGCTTTCACATGCATATGAAGTGAATGGAAACATCATGGCTTGGGTAAGGTGCACTTTAGTACACAAAGTAATATCCTGTTCTTCAACACTTTGAAAAGTTCCCCTGTAGTGGGTTTACCCAGCGCTACATTACCCAATGTGTCATTTGGTATCTTGACTATTTCTTCCATGAGCATTAATTATGAATCCAAGCAAGCTGAAATGCTTCACAAGTTCTACCTTTTTCCTGTTTATCATGATATTAACTATTGGTAAGGATTTTGTTTTCTTTACATTAACTTGTATATAATCCATACAGAAGGCTGTAATCCTCGATCTTAATCAACAAGTGCACCGTCTTCCTCCCTTTCAGCAAACAAGGTTGTATCATCTCTGTATTGCAGGTTGCTTCCTCAATCCGGATGCCACATTCGTCTTCATATAGCCTAGCCTCTCTAATTATTTGCTCAGCATACAGATCAAATAAGTAGATAAAAGAATACAACCCCGAGACACACTTTTCTTAAATTTGAATGACAGAGTGTTCCCGTATTCTGTTCACACACTGCTTCTTCATCCATGTACCAGTTTCACATGAGCACAATGAAGTGTTCTTGAATTCTCATTCTGTACCATGCTATCCATAGTTTGTTATGACCTACATGTTAAAATGTCTTTGCATAGTCAACGTAACACAAGCAGACATCTCCCCAGTGTTCTCTGATTTCAAGCAAGATCCATTTAACATCATCAATGACATTCCTTGTTCCCTATCCACTTCTTAAATAAGCTTGACCCTCTGGCAGCTCCCTGTCAAGGTACGACTGTAACCATTGTTGAACGAGCTTCAGCAAAATGTGTTTGCATTTGAGCATCCAGTTGCATCACCTTTCTTTGGAATGGGTACAAATATGGATCTTTTCCTGACACGTTGGCCAAGTTGCTGTCTTCCAAATTTCCTGGCACAGATAAGTAAGTGATTAGTGAGCTAAAATGGACTGCTACTGACCATTGTGAAACAGGCAGATGTATGGTTCACTAGAACAGCAGTGACAGATTCCAGAGGAGTGACATATCATTAATTGTCAAAAAGGACATTTCAATACATATGTCAGATCATTCCGAATTTCAGTCATGGCAAGTAAAGTGCACAATTGCCACCGTAGTTTCCAAACATTCTTTTTTGTACGTGGACTCTTCTATGTCATCTTTCTTTAACCCTACCCCCACCACTTTAACCCCTCTCCCCTTATTCTACTTGCTGGCCCTCAAGGTTCATTGATCCTAGGTTTCATATACTAAACAATTGAAAAGCATGCAACACAGCTTCAAGAGGGTGACTTACTTTGACATAAAAACTCTGAGATACACTCTAATATGAACAAATAAAAGCAATACAATCCAAAAATACAGAAACTTTTGGAAACCTGATCAGGTACAACCCAAATCATAGGACTGAAAAAGTTTCAACTTTCCATGCCAGATTTATGCCTTTGATCAATTCTACACTCCAAACACTGTTTAGTAACCACTTTCCTCCCTTCCCTCAATTTTGGATAGGGGAAGTTCTCTGCAGGATTATTTCCTGTGCAGCTCCACAAATGAATGCTGGGCTCCCACTGCCTTCCATCGGCTCCTGCACACCACATCCTCACCATTTACACTCTGATGCTGACCCCCCCCTTTGACTTCAGCTTATATGAATTTCAGTCCTTCAGTGATTTATGATGGTGTGCTTCTTTCAGAAGGACTTAGCTGACATCTCACTTAGATGGCTGCTTGTCTGTAGACAGCTTTTAAGACCCCAGAGGCCATTTTATCTGAAAGCCGGGCACCATCTAAATTCTTTACCATATTTTGTTATAGCACCTGTATCTTGTGTCCCCTTCCTGAGGATGAGTATCAAGCAGGGACATGATGTAAGTACTAATTGCTCTTAAGTTGGAGCTAGGGTTTAATGTGAGCCTAAAACCCATTCCTGGATCTATCCTTCTTTTAACTGCTGTGGCTTGGGAGTCAATACATGTGTCATATCATTCCATTGTTCAATCATGTCAAACAGAATTGCACCATTGCTTCTCTAATCAGTCTCGAAACATGTTCTTCCTTCCTGTGTTTCTTAACATCATCTCCCTCTTATCTCCCCTTTCCCCTCTATCCCTTCCCTTGTATTACGATACCCTGGTTATATTTGTTTTCTCTATGTACCAATACTTTTTAACTTACTGTGCTGTGATTGCTAAGGTTTGGGGTCAAATTTGCTTGGTCGGGATACTCGGTGCTTTAGTAGTTGAAGTGCACTAATCCCTCGCGATGAGAAGAGACATAGCATACTGCACTCACCTCCATGTGAGATCTGCTCTGATCAGTCAATTGAAATGAAGCTTTTTTGGATGGGCTTATTTGAATTTTCTTTGGGATGTGGCTCACTTTCTTTGAGGCTGTGGAAAGGTGTGCTTGCATTTTCACATCTGGCTCACTATCTGCCTTTGATATGGCTCAGTCAGAAGCCTTATGTATTTCCTCTCATCCTAGGAATCATTATAAATCAGCCATTTTATTTGCCAATCTTTTATCCACTTCCCTTGGCTGCCAAAAAATTGCTATCTCACTTGCCAACCTTGGGTTTATCTGTCCTCTGCAGCTTATCCAGCCAAGGGAAGTCTTTGGGCTCATTTCTGGCACCATGGACTTAGCACTTGCTTTCTTCTCTGTGTGGCCTGCCTCCTGGATATAAACCCCACTGGTTTTGCTTCTCTAGAAGACCCACCCTAAGACACAAACCCCTGTATATTTATATTCAAGTTGTCCACAAAAGTGTTAATTGTCCCTTATTATTATTTGTAAAAATTGGATATACAAAGGTTCAAAGTCATCAAAAAGGGTTTTTAGTCATGTATTTCCCTTACAGATTGGAGGGTCCTCTAGGGGTGTTCATGTGTGGTTGATCTTCATCATCCTTACAACACCGAGATGCGCAGTAAGACTCAATAAGTGAGCAGGGAGGCCTTGCATTGTGGCGTCTCATTGAAAGTTGCATTTTTCACCCTGTGGTCTGACTAGTGAGTCTGAGATGTACTCATCTCGGAGGGTCCTCAGGTCACAGACGCTTTTATTTATTTATTTTCATACTTCCCCTCAAGCCACATATTACTCAGTCCCCTTTGAAGGCTTCCCCTCATTTTAGACTCTTCTGTGAAATTGCCTCCCTCACTCTTATCTTCACTTTTCAGGTTCGGCTGATATGTCTAAATTAAATTTTGTTTAACTCCTTGAAATTGTATAGGAAAATAGTTTTCATGGAGGCACATCTCCTAAGGAAAGTTATTTTATTTTGCTCAAAGAAAAGTTTATATTTTTAAGTAACCTTAAACTACAACATTACTACCCAATTTTTAATTATTATTTTAATACCCCAACATACTCTTTTTCTGAAAACCAGAAAATTGATTTTTGGTAGGTTAATTTGTTCTGCAATATACTGGATAAAATTTTATGTTATAAAGAACATTCCTCAGACATTGATCTTATTTATTTTAAAAACATAATTTTATTAGGGGCTCATACAACTGTTATCACAATTCATACATATGTCCATTGTGTCAAGCACATCTGTCTATTTGTTGCTATCATCCTTCTCAAAACATTTGCTTTCTACTTGAGCCCTTCTTGGTGTCAGCTCCTTAGCCCATTCCCACCCACCCCACCCCCACTGCTTAAAAGTCAGATGTACGGTTCATCTAAGAAATTACAAGATATTGCATGAAACAGATGGAATGAGCCCAAAAAGCAGCATATTTTGAGTGCTGTCAGGTCAATTCCAACTCATGGTCATCCTATGTGATGAAGAAGAGAGGTCTCGGGCCTTTCACGGCTCTCATCACTCAAGGCAAATCGCCTGCTCTTGCTCTGGCTGGGTTCTAATTGCCGACCTTTTCATTAATAGCCAAGTGGGTAAACTTTGCATCAGCCGGATTTCTGAAAATTAACATGATGAGGATTTCTGTTCACAGATGAAAATACATTGTCTGGTAACTATATATATATATATCACTTCATCTGCCTCACAACTAGATCGTAAAACTGAAGAAAGAGGAAAACAAAAATAAGTATTGTAGATGGCAAACTTGTACTCAATTTAAGAAGTGAGAGATGGTTTTCTGAACTCCATAACGTTTAGCCTGGAATAAAATATACATCACACAGAGTTATTTTGGAATCATTGGTAGAAAAGATAAGAAAGTAATTGTTATATAACTATAGCAAGGAATCTTGAGACTTCAGCATAGATCTAAGAACGATTAAGTGTTTATTTTCTATGTAAAAGTTAAGAACTCTTGGCATTCTTTATCTAAAAGCTGGGGTGTGCGTGTGTGTGTGTGTGGTGTTATGTCTATGTGGAGAACGTTTAAGCCTGTGGTCTAAAGCACTGTTCACCTTACTAAATATAAAAAGACATATATGGCCATTATTATATTAGTTCCTATGACCTTGCCAAATGTAGCTGCAAGAATAGATGCCCCTGTAGATCCTTATTCTAGGCTATCTACTTTGAGTATATGTAACATTTGATTTGTTCCACACATTACATTGGTCTCTTTCCTTTACCTCAAAATCCACGCAAATGCGTGTATAAACCCTCTGCGACGTGGAGCAAATCACTCTTTCCATTTTCTGAGTGCTTCCTGGTAGCACTGGTTATTATTGTTGTCAGTTGGTACCATTTATAGTGGTCCCACCCACAACACAACCAAACACTACCTGCTTGTGCACCATTGCTCACCATTGTTTGAGGCCGTAGTTGCAGCCACTGTGTCAATCTATTTCCTTGAAGGGTTTCTTCTTGTTTGATCATGGTGTGCTTTACCAAATATTACATCCTTGTCCAGGGTCTGCCCCCACAGATAACATGTCCAAAGCAACAGAAATCTAACTGAAAGCTCATCCTAGTTGTTTCTGAGAAGCACTCTGGTTGTGTTTCTTCAAAGATAGATTTGTTTATTCTTATGGAAGTCTAAAGTACTTTCAATATTCTTCATCAACACCATAATTCAAATGCACCAATTATTTCCCAGTCTTCCTAGTCATTGTTTAATTTTCATGTGCATATAGAAGTTATTAAGGTCATTAATATCCAGAACTTATGTATACTAGACAATTATATAAAATTCAAAATTAAATTCAAAATCTACAGGAAACTCAACAGGGAGAAACATACCAGCAAGCATTAAAAAACAGACAAAAATATTTAAGCAGATATTTCATCAAAGAATGATATAGAGAAAATAAATAAACCCTTGCACTTATTAAAAAAATCTCAAAGAGCTTTGCATTTTATTATTCCATTTCTATAAAATTGTGAAAAAGGCAAAACTGTAGCTACCAAGAACAAATCAGTGGTTCCCAGGGTGGACACTGGTGTGGCTACAAATCAGACAGATGTGTTTTGGGCATGTTGGCACTTTTCTATATCCTAATTGTGTTGGTGGTTACATGTGGTGGTGACTTCTTAAAGGCTTGAAGGTAAACAAGCCGCCATCTAGTTGAGAAGGAACAAAGTCCATATGGAAGAAGCACACCAGCCTGTGTGACCATGAGGTGTCAAAGGGATCAGGTATCAGGCATCAAAGAACAAAAAATCATATCATATTGAATGAGGGGGAGTGCAGAGTGGTGACCCAAAGCCCATCTGTAAGCAAATGGACATCCCCTTACAGAAGGGTTGTGGGGAGGAGATGAGCCAGTCAAGGTGCAGGGTAGCAAGGATGAAACATATAGCTTTCCTCTACTTCTTAAATGCTTCCTCCACCACTATCATGATCCCAATTCTACCTTACAAATCCGGCAAGACCAGAGAATGTACATTGGTACAGATAGGAACTGGAAACACAGGGATTCCTGGGAAGATGATCCTTTCAAGATCAGTGGTGAAAGTTGTGATACTGGGAGGGTGGGAACCAATTACAAAAAGGGGGGACCAATTACAAGGATATACATATAACCTTCTCCGTGGGGGAAGGACAATAGGAAAGTGTGTGAAGGAAGACGTCAGACAGTGCAAGTTATGACAAAATAATACTAATTTATAAATTATCAAGGGTTCATGAGGGAAGGGGGAGCAGGGAGGGAGGGGGAAAATGAGGAGCTGATATCAAGGGCTGAAGTAGAAAGCAAATGTTTTGAGAATGATGATGACAGCAAATGTACAAATGAACTTGACACATGGATGTATGTATGGATTGTGATAAGAGTTGTGTGTATCCCCAATAAAATGATTTAAAATAAAAAGAAAAAAATTCATGGACATATACATAAAAGTTTATTTCATGAGAAGAGAATTAAAAAGACAAATGAATAAAATACAAACACTTAAGCCTTAAGATGTGTGGTTGAAATAATTTCTTTGAACAGCTGTGGAAACTCTTAGAAGTGTCCTGTAATACTTTACAATGTGTAAAAAGCTAGAGAACAAGGCTTTGGAAGTTAATTGATGCCAATGGATGTTTCTGATCACAGAATTCCAGAAGTCATCTATTTTTAGCAATATAGTTGAACCCTATGCCAGCAAGAACATGGATGTGGTGTGGAACAATGAACACCTGTGGTCATTTTCTTATTCCCCCAAGGTATACTAAAAATATATGTTCTTAGTCATGTTATAGTCCTACATTGTGTATTGACTGAAAGAGTGAGGATTATTTATTCCACAATATAGCACATATACTTGAATATAAACCGACCCGAATATCAGCTGAGGCGCCTAATTTTACCACAAAAATGCAGTAAAAAATTTGCTGAAAAACTCAGCTTAAACATGAGTATATATGGTAATTACTTTACTGATAGTTTTTCATGTTTAAATAAAATCAACATCATTAGTGGGCCTTGAACTATAATTTTATCTCTTAATGAGAAAGTCACAAGTTCTAGTGATTTCTTTCTCCTTGTTCCCTATGATGAGTCACTGGCTAGTCTAGGAGCTCCGGAGAAGATTCTGAAAGAAAGTTAAAATCACCACACTGTATTTTGCATTTGTTCTTCACTATCTTGGATCATCTCATCCTGAAGGTCACAAACCAGTGTCTTCACAACTTGGAGTTATTATTATTGGTGGTGGTGAGATATTTATATTTTAACACAATTTTTACTCCGGCTGAGATCTATTCCTGGCAGGTTGTTTGATTTGATGCATGCTACACCGTGATAGCAAGAATCAAATGTCACCCATAGAGGCATTTTTAAATGCCAATAAAATAACTTCTGTTACAAAGGGAAGTTGTGGAGCATCTGTTCTTATCTGTTGTTTAGCAGAAGTTTCTGGATAAGCACCATATGATGCCCTGACTCCACCGCACATTGGCCTAGCTGCCTTTCTACATTGTGACTGCCATCTTACAAGCTTGGCAGGTTGCTCCACTTCTTGCCAGATTGTGCCTTGAGGCTGCCAGCTGTAAGTGGGACCAGAATGAGGAAAAGCTTACAGCATGTGTTAGTCTGGGTTGATTAGAGAAACAACTAAACACTCATATGAGTATAAGAAAGAGATTTATATTAAAGAGTAATTGTGTATTGAGAAAGCATTCCAATCCAGTCCACTTCAAGTCCATATATCCGATATTAACCCATATGTCTCATGCCAGGCTATAAATTCCTCTTCAGACTCACATACCACATCCAATGATGCCAAATTCAAGAAGATCACAGGCCAGTGAGTGGAAAGTCTTGTGGATTCAGTGGCAGTGGAAACATCTCAACTCTGGCAGGGGTCCCTGTGTGGTTCCTCCAGCAACAGGGCTCTCAGGAAACTCCATGTGCCTTGTCAGAAGGAATGTCTCTCAGGGATTAAGTATGACCCACATCCAGGGACCTATTTATGTCCTAGTGTCTCCAAATGAGGTCATCAAGCAGCAATGTTATTGATAGTTAAACCTCACCCCTTCACTTGGGTGGCACCAGATTATGTAACAACCACACAGCACAACCAGACTGTAGTACTGTCTGTCCCAACACTTGTATCCTTAACGCCAGAACCCAAATATACTGGAAATCCCTTTGGTAGCTAGTGATGTGCAGGGGCTCTCTGGAAATCACTAATGGAATCCCTGGGGATTTGATGCATGCTCCCTTTTCCTTCATGCAGCACATTCTCCTGAAAACAGCTCCTGTGGGTGAAACCACTAAAATCTCACCACCTAGTTAAGGACACCGAATAACTATTTGAGCCTAAATGCGACCTCCCAATGTGTGTGATAGAACTGATTGACACATGCAATTTGACACACTGCATCATCTCATAGCAATATAACTATTATATTGGATATTGCATAAGAAAGTCCAGAAGGCTCCAGAAAGTGGCAGAAGTCAGCAAAATTTCACAGGGCACTTGCTCTCCTTCCTTCACTGGCTCTCTCTCATCCAATGTTTTATGCCCACAAAGTAATTACTGATTCCACCTGGTTATATGAGTTGGCATTGCCTTGATGGCAGTGAAATTGATAGTGGAATAAATGGGGGAGCACCATATCTTCCCTTCTCTGGCTTTCTGAGGCAGGAGTCAACATGCATCCACACTCCATCCTCCTTTACCTAGTCTGACACCAACTATTCCTCCCACACCGCTCTTCATTTCTGCTGGGTTCAATAATTCATGGCAATGGCCACCCAGAACTCACAGACAAGACTCACATTTAGTGGGGTTTATTAGAGAAGTTAGAAGGGGATCACAAGTCAGGATCATTAAACAGTCAGGATGTACTTAGTCTATAGCAGCACTTCTCTTAGGCCAGCAACCGACTTTCTCTCCAGTCTTCAACTTCTGAGCCATGTGATCCCCTGGCTTCTGCCTCCACAGGCCAGGACACCAGTCCACCCGCTCGCTCACAGTTCCATACTCCTGTGCCAGATGAGGAGACACCCCATTGTTTGGCACTGCTTCTCAGTTTCTCCATGCCAGTCTACAGAGCCTCTGGTATTTACTTCCACCACGTCACACAAAGATCTTGAATGTGCTCTTCCCTTGGTCGGGGGATTTCCTTCTGTGTCAAAGATGGTTCTGACTCTCAGACATCGCTTTGGCAGGGGTGTGTATTTTGTCTTTTAGTAATCCATGCCCCCAAGGAACAAGAAAATGGTGTCTCAAGTCACACTCTCTAGTAAAATCGTCTTAAAGATACATTCTACCATAATTCTATAACAGAGAATGCCTTCAAATGGGATTATAGTCACAGACATAGCATCCAGAATCTAAATATATCAGGTAAGGAATTATGGTTCGATGACGCATATTAATTGACTACATCTCAAAAGTTTCCTCTAGAACAAATTCCCTGTAAGATGTTAATGGGGAGGAAAACTGTTGAGCTTGGTTTATAGGTGAATTTTCAGGTTTTGCTGGTTCCCGTGGGACATGAGTTGCTGCTGCTTTGTCATAAGAGGGTTTATTTCCAGTAGGAAGATCTTTGGAGGGTCCACGTGGTTGTTTCTTGTATATGGAAAGGATTGTTGCTGGAATTGTGATTATACCCTGATCCATGAACTATTTCTAGTGCATCAATGAGTGAAAAGGAACATATAAAAATGATTATATGAAAATTGGTGACATAAAGATCTTGAGAAGTATGTGGATACGCCTTTCAGATTGGGCATATTATTCTTTGCATAAGTGCCACCAGAGGGCATTTGTTACTACAGAATATTCAAAAACCAAGTATGTGCGACAATTTAACTTGTAGTGTGGGGCACGGGCGTGCAACTGCTAGAATCAGCCAAGTAAAAGTTAAAACAGGCTGTATGAAAGCCAGGGTTTGAGGTAGGCCTAGGTTTCGGTTTCAGTTTCAGGTTTCTGGTCACTGATGCAACACATCACCTGATCCAACCTAACCAATGGGACATCGCCTGACATCGCCTGATCCGACCTAACCAGTGGGACACATCGCCTGATGACGCCTTAGCCAATAGGGTTTGAGTGACTGCTCACCAGTGACCAACCAATCAGGAAAGCACGCGCAAACCTACTCACCAATCACCGCTGGACAATGCTGGCGCCAGAAGTTGTCTCCAATAAGTTTAAAGAACAGCAACCCTGGATTGCCCCTTGTCCCGCCCCTTGTCCCCGGCTGTATAAAAGCCCAGGCAACACAGCGCTCGGGGCTGATTCCCTTTGGACGTTGTGTCCCCGCTGCGCCAGGCAGCGGAGCCCCTTTTGCATCTCAACTGGTCGTAATTCTTCCGTGTGCCCAAGGTGAGCTCACCTTCCTTCCCCGAATTTAACAGTCGATGTATAACTACCCACAGGTACCATATATTAAATAATTATAAAAATATGTGGTTTAAACTTCTACAGTTTATCTCATAATTAATCTCCAGTTACTCGTTGTGGTGAATGACTCATTGCATAATGTCTGCTTTCCTTTCCTGGTATCACATCAGAATTTTACTACTTGTTTTCCATGTCCCTCCAAATAAACCTCCCAAATTACCACCATTTGATTAGTATCTGCTGCCAGCAGAGAGAATGCTGTTTTGGCTACAGCTGCTGGTGAGTGCCCAATTACCCAAGAGCAGAGGCCAATGCTAATATCATGACATGGCACCTTTCCCTGGGGAGTCCAGCCAAACCCCCCATAAATGTTGATTATGTTAGACCCAGTCTATAATGGAGGGGATGGTGCTTTATTCTCACAGAATAGAGGCATATCTTGGTAGAGATTTGCCATCCGAAGATAAAACTAACCTGTTGGCATCCTATTTAAGACATTACAGAACTTGTTATCCATCAATACGATGGATATCCCCCATGATACTTCTGGCAAATAGCGTGCCCCAGACTTACTGTCTCGGATACATAGCCATAGAATTCATTAGTCACACGTGATGGCACATTGTCTAGATGAAAGTAGATTGACATACAGTGGGATGGGTTGTTGACGGTTTATATGACACCTGCCGGGTGATAATATCATGAATAGAAGAGATGATGTCCTAGAAAGTATATTCTATGTCTTTCCCCAACAGGCAGTTATCTCAATGCCGTAATGCACCATAATGAAAATATGAGCGGCCTCAATGAATGACATGCTTAAAAATCCACTTAAATATTGTTGCGACATGCTTCACCAATTTTGAACTTTGACTAGTTAGGAGGTGTTTGTATCCTAAAGGTATTTTCAGGGTTCTACATTCTTAGAAGCAATATTAACATGCCATTTTGGGCTCCTCATTCATTTGAACCAATGGATAGAGAAGGAACCCATATAATTGATTCCAATTATGAAGTGTCAGTTTGGTTTATGGTATACAATAAGGACAAAGAAGACTATGTATAGAACACACTATGTATAGAGCTTTTTTGATATGCTTCTCTTGCTGAGCACTCCTTGACCATTGAAAGAGAGAAATCTAAAAGATTCATGTGAACAAGACTTACCTTCTATCAGGATTAATGTTGGTTTACCCACCGGTTTAGCAACATTTGCTAGTGAAAGTACTAAGTCATCTATATTGGCCAGCAGAAGCAGATCATTATAATCAATAAGAGATCTTGAATCAGCTACTGAAGCACCTTTGTTTTCTGTCTGCTTTTTTTCTCTTGGTACTTTATATAAATAAAATTGCTGACTCAAACCATAGTTTAAAGTTAGAATGCACAAAATGAGACTATGAGTGACTAATATCAATGATGTTCTAAATAATTCACTAGTAGTTTTCCTACCTGCTTCCAGTTAGCTACAATGTCCTTTAATGAAGGTAAGTTTTTTTGTGTCAGCATTTTATGTTTTAGATGGGAGTTTTAGCATACTGACATGATCCCATGATGATACAGTAACTACTGAGAACATGTGTCCGCTGTTTGGGAGATACAATTTTTTTTTTGGTAGAATAGATTTCCAGATTCTTATTCTCAATCTGTTTTAGTCTGAAAAACAAACAAACAAACTCACTGTCAAGTCAATGCTGACTCATATTGAACCCCATTGGTTTCTGAGACCATCACTGTTCATAGGAGTAGCACCTGTCCACTCTGGGTATCACTACTGGTGTTTGAAGTACCTGTGGCATAGCTTTCAGCATCGGAGCAAAAAACCAGATGAAGAAGCCCAAAGTTCACTGTGAAGCAGAACATAAATTGCTCATGTACAAGTTGAAGCTAAAAAATGAAAAGAAATTAATGAGATTTAAACTTTAGTATATCCCACATGAATTTAAAGACCAACTCAACAATACACTGGGCATATTGAACACTAATGAACAAAGGCCAGAATGACTGTAAGATGGCATCAAAAAAATCATTCACAAAGAAAATAAAAGGTGAGTAAAAAGAGGGGTTGGAAAAGAAAGGCAAAAATGGATGTCAGAATAGATTCTAACTAGTTCTTTAACTTAGAGTAGCTAATGTTGACAGAGGTATTTCAACAAACAACCTAGTTATCTATGTCAAGAAATTTGGAAGATAGTAACCTGGTCAGTCAATGCAAAGAATTCTGTATTTGTTCCCATCTCAAAGCCTAGAGAGCTTAAAAAATGCACAAAGTAACAAATACTGTGGTTAAAATCACACATAAATATATTTTGTTGAATGTAATTTTAAAATGATTGCAGCAATACATTGACAGGGAAGTAACAGAAATTCAAATAGGATTTAGAAAAAGATATAAAATGAGAAATATTATTGCTGATGTCAGGTGGAGACTATATAAAGACATCTGCTTATGTAAATTATAACAGCGTATCAATGTGCAAAATGAGAATACCAGAGCAATAATTGTGCTTATGTGGAACCTGTACAGACAGTATAGATAACTATTCAAACAAAATATGGGGACGCTGGTTTAATATCAGGAAGGTATGTAAGATTTATCTTTTACTATACTTGTTATAACTGTATATGGAGAAGATAAACTGAGGAGCTAAACCATGGGAAGAAGAATGCAGCTTCAGGATTGGAGCAAGGTTCATCAATAACCTGTGATGGGACAACCTTCTTTGCTCAAAGTTAAAAGGACTAAAAGTACTTAATGATGAAAATCAAATTCTCCGGCTTTCAGGAAGAACTACCTCTCAATATAAAGAAAACGATGCCCCCAACAACTAGACAAACAAGCCACACTGTGAAAAACAAAGAAAGGTTGACATCATCATGCATTTTGTTGTGCCTGGATCTGCAATCAGTGTCCGGCAAAGCGGCAGTTAAGAAATCAAAGAACACACTGCACCTGGAAAATCTGTAGGCTATCTTTAAAATGTTAAAAATAAAAAACTTCACTTTGAGAACTAAAGTGTGGCTGGCCCAAGCGAGGGTGTTTTCAAGTGTCTCTTAAGCATGCAAAAAGTTGGTTCGTTCCCAAGTTTTGGCCCAAACCAAACCAAACCAAGGAAAAAGAATTCAAAAATTGGACAACGATGAAAGAAAACCAAAGAAGAACTGATGCATTTGAGTTCTGATGGTGAATAATATCGCACACATCATGAACGAATCTATCCTAAAATAAGTAACAGCAGAATGCTCCTGAGAAGCACAGATGATATGATTTTATCTTATGTACTGTAAGCACGCCATCACGTGTGACAAGTCCTTGGAAAAGACATCATATTTTGTAAACTGTCAGAAAAAAGAAGAGCTCCAAGGAGATGGATGGACACCGTGGCTGTGACAATGGGCTCAACGACAGCAAGGATTATGAGGCTGGGCCACGATGCGGCACTTTTTGACTTTGTTCCACGTAAGGTTATAGAGTCAGACTGACTGGAGGTCACCCCACAGCACCACCAACATTTATAAAGCAAAGTCAGAACGAGGCTACCAAAACCACAGCCCACAAAAAACTACTAATTAAAGCCTAGTAATTCTTGGAGTTACATATGACCTTTGGTATACATTTCAATTGTGGTCTATAGTCAAAGTATTTTGCTATATCTGGTTAACAATTTTTAAAATTATTTTATTAGGGGCTCATACAACTATTATCACAATCCATACATACATCCATTGTGTCAAGCACATTCATACATATGTTGCCATCATCATTCTCAAAACACCTGCTTTCTACTTGAGCCCTTGGTATCAGAACCTCATTTTCCCCTCCCTGCCCCCTGAACCCTTGATAATTTATACATTATTAGTATTTTGTCATATCTTACACCATGTGGCTTCTCCCTCACCCATTTCTCCGCTGCCCATCCCCCAGGGAGGAAGTTATATGTAGACCTTTAATCTGGTCTCCCTTTCCCCTCACCTGCCCTCCACCCTCCCGGTAATGCTACTCTCATCACTGGTCCTGAGGGGTTCATCTGTCCTGGATTCCCTGTGTTTTCAGTTCCTATCTGTGCCACTGTACATGCTCTGGTCTTGCCGGATATGTAAGGTAGAATTGTCCAAACTTATTTGTTTCAATCTGTATTCAATTTTAGGGTTTGCAACTTTTCATACAGTGACTTTAAAATTATAGAATATATATATCCTTCAAACTCTGTTTTATAAAATATTAGTATATGTTATAATGTAAAATGCCATTTGTCTTATAAAATATTTTTTGACTTGTCAATATTATTAACATTCAAGAGTGATACTTATCTAAATTTGTTTCATATTGTCTCCTTTGGTTATAAAATCAAGAAAAACATTAAGCCTCATAAATCAGTGTGTATACCATAATCTTTATATTTGCTGCAATATTTAAAATAACAAAGAAGTTACCTCACATTTCAAGATGTGGTAAGATTTGTATGTAAGAGGGTAGAGCAAGTGCTTTTTAAGTGGGTAGAACTCTTTAAAATTCTTTATTATACATAAAGCAATTTTCAGATTTTTAAAATTTAGTCTGGGATTATATTTTTTACAAAATTATCTGTTTTATCTAGTTTACAAGTTTTTGGAATCAAGTTTTAATACTATATTCTTGAAATACAACAATTATTCTCTATATTTATTGCTAGATTCTCTTTCTTTCTCTCCAATATGATATTCTATTTATTCTTGCTCAGTCTTATTGAAGTTTTACCTACTTCATAGGTAAAAGTCATAGAAAAATCCCTAATGTTGTTTTGTATTATGATTTATTAACTTCCACTATTATTTTTATTGTTTTCTACTCTCCTTTTCCTTAGGGGTTACCTGTTCTTATTTTTTTAACTTTCAGGGAAAAGCTCATTTATTTCTAGTAGTTATTTTAAAATAAATATTGGCTTCTCAGTTTATTGATTTCCCTTTAATTTGCCATTTTATTTATATCCTATAGTTATTTATATCCTATAGTTATTACATGGGCTGATTTCTGTTTCTTAGATGTTGTAAATATTATTGAATTTAAACTATGACTTCTATTCTTTTAATAAAAATATGTGTATTTTTATGGAATTTCTGCATCAAAGGATGGATCTGTTCATCATTACAATATGCTAAATCTCAGATATCCTAATATTTTATAAAAGGCAAAAAAATTCTAATATTTTCATTTGTAGCTTACATTGTTTTTTAAATAGCAAAACTAGGAGTGGAAAATGTTTCAGATTTATTGTTTGCCTGCTGTAACTCAGACAAGGAGCTCTGATGGGCCCATGGGGTAATTGTAAGGCTCTTGGTTCAAACTCACCAGGTTCTCTGAAGGAGCAAGGTGGACCACTCTGCTCCCCAAAGATTCAGTCTCAGAAACCCTGTATAGAGACACGTGAGTTAAAATTGACTTAATGAGCAGTAAATTCAGTTTGGGACTCTTCACAGACTACACATGCTGCCTGATTGGTCCTTTAAAATGCTCAAAAGTAAATATCATTGCTAGTTTGAGGAATGATGAATAATTGCTTGTAGTTCCATAGTATTCAAATGTGTATCTGCCAAATTTTTTAAAGCATGGGCTAATATTTTTTAATCACTCTAACCTGGTCCTCTGACAACTAACCTAACAGAATATATATATTTTTAATGAGTTGTAAGAAAATTTAGAACACTAATAATGCAAACGTGTATAATATAGAAAAGATCAAAATAATGAGACTGCTACATAATTGAAAAACTCTGTCCCTAATAAGTACTGTAAATTAGAGCTAGTTATCCAAGATTAAAATCAAATCTTGAAAGGATAGAAATGATGCCAACTGTGAAACCAGCTTATAAAATATGTTTTAAAACTAAATTCTTAGGATTACATGGTACATGTAAAATCTCATTACAATAATTTATGTATTTTTAATTAATCATTTTATTGGGGAGGTTCTTAAAAATCTTATGACAATCCGTCATTCAATTGTATTATGTGCATTTGTACTTATGATGCCATCAACATTTCCAAAACATTCTCTTTCTAGTTGAACCCTTGGTATCAGCTCCTCTTTTCACCTCCTTCCCCACCCTCCCACCTTTGTGAAACCTTGATCAATGATATATTATTGCTGCTATTTAGTTCCTTACACTGTCTGCTGTCTCCTTTCATCTACATTTCTGTGTTCGTTCCCCTGAGGCGTGGGCTATATATCCAACGTTGGCACGGGTTCACCCTGTCTCCCCATTCCCCTACCCCCAGCCGTATAATCCCCTACCCTTATAATATCACTACCCCCACTATTATTCCTGAGAGTCTTATCTGTCCTGAATTCTATGTGTTGCTAGCCCTTATCTGTACCAATGTGTGTACTCTGATTTTTTCCTAGCCTGAATTTTAAGGATTTATAATAATTGATTATTTTTGAAAAATAATTGCTAGTCCTAGATTTTTATTCCAGCTGTAGCTGAAGATATAAATTAATATGGGCATTGAAAATATATATCCCTCTTAGTCTTAATTTTCATCATGATAAATTTGCATTTCATACTCTCTTAAAAGAAAACAAATGGGCAGTTTTATTTATGTTTTAAGTGGCACTAGCACTGGACAAAATGATACGTACTGTAAAAAGTAGATTTTGGCAGTTATCCAGTGGCTTCAAAGAGCTTCAGAGAAAATAGATGAACAAGATATGGAATTTTTTCATGAGCTTTTTGGAGCTTCCTCATATTCGTCTTTTTGGCCTAGTACTCTCTGCTCTGAGTCATAAACCCATTCTTTCATATTCCCTTACATGTCAGTATTTCTATTTTAAAGAAGAGTCTTAAAAAGTCACTGCTCTATGTACTCGAGCATAAGCCGATCTGAATTTCAGCCGACACACTTAATTTCACCACAAAAACGGCATAAAAAGTGCTCAATAAACTCGGCTTATACATGAGTATATACAGTAAGTAAGACATCTCATCAACCCCACATACTGAGTAGGGCTGTAATGGAAGAGGCCTAATATTTTCCTACTTAGTGTGTGATAATCTATTTCTTTCTGGCTCAGAATTTCATGTATTGCTTAAGAATTGATTTTTTCTTCTATGCCCATATGATTCAATTCAGCTAGTGATACATGGCCAAATTTTTGCATTGTAACGTGATCACATTGCAGTACTGTGAGCCTGTTGGTAGATAAAGCCTAAGGCTAACGTCTGAAGCATGCAGCCCTGGCAATCTGTGTATGTGAGCATCTGGGATCACTCTGGTAGTGGGAATAAGCAGGTAAACAGCCATAACTCAAAGGCTGGAACTTTGGACATACTGTGTCTAGGTAAGCAAGTGAACATTTTTGAATCTTATGTAAGTTATAGAGACAAGTAGTTATTTGTTTTAAGATTTTTTTCCAGAAACAAGGGGTAGGTGAGATCTTTAACCACAGCTGTTTTATGGACTCCTATTAGGTGGCACTGAGTCAGTCTGACCCATAGTAACCTTACACGTTACAAAACACAACACAGCCTGGTTCTTCACCATCCTCACAGCTGTTCCTTTGCTTCAGCGCCGTGTTGCAGCCAGTGTGTCAACCCATCTCCTTGAGGGCTGTCCTCTTTTTCACTTCCCTTCCAATTCACCAGGGATGCTGTCCTTTTCCAGGGACTGGTCTCTTCTGACAACTTGTCCCACGCAAGCAAGAAAACTCTCTCTATCCTTGCCTCTGAGAACTCTGACCATACTTCTTCCAAGACAGATCAGTTTGTCATCGTTCTCCAGCACCACAGTTCAAATGCATCTATTTCTCTTGGGTTTTCTTTATTCAACGTACAACTTCCACATACACAATAGAAAATGGAAAATATTGTGGCTTGGGTCAGGCATAGTTGAGTTTTCAAAGTAACTTTCTTGGTTTTCAGTGCTTTAAAGAGGTCTGTGCAGCGGATTTTCCCAATGCAATGCATCTTTTAATCTCTTGACTGCTGCTTCCATGAACACTGATTGGGGAGTCAAGCAAGAAAAAAAATCCCTTAAAACTTCAACCTTTCTCCATTTATCACGATCTTATCTAATAGCCTTGATCATCAGCAAGTGCTCTCAGACAAGTGCTCAGGATATTATGGATCAGGTAAAATCAACATTACACCAGCTAAACAACTGGTGCACCCAAGTAAGCGGGTAACGCTGTGGTAACTTCATGCTTCCTCTACTGTTAGGTGATACTTTGATTCTGCTTAGTTGTCACTTGATTCTGACTCTTGGTGGCCTCTTTTGTGCAGAGTTGAACTGCTCCATAGCATTTTCATAGTGGCGGCCTTTCTGAAGCACATCACAGCCCTGCTCTCCAAGGTGTCTATGGTGGATCCCCAGCTAAGAGCTAGGAGTGAAGATTTCACATGCTGTTCCATCTCGTTACTCTGCTCCTGCCTGACACCTCAGCCATGCTGGCGGAATTGGGAATTTTATTGCATTGTAATTGATATCTTCTTGACAAAATGTCCCTTCTCACCTTGTCACAGTTGATTCTACTGTACTTTATACTTTCCACTCATAAAATTCTTTTGATTATTAATTTAAAAAATGTCCAAATCTAAACATTTAGACCTATCATCTGAGTTTCGGTCAATTGTCTACTTGACAGTTCCATTTGGATATTGAGAAAGCATCTCAAATTGGCATGCTAAAATCTGAACACAAGACCTCCCCAAGTCATCGTACTGTGGCTCAAAAAAGTCAGGCAAGTCCCCTTGGTCACTCCCTACACTCTTCAAAACTATTTTCCCATAGGACAAGAGCCATGTCTGAATTGCTTTACTATTTCATCTCAGTGTACCCAAAAATGCTTGGTCCAGGGTCAGATGTTCTGAAAATAAATTATTAGTGGCATGAACTTGGCAATCAATCTTCAGTTCAAACCCTGACTGTGTGATTTATCAGCTGAATTTAAAATCCCTATTCAGTTTTAGTCTCTAAAATGAGTAAACATATTATCTACTTTGTAGATTTTAGAAATTATCAAATTAAGTGATATTCATGAAGTATTTTGTAGCTGGTAAGCATCCATGAAGTGTTGGTTATTTGCTAAGGAAAAAAAATCACAAAACTGTGATGACCCTAGCTGTAAGTGGTTTGTTTTCTGTATTTCCATGCTCTTATTACCTAAGTTATTGAAAAATTCTCAAATTCTCATTGGCCTCTCATCAAAAGTCTAATGCCTTACTGTATTTTTATAGTAAGCTGGTATAAAAGAATGTCTATATATTAATATGAATAGTGGTTTCAAATAAATTTTAATTCATCCTATAGAATTATTTTTCTTCATTGGGAAGTAAAACACTGTTGGCTTGCTTCCTTGTGTAAAATAATATGGATTTCTCATATGAGAGCATAATACTTGTGCATATGAGGAGGTACCCAATAAAATCCAGAATATTTTCAAAGCTAAATATTTAAATTTTTAAAATAAAACAACCTTTATCACCTTCAAAGTACCCTCATATCACTTTTCAAAACTGTGATTCCATTCTTGGAAAATATTTTTACATTCATCTGTTTGGATAGCAGACAACATCTCCCTAGTTTTTTTTCTTCACCTCTTCTGCGTCCTCATATCACTATCTTTTCAGGCCTCTCGGCATTCTTGAAAACAAAAAGAAGTTGCATGGAGCAAGGTCAGGTGAGTAAGGTGCTTGAGGCAAGAGAGACATTCTGCTTTCTGCCCAAAACTGGTCACTCAGATGGCTACATGAGCAGGTGCATTGTCGTGGTGGCAAAACCAGTCGCCTATCTGCCATAAATTAGGCCTGTATTTTTGTCTCAGACTAAGCAATCTTTCAGAACCTCTAAATAGAAAACTTGATTAATAGTCTGACCTGGTGGAACAAACTCCAAACGCACTACAAGTTGACATTTTCATACATTCAGGAAGCTGACAGATATCCAGAACACCGTTTGTCATCAATCAACATTTCACTTTTTTTAGAAACCAGAAAACCACTAATACCCTCGGGTTTCCTCCCACAGCTCTATCCTTATAAACTTTGATCAACATCACAACAGTTTCTGTGGTATTTTTCCTGAGCAGGAAGCAAAAATTTCCAGGTGCGTGTTATTCTTTTAAATTGGCCATCACAAAAAAACAGGTTCCAGGGAAACTGCTTTTAAGAAAAAAAATTACTGTGACCATAGAGAACCTTCCCAGGTGATGCCATTGGGTGCACTAACTCAGAGTGAGTTGCTCTATGATTTCCCAGTGGGAAAAAAGCATACAATGAAAGCTCCGCCCAGCAGAGCCTTTTTAAAAAACTTTTTTGTGGGTGAAGTTGGGGTACCCCCTCATATGTTAAATCAAAATATTATAAAGACATGGGGAAAGCATTTATCTTATATCAGAATTTTATTCAGTTCACGAGCCCCACATAAAAATAGTATGATTTTAAAATCATGTTTATAGGGTATCTGGATTAAATTGTGCTCAGTTCTAATCAGTTGACATGAGTAGTTTTCAAAAATCAGGTCTTTATTTGAAACAGGCATTATGTGAGAGTTGGGAGCTATGTCTGTCTTTGAAGGTGGTGTTCTTCATTCCAATCATTCATAATTCATTCAGTACCTCTGGCATGTCTTGTTGCTTGGTGAAATAGTCTTCTTCCAAACCATGCCTGCCTGCCTGCTAAAGAGTCCACTGGGGTTGGGGGTGGTGATGATTGGGTGTTGTCTGCCCTCCCTCATCTACTACCACCTGTCCTGGGTGGGTCCCTTACTCATTCCCAATCCACCTGGGCCTTGCTGCTTCAAAAAACAGCCTTCCCTCTGACTACTCTTCAGTCTTGTCTCACCAAACCTTGCTGAAATCTTTGGGACTTGGTTGGCCTTCCCTTACCTATTCAAAGTCTCAATTCATTTTGCCACTGTTCCATGTCCTCCGTGCAGGACTGGAAAGCGAGAGAGGGGCCATACTTCAATCTGGCATGCCAAGCCTTGAGGGCAACTTATTGGCACGAAGCAGTGACCCAACAGAGAAGTCTATGTGAATTTTAGAACATTCTGTCTCTCTGATTTTTCCTCTTTCCTGTGACTTACTTCATTTTGAATATAAGGAGCTATTTACCATGTTTGTGTCTCTGTCTGAATTTCTCATCTCAAGAAATGGGAGTGCTTCATTCTATTGGAGAGAAGATTATAAGTACCAAAATGATTAAGACAAAAGAATAATTATTTTAAAATAGTACATGTTATAGCATTTTCTAATTCGTGTATCAGATATTAATGTCTAAAGTTACTTCATTATTCATAGCCTGAATACTTATTAAATCAAGCTTTTTAATGCTTTAAGAAAAAAGAAAAGCATGCAATTATATAATTTCTTTCAAACTCTTACATATCAAATAAAGCAAAGACTTTCTTTTAAATCTAATCTCAACCTATGTTTGAAAAAGTAGATTTGACTAATTTTGACATACGGTCAAATAATTTGCCTCTGTGACCTAGGACATAATGGATATTTAAATCCATCTGATATTGGTTAGTGGAAGTCTATTTTAATAATAAGGTTGGTCCTCTCATTGTCTCTTTATATCTTCTCATACCTCAACCCATGCCCTCTTCTGGACCATTAACTTTAATAAAATGAGGTTGGGTGAAAGACTCATGACCTGAAACTAGACCCAGGCAAGTCATGCATTTGAGTGTAAAGAGATAGTCCCACTATTAAGTGTCATCCCTAGGTGAACATAAGTTGCTCTATTCTTTGTGTAATTGACCATTCATGTTGTGTGACCTTGGGCAAGACTACAAACCTGTCTGGAATCAAGTTGATTGATATATAAAAAGTAAGGATTAAATATTTAGACTAGAGATGAACAAAAGATAGTTTTGTTTTTCAAATTTCCTGAAATGTGAAATACATTATACTTATTTTTGATGTGATAAGAGGTGAAAATATAAATTACTTATATTTTATTACACATTTAGCAACAGTTAATCTGCATTTGAATTTCCTTTTCTCTCAAACATTGCAGTTACTTTATTTATACAATGATAAATAAACTCTTATGCCACTCACCCCAGAAAACTTAAAATATTCATACTACTTAAGCAATGTTGGGAGAAGATTAATATGGAGATTTATGCTTGGTCCCCCCTCCTCGCTCCATTTTGTGCTAATTATGTGTCATACACAGTGGAAGGCATTTTGCATATATCATCTTATTTAGTCCTTACAGGGCATTTGGGATTATGCATATCATTCCCATTTTTAGAGGTGAAGTAAATTATGTTTCAAATACATTAAGTAAAGACCAAGACTACTCTACTCATAATTGGAAGAGCCAGTTATCAGTCCAATTTGGCCTGACATTAAAACCCAGGTGTAGCAGATAATTTCCTTTCACTATCCATTTTTCTCTTTTCTTTAGGAACGCAATCTCTCTTGTGGAAGGTGCGACCAAACTAAATTAAAGAAAAGTGACCAAATTACAGAGCACATTTATCATCCCATCTAGTGACTAATACTTGGTGTTTAAAATATCAACAAATTTGTCATTTGCGACATTAGCTGACTTTAAGAGAAATGTAGACCCTACTTTCCTGTTCCGTCTGGCTGACGGGAATATGAGCATTATGACTCCACCTTCAATAACAATATATTCATAATTTGCAAGTTAGTTTGAGAAATTTTTGAATAGAACACAAAATAAAGGAGCTTGGCTTCCTGGCGTCCTTGGTCTACCATGCTATTATTGATCACTTACTGCCACGGAAGTACGATGGAGTTGGGGGACTTTGTGGGGTGAGGATTCTACCGGGTGACACAGTTAGAGTGGGGGAGAACAAAATGCCTGTCTATAAATATCTTGTGCAGTATCTCATAAAAAATGTTATTTTTATACAAGTATCCTGTTGGTAAGGGAGCCCTGATGGAGTAGTGGTTACCTCTTGGAGTACGTTCCGCATGGTCGGCAGTTTGAAACTACTAGCTTTCTAGGGATTTCTACTCCCTTAAAGAGTTACTGTCTCAGAAGCCCACAGGACGTCACTAGGGGTCAGCATTGGTGAATATGAGGCAGCGAGTTTGGTTTGCGTTCCTGTAGTTAGTAAAAACAACATAAAACATTTTTAGTAAGCCCAGCTAACATGTATACCTGCAAAACTAAACTTCTATTCTAATTGACATTTAGAATATTCTAATATGTACTTGTCAGCACTGTCATTGTCCGTCCATGACAATGATATTTAAGGTCAAGTTGCTCTGTTTGCTTGAGCTTCAAGTACAAGCAGTCGCTTTTGTTGCGGTTGGTGTGTGTACTGTCACCTGATTCTATTCAAACTTTCTGGTGTCTTACATAAAATGTTGTGATCACTAGTATATCTGAACCTATATCAATATTTTTTCTAGATAATGAAGTAGTAATTAAAGAAATGAAGAACAAAAAAACCTTCCACTCAGTTACTAAGAATTTTGTAACTAATAATGTAATTGAACCTAGAAAGATTCTATAAAACCTTGTTGTTGTTAGTACTCAAATAATCTAGGAAATAAAAATTTTAAGCAATTTTAAGCTGTATTTAGCACATATTATTCCATGATTATTACTGACAATAAGTGTTACTAAGAATGCTGGGTAATCTGATAGACCATGGGCACAGTGCAAGCGTTCCGTACCACGAGTCACCACACAGAGTAACACTGATCCCAGGGATGATACTGATAGGCTTGATTTTGCACCTCATTGACATCATTCATGTATTTTCTCTTTCTTGCTCTTTTGGTCGTTTACATATAACTCAATCCAAACCGACAGACCACTCATTTCATTTCATCAAACTACTGATTTAAAACATTGATTTCACTTGTTATTTTTTATTTTACAGAATTTTAAGTATCAGTTCTCTTTGTCTCTGAATATTTCAGAGAAAAAAATACCAAGACTGTAAGCTAAATTAATTTTGGAGCTAAAGCATAATTATGTTTTTCAACTTTCCTCTCTCATAAGGTATAAATAAATATATAGGTCATTTTGGTTGGTATGTGAAGGTAAACAAATAGTATTGCTACTAAGGTCCCAGTTCTTCTGTTATCGTCTTGTTAGGTCTTGTCAGATTTGACTCTGTCTCATAGTGACCTATGCCCTACACATCCCCACAATTATTCTTATGTTTGAGCCTATTGCTGCAGCCTCTGTGTCAGTCTGTTTCATTAAGGATGATCCTCTTTTCTGCTGACCCTCTATTTTACCGTCCCATCTGATGACCTTTTACAGAGATGATCTCTCCTGATAACATGTCCAAAGTACATGAGACAAAGTTTCACCCTCCCCACTCACTTTTTAAAATCATTTTATTGGGAACGCTTACAGATATTATAACATTCCATAGCTCAATCATATCGAGTAGTGCTGTACAATTTCTACCACCGGCCTGTAGCGCTCCCCTCTTGACTTGCCTCCATGTGGGCCTGTCAGACTAGCCCCTCTCCCCCAAACTGCATTTTCTGGGTTGTCCTTTTAAGTACTGTCATCTAGGGGCAGGACATCACTCTGCTAGCTGAGGCCGGCCCTGCACTCGTCTCTGGGAACAACTGCTCTGAACACAACCATTGCCCTCAAGGATTGGCACTCCAGAATGAGGTCTACTCTCACTCTCCCTTTCCTGTAGCAATAGAAATACTTCCCTCCCCTTCCTTGAGTTGGCCAGCGCCCCATTTTAAAATGCATATGGGGGCGTGGGGGGAAGATGCCTTTCAGTACAGCACCTCCTCCCTTCTAAGGTGCATTCTAGTTGTACTTCTAAGGCAGACTTGTTTGTTTTGCTGGCAGGCCATAGAACTTGCAATATTCTTCACCAATAACATAATTTAAACACATCAATAACTATTCATAGTTCAGCATTCACACGCATATGAGGTGATTGAAAAGAATATGGTTTGGTTCACATGGAGCTACATAATCTCATGTGCATTTCAGGCCACTAAGAGTGAAGGTGTGGCGTCTAGCCTGTCAATCAGGTCACAGCCCAATGATGCCTTCTTGTGGGCAGGGCCTTCTCATGAGAATTCAAGGAACTTCCTCTCTTTCTCCCTGGATTTACTTCTCCAGTCAGCTTGACTTAACACAGTTTAAGGGCACTTTAGCCTCAATGCGACATCTTTACTCTTTAATAATGTAAAGAAGTTTTGTGCTTCAGATTGGCTCAATGTAGTTCATGTATTCAGGGGCTTGTTCCCAAGAAAATTTACTTAGACTTATCTCTGTGATTACTGGATGACCAGACAAGTTCTCTCAGTAATCTGCTCTCCTCAGTCAAATTCGAGGGACTTCCCAAAAGATCCAATCGAAACAGTGGCTTTCAAAGGAGATCTGATGAGTCAATTCAATTCAAGACTTAGAGGCCAGCTAAAGAAGCTACTGTAACTCTTGGTGGGCTCAGAGGGGTAACCTTAATAGATTTTCAGAAAGCACAGAATTCCATCATGAAAAGTTGATTAGACAACATTTTTGTTTTTTTTTTTAATTTTGTGAGAAAAAAATCCAGAGAAGTTGCACCAAGAATTTGTTTTTCTTTCACAACAATGCATCTAGTCATTCCTGGGGGCTAATGGAGGCTGTCCTATGAGAATTCTGTTGAGATAAGGTTTTCACTTAGTCACGCCATAGACTTGAGAGTTACCCATCAGACTTCTTTTTGTTCCCAAACCTCAAAGAGTATTTAAAGGGAACACAATTTGAGTTGCTAGAACAACTGCTGTCTACTCAGCGCCATTGCATGTTGGTGACATCATTGTGAGCCATACACAACGATGAACTTAAAAATTAAGCTACTGCATTTGGTCAAACATTTAATTAACTGACCCCGAATGTGAGGGCTGGAACCACTTCTCTTGAGTGAGATCTGTGATGTGACCTTGAAGAATGTTGGTCACCTAGTGCTTATTCCTTGGGCTTCTAACACCCAAGGACAGAAGTTCAAACCCAGCAGGAGAACTGCCTTTCTACTCCCACGAATCATTAGTCTGGGAAACCTACAGGGGCAGTTCTACCCTGTCCTATAGCATTGATATGGGTCACAATGGACTCGATGTCAGTGAGTGATGTTGGTTGATATTGGTGATTTTGCCAGCCGGATATTCCCCACTCCTTCCCTAGACGATGCCCAAACTACCATTCCTGACAGGGTGGAATTTGAATGGCACAGACTTCTTCAGGGAAGTTCTTTTGTTGGTACCTGCCACCAGGTTGGCTCCAACTCATCATGACCCACGTGAGACAGACCCAGCACGGCTTGGTCCTCGGCCAGCCTCACCGTTGTCACATTTGAGTGCTCTGCTGTCAATCCTCTCCTCGAGAGCATTGCTCTTTCTCACTGCCCCTCTATTTTACCAAGCATGGTGCTCTGCTCCGGGGACTGGTATTTTCTGTTAACGTGTCCGATGTATGAGTACAAATGGGTAAAAGTATGTATCCCAGTCTCAGGGAAGTGTTAGAAAGATGGAAATCTCACTTTCATATGTAGTTAGACTTAGCTTACTGATATTTCCAAAACAATGGCTTCACATTTTAATAAAGGTTTATATGATTCTGTAGAAATACTTTTATTTTAAGTGGGTGAAGGGAGATGTCAGACAGTGTAAAATATGATAAAATAATAATTATAAATTATCAAGGGTTCATGAGGGAAGGGGAAGCAGGGAGGGAGGGGGAAAATGGGGAGCTGATACCAAGGACTTAAGCAGAAAGCAAATGTTTTGAGAATGGTGATGGCAACAAATGTACAAATGTGCTTAACACAATGGATGGATAGTAATAAGAGTTGTACAAGCCCCCAATAAAATGATTTAAAAAAATAAAAGTACAGAATGATGCCACCATTTCAAAGACTATACATCTAGATATATGTGAACGTGTATACTTATAAATATCAATGATATTTGTGTTTCTTTCTCCGTAGTTAAATAAAATTTATATCTGAAAAAAGAAATACTTTTTTTGACTCACCATAGCACCCCATGGCAGCATTTCATGCCTTAATATATATCAGCATGCTTAACTGATTCTAAGTCTGTCACGAGAGGATGCAAGGAGAAGGAAAACAGATGCTGTAGATCCGTTTTAAGGAAATTATATTTACTGTTGCGGCTAAATGAGTTGGAACTAAGCCAGAGCAGAAACCATGAACAGCCAGGCAAGAACCAAAAACACCAAGAGAGCTTCCTGCAAGGAAGAATCCTTCCTTTGGAATGCAGACTCAGAGGTGGTGTTAAACACTGCAAGTCTTTAAAGATGAAGAAATTTCTATTGACTATTCAACCTCACAGAAGTTGTTGTTATGTCTCCTGGGGAGACATGCGCGTCCCTGAAAATACAGTTTAGGTCTCAATACAATAAATAGAGCATGGATTTGTAGTCAGATTGATCAAAGCTTGAAAGTCATGACTCTTAATTTTTAACTCTCAAGCACCAGAATCTCTTCATCTGAGAACAAGCATAATACGCTTCAAGATTTGCTGTGAAAATGAATTGTGATATTGTAGTTGTCAGTACTTAACATGCGGCCGGCTGATATTCAGGAAGCATTGCTATTATTAGCTGCTGTCACTAGGCGGTCCCTCCAACTGCAGGTCCCCCATGCACAGTCCTGCACAATCCATGCGACAGATTGCGAATCCGCCCATGTTGATATATAGTTCCAGGCTTAGTCTAGAAACTGTACTGAAACTTGCTTCATATGAAAGCGACACACAAACTCCTCACTGAGATGTGGTGGTTGCCTTCAAAATTTATTAGTGAGGAACTGAACCTGAGTCTCCTCTACAGAAGGCAAGAATGCTATCACGGAACCACCAATCAATGGTCGAATAGACTCAATGACACACAATGGCAACATAGTATATTAGTTTTCATTCTAATTTTATCTCCTTAAAATTTAAGGCTTAAATCCTTGGAGTATACACAAATAGTTGTCCTGCTTTGGGTTTCTTTGAAATTACACTCTGAAATAAGGAAGTCAAATGAAATATATTTGTAAAGTGATCACAAAAAGGGAACATGGGGAGAAAAGAGAATGAGTGGATAAATGAGAGGAGGGGGAGCCAATGATAATGAGAGTAAGAATGAGCTTATTCCTGTTTCAGATTCTTAGGCTCAGTCCCTCAAAAGACCTTCTGGGAAATCATTCAACATGCTCTCCAATGATCTCAAATAGGGAGGTTGAGAATATATCCATTGCTTGTCATTCCTTATTGATTGTTGTTTCCCTTTGAGGGCCCTAAATCTCATACTCTGGTCTGTGACTTAAGAAGAATCAATTGACATCTCACGTCTTTGGAGAAAACACTGTTTTAAGAGGAAAGGGACACTATTGTGTGTTACAGACGAGGGAGGCTGGAAAGGTACTGGAGACTGCTCTCCACAGTTGTACTAAAGTCTAAGGCTAAGGCTCCAGGAGGAACGTGGACAGGACAGGGTTTATAGTTAGTGTGTGTGTATGTGTGTGTGTGTGTGTGTGTGTGTGTGTGTGTTGGGAGATGTCTCTGTGCTACTGTCAACAACAGCAAAGCCCAAACAACAATCCTAATGAAAAAAAGATAGATTGCCAAAAATGCTGGGTGTTTTGTTTGTTTTCTTTCTGACTTTGGCTGTACTTTACATTTCCTGTCTGTTAGCACTGGCTTTTGCATGCTGATTAAAATAAGTTCTGATTACCAGCGCTGTTAAGAAATATCTACTCCATGGGAAAGGCACTAAAGAAAGGACTTCTGGGTGCAAACATTTTAGAGTCAGTGTTTTAACAGAATCGAGGTGCTAATGGTTACTCTTGGAGAACTAGCTAACATGTTGACCTTTCTGTGAAATAAGACAGAGATTTCTAAACATTTCTAAATATCACTTGGAGAATTTTCCATATAATCAGATGTTTAATATGAAATAGAAATAAAAATCAATATAGTTTTATTCTAACAAAAATAATAATAAATAATGGCTTGATTAAACTTATTTGAGAAAACTAGGTGGTGTAGCTATTTATACATTGACCTTGCTAATAACAAGGTCAACAGTTCAAACTCACCAGTTGTTCCAACCGAAAAAGATGAGGTTTTCTACTCGGGTAAAGATTTACAGTCTCAGAAACCCACAGCAGTTGTTCCACTCTGTCCTGTAAGGTCACTGAGTCAGAATGGACTGGATGCAAATGAGTTTTTGTTTTGTTTTGTTTTAAGCTTACTTAGCTTAAACAGTACTATTTACACTAGGAGAACACATTGTATTTTGATCATCTTAAATAAGAAAAAAATTTTTAAATTAAAAAATATATATATTGTAGCTAATAAAAACCATAATCTGATAGTTTTGAATCCCTCTCATGTGTCTGCAGCTTTGATGAATCTTTTGATGTTGTTCATTACTCCTGTCACATGAGTACTTCTGTTTAGTTATTTGTTTAGTTATTTACATTCCACCTACTTAAGAAAAGAATGTAGTTAAAAAAATAAATTTCATACTTAAAACAATAATAGAACAAAACAGATGACAAGTCATTTAAAAGGAAATGAAGGGGGAAAATGAAGAATAAATGCACTAGGATGTACTAGCGGAAAAAAAAAGATTCTGGATTTCCTTGTAGACAAGATTATATAGAAAGCACAGTTACATGCCTCTCAAGAAGTGATCCTGTGTCTCTCTTTTGCATGTGTATTTCCTAGGTCACTCCATACGTGAACATTAAATTGGATATAGAAAGTAGGTTTAAAACAAAGAAGGAGCTGGCTCTACCTTCAAAACATACTCGGAATCTGACCAGTTTTGCTGCCTTTATTTCTCCTTTGACCCCAGTTACCAGCATCTCTTTCCTGGGTGGTGACAGAGGTCTCCTAAGGCCTCTCTAGTCTCACTTTCATCCCCCATAGGATAACCCAAACACAGCAACCAAGGAAATTCTTCTAACATGCCAGTACATTTTGTGATCTTGCTGCACAAAAACCTCCCCACGCTCTCGTCAAAACTGATAAAATCCAAAATGTGTAAAATGTTCGGCCAGGCCTACTGTGCTCTGAGACCTTTCCGAGTCCTTTCTCAATGGACTGACTACACTAGACTCGTGACCAGACACATTCTTGCCTAGAGCCTTTCCCTGGCTATTCTATCGACCACATACCTTTTTAACTTTAAAAGCATTTTTTAAAATCTAACTTTTTCAATGTGACTTGCCCTAAACAAATATTTCAAAATTGCAACCTGCCTTTATGTACTTTATTAACTCATGATTCCCTTAAGCTAATTTATTATTTTTCAACAGCTATAGAAGCAGCAAAAAACAAAAACCAATTGCCGCAGGGGCAGCTATTGACTCATGGTGTGTCTCTACGTGTTTCAGAAAAAATCCTGCATTTCACATGCTTGGCAAGGGCTTCGATCTTCTGGAAGAAGATTGCCCCAGTTTTCTACTGACATCTCTGTGGGTAAATTTTAACTGCCAGACTTTGGAATAGAAGTTGTGTGCTTAGCCCGTTATGCTAACCAGAAACTCCTTAACTGGCTTAATTGACAAATATAACCATGCATATTTAAAGTGCATGGTCTGATAAAGTTTTAGGAATATGTACAGATATTGAATCATCACAATTAGGAAAATCCATATATGCATCAGTGTCGACTTTCCTTTTCATTCCTACTGGCGCCTCTCCCTGACCTCCAACCTTGACCCAAGGCAACTGCTCACCTGCCTTTTGCACTTAAAAAAAAAGTTCCTCACATCAGTATAAACGTTTGAGTCCTTCCACATCTTCCCAAACACTTGACATAGTCCATTTAATTTTAGCATATTTCCCTTATTGCCATCTGTGAATTTTCACTGGTGAAGGACTTGTTGAAATCACTTGCCATTTTTTTTTGTAACTGAGTGGTTTGTTTTCATATTAATGAATTTTGAGGTTTTTTTTTCTATTCAAAATAGTAGTACAGATATGTGATTTCCAAATAAATTTTCTCAGTCTATGGCTTGTCTTTTTTTTTTTAACTGTGTTATTTAATGGGCAGATATTTAACTTTGCTGTTGCTATTAGGTCAGGTGGCACCAGTTCCAAATCATAGTAAACCTGTGCACAATAGAACAAAACACTGCTAGGTCCTAAGGCATCTTCACACCATTATTATGCTTAACCTTATCGTTTCAGTCATTGCATCAATCCAACTCTTTGATGGTCTTCCTCTTTGGTGAAGTACAATAAATCTGTTATTTTTTCTTATTCTAATGGTTTGTTTTTCTTTGTCATAATTGAGAAATCTTTACCTAACCCCAAGCCGCTGACATTTTCTTTCTTTCCTTCCTTCTTCACTTCAGACGTTTTATACTTTTCATGTTTAGGCCTGGGTACATTTTAAATTTCTTATATGGTACATGATGCTGATTGGAATTCATTTTTGTTTTTGGGACTTATATATTTAATATTATAACATCATTTGTTGAAAAAAGTTTTAAAATTTAGTGGTACATTTGTGGTAATATGTTGAGGCTCATGTGATTCACCTGACCTATTCTCAGTCTTGCTGACAGTATCAGCCTGTCTTCATTACTGTAGTTACAAAATAAGGAATGAAACCAGGCAATATTATTCTTCTATTTTTTCTACTATTTCTAAGTTGTTTCTAGTCTAAGCTTTTGTAACTTCACATGGGTTTTAGAATCAGCTTTTCAATTTCTACAACAAAGTCTGTTGGGATTTACTTGTATATCGATTTAAGGGAGAACTTATATCTTCATGTTTAATCTTATGATTCAAGAACAGGCATATCTATGTTTTAAAAATCTTTTAAAATTTTCCCAGCAATATTTAAGATTTTTAATGCATAAATATTTCACATATTTGTCAGATTTATTCCTAACAATCTCATAATCAATAAAATATTGTATTATGTTGCACACACACAGCAAATCTGGTTCCTATTTGACAGGCTTTTAAACAGATTGTTTCATGACATTGGCTACATTTCTCACAGCACTTAAATATTCCCATTATTTCCATTCTGTTTATTTGGTTTACATTCATCTACTTTAGCAACCTCTCCTTAACATCTCATTTTTATTTTAGGATAAATACTGACTTTGTGGTCTCATAACTTGATTATATAAGGGATCACAGTAATCAAGATGATGTTCATTTTATAAACCAACTTATTGTTTGGATGGTAGGTGACTACCAGCTCATTTCAACTGCCAACAGCATCTTAGGGAATTAATATTGGAGGTTACTGTAATCTCTGTGGGTCCACTAAAACTTTCCTTTAGAAGAATTTAAAATTTGTCTTACATTTTCTTCCTTTATAGTTTGGATCTTCTCTTGTGTGCCTTTTCAAAATAGTCAGCAGTGGTTCATTTGGGCTATTCTGTGATTAGTTTCTTCTTTATGATATTTATTTCCATTATTCCATTCTGTTCCAGATGAATATACCAACTTCAGATTAGAGGCAGATTATATGAGTGTTTGAAAGGTTTTTAATACCGCAGATAATACCCATTAAGCCAGGATATAGAACAATCTCTTTAGGAACTGTGCTATGCTAGTTGACCTATCTTGAATATGGCCCCAAATCTTCAAATTCAGTAAACTATCCTGTGAGGTGTTTGCTTATGTTGTTAAGTATCTATAATTATGGTCCCTAGGTGCTTCATTTTATTTGGTAGAATAAATTTATATGGGTCTTCATGTCTATTTCCTATTAAATATCTGAGAATGTATAATATCCTGAGTGATATTATTTGTTTTTAGAAATTTTTATCTTTTTAGTGACCCTTTGCTTTCTTCATGCAGGGTGTTCTTAATGTCCTCCCACAGCTCATCGGGTCTGTTATTAGTGTTCAGTGTATCAAATATGTACTTGCAATATTCTTGAAATTCAGGTGAGATAGACTGAAGGTTGTATTTGCCTTGGATTTCTTTGAATTTTCTTCAGCTTTAATCTGAAGTTGAAAATGAGCAATTGATGGTCTGTTCCACAATCAACACTTGGAGTGATTTTACCTGCTAGAGTAAACTTTTCCATCCTCTCGTCCCATAAATATAGTTCATTTGATTTCTATATATTCTGTCTGGAGATATCCATGTGTATAGACAATGTTTCTGTTGTTGAAACAAGGTATTTGCTATGAACAACTTTTTGGTCTTTAAAATTCTATCATGTGATCTCCTGTTTCATTTCTGTCACCAAGTCTGTGTTGTCCAACTCCTGTGTCTTCCTCTTTGTTTTTAATTTTTGCATTGCAATCACCAATAATTATCAATGTCTATTCATTGTCTGATCAATTTTCAATTGAGTTCTTTAAACTTTCATCACTTGTGTTTTTGGTTACTATATAAATTTTAATAGTAGCTGTATTGATTAGATTTTCCTCAAGGCAGATAATTATAACCCATTGTACTTCAAGATTGATTTTGTAATTTCCCTTTTGACAATGAATGCAGTCCTCTTGACTGTTATTCCAAGTATAGTAAATAATATGATTTTCTGATTCAAAATGACCAATACCTGTAAGATAATGTAGAGTCCAGCTCTTAGCTTACGATTCAAATGGCTTAGAGATGGTATGATTTCCAAGGAAATACTTACATACAGAAGAGACAGATAGAAGTTAGGGCATGGGGGCCTGCAGTATAGACACTCCAGGGCCCAGAGCTTTATTCGGGTAGGTATAAATACTTTCCCTGCATGCAGTCTGCAGCTTGTGACAGGTTTACACAGAAGAGCAATTTACACTTCTTTAAAAATATACACAGGAGCATTAACATTTCAAGGTATTCATAGATGGGAGGGGCGGATGAAGCTGGGAACAAGAAGTAATTGATAAGTTTGCTTGCCTTCTGCAGCTTCTGCAAGAGACTAGGGTCAAAGCATCCATTGATCTCAAGTGGAAAGACATGCCAGCCATTGCTTCATAAACTCCCATGACTGAGCTATCATCTTTCTCCCATGGACCAGGAACCGTAGAGAGTGGCGGTCCTGTCTGGTTTGCCCAAGAAACAAATGCCTGTCCCCCCACCAATACTAGTCCATTTCAGATCACTGATGCCATTTCATCTTTGCGGACTTCCAATTCCCCTAGACTCCAACTTTGTACATTCCAAGTTCTGATCGTTAGCAGATTGCTGCAGCTGTTTCTTCTTTTCTTGAGTCACGCCCCTTCACCAATAAAGATCCCTGTGGCTGCACTGGCACCGGCTTTACTGCATTACATCACCAGGGCTGATTCCACAACAGGAAAGCAACTCCTCTGCAGTCACATTTTCAATGCCCTCTGACTCTTGGTGCCCACCCTCTGGCACGAACTGCCACAATGTTCTGACTCCAATCCTTAGGGATTCAGTATCCGACAGTGGTTTGAAGTTATGCCTAAGGATTTCATCTGATTCCTTCTTCATTGTCTGTTCTTATTTTGGAAGCTCCACTGAAACCTGGTCATTTCAGTGACCAATCTGGCATTTGAAATACCAGTGAAACATCTTCCAGCACTAGAGCAACACACACGCCACCACAGTATGTCAGACTGACAGACAACTGGTAATTATGCGTACAGAATTACTTAATGTGGCCACCCTCACATTTTTGGTTGTTATCACTGCTGTAAAACTGTATGATATTTGCATTTACCAAAGCAACGTATTATTCTTCCATGCCTCTGAATTTTCCATCTACCTTTGACAAGTTATGCAGACGTCACCCATCTTTGGTATTTTCTCTTCTGTCACCAAAAATAACAAGTATCTACTCTCTACTAGTAGTGAGATCATATAATTTTTTTGCTTAAATATCTTATTTCACTTAATATAATCCACTTAATATCTGTTTATGAAATGTTTCACAAACTCATCATTAGGATTTATAGCTGTGTAGTATGCCAATACATGTACCTAATTTGGCCAGTCATCCATTTATGGGACATAGGCTTTTCTTTTTGTTTTCATTAATTATGCTCAATGAACATTGATGTTCACATGACTATTTGGGTCATTATTCTGATATCTCAAGGATATCCATGATATCAGGAGAGATCAGCCCCTTGAGGACACTCTGTTTGGTCCAGCGGAGGGGCAGAGGGAAAGTGGAAGGCCCTCAAGGTTGCTGTGAATCAGAACAGCCTTGGTGACACCTAACAACAGCATATATGTGCACATATAACATAGACAGACAGATTATAGACATAGAAGTCAGATTCCTTGATCATTTCTAGGGTTTTGAGGAAGTGCCATATTATTTTCAATAGTGGTTGTACAATTATAAAAATCACACCAGCAGCGAATAAAGTTCTGGTCCCCCAACAATTTTGTCAGCATTTGTTATTTTCTGTTTGTTTTTAAATTAGTATCATTTTTGAGTGGGTGACATGGTCTATAATGTCTGTCCAGTGAATTATTTAATATGGACCTTCTAACTACAACTCCTATACAATGATTTGGGGCACTAATTGTATAAGATGTTTGTCCCCAGTAAAGGGATTGAAGAGCTTGTTTATAATGCAAATAAAGCATATGAAACCTGTAAGGTTAAGATTATGTTATGTGTAATCTTGACTGGTCCATGCTTTTCAATGGTCTAGCAGTTATGAAATTATGCATTTTGGTAGTAATGTAAAGATGTAATCATCCTTCATTTTTGTGGTCTAATGTAATTGTCATCCATTTTGGGATCAGATGCAATGATGTATTTTGTGATATGTTGTAAATCATATTTTTTATGCCTGTGGTTATGGTCCCATTTGGGAGTAAGTTGTCCATTCCATTATCAAGTCGAGGATAGGATGTATCTCCAGTCAGAGCCTTATGAGAGGGTGTGACTTAATCACCACTCTTACCCCAGTCACTACCTTACACTTTTATTTAAGTCGGACCTTTGCAGCTCCTCAATTGAGCAATGAGACTTTCCTTCAGACTATCGTTACTCTGTGTAATATATACATAGATCTATTCTCCGTGCTTATTGTTTTTGTACAGAATTTCCTCCCGTTTAGCCTTCAGTGATTATTCGGCCTTCCATTGGATGCCCAGAGTTCCAGAGTTATTAACCGCATCTGTGTCATTGACTTTTTCAAGTCTTTGATGTAAAGGGGGTGTTATGTCGTGTTTGTGTTATTATCTTGGACATCTCCGTAATCTCAGATCTTTAAACAAGTATGATACAAATATAAGAAAAGGTTGAAGTGTAAGTAAGAAAAATTGTTGACGTTTGCCATTTCAATGCTCTTCAGCGCTGTTGTAGTACACCTTTTTCCCAGAAGGCTAGCATCCAGCAGCTCACTCTGAGTTAGTGCACCCAATGGCATTGTCTGGGAAGGTTCTCTGATCACAGTGACTTTTTCATAAAAGCAGTTTTGCCCAAACCTTGTTTTTTTGTGATGGCCAATATAAGAGAACAGCATGTGGCTGTGAAATCTTGTTTCCTGCTTGGGAAAATCATGCCGCAGAAACTGTTTTGATGTAAACACAGCTTACAAGGACAGTGCTCTGGAAAAAAACTCAAGTGTAGGAGTGGTTTTCTGGTTTCATAAAAAGCGAGATGCTGATTGATGACAAACCTCATTCTGGATGTCCATCAACTTTCCAGCAGATGAAAATGCTAACTTGTAGTGTATTTGGAGTTTGTTTCCCCAGGTCAGACTGTCACTCAAGTTTTCTATTTAGAGGCTCTGAAAAGATAGTGTAACAGTGCGCAACAAAAAAGGCCTGATTTATAGCACATGGGATTGACTGGTTTTGCCACCATGACAATGTATCTGCTCACACAGCCATCTCAGTGTCCCAGTTTTTTTGGGGGAAAAGCATGCCCCTGTTGCCCCACACACATTACTCACCTGACTTCGCTCCACATGGCTTCTTTTTGTTTCCACTAATAAAGTGGGACACGACGACACAGCTATTTGATGGCGTAGGAGAGGTGACGACAAAGAGAGGGAGATGCTGTCAGCAGTCTAAACAGATGAGTTTGAAAAATGTCTCCAAGAATGGAGTCACAGATTTGGCAAATGTATGAAGTGCAATGGAGAAGTACTTTGAAGGGGATAAGGTTGTTTTGTAAAAACAATTAAATGCATAACTTTCAAAAAATTGTTTTTTGGGGGAGATACCCGCTCGTATATACAACTCAATGGCTTTAGTTATGTTTATCTTATTTTATCACCATTATTTTCTTAACAGATCTCAGATTCTCCTATCACCCAGAAGAGAATCTCAGTGTTCTCTAAGAATCTCATATATTTTTTGCTATTGTGACTAATTCTAAAATTTCACTTAAATTTTGGAATTTTCCTAAGAACTATACAGAGATATAATTGATTTTAATATGCACACATGAGAAGATATCATGCACCTTTGGTAAACACAGTAGCATTGTCTTATATTCTGATTTTTTAAAAATCTGATAATTTCCCAGCCTTATTGTAGTAGTTAAAACCTCTAGTATAATGCTGAATAGTAGTTATGAGAGTGGACATTCATGTCTTTTATTCTGATTTTTAGAGTCAACTTTCATGATTACATGCAAAGCTTGCCTCTGTGGATTTTTCTTTAAATGTATGAGCATGCCTTAATTTTAATAATCTTGTATGTCGCATTCATTACTATCGATATTTCATCATCCATTGCTCACTGCGCTCTATGTTCACAGCATTAGCTTCCCTTTTTATTTCCTGTTGCTAATATGTAGTGGATTAAGAACCGATTACTCGAAATATTAGGCACCATGTATTGTTCTGGGTGCTGTCCAATCTCATCAGAGTTGACATGGCAACTTCATCAGGTTATAGTTTCATCGTTCTAGAGGTCAGGAAAATTCATAGAAATGACAGAACAAATAACTTAAAAACAACAATATAAAAAGTTATATTTTTTAGACTTGTTGCTTAGTCGATATTTGGTGACAGTCAAGGAACCAGTAGTTTGTGATCAGCTGCCCCGCTAAAGGTTGGTGTTTTGAACTTACTCACCAGAGGAAAGGCCTGGACAACGGCTTTCATAAAGAGTTAACCTGAAACATTCTATGCAGCAGTGCCACGGGCCAGTGGTTGACCCGAAGACAGTTAACAACTACAAAAACAAATGCTGCTAATTATGGTGGGCAATAAAAAACACAGGACGGAGTAAGAACACAATTCCGCTTCTTGAGACATTCACGAAATGAATGCCGAAAGCCTTTGATCTTTCTATGATGTGTCACTGTCTCCCAAGTCTGCTTGGGAAGCTAGAAAACTGTTCTTATAAGAATGACAAAACACAACACGAGTAAGTAAATGAAAGTAAATGAGGATTTAGGATTGTTCTAATGAAAATACAAATAAATTTTTGAACTTGGTTATAATTTTTAACCCAATTTTTTTTGCTGTCTTGCAATCCCTTTACTTTTATTTACTTTTCCTCTGGGTTTAAGATAAAAAATGTATATGCGATAACATTATTGAAATAAGTAGGATGTTGTGTTTATTTTCTCATTCTATTCCCCCAAAATTATTTATATGATTATAAGGAGATAAGAAAAATAAATCCTTGGGCAAACATTGTCCAAAGTATGGGGATGCTTACTTGCTTTGAGTACCTCTAGACTGTTCTGTGTATCTTTATCTCCAATAGTGCTGTTGTTATTCTTGACATTTTAGAGAATAGAGTGAAACTGTGACGATCTGGTAGTTTCTATCAAACATACCCAGAAGCCGGGCTCCTTTACTCCTTTTCTCTAAAAATTCTTTTCCATTTCAGTACTTGGCTGATTGCAAAAGGGTTTTCTGTCTAAATGAAATGATAAGACCTTAGAGGATATGGGGTGTGGGTGTGCTCTTGAAATAGGATTTAATACAAGATTATGCAGCTGCTACTCAGCAAACAAGAGCTATGTGTGTTCTAAGAACCAGCCAGTTTTATGTTCTATTGGGTAATGCTGTTGGGATGATGCCAAGTTGATTATTGCTATTTGCATAGCAAATTCCAATCCGGATTCAATTTACGGGCCTCATCTGTAGAAGCTAGAACAAAGGCTCTTCAGCCTGAAACTTTTAAAAATCATCTCTCCACCAAACACTGCTCCTTTATTTTTGGTTCTACTATTTTACCAATGCTGTTGCAATTCATTCAGCACCCAAAGCCAAATATTCACTTTTACCTCTCCTCCCCACTTCAGTGAATCTCTGATTATTTTTATTATTTCTGAGTTTTTTTGTACCACCATGAAAGTATTTTCTAAGGACTTCAGTATCAACATTGTACCTCAGTTCATCAAGATTGAGCTTCCTAGGAAACAATCATCAGGTTACTTTTCAAAATTTACTCAATGACTCTTTTTCCTAACAGTTTTATTTGCATATAATTTACATAGTATACAAGTCAATAGTTCACTCATATCAAGGAGAACTGTACCATCATTACTATATCAATTTAAGAGTATCCCCACCTTCATGGTTATATAGCTTTTAAAGTGAGTTGTGTAATCACACTCCATTCTAGTGCTCCCTCCTTACCCCTACCTTCATTATTTACTCCTAAAATCCCCTTCCCTCCCTATCCCACCTCCACCCCTGTAATCTCTATATCCCCTTGTGATTTTATGATCATTATGCATCCACTCCTCTCGTGCCTCGCAGATGGGAGACCCAATAGAAAACAATAAAAAACAAAATTGCACTAAGGGGGTAGGTAGAATATCATAATAGTATAAAGACAAAAATACAAGTAACGTGTAAGAAGGATAATACCCCATCAATGTTCAAAAAGCCAGGGAAGAAATTTCTTTCATGGAACAAGTAAGAGATACGTTTCACCCAGTAAAACTTCAGATCGCATCTATAGGGTGGTCAACTGACCAAGTATTGAGTTCCACCCAGCATAATCAAGGTTACAATGGTCTCTGCCTGATAGTAAGCCTGTTCAAGACACTTGGCCTGTGGCTAAGGGATCTGCCAGTGTCCTAGTCTGACTAAACACTCTGCGGATGGGTTTGGGGTTCCCACTGCTCCCCACAAATTGAGTGCTCATAATTTTAGCTCTGATGCTTTTTCTTCACCATATTTTGTAATTGTTATCTTTGGATTACACAAACTGGTTTGCTTCTTCAGTGTGGATTCAGTTGACTCCTCACTTAGATGGCTGCTTCTTTGGATTGAGACCCCAGACACTATTTTGATTGATAGCCGGATACCATCTGCTGTCACTATGCTTTGCTGCAGCACCTGTATCTTCAGTGTTCATTTCATGAAGGTGAGTGTTGAGCAGGGCCATGACGTAAGAACTCATTATTCTTAAATTGAAACTACAATTTAGTGCAAGCCTCAAACCCATTCCTGGATGTATGATTTCTTCTTCTTTTTTGCTTTTAAAAATTTGCTGTAACTTGAGAGTTAATACATATGTCATATCATTCCATAGTTCAGTCATGTCAAGCAAAATTGTAAAATTGCCTTCATATTCAGTCTCCAAACATACTTTTTCTTCCTGGGTTTCTAGACATCATCTCCCTCATATCTCCTCCAACCTTCTGCATCCCCCTTCACCCCCAAACCCTCATTCTATTTTCTTTTCTTATAGGCTCAATGTCCCAGGTTTCATTTACCTAAAAACAAAGAAACAAATAACACAAACTCAAGAGGGTACTCTCCAATGGTAATGCTCCTCTGAGCTACTCCCTAAAATGATTGTGCATAAGCAGAATATCACAGAATGGCCACCACAGGATTGCTGGAATAATATGTATTTTAATATCGCATACTGGGCTTTGATGCAGCAAGACCTTGTCTGTCAGCCAACAGGACACCACTCGGTACAGCTGTCTTGTTTTCTCAGACCCCAGGTGTTTTTCTGCTTAAGTCCTCAGGCTACAAGTGTGTCTAGGTAGAGCCCAGTACACCCACTGGATTTCCCATATGGGATCTCGCCCATGCAGCTTCTGAAACTATAGGTGCACCCTGAAGGTCAGGATTCAGTGTCCCAGAGTTCTATGGCACCAGCCTGTGTTTCTCAGAAACTCCCAGACACCCGATGTCATTTCTTCCCATCCTCTGCACACCACTAAAGACCCGCCCTACTTAATGTTTCCAAGAGCATCCTCAGTCTCTCCTTACCCCACCTGGAGGTCAGTCCTCCTTCCCCTCCCCTCAGCAGACATGAACCTATGTTACCCCAGACCTGACTTTTCCCTCTCCCCTCTCCTGTGCTGCCCCTCCCCTCAGTAAGGCTCATCCCTTTGATGGGCCTGCCTCCCTCTCTAGGGGACCTCACCCCAATGATCCACATGGCTACCACTCAGTAGATAGCATCTTCCCCTCTCCCCTGCCCATTTGATCCCAGCTGTCCTGAGGGTCTCTCCTGCCAAGCGACCTAAGTTTCACATTAAACTTACCTGGAGTGGGTGATGTGTAGTTCATTAGCTCTGATCTGGCTGTTTAACAGGTTGCTTGATCCTCAGCCAGAAGAAGAATAGATGGCCTGCCAGCCTGAGCTTGTGTCCACTCTGCTGCATGTTCCTACCACAGTGGGCTTATATTGTATTTTGTCCTTCTGTTTTCTCAGCATAATGTCTTCCTGATCTCCCCATGAGATGAGGTGTTGCATGGTTGTATCACTGCCTTATTAGAGATGCTTAGTATTCCATTGTGTGTATGTTCCCGAGTTGTTGTTGTTGTTTTTATCCATCTTCTATTGATGGGAATTTAGGCTGTTTCCAGTTTCTTAACATTGTGGACTCTGTTGCGATGAACATTGGCGAGCAAGCAACTGTTCGTGATCTCTTCCTTATTTCTTTTAGGTAATAGTATTGCTGGATCATATGATACTTCAATTGCTATCTCTTTTCAATATTGCCATATCTCCTTCCAGCAGTGGATAAGCGTTCCTCTGTCATCACACCTTCTCCATTTTTTGTTCTCAGTTTTTTAAGAATGGGGATACAGTAATGGGTGCTAGGTAGTATCTCATTGTTGCCTTGACTTGCATTTCCCGGATGGCTATTGACAAGGAGTATTTCCTCATGTGTTCGTGAGCCATTCGAGGGTCATTCTTTGTGAATCCTCTGTGCAGGTTCAGGCCTTTTGTCCACTTTCTCAGAAGGTTATTGTTTTATTTCTTGTTGGAAGCTTCTAATATTCGTAGATTTTACTACTTAATCCTTTGTCTGTTATGCATATCTTTTCCCACTATGTTTCAATGTACACAAGTATTTCATTTTTAATAGATCCCATTAATGTATTTTATCTTCCACGAAGTGTGTTTCCTTTGTTATTGCTGATAGTCATTGTATTCCCTGCACTAGGGCTCTCATCTTCGTCCTAAATTTATCATTGATGTTCCTGATAGTTTGGGGTTTTACATTTAGGTATTTGATCTGGTTTGAGTGTGTTTTTGTGCATGGAGTGAGTGGTGGGTTTTATTTCATTCTTCTGTACGTGAATTTCCAACACCATTTATTGAGGGGGCATCAGTTTCCCATTTAGTGATTTTGTTTCTGGGTGTTCTGTTTTCATCCACTGCTTTGAGTATCTAACATTACCCTAGGCTGTTTGACAACTGTGGCTGGATAGTAGATTTTGAGGTTAGGTCATGCAAGGGACCTACTTTAGTCTCCTTTTTGAGGAGTTCTTTGCTTGTCTTGGGCTTCTTCCTTTTCTATATGAAGTTGGTAATCAGAGTTTTTTCCATTTCTTTGAAGACTGATGCTGAAATTTGAATTGATATTTCACTGAATTCATAGATTGCTTTAGGTAGTGTGATAGTTCAATGCTGAATAGGAGTAGGGATCAGGGACACCCTTGTTGGATTCCCTTATTCAGTGAACATATTTTCAGCCATTCTCCATTGAGTGTAATATTGGCTATTGGTTTTTGTATATGGCTTTTTATGCAATGACTTTTAACTACTTATTTTAATTTTCTTTGAAAATTGAATTACTTATTTCCCCTAAATCCTCCTGCCAACTTTATGATCAAGCTATTACCTCTACCCATTTTAGGTACCACCTCATCAGAATACTCCATAATCATCTGTCAGTTTGTCGTATTGTGATACTATGGTGGTTTGTGTGTTGCTGAGCTGCTGGCAGATATGTCATTGATATTTCAAATGCCAACAGGGTCAGCCAATGTGAACAGTTTTAAGTAGGGCTTCCAGACCAAGAACAGAAAACAAAGGACTCGACTGCCCGTTTTAGAGGAAGTGGACAGGCAGTAGCCCCTGAAAACATGATGCATAGCTTCCAAACATTGTCACATAGAGAAGGCCTAATGAACGGAAACAGAACATTGTGAGACATAATGCCAGAGGATGACCACCTGCGGTCAGAAGGCACTTGAAGGGGAGGAGCTGATTAAAGGGGAGGAACTGATTAAAGGGGAGGAGCTGATGAACACCTGCCGTCAGAAGGCACTTAAAGGGTGACAAGGGAGGAGCTGATTTCTCCAAGCAGAGTCAACCTTGATGACATGCCCTCGGGAAAGCCTGTGGGAATGGAGCCATCAGATCTTTGCTGCTGGGCACGAAAAAACAGCTAGAAATGACGGCTAATGATTACATGTGTGAATAGGAGTCTTGGATAAATGAAAATCATGAGAGGAACACGTTACGATCTATAGTCTAGCTATTAGTGAGCTGGAATGGACTGGTGTTGCCATTTTGAATTTTAAAAAACCATGTTTTACTATGCTGGGAATAACGAAAAAGAGGAATGGCGTTGCTTTCTCAAAAAGGATATTTCAAAACCAACATTGAAGTACAGTGCTGTTTGTGATAAGATTTTATCTATCTGCCTTCCAGAAAATCCAATCAATAAAACTTTTATTCAAATTTATGCACATTCCACAAAGTTAGTGATGAAGTAATCGAAGAATTCTACCAACAGCCTGAATCTGAACTTGATAAAACATGCAATCAAATGCCCTGATCATTACTGGCAATTGTAACACAAAAGTTGGAAACAAAGAGAAAGGAATCGTGGTAGGAAAATATGGATTTGGTGATAAAAATGAAGCTGGAGATGACATGATAGAATTTTTCAAGACCAACAATTTGTTCATACCAAGTACCAGTTTCAATAACAAATGGTGGTTGTACACATTGACTTCTCCAGATGGAATATAAAGAAATCAAATTGACTCTATCTGTAGGAAGATATGATATAGAAGCTAAATATCAGTAGCCTAAACTACGCCAAGGACTGACTGTAGAGCAGACTATCAATTTAACATATGCAAGTTCAAATTAAAGCTGAAGAAAATGAAAGCAAATCCATGAGATTCCCCAAACAGCGTTCAGTCTATCCAACCCGATTTTGGAGAGGATTGAAAGAACAGATTTGATGCATCGAACATTGACGAAAGAAGGCCCGATGGTCTGTGTAAGGACACACGAACCTCATTCATGAAGAAAGCTAAAGGTCATTATAAAGCTAAGAAATAAAGAAATGATCATCAATGTCAGATGAGACTGAAACTTGTAGAGTAAATAAAGCAAAAGAAGAAAAGACACAGTAAAAGAGCTGAATAGAGAATTTCTGAGCGAAGCTCAAGAAGACAAAGTCAAACATAAAGAAATGTGCAAAGAGATCAAAAGATGAGCCACATTCGGTAAATCTGCTGCACAAGATCTCTTAGTGTATTGAAAACAAGGATGTTACTTTGAGGACTAAGGTGCATCTGGCCCAAGCCATTGCATTTTCTATTGCTTCAAATGCACGTGAAAGTTGTACAGTGAGCAAGGAAGATCCGGAGAAGAATCGACGCATTTCAATTGTGTTCCTGGAGAAGAATTTTTAAAGTAGCATGGGCTGCTAAAATGACAAACCAATCTGTCTTGGAAGAAGTATGGCCAGATTGCCATTTAAAGATAAAGATGGTGAGCCTTCATCTTACATACTTGGACATGTTCTCAGGAGAGACCGGTCCGTGGAGAAGGATGTGCTGTTTGGTAAAGCAGAGGAAGGCCCTCAGGGAGATGGCTGACACGGGAGCTGCAACAATTGGCTCCGGAGCGGGAACGCTGTGAGGATGTGCAGGGAAGTGCTTCCTTCTGTAGTGCGTGGGGTTGCTATGGGGAGGGGTTGAATCTGAGGCATCTAACAACAACACATTTTTTATATACTCTCTGGAAAAGTCTATATTCTCCTTCACCACCTGGATTTATTGATAACTTTGGGGGAAATAGTTCAGAAACCCTCATTTCATCTTTCTCAACAATAACGCAAGCTTGGGCGTGTGGTGTACTGAATTTTGGAGACTTGCATTTTCCTGACTGAAATATTCAGACTGGCCTAAATTTTGGTTTATATATTCTTTGTAAATTGTTTAATTTTGAGGAATTATTTAATTTCTCAAAATCTTTATAACTTAATGTAAAAACTGAAAAGAAAAAAGAATCTGATATGTAGTTATATGCTTGCTACTCAAGATGTTTCCTGAGGAACCATAGTAGCAGAACCACCTGGGAACTAGCTAGAATCGGGAATTTCAGAACCCTTCTGAGAAGTACATCAGAAAATATACTTTAACACAATTGTTAGGTCATTTGTATGAACATTAAGATAAAAGAACTGACATCTCATAATTGGATATATTCTTTATTAACCAGGATATACGTTAAGTGAGACCTAATTTATATTCTCATTAAATTTTTCAATAATATACCTTAATATTATTATATTTTCTAACAATTGTTTCCCATATATTAGAGTCTTGACTTCTATATTACAGGTTTTTACATCCAAGACACTTGTTGTTGTTTATGCAGAGTATATGGTAAGCACTCTATGTACTGATAATGAGATTATCTAATGGGTACTATTTAGAAGTACAGAGTGTTTCTAAGAGCTATTTATAATTCTTAATAGCAAGCTGAAAACTTCTAATCAAATAAGATAGTGGCTTATACACCTTTGGATGCTACACACGAGTGCAGTTTTTGATCTTCACTTTAGAAACTACTCATCTATGCAGTTGAATTAAATGTTATTCACTAGTGTGTTTATAAGACCCAATCCAATGTGATGTTTTTGTATCTTACCTTTAATTAGAGAATTGATTGTACTGTTCTGTATTGAATTAAGACAAAAGCTTGAAGGATTAGAGAGTAGTGAAAATTAGTAGCAAATTTCTTGGCATGCATGAGTATATTAGAGGGCTATCACCTACTTAGAGGGTTTAGATGTATAACAGCTGGATCTCTGTCATTTAGCCTCATCTTGATTAATTACTGGAGAAGTTAATCCAGCTTCTTTCTAATGCAAATAGCACAATAGCATGGGAGGGAGGTACTCCCAGAGCACAGTGACCACAGGATGATAACCTCAGAAGAATCTAGGGAAGTGTATAATTATCAAGAATAATGATTTGGGCAAATAAAAGATCCTGGACTGCCATTGATTAAATAAATGAATGTTATGGATTCTTAATGAAAATGAGCATAAAGTATAATAACAGAGTTATGGCAATGAATAAGTAATATGGGAAAACGGACAATTATATAGGGAAGATTGTCTTAAATATACTTACGTTGTATTAAATATACTTGTACTGTCTTCTCATCCTGTCAGTTGTGTCAAAACACACTAGTCTCAACTCCCGCCTTGCTAGGTTCACCCATATGTGTAAACGTGCTGACTTCTCTGGATGCAATTTTTATATGGCTTCTAATTTTCTAGATTGTCATTTTATTCTTGCAAACTTTCATACATTCTACTGGAATACTATGTTTTCCTTGATTTTTTCCCTGTGACTCCCTTGATCTCTCAAAAGACCCTACGTAATTCTGAAATCCTTCTCAAGTCATTCCAATACTATATCTTCTTCAGGGAGGCTTCCAGATTTTTTATTCCAGTCACTTGCTCAAGCCATTTACTCCTGCTTATTTTTGTTGTTGGAGTTGTCTGTTCTCAGAAACATTGTGATGCTCTTGTATTTATTGATTCTGTTTTGATTTGTGTGGTTTTCCTATTGTGTTGACTTATCGGGGCAGGTTGGCTAAATGGGCTAAGTGGGTCTCTAGCTTGGCAGCACTGAGGTGTGCGTCAGCTGTCACTGATGGGTGGGGTAACGAGTTGAAGTGTGGGCACAGGTCTTTGTTGTCTGGTCAGTTTTGGGTAGGCCACGCTGGCATTTTCATCATCTTTTGCTGATCCGATGCTTCAGGAGGATGTGGTATCACATGCCCAGTGAGTGTGGTGGTAGATGACAGGTTTAGTAGTCTGGTTGATTAATATGAATACAATGTCAGCCTTATGCTGGATGAGGCAGAAAACCAAAGAAAAAGGACAACGAAGAGGAAAAAGTACATTTCAAAAATAGGAAGAAAACAAGAAGAAAGGGGTGGTTTGGCACTGGGCAGAAGCACTTCTGTCTGAGATGGCAGTGGACATAAGGTACTCTAACTGCAGGTGTGTGCACCTCTAGCAATAGGTGTGAACATACAGCTGTGCATGCAGCTTGTGGCCCATAGAGTGCATACCATCATCGACTCCGGAGATGACGACATGGAGGTGAGAGGCTGTTTGGGGAGGGGCAGTTAGGATCTGTCACTGGCCACTAGGTGGGTGGGGGTTAAGAGAGGGCCTAACCACAAGTCACTAGGAATGTGTCGGGGAGAAGGGTTTATTTTTCCAGTTGCTGTCCACCAGCATGGAAACCAGTGAACTCCTCGGTTGTTGGATTTCTATGTCAACTCAATATGGGAGGAGTAAGGGTAACCTGAATCCAGAATTCCCAGCTGCCATTTACGGGTCTTACCATTTGAGTGCTGCCCCAATCAAAATAACCAGAGTTCATTACCGATGAGTGATTCATCCTCCCTTCACTGGTTCCCTCCCCGCTCTGTATTCACCTGTGTTTCTGGATTTCACACCCACTTTCTTCCTTAAATCCCATTTGTGCTTTTCTCATCTTGATTCACACTGAATTTGCTGACACGGTGTTTATGTCCTTCGGTGATTCTGTGTGTTGTCCTCTCCTCATCTGGGTATGTTGCCTGCTGTATCCCAAAATGCCCCTGCTGTGCCAGCCTGGCTGACACTGTCCCGGCGGTTCTGTGTTCTAGCCCTTCTCTGTTATAGCCCTCTTCCGCATAGTTGCTTTTTTCAACCAGGATGTGCTGCTTTATCCTTTGTTCAGCTGCTCAGAGTTCCAGGATTGTGATCTGTGTTTGTCTGACTTGTTTTCTCAGGTCTTTGTTACAGAGGGAATGCATGTCAGTAAGCAAGCATGACCTAAGTAAGTCTGGGCAGACCTTGCTTCTTGGGCAATCCACCCCTGACTAAAATGCAGACTAGAATAATTACTTAAACTCAAACTCGTATGCAATGTGCTGGCTTTGGATACCATCAGTGTACTCAGTTGACTTTAGAAGATGGTATTTCTTTCTGTATGAGTCTATACATTATGAACAACATCCTTGGGCCACGTATTCCTCAAACTAACTGCCTGTTTTAGCTTCAGCTATGCCAAGGGGACCAATAGTATTGCGGCATGAAAAGAACTACATTCTGAGATATTGGATGAAATATGGGTAACTATACTGACTCTCTGAAGCTGTTGTATTCACTAAGATAGTATATGTAATAGCATCTTCTAGATATTTCTATGATTATAATTTTACAATTACATTATTATTAATACTATTACTAAAGCACCAGACACTTGAAAACGAAATGCCCTGTGACTTCCAACTTAAAACCATTTGCCATTTTAATTTCAGCATTCACACAAAAGAAGTCCCTAAACCCTAGACTTTCAACAATACAGATAGAAAGACCTCCTAAATATCACATAAAAATTCTTGAAGAAGTTGAATTCTCTAGATGTAAAAGGATAAGCTTGCTCCAATTCTGGATTTCCAAAGATAATGCAAACATACCTTTATGAGAGGAGAGTACAATATCCTTTTAGAGATATTTGAATCTCACAAAATATAGTTCTTTATGCTCAATATCTTCTCTGAGAATATGAGTCTACTCAAATTTTGCATCAAGGTAATGGACTGTGTTGAAATGATTACTTGGTTCACAATGATAGTCAAAAGCAAAACTACTATATAAAGCTTATAAATCCTAGAATAATATGCTTTCTAATATATCAGTGAAATAATAAACTCAAGATAACACACACTGATCATTCAACAATGGAAGATTAAAGGAAAGAGTAATTTGGCATACATTTTCACTTTAGATTTGGTCAAATGTATTTATGTATATATTTACTCCAAGACAGTAAATGTAAGACCATTTCTTCAAAGACACATGAAGACTTTGAAGCCTTAAAAATATCATAACATTTCAACAGAAAATTCAAAGTTGTTTTTCAAGTAGAAAATGTTTGACTGATTTTCAAACATCAAGCATACTCTTGACCCACACGTAGTATCTCTTTCTGAAATACACATTAATATGTTTGCCTCTTCACTCTCTGTGGACTGTTTTCTCGAATTTACTACTCTCTGATGATAAAAATGCCCAAGTTTCACTAGAATACAACAGTAAAAATTAGTGGGAAACAATTCTCTAATGATGGATTTCATTCAAAAATGTAAAAAAAATTTAAAGACATGTAAAGTACTAGTTTTAGTCTTATCGTGTGGCCTTCTACAAACTCTGAAAAGTTATTTAAGATTTTGTTCCTCAGTTTGTTAGCTTGTAAAAGGTGTACTGGCATTTGCCATTCCCACCTCACATAGTTGTTAAGAGCATAAATATCAAAACAAAACATCCTCGTCACCAGGGACTCAATCCCGACTCATGGGAGCCCTGCACAGCAGTCTGGTTCTCCAAAACTGTGATACTTTACAGAACAGAAAGTCTCATTTTTCCCCTGCGTTAGGACCACGGACCGCTCTTACATTCCGTTAGGTTTAAGTTCGTGTGCTTAACAGGAAAATCGGCAGATGAATAATGAATCTTTTCAACGAGAAAGGATCCATATCTGTTACAGGAAGTACAATAAAATGGCATATGCAAATATGCTTGATAGATTGTAACACTCAGCTTTGTGAAAGAAACGGAACCAACAGTTATCTGTTATGTGAGAAATTGCTCTCCTTGTTTAAATTCTACACACTCCTTTTTTCGGGGTATCTTTTTTTTCTTTACCATTTTATGGGGAGCTCTGACGGATATCATAACATTCCATAGTTCAATCACATCGAACAGGGTTTACAATTGCTACCACCATCAGTTTCAAAACATTTTCTTTCTCCTGAACTTCTTGTTATCAGCTCCCCTGTGTGCCCTGTGTTCAGTAAGCTCACAGATGTGTTCCAGGCCAGAGGGCTGGTGGGAGAGAAAGATGACGAAAGGTAAGAGAGAGCCAAGTCAAAAGAGGACAAGAGGTGACAGTGTTAAGATGTACCTAATCCATAGTGTGGTAATATTGTCTGGGGTTTGAAACTGGATTAAATGATTTCTTTTTTTTAAGAAAGAACAATCCCGTGAGAACCTCTGTTTGCCTTGATGAAATGCTAGAAATCAGAGATTTATGAAATAAGATCAATTTATCAGTGGATAGAGATAAGCTTTGGCATTTATCCCTCAGGCAAACTGTAGACTACATTTCTCTGTCTTATACTGATCATATTTCCCCCTCAGTTTATTTTCTTGGTTTACAAAAGTCTCTCTTTTCTTCTCTAGTATGAATAATTTCCATGTGATGCTTTCCTTCTAAGGAGGGCAGAATTTATTTGCTAAAATGAATAAAATGATTAAAAGTTAATGCTATTATTAAATATGTATTTCATCTTTGTCGAGACCATTCTTCATTCAACATATGTTTACTGGAAGCACTGTGGTACAGAGTTCTAGTGGATTAGCAACTGGGAGTTAGGGAACAATCATACTTTCCCTGAATAGGACAGGGTTTTCCTGTAATGCCCTTCCCCCAGGTCCCTGCGTGCTCTTCCCCACCACCATGTCATCTGTAGCTAGTCAAGTCTGCATTTCTCTGGAGTCCCTTCCTCAAGTGCCAACCATCCTCCTACACACTGAAACCTTTTCTTGCTTTTTCCCTTTCTACAACAATGATAATCAGCCATATTATAAAGTATATAGCTAACTTGTTTTTTATTATTATTTCCTAGAACCACTAGAACTTCAGGTATTTGTCTTTTCTTATTACCTAGAACATAGAAAATACTTGGACTAGAAAGCTAATAAGAAATGCTTAACATGTAATCGGTGTGTGATAAAGAGTAATATATCCATTATATGGACACCAAATGGTCCTTCTTTTCTGTTTATGAGATGATGTTTTTTCACTCTTCTATGAAGCATTGCAGAGGCATTTAAAACTGCACTGATGTTCATTTGCAGACACAGGGAAGAAATTCCGCACTACGCTAATCATGGAGTTCTAACTCACGAGCCAAAATAATGAAAACAAAGTGACAACAGAAATATATGTATGGAAAGTAAGGTAAAAAAACCTTGTTTTCTAAGTAGCAAAGCAGACATAACTAAATTTACTGTTAATTAGCATGATTATCTTCTAAAACTATTCAATTTTGCTTTGTAAAATTAAGTTAATTAAATGTTATGATATAAAATTAAGATAAAATATGACCTACCAGACTCCTTGTTAAAGAGTATGCCTACATTCAACAATTACTGTTACATAATTACACTTGATTTCCAAATTTTCATGGGATTTTGGGGGGAAATCCTGACCCCTCGTTTAGGAATTAAGAAATTCATAAACTAATATTGTAGCCCTGTTCACCATCAATTAATTTTGACTTCTATGTCCAGTAATATCTACAGCTTTATTTATTACCTTTGATTCTTTTACATTTTTAAAAATTAAGTGCCCTTATTTTTAGTGTTGGATTCCATCCCCACCCCCCACACTCCTCCCCCACTCCTCACCCACTCCTCCTACACTCCTCCCACACTCCTCCCCCAGTCCTCCCCCAGTCCTTCCCCACCCCTCCCCCACTCCTCCCCCAATCCCACCACTGCAAACTTTCCCTGCATTTTTCTTGTACCACGTAAGAGGATAGCCGATGTCTGGTTCCTTTTGGTCACTTTATATTCTGCTTCTAAACTTTACCACAGTAGATTTGAAATGCTACCTAAAATGACCACTTATGTTGTGGTAGATATTCAAACTGGCCCCCAAAAGGAACACCTATAAGAAAATTAGAAATAGAGTTCAAGTTCTACTTTCCTAAATCAGGCAGTACCTGCGTTTTGGATATGTGATTTAAGAGCTGCTCATTCTTGCTCATTAAGGCAGGGCTGCAGCTGGTCCTGCCACGGGTAGTGAAAGGATATTGAAACAGACTGGAACTTTGACAATTTGGGTTTGTTCTTGTTACCAGAATTGGAAACATTACAAGTGGAACCCTGAAACACAAGCTTCAGGAGAGGCATTGTGAGCCTTTTCAGAAGCCTCATATGTGAGATGGGATTATTGGCACGGCTGTGGGGACCCCGCCTCAAAGAAATGTGGTCGATAGCCAGCCTTCGGTGAGACATTATCTTTGAAGGCTTGTTCAATGCCATGTATATTTTCCTTCACTTTGAAAAGATTGAAACAGCAACAAATTACTCTCAACAAATTCCCCATCAGAAGCCCCTGCCAAACATGCAGTTTTTCAATAATTAAAATGGCTTCAATCCTTTCTAGCAGTCACCCACCCAACCCAGGGCCATTTTCCATGGATCGCAACTCCTAGGGAGCCAGAGTAACTTCAGAGCTGTAGGACTGCTCCTCTGGGTTTATGAGGCTGCAAATCTTTACAGACGCAGAAAGCCTCATTTTTCTCTTCCTGAAATGAGTTTGGTGAGCTGGTGAGTTTGAACTGGGACTTGAACTTGGCAGTCCGCTGCTTCGCGTGCCGGGGTTCCTTTCCTTGCACCAAAGCAAGGCTACATTAGAACCATAGATAGGTGTTCAGACTGACGTACGCAGCTTTAAAGACTCAGTGAAGATTAGATCTTGCGCATTACGCTAAAACATAGTTCTAAGCATAGGCTTTGCACGTGTATTGTAACAGCCTGTCGTCAATAGGTGCCGGATCCCACCCCACCCCCAATGAATAATCCTTGCTTCCTAGAATTCAAACACTTATGAAGTCCCTTTCCTTACTGAATCAGACTGGACTCTTGTAGACATGCTGTTGGCAATGTCTTAGGCTGTGCCGTAAAAGATGTTACAACATTAGTCTCAGTCCCTCTTAATCACTCAGTCTAGAGTAGACCAGATGTTGTGTTCAAGCAGCTCTATGCGAGCCCATGTGACAACTCCCTGCTAGCTGCTAATAAAGTCACCCTCCGTGCCAATGAGAGAACTTGGAAGCGAATCTTCTCGACCCATTAAAACTGTCAGATGCATCCAGTTCGTGTTTGTGGGGGAATCAACTGGCCAAGTATCGAGTTCGAAACAGCGCGATCATGATTACAATGGTGTTTGAGAAGCTTGGCTTTGGTTTAGAATGGATCTGCCAGCATCCCAGTCTGACTAGAAACCTGCAGACAGGTTTTGTGTTCCCACTGTCCTCCATAACCTTCTATAGCTTGGGTGTTCGTAACTTTAACCCTGATACTTTTCTATTCACCATACTTGAATATTGTAATTATCACCTTTGGATCATACAGATCTGGTGTGCTTCTTCCATTTGGACTCTGTGTTCGTTCAGAGACTAGAGAAACCAATCCAGGTAGACCCGCATATGTATATAAGAAATTGCTTTATATACAAGAGCAATTGAATATTGAGGAAATATTCCAGCCCAGGCCAGATCAAATCCATGTCTGATATTAGCCCATATATCTGATACCGATCTATAAATTCCTCTTCAGACTCATGAACCACATGCAATGAGGCCAAATGCAGGAAGAACAAAGGCCAGTGGCTGTAAAATCTTGTAGATCCAGTGTTGGTAGAGGCATTTCATCTCTGTTCTGGTAGGGGCTTCCACATGGCTCCAGAGCTCTGGCTCCATCAGCCTCCCTCCATGCGTCTTCTCAACAGGGATGTCTCATAGGAAGTAAGCTCATGTCCCACTTACAGCGAGCCATTTATCTCCTTAACACTGCCAAATGAGGTCACCACGCTGTGACCTGATTGACAGGCTAAAATCCACCCCTACACTCCTAAGTCTCAAATTGACAACAGATAATATAACTACCACAGACTTAGTTGACTCCTCACTTAGATGATTGCTTGTTTGAATACAAGCCTTGAAGACCCCATACACTATGCCAATTGATAACTAGGCACCATCTATATGTACCACACTTTGCTGCAGCACCCTTGTTTTCAGTGATGTCTTCATGAAGGTGTGTATTGTGTAGGACCATGATGTAAGAACTAATTGCTCTTAAGTTAGACCTAAGATTTAGTACAAGTACCAAGGCCGCCCTACAGAGACCAATTGAATTTGTGCTGGGGCAAGTATCTCTTACTTGTTCCATGACAGAACTTTACTCCCTGCCTTTTTGTATGTTGATGGGGGTCTTTTCCTGTGTATGCATTATTTGCATTTTTGACTATATACTATTATGATTTTAGCCTTACCACCTTAGTACAATTTTGCTTTTTATTGTTTTCTGTTGGGCTTCCCAGCTGTGAATCACAGGAGGATTGGACACATAATGAAAATACCTGACACAAGGGGTAATAGGGAATGCAGGGGTGAAGCAGGGGAGAGGAAGGGAAAGATTTCAGGAGTAAATAATGGAGGCGGTAGGGCGGAGGGAGCACTAGAACTGATTTTGATTGTACAACTCATGTTAAAGGTGATTTATCCAGTGTGTATATATGTGTGTGGGGTGCTCTGAGATTGATGTGGTGGTGACTGTACAATATTCCTTGATATGATTGAATAATTAAAATATTGAATTGAATGATATGTAAATTATGTGCCAATAAAAATGTTGGAAATTAAAAAAAAAACAACCTCTCAGATGATTGTATTCCAGTCAACAACTTAATTGAAACTATGACAGACAGTAGACCAGAATCAACTCGCTAGGCCATCCCTGAATCTTTGACCAAAAGAAACTCTGTTGATTTTTATTTATTTGTCTCATTTGTAAATGTGTGCTTTCATAGAATTGACTGTTCCGCTGTCATGGATCTATTTTGTCGCCACAGGAAGAGTCGGAATTCTGGCCTTCCCCTAGAGTCCATGTATGCTGCCCTTCTGCTCATTGGGAAGCGGGCGTTTTTCAGCGGACGCTTCACTGTACTTTCTGCACAGGTGTCATTCAGTGACTGGTGAGGTAGGGTCACTTCTGCTTCCTATCAGTTTCTGATTGGAACCAATTTGGAAAGTTGTCAAAAATAAGGCCTTCCTCTTCATCAGATGAGGAGCCCTAGTGGTGCCGTGGGGTAATGATTTAGCTGCTGGCTGCAAGGTCAGCAGTTCAAACCCACTAGACAAATTTTGTTTCAGAAACTCTACCTAGGTTACTGTGAGTTGGAATTAATTCAATGGCAATTGGTTTTGTTTACCTTACTCTGGTAGTCTCATGGGGATCTGTACCCACATTATCTTTCTCCATGAAATGTTACAATGATCCTGGGACTCACCCAGTCCCATGAATTTAAAGATTCTCTGCTGTCCTTCCAAAGATTTTCAAATATTGTCTCCAGATCTGATCACTCCTTCTAAATTCAGACTTGTAGGTCTAATTATCATCTTGAACATTCTACTCTAGGGAATAAATATGTCATCTCATCATCACTGTGATCACTACTATTGTTAAACCCCCTTGTGTCTTTTGTAGCATCTATTCTTGTCTCATTTTCACGGGAATGAAAATAGGCATCTTCTCTTTTTCTTCCTCCTTTGCCTCCTCGTCATCAACAAAGTCTTCTGGACTTTCACTGCAAAAACATGCAATCACTTTCTTTCATTTCTGCTCAGCTTTATTTCTATGTTGGGGACCTGGCCTATCATTTATTACCCAGCCTACAATGGCCTTCTAACTCAGTTTCTACTTTAAGAACCATTTGAAAGCAGCAGGCAGCCAGATGGTCCTTTGAAGAACTAAATCAGTTAATTTCCTTAAAACCATGTGCTTCTTTCAATCCCTTTAAAATGCAACTCACACCTTTTACCTTGGTTTCCAGAGCCCTTGGTTCTAGCGATCCAATTTCCTCATTCCTCCTTACCTATGATTCATCAACACTGACCTTTGGAGGATGCGGCTTCAAATAGCTCAGGGGGAATTCCATTTTGTTTTAATTGCATCCTTTTCCAGAAACTTTTGAAACCCTTTCATGTAAGTGGGAACAGTTAGGTATAGTTTGTATCTAATGTCAATCAAATGTTATCTTAGTATATAGTATACCTTTCCATATACTAAGAACATAAAATAACATCAGATATTGTGAAACATCTTCTACATGAACAACACAGAGTATCCTCATTTGTTTAACAATCATTCAATAAGTGTTCGAGCAGTACATTGGCAGGGAGTGTCAAAATTTCACCCCAGATTCAGAAGAGATCATGTGATGAGAGATACCATTGATGGTGTCAGAGGAATATTGGCTTAAAACAGGGAATTCCCCCAAAGACATTTGCTCGTGTTTTTTGATGAAGTAAATGCACTGGATTAAATTGATCTTAGAAAACTATGAGTAACGTTGAGGAGAACAGAACCCAGGACCCTTCGTAGTGCTCCTGTGCTACCTATCCATGGAACACGAGGCAGTCCTTCGAAGAACGTGTGCATGGTTTAAAATCAGGAACGATGTATGTCAGAGTGGTACCCTTTCACCAAACAATCTGCAAGGCAGGGTCCTCAAGAAATGTCTCTTTCCTTCCTTGCATTTTTTTGCTTCACCAGTTTCAAAAATTTGGAGTTTAAGGAGAGTGAATTTAGAACTGGGAGGTAGAAACAGACTGATTTCAATTCTCTGACTTACTAGTACATTTACTGGTTGAAATTGTTTCTGAATGCTCTATGGGGTTTAACTATGGATGGTTCATTAGTTGAGTGTTGCTAAAGCAGGGACAACCTGTGCTCTTCAATCACTTTTGGCATCCCTTCTATTGGTTCACATAATTTCATTTTAACTTCCGAGAGACAGAATTGCATCTTTAAAAATGAAAACAAAATAACACAATTTTTACACTTATTTTTAAAAATCATTTTATTGGGGGCTCATCCAAAGGTTCTCACAATCCATACATCCATTCATTGTGTCCAGCACATTTGCACAATTGTTGCCATCATCATTCTCAAAACATTGACTTTCTACTTGAGCCCTTGGTTTCAGCTCCTCATTTTCCCCCTCCCTCCTCGGTACCCTTCCCTCATGAATGCTTGATAATTTGTAAATTATTATTATTTTGGCATATCTTACACTGCCTGATGTCTCCCTTCACCCACTTTTCTGTTGTCTGTCCCCCAGAGAGGAGGTTAGATGTAGATCCTTGTAACCAGTTCCCCCTTTTCCCTCACCTTTCCTCCACCCTCCTGGTATCGCCACTCTCAGCACTGGTCCTGAGGGGTTTACCTGTCCTGGATTCCCTGTGTTTCCAGTTCCTATCTGTACCAGTGTCCATCCTTTGGTCTAGCCTGATTTGTAAGGTAGATGGGATCATGATAGTGGGGGAGGGGCAGAAATCATTTAAGAACTAGAGGAAAGTTGTATGTTTCCTTGTTGCTCCACTGCACCCTGACTGGCTCATCTCCTCCCTTCTGTAAGGGGATGTCCAGTTGCCCACAGATGGGCTTTGGGTCCCCGATCTGCACTCCCCCTCATTCACAATGATATGCATTTTTCATCTTTGATGCCTGAAACCTGATCCCTTTGACACCTTGTGATCACAGAGTTTGGTGTGCTTCTTCCATGTGGGCTTTGTTGCTTCTGAGCTAGATGGCTGCTCATTTACCTTCAAGCCTTTAAGTCCCCAAACACTAAATTGTTTGATACTTGGGAACCATCAGCTTTCTTCACCACATTTGCTTATGTTCCCTTTTGTCTTCAGTGATCATGTTGGGAAGGTGAGCATCATGGAATGCCAGTTTAATAGAACAAAGTGTTCTTGCATTGAGAAAGTACTTGAGTTGAGACCCAATGTTCATCTGCTACCTTAATACTAAACCTATAAATATATGCACATAGCTCTATTTCCCCATTGTCATAAATAAGTATATTTAGATATGTACAACCTATTTTTTATGAGACTAGTTGACAATGTCACAATTTTTAGGGACTTCGTTTGTCACCGCTTTTTGAAATATTAACTTAGAAAAGAGAGTCTACAAACCTTTAAAAAGTTTAAGTACAGAACATTAAAATACATGACACCTATTAACCACTGCTTTATTGTAATGTCGGTTAGAAGGGGTGAGTTATAGTTTGCAATTCTCCATTTTACTGGAATGTATGCTCTGGGGATCCTGTGCTCTGTCACAATTGAAAATGAAAAATCATTAAAAGAAAATAACCACAAGGCTCATAGCAAATGGTAATTCATTAAGCAATTTAAACCAACAAAAATACAAAAGGAAACATTTTCATTCAATCTAGGCTAATGTGTACTTTCAAAAATGTATGTGTGCTTTTCCAAAGGAATATTTGTTTGTGAAATCAAATTCAATATAACTCAATGCAACTTGATTTTGTTGTGCACTTACTATGTTCCAATCATGTGCTTCCTTAAGCCACACACGTGTTGGGTTCCACTATGTTGGCTCCCATTCATTGAGACCTTGTTATGTACCACAGAATGAAGCACCCTGTGTAGTACGGGCCATCCTCACATCGTTCTTACTACATACGATCCCATTCTTCATCAGTGTTCGATCCATCTTGGAGAAGATCTCCCTCTTCTTCATTGCCCACCTAGCTTTCCAAGCATGGTGCCTTTTGCAAGGATTGGTCACTCTTGACAATGTAGTCAAAGAATATGAGGCAAAGTCTTGCTACCCTCACAGCCCAAGAGCATTCTGTTTGTACTTCATCCAGGACCTTCCATACTTTTAGGCAACATCATAGTTCAATTGTACTAATTCTCCTTCAGTCTTCTTTATTCAGTGCCAACTTTCACCTGAATTTAATAAGGTGACTAAAAAGTACCACAGTTTATGTAAATCACAAGTTCACCCTCAAAGACATCTCTGCCCTTCAATGCTTTAAAGATGTCTTTAAAACTTGCTCTGACAAGTTTTTAAGGACCTAGATGCTATTTTTCCCTTATAGCCAGACACCATCTGATTTCTTCACCACACTTTCCAGAGCATTCTCATCTCTACACTATCTGCATGAGGGTAAATATAAAGTAGGGGCATGTCATACGAACTAATTATTCTCAAGTGAGGGATACTATTAAGTGTGAACTTAAAATCTATTTATGTTTTTATGGCTTATATATGTCCATGGTCAACATGAGAGACACACTATCCTTTTATTGGGGAACATTATAAATCATTCCTAAGAAGCAGATGGTAATCTAATTGATAGTATCCTTAATTTAGCCAATGTTATACAATTTCAAATACTGTGTAGAAAAGTGTATAAGACAGCTTTTTAGGTCAAAATACATCAGTGGTTGATGTGTGCAGATCAAAACTCAAGCGACTGGACGCTATGAATATTATGAGGGGTGGAGCTAGGACAAAGCTCTCAATAACTCTCATTCACAAAGGCAGACCCAAGCCTTCTAGACTAAGACATGTCATGAAAAATCAAAGGGACCACGAATGGCAAATATCAGTAGTTCCCAGCTGCCATTCACTGGGCCATCAAAATGCAAGAGATCTCAACCAAAGTCCAAGTCCTCCAAATTCATAAGCTAGGGATAGCAGTCATCTGCTTCTTCTGACATAAATACATTTTATTTATTCAGTCATTTAATTTCTTTAAAAATTACTTTATTGGGGGGCTCTTACAGCTTTTATCACAATTCACACACATAGCCATTGTGTCAAACACGTCTGTACATGTGTTGTCAGCATCTTTTAAAAACCATTTTCTTTCTACTTGAGCCCTTGGTAACACCTCCTCGTATTTTCCCCTACCTCTCCCACCCTCCCTGCCCCATGAACACTTGATAACTTATACATTCTTCTTCTTTTTAATTTATTTTTTGGTCTTACACCAACCATTCTCTCCCTTCTGTTGTCTGTCCCTGTGGGAGTTGGGTATAAGCCAATTGTGATCAGTTCCCCCTTCCTCCACCACCCCCACTTCCTTTACCCTCCTAGTAAGTCGTGCTACTCCCCTTATTGGTCCTGGGGGGGTTATCTCTCCTGTATTCCCTGTGCTGATAGCTTTTATCCGTACCAGTATACATGTTCTGGTCTAGTCAGATTTGTAAGGTAGAATTGGGGTCATGACAGTGGGTGAGGGGGGGGGAGAGGAAGCTATACTGCACACAGATTGGCTTGTCTCTTCCTTGTGATCCTTCTGTAAGGGGATGTCCAATTGTCTACTGATGGGCTTTCAGTCTGCCCTCCCCCTCATTCACATCAATATGATTTTTGTTTTGTTTGAGGTCTTTGATGCCTGGTACCTGATTCCATTGATATCTCATGACCTTATCCTACATTTGTAATTTATGAATGGATTCTCTTTTTTTGAAGACTTTTAATTTCCTCTATTTCATATTGACATAAACAAATATATGTGCATACAGCATAAACACATTATATATAAAGTATTACCCACACATATAAATGCTAATATATATGTGTGTGTATATAAATATATGTGAAAATATATATAATGCCTTATACATATAATGACATATTGTCGAATTCTCAAGGAAGTTAGCTTTAGAGTAAATTTAAAGTTAATACATTGAAAAATGGTTCCTTCAGAAATGGGATTAACACAAAAGCACATATATTTCCTTGTATCGGTTTGTAATTTTAACAAATATGTCCATTGCTGAAGACCCTGGATATGTCTTTGTAAACAATATACATCACAATACCAACTTTTCGAAGCTAATAATTCTCCTCTTACTGATAAGCAAAAGATGAACCTTATGCTTAGAAAATTTCAGTTTCATATAGTCAGGCCTCTCATGGAACATGCTTCCTAAGTTCATTTGGATGATATACTTTTATTGAAAAAAATCGTAAGCTCATATGTCTATGTAAATTTATTGACCCCAAACTCCACTGTAGTCGAGTCGAACCAGACTCATAGCACCTCTCCAGACAGAGCAGAGCTTCCTGGGAAGGCCAGGGAGGCTTTGCATTTTGTCGACACGAGAGACCACATCTTTCTTCTGGGAGCGTCTGGTGGGCTCAAACTGCTGAAGCTTCAGTTAGCAGCTAAGCTCTTAACCATTACGCAATCAGGCTTCCACAAAGTTCTACACTACTTTGACCATGGACATTTCAACTGTTAATTTAGTTGCCGTATTATCTCAAAAGTGCATGAAGTGCTTATCTATGTTAAAATAGTTAAATGCATTTCCAGAAAGTGACCTGTGAATCAATTATTTACAGCATTTAATAGAGAAATAAATATGAAAACCAAATTTGCATGACTTTTCAAATGCTATGAGTCTGTCAAAATGACTGTAATACAAATTAGAAAAAACAAAACACTTAGATAATGAGAACAACATAATTAAAAATTATGAACAAGTTGTATGACAACCAGAAGAGGAATGTATCTCCTGAAGATATTATCTCTTTGTGATGAGACGATTGTGCATAGTGATGGACAAGTTCATTAAATCAACATATATTTCATGAGTTCACTCTACAGCAGGTTCTGCTACAGATGCACTTATTGTTGTCTGAAGGATTTTGATCTCCTTAGACCCAGGATCCTGTGCAACATCATCTTTTTGAGCAATGTCATGGCAGAGATAAATTTTCACCTGGATTTTAAACTCATGAGTGATTTACAATGGTCAAACATTGTTCTATTAATAAAATGCTTTTAAATTTACATTTACATTTGATAGTTCACATTTAGATTGACTGGTAGTTCAAACTTCAAGACTGCCCAAGAAACACGGTCAGAGGAAGTACACTATTTAAAAACAGGAAATATGTTATTATCAATAATATGTGAAACATTTAAATCTGCAACAAGTAATTTAACCATAAAAATTTAAGTAAACAATAATCATAAACGTATCAAAAAAAGTTCTCTCCTAATATAAGTTTTAACTGATGGCTAATGGCACCCTAAATATTATTGATGTTATTATTTAGGATGAAATTTAATGTTGTTTTAAAGTATTATCACAACTTTGATAGCAAAATGTGGCTTATTCAATACCAAGAGCAAATATGAACCATATATTCTTAACCATTGGTTGATACATACATTTCTTGGCTAGCTATGAAAATATAAATATATACCCCAGAAAAGTAGGGCAACCACAGAACATTTTACATTAAGGGCTAACAAAGTCCCTACAGCAAAATGACCCCTGAAGCATAAACTAGGGCTTAGTTTCTTTTCGCTCACTTTCCCTTTATTTCTTGTCGAGGTAGGTTGGAGGAAGGCAAAATTTAGGGTATATTTCTGAGAAATCATTTAAATAATTCATTGAAATTGATCTACTACGATGATGAATGTTATATCCCAGGAGGTAGAAAGTTATGAATTTTATTAATATAATTATCATATGAAACTCTCAAAGCAACATATACCTGTGGGCAACTTCAAAGGATTTGGAGACATTTTGAATCAATTGATCTAGCATGCAATCAAGATTCTTTGATAATTACTGGTGAATGGAGAACAAAATTTGGAAACAAAGAAGCATTTGTGGTTGGAAAATATGGCATAGTCAAAGAAAGTTGACATTGGAGATTGCATGATAGGATTTTGCAAACCAACAACCTATTCATTTGAAGTACAATCTATGAATAGCAGAAACGGTTACAACAGGTAGACCTTTTGGGGATGAAATATACAAAAATGAAATTGATACACCTGTGGAAAGGGACAATGGAGAAACAATATCTTTAGTAATAAAAAAGGGCAGGGATTGAGTGGAAATGACCATCAATTGTTCATATTATAGTTCAAATTGAAGCTCCAGATTAAAACAAATTCTCGTGAGTCAAAGTATAACCTTGAATGGATCTCACCTGAATTTACAGACCATCTCAAGCACATATTTGCTACATAGGATACGAAGGACAGAAGAAGACGTGAGTTTTGGAATTATTCCATTGGCCATAATACAAAAAGGTCACTAAAATGACTGGAAACAAACAAAAGTCAAAATGGATGTAAGAAAAGATTGAAATTTGATCTTGATGGAGAGTAAAGCAAATGAAAGAAATGAAGCAAAAGAGCTGATCAAATTGGAAAAGACAGATTGAGAAGACCAAGTAAAGTATTCTTTTTTTTAATTATTAAAAACATTTTATTAGGGGCTCATATAACTCTTATCACAATCCATACATATACATAAATCAATTGTATAAAACACATCTGTACATTCTTTGCCCTAATCATTTTCTTTTTTTGTTTTTTAATCTTTTTTTTTAATTTTAACAATTTATTAGGGGCTCATACAATTCTTATCACAGTTCATACATATACATACATCAATTGTATAAAGCACATCCATACATTCCCTGCCCCAATCATTCTCAAAGCATTTGCTCTCCACTTAAGCCCCTTGCATCAGGTCCTCTTTTTTTTCCCCCTCCTTCCCCTTTCCCCCCTCCCTCATGTGCCCTTGGTAATTTATACCTCGTTATTTTGTCATATCTTGCCCTATCCGGAGTCTCCCTTCCCCCCTTCTCTGCTGTCCCTCTCCCAGGGAAGAGGTCATATGTGGATCCTTGTAATCAGTTCCCCCCTTCCAACCCACTCACCCTCCACTCTCCCAGCATCGCCCCTCACACCCTTGGTCCTGAAGGTATCATCCACCCTGGATTCCCTGTACCTCCAGCCCTCATATGTACCAGTGTACAGCCTCTGCCCTATCCAGTCCTGCAAGGTAGAATTCGGATCATGGTAGTTGGGGGGAGGAAGCATCCAGGATCTGGGGGAAAGCTGTGTTCTTCATTGGTACTACCTCGCACCCTAATTAACCCATCTCCTCTCCTAAACCCCTCTATGAGGGGATCTCCATTGGCCGGCACTTGGGCCTTGGGTCTCCACTCTGCACTTCCCCCTTCATTTACCAAGTAAAGTATTCTAATAAAATCTTCACAGACTTAGAATGAAACAGCCAAAGGGAGAACATGCTCAGACTTCTGAGCTGAGAGAACGAATGATGAATGAAGCCTCGAGGTTCAATGTCAAAGCGTTGAACAATGCAGGGAAACAACAAGTGGCCATGGGAGATACCCAGTCACTGGGTCAAGAAGAAATTACTGATGTTCAGCTATTCCAGGAGGCAACAGGTGATGAAGAACTTGAAATATTGAAAGGAATAAGTTCAATTGGCACTAACGATATTGGTGAATAGGTCCTAGGGATTGGTGGTGTCTGGAGGAAGAAGTCACTTATCCATACCAAACATTGGGAGCGATGATATTTGTTCCATTCCTAAGAGAGATAATCTTTACCAAATATGGACATGATGAACAATTCCATTAATAATTCATGAGGATAAAATTTTGCTGAAGATAATTTTTTAAATGGTAACAACACTATATCAGCACAAAACAACCAGAAATTCAGCTGGATTTAGAAGAAGATGTAGAAGATGACATGGAACAAGAGATACCATTTCTGATATCAGATGGATATAGGCTGAACATTGAGAATACTTTAGAAATACATTTTAATAATTGAACAAAAGCATTTGACTGTGTGCGGGGGGTGGGGAGGGTACGGGAGAGCTGGGTTGGAAAGACCACTAGGCATGGGAGAGGCAGAACAGGTATTAGCAACTGCTAGGTTGATAGGGGTGGGATTGCCATACCGCTGGTCACTGGAGTATGGGGAGTTGCAGAGGATACCAGAAAAAAAAACTGGAGAAAGGTTCTGCTGGACAGAGCTTATATACTACACATTTTTCTACTAGGTGAGCATCTAGCAACTCACTGAGTTAGTGCACCCAGAGGTGTCACCTGGCAAGATTATGGTCACAGTGAATTTTGGCATAGCAGCAGTTTTGCTCAAACCTTGTTTGTTGTGATGGCCAATTTAAGAGGATAGCATGCAGCTGTGAATTTTTTTTTCCTGTTCAGGAAAAATGCTGCAGAAACCATTGTGATGTTGAGCACAGCTTACAAGGACAACACTATGGGATTAATTCAAGTGTACAGTTGGTTTCCTCATTTCAAAATGGTGAAATGTTGACAAATGACAAAACTTGTTCTGGACGTCTATCAAGTTCCCAAATGGATGACTTGTAGTGCATTTGAAGTCCATTCCTCCAGGTCAGACTGGTAACCAAGCTTCTATTTAGAGGCTCTGAATAGATTGTGAAACAGTGTGAGACAAAAAAAGCCTGATTTGTGGCAGACTTGGCCCTGGTTTTGCCACCACACCTGCTCATGCAGCCATCTCAGTGCACCATTTTGGGGCAAAATCCAGCATGCCTATCTTGCCCCACACACCTTACTCACCTGACCTTGCTCCCTGTTACTTATCTTTGTTTCTGCGAAAGAAGAGGGCCATGAAAGGACAGCTATTTGATGATGCAGAAGAGGTGAAGAAAAAAACAAGGGAGGTGCTGTCAACCATCCCAACAAAGGAGTTTGAAAAATGTTTCCAAGAATGGAATCACAGATACCATACTTTTGTTAACAAAAGTATTAAGTGTAATGGACAGTTCTTTAAAGATGATAAGGTTGTATTGTAAAAATATTTAAATTCATAGCTGTGGGGGAAAATCCATTGGGGGGGTACGCCTTTGTATATGTTAGCATAATACTAAAGTGTAAACAGCCGGCTATCTTGTTATCTTGTTCCTACTGCGAGTTATTACAGCTTCTATCTGACGGTTATCTCCGTCCATTTGAGTCCATAACTCAAATTACAAGATACCACTGCTGATGAGTGGCTCTCCCCTTATTTATTGGCAGCCTCTCTGCTCTGAGGTCTCTGATTCTCTGGAGTTCATCTCCATTTCCCCTCACTTTCCATCCTTTGATTGAATTTGTGTTTGGCTCACCTTGTTTCACTCAAGATTTGTCTACAGTGTCTGTCTCATTGCAGATTCTGTGGACTGTTCTGTGCCTTATATGAATACTACTTGCTCTGTCTCAAGATGACCATGTGTCAGGCTCTCTGGCAGGGCACCTCTATGTTGTATCTTTCCACATTCATTGATTTCATTTCGTTTCTTTTCCCAGCTGGTGTTTGATCAAATTCTTTAACCTTTAGTTCGATGCTCAGGCTTCTCAGCTTATCACCTGTGTCTATTTCACTTGTCATTTTTGAAGAGGGATTGAATGGTGTGTCTAACAGGGTCATCATTTTAACTCCATCTCAATTTTCTCAACATATTTCACTTTTTTTAGAGAGAGAGAGGATTAGTATAGTGATTCAGTTCAGTAGAGCATGTGTTACTTGTCAGATTGCTCTATTAGGCCTTGCATGTATTAATGTAAATATAGTGCTGAGCTCTGAGCACTAACATGCCAAGGGAAGAAATAGATGCATGAACTGATGACTTTGGTGCAATATGCACAGGCCTTTGATAGAAAGCATCATGGCCTTTGTGCACATTCAGTGCACTGTGATGACTCCTCTAATGCTCTGGCTCTGGTTCTGGAAGCTAGGCCACCAGTTAGATAGCAGTGAAAATAGCAGCCCAGTAACCTACAGCAGACAGGTCTTAAAGGTGTGGTGGTTCATTTCTGAAACTTAGCTAACAAAAACCTTACAAATCACAGCACAATATTGTCTCCCAGAGTTACTTTGTGCGCGTTATTGGGCGAGATCAGTCCCTAGCAGGGCATGCTGACTGATGACATGTGATGGGCTAATGAAGGCATGGAAGACCCTGGGGGTGACGGGTTGCTATACATTCTAAGGATGGATTTAAAAAGTTGGGATTTGTGAGGATGCTGCAGGATTTGACAATGTTCTATTGTACACAAGGCTACCATAATGAATTGGGAGTCTTCGTGCTGGTAGCTAGCATCATTGATGAAAAAAATCAAAATCAATTGTATGACCATCAAGCAGATTTTGACTCCAGCGACCCTAGAGGACAGAGGCGAACTGTCCCTGTGGGTTCCAAGACTGTGACCCTTTACGGGAATAGAAAGTTTAATCCAAGAGAGCGGCGGGTGGTTTCAGATTGCTGATCTTTTGGTTAGTAGTTGTGGTAATTATATAATCTTTTTTCAGTTTGAGAGGATTAAGAGGGAAGGAGTGAAGTGTAGCTTGTCAATCAAGTTGTATCTTAATGACCTCATTTAGAGGTGCTAAGGAGATAAATAGCCCGCTAGAGGCAGGATGCAGGCTCAGGGAGACGATCTCCAGCTCCAGAGACCTCTGGAGCTGGAGAAGCCACGTGGAGACCGCTGGCAGCACTGAGATGCTATCAACACCATTGGATTAATGAAACTTTCCACCCATTGGCCTATGATCATCCTGCACTAGGCGACATTACTTGTGTTTCATGAGTCTGAAGAGGATTTTACAGGTTGGTATTGGACATATGGACTAATATTGGACTTATGGACTTGATCTGGACTAGGCTGGGATGTTTCCTCAATATTTCAAATTATCTTGTATATAAAGCTCTTTCTTATACACATATGTGTATCCATGAATTTGTTTCTCTAGTCTACTACTTACACAGTAGTCCAATGTGTAACCATGACACTATCCTTCGGCAATGATTAAAAAAATTAATGTTTTAAGTTGAAAGAACAAAAGGGAACTTGACCTATTCTGCAATATAGGGAAGAATTGAGGTGAAATGCATTTGTTTTCTATGGCTGCTGTAGTAATGGCTTATATAGCACAAATGTATGACCTCACAGGTCTGCAGATAAAAAATCTCACACAAGTCCCACTGGGGTAAAAGCAAGGAGCCATTGTCATCCTTTCTACATCTCTCAGGCAGCATTCCTTTATTGGACTCTTCTAGGATTGTGGGCTCAAAACCTCCCCTCCCTCTTTAAGAAAAAAAATTTTTTATTACAAAGCCAGCACCATTCTGTGGAGTCCTTTACATCTTTTTCTCTCCAGCCAACTCTTCTTAATGCCTTTCCACACTGTTAAAGAACTAGGGGATTCAATTGGGTCCACCCAAGTGATCCAGGGTAATCTCCTTAAGTAAACTTTAATCATATCTGTAAAGCCTTGGGTAAAGTAACGTCTTCACAGGGGGATTAGGATATGGACATTTTTGAGGATTCATTAATCTGATATTATAGACATTGATTAAGCTAAATTACAAAACTCGAAATGCTTAACAGATCAACAATAGGGTGAAAGGTGATCCAGGCAGAAAGAGCTGTGTATGCGGGTGTGGACAGTGAACTACAAGTGAGTTAGTTCTGCTGCTATATGCCAAGATTTCTGTATTAGGCTTTGCATCTATTAATATAAATAGAATGTTGAACCTTGAATAAGGTCCGAATGGCAGAAACAGACAAAGAACAGATGGTGTCAGAGCAATATACCTGGGCTTTGATAGAAGAACCCATCACTTTCTGTACCTTAGTTGTACTGTGGTGGCATAATGCTTCCGGCAGGGGTTGTGACATGGATAACCAGAAATCAACAGTTTGCCATAACAGAGATTCCGACTCATGGTGAACCGAGAGTTCTACACACTAGAACTGCCCCCATGGTGTTTCCAAGGCTGTAATCTTTACCGAAGCAGGCTACCACGTCGTGCTTTTGTAGAACTGCTTGTGGGTTTGAGGCGCCCCATGGACAACAGCTGAGTACTTAACCCCTGCACCACTGTCTCCTTTAGAATAACACCAGCCATATGTTTACCGCTTACTACATTCTTATACCATCCACTGTTTTCTAGGCCTTGGTGCGCATGTATCAACTTCTTTAATTTCATCAACAACTCTATAGGGAAGGACGTTTTTATCTGTATTGTGCAGGAAAAGAAAAGAAGACACACCTAATGTCTTAAGTAATGCCACCAAGACAGCAAGAGAAATCTCTAGAGACTGTTGCCAGAGTTAGTTCTCTTAACCACTGTATCAGTCAGGATGCGGCTAGAACAACACACTCAACGGGAGACTCGGCTATATTAAGACACATACTTATCTACGTATCCCTGATGGTGCAAAGCAAAGCACCGCAGCTAACCAAATCGACAGTTCAAACCTACCCAGGGGCTCTTCAGGAGAAACACCTGGGGATCTTGTTGCGTAACAATTACAATCTACAAAACCCTGAGGGGCAGTTCCACTCTGCTCCATGATGTTGCTGAGTCAGAATAGACTTCACTGCATTTAGCAACAACCCTGCGAGAGTTATAAGGAATTTGTTTAGATAACCGTGAGGCTGGCTGGGCTAGTGTGAAGGCTAAGTAAGGCCTACGAGAACTCGGAGGCCAGATGAAGGTACTTCCCACAGCTTAATATGTTTGTGTTCAGGAAAGCCTCAAGTCTGCTGTGTAACCCTTTTAGCTGACCCAAATATGACTTTAATCAAAGCTCTAAAACATCTTCACAGGAACACTTAGATGTAATTGCACCCCTGGGACAGTTGCTGAGCCATGTTGCAATATGAAAAGATAATCACAACCACAACCGCTATTCTTTATTCCTTAGTCTGTCAGAACAATCTCATCCATGTAAGTAACTGCATTGTAATTAAATTATTTAAAAATGTCTTTGCATATTGCCTCATCCCATTTCATTTCAGATCAATGTAGAATATGATGTACTTCCAAAATGAGCTGAGAATCAAAGAATCTACCAGAACTAGTGTGAAATCAGAAATTAAGATATAGGAATAATCCCTGATACACCGGGTTTATGCCCTATTACAAACATCAAACCAAACAATCAAAGGGCCACCTTTCCAACAAAATAAACAGAAAAAAATTCTCTCTGTCAGGGACAACATACAGATTTTCAGACATTCTGGAATGTTCACTTTGATATTTAACATAGTATGGCAATATAAATTTAGGCTGTAATTCATATCTTATCTACTCACACAGAAGACCATAGGAGATTTCCCAAATCAAGAGTATAGCAATGGGGGGAAGGGGGGGGCGGATGAAAGAAAGAGTCAATAAGCTGAGGAAGACAACATCCCAGTCAACATATAATACCATTCTTTCTCCACTCATTCCCTTTAACCTTTAATGTCACAGACTTGGCTGGGGGATACGTTTCTATGGAATAAAGATTTTTCAAACTTAGGAAGAAAAGTTCCAGAATCACCTTTTGGAAGTTGTTTTAGTTGATTAACCATTTGAGATCAAATATTTTATCATACATGTTATATTTGGTTCCATAGCTCATATTATTTGATTGTAAGTAATAACACTAATTCTGACAGATTTGAATGAAGTAGACATTTTTGAGTGATTCAGACTAGTCAGTTGAATAAAAATACTTCAAGGACTCTGGGTATTGGAAATCATTGCCAGCTCCTCTGGCATGCACTGAATTCACATACGGGGCCTTGCGCCCCCGGTTAGCCAGATGCACATCCAATTGTCTCTGCTTTCGAGGCTCTCTGCACCTCTCCATCTGTGGACTGAATCCACTTCAACTATTTATTTTCTACACTAGTCTTCTATTGGCCATTCGATTCTTAAGGATTTGGCCATTTAAAACAGCACCAATCTATAAGCTCACAGCTCTCTAGGTCAGACGTCTGGGCAGACGTGACTAGATTCTCTTCTCAGTGACCCAAGGGCAGACATCACGATGTCAGTCAGCCTTCATTGTTGCCTAAGGCTCTGGGGAAGAACAAGTTTGCTCAGCTTGCTGGCAAAATTCTTTGCCTCAAAGTTGCAGGATTGAATTTCCGACTTTCTTAGACTGTCAGATACAGTCTCCTCTCCATTCCCACAGGCCACCTATGTTTCTGGCCACCGAGGCCCCGCCCTTTTCAAGCTAACAATAGTGAATATCCTTGTCAGGTTTCTCTCACTTTTAATATTGCTCCTCAGGAAAAATGCAGTCCCTGTTGAAGAATGCATCAGACTAGCTAAAAGCCCCCAAGGACAATCTCCTTTCTTAAAGCTTACCCGGGACCGTAATCACACCTGCAAATGGCTTCATCTCAGCACCCAGAACCACGTTCTACCGAGTAACTGGGAGATGTGTGCGCATCACCGGGAGGCATCTTTGATTTCTATTGGTCTTGGAAGTCATCTTTGCAATCCGTCTACTCCCTTCCACGCTCCACGCCGTGGAGGCTTTCCATTTGAAAGTCGGAATCTGACAGTCTGGTCCACAGGGTCACTTGCTGGCTGTGGGTCAGCGTTGTTGCCATCCCATTAGGTGCCATTGAGTCAATTCTGACCCCTAGCGATCTTACGCCCAACGTGGTCCTCAGCCTCGTTACCACCTCTCTTCTGTTTGAGCCCCTGTGGCAGCCATTGTGTCCGTCATCTGCTGCCCCTGTACATTACCAAACATGATGTCTTTTCCCAGGCACCGCTCTCTCTCTCCTGCCAGCACGTCCGAAGTACGTAAGAGGAAGTCCTTTCTGCTTTGACATCTACTTTTGCTTATATTAATATAGCCGTCTTTGCTTCCAGAGAGCACGCTGGCTAGCCTTCCTCCAAGACAGACCAGCTTGTCATCTTAGCAGTCCATGGTACGTTTATAAAGAAAACCAAAAACACCAAAAGCATTTTATTCAAAGATCATTTTATTTGGGGCTCTTAGAGCTCATATAACAATCCACGCACCAATTGTATCAAACAGAGTTGTACTTATGTTTCCATTATTATTGTCAAAACATTCACTTTCTATTGAGCCCTTGGAATTAGCACCTCTTTCCCCCCCACCCCCACACCTTTGTGACCCCTTGATAAATTATAATTATTTTCATATTTTATACCGACCCCTGTCTCCCTTACCCCCTATGATTTCTGTTGTTTGACTCCCTGAGGGTGGTTATGTGTTGACCATTGTGATCAGTAACCCCTTCCTCACCTTTCCCTACCCTCCTGATATTGCTATTCCCATTCCTGCTCCTGGATTCCGTGAGCTTTTATCTCTTATCTGCACATGTGTACATGCTCCGGTCTAGCCCTCAGTGAAAAGCAGGACTGGGGTCATGATAGTGGGGGTGAGGAAGCCTCAAAGAACCAGAGGAATATTGTGTGTTTCACTGGTGCTATACTGTGCCTTGGTGACTCATTCCTTCTTTGTGACCCTTCTGTGAGGTGATGTCCCATTGCCTACAGATGGGTTTTGGGTCTCTGCTCTGGGCCCCTTGTTCTCAACAATATGGTTTTTGTTTGTCTGTTTGTTTGGGGTCTTCTGATGCCTGTTACCTGTTACCTGATCCCGTCAACAGCTCATGATCACAAAGGCCGGTGTGTTTCTTCTGTGTGGGCTTGTGGCTTCTCTGCTAGATGGCCACTTATTTAACTTCAAGCCATTACGACCCCAGGTGCTATATCTTTTGATTGCGAGTCATCCTCTGTTTTCTTCACACGTTTGATGGGGGGACGTAGTGCTTTCAATATTCTTGTCAGCACCACAATTCAAAAACCTTGTTTCTTTGCTCAACGCCCATCTTTCACATGCATATAAGGCAATGAGCACATCCTGGTAGGGGTCAGAGCAGACACAACCTAGTCCTCCAAGTCACACCCTTGCTCTGCAGTACTCTCCAGAGGTCTTGTGCAGCTATTTACAGGAAACTCATCTTTTGATCTCTTGACTGTTGCTTCCATGAGCATTGATTGAGGAGTCAAACAAGAAAAAAAATCCCTTAACAATTTCAGCCTTTTTTCCATTTATCATGATGACACATGCTGGTCCTGTTGTGAGGACTGTGGGCTTCTTTAAATTGAGTTGTAATTCATACTTAGGGCTGCAACACTTGATCTGCATCAGCAACTGCTTCAATTCCTCCTCTCTTTCAGCAAGAAAGGTGTGTCATCGGCATCTTACAGGTTGTTAATAAACCTCATTCCGATTCTGATGCTACATTCTTCTTCTAAGCCATCGTCTCTGATTTGCTTGGCATACATGTTGAATGCGTGTGGTGAGAAGATACAATCCTCTTTATGGGTAACTGAGATATTTTGATTAACATCCCCACTGGAATGATTGCAAATGAGGGAGCTATTTCCTAATGGAATATTGATACTCCGTTATTATAATAATTGAGGACAGATAGCAGAGTGGAGAGATCTTATGGCATTTTTGAGACATGTCCATATAGGAGGATAGAGTTTTATTATTATCTCAGGCAGATAAGAAAAGAGGTCTAGGATAGAAGTTTTATTTCTTAATGAAGACTGCAGCATTTTCTGTTGTCTTTCTCAGGTCAGAGCCTGAATTGCACAAGGGGAGAACAAGAAAATGCTCATCTGAAGCATAGAAAAGTGTTAGAAATTCAGCAGACATACAGAGAGCAATTTTGTCACCAAGATGAAATCAGAAATGCGTTATCAGACTAAGTAAAATTTTAAAAATGCAGAACGTAAAAAATGCATGCAGTTCATGTTACTGAAATGTTCCCTGGAGAAGAGAATATTCTTGCTAATTAGAGAAACCGAGCAGGCAAAGATAGGAAGTTTGAACAATTTCCATTTAGAACATCCTTGAAATAAAGGCAGTTACTTCCCCTTTGATCTTTGTGCTGCGTGAACGGCGACAGAGAACAATTCTCAAGTGCTCTTGAGGCAGCTCTAGTTAATGAGGTTCCCAGTTTATTAAGATTCCTAATGCCAATGAACATATTGGAACCAACAACCTGCGACTGGACTTTTTAAAATTGTCACTCCTATTATTTCTTAGTTTATGCTAGTTTCTAATTCTAAGTGCTATACTGTTTATCTATTCTGTTCCCTCCGGTTAAATAATCAACCATTTGGAAACACAGTGTTAGCATTAACTTTATTGAAGAAAAATTGGCACAAGAACCTTTGAAGGATCATTTAATGAAAGACTGTAATCTCTCCCTTTGTGATACTAAATAACTCAGAAATATTCAGAAGTAAAACCATGAGTGAACATTTAGTTTAATTCACCACAATTCAATCAGCTTTTAGATTAAATAACAACACTATCAAATCTTGGGTAATGATTTGAAATCGTCACAAAATGAAACCAGGGTTTGAAATACATTAGTCATTATTGTCTTCTAGTCTGGTGTATTAAGAACCAGATCTCGGGAATCCATTTTAATGTATCTTTTAGGGATTGCTTTATTGAATACAGCATATATATATGTGTGTGTGTGTGTGTGTGTGTGTGTGTGTGTGTGTATTGCTTTTTAGAAATTATTAGGTCAGACAGATCTGGTATTTCAAAAGCTTGGAAATTGTCACTTGATCCTCATAAGAAAAAAGTTGTAGAAACTGGAACACAATGTCCTTTCCTAAGATTAGCAGTAACTTGAAGTCACCAAGAGGGAAAAAAAATCCTAAAATCTTAAGAGACAAGTAAATGCAGATAATCACCTACCTGGAGCAGAAGGCAAGAGAGCCATACACAGAGATGACCATTTATCTGGTAAAACTGATGAATTGCTGCAAACGAAGAAGAGTAGACTAGCCTGAGAGCATGAGAAAAGGTCTGGGGCTGTGGTATTTTAAAGGGATTTCTGACACTAGTTTTATCCAGGGTCCTGCCAGTTTGGGGCTCATAAAATGAAGATTTTAGAAAGATCCCTTCACTTTGGATCTTGAAGGAGGAAAGAAAGAATTTAGAACTTACTGGTTGCCATTGAATCAACCCTAAAGTTAAAAGTTCATTTTTAAAGTGAGGGGAGTAGAAGAGGCAGCATGTGGGGGAATCTTAGAAAAGAATGAAGGGGCTTTACACTGGGCCCAGGGGCTGGGGACCAAGTTTTGGAAGACTCAGAACTCATCCGGCATAACAGAGTCCACAAACCCCGTTCTCAATCCCATATGAGCAAGTCGTGATTTGGGTCTTAAAAGTCTGAGAGGAGGAAAAGGGGAAGGGGCGGGGTGAAGCGGGAACCAATCACACTTATCTACATATACACCCCTTCTGGGGGACAGACAATAGAAAAATGGGTGAAAGGAGACAGTGGCTGGTATAAGATTTATATATATATATATATATTCTGACTTATATATGTTATCAAGAGTTCATGAGGGGGTGAGGATGGGGCAGAGGGGTAATGAGCTGATACCAAGGGTTCAAGTAGAAAGAAATGTTTTGAAAAAAATGATGATGGCAACATATGTACAAATGTGCTTGACACGGTGGATGGATGGATTGTGATAACAGCTGTATGAACCCCCAATAAAATGATTTTTTTTAAAGCTTGAGAGAAGCCATCTAAGCAATGAAGAGTAAAGAAAATTTACAATTAGTCCAAAGATCTAATGAACGACATCAGCTTCCACAACCCTGAAACTGAAACAACTGGATGCTTCCTGAATTCTCACTACTGCTGTCTCAGAAAAGGATCCCAGGAAAAGGTCCTCCATAGAGAGGGGGGGGAACAAAAAATTATAAGAAGACCAGACTTCCTGGTCAGGTAGTGATGAGAAGAGTCCCTGAAGTTAAGGTCTTAGTCATCCTGCAGCCTGGAACCTCTCTCAGCCCAAGAGTCAAGGCTTTGCCAAATAGTATCAGAACCGTCTCACTGACCTGAAACAACAACATCCTGGAACTGCGGGGTCCCTTTTAAAGGACCGACACCACTGCCTAAAAGTCAACTGCATCTGAGAGATTAACTTTTTATTCTTAAAAAAGTCCCCCTTAGAAGGTGTTCACCTGCTCTCTTAACCATCCCATGCTATTTTTTATTCAGTGCAGGTCATTTATTATAGAATCTTTAAAACTTTTCTCCAAGCTATAACTGGTGGCTTTGTTACATAGCTCCCCCTTAGATTACTCCCTCAGTGAATCAATAGCAAAAACCAAAGCAAAACAAAACAAAAAAACTACTTTGGTCAGTACATAAAAAAATATCCCTCTTAGAAATACTTGTCTATTCACAGTGGATCCTGCCATGACCAGTTTTGTCTGCTTGTCTTAAATTGCCCCCAAGTAGTAAGATACACACTGATGAATCTAGAGACTTGGTCATATAGTGTTTTTTTGCTTATTTATTTATTTTTAATGCTGTTTAGCCACATCTGGTGGTGTAATGGTTACATGTTGGGTTGGGAGCTGCATGATCAGCAGTTCAAAACCTCCAGCAGCTCTGAGGGAGAAAGACTGTGCCTTCTACGCCCATAAACATGACCGTCTCAGACACCCACCGGGGGCTGCTCTGACTCATCACTGACTCTATGGCAGCATGTGCAATCAGAGAACATTGGCACAGGTTAGGATGCTTTTATCTCAAATGTTTTCATGTTAATGCCCAGAGTTTTGTAAAAATATAATAAATTGGATACATGGACTAATTTGATGTTTCCTTAAGATGAAATGAAGCTTTATATTTTCAGGCAACTGAACTATGACTAGCAGTTTCTCTATTCTGTGTCTTGTTTTAAATAATTGACATTTTGTGTAATGTAATAGAGTTTTCATAAACACAGAAATGATTTGTATACACACTTAAGGAAAGATTAAAAAAATAACTTATTGGTCAACCTGATAGCCTATTGTATGAGACTGCTGCTATTAGAAAAAAAAAGACAAACACAAGGAAGAGTAGTTTCATACAATATTGGTCCTATTGTGATTGATTAATTTCATTCTGTATAATTTTCTCCAAGTTGATCCATGCCATCAGGCACTCTGTAGTCTCATTGCTATTTATTAATGATGCACTGTAGTCCATTTGGGGGAAACTTAAGAGTATTGAATTACTTATGAATAACTATTTTAAAACAACATAAAAATGAATTCAGTAAAACTTCTACTGTTAAATATCCTGAAAAGCACAAGATATTTATAATAAACACTTTGGTTTTAATAATTTGTACTAGTCTGGGTTGACTAGGGAAACAAATTCATAGACATCTATATATATATAAGAAAGTGCTTTATATATAAGAGAAATTGAATATTGAGAAAACATCCCATCTCAGTCCAGATCAAGTTCTTAAAAGTCCGATATTAGCCCCTATGTCCAATAGCCATCTATAAATTCTTCTTCAGACTCATGCAACACATGCAATGATGCCGAATGCAGGAAGATCACAGCCCAGTGGGTGGACAGTCTGTGGATCCAGTGGCAGTGGAAGCACCTCATTGCTGGCAGGGGTCTCCAAGTGACTCTTTCAGCTCCATGGCTCTAGCATAGCTGATGTGTCCTCTCAACAACAGTGTCTTGCCGGGAGTTTGCGAGTGTCTCACTTCCTACAAGCTGTTTATCTCCTTAGTGCCTTCATATGAGGTCATCAAGCTGTCACCTGATTGACAGGCTAAACTCCACCCCTTCATTCTTAAGTCTCAAATTGACAACAGATTATGACTGCCAAATATTGACTACTACATATTTCCAAGGGAAATATAAAAAGCTTGTGTTATAAGAAAACATGAGTTCAGGAATAAACTGGCTCAAGTGCAGGCGAAAATGACAAGGAATGGACCAACCCCCAAAATTCTGACTACAAATTGAAGAACAAATCCCATATACTTAAGTAGTCACTACAATTCATCACTAGGAAAAATCAAATCTAGGGCACTGCCAGTAAGCTCTGGACTTAGGATTCAGGACAGAAAAAACTGTAACTCATGGAGAAGACCACCAAAACTGTTAGGATAACCTTTCCCAGGTACCTGGTTTATCAGATCCCTATCCTAGTCATTAATGACTATCACATTCATTCTCACATAGAAAAATTATTTGAAAATCAATCTAAAAGCCCAAAGTTATCTGTGACAGGGTAATATGGATACTCTTACTGATAAGTCCAATCAATACTAATATTATTAAAATATACACACTAGCCACAGACACCAGTGATGAAGAAAATGATGACTTATTAATGTCTTTATCCTGAAATTACTCAAACTTGCAATGAAAATAATTATTGGCAATGGGAATTTGAAAGTTGTAAACAAAGATGAACAGCTGTTGAAAAATATGGCCTAAATGAAGGAGACATGATAAAATTTTGCATGATCGACAACTTCATTTCAGATACCACTTTCAACAACATATATTGTAGCACGGCCTATGCTGCATGAAATACATTGGAATAAAACTGACTATCTGTGGAAAGAGATGAGGAACATGCTCAATCTCAACCAAAACAAGGCCAGCACCTGACTATGACAGAGCTCATCAATTGCCCATATGCAAGGTCAGGTTGAATTGAGGAAGAAATTCAAATTGCTAGCCAAAATATTGAATGATTTGTGTTACACGGGGTTCTCTAGAGAAACAAAGCCAGAACACTAATAATTTTATATATATTTATACAGATAGAAAGATATGAGAAATAAACAATTAAATTATAAAGCAGTACAAATGGCTCAGTGTAACTCGCTCCCATGAGAAAGTTGTGAGACACTGACAGTCCTTCAAGTCTTGAGGGCTGCCGGGTAGTCCTCTGTAGAGCAATTCCGGCTATCCAGGCACAGGCAGCAAACAGCAAGGCAGGTCACCAACAGTCAGCCAGATGACAGGGTCCGACAGTCCCCAGTTAAAGAGATGTAAATTCCAATGGTGCGGCAAAGCTGGTCTTGAAGGAACCTCAAATTACAGCGACACAGTGCACGGATTAGGTGTCCCACAGGTGGTGTAGCTTGCAAATTGAGGCACAGAACAAGCAGGGCAGTTGCACACTGGTCCCATGATCAGAGAGCATGAGACAAGAAAGGCAAGGCTCACCGAGCCATTTATATCTCCGCCCTTCAATTAATCTCACATGTGTTTATTGGCCAGGTTGGCCCAATAAAGGAACTACCTCAGGATTCCAGGGACAAAATATCAAACAGTGTGGGAAGCATCAAAAGAAGATAGAAGGACTACAAGGAGTCACTTTACCCAAAAGAAATAATCTATGCTCACCTCTTTCAAGAGGTGGCATATGATAAGAACCAATGATATTGAAGGAAGAATCCAAGCTGCACTGAAGGCATTAGGGAAAAACAAGTCTCCAGGAACTGATGGGATACTAATTGAGATGTTTTAACAAGCTGATCAAGAACTGGAAGTATTCACTTGCCTTTGACAAGAAGTTTAGAAGACAACTACCTGGCCAAATGACTGGAAGAGATCCCTACTTGTACCAATTTCAAAGAAAGGTGACCTAATAGAAGGTGGAACTTATTAAATAATATGTAAGTAAAATTTTACTGAAGACAATTGAAAAAATATTGTAGCAAATAACCAACCGGGAATTGGCAGAATTTTAACCCCGAATCAGTAAAGAATATGGGACAAGGACTATCATTGTTGACTTTAGATCGATCTTGGCTGAGAGCAGAGAATTTCATAGATTATTTCACTGGGTTTTATTGACAATATAATGGCATTGGACTGTGTTGATCACAAGGAACTATTGACTGCTTTTAGAAGAATGAAAATTCCAAAACATTTTACAGTCTTCACGAAGAACCTGTGCATGAACCAAGAGAGAGCATTTAGACCAGAACAAGGAAATACTTCATCGTTTAAATTCAGGAAAGATGTGTGTTTAAATATCATCCTATAGTGATAGTTATACAATATGTATGCAAAACACAAAATTTGAGATGCTAGATGATATGAAGCTGTGTTATGCAATATGCACAATACATAATACAATTTTCAAATGTCACAATCTTGCTCACTGAAAGTGAGAAAGACTTGAGCCATTTGCTAAGAAGATCAAGGGTTGTAATTTTCATATGGATTGCCACTTGATATAAAGAAAACATAAATTCTCACAATTAGACCAATAGGTAACATAATGATAAATGGAGAAAAGATTGCTTATGGAAGCAGCAGCCACGATATTAAATGAAGGATTTCATTAGATAAAACTGCCAAACAAGATGTCTTTCAAGTGTTGAAAAGCAAAGATGTTACTTTGAGGACTAAGGTGCACCTGACTCAAGGCATGGTGTTTTCAATTGCCTCATATGCAATTGAAAGCGGGACACTGAATTAGGAAGCATAAAGAAAAATCCACGCACTTGATGTATGGTATTGGTGAAGAATATTGAAACCCATGGATTGCCAAAAGAACAAACAAATATGTCTTGGAAGAGTAGTCAGAATGCTCCTGTGTTAGATCAGGTTGACTAGAGAAACAAATCCAGAGACACTCATATATGTATAAGAGAACTTTATATCAAAGAGCAATTGTACATTGAGAAAACATCACAGCTCAGTCCAGATCAAGTCTATAAGTTTAATATTAGCCCATAAGCCTGATACTACTCCATAAACCCCTCTTCAGACTCAAGAAGCCACATGCAATCCTGCAGAAAGATCAAAGACTGGTGGATACAAAGTCTTGTGGATCCAATGGCAGTAGAACCATCTCAGCACTGGCACAGGTCTCCATGTGGCTCCTCCAGCTTGCTGACTGTGGCTCTTCAACAAGAAAGTGAAGCAGAAAAGGGACTCCTTGCAGGTCTTATCAAGTCTCTGTGTTGTTTGTCAACAGGAAGACGGAGGCAGAGAAAGAGAGGACGTTCCCAAAATCCTTATGAGAAGACCATGCCCACAAGGAGGCATCAATCGACTGTGAACTGATTGACAAGCTAAACTCCACCCCAGTTAATCTTGATACCTCTCAAGTTGACATGAGATTATATAACTCCCACCGCTCCTTAGAGGCAAGGATGGTGAGACTTTGTCTCATGTATTTTGGACACATTGTCCAGAGAAGCCAGTCCCTAGAAAAGGACATCATGCTTGGTAAGTGGATGGGCAGTGAAAAGGATGACGGCTCTCAAAGAGATGGATTGACACAGTGGCTGCAACAATGGGCTTAAACATAAAGAACAATTGTGAGAATGGTGAAAGATTGTCTCGAATTTCAGGCTGTTATGAGTTAGAACTAAACTGATGGCTCTTAACAATAAAACAACAGACTCTAAGAAAAATATGCAACAGCAAGACCAAGAGAAGGCTTGGTAGCAACTTGCAATATGAACATAATGCAACCTTGATTACAGAAAGCAAAATTTGAAGGACCTGCTTCTGAAAAGCAAAGTCGTCAGTCTTCAGTATAGATTGTGTCTCAGTATATATAAAATACAAATCTTCTCACCTACATCCATAGACAGCATATGGTTAAATGAAAAAAAATTGGAATTGTCAATGAACTTATTTTGCTTGTATCTACAATCCATGCTCATGGAAGCAGCAGTCGAGAAGTCCAACCTTGTATCGGATTAGGCAAATTTGCTGCACAAGACCAGTTTAAGTTGAAGAGCAAGGATGTTACTTTGAAGACCAATGTGTATCTGATGTAGTCCATGACTTGGAAAACTCATATGCTTGTGAAAGTTGGACAATGCATAAAGAAGAATGATTGCAGTGGAATTATGACTTGGCAAAGACTACTGGAAACATCATGGACTGTCAGAAGAACAATCAAATCTGTTTCAAAAGAAGTACAACCAGAATGCACCACAGAAGCGAGGATTGCAAGACTTCGGCTTACGAACTTGGGACATGTTATCAGAAGAGACCACTGCATGGAAGAAAAGCTTCATGCTCAGTCAAGTGGGTGAAAAAGAGAAAGCCTGTCAAGGAGAGGAATTGACACATGGGCTTCACAATGATTTTGATATTGGTGAGGACCAAACCAAAAAGTGACAACAAAACCATAAACCAAACTCACTGTCATAGTCAATGCTGACTCCTGGGGGCTCTGAGACTGAAATTAGAGGCAGTTTCAAACTACCAGTGAGGCAGATTGCAGCTCAATGCGTAACCACTATACCACCAGAGCTCCTGCTGGTGAGGACAAGGCAGTGTTTCCTTGTGTCTCAGGTGAGTGGGAGTGGAACTGACTGTACAGCATCCAACAACAACAAGCAAGATAGCATTTAAAGAAAAAATAGCATAGCTTGTACTGACTATGTGCAAGGTTGCATTATGACTAATAACCACAAACTGGAGACTGTCATAGAACTTCAGAAATAGAGGGAAATCTCTGAGACACATAATCTTCCTGTGTTTTGAAGATTTATACAATCTATTTGCAGTGCAATAGTTGTTCTTTGTGAAATGAAAAATCAAGTCATATATAAGACCCCCCAAAATGCCTTATTCCAATTGTGGATGCAACTGGATTCAAGACTATCTAAACCAATTTTAAATTAAAGCTTGTTTGGGAAACCCAGATTGAATGAAATAGTTAAACAGCAAAGCCTCAGCTGCTCTGGATAGAGTTGTTTATGATGAACCACAGGCAGAATCCATGATGTTCTCCATAAGGAACAAAATCATATGTGTGAGTCTGGGTACTTTAAAGAAAGAAATCCACTGAAACTCATGTATAAGAGAGAGTTTTATATACAAGTTAAATGTATATCAAGAAAACATCCCAACCCGGTGCTGCCCAAGCCCAGAAGTCCAACATTGACCCATTAACCTATATGTCCAACATGAATCCACAAAGTCCTCCTCCATCTCACAAAATACACGCAATAATGCCAACTGCAGGAGGAAAGCCAAGTCAGTGAATGTGTAAGCATCTCCGCGCTGGCAGGGGTCTGCACACAACTGCTCCAGCACCCAGGGTTGCATCAGGTTAGGTCCATGTGGCTTCTCAGGGATATCTTGCAGGAAGTGAGCCTTGCCAGCTGAAGCAGGGAACTGGCTAAGGCAGCTGCACCCTGGTTCAACCATCAGAGAGCAAGAGACCCGAGAACTAGAAAGGACAGGCTCACCGAGTCATTTATCCCTCCGCCCTTCAATTAACCCCACATGTGTTTATCAGGCAGATTGGCACAATAAACTAACTGCCTCACCATAGTTAGCTTCCTTGAAGTTCCCCAGAGTGAACAGAATCCAAATGTTCCCCATAGGGGAATAAATTGCAATATAGAGTCACTTCACTATGAGTTTTGCCGACTTGATGACAGTCAGTTGGATTTACAATACAAATGAGAGATAACAACATACAAAGCCTATTCCACCACAATGTTCTGGTAGGTGTTTTAAAATTTTTTTAATTAAAGCTAGGAACTAATCAGATGGAAAGCTTTAGTACTCAGAAACACACACACACACACACACACACACAAACACAGACACACACTGCCTAATAGGAACTCTGTTTCAAAGTTACTTGATTAAGTTTTCTGTGTTTCCTTTATGTTTACAGCCTGTTACCCACGCACCCCTTCTCTATTTCCATCAGACCAATGAGGATGTGTTTAGATCTAGCCTAGATAAAAGCGATGCCGTGTTACACACCTAATTTTCACTGTTTTGGCTTTTGAACTAGCCAGCCTTATCCATATTATAACCTATACCCTATTCTTTACCTACCCTTATCTTAAGTGTATTCCTGGTTGACTCTTGATTTTTGTGCACCATTAAGCTTTTCTCTTCCTTGGACTATGACTTCTGTCTTAACTTTTTTGAGACCATCCTTACTACCCCACCCACAAAATCCCTTCAGAGTAGCTACATTCCCAGCTCAACTGACCTCCTTGAAGAATGGATGTTTCTCTGCACACAGTTTCTTCATAAAACGACCATCTCTTTGGTCCTGTCTTTGAGGTTTAAAAAGAAAAGATTAAGTTTCTGGTAAATAATTAACTGTTAGAGTTATCTAAAAATATGGGAAGCTCACTTGTGAGCCCCTCCATAATAATCTGGACATAGAATAATTTTATATAGAGTATCCCTTACATTTTGAATTATCATTAAAAAATGTATGAGCTTTTGTCAAGAATAATGTAATTGGGATAAATGCAGAATGGAAAAATCAAAATGAGGTCTATACACATTCTATTTCTATATATAATCTGTTACCGTATCATTCTCATACTTGAATTTTTTCTGGAAATATGAAAGAAGCCTAGACAGAAACACTACATAATATAAGATACAATATTTTAAAGGACATTTTATTAATTCATAGCTGAGCCACAAAAAAGTGATAAAGTCCTTAGAAGTAGAGAATAACCAACACATACAATGGAAATTTGCTAATTACTTATTTCAATATCTGTTCTAAGAGTATCTTCCAGACCATAAAGGTCTTGCTTTTTTAAGGGACCTTGGGAGATGTACAGTTGTCAATGCCTAATCATGAACAACATGTAAAGTCAGAGAAGATTGCCTACACACACTTGAAGGTCTTCAAGATAACAAATTTGGTGAAAAGGTGAATTAGGAACACCAGCATCTTATACAGAGTGTTCAATAGGCCACAGTATGAATACCTTCCTGTCTTAGCTTTACATAGTAGTGGGAAATCTCCTATGAAAGTTCTTTATGTAAATCTGGAATATGTATAATTTTTGTCCATAAATTATATTACCTCTGTAAACCCAAAATAAATTAAGAATGTTTTATATAGTTGTACTTCAGGTAATTGATCAAAGCCATTGTTGATTTTTTCTCGAGTGTACACCTTAAATATATGTATCAAAATTTCCTATACATACCTCTCCAAAGATCATGCGTTAATTGAAACTTTTCTTTTTACTATTATGAAGTAATTGGCATCAATTATATTCCCATAAAGAGCTGCAGTCTCAGAAACCCATAGAAGAATTTCTATATTGTCTTTAAGGTGGTTATGAGCCCAAATCAAATAGATGGAAACAAGTTTGTGTTAACTTATCCTACTCTCCAAAAAAGTATAAACTTTATTTAAAATAAAAATGAGATTAATGTTCAAAGCATTAGAAAACAGAGAGTAGTGTCAGGCATCAAAAACCCAAAAAGTCACAGCATTTCAAATGGGGAGTGCAGAGTGGGGACCCAGGGCCCTTCTGTGGGCAATTGGACAGCCCCTTGCAGAAGGGTCATGGGGAGGAGACAAGCCAGTCAGGGTGCAGTGTAGCAATGATGAAACACAACTTTCCTCTAATTCTTGAACGCTTCCTCTCCCTCTCCCCCTGACTATCGTGACCCCAATTCTACCTTACAAATCCAGCTGGACTGAAGGACGTATATTGGCACAGATAGGAACTGGAAACCCAGGGAAACCAGGACAGATGGTCCCTTCAGGACCAGTGCTGAGAGTGGTGATACTGGCAGGGTGGGGGGAAGATGAGGGAGAAAAGAAGAATAGATTACAAGGATCTGGGGGATGAATAGTGGTGAAATGGGTAAACGGAGATGTAGGACAGTATAAAATATGACAAAATAATAATTTATAAATTATCAAAGGTTCATGGCGGAGGGGGGAGCAGGTAGGGAGGGGAAAATGAGGAGCTGATACTAAGCACTCAAGTAGAAAGCAAATGTTTTGAAAATGATGAGGGAAACAAATGTACAAAAGTGCTTGACATGGTGGATGGATGTATGGATTGTGATAAGAGTTGTACAAGCCCCCAATAAAATGATTTAATTATTTTTAAAAAAGACAAGAAAACTGAGAGTAGAGAAGGGTGTTCCCTCAAGTTAGGGAAATACAAAAAGTGACATTCTCCCAAACTCTCTGCCAAGGAACAGTTTCCCAGCAATATGCACGGTGAGCTACAGTCTTGCTAGGATGAGAAGACAGACCTGGCATTTGAGAGTTTAGGGTGGTTGAAATTTTGTTAGGCAATGACTAGAGCAGCAGTTCTTAACCTGTGGTTCACAACCCCTTTGGGTGTCGAATGACCCTTTCACAGGGGTCACCTGGTTCATAACAGAAGCAAAATTACAGTTATGACGTAGCGACAAAAATAGGTTTATGGTTGGGGGATCACCACAGCCTGAAGAACTGTATGAAAGGTTCACCGCATTAGCAATGTTGAGAAGCACTGGACTAGAGTGAGGGTGGCGGTGTGGAGATTGAGGAAGATCAGTTTTCATTGAGGTTCCACTCAATCCTTGTTTTGCAACTTGGTTGCCATGTGTAGAAAAACTATCTGTGAGGAAGAAATAGTTTCTATGAGGCTAGGAGCCAAATGAAGATTACAGAAGTATCCCAGCATTAGAAGATTCTGGATTGCCATTGTAGAAGTTACATAATCTGTTGTCAATTTGAGACAAGAGTGAAGGGGTGGATTTTATCCTGTCAATCAAGTCACAGCTTGCTGATCTCATTTGGAGACACAAGGGAAATAAATAACTCACTGGAGGCAGGACACAAGCTCACTCCTTGGGAGACATTATTGATGACAAACCTGATGGAGATACGCTGATGCAGCCAGATCCATGGGAGCTGAAGGAGCCACGTAGAGAACCATGCCAGCACTGAGATGCTTCTACTGCCACTGTCCACAAAACTTTCCATCCACTGGGCTGTGACCTTCCTGCATTCTGCATTTTTGTATCACTGTGTGAGTCTAAAGAGGAATATATAGAGTAGTTTGGACATATGTGCTGACTTGATCTGGGCTTGCCTGGTATGTTTTCTTAATGTAAAATTGCTCTTTGATATAAAACTCTCTCTTACACACATACGAGTCTCCCTGGAGTTGTTTTCTAGTCTACCCAGACGAACACAACCATCTTGGTCAAAGTAGAGTTCTATCTAAAATTTATAGAAATGTCAACACCTTAAGAAGAAAAATACAAACATCCCAATTAAAAAATTGGCAGAGGAGATGAGCAGACACTTCACAAAAGACACAGCAAAAACAGAATCACATTTAGTGCCGTTGAATAAACACCAACTTAAAGAGACCTTCTATGACATGGCAGAAATGCCTTGTGCATTTCTTAGACTGTAACTCTTTACAGAAGTAAACATTCCCATCTTTCTTTTCTGAAGCAGCTGGTGATTTCATACCCAGAATCTTGTCGTTTGAAACCCAACATGTAACCACTATACCACCAAAGACTTGTAGAATACATTTAGGCAGCCACAAATATAAACCAAAAAATGCAAGTGATAACCACAATGAGATTGCACCCCACCCCAGCATCAAAAGCAAAGTGTAGAAAATACAAAATTAACAAATACTGGTGAAAGTATGGAGAGATTGGAATTATCCTACCTGCTGATAGGACTGTAAAATGGTGCAACCACTGTGGAAAGGGGTACGGTATATACTCAAAAAATTAGGAACAATGCCCTATCAATTATTAATCCCTTTATTTGCTATATATGTGAGATAGAGTTGTAGGCTGAACAGGTGAACAGGTGTGGGATGAAGGCGGAGGATATCTATGAATATAGAAGTTTCAGAAACAATATTTGTACATGTAGACTTACCTTTACAGCAAACATATCCACAAATGTGGTGGAGCATATTGGAGGTAAAGTTATGAAATTCTTAGACATAACCAAACACCTTGAGAGAATGAATCACTGGGCCTGGGAGATCAGTTGCACAGCTCAGGGAAACTCAAGGTCAATTGACATGACATTGTTACAAAGCCAATGTTTTACATCGTACTTAGCTGAGTGGCAATGGGACCTTTAAAGACTGTGAGAAGCCACCTAGGGTGCAATTCTGTGTCACTCTTTGCCCAGTGGAAAAAGGAGTGATGAAAATAAAATGACCCATGTGAACACTTATTCCAATAGACTACTGAACCATGAAAGCGTTAGTCTATGGGATCCTGAGACCCGGAGAATTACCACTATCAAGTACTCTGCAAAGGATCACATTAGGTGATCCTGGAGAGAGCAGATGAAAAATATGGAACAAAATCCAAATTCATAAAATAGGTCAAATTTATTGATCTGATCTCTCACTGTCATCAAGGCAATGCTGACTCATAGTGAGCCCCTGTGGGTTTCCAAGACTGTAACTGTTTACGTGAGTAGAAAGCCCAGTCTTTCTTTTGTAGAGCTACTGGTGGTTTTGAATCGCTCACCATGTAGATTGCAACCCAGCATCATAGACTAGTGGAGACTCAAAGTCACTAATCAAAGTTGGAGCTGAACTAACCCTCATTACTCAATTTTTAGCCAAACAATAATCAGGTCTATTAAAAGAACAACAACACTAGTGAAAATACACAAAACTTGGAGCAATCAACCATTAAAATTACAAAGTAGCATTCACCCAAAACCAAAACTGAGAAGGGTTAGGGCAAAAAGAGAATGGAAGCAGGAGCCATGGATAGAACGTGGGACGTGGTGGCACCTTGAGGGGATTATAATGAATGAGATGAAACAAAATATGTGTGAATGGTTGGATGTAAAGCAGGTTAGATGTCTTTGAGGCAGTTCCAACTCACAGCAACCAACCTACAACAGAAGGAAACATTTCCCGATCCCGCACCATCCTCCCAACCTGTCTTCTGGTTGAGCCCATTGTTGCAGCTGCTATGTCAATCCACCTTGTCAAGGATCTTCTTCATTTTTGCCGCCTCTCTATTTTACCTGGCATGATACCCTTGTCAGGGACTGGTCTCTCCCAATAACGTGTCCAAAGGACATGAGAAATCTCACTGTCCTGGCCTCCAAGGAGCATTCTGACTACACTTCCTCCAAGCCACATATCTCAGTTCCCTTGGCAGTCCATGGTGCTTTCCATCTTCTTTGCCAGCGCCACCATTCAAATGCCTTGATGCTTCTTTGCTGGTGAAAGGATACAGCCCTGATACACACCTTTCCTGATTTTAAACTGTGCAGTGTTCCCTCGCTGCCTTTTGGTCCGTGTTCCGGTTCAACAGGAAGGCAATTGAGTCTGGAATTTCCATTCTGTTCTTTGGGTCACAATCTATTTGACATTAGCAATGGCACCTCTCGTGCCATGTCCTCTTCTGGATCCAGCTTGAATTTCTGTCACCTTTAGTGGTCGGTGTATTCAAATCATTATATTAATGATTTCATTGTAGGTGTATAGATATGTTTATATCACAGACAACATTGCACTTCAAGAGAGATCTTAAACTGTTTGCTCTGACAATTAAAGTGATGCCATTTCTATTGATTTTCATCATTTCCAACATAATAAACCATATGATTATGACTGAAAATGATTAACACCAATCCATTTCAAGTCTCTCATGCCTGGGATATATCAACCATATGTGTTAATTTCATTTTGGGTGACTCACATTTTTCCCAGGTTCATGCTTTACACATTCCACATTTCAATTATTATTGGGTGTTTGCAATGTTTTTCTTATTTTGAATTATGCTCCTTCAACAGATGAAAGTCCTGAACATTTACTCCAGCTCACGTGGTTGCCTCTACTTTGAGTTATATTTTGAGTTTTTCATAGGTGAGAGGTTCATCTTTCTGGTGAGCCTCTGACAATATGCCTGACAATGGTCTGATGGTATTGGTAAGGATTTTATTATATCTGACAATGTTCTGCTCTTCATAAGATTTTCACGGGTCTATTCCTCAGAAGCGGTCAGCCTAAGCCTTCTTCATGGTTTGTCCTTGGGCTGGAAGCTCCACTGAAACCTGCCCTTCGGTGATTGTTCTGGTATTTGAAATATCAGTGACATGTCTGCTAGTATCAAGCAACATGCAAACTACCACAGTACCAAAAATGGGTACACAAGTGGCGGAGGTGTCCGGTGACTGCAGCAAATGTTGTTCTTTTGAATTCCTTATCGAACAGTTCCAATGCCATTTCTTCCTTAGGAGAGTTGTCTGGATCCATATTTTCCTCACTTGCTTGAGCCATTCTGTCTTATTTCTTCCTATAAAATGAGGTTGACTGCTGTCTCTGGGACATGTGACATTGTATTTGTATTTAAACAGTGATGGTGTTTTGGTGTGCTATGCTGTTTGTGTGTGTGTGTGTGTGCATTTTGTCTTCTATACCTAAACACGTGGAATGGGTGGCCTCCTCTGCTAGTAGTTTGGTGGCAGTGGGGTACTCACCAACTCTCCTCATTTTTACTCTATTTTGATATCAGCTATCCTTCCCATGGACTCTACTTCTGTGGCTGGGTTCTATTATTCATTTGATGGCCAGACAGAAGTCACAAAAAAACATCATGATTGTGGCGTTTCTTATAACCTGTAGCATGTTAACAGGTTGCAATAAAGGACAGAAATGCTCAGAACATGTTCAGAGGAACGTTCAGTCAGGACAGTTATTTTTAACCCCGATGTGCCCACAGGCAGGTTTCTCTTCCCTCCTGGGGCAATGTTACAAACCTCTTTTAAGGGTTACAATAAATAAAGGGAATGCGACTTCCACTGTAAGCCTGAACCCGGAGATACTTAGCTATGTTTCTGTGGGTCAGCAAGTATGTGCCCAAAGGCACCCTGGTCTACAGGCCAGCTTCCTGCCCCAAATCACTCAGCTATACTTGCGCTTGGGCAAGGAGGTCTACTGTTCTGTCTCATACTCTGTCTCCTAGTTCTGTTGATGCTTCTCTGCCGAAGTGGAGACCCCAAACCCACCTGTAAGATAATTAGACAGTCCCTCTCAGAAGGGTCACACAGAAGGGATAAAGCCAGGGTGTGGGTTAGCATTGATGAACTACATAACAATCCTCTCTATTTCTTTCATCTTTCCTCCCCTTACTGTTATGATTTTTACTTGCTTGACTTCATTAACAATTTTAGATTTGTGTAAGTTCATTTGGATATTTTAGACCATTCAGTACATGAACAGCAAGATAGAGAGCCCTTTAGAAACAGTATCAAGAGTAATAGTTCCCTGAGGGTACAGCAAGAGATGGAGTGGGAAGGAGGGGGACTAGGAAGCTGATAGCATTGATGATTGTATTACCTCACTCAATGGGGTTGAACAATAAAAATGTATGTGAATAGATATGTTGGACTGCATAAGATATGAGGGCAAAGAACTATTATACAGAAAAATTAAAAATAAGGATTCCTTGGGTAAAGTTGGGGAGAGAGGGGCAAAGGGAAGCTGATATCAAGGTGTTCAAGAAGAAAAAAAATTGAAATTGATTGTGGTAGCAACTCTACAATATTTCTTGATGTGATTGAACTATGGAATGTTATGATATCTGTAAGAGATCCTAATAAAGTGATTAAAATGAAAACAAGAGAAATAAAGGTGTCTCTTGTATCAAGGAGGTTTAATGCACAGGGATCTCGTGTCCAATGGACTCAATCCACTCATGGATCTTCTTTCTTGCTAGTAGTGAGATACTGACTTCCTGCTCCTTAGATCCTCCCTTTTATATTCATTAAAAAATAATCACAATTAACCTTGTTAACAATCACTCCCAACTGAATACTATAGGTGTCTTTTCCCACTTCTCATCCTCAAATCCATCAGGAAAGGGTTATTTGGTTGGAGTTACAGAGAATATTTCCCAAAGAAGTATATTAAATAACTCACTGCCTTGTCCTGTATCAGGCTAACAAACAATATCCTGTCCCATTTGTCTCCTTGTTTGATATATTCAGTCAATTCTAGTTTACATGAGACACACTTTTTTATCCTTTCCATTGAAGTGATTGTCGTTTGCATCTGTTTCATTTGGTTTCTTGTGTTTGTTACCTCTTGCTGTTGTGACATACTGCTAACTGCAAGGTTGACCATTTTAACCCACCCGTAGTTCCCAGGAGGAAAGACCAGGCTGTCTGCTCCTGCACAGACTTGTGTTCTCAGAAATACAGGGGTTCTGTAACTAGGAATCAACTAGATGGTGGTGGGTGTGATTTTTAGTTTTCTGTTCTATTCTGTAGAGGATCTGATTAGCTCATCGGCTTAGTCTGATTTTTTTTTTTTTTGGCACTAAGCTATTTTTTTAAATCCTTAGATCTCAGTGGCTTAAAACAGAAAATATATTTATTTTTTCCACTCATGTTGAGACTGTTGCTGGTTTCCTTAATTCTGGAGTGCATCTGCTGTCCATGTGGTACTTCAGCAATGCAGTTTATTTAGGTAGTATATATTCACCACTGCATATATGAGATCTTCTCTGATTATGCCAGCAGAGGAAGTGAGAAGCTGAGAATTACACGAGGGCTTTGCATTTCTTTAGCCCAGAAAAAAACTCATCTTATTTCAATTCATATTTACTTGGTTAGAAAAAGTCACCCGATTCCTTTCAACTACAACAGCAGTGAAGGTGGTTTAGGGAAGCAAAGGGAAGATCTGGTGAGTACTTTTGCTTGTGCCACATACCAAAACTCAAACGCATTGCCATTCTGTGGTTTCCTACTCAGAGCAACTCTATAAGACTACTCACCCTGGCTTTCCAAGCAGAAGGCTCCATCTTTGTCCCTCAGAGTGACTGGTGGTTTCCAACAGCTGACCCAGCAGTTAGTAGCCCAGTGCATAACCACTCTGCCCACAGGGTTCCAAAGCACTAACTCTAATAGGTGGAAGACACGGAGACAGGGAGGATGGAATAACTGCTCCTTATGTTTATCACTTTGTCAAGTTTTTAGCATTTGGAATTACCATACAATGCTACATTTAATTCTTCTAAATTTAGTTATGCTAAGTAATAATCCACTTCCTATTAAAGTTGGTTTCTAGGTTAGACAATCTTACATTTTCCTGTGTACTGCATTTTTAATTCCATATTACTTTGAGTACATAGCGATTCTGATATCTTTCATCAATAGATAAATATCTTTAAAGACTATTCTGAATGAATCTTCTGCTTTAATGCTGTTAACTTTTATCCTTCATTCAAAATCCATTATGAAATATAATAACATGGGAAGCAAACAGCATATGGGTTTCTTTGATGACATTTATAAGAGAAATTCTACTCAATAATTTCACTCTTCAGGTTTCAGATTATTTTGAAAGGATACTTTGAAACTTGGCTTCTTAAAGTCTTTGAATCAATTTGCATCTCTAGGCAGAAAGTACCTGAAACATTTATTCCTTTAATATAATTAACTTTTGTAATGAAATCAAGCATGTTTCATAAGATGACATAAAAGAAATATTTCATTCAAGGGCAGAGAGCAGAAAAGGATCGTGCATGTTATAAAATAAAAGAAATGCTAATAGGGCTACTGGAATCAAAGTGATGTCAAATCCTTATATTCATAAGAAGGAAATTTAAACTTTTTTATGTATTATTTTCAACATATTAGTAAAGGGAAATCTAATAATGTTCCTCCATGACAGAGGTCCTTGAATATTTTTAAACTGCTTTAAGGGGTAATATTTGCTATTCCCAATATCTTCTAAAGGCTAATAAATATTATCACTTTATCCGTTTGAATGTAGTCACAGTCAGTGAGTGGCATTTGTTATACTGAGCGAAGCAAAGTGGTGAGATGTGCCATCCTGAATGGATTTCAAGTCCTGTTCAGTTGCTTGTAATATGGAGAGCCTTGGGAAATTAATTGATCTCCCATGGCTTAGTTTCTCCATTTGCAAAGTGGGGATTCTAGCGATTCAGTTCCACACCAGAGATTTGGGCTTCAGTGAAACAACATATGTTAAAGGGCCAGTATCTTTTAAGGGTTGCCTTCAACATAAAGTTTGGGTTGGAAAAGTAAAATTGCTGCTAATGATTGTGAGCAATAATATTAAACATTTCAGGAAGTCTGTAAATTCAACTGTAGGACTCAGTAGTTGCCTAAAAGGATTTCAACCTCCAGGGAAAGTGGTCATTCAAATAGGTGTAGACCAAAAAGCAGGTCACAGCTTTCTCTGAATTCAAAGTGCATGGTGGCGCTGGGGCATTGAAAAGGGAGAACATAAAATCTTCCATGAACCCAAGCCCGCTGCCACTGGATTGATTGTGACTCACGGCAACCCCACAGGACAGAACAGAATGACTCCTTGAGGTTTCTGACACTGTCCGTCTTTATAGGGGCAGGTGGGTTTAACTTTCTACCAAGGAGCAAGTGGTGGGTTTGAACAGCCAACCTTGCTGTGAGTAGCTCCGCACCGAAACAACTGCACTCTCAATTGTGCTTCATGTGAAACTTTATTCAATAATTCATGCACAGATGTGCCTTTAGCTGCACTTCCTGCAATGTGTCAATGTTCTCGACATTTCGGGTTTATTGCTTTCATGTGTCCAGTGTCCCTACTCTTTCGTGTTGTTATGGAAACTGATAGCACTGGGACTTAGACAGTGGCATGCCTACCACAGGTTTCTGCTTCAAGTTTATCAGACCCTCCAGTGGTGTTCTTCTTTGTCATGCATGTGTCTTCCTCCATCTCTTTGAAGATCCTTTGACTTCCTAATCATGCAGTTGGTGCTCTTACCATTTCTTTCTCAGGGAGGTTTACTGCTTCTTTGTTTTGCATACTTACTTGAGCTGTCTTGTCCCTTTCCTTCATATGATTTGATATTTTCTGCTGCCTCTGAGTCATTAAGGTGCTATGTGATTATGATTTAGACTATGCTTATTGGCTTCATTTTGCTTGTCTTTATTTTTTTGTTTGATGTATCTGAGAATTCAGAGCAGCCATGCCCCGTTAGTTGCTAATCTGGGGGCACAGGGAGGGTTCAGAATCTGTATTCAGGTAGACAGTATAAGTGGCTGGCAATGGGTTATTCCCAGCATGGGGCTGGCAAGCTATTGTGCTCACTGGAATGTTAAGGCAGGGCATTTCTGGAGCTACAGAAAGGAGAGCTTCCAAAATGGATGGCTTAGGCCCTATGTATGTGCTCAGGCTGGTATTTCTGGTTGATCAAGGGGTTTCCGTGCCTGAGCATTTAGGCTGCTGCAGCTTTCTGAGTATGGTCTATGAGATAGTAGAGCTCGTGCACAGAGAAGATACCAGGAATTCCTGCTCAGGGTTAAGACGGGGCGGAGTCACACTGTGGGCTACCTGGGGAACTGGGGCAGGCACAGTGCCGGTTGCTGGCTCAGAGGGATGGGAGTGCTTGCTGGTGGTCATTGGGATAGTGACATGTGCTGAGCGTGGTGGAAGGAGTGGGGCACGTACAGTCACTAAGGTTATGTGTCAACTTGGCTGGGCGACAGTTCTCAGTGCTTTAGTGTAATGCAGCCATCGCCTAGGATGAAATTCAGTATAACATCATTTCCATGACGAGATCAAAGAGAATGTTCACAGAGGTGGCGTTGGTCTGCTTGCAAAATAGGTGGCTATTCTGGCAATGCTTAATTGCTTTTTACTGGGCCTGGATTTTGCACTTGGCTATTCTATAGATCATGCAACATGTAATCCGTGGGTGTGAGTGACTCTAATCCTGGCAGAAGAGTGTTCCAAGGAAGCATGGAGGTCGAGGTGAGCATGGGAATTTGCACCAAGCACAGCTAGGCTGGGGAGGGGCAGGGTTTTTTTGGAGTTGCTGGGTAGGTGGTGGTAGTGGGGAGTCACATCTCTGGTCACCGGGGGAGTGGAAGGAGGCGAGAGTATACACTCTCAGTTTCTGGTCACTAGCATGGGCATTCATGTGCTCCATGGAGACTGCAGCTAGTGATGAGGGCTCTGATCCGATGCAGTTGGTGGAGGGTTTCCTGGAACCCAGTGTCTCCAGCACTGCTCCATTGATCTTCCTTCTATGTGGTTCTTCAGCCAAAATTACCAGGGAACACTGATGATTAGATGTTCTGTCCCTAGTTTCTGGCCCCTTCCATGTTCGGTGGTCATCTGTGTCTCGAGTGGTCACCCATCTTCCTGCTCTTTCCTTCCTTGTTTCACTCCCGATTCACTTGTGTTTTATCCCTGTCTCCTACTGGGGATTCTGTGACGTTTCCATCTGTACTCTTTACCTGGCAACTCTGCTTGCTTTGTCTCTACAGGGTCAAGCTGCTCGGGGTTCTGTCTCTGCCTCCCTGACTTGGTGTCCTGTGCATTTGTTGTAGGGGTTGACATTGTATGCCTGACAAAGTCACCATCTTTCTCTGCCTTCCCAATTTTTGAATCTTACAAATATTCATGTAAAAACATAAATCCTAAATAGGGGGTCCTATTTAAAAATATAAATAGGGTGATTGGTCAACTGGGAGCAATAGTTTCAATACTCCCAATAGGGATTGTGTGTGAAATAGAATGGAGCCGAAGTATATAAAACTGATAATTTGCAATTATATGATATTTTGCCTTCCTCATAAAGTGGAGAGATGTCAAGAAAAGCTATAATTATGGGGCAGAAGAATAGTGGGTGAGCATTGTCGGTCAAAGAAATTGCTCTTCTCAGTGAGAATTATCTTTTTAGGAGAATTATTTGTAACCTCCTCTTTGACAGTCCTGAGAAATTGTGTTTATGCTGATCTCTTGAGCAGAGGATTTGTATGCTGTCTTACCCAATTCTACTTAGTTTAGGGTCAAGAAGAGTTCTTTCCATTTCTTGTGGTAAATACATGAATAGACAACTTGGGAAAGGGTTTATGGCAATTTGAATGTTCTACATATGTTTGGTTATAATTTTTCCTAATAGAATCCATGAGACTTTAGAATAACTAACTGCCTTAACTATTCTAGAAGTAAAAATACACAGTGAGGTGGTGTGTGTGTATGTGTGTGTGAGAGAGAGAGAGAGAAAATGCACTTCCCTTAGCTGTAATGACCATGCTACATCTGCCTTATTTTAAAGGAGTTGAAGTATGTTTATTAGAAGGGAAATTTTGTACAACCCATTCTCTTTTATCAGCCAAATTGCTGAGCAGAAAAGCCACCAGTGTGACATTACCCTCCTATCCCAACTTAATTGTCATCTATGAATCTACATTTATCTTCACCCATGGTAATTATCTACCATGACAATTATATTTATACTAAAACTTCCCCTGAAGGTAGTCATAGATTTTGGATTCCTCATTCCATTTAAGAACAAGTTATATAAATATTTATTTATTAACTTTTAAAATCATTCTATTGGGGCTCATGCAACTCTTATCACAGTCCATACATACTTTTTCAACAAAACTATTAAAACTTTTTCCTTTAACATTTTGTTATTATTGTCTTTACTGTTCATGTTTATGACAAATTGCCTTACAGTGGATTTCTCCCCTTAGAACAAACAACCAGTTAAAAGGGAACACCTAGTTTACAAGCCTTTGGATAAGTAAATTCTCCTTTTGACATAATAAATGCTTTTTCCTTTAATCTATCACAAGTGTTAATATTTTCCAAGCCATCCATATCCCTTTTGAATCTTTCTAGCTTAAGGCTTCTGTTTATTTCTAAACAAAATATACAAAACTGTATCATATTGTTTTCTGTATTTGTACTTTTTGATGACTAGTGAAATAAATGGCCATCTCATGTTTAACCACAATTTTGTTATCCTCATAGGAAGGCAGTTTCCCTGTCTTTAGCAAACATAATATGATTACTTTTATAAAAGAAGCATAAAAGATATAATGCAATATTTTAGCATTTTCATATTACCAGGAGATAATAAACATATGTAAATTAATATCATACAGAAAGTGTAGGGGAGTGATTACCTGTTGGGGAATTGTTGAGGAAGACGGGAGAATTGAATAGGAGAGGGCACATTTGTAAGTATATAATTATTTTATAATTATATAATTATTTCTCTAGTTGTTGGATTAGGCTGTGGGTTTATGGCCATTCAGTACAATGTTACACAGATGAATAATGTAAATAAGTAAAAAAATACAGTAAATGGAAAGGAAGGTACATGAAAACCAAAAGATAATGATCTGTCTTGAAACAAGGCTTCTGGGCAATTGAATTTTATGTTCTTTCAACGAAACAAAAATGATTTTGGTATTAAGATGTGCATGGAAGTAGTCTAAGTGTTATAAAATAGGGGCATGATGTAATCTAAATATTGTCAGTAAATATGATATTCTCAAATGTTATGGTTGAGAAAATATTTTAAAAGGAATAATATAAAAGATGTAATCATGGTTAAAGGAAGGTAGTCTGCAATGTGAAAGCCTCTCATATTAACAATAGTGGGGAGCCAGGAACGTTTATTACTCAAGGTCCAAGTTGATCATCATTTCTTTATTCTACCTTAGTTTATGTTTCCCTTAAACTCTGAGATTATCTTCACTGGAACAGTCTCTTTACTTATTGAGACACACAAAATCATCGTGGTCTAAAGAGGCTCATCCTTTAATAGATCTGTGCAGATTCTCATTTATTTATTGTCTATATTGATTGCAGGTCTTATGGGACAAGTGGTAACAAGAGATAAGTGGATTTTCTTTGTTCCAGTGATGGCTCTCATCACCCCCCATTGTATGCAAAACAAACAAATACACATTTCTCCCTTGTCATCCACAGCTGTATCGATTGTTCCCCGGGAGAAGAAAACCAGACTGTCTAGGAAGCAGTCTCAATTTCCAGTTGGTCAAAAGCCATGATTATATCCCTGGAAAGTAGAGCCTCCAAACCGACAGAGGCCAAAACCACAAGGAAAGAAAGCAAGGCTTCCTTTGATGACCCATTTCATATTAAAATGAGATCAGTTATTAGTTTCCTAGTGGAGTTATAATTTAAGCATAAGATAAAGGGGGCTGGTTAGGTAATTATATTAGCTCTACGATTCAGTTTAGCCCTTAAGGTACATCCTCAGCTGATGTTCCTCTTTTCTCCCAAGAAAGTGGGTATTTCGCAGGTTTTCAGATTTGCTTTCTGTTGTCTACTGTGATGTGTGGTACCACTCTCAGTCAGGTACTCACATGAAGCAAAAAGCATAAACAGGGCTTCCATTAATATAGGAATGATTTTCTTCAGGTGGGCAAGAAACCTCAAAAGAAACAAAGAACTATCCTCAGACTATCAAACATTGTAGCATCATTGTCATTTCCAGGTTGAATAGGAAAAGGAAGGAATTAATGACTGGAACTGGAGTACATGAACTAGGAATGGGGCAAAACCAAGACTTTTTACTGTGCAAATATGAAGCCAATTATAGAGACTGGACATGAAGGGAGAGAACTCACTTCTGCTAACAATCTTCTGCTGGAGTTTTCCATTTCCTGAATTAAACTGGAAGCCAGAAAACCAGAACCCAGATTACACAGTCTTTTTCCAGGATACAGATCAGAATGAACAACGCATGTGCTCCGAATTGGCAAAAGGGAACTCTTCTGAAACACAGCTAAAAGATACAAGAGTATGCAGTGAATATGAGTGATGTTAGAGAAAAAAAAATATAAATATGAAACAATCATACCAACAAAGTAAAAATTGGGTTACTAACTCACTCACTATGACTGAGTCAAATCTGAATGATAAGCACTATGTAAAACAGGATAGAACTGCTCCTATGCATCCCTGAGACTGTATCTCTTTACAGGAGTAGAAAGCCTCATTTTTCTCCCATGAAATGATTGGTGGTTTTGAGTTGGTAACCTTGTAGTTAGCAATGTAGCACATAACCCATTAATGCAAATAGTACTTTATCATTAAGTTGAACATGGATAGACTAAAGAGATCCGAAGAGTAACCACCATAATGGAATAAGAGGATATACAATTCTGTAGGAGATATTCCAAAATGAACGGGGAATAGAGAAAGTGAAAGGTACACATGTGTTTGGAAGCAATGAGCAGTGGTTGTCACCCATGTAGAGATCTTTGGGATGAATTCAAGAAAAATATTGTCTTATTTATTTAACACTGCTATAATGTAAATACCACAAGTAGATGACTAAAAAAAAAAAAGAACTTTATCCTTTCTTAGGATAGTAAGTTCATTTTCTGAAAGCTGCCTCTAGAAGAAGGCTTTCTTTTGCTGTATTTCCTGATTCTAGAAGGTTTTCAGCAAAGGGATCTGTGCACAAATCATGTGTTCCACTCTTGGCTCTTTTTTCTTGGTCATAATATATATTTTTCTCTCTGCTCATGTCTTAGTTCTTTTAACTCTTGTTAAAAAAAAAAGAAAAAGAAAATGGTGATACAGGTCACAATCCAAGCAAATTCCACTTAGGTATGATCAGGGCTATAACCTGATTAAGGTGGAAGATACATCCCACTCTAAGCCCTTTACAGTCTAATGTGATTACATAAGATTGCTGCTAATCCAATCCTGTTAACATCATAGAGATTAACATTTAAGACACATGGCATAATACATAAAAGATTAATTAAATAATACTGAGCATCTTGGCCTACCCAAAGTGACACATAGTATTTGTAAAGTAGGTGGCACAATTCAATCGATAACACCAGTGTAAAAGTGAGTAAGATTAAATCCATAGTACACATTAAACTCAGCAGTTGGAGCATCGTACTCATTCACTGCCTTTGAGACAATTATGACTCATCACACCCTGGAGTACAGGGTAGAACTACACCTCTGAGTGTTCAAGATTGTAATTCTTTCCGGAATGGAAGCCCCCATCTCCCCGATGGATCAGCTTGTAGCTTGGAACTGCTGACCTTGTGATTTTCAGCCCAACGCTTCATCCATTGCACCTCCATGGCTCCTATAAACTTGAGGGTAGGGACCAGACACTATAGATAGCGCAAAGTAGGAAAGAAAACACAACATAGGAAAACAATTATTGGAGGGACTTGTGGGAAGATGGCGATGGAATGACACATACCAGAGGGACTCTGCAGAATCCAGCCCATGAGAGTTGCTTGAAGGGAAATTTAACACTCCTGGAACACAGGAGGAGCAACATAAAGATAAGTAGGCACAGACAGGGTTTTGAGGGGCTGGGGGCTTTTGGTTTACCTCAGTGGAGACTGACTTGGGCTTGACCTTGGCCCCACCACTGTCTCTGCCAGAGCAAGGACCATTTGGAGACTGTAGGGGGACCTGGTCTTAACACAGCCACAGCTTGCTGTGGCCTCCTCCTAGGGCAAGGACTAAACCTTTGCAGCTGCACATGCTGTGATCAGTAATCAAATACATTGTTGCTTTTGTTTTCCTCTTTTCACTACATCCCTGCACAGGCTAAGAGGGCTTACTTTTAAATTTTATGTTCTCCTCTTTGTCTCTCCTGTTCTCTCACACTCCACTGACCTGCAGACCACTCCCTTTAGCCTAGGGCATTTATGTCTGCACCACACCCAGCTAGGTGAGCTCCACCCTGTGAAGATAGCCTGACACTTAGGGAAAGCCATGCTGACCTACACCAGGGGATACTCTGCCCTACTTCTTACCAGGGAATTCACCCTGTGTGCCTGGGGACTTAAGGCAGCTCTGCCAACACTTGTCAATATTCCAAGCTGCTGCAGGAGCCTCTGCCCAACCTATGTAACACCAAAACAGGCAACCACCCAGCCTTCTGGGGACTCTCCTGAGAGTAAAGTAACAGGAGAATAAAGTTTTAGGTTAATTCCAAAGTGAAATTAGCGGTAGGCAGTTTGAAGAAGCATTACTATGAGTCTCCCAGAGAGAGCCAGAGCTCTTCGGCTCCATGGAAAATGGCACCTGGCTCCTCTAAAGCAACGCAATGCAAACAGCCATCAACCCCAACGACGTCAACGAAAAAACAGAAGAAACCAAAGGCAATGTCAGAAGATGTCCTGAAAAATAACGATATGCATAGAAGAAGCAGACATTGAGCTGCCACAGAAAGAAATTTCCAGAATGCTGCTTGGAGTCATACAGGATATGAGGGAAACAATTCAGAAAAGGGATGAAATGACAGAGGAGATAAAGGCCATACACCAAAGGGAAATACAGGAGCTTAGGGAGGAGATAACAAAAACCAGTAGCAGAAACACAGACCTCGAGAATCAACTGGAAGAAGCAGAGAACCACATCAGTGACTTGGAGGACAGCCAGATTTTAACAAATGCAAACAAAAATCTAATAAGATCATCAGAGAAGCTGAAGAAAATTTAAGAAGTATGTCTGATGCTATGAAGCGGAGCAACATTAGAATTATTGGCTTACTGGAGGAAGACACAATCAAGAAATCATCTGCAACAATAGTGGGAGAATTCGTGGAAGAAAAATTCCCCAGCTTAATGAATGAAAACCAGGCAACCGCTCAGGACACTGAAAGAACACCAGCTAGACTGGATCCCAATAAGAAGTCACCACAGCACATAATAGTTAAACTATCCAACTTTAAGGAAAAGGAGAAAATTATGAGATCAGCTAGGGGGAAAAAAGCAAACACATATAAATGCTCCCAAATAAGAATACGCTCAGACCCTTCAGCAGAAACTATGACGAAGAGGAGAGAGTACAGTAACATATTCCAGAAATTGAAGGAAAACAATGCAAACCCAAATATACTCTACCCAGTTAATTTATCGATCAAGATAGGTGGAGAAATAAGATTCTTCCCAGACAAGGAAAAGTTCAAAGTATAAGTTAGAAGAAACCCAGGCCTGTAAAAGATCCTTGCCGACCCAGTGTGGGCAGAAGAACATCACTCACCAAGCATAAGTAAGAGACTGCCACATAGAAAAAGCTCACCCAGAGGGCAACAAACAGAAAACAGACCGTAAGATAGCATTGGCTTAAGGATGGAGAGAAGTCAAGAATGATACAGGCACACACACATACACAACACACTAATGAGAAAGAAATGTAGGAAAACATCCAACACAAATGGTATAAGATGACATCAGATAGTCCGCAGATGGAGATAACAACCCTGAATATCAATGGCCTGAACTCATGCATTAAAAGACTGAGACTAGCAGACTGGGTAAGAAAGCACAATCCATCAATTTGCTGCCTACAGGAGACACATCTCAAAGCTACAGACAAAAATCGGCTGTGAATCAAAGGCTAGAGAAAGGCATATCAAGCAAACAACAATTCAAAAAAAGCAGGGTTTGCTATCCAAATCTCGGATAAAATTGACCTCAAAGTACAATCCATAAAAATTGATAAGGAGGGACACTACATAATGCTCAAGGGAATGTTAGACAAAGAACCACTAAACATTGTAAACATATATTCCCTGAATGAAAGACCTGCTGAATACATCAACCAAACACTCCAAAAGATGAAAAAAAGAAATCACAGCCTTAACAATATAGTGGGTGACTGCAGTACACCGCTCTCTGAGAAAGATAGATCACAGGGAAAGAAACTCAGCAGTAGGTTAGAGATCTAAACACTACAATTAAAATTTTTTGACCTAATAGATATTTACAGAGCTTTTCATCCAAATACAAGAAATTCAAATTCTTCTCAAGCCCACATGACACATTTTCAAAGATAGATCACGTTGGTGCATAAGGCAAATCTACATAAATTTAAGCACATTGGTATCATACAGATCTCTCTCTCTGACCAGTGTGCCATAAGGCTGGAAATCAACCATAGGAAGGCGAAGAAACCAATAGCAAAAACTGGAGGATCAATAACTCTCTACTGCAAAAGGAGTGCGTACTGACACACAACAGAGATATAATTAGGGAATTTCTAGAAACCAATGAGAATGAGCACATACCACATACCAAAACCTATGGGACACAACAAAGGCAGTTATCAGAAGAAGTTTCATAGCAATACATGCATACCTGAGAAAGGAAGAGGGATTCATGATTTATATGCTGGCACAAAATTTACAACAACTAGAGCAGAGTCAGCAGGACAATCCTACTAATAGCAAAAGAAAAGAAATTATGAAAATCAGGGCTGAGATTCAGGAGAGGGGAAATAAGAAAACTATGGAAGAATTAATGCTGCTAAAAGTCGGTTCATTGAAAGGATAAACAGAATCGAAAGGAGGGAACAAATTTCAATAGAAGCAAGAATAAGGGATATAAGAGGGGACATTAAAACAGACCCTAATGAAATCAAAAGGCTAATGACACAGTACTACATCGGATAAGACCACAGAAGAGGAGATCAAAAAGGTGGTACCCTTCACAATATCCAAGCACAAATTGAAATATGTAGGGATACACCTGACTAAAAGAACAAAAGATCTATATGCGGAAAAGTACAGAATACTATTACAAGAAACCAAAAGCGACCTCAGCAAATGGGAGAATATCCCATGATATTAATTTGGAAGACTGCGGGTGATAGACCAGCTATCTCACATCAAGCTGCATCTGAACTGAGGCATGTGGATGAAAGGAAAAGAAAGAGACATATGCAAAGCATGGGATTGGGAGGACAACAGTCTGATGGACTGAAGTATGGAGTATATTCAAAGCTTGGTTTTTATACTCTTCTTACAAGGGAATGGTTCAAAAAAAACATCAAAGAACTTGCTTTAAAAACATACTGAACCTCTTATCTATGCAGATGTTACTTAACTAGGCACACTTTCTAAACACTTGAATAATAGCACCATATTCTAAGATAAGCACAAGGACATGCAAGGTTCAAAAGAATCTTAAAGAGGTCTTAAAGAACTGAGTTATCTCACACTGCTTTTAACTGTAAAGTAAACAGAGGTACAGGGGACTAATTAGTCACACACCAAGAAACACCTGGACCAGTCTATGACCTCCTACAGAAGACAAAATATAGTCAAGATGTTAGTTCTGCCAAAAGCACTATATAAATTTAAAGCAACCCTGATACAATTATCCTCATTTTTCTTCAAGGAAATGGAAAAACTGATTACCAACTTCATATGGAGAGGGAAGAAGCCCAGAATTAGCAGAGAATTCCTCAACAAGAAGGACAAAGAGGGAGGGCTTGCTTTACCTGACTTTAGCACATACTATACAGTCACAGTTGTCAAAACCGCATGGTATTGGTACAATGGCACATACTAAGACCAATGGGAAAGAACGGAAAACCCAGAAATTAAATTATCAGTATACAGACAACTGATCTTTGATAAGAGCCCCCTAAAAATCAAATGGGAAGCAGATCCCCTTTTTAACAAGTGGTGTTGAAAAAATGGATATTTACCTGCAGAAAAAATGAAGTAAGACCCGTATTTCACTCCACGCACAAGAATAAACTAAAGGTGGCTCAGACCTTGAAGTAAAACCCCAAACTATTAGGGCCATGAATGAGGGAATTGGGACCAACTTGAAAGCACAAGGAATACATAGGCTATCAGAAAGAGGGAAGGACACAAACAGAGAGGCCTCACAAATTGACATATGGGATATATTGAAGATAAAACACCTGTGTAAATCAAAATAATTCACCAATAGAGTAATAAGAGAGTCCAAGGACTGGGAAAACATCTTTATCAAAGACACATCAGGCAAAGGCCTTATTAATAAAATCTGCAATATTCTGCTAGCTTCCAGAAAGAAAAGGAACTAATTGCCCACTGAGGAGGTCGGCAAAGGCCCTGAACAGAAGTTTCACAGGGTCAGAAATCCGAATGGCCAACAAACATATGAGGAAATGTTCCCAATCTTTAGCCATAGAGAAATGCATATTAAAACAACAATGAGGTACCACCTAACACCCTCAAAGGTAGTCCAATTCAAAAAACCAGAACACAACAAGTGTTGGTGGGGCTGTGGGGATACAGGAACTCTCATCCATGCTGGTGGGCCTGTAAGTATGTGCAGTCACTATGTAAATTGATATGGTGTTATCTAAAACAGATGGAAATTAAGTTACCATACGATCTACTGGACATATACCCAGAAGAGGCAAGAAACAAACCAAGGCCAGATATCTGTGCTCCAGTGTTCATTGTGACACAGTTCAAAATTGCAAAGAGTTGGAAACAACCCAATTTTCCATCAACTCACGATTGGATTAAAAAGCTGTGGTATACACACACACACACACACACACACACAATGGAGCACTACACATCGCTAAAAACCAGTGATGAACAGTATCAAGCACATTGCTGCACAGGAAGAACTAGAGGAAATCATGCTAAGCTATGCAAGGCAAGCACAAAAGGACAAGTAAAACATGAGTCCGCTGAGGTAAGCTTTAAAAAAAAATGCAAAAGGGGCATAGGGAAAAAGCTACTGTATACAAACCTCCTGGGTGATGACCAGGTAATATGGCAGGGACCAGAACAAATACAGGGATACACATGGTAGACAACTAAAAAGGAGGTGTGGAAAGGAAAAGAAATAATAATAAAAAGGAAATGTGTAGTGGGGGCACAAGGCACTACCCCTCCCCCAAAGGGGAGGGTATTGTTTATATCTCCACAGGGAAAGAGGGACCAGACTTCAACTCAGTGCTCCAAGATGTGAATGCAACATACTGGCGTGGAGTAGGGAACCAGTGGAAAGGTCTGGGGGCTGGCCCCAATCCCAACTACTAAGTGGACACCTGCCCCTCCCCCCAGAATAACTTATTTGAAAGGACAGCATTGAATCTGCAGCTCAGGAAGAGGGACATATCTGACAAGAGTGCATGGGAGCAGATGAAGGGGGAGGAGGAGAGAGTGGAGCACATCCTGGCTCACCAGGCCATGAGGATGATATTCCCAATTAGAGCATCCAGTCTACAGAGAGGACCACATGGCCACCCCACTATAAGACATGATGCCCCTCACTGACCCATAGCCCTACAGGGGACAACACCAGAGGCACAGTGTAGGAATTGCACCCAGATTGGGGTGCAAATCCCGCCTCACCGAGGTAAAACACTAAGGGTTTGCAAGAGAGCAACAAGGAAATGGAGCAGCGAGGTCCCCAGTGAATGCTGAAGGTGGACTTTGGGGCCAAGGCGTGGTGCCCCAACAGACTGGACTGTAAAATACACATAAAGGCCAACAAATAATCCTTGAAATAGCTACAAGCTTTTCTTTCTTGGTTTTTTTTTTGTTCATTGGTTTGTTGTTGTTTTGTTGTATATTGTTTCTTGGTTTTGCCCTGTCTTGTTTTTGTGCATGTTATTATCTCCGCAGGTCTGTCTAAATAAGATAGACTGGATAAACAATCTGGAGGAGAAAACAATGGGATTGACAGGCCTGGGGGGACATGGGAGAGAGGGAGGTGGGGGAAAGGGTACTGCTGTTAACCAACCCAGGGACAAGGGAACAACAGTGACCCAAATCAGCCGTGAAGAGAGTGTGGGAGGCCTGCTAGGGCATGATCAAGGGTAATGTAACCAAGAAGAAAAGCTGAAACCCTGGTGGGGACTGAGCATTTTAGTGGAACAGGAGGAAAGTCAAAGGAAATAGAGGAAAGATCTGGGAGGTGAAGGGTATTTATAGAGTCTAGAGAAAGTCATGTTATATGTTAATATATTTATATATTAGGATAGGGAAATAGATCTATTTGCATACATTTATAGGTTTAGTATTAACGTAGCAGAAGGACATTGGGTCTCCACTCAAGTCCTCTCTCAATGCAAAAATATTTTCTTCTATTAAATTGGCATTCTATGATTCTCACCTTCCTGACACAACTGCTGACGACAAAGTGGGTGAATAAGCACATGTGGTGAAGAAAGCTGATGGTACCCAGCTATCAAAAGATATAGCTTGTGGGGTCTGAAAGACTTGAAGATAAACAAGCCGCCATCTAGCTCAGAAGCAGCAAAGCCTACATGGGAGAAACACATCAGACGGTGCAATCATGAGTTGTCAAAACAGTTATCAGGCATAAAAGAACAAAAAATCATATCATTGTATACTCACCTGCACGATACGATTGCTGAAGGCAAATGGGTGCATAAGCAAATGTGGTGAAGAAAGCTGATGGTGCCCGGCAATCAAAAGGTATAGCATCTGGGGTCTTAAAAGCTTGAAGGTAAACAAGCGCCCATCTAGCTCAGAATCAACAAAGCCCACATGGAAGAAGCACATCAGCTGGTGTGATCTCGAGGTGTGGAAGGGATCAGGTATCAGATTATCAGAACAAAAAATCTTACCATAGTGAATGAAAGGGGTTGTGCAGAGTGGAGACCCAAAGCCCATTTGTAGGCCACTGAACACCCCTTATAGAAGGGTCTCAGGGAGGAGTTGAGCCAGTCAGGGTGTGATATAGCAATGATGAAAAATACAACTTTCCTCTAGTTCCTAAATGTTCTTCCCCGACTCCCCCCAGTATCATAGTCCCAATTCTACCTTGCAAGTCTAGCTAGACCAGAGGATGTACACTGGTACAGATAGCAACTGGAAACACAGGGAATCTAGGGAGGATGATCCCCTCAGGACCAGTGGTGTGAGTGGTGATGCTAGGAGGGTGGAAGGAGGATAGGTTGGAAAGGGGTAACCGATTACAAAGATCTACATGTGACCTCCTCCCTGGGGACAGACAAAAGTAAAGTGATTGAAACGAGACGTCGGACAGGGAAAGATATGACAAAATAATAATTTTAAAATTATACAGGGTTCATGAGGGAGGAAGGAGCAGGGAAGGAGGGGGAAAATGAGGAGCTTATGCCACGGTGTTAAGTGGAGAGAAAATGTTTTGAGAATTATAAGGGCAATGAATGTACAAATGTGCTTTACACAATTGATGCTTGTATGGATTGTGGTAAGAGTTATATGAGCCCCTAATAAAATGATTAAAAAGAAGAAAAGAAATATCTCTTGTTTTTTAAGTTGCTCACTCACAGCATTATACAAACAAACACACACATACAAAATTAGATTTGAAACTCAAATATCTTGAAGAATGTCAAAATTATGTATTCTCCTAAAAGGGTGTACTTCACTGGTCAGATTGAGGATGATCTATGTGAAGAAGGAACTCAATCCTGACCAATTGGAGAAAAGAGGGAACTGAATTTCAATTTTATGAACTCAAGACATTCTGGAATCATGGAGGGTACTTAAAACTCCGTAACTTTGGTCTAAGATGTACTTTACACCTTAAGCTTAAAATATCTCCTGAAATAATCTAAAAAACTGAATAATGGCTTAATTTAACTACTGAAAAAAATCTGCATGTGTATATAAAATCAAATTAACCAAAGCAACTTGAGAGGCTAGATGGAAGCCATAGAAATCTCTGATTGTATGTTCATAGAGGGGAAGAGTGAGAATGATTGCACATCTTGAATGTAATAAATTTTACTACATTTTACACGTAGGAATTGTTGACTTGTGGTGCTTTGCTGTGTATATTCTCAAAAGCAAAATATATGAAATTTAGAAAGAAAACAAATAGCACACACAAATAGGTTCTGAGGCATTTGATAAAGTATAGGAGTCTGAAATGTATACGTTGTCTTCACAAACTTCTTAACTTTAAGAATTCTGCACTATTCCCTGGTAACTATATTTGTTTGTTGTCATTAGTCTCTGCTTTCCAAAGTGAATTGGTATAAACTCCATGAAAAGAAAGAAGATGTAAACAAAAGACATAAATTCACATTTAGAACAGGGCGGAAGCCACACTTAGAAGAGTGCATCTAATCCTACAAGCTTGATTTGGGAACTTCAGAAAGGTTATGAATGGATCAGGTAGGCCGAGGGTAGTAGTTAGCGAAGAAATACAACCAGGAAGTGTTTGAAAATGGTACAAGGGGAAAGTAAGAGAAATTTGGTGCACTGAACAACTTATTTTCCTCACGTCTTCTCTGACTCATTTACTCATGACTAATATCACCTGGAAGACACAAATATTTGTCAGGTTCAGTTTATTTCCTAAAGCCATTGTGTTAAAGACATTTTCTTTTCTGTTTTGAAGCTTGATATAAGTTTTAGGTTAAGAGGGTATTCCTACCATTAGTATTTAATATATTTAACTACTTTATAAAGTGTGCACATACTTATTTTCTTAGGAGTTTCACCTCCATCATTTCCTTGATTTTCGGAAGAGACGTTACACAGAGTCACTTCCTTATTTGTTTTCTTCTTGGCATTTATTCTGAAGAACTGTTTTTGGATTAAACTGAAATGAAAGCTTCACACTTTCATTAGTGACTATCATATTTTTATTTTATTTATTTATTTTGTCTTTTTTTTAACAATTTATTGGGGCTCATACAATTGACTATCATATTTTTAAGCAAGTACTATTACATTATGAATTTTTGCCAACCATGCTCTTTCCCAAGGTATTTTTATAAGCAAGCTATGTTAACTTTTTTTTGGTTTCTTTTACACATTGTCTTAAAAATTGCATAGTATACTAAATACTTTTCAGGGAGGGTACAGTTATCAGAAATATTTAATGTATGTGTTATTTGCATACAATTCTATACACTAAAATAAGTTTTCAAATTTTTACTGCTGGATATAGATTATTTAAAACTTCCATTAGGAGTCATAATATTTTCTTTAATTTCCAGAGACATTTCTAAAGCTTTCTATCTCTGCATTTTGATATTAAATAGTAAGACATTTGACTCTGAAATAAAAACGTCTTTAAACTTTTCTATTATCTTCTAAATCAGATGTATTTCCTTGTCAATTATAATCTCTATGCTCATTGAGGGGCTGAGAAAATATTACCATACTTGGTTCACTCCAAATATATCTGCATTATGATTTTTCTCACTATTGTGTTATTTTGTATAAGATATTGGGAATATAGTGATGAAAAACTGGAATACAGTCCTTGTCTTTGTAGCACAGAATTCTTATAATCTTATGTTAACATATTTTATAATATTATTTTCTAAGTATAAAAATACTTACTTTATAGCTTTGATTGTAAGTTATTGTCTCCTTTTGTGATAGTTAGGCTTGTTGTACCAACTAGACCTCCATAGGAACATGTAGGCGTAATTTAACCAAGTCACAGCTTGATTGGAGGGTGACGGAGATAAATGCTCTCGGAGGCCGCAGGCAACCTCTCTCTCTTTCTCCATGGTGATCTGACCAGCATGCTGCTGATTGAGCTAGTCCTTTGCCTCAACCATGCACTGCTCTACTTGTGGGCTGAGCCAATCCAGGGGTCGGGTCACTTTGCCACCATGCCCCGCTAGAGCTTGAGGCTCCTGGAGACCCGCTTTGCTTCATTGCTGGTGGATCATGTTGCCATGAACACGTCCCTAGAGTTTGGAACCCTATAGGGGTCTGCTTCAATGTTCCCCAGCTACTGGCTATTGCTGCCCCACCCTGCTGCCTGGAGGCCAACTCTGCCTGTCTTGCCTGAGAGCAGACTCAGCTGTCTGCTTCCTTGACTTTGGAGCCCTAGTCCTCAGGAGGTGAAGAACCTTCAATGTGTTAAATGTTTCACAACAGTGAGTTGAACGGAGCCCTCTGTACTGCTGTGTGGACTAATTAGCCACTATATATTCCTTCTTACTATGCAAACCTATCTATCTAATCATAAGTGTCCTGGTTTTGTTTCTCTGGAGAACCGTGCCTAACACACTTTGACCTATGCCTAATGGTGAGTTATGCAATACAGATGTTTGACTAAAAAAAAGTAAATGGATAAGAGTCAGAATTGACTTGATGTCAGTGAGTTTGTTGTTTCCTTTACTCTCCCTGATATATTTATTGAACAATAGTAATATGAACGCCAGAGGTGTGTACTATCTGAACCTTTGTTCTATAGTACACACGTCCCAGGCCTTAGCCTTATACAGGATGCCGGCATATGCGGTATCTATCCCGGTTTCTCAACCACATCTGTGCTAGATACATAATCACTTGTCAATTGGAGGATTAAGAGTGTAGGGGTGGAGTCTAGCTTGTCTATCAGATCATAGCCAATGAGGCCTCAGTGTGGGCATGGCCTTCTCCTGAGAATTCTGGGAAACCTGGTACTTCCTCCTTGGATGTGGGAGACACTTCTCTCTCTTCCACTCCCTGGGAGACATTGCGGCTGACAAGACACATGGAACTACCCTTGCACCTGGAAGCCACAGAGAAACCCCTGCCAGTGCCACTGGACCCAAAGATTTTCTACCCACTGGCTTGTGATCATCCTGCATTTGGCTTCATTGCCTAGAGTCATCCTAGAAGTGAGGATAGCAAGACATCAGGTCATAATATTTGGGCATTTTACTTGGAGGTAGCAGTCCTTAAAGAAGGGCATCATGCTTGGTCAGCAGGAAAAGAAGGCTACTTCTAATAAGATGGTGAATACTTAACACAGTGGCTGCCAACGATGGGTTCACATATAGCCACAATTGTGAGGATGGTGCGGGACACTTCGGGTATTCTTGTTTGTTTTGCTGCACATAGGGTTATTTTAAGTCTCTCAGCACCTAACAACAAAGTAATAAGCTCCAGAGTACTATTGATTAGTAAAAAATGGAAACCTGTGAAGCAGCAGTTCTTAAACACCAGGGCTTCAGACTGGTGAGCATCAAATCATGCTACCTTTTGCACCTCTGTGTTGTCTCTCCAGGTCCACCGAGGCAGAACCAACGATTGCTGCCTCTGAGACCCCAATGGACCGAGCACTCCAGCCCTGCCCATAGGACCTGCATCCACAGGACTCAGGGCACCACCTCAAAGAAAGGGTGAGGACCATCCTCAAAAACAAACACACACAATTTATGCAACATATCTGATTTATGGACAACTCTGATTTGCCTTTCAATGCTATGTTACTTTGCCCTCACTTTAAATCAAGGAGGGGAATGTTTTGTCTGAAGGCTGTTTAAGGGCCATAAAATCATCGTTACCAGCTGATGTTACTCACTTCAAGAGAAGAAGTTCCAGCATCTCATTCCAAACACACTAACAAAAACAAACTCACTGCCTTCTAGTCAATGCCAATGCATTGCAACCCTTACTGAGCAGGATAGAACAGCCCCTGTGAGTTTCTGAGATGGTAACCCCTTTGGGAAATAGAAAGCCTCATCTTTCTGCTACAGAGAGGCTAATGGTTTTGAACGGCTGACCTTACAGTTAGTGGTTCCAAGCATAACTACTGTGCCAACAGCACATTTGGAGTGAGCTAATTAAACGTTTGACCAAATATAGCAAGCTAATTTTTAAGTTGGTTATTTTGTATGGCCCACAAATGATGTTATGTATGTCCAAATGGCCCTTGGCCCCCACAAGTTTCCCAGTGCTGCTTTAGATATTTGAACCAACCACTGCTCAGAACAAAATGCTCCATCACAATCACTTTCCCATGCTAAATGGGCAGCTTTTAAATCATTGAAAAAGCTTCAAGCCTTTTTCTTTCAGTAACACAAGGCTAGACAAGAACAGTGTGCACCTATTCGGATTTAACTAAAAATTCCTAAAGGGATTCCACAGGAATCGATCATATCTGAACTCCTGGGAAGATGTCCTGGACCACCTCTCTCAAGGATCATTTCTCGTGGATAGATATAAATGTCTTAAATATTTTCTAAATATCATTCATATTAGACTTACATTAAAAAGGTACTGTTTGTAATGCATAAAAGGCAATTTTATACTTTCATCAAGTCATTATAACATCAAAAGTCTAAATTTAAAATATTTCATTTGAAATTCCCATCAAATAACACTCTTGAAATCCACTTCTCAGATACAAAAATATACCCACTCATCTCAAACTTTCAAGGCTACTAGAGCTTCAACTTTTGTGCCTAAGTTTGTTTTCTATAATTATCTCCTTGTGGAATCTCACACTTGCACCAAAGCCCGGCTAAAGCGTACTCGATGACTCAGGGACATGTCTGGGAGCCACCTTCAGCACTGGCATCATCTTTGGCATAAAGATCCCATTTCTAGGTTTCACAGCATGTTTTCTTATTTCCAGTGTGGTTCTTACCATTACCAGATAGCATCGAGAGACAGGAGATAGAGAGCCTGCAGGCCGAGAGAAGTAAAGAGATTTGGTGGAGGGAAGCATTGCGAGAGACAGAATATATGAACGGGTGATTCTAACAGTTTAGGCCAATCTAATCTTAAACCTGCCAGCACAGACCCTTAGGCTGATTCTAAACTTCAAGGTCATCAAACTATTTTTGCTCTCTTTGAAGGCCTATGTCCAAATCCAGGCAAGATCCAGCTAAGAAGAGGGCATGTTGGGGTTTATGAATGGGTGCGCGAGATGGAAGTCCTAGGATCGCCCGGAGAGGCAGACACACCACGTACTCCGCACCTGCTAAAAGCCCCAGACACAGGTCATTCAGGGGCAACTCACACATCCCCGCTCCACCCACCCCTACTGCCTCAAGTGCTTTTCTTCCCTTTCCAAATAGACTTGTCTTTTTGCTGACCGTTTTTTGGTCTGTGAGTCAGATCTAAATACCCTGTCTCTCTCTTTCTCAATAATTAAGAGTTTTGCTTTATGTGATGAGTAAAAGATTTAGTTTTTCCTGTGAGGCAATTACAAAACTCTGTAGTAGTCATATTTGAAAACATTAATCTCTCTATTGTAACAGCAAAACTGTGACTTGGGAATGACCAGGCGGTAGTGTAGGAGAATGTGAAAGAGGAAACATTTATTAACTGGTGATCCAGAGGAACTAGCGTTTCAGAAGATATGGGCCCTGCATGTCAGGTGGGCATAGCTTTTATATTTATCTGTATAAGTAATGTCATAGAACCAGAATAGGCAGGGATTTCTAGTGTAGACAAGATCATTCGTAAAAAGGAAGGGGGTTGAGGGATGGGTGCATTCTGGGAATGAGGAAGTACATGGGGTGAGGCAGTGCATTGAATTTCTTTTCCAAAGGTTCAAATTCCCTGTTAGGATTTCCCTTACACTATGTTCAATTATTTTTCTTTTATTAAATACAGTATGGTAGTTACATAATCTGTGGTCAAGTTGAGACTTGATTGAAAGGGAGAGAGGTTTAGCCTGTCAGTATGGTCACAGCTTGATGACCTCACTTGGAGGTGCTAAGGAGATAAACAGTTTATGGGAGGCGGGACACACATGCGGGACACACATGCACACTCCCTGAGAGACATTCCTCTTGAGAAGACACACAAGAGCCCTGGAGGTGAAGAAGCCACATGGAGACCCCTACCAGCTCTGAGATGCTTGCACCGGATTCACAAGACTTTCTACCCAGTGGCCTATGATCTTCCTGCATTTGGCATCATTGCATGTGTTGTATGAGTCTGTTAAGAGGACTTACTAGATTGGTATTAGATATATGGGCTAATATAGGACTTACGGACTTGATCTGGACTAAGCTGGGATGTTTTCTCTATATCCAATTGCTCTTGTATATAAAGCTCTGTCTTATAAACATGAGTCTCCATGAATTTGTTTCTCTAGTCTACCCAGACTAACACAAATCTTTTGGGGCTAAAAGCAACAACAAGCAAAAAGCTCATTCTCACACCAATTATTGGGATAAAAAACATCCTGCTTCTCAGTTCTCTGACATCAAATTATAAACCCAGTGCTATAGTCAATTTCAGCTCATAATAATGCTATAGAACAAAACATAACTACTCCATAGTGTGTGCCAGACTGAAGATATTTCTAGGAGCAGACAGCCTCATCTTTTACCTTTGGGAGGTTGAGTTTGAAATGCTGAACTTGGAGTTAGCAGTTCTATACTTAACCCACTACAACCACCAAGGCTCATTTTCAATACTAAGGGGAAATTAAATCAATACAAAGCATTATTTCTCTGTTGCAATTCTGTTCTTACAGAATCTACATATGTAGCATTTCTACTTCTGATGATAGCCATCCAGAGCAAGACCTGACCTCACAGGTCAAAGGGCAATCATTCAGGCTGCTAGACCCACTCAAGAACTCAGATTCCAGCTACCAACGTGGGAGTCCCCAGGGCGCCTCCTCTAACCAGACTTCAAATCACACATCAATCTCAGAGATGGTGACTGGCTGCAAATTTTTGGTTCTCCTACAAGGCCCACGGAATGTCCACCATACATTTTGGGGTCCCCCAGGTTTCCTTCATTTGTGTTTCTCTGTCTCTCACTACTCTTTCAGTTAAGTAATGCCCTAGATGACCACAGAACTCAGATAATTGCTGTTCATATAGTTTTAGTGTTATTATATTATCAAAACCAAACCCACAACCATGGAGTCAATGTTAACCCAGAGAACCCTCTGTAGGTTTTCAGAGACTATAACTATTTATAGGAGTATAAAGTCCAGTCTTTCTCCCATAGAGTTCCTAGCAGTTTCAGACTGCTGGCCATGCAGATCACAGCTCAGTTCACCATTGCTTTGCCACCACGGCTCCTATTAGAAGAGATACACAAGAAGAGTTGGATAGGAGGATATCTTCTAGTATTCCCCATGTGGCGCTTTTATGTAGAAAAAGGGGTATGTGGCTCTCTCTTGAGTATCACTGTCACTAACCAGGAAGCCATAGTGTTTCTCATCCAGAGCCTGTATTGGGGGCCACATTAAGTAGGTTAGTTTGACTGAATTAGGCCCCCTTTCCTAAGGTCATGATGAGTCTTTCTAGCTTGGAAAGTTTCCACCCAAAGGGTGTCTCATTAGCATATTTTCTTCAGTGTAGTCTGGAGGTATCCTCAAAGACACTTCAATAACTCAGAAATTTCCAAGCTGTTTAGGAGCCCTGGTTACGAGGTAGGCTGCCATCCACATGGTCAGTAGTTCAAAACCACCAGCAGCTCCATGGGAGAAAGTCTGGGCTTTCTACTCCAGTAAATAGTTACAGGCTCTGAAATACCGCGGGGTTCACTATAAGTCAGCATTGACTACGTGGCAGTGAGAAGCTCTGGTGGCCTAGTGGTCACACACTGGCCTGCTAACTGCAAAGTCATCCCAAACCACCCGCTGCTCCTCCAGACAAAAACGCTTTGTACTTCTTTAGAGAGTTCTAGTCCCCCCAAAAAAGAAAAAAGAGTTCCCATCTCTGAAGCCTACAGGGGTGTTCTACCCTGCCCTATATGGTTGCTAGGAGTCAGGATGGCAGTTGGCTTTTTGGTTAGAGGCTATTTGTTAGTTTTAGTGAAACCACATAATAACCAAACAATAAACATTCCAGAGTGGTCAAAAAAAGATTGTACTATGTTGCTTAAATGAAGGTATCAAGTCTTTTTTTTTTTCTTTTGTGAAGTCTTAAAATTGAGAGTAAAACTTTTTTCGTCCTAAGATTGTTATTTATATGCCCCATCAAGAGGATCACACTGCCATTAATTACCTAGAAGATATTGCTCCCATTATGTCCACGGGACTTACTCACCAATGTGATAGATTTCCCTGTTAGTGCATTTTTCTTCTCTGACAACCGTCTAGGTTTCTCTTTCGTTATTTTTATCCTACTAGTGCTGACTCTTTCACCTCCCCAGCTTTCCTTCCACAGAACAGTGATAAAGGAGGCTTCTTTTGTTAAAGGAGCTAGCAAGCTTACTACCACACATCCTCAGACAGTCCACATCAAAGTAACTAAAATATACTATATTAGAGATATGATTTTCAAAAATTATTTAAGATATGATATATATTCATGATACATAAGCCCATTTTCTTTATAGTTAAATAAATTTAATTTGTAAAGTTTATGCTTGGAGATTAAAAAGACAACACTACAAAAACGCCATCTGAAGCAATGGTAGCTTTCTTAAGAAATAACATGCACTTTAGAACAGTAGCCTTTCTTATTATTTTTTCTTATGAGACAGAAGGATGTTCAATTTCATCCCTGTGGAAGAAGAGAAGACCTGTGGAAAGAGATTTGGGTTACCATTTGTGGAAGGAAGACAAATGGTTTATCCATCACTTTAATTATAGAATGGTGGCCTTGGTCTTATATGGCACCCAAATGAAGCAATGGAAGAACTTTTAAAATAAATTGATAATATAGCTCTTAACACTCATCCCCTATGTTAATTGGCTTTTTACTTTGATAATTTTGATAACAGAAGCCTTACTGAATCATCCTTTAATGGTAAGACAAGTAAGAAATGAAAAAATATTGTCAAGTTTGAGCGTTTGTGTAGAAAAGATACAGAAATTCTATCATTGAAAATAAGTGGTATATTACATGTTAACAGTTATTATAATAAACAATAAATACAGTTATTTCACTCTTACAGTTATACAGTAGAGGATAAAATTGGGAAGAGAATGGTAGGATGTAGAAAATGATTGAAACTGGATAATGAGGTATTGAAACTTATACTCCTATTTTGTTTACTTTGTATCTATTTAAATTTTCCATAATAAAATTAATGAAAGTATTAGAGTATCATTTGAGAGGAATTGAGCATAGACAACGAAATATGGCCACCTGGAGTTCCCTTAGCAGTAGAGATGAGAGGTTGGATGAGAGTGAGTTGACTTCATGGAATAGTGGTAGATGGAATAGGAAAAGATGCATCTAGAAATTAGAGTTAAGAAAATTCAGCAATGGAGCCTATGGAATAGGATCGAAAGCAATTAGGATTCAACATGTAATTTTTCTACCTGATAATTAAAAACAAACTCTAAATCCACATCCACAGAGTCCACTGTGACTCATGGTGACCCTCTACAGGATTTCAATGACTCTCCATCTGCACAGGAGCAGCTAGGTCTTCTCGTGTAGAATGATCTTGAACTTGAACGACTGACTTTCTGGATGACAATCCAACAATACGTACCTGGCAGTGCCACCAGAGCTGCTACAAATGGAAACAAAGTTTCACTAGTAACATTTTATTTCAGGTCACAGTACCCTCCAGGTCTACTGTCTGAGGAGTTAGCATTTACAAATGTATAAGGTCAGATTAATAAGTGAAAAAGTTACACCTAATTAGAGATTGTCTTGTTTCAAGTGGGAAGACATAAGCTTTTCAAATGTAAGTTGGCTCTGCTATTTTCCTTAGCATTATTCATGTATAGCCTTACATTAAATATTATATACCAATTCACATTTTTTCTAATTATTTATCAAGATTACAAATACTGTATTTTGTTTATATTCAGTAATTCAGAATAACACATCTTCAACAAGTTTTAAATAATGCTTAGGCACTCAGAGGAAAATCCCACTATGACCTCAACATGAAACAGTTAAACAAATATTTGTACGCATACATTTGACATGTGATATTTAAAAGCACTGCAGGAACTCCAATTTCATCTCAAGAGCTTTAGCCTCCTGTTTGGGATGTAGCAACAGTAGGTGTTAGGCAATTCTTAAAGTAACTTGGAATAGCAGCACAATGTTCCTTGCAATCATAATTTTGGATGTAGGATCACAGGTAGTGGCTGTGGTGATTTGAAATAGAAGCCATTTTGGGGAAATCCTGTGCTACATAAATTTAAAAGCAGGGATCTAATTCATACATAAGGTACTTGGTTCTATTCTAAGAAACCAAGCGGTTGGAGTTCAACCACACTGTTTCTCTCTCATTGTATTTCTTTGTGTTTAAAATTTGTCTAAAACGATTAAGCAGACTTTTGTCTTCGTGGTGAGATTATAGGTTGTCTAAATCTTATCATTATATTTGTTGAATGTTCATCTTTTCTACCATGTGTATAGTGATTTTATAAATAGAAAAAAATCAGTTTTTAAACATGTATTAATTTCACATTAGCATGTTTATGAGTTGTTGAAATACCCACCTTTTGTATCTTAATCAAATCATTGGAAATCTAATAGTTATCAACTAAATAAACTATGAAGAAATAAGGATTCATGGTAACCTAATAATCTTATCATAGATATTTCTATCTAGTTTAATTATGTAGGGCATATATTTGTGACATAATGCCTCGATATCAACTATTTAATGGGATTAGGCGTACCCACTAGATGTGCTCCAAAATGGCATAAAACATGTTGTTAAACCTGATATTTAAAAAATTTGGGCTATTAGCAATAAAACAATAGATCAATGGATTATATATGTACATACTTGTAAACCATGTACATAAATTCTTATGAAGATTTAGCAGAAATGAGGGAAAAGATCCATAAAAGATGAGACCTCTATAATGTGTTTCAGCTCAGTCTATAATACACAAAGAATAGAAAAAAGAGCCACAGGGGAACTGAGAGAGTTAAATACAAGAAAAAGAAAGTCATTTACAAAACATTATAGAATCATACAGAGATGGTTTCCTTATGCCCAAACTCCTTTGTGTTAAAATTATATCTTAAAAAAATTCCCTTTAAGTGTTTATATCATCTCTTTGTCATCAACTCCAGCGATGATAAAACAAAGCAAAACTCCCCTCTCACCCTTCAATGGTAAACATTTCAACTTTTGAATAGTCCTAAGTATTTCAAAGCATCATTTAATTTTTGGTGATGTCCGAAACTTCAACTCTACACAGAGGTTCTGTTATTCTCTGTAATGTTACATGTTATACTAATAATATATAACTTCCTTTCTTTTTCACCCTGCCACTGCCCCAATATTTAAATAAAGCCAATATTCTTCTCTCATCATTTCCTTAAAAAATGCCCAGCTCATTTTCTGTACCTTTTTATCCACCTGGATGTTATAAATTTCATTAAAATCATTCTGAAAATACAGTCCCTTTCCTGGGCAAAAACATGGCTTTGTTTACCTGATGTTGAAAGTGACTATTTGCTATGGCCAGCAAGTTGATTCCAGCTCATTGCAAACGTACGTACAAGATAAAAACAAAACAGAAGCACTGCCTGTCCCTGGGCCGTTCTGAAACCATTGTTATGTGTGGGCTCATTGATGCAGTGATGATCTCGGTCTTTCTCATTGGGCATCCTCTCGTTTGTGCTGACACTGTGCTACCAAGAATGACGTCCTTCTTTAGGGACTGCTCCCTCTGGATAACATAAGTGAAATGAAGTATTGCCACCTGCCTGTTAAACCGCATTTCTAAGTCAGATTTGGGTGTTCTTCTGACAGAACAAATATATAAAAATTTTCACCAGGACTACAATTCTTCTTTCTTATTCATTATTCAGCCCTTGCATGCATACGATGTGATTAAGAATCCTCAGTTTGGAAGGCATATATATTCATTGTTCTGTTACTCACTAAGCAAGAAAACCATGAGTCTACTTGTGATTATTTACTAATTTGTAGTAAACAATTGCATATTTTTTCACTACATCAAAGATTGTGCTTCTATGTATAGTTGGCATGACAGAAAGAAAACTCATTGAACAAGGTAACCACGGGCTTATTTGTGTTTATTTACTAATCTATAGTGAGCATTTGACCATTCTGAGTAGGACAATCATATAATCTATTTGATAAATTATAAAGGAATATGTTGCATTTATTGACCAAAGTATAATTTCCTACACTTATTTGGCCTTCCACCCCCTTCACAGGAACAAAAGCAAAATTACTCAGCCCCACCTGGCAATTACAAACATTTGTAAAGTATTTCTACTATAGCCCATAATTTAGGATAAAGTGTAGGTATCTGCTATTGCAGTCTCTCTGGATTTTTCCAGTACTACCAGAAAACTCTATCTCCCACTTTGGAAAACACTGGCAACACTGGTCTAAAGGCACTTCTCAATATATTTCCTGAAATACAACACTGTCAGTGACAGAAATATACCCATATGTATACAAAGAAGACCATTGAATATGATTATTCTTAAAATGTGTGGGGGAAAAACCCACTAATTCTCAAGGTAAAGAAATTAAAGGGTTTTTTTTACAACTTCTGTAGTCTGAAATAGAACAATTGTGCAATCAAAATGAATGTATAATTACTGGTGATTGGAATATGTAAGTTGGAAACAAAGAAGACAGTTCAGTAGTTGTAAAATATGGCCTTAATAATAAAAATAATGTTGATATCTCATGATAGATTTTCAAGACTAACAAACTTTTTCAGTGGGACATCCTTTTTCAAGAACATAACAGATGGCTATACATGAGGCTTTTACCATATGGAATACTCAGAAATCAAACCAACTATATCTGTGGGGAACAGACAATGAAGAAACTTAATAATCTGTTGGAAGAATACCATGGCTCAACTGTGAATCAAACAATTAATTTCTCCTATGCAAGTTAAATTTAAAGCTAGAGAAAATTAAAGCAAGTCTAGGAAAGACTAATTACATCTTTGACTTTATCACATCAGATTTAGAGACCCTCTGAAGAATAAACCAAACCTATTTCTAGCAAATTCATTCTGGCTGATAGTAACCCAATTGAAGAGTTTCTGGAGTGGGCATGTGAATCTTTCTCCCTTTGAGTCACTGGTAATTTTGAACCAATGACCTTTGATTAGCAGCCCAATACAAGGTCAACAGGACAGAAACCACCGAAGCCAGGGATGAAGAAGTTGAATGATTTTACCAACATATTCAGTGTGAAATTGATGAAACATGCAATTAAGATGCATTGATAATTGTTGGTGATTGGAATGCAAAAATTGGAAACAAATAGGAAAGACATGCTACAAACAAAGATGGACTTCTTTGATAGAACTTTGAAAAATCAGTGATTTCTCTAGAGTAAATATCTTTACTCAGCAACACAAAAGCAACTATGTAGGAGGATTTCTCCAGTGGAATACACAGATATCAAATTGACTATAATTGTCAAAATAGGAAAAGAATAAAATCACTATTATCACTCAAACTAGGGTTAAGGAGTGCCTGTGGACTGGACTATCAATTGCTCATCTGTAAGTTTACTGAAGAAAAATTTCAAAAGTCTATGAGAGCCAAGATGCAACTGTGAGTTTATCCCACTTGAATTTTGAATACTAATGACAGAAGTCTGATGAGCTGTGGGATGACATCAAGAATATCATACACAAAAAAGAAAAGGTCATTAAAAAGCCAGCAAGAAGAAGAAAAGTGGATGTCAGAATAGACTCTAAAATATGCTCTTCAAGGTAAAATAAGGGAAAGTAGGAGAAATGATAGCATAAAGGAGGTAAGCATAACATTTCAAGAAGTAGGTGGAGAAGACAAAGTGAAGTGTTTTAATGAAATATGTGAAGACCTGTAGGTAGGGGAGTTGGGGAGAAGGAGAGGACCAACCTATTTCAAGCTGAAAGAACTCGAATAAAACCAAGCCTTGAGTTGCAATATTGGAAGATTATATGGGAAAATTTTAAGTGATGTTAGAAGTATCCAAAGAAGATGCAAAGCACACACAGTCACTGTATGAAATAAGCCAGCAATCAAACATTTCAAGAGGTTGCACATGAGTAAAAACCAATAGTGCAAATGGAAGACATCCAAGCTGCACTGAAGCCATTAACTAAAAACAAGTCGACAAGAATGATGGGGCACCAATCGAAGTGTTGCAATAAGCTGAGGAAGAATTGGAAACACTTGTCTCCACCAAGAAATTTGGAAGACGGCTACATTACCAAGTGACTGGAAGAGACCCAAATTTTCACTCATTCCAAAGAAAGGTGACCAAACAGAATACACCAATTATAGAACAATACCATTGATACCACAGGCGAGTAAAATTTTGCTGACGATAATCGTTCAAAAATGATTGCAGCGGTACATTGACTGGGAGCTACCAGAAATCCAGGCTGGATTCAGAAGAGGGTGTGGAACAAGGCGTAACATTTTGACATCAGATGGATCTTGACTAAAAGCAGAGAACACCAGAAGGATGTTTACTTGTGTTTTATTGACTATGCAAAAACATTTCACTGTGTGGATCAAAACAAATTACGGATAGCCTTGAGAAGAATGAGAATTCCTGAACACTTCATTGTATTCACTCATACATATCCAGGGGACAAGAGCAAGTGTGTGTACAAAAAAAGGGAGATACTATGTGCTTTAAAATTTAAAAGCTGTTGATTATACTCATCATACTTTTTAAATTGTAGGCTGAGCAACTATAGAGAATCCAGACTATATGAAGGAGTTTGGCATCAGGTATGGGGGCAAGGTTTCTTAATAACCTTCTATAATCAGATGATACAACCTTGCTCCCTAATAGTTGAGAGGATTTGCAGCACTTGCTGATGAAGAATAAGGATTTCACCTCTCAAATATGGATTACAAATTAATGTAGAGAAAACAAAAATATTCATAACTGAACCAATAAGTACCATGATGAATGGAGAAAAGATTGATACTGTGTAAGGAATTTCATCTTGTTTGGCTCCACAACCAATGCACATGGAAAGAGCAGTCCAGAGACCAAAGGATTCATTGCAGTGGATAAGTCTGCTTTGCTAGAGCTCTTTCATTCATTGAAAAGCAAATATGCTATTTTGAGCACTAAGCTTCCTCTGGCCCAAGTCATGGTATTTTCTGTCATTTCACATCCATGTGAACATTTTATATTTAATAAGGAAGACTTAAAAAAGATTGATGCATTTGAATTATGTTGCTGGTGAAGAATATTGAAAACCCTATGGACTGCCAAAAGAATCAACAAATCTCTTCTAGAAAAAGTACAGCCAGAAGGTTCTTTAGAAGCAAGGTTGCTAATACTTTGTTTCATTTAGTCTTGAACCATTATCCTAAGAGATCATACTCTGGGAAAGGACATTATGCTTGTTAAAGCAGTGGGGGAGCACAGTAGAAGGATATCCTTGACACGATGCAATGACACAGTGGTTTCAACAATAGGCTCAAACGTAGGAATGATTGAGAGGATGGCCAGGACCAGGCAGGTTGGGTCAGCAGTCAGACTTGGAATGATCTCAGACCTGGAGCAATCTTGTCTGTCTGTTTTTCATTGTCTTTCTCCATATGTCTAGCTATATAAGATAAGTAGGAGGAACAATCTGGAGAAAACAATGGGACCTGTGGTTCCAAGTGAACATGGGAGAGGAGGGGGGAGGAAAAGGAGTGGGGAGCCAACAAACTCAGAGATAAGGGAACAACAAGAGATCTAAAATTGATGGCAATGAGGGTGTATAATGCCTGGTGCAGTTTTATCAATAGCAATGTATCTGAGAGGAAATACTGAGGGCCGGATGGAGGGTGAGCAAGATAGAGAGGTAGGAGGAAGGTGAAAGGAAATAGAGGAAAGAAGTAGGAAGTAAAATCTATTCATAGAGGGATATCTAGGCATGTATAGATCTAAATATATTAATTTATAATGAAAGGGACAGAGGCCAATATATATATATATTTAATGTTAAGTATTAAGATAGCAGATGGACTTTGGGCCTCTACTCAAGGCCACCCTTAATCCCCAAACACTCTGATAACCTGGCAGTCCTTGATACTCACCTTCCCAACATGGTCACTGAATAAAAAATGGGTGCATAAACAAATGTGATGAAGAGAGCAGATGGTGCCTGGCTATCAAAAGATACAGCTTCTGGGGTCTTAAAGGTTTGAAGTTAAACAAACAGCCATCTAACAGGGAAGCAAATAACCACACACGGATGAAGCACACTAACTTGTGAGGTGTTGATGGGATCAGATATCAGGTATCAAAATATCCAAAACAAACAACTGCATCGATGTGTATGAGGGTGAGTGGAGGTCTATAGCATATTTGTAGACAATTGGATATCACCCCACAGAAAGGTTATAAGGAAGGGATGATTCAACCAGGGTGCAGTATAGACGAATCACACATCGTTCCTATAGTTCATAAATGCTTCCTCCCTCCAATTACAATGAGCTAATTTTACCTTACAAATCTATCTAGACTGGAGAACACACGTTGGTACAAATAGGAGCTCTGGGAATATGGAATTTAGGATAGATAAACCCCTCAGGAACAGTAGTGGGATCAGCAATATTATGAGGGTAGAGGGATGGTCAAAGAGGGGAAAGGGGAAGGGTGGGGGAGCCCATCACAAGGTTTGATATATAGCCCTCCTCAAAGGGACAAATAACAGAAATGTGGGGGAAGGGAGACAACGGACAGTGTAAGATATGAAATATAATAACAATATGTAATTAATCAAAGATTCAAGTAGGTGGGAATTTGGTGGAGGGAGGGGTAAAAAGAGGAGCTTATACCAAGGGCTCTAGTAGAATATGTTTTGGAAATAATGGCAACATATGTGCAAATATACTTGACACAAATGATATATGGTATGTTATAAGAGTTGTAAGAGCCCCCAATAAAATGATTTAGAAACAAAAACAAATAAAATGAAGTGCAGACTCAAAAAAAAAAAGTCAATAGACAGGAAGGGACAAAAACTTCCCTCAGTATCAGTACTGCACTTTTATTATATCAAGGTCTCAGATCCTTTTTATGGTTTTCAGATAATTCTTAAAAGAGAGAGAGAGATAAGAAGAACCCGATTTGTCATTGAATTGATTCTGCCCCATGGTGTTGAAGATTTTTTTACATTAATTTGTTATCCATATTAAAGGCTACAATCCTTGATCTTCATCAGAAAGTGCTTCAAATTTGCTTTCAGCAAATATACAGTACAATTGTTCATGATCAAATAGTTTATTTATAATGTTGTTTTTTCCTTCTAGCAACTTTGCCTTTTTCACTCTGTGGCAGCTAATTGGTGTATCCCCATGCTTTATTTTTTTAATGGTCATCCCAAAACCAAACTCATGGGCATCACGTTGATTCACAGCGACCCTATAGCACTGAGTAAACTTGCTACACAGGGCTCCTGAGGCTCTAAATCTTTGTAGAAGCTGTTCTCCTCTTTCTCCCATGAAGGGTCTGGTGGTTCTGCACAGCTGACCTTTTGGGTAACAGCCCATGCACCATGAAGGTACATTGATGGTTATGCACTTCTGGTCGAATTGGTACTTCTCTTAGGTATATGAGAATCTTTGGAAAGCTCCATCCTCTATTTTAATGTAGTTGCTTTCTATGCAGTTAAGTTTGCTGAGCATCTTTCCATTTGGCAGGTATAAGTTCTATTTTCAAAGAAGTAACATAGATAGCATTTTATATAACTGTTGCCATAGAGTCTATGCTGACTCATAGTGACCTATAGGACAGGGTAGAACTGCCCATTTGGGCTTCCAAGACTAATTATTTTGGGGAGTAGAAAGCCTCATTGTTCCCCCAATGACATTTTACAGCAAAGAATAAAAGCAATGCTCTGTTACAGTCAACTACAACCTTTTGTATTTTTCAAAATCATTTCATGGGATAGGTGCTGGTCCAGACATCATGCATTCCATAGTTCAATCACATCAAACAGGTTTGTTCAATTGCTTCCACTATCAGTTTCAAAGCATTTTTTCTTTCTTGAACTCCTTGATATTCTCTTTTCCCCCAAACCCTTCCCCATACAACATTTTAATACATTTTTTGTTTGCTCAGAATATATAGCATAATATTTTCTTACCATCTTAGATACATGCATAATATTTCCATTCCTTCTTAACTTTCTAGGATAGATAATACTAGCTCATAAATTGAATATCACTTCTTTCAAAGGCTTCATTCATTTGCTGCAAATTTTTCTGTCAAACTGAATTCAAATGATGATATTTATTTAATTACTTTGTATAGAGATTAAATTGTAGCAGAACATATGAGATTATAATATATATTTAATAAGTAGAATTAAATTACCAGATATATAGAATGTTAAAAAATGCATACTGTCAGTTTTATAATTGATTTTATTAAATATCATGCACTCTCCAATTTTGCCAGAGATTATGCTGAATATACCTTTATTGATATTACATTTGTTTCTTCCTCCTTTCAGCCTGAATAATGTCTTCATCATGGTGTATCTGATTTGATATTTATTCATTTTATATAGATTTATAGTTTCTTGATATTCAATACCACTCTGTCTCATCCCTAGAATTCCATTGCCCTTGAGGAATATATTGACTTTCTATTCTCTTTCCAGCAATATGTCATATTTTATCACTTCCTAGTGGTATCAAATTAGCATTATATGCATTTGCATATATATATATAAAATTCATGCTGTTGTTGTTGGATGTCCCCACGTTGATTCTGACTCATAATGACTACATATAAAACATAAGTCCTGCACTATCCTCACCATCAGAGCTATGTTTGCACCCATTGTTTCAAGAGCTGATCAACCCACTGCCTTGAGATCTTCCTCTTTTTTTTTACCTTACTAGCTATGTTGTTTTCCTCCAAGTATGATGAAGTCTCACCATCTTTTGTTCTAAGGAGCATTTTAACTACTTCTAAGACACATTTATTTGTTATTCCAGAACTCCATGGTACTTTCATTATTCTTTACCAATACAATAATTCAAACGCATCCATTCTCCAATGATCATTTCTCATTGTTATCATTTGAGATGCATACAAGGCAATTAATAGCTTGGTTTGGTTCTGGGGCACCTTAATCTTCAAAATGAAATTTTAGCTCTTTAGCTAGAGGTATTTTTCAGGACATTTACCTAATGCAATACATTTTTTTCATTTCTTGGCTCTTGCTTTCCTCAGCAATGATTGTGAAAAATGAAATGCTTGACAGCTTCAATCTTTTCTCTGTTTATCATGATTATTTTCTATTAGTCCAGTTGTGGACTTCTATTTTCTTGAGTTATTTTTAACTCTTTCATTACCATATACTTTGTGTATAATACAATTCAATTGTTTAAATATATTGAAAAGAATGGTGCAATCACTGTCACAGTAAATTTTGATCATTTATATCAGTGGTTCTCAACCTGTGGGGCGTGACCCCTTTGGGCATCAAACGACCCTTTCACAGGGGTTGCCCAATTCATAACAGTAGCAAAATTACAGTTATGAAGTAGCAAGGAAAATAATTTTATGGTTGGGAAGTCACCACTACATGAACTGTATTAAAGGTCATGGCATTAAGAAGGTTGAGAACCACTGATTTATATTCTCCAGAAACCCACAGAGGCAGTTCTACTCTGTTCTATAGGGTCTCTATGAGTCAGAATTGATTCAATGGCAGGGAGTTTATATCTGTAGTCTTCCACTTTCAAATGCACTCAGCGTGTGAGGACAAACTCTTCATGTATCTGGTTGATGGCCCCAGGGAGGTCAGTGGAGAATTAGTCTGCATGGCAACTCTGCAAGTAGATTTTGGGCTTTCACTGTTATCCATAGCATTTTGTAAATCAAGTGCTCAGAATTTAAGCTTTATTACAATTCCTGTCTCTGGTCTTGGATTTTATTTTTTACAATCATTGGTTCCCATGAGCTGGTAGGCATCTTCCATGTGGATTTAGCTCACTTAAATGGCTGCTTATTTGAAGTTAAGTCCCAGGAATGATTCTTTATGCTAGCCAGATACCATCTACTTTCCTCATCATACTTTGCTATTGCACCCATATCTTCAGTGATTACTTCATGAGAACAAATACCAAGCAGAGTCAAATCATTAGAATTTATTGTTCTTAAATTAGGGTTTACAACTAAGTGTAAGCTCAAAATCCATCCATATATCTAAGGCTTATATTTATATTCCTGATCCGCTGTAGATGCAGCATTGTCACTTCTTGATAAATAATAGTAACCTGGAGGGGACCGTTGTTGTATCTAATAATAGTATCATTATGAATCTTAACCCATGCTGAAGACTGTTGTCTTTGATCCTTACCACTAAGTGCTTTAATTCTCACTTTGAAATGGCAAGGTTCTAATCTCTACATACCGCAGGTTGTTAATCAGTCATCCTCCAGTTCTGTTACCTCCTTCCATTTTTTATGGCTTAACTTTGGAATTATTTTCTCAGCATATAGATTGAATACGTATGGCTAAAGTATACAACTCTGACATACACCATTCAAGCCATGTAGTACTCTCTTGTTCTGTTCAAACGATTGTTCAGATGACCGTTTCTTTATGTATACATTTTCCTTTTACACACACACACCACACACACACACACACGCATACATATACATATATATAGGGGACTCTTATAACAATATGTACATCAATTGTATCAAGCACATTTGTACATTTGTTGCCATCATCATTTTCAAAACATTTTCTTTCTACTTGAGGCCTTGGTATCAGCTCCTCCTTTTTCCCTCCCTACCCCCACTCCCAGCCTCATGAACCCTTGATAAATGATAAAGATTATTAATGTTTTCCTGTCTTATACCATGCGCTGTCTCCCTTCACCCTTGTTTCTGTTGTTCATCCTTGATGGTGGTGGGGTAGTTGGAAGTTTATATGTCAGTCCTTGCTATTGGTTCTCCCTTCCTTGCCCTTTTCCCTCACCTTCCCCCTACCCTCACGGTGTTGCTACTCCCATTACTGCTCCTGTTTATCTGTCCTGGCGTCCGTGTGTCAAGAGCTTGTATCTGTACCAGTGTCCATTCTCCGGTCTAGCCGGATATATATACATTCTTAAGAATACACTTGTGTTCTGGAACTCCCATTTCACAATGTTATGAGGCATTAAAATACCTTTGCAGAGTCAATAAAGCACAAGTAAACATCTCTCTGGTATTCTCTGGCTTCAATCAAGGTCCATCTGACTTCAGCCATGCTCTCCCTCATTCCAATATCTGTTTTGAGTCAAATAGGACATTCTGGTTTCTGTCAATGCACTTACTGCTGCAAGCATTTTAAAAGTCATCAGCAGAACTTTACTCACGTGTGATATTAATGTTATTATTCTATAATGTCTGCAGTCTCTTACATAACCAAGCTATATAATGGCAACATATATGGATACTTGACCAGAAAGCTGTCTTCCAAATTTTTAGCACCTACAAATGAATGCTTTTAGTGTTGCATCTGATGTTTAAAATAATTTAATTGGCTTTTCCTCAAATTCTTAAACCTTGATTTTTTCAGCAATGCTGTAAGTTTAGGTGGGATATCTCTCTTCAATACCATTGATTCTTGATAATATGTTACCTCTTGAAATGACTGAACATTAACTCAAACTTCTTAGTATAGTAGCTCTATGTTTTCCTTCTGCCATCTTTTGAAGCTTTTTGTGCCTTTTAACATTTTGTATATAGAATCCTTCAAGAAATGAAGAAAATTTTAAGCCTTGAATTGCAGAGTTGAAAGATATATAGATAGAAATATGTAGGTAGATAGCTAGACCCATCATCACTATATAAGCATACCTATTCAGTTTGTATGTAAACATTAGAAATGATATTCATCTCTTTCACATGTATGCATAGGATGTATCTGTGTATCTATACATGAAGTGGCTCCAAAAGTTCACGTAAAAATAGAATGGAAAAATCATAGATTTTTTTACATTAAGATTTTGAAAACCCCATGATATAGATAGATGTGTACACATATCCATTGGTTTATACATATGAAAGGAATGGCTATCATTTAGATATAAAATGAAAGCAATCACTGCCATTGGGTCAGTGTCCAATAGGCATGCATGTATACTAATAAAGGAAATGGAAACAGATGAAAAAAGCGTAAAGTGATCTTTTTGAGGTAACCTGCACCAATGATTGAATTGCATTCTTCCTCTATTGCTTGTGAATAATGTCTGTTTCAATTTACTCATAGATATGAATCATATTTTTCTTTCACACTAGTTTATATATTTTCTCTTCTAATTTATTTTTGCTATATGAAGTATTGAAAACATCACTAATTTCTTAATTTTATAGTGAAAAAAATCCATTATTTTACCCTGCCCAAACAGAGTCTAGTCAGGATGAAAACTAGGAAATTTGTCTACGACTTTGGGGCCTAGTTGTATTTTGGGGCATCTAATTTATCGGTTGAGTGTATGATGATGCAGGGAGACCATGGTTGCTTGCATGTTAGCATGGTTGGGGGTTTGAATTTTGTGAAACAGTTACCAACCTCCCCCTTTCTTCCCCACCCTTTCCAAAATTCACAGGCCTTGAGTCGATGCCATCTCATAGTGATTCTATAAGACAAGTGAGAACTTACTATGTGGATTTAAGACACTGTTATTTTTTATGCATGGAGAGTCTGGTGGTTTGGCACTACTTATGTGGCAGTTAGAAACCCAACACGTAACCACTAGACCACCGGGTCTCCTTTGAATCATTACAAAAGAGTGAAAATTCAATGAATTAAAACATGAATGCTATCAAGAGAAACTAAACCAAAGTTAAAAAAAGGCCATTATGCAGGGAGGTCGTCAATGTCAGTAAACATGCCACTGTATAAGTAGTCACTGATAACCAAGGTTGTGGAGATCAAAACAAGAAGGAATCATTTTAATCATTTATGATTATAAATATTAAAGTATTTGTTAGTACCAAAGGTAGAGTCAGAAATGGCTGGAGGATACTGAGTTTGAATAATATTCAAACATAATGTTATTTTTCTTAAGTACAGTAATAAGTATTACTATATATGTGTATAAAACAAAGGGGCTAAAATCATAATGTGTGCATGGATAGGGAGGTGTAACAGTTACATAATCTGGTGTCAACTGGAGAAGAGGTGGAGTCTAGCCTGTCAATCAGGTCGCACCTTAATGACCTCCTTTGGAAGCGCCATGGAGATAAATTAGCTCACTGGAGGCCAGATACATACAAACTCTCTGCTTTTTTCTTCCTGCTGACAAGACGCATGGAGCTACACAGACTGAATCAGAGCCCTGCAGCTGGAGGAGCCATGTGGCGATCCATGCTAGCGCTGAGATACTTCCACTACTGGATCCACAAAACTTTCTACCCGCTGGCCTGTGATCTCCCTGCATTTGGTGTTATTACATGTGTTCCCTTAGTCTGAAGATGAATTTATAGACTGGTATTAGATCTATAGGCTAATATAAGACTTATGGACTTGATCTTGGCTGAGCTGGGATGTTTTCTTAATATACAAATACTTTATTGTATACACATTTGATTACTCTTTCTTATACACATATAAGTGTCTATGAATTTGTTTCTCTAGTCAAACTGGACTAACACAGGAGGTTACTCATCAGTTATTGGATAGTGATTATATTGAGAGAAAATTTAGGAAAGACAATGGAGCAAGGAGCATTAGCAATATATATATATAGAGTAATTTGGGTCACAAAAGAAATATCTGTGATTATGTTAGTGTTTATTTATCACCTAGTGGGGATTTTCTCTATCATTATTATGTAATTACTTTTCAAAAATTTAATATAGATTAAACAAATATATATTGTATTCTTTTCTGTAAAATCTATTTGCATTGTGTTGTCATACATCAAAGAGCTGTGTGGTGGTGCGGTGGTTACGTATTGGGCACAGTTCCAAAGGTCAGCATTTCTAAATCACTCTTCGTGAGAAAAATAGAGCTTTCTAATTTTCATAAAGAGTTATGTTAACCTTAACCTATTTACTTCTCTGAGCAGAAAAGTGGAACACTTTACAAGTATTTCCAATATTCATTCTTATTGTCATCTGCATCTTCACAAGTAATTTAAAAAGGCAGTTGACAGCAGAAAAGGGGGTGAAGGGAGATGTCAGACAGGACAAGATATGACAAAATAATAATTTATAAATTATCAAGGGCTCATGAGGGAGGGAGGAGCGGGGAGGGAAGGGAAAAATAAGAGGACCTGATGCAAAGGGCTTAATTGGAGAGCAAATGCCTTAAAAATGATGAGGGCAAAGAATGTACAGATGTGCTTTACACAATTGATGTATGTATGGGTTGTGATAAGAGTTGTATGAGCCCCTAATAAAACATTTTTTTAAAAAGGCAGTTGTGCCTTCTTCTTTCCTCAGAGAGGGGTTGAGTATCACGTTACTTTTCCTGAGAAATTTCACTACGAAAAGACTTAACAGATATTGACTACAGTTTTGATACTCCTTTTAATCTCAACTTGAAATAGAATGGACTATTTAAAAAGAGAAATGGAACTCTTGTGTATTTAACTGAGACTAGCTATTTTGGAACCCTTGTGTTAAGCAGGGACTTATTTCAACAATTTAAAGGTGCTACAGCACATTGTGAGTCAGAGTTGACTCAGTGGCAGTGGGCTTGGTCTTCCGTAGCTTCAAGAAGCCCTGGGGGCATCCTGGGTTACTCCTGGGGTTGCCAACCAAAAGGTTAGGCATTTAAAATGGTCAGCAGCTCTACAAGGGGCGTGGGGGCGGGGGTGGGGAGAGACATGTTCTCCACCCACAAGGATTTACAGTCTTGGAAACTCGGACCAACAGTTATCTTTGTCATTAGGTTTGCTTGAGTCAGAGTTGGCTAGGACAGTGAGCTGGTCTTACAGCATTACGAGAATATATTCCCATTAACAGTCAGTGCACTCGATGCAGCTCCACGCCATTCTCTCAAGTGCCCCTTTCCTTATATACTCAGAGCACTCTTCTCATCAGTGATGGAGCTTCCCTGGAACATGGTGCCCACGGGCAGCTGAATATTTTCAAAGGCATTTATCTTATATATTTTCTAAAAATGTACTATTTATCAGGACAATACAATTTTTCCCTTCACAGTATGAGCATTTTATTAGTTGCAAATATCAGTTTTTACTTTCAGACTATCCAAGAAGCAGTAGATGTGCCTAATTGGACTGCTAAGGCACACCATCAACAACCGGCATACATAAATTATTTTAGAGAAAGCAATGTTTTTTACAAATTATTTCTATCTATATTATTTCTATCTATCTATATGAGGGAAATAGAGGCCAGTAAGATGATAATTAGGGAGCTGATTTTCATTGGCATCGTTATTGTCAGTGTTATTGAATTGTGTGTGTGAATTGTATAGAATTGAAATGGAGTGCTTTTCATTTAATTCTCTTGGGCCAGTTAACGGGAGCTGTCTCACAATGTAAAGAAGATCATTAGTAGCTCTCAGGGAAGAGTTTAAGAACCTAGTTGTGGGAGAGAAGGGGAGGAAACTGTAACCGGTTGCAATGACAGACTCATATCCACCCGCATCACCCCCCACCCCAGGGAGACAAACAACAGAAGCCATGGGGGAGGGGAGACAGAGGTAAATGTAAGATATGAAAATAACAATAATTTATAATTCATCAAGGTTGTCAAGAGGGTGGGAAGGGGTAGGGAGGGAAAAGAGAGGAGCCTCTACCAAGGGCTAAAGTGGAAAGTAAATGTTTTTAAAGTAATTATGGCAACATATGTACAAAATTCGATACAATTGATGTATCGATTGTTATAAGAGCTGTAGGAGCCCCCAATAAAATGGTCTTTTAATTTTTAAAAAAAGAACACAGTTTTGTTCTGCATGTATTCACCCTTAAATACCTATCAGAGTACACACATACATAGCTGTACTATATTATGCCTGCAGATATTCATCTAAATATAATCGTTGTACATATATTTATATTTAATTACCAGCAGTCTCCTTCTGGTAGCATGTAATTACATTTTATTTCACTCACATTTCTGGTTGCACTTCACTTAAAATGGTATTGCTTTTTGCTATTTCTGCCCTTTTATCACTTATTCATCCTTCCCCTACTGTGGCTATGGGTGCTTGACAGTGAAAATAAGATTCTTAGGTTCATGGAATCTTTATTATACAAAATATGCATTAATGCCATCCTTATCTGTTAATGGCTTCCATAAGCAAGAGAAGCAATGAGAAGGAATGGAAACGATGGTTTGTTCACCAGCAGCTTGGTAGAGCAGATCATCAATGAGCCATGGGCACAGAATGTCTGCAGAAATTTCCAGGGCCAGGAGGGGTACTGCTTTTGATTCTCTTGAAAATATGTATAATAATTGTTTGCTATTACATGCAAAAATAAGATATCGCATTTTCAATCCACATTTATTTTAGTAAATTGCAAATACTCAAGGCAGTGAAATACAAAAGGAACTGATGCTGATAAATGAAATGTTATTCAGATGCCTTGTGATTCACTACAGCACAATACATTTTTCTGTTGCTATGTAATGTCTATTTAAGAGCTTCTAAAATTCTCCACACTTGAGTTATTAATTTGAGAAGGATTTCTCCACATATTTAAGTTTCTTAGGACTTTGGGTTCAGTAAATATTGGTTGTACGTCCTTACGCTGTGTTAATTCCTGGGGACATAGATAACAGGAAGACAGTGGATATTATCAGCAAATTCATTTTAGGGGAGACAGCATGTACTTGGGATTTTTAGAACTGCTTTTGATTGGCTTGTATTTATCAGAACAATAGTCACCAAGTTAAGCACTCTGGAGGGGCAGTGTTTAAGAGATTGGTTGCTTACTGATAGGTCAGTGGTTTGAACTAACCAGTTACTCTGGGGGAGAATGATTTGGTAATTTGTTTTTCTGTAAAGGCCACAGCCTTTGAAACCCTAAGGAGAAGTGCTTCATTGTCCTTTAGGGACACATCTTTAGTTAGCCTCTCGAAGGTGGGGGTGAAGTGGGATGCAGGTGTCTGTGTGAGCATGTGTGCCAGGCATAGGACTTAACTTAGACCATCACATGTAGTTCCCACAACGTATCATGAATCAATCAATACTCTCTCATTTCCCCTCCCTTGTTCAAAATCACAGTTTTAATTGTTCACGAAAGTATACTACTCTAAAATTACTGCCATTGTTTATCTACATGTGTTGTCTCCTTCACTAAAGTTTTGTTTTCTTAGGATCAGGGTTTTACTCCCCGTTTATACTGCTCTTATCACAGTACTGATCCAAGATGACCAGCTCTTCGAATCGAGTTCTCTGCTTTCTAATCTCACTTCCACCAATCTTTTCCTTCACTCATCTAAACCACAGCATAGAACCAGTCCTCACCCATACCCATACCCACATTACTCCGACCACCATCATTTTTCCTTTATGCCAAACGCACTGTCAGGAAGTCAATTCTGTCTACAGACAATGGGACAGGAAAAAATGTCACCACGAGTTTCCAAAGTGGCAAATCTTTATGGGAGCAGAAAGCTCACCAAGGGACTGTTGAGTTTCAACTGCCCACCTTGTGGTTGTAGGGCAAATTGTAACCTACATTGTCACCAGTGCTCTTTTTGGTCTAATGGCTATCGCCAACCTATGGCGCCAACAAACCTTCCCACTGCTCCTCCTGTGTTCTCTGTTTTCTTCTTCCGTTCCGTTTTCTTGTCTAGGTGGGCTCTCAATCCACTGTGATCATCAGTAGCTTGCAACATCTGGACTTCATTTCATCTGTCTTTCTTTGTTTTCTATATGGGGAATAAGGCCTCAATTTTCATGGAAAACAATTCTAATTCGGTTACATATTTGTACTAGGACATATAAAATTTTCTCCAGGAACTATCACAATGCTACTATTTAAATTCAAAACCAAGTACCTCATGACGGTGGGGGTAGGGGGGGCAGTTTTCCTAAAATGAACATGCTCTCTCACTTTCTCAGATGACTAATTTATTTCTTATCATATCCTATTAATTTATCATCCCATCCACTTTGTGCATATCATACTTTGTGCAAAATACAGACCCAGATAACAAAGAACTCCTTTATGGTGTCATCATCGAATGCACACATCATCCCTTTCCCTAGAGCTCATATTCTCTTCCCCAACTGTTATACGCTGCTACTGAAAGCGATTCCTCATTTCTGCTCTTTTTCTCTTACTTGTTATTTTGATGTGGCCAAAATTTTCATTACAGTATGATCAGTTGTTTAATATCCCTCCAGAGATAAACACTCAATACTTGGGAATAATAATAATATAATTTAGTTAATAGATTAGTTAAGATTATACAGACAATTAATAAAGAGGTAATGTTTCTGACAGATATAGATAGACATATATAGAAAAATAAATTGCGCATATAAAGCAATCCTTCACATTTTAAATTATAAGTTGTAGTTATTTTTGTTTTATCTTTTTTCTTGGTAATTTTTCATTTATATTGTCAAAAAGGAAAGCTTTACTTCTACTGCATAACATTTAGACACATTTAAGCAGAAAACTTTCTAAACAAACTATCAAACCCGTTAAACACGTTTTAAGGGAAAAAAAGGTTGCTAAATGTTAACTCTCCTAAATTAATCTGAATTCTGGCTCGAGAAGCAAAAATATGGACATTGGCCCAGAAAGAATAAATGGCTATATTTAACCGAAAAAAAAGTAAAAATAAGAATGTCAAGTTCTATTTCTTATGATATTTAATTTCTTAATTTGCTTATCTTTGGAAGATAATAGACAATAATAAATAAATGTATATAAGAATAAATGCATATAAAATAATAAAAATGTATAAATGCAAAATTTCTATGCTTTAAAATGTAATGAACAACTTTATTGAAATTCTCTACTTACATCTTCTACATCTTTGTCTTTGTCACCATTGGTATAGCACTTTAAAATATCTAGCACTGATTTTTTGAGCACATCAACTTTAATTCCATTTAAATTATTTGAAATGTAACTCTTCTTAAATCCAAATATAACTCTGTCAAGGGAAATTATAGTCTAAGTTCCAAGTACCAATTCTATAGTATTAGGCTTTTAAAAATCTTGCAATGCTGAAGATACATTTTCTTCATGACACAATATGACACCTTTTTCCTTTACTTAAAAAAATCAACCTCATAGAACCTATTTGTAAAGACATCTAACAGTAATTGTGATATTGTAGGCAAATAGGTAATGACAAAATCTTTATTAACTTTTTTGCCTCTTTTTTGTACTGAAAGCATGAGAATTTATTAAATGCTAGGCAATTGAGATAATTGCAGGATATGATGTTTATATTTATGATATGCTTATGTAATTTATTTTAGTTAAAAAAACTAATGGGAGAGTAACTTATCATAAGGAAACATTTTAGAGCTCAGCTATAAAATGATTAAGTTCTGAAGAAATATTTTAAGGAATGATGCTATTTATATCTTGGCATATATGTACATGAGAGAGAAGGAGAATAAGGAATGAAGGCGGAGTTAAAGTACGCTAAACTATTTATTCCAGTAGGAATTCAATAGGCAATTTGTAAAATCAATTACCCAATAAAGAGCTAGATGCACATTACATTTAGGGAGAATGATATAGCCATTGGAATATAAAACTCAAACCCTGAAATGGAGGTTTTTCCTGTTAGGAATGGAGAGTTGGTGTGACAGGGTGGAGAAGAAAATAATTTACTCTATATACTCATGTATAAGCCAAGGTTTTCAGCACAAAAAGTGTGCTGACAAACTGAGGTTCGGCTTATACATGGGTCAGTTGTACCCCAGCGAGGTGTAACATCTCGCTGGGTGTCCCCCTAAAGTAACGGGAGGAGTGCTTGCTATCTTGTGGGTGATTGTCGTTTCTCTGCTGTTCATTCAAAGCCCACTGACACTGCAGGACTTTGAATATTTGTTTACTCACATCTAACTCATCAGAGTCATCCTATGGTGGACGGCTCCAATTTGCAGAAGCACCCATAGTGATTCACTTATGCCGGCAGCTGAACTGGTAAGGATGTGTCTGTGCTCTGTCTCTCCCCTCTGGTCTCTGTGTTAATTCACATCCTGCATTCCTCGCCTGAACGGACTCCCCCCCCCTCCCCCCTGGCTATCAGGTCATGGGGGGCGGGCAGGGGAGGGGAAGAAATTACCAAGAAAGTTCTTTTTCAAAGTCTTATTTTTTTATCCTATTAGAAATGGATTCTCTTGAATCAAAACAAAAATGCTGGTCATAAGAGGCTGGTTTCAAAATGAAGGTTGTGTCAAGAGCAGAAGAGAGCAATAACAGTATTGCAATTAGGGAATTCTGTGTTGACGAAAAGCAAGTAAGGGAGTGGCGGAAAATGAAGGCTGACTTGGAACAGATTCCAAAAGCTAAAAAAAGCTCATCGTGGCTTAACGTCTTTTTGTGGGAATCTAGAGAGTGAATTGCATAAATGGGTTATGGAGTGTCATCAAAATGGTTACTGGATAACACACATGCGAATCCACATATGTGCTCTACAAATGGCTAAGGATGCCAAATATAAAGCACCAGGCATTGAAAAATTTGCTATGTCAGCAGGATTGTGTACCCACCTGATGAATATGTTTGGTCTACTATGTTTGAGACAAAAAGACAAAGATTTCCCAGAAACTGCCACAAGACCTTGAAGAAAAAATTATGTCATTCCAGTCATTTATTATAAAACAAAGAAGGATTTATAATTATGACCTGGCAGATATTGGGAATATGGATGAAACTGCCATGACTTTTGATCTTCTAAGCAACAGAACTGTGGCAAGTTTAGGAGAAAAAAACATTTTTCTCAAAACCACAGGAAATGAAAAAAAGAACACTTTATAATTCTTCTATCATGTTTGGCTAATGGAACTAAGCTGCATCCTGTCATTATTTTTAAAAGAAAGACCTTGCCTAAAAAGATCAATTTCCCACCAAGAATTACTGTGTGTGCACGTGTTAAATGGGCTGGATGGATAAAGATGGAACAGAAAAAAATGGCTGGGAGAAATTTGGAATTGACGACCAGGAGCAGCTTTAAAGAAAAAGCCATCCTTACTTGTTTGGGATATGTTCAAAGCCCACCTATCAGATGACATAAAAAATTGGCAAAACCAGGTAATGTTACTTTAGCCATTCTTCCAGGTGGGCTTACATCTGTGCTGTAGCCTCTGGGTGTATCTTTGAATAAGCCTTTTAAAGACCGTGTGTGAAGGACGTGGCATGAATGGATGTCATCTGGTCAAACCCGACTAACAAAAGGAGGAAATCTCATGAAGCCTGACATAGAGTTAATAGCAAAGTGGGTTTAAGATGCATGGGAAGACACTCCAGAAGACATGGTGCGACATGCCTTCCAGAAATGTAATATTAGTAATGCTATGGATGGCAGTGACGACTGCGCTTTGTATGAAAATGACAGCAGTGATGATGATGACCGCGATCTCAGTGAGGACAGTGTCTATGATGACCTCACACCAGCTGAAGCTCTGCATTGGGATACGGATGATGATGAGGAATCCAGTTTTGAAGGATTTTAAGTCTTTACATTTTAGCTTGGTTGCTGATTGAGCTCAGGGAATAGTACTCTTAAGGTATCATTGTTGATACAGTATTGTTTTTGTTGAACCTATTTTCCACGTACTGTGCTGGTTTACTAATGTTAAATGACTTGTCCTTTTATTTATGTTTTTTAATAAATATTTAAATACATTACCCCACGGATGTCTCAAATTTAGTAATTTCATTTTCATTTGTTTTGATTATTGAAACTTATCAATAGCTTCTGCATTTTCCACCCTAGGCTTATACTCGAGTCAATCAGTTTTTCTGGTTTCCCAGGTAATAATTAGGTACCTCGGCTTATACTCAGGTCGGCTTATATTAGAGTATATATGGTAATTAAAAGGTTATTTGGTTCACTCTCATGTAGAGATTACTAAAGACAGCAAAGCATGGGGAAGAAACCAGATGGTGCCCAGTTATCAGAAAGAATAGCATCAAGGAGTCTTAAAGGCTTATATTGAAACTAGCAACCACCTAAGTAAGACATTGGATAAGTCTGCAGAAAAGTACACCATCCTGCGTGATCTAAGAATTGTGAATAATAAAATCCAAGCCCCAAAGAGCAAAAGGTTGTTATTAGGTGCCATTGAGTCAATTCCAACCCATAACAAGTCTATGCAAAATAGAGCGAATACTGCCCAGTCCTTCACCATCCTCACAATTTTTTCTATATTTGAGCCCAATTCATCTTGAGGGCTTTCCTCTTTTTTAATGCCTCTGTGCTTTGTCAAGCATGATGCCCTTTTGCAGGGACTTGTCTCTCCTGACAGCATCTTTATCCTTGCTTCTGTCCCTGGGACTTTCAATATTGTCAAGCACCACAATTAAAATGCATCAATTCTTCATCAGTATTCCTTATTCAATGTCCACCTTTTAAATGCCTTTGAAGTGACTGAAAATACTGTGGCTTGTTTTGGATGCACCTTAGTCTTCAATGTAATACTCTTGCTTTTTAATACTCTAAAACGGCCTTGTACAGATTTACCCAATACAATACGCCTTTTACCCAGTGCAAGCAGTCTTGAGTGCTGCTTCCACGAGCATTTATTGTGGATACAAGCAAGACAAAAATCTTTGATAACTTCAAAATTTTCTTCATTTAGCATGATGTTACATCTTGGTCCAGCTGCCAAGGTTTTCATCTTCTTTACATGGAAGAAGCTGGAATACTTGCTCTTCATTAGCAAGTGCTTCAAGTCTTCCTTTCTTTCAGTGAGCCAAGTTGTGTTAGCTGCATCTCGCAGGATATTAATAAGCCTTCTTCCAATCCTAACGCCACACCTCCGTATACATTTCTCTGATTATTTGCTCAGCATACAACTTAAGTGTGGTGAGATAATACAACCCTGACTCAGGCCTTTCCTGGTTTTAAACCATGTGGTATTTCCTTGTTCTCTTCACACAACTACTTCTGGATTCATGTACAAATTCCTCATGAGCACAATTAAGTGTTCTGAAATTCTCTTTTTTAGCAACTTAAACCATACTTTGTTATGATCCACACAGTGGAATGTGTTGGCATAGCCAATTAAACATAAGTATACATCTTTCTGGTATTCTCTGCGTAGAGTCAAGCATTATCTCTGTTAACATCAGCAAAGATATCCCTTGTTCTACATACACTTCTGAATCTGGCCCAAAGATCTGGAAGTTCCCTGTCAATGCACTGTTGCAACCTTCTTTTGGAATATCTTCAGCAAAAGTTTGCTTAATGTGATAACAGAGATATTGCTCTATAATTTGAGCATTGTGTTGGGTCACTTTTTGTGTTACTCTGGGTACACTAGAGAAACAATTTCAAAGATGTGCATATGTGGATAAGTTAGAATTTTATATACAAGAGCAGTTTAATATTGAGAAAACATCTAGCCCAGTCCTGATCAAGTCTATAAGTCTGATATTAGTCCATATATCTGAAAGTAATCTGTAAAGTCCTCTTCAGACTCACAAAACACATGCAATAATGCCAAATACAGGAAGATCCCAGGCCAGTGGGAGGGAAGTCTTGTGGATCCAGTGGTGTTGTAAGCATCTCAGTGTTGGCAGGGCTCTCCACGTAGCTTCTCTGGCTCAGGAGGTCTGGCTCCATCAGCCTCTCTCCATGTGTTTTCTCTACAGGGATATTGTGAAGGGAGTGAGCCTAGAGAGAGCTAGTGTCTCCCACCTCCCAGGAGGAAATGCAGGAGTTGCCAGAATCCTCAGAAGAAGACAATATCCACACTCATTGGTTGTACCTGATCGACTGGCTAGACTCCATCCCTACATCTTAATCTTCAAACTGACACCAGATTATGTGACTACCACACTTTTCTTCGGTATGGGTACTAATCTGGAACTCTTCCAGTCAGTTAGTCAAATAGCTGTCTTCTCAATTTCTTAGCATAGATGAGTGAATGCTTCCAGTGCTTCCTCAGCTTGTTGAAATAGATCAATTGGTATTTCATCAATTCCTGGAGCCCTGCTTATCTCTAATGCTTTCAGTACAGCTTAAACTCCTTTCTTCAGCACCGTCAATTTTTGCTCAGATGATACTTTCTAGAATTCTGGGGTGTTTATCATCCTGTGTATCCTTTCCATGCTGCATCATTCCATATTTTGTCAATTGAATCTTTAAATATTGCAACTGGAGGCTTGATATTTTTCCCCTTCAATCTTTTCAGTTTAAACTATGCTGATGATATTCTTCCATTTTTATTTTCTAACTCTAGGTTTTAAATCACTTTCAGGAATGGTATCAGAGCAGAAATTGTGAACACTTGGTTTACAGAAGGCCCAGGATGACATTGGGAACTCAGAATCCATGTACAGGGTCTACAAATGGATGAAGCGTTGGCTTCAGGTATGTGAATAGGCTTGCCATCAAACAGAGAGCACCGTAAAGTCGATTATGGTGGATACATTTAGGTTAAAATGTGATACATTATCATTGCATTCCCCTTTTGACTCATTTTTAAATTGCTTGTTTTTAATATTTTCTGCGTTCTTAACATTAAGATTTTACTATATTATTCTTGGTCAATGTTATTTTGTTTGTGATCCGTTTCTTTTTATGATTTCCTGTGTATAAAATCCAGGATGGGTAGAGCTGTTGAGACTGTAACTGGATTGCTAACTGCCCGGGGCCATGGCAGGGGAGGATGGGAACTAATGGGCATTAACAACCCGGAGCAAGAGAAGAAAATATTCTGGAATTAATTGTAGTGATGATTGCATAGATTTTCTTAATACAATTTAATGATTAAATTGCATTGTGTGTGAAGTATAGGCCAGTAAAACTATTTTAAAAAATAAAAGGTGTTTTGTATTACTTTATTTATTTATTTAGGTCCTGGATTTCATTTTATTTGGATCTAGAGCCACTATTCCTGAGAGCAGCAGGAAAGAAATCAAGCAACATACTGTATTAGGTAAAAATTTTGCCTGATGCATTACTTTATTTTTTTAACCATGTTCCTTACTACTTTGATAATCAGGATGAAATGAAAGAGAATTAGGTTTAAATGTAAAAGTTGTGGATTTCACCGTCTGCAACAGCTAAAACAATTCTCTATGAACATATGACAAATCTTGGGTTGCTTGCTCCTATGGACACTTCATAAATTACTTCATTTCCAGTAGGAACTATACCACCAAAGTGTATGTCATCACTGTAGAGGTCTTCCACGTGAATTAATGAAGAATGGTGCTTTATGTTCTGCTTGTCCCTTTTGTACTTTTGTACTTTTGTACTTTTGGGAATGCTGGGTTATAGTGCTTATTTAGAGATGGTTGTGGGTGGCTGCTAGAATTTGTTATGCATATGTCCCATGGATTCCCTTGGATATAAATGTTTTAATTACTTCAGTGGAATGAAGTGAAACACCTCACTGTATTGATTTGTCTGGAGTAAGACATTCCTTGCTCTGCTAGTTCTTGGCTCTGGCTGTTTAAGAGCCATTGCTTCTTGGTATGCAGCCTGGAATAATAAGTTACATAAATAACTTCCTTGTGGCTGGTCTTACTCCAAACTTGATATCCTGCCACTACTCATTAATATCATGTCGCTGAACAGACCTGCTTGGAATATGCAATGGTTTCCTTCATCTAGAAATTGCAGGGACAGTGAGAGGTTTAAGCAACAAAATACAGGTTAAATATCATTTCTATTCATATTTTCACCCAGTGTGCTTTTGCATTAATTAAAAGAAAACTATTTTCATGATTGGGTAGACAATATATGTTTACTTTCCCCCCTTTTGTGCCCTACCAATAATGGCATCACAAAACTTACAAAGTCTTTGAAATGAATTATTTCTTATTCCGTGTGTATGGAATGATCCTTATCTACAATCCATAGCCTATAATTAAGGGCTAATATATATTGGGGCTTATTTGTCTTTCAAGAGAAATTATTTCATAGATATACCATGGAGACTCACAGAACCGGTAACTCAGTGTGGTTCCTCTCTGTGTATGCTCTAGAAACTCCCACTGAGACTGATAATGAAGTCAAATCTGTTTCTCAGCTACAACATATTAGATGAATGTCAAGCATCTGTGCAAAGCTAACTCTCTATGTTTTATAAATAACTCTGATGATAAGAAATCTAAACACTTATGGGTGATTTCCTTCATAACTCTGCCCAGTGTGGGAACTCCTTATTGAATGTGAAAAATTTTATATCTTGGGTGATACCTACACATGCCAGGAAAATACAGAATGGCAGAACAATTGAACTCGGTCAGTCTAAAGTGACTCTAAAATTATGATGGGGAGGGGGTGTGGAAGAAAGGGGGGGGAAAAGAAAAACAAAACAGAAACTTCGCTGCTCTTTTATTTACCTTCCTATGAAAGCATTGCTGTTTTAAGATTAATAACCCAAGCCATAGTGCTATCTTTTCACGTGCAATAATTATGTAGCTGAAAAAGAATATCTGATGGGGCCCCCCTCAGGAAGGGAGCAAAGAAGATACGGGTGCTATAGCCCAGTGTGGTGAAGCCATTCGATGATGGTTGGTTATCAGATAAAGTAGTGTCTGATGTCTTAAAGGCTGGTTTCCAAACAAGCAGCCATCTAAGTGAGAGGTCAACTGAGTCCACATGGAAGAAGCGCACCAACATCAGTCATGAAAAGACTGTCAGTCATGTAGTCCAAAGTCAAAGGAGATAGTATCAGACTCAAAATTGAGAATCTGGTTTGCAGAAGGCTATGCATGAGAGTGGGACTCAAGATACATTTGTGGGATCTACATAGTAAATAAGTCTCTGGTGATTTCTCACTATCCAGCAAAGAGGGATGGGAGGAAAGTGTCTGCTAAAAGAGTGCATTGGAGAGATGGCTATAGAAGATCAAAATGATACACCTGCCTTGAAGAGTTGAAGCCTTGTCAGTTGATCGTGCATCTGATGCATGTTAGGACTGATCTAGTTTTCAACATTTTCTGTATGTAGTTTGTTTGTTTGTTTTCTGATTGTTATTGGGCTTTATCTTAGATGTGCTACGTCATTGAGGGTCAATCTCTTGAATTTTCTGAACATATTTTTCTGTTTTTCAGTTTATGAAACCCAGGATTGATGAAGCAATAGAGATAGCAAGTAGAATAAGGGTTTTTGGGGGTACAGTGGTGGTGAAGGGGGGAGGGTGTTGAGGTCAAGGAGTTCAAGAAGAAAAATAATATTTTGAAACTGATGTGGCAGCAATTGTATAACACTTCTTGATGTGATTGAACTATGGAATAATATGATATCTGTATTAATGCCCAATAAAATGGTTTTGAAAAATTAAAAATAAAAAAGAATATCTGCATTGATAATCATTCACCAAAGCAAAGCAAAGCACTAGTTATAAAAATTCTCAGTCTCAGGTGAATTAAAGTGAAAGGATAATTCACATATCTTTGCTATTAACATCTAGCAGATTCCAAATATGTCTTCTTGTAAATATCATTTCTAGAATGTAATAAAATTCTGTTACTCCAGAATATTTTAGAGGTTACATAAAGGTATAAGCCTGTTGTTGATATTTTTTCTAAGCATTTATTTTATTCATTAATTCATTTGAATTATAGTGAGTTATTTCTAATGTTTCAACATTTCAAAATACATAAGAAATAATTATTTATTATGAATTCTTTATCATGCAAATATAGTTATCGACTATACTTGTGGATCTTAACAAAGGAATAATAATACTTCATAAAAGAAATATTTATTCACTGCTAAATCGTCCTAAATACCTAACAACAAACAATAACAAAGTAGTAGTGGTCAGTTATTCTGTTTTCATATTTAACAAAATTTCTCTGATTATTTACAGAGTTAGATCTAAATTAAATCAGCTGCTGTGTAGTTGATTACAGCCCATGGTGACCCTTTCTGTCTCTCTATCTTAGAATAGAATTATACACCACATGAATTTCAACAGCTAATTTTTTTTTCGTGGAGGGTGGGCACCAAAATCTTCAAAGAACAAAGGTTTCACTTTGATGACTAATGTATACTAACCCAAGCCACGGTCTTTTCCGTGACCTCATAGACTGTGTTAGCTGGCAACTGAAACAGAAAAACAAAAGGGCTAAGACATTCAGCACGTGGTCTTGACGAAGAACACTGTACTCGCTATTGACTGCCAAAAGAAGAAACAAATCTGTCTTAGAAGAAGAAATACATCTGGAAAGCTGTTTTGTCTTTTATTGGGCTTACAAAGCCCTTATCACAATCCATATAGACACCCATTGTGTCAATAGAATGATGTTAAAAGTGAGAACCTTTCCTTTACTGTGGACATACTATTGGCAAACTTAGCGGTATATTTGATGCCAGGTGTCTTAGACCAAATGAATATTCATGATTTGATCTGATTGGCCTTTAACTGATGCTGAATAGGTTGAAGTAAAACAGATTTTAACATTTCTTTTTTGTATTAATGATCTAGCCATTTGTTAGTAGAATATATAATTGTAACTCTATGGCCAGAAGGACCTCTGGCCATTAAAGAATTCCATCATAGGTCCTCTGGGCAAATGACTCATGCTCCCAGAGTTTCTGCAGTAATTACCGAATCAGAGGTAATGCACCATGGAGATCCCATTTGGGAAGGAAAGGCAAAGTCACAGAGGAGTGAGCCATTCAGATTCTTATTAAACGGTAAAGAATCTAAAAGTATAAAATGGAGATTTCTTATACTACATTAAAACAATCTTTGAAAGCACCCAGCTATTCTCATTATCTGTGGAAGTTAACACCAATTACCGTTTTGTTTTATGCAGAATGAAATTTCAATATTTTAAAATTTTTAATAGAAAATGTGATCAGTCAGTTACTTGATCAGAAAATTGGCAGACTATTACTTGTTTGCAATTTGTTCTCATCTCTCATAAACCCCCAAACTAAGTAATCATATGATTGCAGGAAACATATCTCAAACAACTCTCATTGTTATAAATGATTAAACAGATGCAATTATTTCTTATAAACAACACTTGAAAATACGCATATCGTGTCTTTACAATAATGTTGATTTGCAAAACTCCAGGCTAGTTGTTATGGACAGAAATGTTTAACAATGTGCTGCAGTAAGTGATGGAAGATAATTTATCTGAGTAATGGAGGAAGACCTTTTTAAAGATAGTTTTCAGGATTTTGGCAACATCTCAACAAGAAAGGCCATAAATTATGCCTTCTCTGTATTCCTCTCGCATAAACTAAAGACATTTGTGAAACAAATATTTGCAAAACAGAACATTTAAATGAGCCAAAGTGTCTAAAACTCAGCTTTTGCTCAGATCTGAATATTTGTCAATAAAATAAAACAGAAGCAAAGCTAAACAGGAGGACAAATAATGATGATGAAATATATGTGGTTGAGGAACAAATTACAGAAAAAGGTAAACTTCTAAACTCTGCAATTAGTGTAGCAATCCTGAATTAAGATGTGATTAGTACTAAGGAACATTCTTAGCAAACAATACAGATGAGAGTGGGTTACAGAAATGAACCAGAAAACAAAGGCAGTGGAGGACAAGAAGGAAGGCCAGAAGGTTTAGAGGAGGATCAGGGACAATTTTAATTTTTTTTACAGGTTTCAAATGATAAGGGTTGCCATTTGTGTAATATGAGAAATTTGGTAATTAATATTAGTGTAAGAAGTCAAAGTTATATGTATTAATTTCAGTTTTGCATGTGTGACACAGGAAGGCACATTCATGCGGGCAAATTACTCAGTTCAAGTTTTTGACCTTAACATACTATTTGTATAATCTTAGGCAATAATTCAGTTTCCTAAACTCTGAGATTATGACTTTGGTTGTGACTCAAAACCTCATAGTATTACTATGTTTAGATGATATAAAAAGCATGACAAACTTAGGAGAGTGTCCTACACTTAAAATTATTTATGCTAAATAATGAATATTTTGAAATTACTAACTTGTAGGCTGCACAAAAATAAATGAAATGTTAGATGGTGCATATGTAGGCTTAGTAGATATATATTAGACTTTAGTACAAAAATATGTATACCATGAATAAGTCTGGTAAACATACATATGAAGAAACATTTGTAAGAATTATATTACAATTACATACAAACACTGAAGTTACCAGAATTCTGAATTTTGTAAAGTTGATTTTGTACAGTGGGTTGAGCCATTTTCGGTTTACATTTTGTAGTTCTGTTTATAAATTCATACGTAAAAGAGTATTTTCTAGTCATCTAACAATAGATATTGTTTAAACATTAGGGAATCAAGGTTATTATTTCTCAAATGAACAGTGTGACGCTGCCGTCGTTCAATTCTGACTCAGGAGAGGCCCAATGTATAAAAGAACCAAGCCCTGGCCAGCCCTGGCCATGCTCACGCTTGTTGTTATGTTTGAGCCCATTCGTGCAGCCACTGTGTCAATCCGTCTTGTCCAGGGCCACCTTCTTTCTCACTGCTGCTCTACTTTACCAAACACAACATCCTTAATCAGGAACGGTCTCCCCTGAAAACACATCCAAAGCATGTGAGACAGGCCTTTCCACCCTTGCCACCAGGCAGCTTTCTGAGCCCGTCTTATAGAATCTCTATGAGTTGGAATGCATTCGATGGGAATGGTTTTACCGAGTGGCATATGTCCCAAGGACAAATGAACAGCATATAAGCCTGATATTATTATTGAGTGTGATACACACTGGACTGTACATGAATATTAATTTATTTCACCTTCAATGAAAGAATATTCACAAATTCCAATATGAGCACCTTTTCTGGAGAGATGAGTAAGTTTTATTGTAACTGTTCATGTTGATTACACTTGCAATACAGATTTATAATTACCTGCTTTCTGTTTTATGTGTTGTTAAAATAAACTCCTTAAATATGAAAAGTAGGACAGCAAGTCTTTAATGAATTCATACCTTACAGTCATATTTCATCTTTTATTATGGTCTTGGGAAACAAAAAGTACACACACTTAGGCAATGTGCACACACACTACACTGTACACGATTTTGTACCTTGTCAAAGAAACAGGTCTAGTTCAGCCAAAATAATTAAGGTAAATTTCATCATGTGAACACTCTTCAAAATGTATTTCACTTTAGTTATAATTACACAAGACAAAGGGTGTAAAGAGGACCCTCTTAACCAAGTCAGATTAGTTATACTAGCAGTAATACGGGAGAGCGAGCATGTGGGTGATTACCAGGTTGGACTGAGTTTACACATTTAGTCTGATTCAAACTCTGACCTTTTGAAGCTGTGTGAATAAGTTTGTAATCTTTTAAGTTAAGGTTTTTCTCATTTGAACACTGGACTCATATTTACCTTTCATATAATATTTATGAACTTGATGTGAAGTTTGTGTAATATTTTTGTCACAAATAAGCGTTTAATGTTTATTAACAGCTGTCTTATCGGCAGCAGGTTGCATGGTGAAATAACTTGGTTTTTAATAATAAACATCATGTATTAGCACACAGCTTCTCTTGATGAGTCTAGTGAATTCAAGAATAATTACATTTTAGCATCTGCTTTGAAACGAAATTTGTTAGCTCATTTGTATTTGTGTGCCTTCTGTGTCATTTCTAACCTATTTTCATCTGTAATTGTCTTTTCTCTGTAATTTGCAATTTCCTGAAGATAGAGCTCTTGTCAGTATATTTTCCTTTAGAATTCTTTAATGTCTGCCATTGTGTTTGGGACTTAAAAGGAATTGATGGCATATTGAGTGTTCCAATATAAAACACACAAAATATAAAATCTTTGTGCAAAATTGGACATACTACTCAATTTGGGGTTGTATTTTTATATATGAATACATCAGATGGAGTTATGGTTTGTGAATTTATAAATGACACTGCTGGTATAGTTTTATTAATATAAAAATAGTATATTTTTTCTAAGACCACTTTGATGAAAATATAAACACCCAGCTCTCTTTGTTTTTCTTCCTGCTCTCCACTCTCTCTGCCTTCTTTCTTGTCTTTCCCTCCACCTTCTCTTTCCCTCTCTTTTGCTTCAAGATCTTGAACCTCTCAGAGTTATTGATATTCTTAGTTGATAGGCCTCAACCATATTGTGCCATAATTTATTCCCTGAAATAGCATTGTAAAGTTGTCTTTTGTTTCTATAATTCTCCAAAGTACCACAGTTCTCTCCTTTTTTACCAACATATTGATTGAATTTATTATTTTTGAGAAATGGAAATACATAGGTGGGACTGGAAAAGATATGTGGGAAAATGGCATTAAAAGACAATGGCATTTTTCCACTTTTTAACGCCCCCTCAGTAATCTTAAAAGTTTCTCCTCTGTCATTACTGTTAGGTGACGCCATCAGTTCAAACACAGCAACTGTATCACCAAAGAAGGAAGCACCGGCCAGGCCTGCCCCGTCCTCACAATTGTTCCTTTGGGCATTTAAAACCTGAAGCAAAATAGTATTACTTTTTATTGCAGTTCTATGTTGTAATGGGTTAAGTAACGCGTGAAGCTGCTCTGAATCTTTTAAATGCAGTATTTTAGGAAGTGCCTAATATAAAATACACACCAAACACATCAAGTAAAAACTTTGGTTTCCATTAAACTGTTCATAGAAATTTGATCTACTCTCAATCTATTTCACAACATTGAAGTACATAAGGCTGGTTTCAAAATATGTGCAGGTTTCCTATGCAGAAAATTAAAATGTTTTATGATTTGATCATTATAATTGCCAGATAAGCCTTCAGTAATAATCCATTTGCCTTAACAACCTACACCTAGTTTGTTCCTATGAATAACCAAGTACTATAAAATTAGCACAGACTTGTCCTAGAGAAGTCTAGAGGGAAAACATCAGGTTTCTTTACTATAAATATTTTTAATAGTCTAGAAGGATCAAAACAAAGCCAAACAATTCTAACCTAGAAAACGGCTCAAGGAGTTCTGGAATCTGCAAATATTAAGCCGTGCCTCTCAAGGTTAGCATTGTACTGTATGGTTGTGTATTTAGGTAGTCATTGTCTCACTATTGTGATAAAAACATGCATTGCGCCGTTGCTAGGTGCCGTTTAGGCAGTTCCAGCTCACAGCTATACCGTGTACAACAGAGAGAAACACTGCCCTGTCTGGTACCTTTTCACAAAAGCGCTGCTTGCCTCTTGCTGCGGCCGCTGCGTCAATCCAGCTCAGTGAGAATCTATCACTTGTTGAGGTTCCTCTTCCTTACCAAGCATTACATCCTTCTCTGGACACTGATTCTTCCTTCTAATATGCCCAAAATATGTAAGATGAAATGTTAGATGGCTTCTATTCGTTCCTGTAAAATTTATACTCCAAAAATTTATCTTAGCTACTTTCTATTCTGGTTAGTTAACAATGTTTATAGAGACATGAGCTATTTTTCAAACATAATATTCTGAAAACTCAACAAGGACGAGCAATCAAATTATTCCATGTTTTAAACCGCAATGGGGCCCCTTCCACTTCCACGGAGATCGTTAGTACCTCCATCTTCTTCCATGCCCCATCCCATGCCAAAGGGAAGCAAACTCTGGAGTGGGTGCACGTTTGCCACTGTGCTGCTCTCGTCCTGAGCTGAGTCCCACACTTCGATCTTAACACCGCGCTGCTCGAGCGCGAGCTGCCCTCATTCTTTATGGGCAGAGGTAGTGACATCTCTCTTGCTCAGAGGGACTGGCGGGTTTGAACTATTGACCTTGCTGCAGTCCACAGCTCACCCTGTGATCCAGCACACCACCGGAGATCATTATGGGTCAGAATCAACCGATGTCAGTAGTTCCTTTATTGACACATATGTCAGAAGGCCACCTAACCACATTTTCCACGTCAGCTATCAAAGCAGGCATTCTGCTTATTTGTTGTGTATTTGGAAGATTTCCAGGTAGCAATCCCTTCCGTTGACTGTGCCTACACAGGTACAAGAGGCCCATTTAAAGCTCCCTGGCTGGTGCTGGTGGTGTAGTGGGTTGATATTTGGTGCTATTCATCAGAAGGTCATAAGTTCAAACCACCAGACACTCTGTGGAAGAAATATGAGGCTTTCTGCTCGCGTAAAGAATTACCGTCTTGGAAACCCACAGGGGCCATTCTACCCTGTCCTAAAGGGTTATAGTGAGTTGGACTTAACTCAATAGCGAACAGTTTTGTTCTGAGATTTTTAACAAGCCCTCCTGAAACCCTTCTACTAAGTCTCAAAACAGGGCATGCTAATCCCTCCAAAATAGAATGGAAGAGCTTTCCAAAGGCACTGTTACGTGGATAAAACTGACGGCCTTTGAGCCAGTAGGCAAATGCTTAACTCTTTATGCCATCAGAACTCCATATAAATAGCCAAGGGCAAAATCAATCAAATTTGCTAGAAATCCTGGCAGTGTTATAATCTGGGAGCAATAATAACCAGAAAGAACATGACAGGGCTTTGTCATACTTTTAGCATTCTGTTTCCTAATGTGAAAATTAATTTATATTATGATCCATTAGCAAAATGATACCCTGCTGTACACTTAGGTCATGTACTTTTTAAGGAAAGTCCTTTATGATCCCATGAAAAGCTAAACATAGATAAGGACAGGAAACTCTCTTATCAGACATGCTATGATGCAATTATTGCACATCCAAGTTGCTGTGAGGCTCACACAATTGAGGCATTCATTTTTATTTATATTTTACTATAGTTATTTCTCCTCACATTGCCTTTTATTGACTTACTATTATATTTTTCATGGAACAAATTTTTGAGACATATTTCCTAACTTTTACCATACTTAATTCCTATCACTATACAGAGATCATTTAAAATCAATGTATTACCATCTAATCATTTAGAATTTCAATTATGTCATAATTTCCAAATTTGCCACTCTATCATACTTGTGACTACATTTTCAAATTTGTTATCATTCAGACAATTTCTATATCTAATGTTTTTTTTACTTTCTAATACTCCATTTTCTGACCGCCAAATATCACCATAATAGTTCTCTGTTTATCGCTTTTGCACCTGTTCATATGAAGAACACCAGTCTTTTAAACATGTCATTCTTTTGGTATTTCAGGTTGTCTTGGATTTATTACTTTTATATCAACGTGTTAGTCCAGTTTGACCAGAGAAACAAATTTCATAGACACTCACGTGTGTAACAAAGAGCTTTATGTGAAGAATAATTGAATGTTAAGAAAACATCGTAGTCCAGTCCAGATCAAGTCCATAAGTTGGTTCTTAGCCCATGTGTCTTATCCCCAATACCAAACTATAAATTCCTTTTCAGACTCTTGTAACACATGTAATGATGCTGAGTGCAGAAAGATCACAGGCCAGGGAGTGGATCCACATTTTGTGGATTCAGTGGTGGTGGAAGCATCACAGTGCTGGCACGGTCTCCATGTGGCTTGCCAGCTCCAGGGCTTTGGCTCCATCAGTGTAGCCCCATGTGGGTTGTCAAAAGGAATGTCTCACAGGGAGACAAGCAGAGAGCGTGGGTCTAGCTGACAGTGAGCTACTTATCTCCTTCGCGCCTCCAAATGAGATCATCAAGCTGCAATCTGATGGACAGGCTAAATTCCACCTCTTCATTCTTAATAGTCTCAAGTTGACACCAGATTGTGTAACTACCTCAATCAATCTTGAATTTTATATGTCACTTAAAGCAGATTCTGCCATCACACTCAATTGCTTTATCCTTTCTTTCAATGTAAATCTTGGGTCAATTCAATGATTCCTGTTGCTGCATTTATACCATGGCTCTCAAATACTAATGGGGGAATCGGTATAGGTTATGGCTTTCTCATTGTGGGCTCTTTAAATGCATCCGTTTCCCTGTTATATGTATCAGTCAGGTCACACAGCTACAGTTGGGCTGTGTAACAAACCACCTCAGAACTTTATCATTCAAACCAATAATTATTATAGATATCCTTGGCTATCTGTGATTTAATCCATTATATCAAGGTCTATAATAGCATAACAATCACAGGAAAACCTTATTTTTATTAATTAGACTCTCTTGAGGATGTGTCATAGTCAACCCTAGGTAACATTTTTCCTAGTTTCCATTTTGCCCTCGATGAATTAGTTTCTTTTTTATGAATGTGTCTTATATTTAATCTTTTCACCTGGATAGAAATGTTTCCCCGGAGAGGTGAGAATGCCATACAATGTGATTTATTTGGCTCTGTGTTCTCCAGGGTATTGTCCTACTACTGAGTTTTAGATTATTTTGGATTCCACAGTGCATTATAGTAACAATTTATCTGTGAAATAAGCCATCTCTCACCACAAAAGATTGACAGAATTGAGAGATGTCTGCCTTCAAAAGAATGAAAAACATATGGAAGCTTTGTAAAATGCAAGAGAAGTTCCTATTGACCTATTTGGAAATGCCTGTTACCTCAGGGACAGACAGCTCAAATTTCAGTTGCTCTTTGTTGTTACTGTTATTGCCCTTGTTTTATGAAATAAAATTCCACCCAAGAGAATACATTTCAGAAGTGTGATAAATTCACACAATAGTCTATTGGGAAATCATAAGCCCTTAAAAATTTAATCATTTCTTTACATGATTAATGCTGAGATCTTTGCATTTTCTATGCTTCAGTGGCATGAAATTCAGAAAAGGTAAGGAACGGATTCATATCTATAATCCAATAGCTAACCGAAAAGGCAGAATCGATCTACGTAGTTCAGAGCTGACGAAGTTAGGAGAGAACCTCTTAACGAGAAAAGGCATTGGAAGCACTCTGTTGAAAGCTGCGAAATCTCCAAACTAAACTCACTGCCATCAAGTTGATTCTGACTCACAGTGAGCCTAGAGGGTAGAAAACTCACATTACTGACCCTGTGGGCTTCTGAGACTAACTGTATATGGGAGTCTGCCTTCAAGCTATAAATAAATAAATGCTCTGTGTTCCCTAGCTCTGCTCTCCCTAGCTCCTTGTGAACAATGGTCATTTTTGTAAAAGAAAATTGAAGAGGAAAACAACAACAACAACATCAACAACAAAAGCTTAATACCAAACGTCATAAATATGGAAGGGAAAGAGCCTGAGGCTTTTAAGAGAACCGGACTTGAAGCTGTGATTCAGACCTTGTTCTCTTGTTTGCCTGAATCCTACCCTCACTCTTGAGAACATCTTTGTCTTCAGATGTTTTATTCCTCTCTCTCGAAACCATGGAAGTATTACTGAACCTCCCACGATCTTTTGAACGTATCTGAATTTCTCTGCTTGCGGGTGATTAAATGCCCACAAAGCTGATCAAATGCTGCATGGAGTTCTCAGTCCCCTAAGCCTCTACTCTGATCTGAGACCTGATTCTATTGTTCTTAATGCTAACTGTCCAGAACAGGAAAGAGGCAATAGTGGAGGGAGGTAAGTTTGGGGAAAGAAACTGATAAAGAGTCAATGACGAGCAGTTTTTAGGTGTTCTCTTAACTAGCTAGGACTTCTGGAACCATCTATTCTAAACCCCTTACCAACCACATAAAAACTCTGCCTCTAGGACTATGTCCCATCACACCCCGTCCTCCACTCCAGCTGACTCTAGATTTCATAGGATTTTTGATTTGATTTTACCCATGTGTGTTTTAGAAATTGATGTTAGTCATCTGCTCTCCCATCATCAGGGAGAGGTGAACTGAAGAGGAGTCCAGGGCGGACTTGGGAGTGTTGTTTAGGATGATCTCTTGCAGTAAACCCTCGTCCTTGTTCTCACCCTGGGACCTCCTCTTTGGGTCTGATTTCTCTCTTTGCCTGAAAACCTTGTAACCAGAACAACGTACACATAACAAAGCCATCATGCAGTATGTGCAACTACAATAATCTCAAGGGAACTGTTAATTGCCATATTTTTTATTTGCCTTTTCAAATCCTACCCAAATAAAAAGAGTTCAGAAGTGTACGGACAGGATGTGAGTAAGACTCTCAAGGGTTTGAGAGAAAGAGGTTCTGGATAACATAAGCAGCACAGCACAACTAGGCATGTTTAATGCAACCGTGGTCTCTCATGCTTGTTATTTCCCTTATCACATTGATCGCTCTTAATCGTTTTACCTACCAGGTACAATTTTACCTGGTTCTACTAAGCTCTTTCTCATCTAAAAATAGATGTTTTGTTCATTTGCAGAGAAATCATTAAACTTAATTGATTCTCTTATTCCTAGAATTCCTTGAACGCTTTGAACATGGTTCAAGGACCTTTCTCAGGATGCCAAGGTGACAAGGATCTCATATCATGATTCACTGCACATTGCCTACACCTTTATTCACTTTCATATCAACTCCCTGAAGGAAACTTTGGGCAGAAGAGTACTGATACCCTCCGTAAACATGCAGAAAGATTGGAATGTCCAGAGTCAATGCTTATAAAAATGATACCATGGCACCTCCTGGATTTTCCTCCTCAAGTGTCCCTCTCCTTTTTCATTATAACCTCTGCTACTGATGTAGGAAGATGATTGAAAGTTAGGGCTCTGTCTCTCACTCTCTCCTCATATCAGAAAGGGCACTAACACAAGGGAAACTCTAATACATCTCAACCCACTACGAGGATTATAACATAAAATAAAAGAAGCTGTTCATGCTGTCACTGTCAAATAATAGATCCCCCTAAAATCTTTCTTGTTGAAAAGGTGAAGTCAATACCTCCCACAAAAATCATCTCTGCTTAGGGGTGGTAGGGATTGATCAAGAGTAATGTAACTGGGAGGAATTACTGAAACACAAATGAAGGCTGAGCATGATAGTGGGACAAGAGGAAGGTAAAAGGAAATAGAGGAAAGAACTAGGAGGCAATGGGTATTTAAAGAGACCTAAATACAGGCATGTACATATGTAAATATATTTATGCATGAGGATGTGGAAATTAATCTATGTGCATATATTTATAGGTTTACTATTAAGGTAGCAGATGGACATTGGGCCTCTCATGTACTCCCTTAATGCAAGAACACTTGTTCTATTAAGCTGGCATTCCATGATGTTCACCTTCCCAACAGATTGCTGAAGAAAAAGAGCACATAAGCAAATGTGAAGAAAGCTGATGGTGCCCAACTACCAAAAGATATAGCGTCTGGGTTCTTAAAGGTTTGAAGGTAAGTGGCCATTTAGCTCAGAAGCAACAAAGCCCACATCAAAGAAGCACACCAAACTGTGTGATCATGAGATGTCGAAGGGATCAGGTATCAGGCTTTAAAGAACAAAAAAAATCATCATGAATAAGGGGGAGTGCAGATTGGGGACCCAAAGCCCATCTGTAGGCAACTGGACATCCCCTTACAGAAGGGTCATGGGGAGGAGATGAGCCGTCAGGGTGCAGGGTACCAACAATAAACCATACAACTTTCCTCCAGTTCTTAAATGCTGCGTCCCTTCTACTATCATGATCCCAATTCTACTTTGCAAGTCTGGCTAGACCAGAGTATGTACACTAGTACAGATAGGAACTGGAAACACAGGGAATTCAGGACAGATGATCCCTTCCAAAGCAGTGGTGTGAGTGGTGATACCGGGAGGGTGGAGGGAAGGTGGGGTCGAAAGGGGGAACTGATTACAAGGATCTACATATAACCTCCTCCTTGGGGGATGGACAACAGAAAAGTGGGTGAAGGGAGACGTTGGACGGTATAATATATGACAAAATAATAATAATTTATAAATTATCAAGGGTTCATGAGGAATGGGGATGGGACGGAGGGGAAAATGAGGAGTTGATACCAAGGGCTCAAATAGAAAGCAAATATTTTTAAAAGGATGAGGGAAACAAATGTACAAATGTGCTTGACGTAATGGATGGATGTATGGTTTGTGATGAGTTGTAGTAGCCCCATTAAAAAGATTAAAAACAAACAAACAAAAACCCCACCTCTGCCTCTGATCTAGTACACCAATAAAAAGATTGCCAGTCTCCTTTTATTACCTCACTTCCAGCACCTTTGAACGTTGGCTCCAGATGTGTGCTTGCCTCCCTATTTCTCCATTTCTAATTTCTGCCTCACTGCCCAGAACTTTCAACTTCTTCAGTAGCAATTTATTTTCTTTAATCCAGGTTTTTCCACTCGATGAGAGTGGCTCTATGCTTTATTGCCCATGGACCACTCTCATTCCTCTCCCACATATCAGGCCCCTATTTACCCTGAAGGGTGTTCAGAATTCATTACAGTGCTCAGAATTCATTACGTGTATTCATGATTTCCAGGAATACTCACTTGTCTCTGCCTTGGGCCATGAATTGAAATGCAATCTAAAATCAGATGGAAAAACAACTTTAGAACTGAGTATATTTTACTTGTGTCATCAGGGCTGGTACAGTCACTACTTCTGTCATTTAAGTTCCTGGATATAAATTTGGAAGACGATTGTGCATATTGAGAGAATGGTAAAAATTATTCTGTTCATTGTGGGGGGAGGTTGATAGGTAGGGAAATGGTAACAGTGGTTTTGACATTTTATATTTATTTATTAGCATTGTGGTAGTGGTCAGAAGGACTGGACATTTATATCAAGCCTGCTGTCTGAAGATATTCCAAACCTCCTGGTCATAGTAAACAATAAGTATGGATGCCCAAGTCCCTTGATATTCATTCACTTTAGCAGAAGTGATGGAATAAGTAGAAATGTGTAAAGGTATGATGATGTAACTGGTGGGAGCAAATAGTTGGGAGCCTAGGACATCCTTGAGGATAGAGGACAAGACCTGGTTAACGAGGAGGCCAGGGCATTTTGAACATTGACTCTGAGAGGTAATTTGAAGAAGGTGTTGGAAGTTTGCTGATGTCACTGGAGAAATGGAATTTGGAAATGACTAGAGATGGTGAAGCAAATGTAGGAAATTTTAGAAGTAGTATTGGGTTTGGCTGAAGTTTAATGTCCCAAATTCAAATTCATACAGATCCAAACAAATGCGTGCATTTCTAAAGCACCACTGTCGAGTAGTAAGTCAGGCAGTTGCTTGAGTATCCGTGTCTTCCAAGCGGAGGGCCCGTGACCACAGAATGAAAGGTACTGGTAGACTATGACAGAGCCACTGATGTCACATACAATGGACTGTAGATACGACGGAAAGGAAATAAGTGGGTTCTGTCTGATCCTTTCCATGCCGGGTCATGCTTATTTCTTAGCTTTATGTTCAGTATTGTGGCTCAGCTTCGTCCTCATTATCTGAAGTTCACTGCTGCCATGGCCCTACGCGGTGTAAAGTGCATATCCGCCAGCATCTATGCTGTTCTTGTTAGATATGCTCCAGTCCATGCGAGCCCATGCGACAGAGGAGGGTTTTCTTGGCTGTAATCTTTATAAACACAGATGGCCGGGTTTCCCCCCACAGCGTGGCTCTGCGAGCTCCAGCAGCCCACCTTTCCATTAGCGGCTGAGCACTTAAGTGCTGCACCACCAGGAGGCTGATAGGAGGTGAGCATTAAAATAATTTGCCGAGTTTATTTTTATTTGTTCGTTATTAGTGTAGCACCTATACAGTAAGATGTCTTATATATTGAAAATATATACAACAAGCACACGAAATACAAGAAAGCAAGAGGTAGCAGAGAAATTCACCTTTTTTTTCATTCTAACCTCTGTTGTGGCTGAATAGAACATTTTCAACACGGTATCTTCAAAGGAAATGTTTTTATTAGTTTCTGTGACAAAATATCTATAGCCATGCTTCTATGGAGTAATATCAGGACATGAGATTTAGCTTTGATTTTCCCCCTCAGGAAAAAAAATATATATATACACATACATATAATCTTCATGATCTCCTGACCATCCATTGTCATATGGTCATAATCTCCTGACCACCCATCTTCATAATATCATCATCTTGATGAACTTTTTTAATATGGGCTTTAAACAAATAAATTACAACACATTCATTCCTCAAGCAAAAGTATGGGAACCAAAGTTATATTCTTCCAGAAGAAAAAATTGTTCCCTTTAGATTGCTTTCCTTTGCTGGAAGTAGCAGTCGGTCAACTGAGAACTAGTGAATGGAAATACTAAGGCATGCACCATAAACATCAACCACTGTAGTTCAATTCATGCCAGGTTATCAAGTCAAATGTTATGTCCTGATAATCTTTATGACTTAAAAACAGCCCATAGTTAGGCATGGCAAGATAAATCTGATTAATTTTCATGCTTCAGAGTAAAAAGTGATTTGTGAAGGAAGAAGTAGAAATTATTTTCCATTAGCTTAATTTAGCTTTAACTTTTAATTTATCTTTTAATTCCTTCCCCACAAAAATGTAGCACATGAATTAAGTTCATAAAAGGTAAGTGAATTGATCCCAAATCTGTCCACATTTGGGCCTGTGACTCTAGAAAGAATCATGGCTCTAAAATCTACTGACTAGGAGAATTGATTTATTAGATTGTCTAAGACTAAATTTATTTTTCCCTTAAAATTTGAAAATAAGTCATGTCTACTTTATTGGTTAGACCCTGTGACAACTTGGTGGTAGCTCTGTGAAGGTAGGGTAAAATCCAACTTGCCTGGGGATGCCTCTTTGGGAGTGCGGCCTTTTTATAAAAGAGAATCTGGTCACCTCTTGCCCTTTCCCTTGTTCCTTGCTGGGATTCTGTGTCTGCCTCCAAAGCTGGCCCGATTAGGACCACAGAGCCTGGGAGCTGGTGGCACCTTGCCATGCTCCTGCCTTGAATCCATATGACTCTCTCCTCACAGGCCTACAATCTACTGCTTCCTGCTTTACCATTCTGTGTCGCCAGCCGGCAGATACATGAGTCTAAAGAGGGCTGCAGCTAGCATCAGACCCATGGACTTGAGTTGGACTGACCTGGGATGCCTTCTTGATATAAAATTGTATACTATAATTATTGTTTAAGGATTTCATACACTCTTATAATTAGGAAGTAGCCACATATCTAAGGATAATCTGTACCATTAAAACAATACATTCAGGGAAATGAAATACAACAGGAAGAAAGAAAGAAAGAAAGAAAGAAAGAAAGAAAGAAAGAAAGAAAGAAAGAAAGAAAAGAAAGAAAACAATGCATTCAGTTCTAAATTGCTTGCAGGATATTATTAACGGCTTGATTCATGAAAACTCAGATGGTCTTATTAGCTTTTTCCCACTTATACATTATTATTTTATCCAATTTAGTGGTTTAATATGTTTCTCAACTTTCAATATTGTTAAATGTTGTCATTATTTTAATGAATACATTTAAAATGTTGGACTCCAAAACACAGACTAATTTATGCTTAAATATACACTTAGTTACATTATAGAGATATTTTAGAACTTTCCATTTTGAATGAAATTGAACTAAAAAAATCCCAATTGTTCAATTGAGTAGTGATTTAAGAAGGCTATTTCTGAATTAGAAGCAGGTTTATATGAATATAACTAAAGTGCATATTTGTACATAGTCAACAAAATCTAAAATATTTCGCATAAGCACATTTAAGAGTCTTTAGGATTATCTTCCTCTTTGTCAGGATGATTAGCTTTTCACTTTTTCTCACTCTATGTTGTCGTTAACTGGCATTGAGTTGGTTCCAACCATAGTGACCCTGTGCACAACAGAATGAAACACTGCCCAGACCTGTGTCATACAGAATGCTTACTTTGGAAATTAGAAGTGTATTAAATTATATAAATACGACCTTCAAATGGTTATTTATAAAAAGCCAAGCCAAAAATTACATATTCTAATCAAAAAGTAACTGCATAAAGAGATAAAGAATGATATAAATAACATACTTCTCAGATACTATAGGTCATATAATGATATGAAGGACTAGGTCTACAAAATTTAAGTGGAATGGAAAGCGACAAAATAGTGACTGTGGAAATATAAGTACTAATATATAAGTAGAATCACAAAAATCACTCAAAATATTGTCTTTCTCTTTGACTAGTTGATGAATGACATTTGCTTTAAATTTCTTTATGCTTTTTATATTTTCTGATTTTTGCCAAGAAAATTGAAATAACATATATAATAAAATTACTATTTATGAAATTAACATGTTAATTTTACAAGAAGATTCTGTGTCAATTAGTATGCTTAATTTTGTGAATTTCATCATGGCTTCTTCTGTTCATTCTGCTTCTGAACATTTCCATTTAAATTGGTAGTCATAGATACATTAATATTAACTAACATTGATTTTTAAAATGCCAGTGTGGTTCAACTGCATTAATTTGTCATTAATTTCAAACAAATTTATTATTACTATTATCAAAAGCACCATGCATGATATGGCACTTAAATTTACTTTGAATGCATCAAACTACTTTCATTTCCTGAAATAAACTCTTTGGACTCTTAGATCAGTTTCATTAGTGGCACTGATATCTAGCAGGAGCTCTTTGGTACCTTAAGCAGTTACCATTTTCAGCAGCCTACTAACTGACATAGCCCTGGAGATCTCATTAAAAAAAAAAATCATCCACTGAAAGCTCAAGTGCTTCCTGGGGTCATCATGACTCAGGATTGGATCCATGACAATTGATTTTGGATCTCTCACAAAGGCAGCACATTCATGATTCAAGCAAATTAAAGCTTGACTATTAGCTTTAGCAAAAGATGCATTATCATAGTTATATAAAAGTGATAAAATTACTTTTTCTTTAAAGTGGATGCATTAATTCTAAAGGTCACCATATATGACTGCCAACTTTTCAGTATTTGTGAGTGTTGTTCTCTGCAGCTGTATATGTATTTAATTGTGTGATTCTGTTCTAAAACCACTTATTCTAATACATAACAGGATGCAACTCCGTGAGCATTTATATATTGCATAGTGTGTTTCTAAATTCTCATAATAATTCTTACTAGTTGTTGATGTGATTGATGGCTAGCATCAGAAGCACTCTAGTCCTCGTTGCTCTTTAACACTTAGATTTGACCAGTGAAATGCATTTGAGTTCTTTGTTTTATATAAATATTTCAAATTCCTTTTTATTTAACCAAAAGTTGAAAGCTCTACAAAATGGTATCCTTTTTGGGGGATATTGGTGGTGGTGGTGGTTCTCTCTCATTTTTAAAAAATCATCTTATTGGGAGTTTTTACAGCTCATAACATTCCCCACATCAATTATATCAAGCATATTTGTACATATGTTGCCAAATTATTTTTTTAATGTTTACTTTCTATTTGAGTTCTTGGTGTCAGCAACTCATTTTCTCCTCTCTCTCCCACTCTTCCCCACTGGTGACCCCTTGATAAATTATTATTTTCATATCTTACACTGACCGTGGTCCCCATTATCCCATTAACCCATGTTTTTGTTGTTCTTCCCTGGGTGTGGGGGAACACTGTGTGTCGACCATTATGATAAGTTCCCACTTCCTCCCCTCCTCCCCGGACCTCCCCTTAACCCTCCTGATATTGCTACTCTCATTTCTGTTCCTGAGAGGTTTATCTGACTTGGGTTCCTTATCTCTACCAGTGGATATGCTCTGGTCTAGCCAGAACTAAAAGGCAGGGCTGGGGTCATGATAGTGGTGGGTGAGGAAGCCTCAAAGAACCAGAGGACTATTGCGGGTTTCATCAGTGCTATGCTGTGCCCTGGTTGCCCCATCCCTTCCTTGTGACCCTTGTGTGAGGAGATATCCTATTGTCTGCGGATGGGTTTTTGGATCTCTGCTCTGACACCTCCTTATTCTCAACAATATTTTCTTGTTTGTTTGTTTTGGGCCTTCTGGTGCCTGTTACCTGATCTCGTTAACTTCTCAGGATCGCACAGGCTAGTGTGTTTCTTCCATGTGGGCTTGTTGCTTCTCTGCTAGATGGCAGCTTATTAAACTTCAAGCCTTTAAGGCCTCAGACACTATATTCTTTGATGGCAGGACACCATCAGCTTTCTTCACATTTGCTTATGCACCCAGTTTGTCTTCAGTGATGGTGCTGTAGGGTGAGCATCCAGAAAGCCAGTTTGTTAGAAAAAAGTGCTCTTTTTGTTGAAGGAGGGTTTGAGCAGAAACCCAAAGTTCATCCACTTCCTCAATGTATTGCCATATAAATTTATGTACATAGGTCAATACCTCTATTTTTATTAATTAATACATTTGTATATGTACATACCTATGTTTATACCTCTATTCATTGCTTTATGTCCTAGATATTCCTGTTTCTTTTTATCTTCCTCCTGCTGCACCATCACATTCGCACTTCTTCTGCCTCTTAGTAATTCGTCTCAGTTAGATTTCTGTTGCTCCAGCATCACTGGGATCTCTGCATTCTTCTCCTTGTTGCTTTTAATTCACTAATTGTTACCCTATCTATGGTGTTTATTGCTCAACTTTCTGTTTCCCTGCCAAGTTTCTCCGGAACCATTGGCCTCATTGCTCTCTCCTTGGACTTGTTTCCCATGCCTATCTGATCTAGGTAGACAAAACAACCGTAACAGAGATAATCCAAAAGAAAACAAAAGATTGAATAAAAAGAGAGAGAGAGAGAAAAAGAAACACACACACAAATGAAAATGCAGACATAATTCCAGGTCTGTTTGCTGACCTTTATGACTATGTCCCCAACAGTCCTGGGGGGTTCCAGGAACTGCTCCTCCTAGCCTGAAGTCTATTTTGGGGCTTCCTCAGGGGTGCTGTGGCTTTACTTTGCTCCCTTTGCTGACCTTGTTGGTTTGCCCCACTGTGGGGGGTTCAAAGTGGACCCATTCCCCACAGTGTGTCTTCAGTATTGTCTGCTGTTGTGGTATGCTCGAGTGATGGGACATCATGTCTCTAGCTGTCATCAGCCCTGCACTCTTTCTTGACTGCTGCTTCCATGAAGTCCTTGACAATTTCAGGCTTTTCTCTGTTCATCATCATGTTTTAAAAATTAAAATCTAGAGGACACTGACAATTGAAAATGTATTCAAATATAATAAAATTAAATTTTTACAGATTTAAAATTATAATAATTAGAAACATTGACATAGGGAACAAATTGGGAATTAATATAACCTATGTGACATAATTAGAAACCACAAAAATTGGTACTTTTGAGAACTAAATTTGTCACTTACTATCTGTGTGACCTTAGACAAGTGACTTCCTTATCTGTGTTACAGTTTTCTGTAGATAGTAGTAGAATTGACATTATAATTTATAAAGCTTTAAAAAAGAAAATATATGTAAAAGAACAGAATGCCAGCTATATAACTCTTACTTACTATGTGTTAATAAGTTTTTGTTATTTCCTCATTTTATTAAGGGAAGCACCCTGTTGTTATTGGGTGACATAGAGTTGGTCAACACCCACAGTGACCCTATTTTTGCTCAATAAAACAAAACACTGCACAGTCCTGTGCACTACTTAAAACTGCTCCTGTGTCTGGGTCTATAGTGCCAGCTACCCCGTCCATCCATCTCATTAAGGGCCTTTCTCTTTGTCCATGCCCCTCCACTTTACCAAGCAGGATGTCCTTGTCCAAGTACAGGTAACAATATGTCCAAATTATGTAAGATGAAGTCTTGCCATCCTTGCTTTTTTTCCCTTCTTTTTGATAACATTCATCTTTTCTTTTTTTAAAAAATCATTTTATTAGGGACGCATACAACTCTTATCACAATCCGTATATACAATTGTGTAAAGCATATATGTACATTCATTGCCATCATCATTCTCAAAACATTTGCTCTCCACTTAAGCCCCTGGAATCAGGTCCCCATTTTTGCCTTCCTCCCCACTCCTCCCTCCCTCATGAACCCTTGATAATTTATAAATTATTATTTTGTCATTTCTTGCCCTGTCTGACATCACCGTTTACATACTTTTCTATTGTCTGTTCCCCAGGGAGGAGGTCATATGTAGATCCTTGTAATCGGCTCCCTCTTTCCAACCCACTCTCCCTCTACCCTCCCAGTATTGCCACTTACACCACTTATCCTGAAGGTATCATCTGCTCTGGATTCCCTGTGTTTCCAGTTCCTATCTCTACGAGTGTACATCCTCTGGTCTAGCCAGACTTGCAAGGTAGAATTCAGATCATGATAGGGGTGGGGGGGGGCAGGGAGGAAGTATTTAGGAACTGGAAGAAAGTTTTATTTTTTACCGTTGCTACATCATGTCTTCACTAACTTGTCTCCTCCCCTGGACCCCACTACAATGGGATCTCCAGTTTCCGACAAATGGGTTTGGGTCTCCACTCTGCACTCCCCACCGTATTCATTGTGGTAAGATATTTTTGTTCTGATGATGCCTTATACCTGATCCCTTTGACACCTCGTGATCGCACAGAATGGTGTGCTTCATCCATGTGGGCTTTGTTGCTTCTGAGCTAGATGGCCGCTTGTTTACCTTCAAGCCTTTAAGACCCCAGATGCTATATCTTTTGATAGCCGGGCACCATCAGCTCTCTTCACCACATTTGCTTATTCAACTGCTTAGTCTTCAGCAGTTGTGTCGGGAAGGTGAGCATCATAGAATGCCAATTTAATAGAAGAAAATATTCATGCATTGAGGGAGTACTTGAGTGGAGGCCCAATGTCCTTCTGCTACCTTAATACTAAACTTATAAATATAGGCACATAGATCTATTTCCCCATCATCATATATAAATATATTTGCATATGTACATGTCTTTATCTAGACCTCTATAAATGCCCTTTGCCTCCCAGATCTTTCCTCTATTTCCCTTGACTTTCCTCCTAACCCACTATCATGCTCAGTACCCACCTGGGTTTCAGAAATATCTCTTCATTACATTACCCTTGATCATGCCCTACTAGACCTCCCACACACACCTCACCACCAATTTGAATCACTTGTTGTTCCCTTGTCCCTGGGTTTGTTAACACTACTTCCTTTCCCCTCACCTCTCCCTACCCTGTTTCCCGGCACTGTCGATCCCATTGTTTTCTCCTCCAGATTGTTCATCCAACCTATCTTATTTAGACAGACCTGTGGAGATAATAACATGCACAAAAACAAGACATAGCAAAACCAAGCAACAATATACAACAAACCACTGACAAAGAACAAAACAAAACACAACTAAAAAGAAAAGCTTGTAGTTAGTTCAAGGATGGTTTGTTGATCTTTAGGAGTGATTTCCAGTCCAGTCTGTTGGGGCCCCATGCCCTGGCCCCAAAGACCACCTCAGCATTACCTGGGGACCTTGCCGCTCCATTCCCTTGCTGTTCCGCTGCACTGTCCCAGTGCTTTGACTCGGTCTGACAGGATCAAATCAGGTGGAATTCCCACACTGTGTCTCCAGTGCTGTCCCCCGCAGGACCATGGATCATTGAGGGTTGTCATGTCTCATAGTGGGGCTGGCCATGTGGTCCTCTCTGTGGATGGCTGCTCTAATTGGGGTCATCATCCTCAAGGTCTGGTGGGCCACAATGTGCTCCGCTCTCTCCTCCTTCACCTTCATCAGCGCCCATGTGTTCTGATCAGATATGTCTCTCTCCTGGAGCTGCAGATTCAATGCCATCCTTTGAAATAAATTCTTCTGAGGGGAGGGGCAGGCATTCACTTTGTATTTGGGACTGGTTCCCTACTCTACAGTGGAATGTTGCATTCACATCTTGGATCACTGGGTTGAAGTCTGGTCCCTCTTTCCCAACAATTCCCTTCCTTTGGGTGGGTTAGTGCCCCATACTCCTGGTACCCATTTCTTCCTTATTTTCATCCCCCCTTTTTTTTCCTTTTGCCACCTCTTCCCCAGTTGTGTATCATGTACATCCCTGCATTTGGTCTGGTCCCTGCTATACTACACGGTCCTCACCACAAATATGTTTGTATACAGTAGCATTTTCCCTATGCCCCTTTTGAATGTTTTTTTAAGGCTTACCTTAGCGGACTCATGTTGTACTTGTCTTTTTGTGCCTGACTTACTTCGCTTAGCATGATTTCCTCCAGTTCTTCCCATGCAGCGATGTGCTTCATACCTTCATCACTGCTTTTTAGCAATGCATAGTACTCCATTGCATGTATATACTGCAGTTTTTTAATGCAATTGTCAGTTGATAGAAATTTGGTCCTATATACTTACAAGTCCACCAGCAATGGATGAGAGTTTCTGTCTCCCCATAACCCCTCCAGCACTTTTTGCTTTCTGATTCTTTTTTGAATTGGGCTACCTTTGAGGGTGTTAGGTTGTACCTCACTGTTGTTTTAACTTGCAATTCTCTTATGCTTAAAGATCCGGAACATTTTCTCATATGTTTGTTGGCCATTCATATTTATACCCCTATGAAACTTCTGTTCAAGTCCTTTGCCCACCTCTCAGGTGGGCAATTAGTTTTTTTCTTTTTGAAGACTAGCAGAGTATTGTAGATTTTAGTAATAAGGCTTTTGTCTGATGTGTCATTGCTAGAGATGTTTTCCCAATCTGTGGAATCTCTTATTACTCTCTTGGTGAATTCTTTCAATGTACACAGGTGTTTTATCTTCAGTATATCCCATATGTCAATTTGTGCCTCCTCTGTGTTTGTGTCCTTCCCTATTTCTGATAGCCAATGTATTCCCTGTGCCAAAGTTTTCAGGTTGGTCCCAATTCCCTCATTGATGGCCCTAATAGTTTGGGGTTTAACTTCAAGATCTGTGATCCACCTTGAGTTTATTCTTGCACATAGAGTGTGATAAGGGTATTGCTTCATTTTTCTGCAGGTAAATACCTATTTTTTCCAGCATCACTTATTGAAGAGGGGATCTGCTTCCCATTTGATATTTTGGAGGCTCTTGTCAAAGATCAGGTGGCTGTATGCTGATGATTTTATTTCTGGGTTTTCAGTTCTTTTCCATTGGTCTGAGTATCTGTTATTGTATCAATACCATGTGGTTTTGACAACTGTGGTTCTATAGTATGTGCTAAAGTCAGGTAAAGCAAACCCTCCCACTTTGTCCTTTTTCTTGAGGAGTTCTCTGCTAATTCTGGGCTTCTTTCCTCTCCATATGAAGTTAATAATCAGGTTTTCCATTTCTTTGAAGAAATATGAGGGTAATTGTATCAGGATTGCATTAAACGTATAGTGCCTTGGATAGAACTGACATCTTGACTACATTGAGTCTTCCATTTCATGAGCATGGGATATTCTTCCATTTGTTGAGTTTGCCCTTGGTTTCTTGTAATAGTGTTCTGTAGTTTTCCCTGTATAGATATTTTGTTCTTTTCATCAGGTATAGCCCTAGATATTTGTATTTGGCTATTGTGAAGGGTACCACCTTTTTTATCTCCTCTTCTGTTGTCTTATACGATGTGTATAACAGTCTGATGGACTTCTGTTTGTTGATCTTATATCCTGCCACACTGCCAAATTACTCTATTGCTTCTAGTACTCCCCTTGTGGAACTTTTGGGACATCCCATATATAAAATCATATCATCTGCAAATAATGATAGTTTCAACTCTTCCTTCCCCAGATGAATACCTTTAATGTCTCTTCTTTGCTTTATGCTGTTAGCTAAGAACTCCAGCACAATATTAAATAAGGGCTTCCTTGTCTGGTCCCCTTTTTCAGTGGGATTGTGTTAGTCTTTTCTCCATTGACTACCATGTTGGCTGTTGGTTTTTCATATATTGCTTGTATTGTCTTGAGGAATTTTCCTTCCATTCCTATCTTCTCAAGTGTCTTAAACAGGAATTTGTGTTGGGTATTGTCGAATGCTTTTTATGCATCTATTGATATTATCATGTGGTTCTTATAGTTTTTCGATGCCAATGTGACGAATAATAATAATGGTCTATGTTGAACCATCCATCCATCTCTGGTATAAATCCCATTTAGTCGTGGTGAATTATTTGTTTTATATACTTTTGTATTCTGTTGGCTAGCATTTTGTTAAGTATTTTTGCATTGTTGTTCATTTGGGATATTGGTCTGTAGCTCTCGATTCTTGTGGGATCCTTGCCCAGTTTTGGTATCAGTTATAGTAGCTTCATCGAAGGAGTTTGGGAGTTTGCCATCTTTTTCTATGTTCTGGAAGAGTTTGTGTAGGATTGGTGCTGGTTCTTTCCTAAAGGCTTGGTTGAATTATCCAGTGAATCCATCTGGTCCAGGGGATTTTTTGGTTGGTGATCCATTGACAACCTTGTCTATTTCTTCTATTGCTCAGGTCTGTTGAGATTCTTGACGTCCATCAAGGGCAGTTTAGGGAGGGATTGTTTTTCCAAGAATTTATCCATGTCTTCCAAATTGTTGAATTCATTGGAGTACTATCCTTCGTAGTACTGTGTAACTATACTTTTGATTTCATTAGGGTCTTTTGTAATATCCCCTCTTTCATCCCTTATTCTTGTTATTGAAATTTGGTTAGGGTTGCCAGTGGTCTATCAATTCTGTTTATCCTTTCAAAGAACGAGCTTTTAGCAGAATTAATTTTTTCCATAGTTGTCTTTTTTCCCTCTCCTGAATCTCAGCCCTGATTTTTATAATTTCTTTTCTTTTGCTCTTAGTACGATTGTACTGCTGACTCTGCTCTAGTTGTTGTAAATTCTATGTCAGCATATCAATCATGAGTCTCTCTTTCTTTCTCAGGTGTGCATGTATTGCTATGAAACTTCCTCTGATGACTGTCTTTGCTGTGGCACATAAGTTTTGGTATGTCGTGTGCTCATTCTCTTTTGTTTCTAGAAATTTCTTAATTTCATCTCTGATCTACGCCAGTATGCACTCCTTTTGCAGTAAAGAGTTATTTATTCTTCAATTGTGTGCTCTTGTTTTCTTTGTCTTCCTTTTTTTAATTTCCAGCCTTATTGTACAGTTGTCAGAGAGAGAGAGGTCTGTATGATTTCAATGTGCTTAAATTTATGTAACATCCCTTTATGCCCCAGCATGTGTTCTATCTTTGAATATGGGCCATGTAAGCTTGAAAAGAATGTGAATTTTTTGTATTTGGATGAAAAGCTCTGTAAATATCTATCAGGTCAAATTGTCTAATTGTGGTGTTTAGATATCTAGCCTCCTTGTTGAATTTCTTTCTCTGTGATCTATCTTTCTCAGAGAGCTGTGTATTGAAGTCACCCACTATAATTGTAGAGGCTGTGATTTCTTTTTTAATCTTTTGGAGTGTTTGGTTGACGTATTCAGCAAATATATATTTACATTGCTTTGTGGTTCTTTGCCTACCATTCCCTTGAGCATTATATAGTGTCCCTTCTTATCTCTTCTTATGGTTTGCACTTAGAGGTCTATTTTAGGATTGCAATCCATCTTTGTTTGAATTGCTGTTTGCTTGGTATGACTTTCTCCAACCTTTGATTCTCAGCTTACTTTTTTTCTGTAGCCTTGAGATGTGTATCCTGTAGGCAGTAGAATGATGGGTTGTGTTTTCTTAGCCAGTCTGCTAGTCTCAGTCTTTTAATGCCTGTGTCCAGGCCATTGATATTCAAGGTTATTATCTCCATCTGTGGGCTCTGTGATGTCATCTTGTACCTTTTCTGTTGGGAGTTTTCCTACTTTCCTTTCTCTTTAGTGTGTTGTGCATGTGTGTGTGTTTGTGTATGTATCTATTCTTGACTTCTTTCGATCCTTAAGGAAATGCTATCTTGTGGTCTGTTTTCTCTTTTTGCCCTCTGGGTGAGTTTGCTCTATGTGGAAGTCTCTTATTTATGCTTGGTGAGTGTTGTTCTTCTGCCCATACTGGGTCAGAAAAGATCTTTTGTAAGACTGGGATTCTTCTAATGTTTTCTTTGAGCTTTTCCTTGCCTGGAAATATTCTTATTTCTCCATCTATCTTGATTGATATTCTGGCTGGGTAGATTATTCTTGGCTTTGTGCTGTCCTCTTTAAATTTTTGGAATATGTTACTCTACTTTCTCCTATTCATGTTTCTGCTGATAGGTCTGAGCATATTCTTATTTGGGAACCTATATATGTGATTGCTTGTTTTTCTCTAGCTGCTCTCATGATTTTCTCCTTTTCTTCAACGTTGGGTAATTTAACTATTATGTGCCTTGGTGACTTCTTCTTGGGATTCAGTCTAGTTGGTGTTCTTTCAGCCTCCTGAGTGGTTGCCTTGTTTTCGTTCATTAAGCTGAGGAAGTTTTCCTCCAAGAATTATCTCACTATTGTGGCAGATGACTTCTTTGTTGTGTCTTCCACCGGTAAGCCAATAATTCTAATGTTCAGCTTCACAGCATCAGACATAGCGCTTATATTTTCTTCAGTTTCTCTGATGATTTTATTAGATTTTTGTTCACGTTTGTTAAGGTCTGCTTGACTTTCCTCCAAGTCACTGATGCAGTTCTCTTATTCCTCCAGTTAATCCTCAAGATCCGTGTTTCTGCTACTGGTTTGGTTATCTCCTCCCTAAGTTCCTGTATTTCATTTTGGTGTATGGCCTTTATCTCCTCTATAATTGCATGCTTTTCCACTATTACTTCCCTCATATCCTGTATGACTCCAAGCAGCATTCTGAAAAGTTCTTTCTGTGGCAGCTCAATGTCTGCTTCTTCTGTGTATGTTGTTTTGTTCAGGACATCTTCTGCCATTGCCTTTTGTTTCTCCTGTTTTTTTTTAAGTTGAGGCCGTTGGGGCTGATGGCAGTTTGTATTGCATTGTTTTCGAGGAGCCAGGTGCCATTTTACATGGAGTCGAAGAGCATTGGCTCTCTTTCGGAGACATGTAGAAATGCTTCTTCAAACTTCCTACAGCTAATTTTACTATGGGATTAAGCTACTACTTTACCCTCCTATGGCTTCCTTCTCATGGAGTTCCCCAAAAGACTGGTGGGTTGCCTGCTTTGGTGTTGCAGAGGTTGGGGAGAGGTTCCTGAAACAGAGAGAAACAAAAGCAACTATGTAGCTGAGTCCCACTCCCTGCCCCTGGAGCTGCAATGTTTTAGTCCCTTCCCAGAGGCAGTGGTGGCAAGCCACAGTTAAGTCTAGAAAAAGCCCCTACACAGCCCTCAAAGACCGTGGGGGTACAGAGAGCAGAGATGTAAACAAAAGCACCAATGTACCTAACCCCACTCCCTTCCCATGGAGCTGGGAGGGTTTAGTCCCCGCCTTGAAGTGGTGGTGGTAAGCTGTGGCTGTGCCTAGAAAAGGCCCCTGTGCAGACCTCCAGGACTGTGGGGGAACAGAGAGCAGAGATGTAAACAGAATCAACAATGTAGCAGAACCGTGATCCATGCCTGTGGAGCTGCAAGGATCATATCCCTGCCCTCAGGCAGGCGGAGGCAAAGTGTGTCTGTGTTGAGACCAAGCCACCCCACGGGCTCCTATTGGCCCCGGCTCCAGCAGAGACAGTGGTGGGGCCAAGGTCAAGCCCAGCTGGCTTCTACTGAGATAATCCCATAGCCCCCAATCCCTCAAAACCCCATGAGTCTCTGCCTACTTGTCTTTATGATGCTCCTCCTGTGTTCCAGTTGTGTTAAAGTTCCCTCTAAGCCAATCCCCTGGGCTGGATTCTGTGGAGTCCCTCTGGTATGTGTCACTCCATCGCCATACACCATCCTTGCTTCTAAGGAGGCCTCTGAACATACTTCTTCCAAGAGTATTTGGTTTTCCTTTAAGCAGTCCATGATACTTTCAATATTCTTCTCCACCTCCACAATTCAAATGTATTCATTCTTCTTCAGTCTTCCTTATTCAGTGTCCAACTTTCACATGCATATAAGGGAAATACACTAGCAATCATTATTGTTTTGTCACCTGTAAAATTTGACTAAAGATATAAAATGAATGAAAAATAATTGTTATTTTAACAAAAAATATCCTATTTAAGTTGTCATCAAACAAGTAACACATGTGTCTATTAATCTGCTGATTTTCTTTTGTCTTTTCAAAGACAGCTCATTAATCTTTGAATTTTGCAATATGAAGTTAAATATATGTTTCAGATCCAGTTCATGTATTAATGATAATTCTACAAATCAAAGTTCATTAGTAGCTTCAAAGATCAATTTAATTACCAGGTAAATTTCTCTGAGACTAATATTTTTCAAGAAATTTTATTTAAAAAATACAGGCAAGAGTGTAATATTACATTAATAGAAAGTAGAATGATAATTTTGGCATATATTAATAAAATTGTAGAACTAAATATTGTATTTTCCTTCAGCAGTAAAACAATTGTTGAGAAGTAGCTTATAAATTTGGAAGTTAAAATTGGTTTTGAATTAAACTTTTATGCCAAATTCATATTTCCTTTCTCTTTAGTTCAGATTATTTTGAAATTATTCACATATAACTTTTTGGCTTTTACTTTTGATGTCTCTAGTAGCTTGCAGGCCTATCAGATTAATTAGTAAGGACTTCCAAGAACAATTTAGGGCATTAATGGAAGGTGGAAAAATCATACCACAAGGGGGAAAAAAATTCAATGTACAGCAACACAAAATCAAAGTTCAGCCAGGAAGCACGCATCTCCACTTCCATGGGTCAGGAAGCTCAACTTCCTGAATTAAGAGCCCAGAGACAACCCACTACAGTAAACCTCAACCCAAAGTCACCGGGCCTCACTTCCATGGACCAGCAAGTCCAACTTCCCAAATTACCATAAGTGTCCAGAGGCGCCCCACTCTGCATGTGAATCTCCTGTACAAAATCACTCGTTTTCCCCTTGCTTCATGGATTAAGAAGTCCACCGCCTCTTCCATGCTCTGGCGGCTACTTCTGTTGCTGCTCCTCTGATGGGACAGCCATTTTCTGGATCCAGGAGATTCACTGTGCAGGCATCTCTGGTCTAAGGCTAAGCTTCACTCTTGGCTCTTTCTGGTAATGATATGCCCCTTCCTGCTCTTCAGAGGGCTCATTTTCTACACAGCAGGATGGCACTCCAGGGAATCCTATTCAAAATTACTCACAGGTGAATTCTGTTAGTATCTTCTCCTACCTTCTTACCACATTCATGCAGGCAAAAGTCATTTGGAGGGAATTAGAGATTTCACCTGAAAGATCCATATTAGATAATTCACTGCCTCTGAAAGTTCATCATGGTGGAAATTCATAAGACACTCATGGATTACCAGTTACCCCGTTTTTTAAGCCAATAAATGGAACAAAAAGAATAACATAAACATAGTGCCTTAAAACTCTTAGGGAGTGAGAGAAGGGACGTGTAACAGGGACTTCAGAGTTGTGTGCTCAAGAGTACACTTTCTAGGTTTTTCTTCAAAGAAAGAGAAATTTTGCATAAAAGTAGGTCTTTGTTGAAGTGGTTTTGTTTTTTTCCCACTTTTAAAGTACAGAAGTAAAGTGAAACCTCCACTGTTTGGTTTTGATAGGATGAAATGAGTCTGAAAGTCATAGTTCTATACAGTTAGGTAGATATGCCTGTGTACAAATGTAGGCAAAACCATTTTTATGCCTGAGAGTCTGCAAAGGAACAAGAGATTCAGCACAGTATTACTTTGGAGTGGAGTTGATTCTGAGATAAAAGCGGTATGCCATTAAAGTGTCCTTGGGCAATCTGTTTCCAGAAATGTTATTCTTTATGGAACGTCTCTTGTTTATTCATAATACAACCCTCTGCTTTGAAATCTATCAAGCACTTTAATCTGTGAGTTTTAATCTATCAAGTTCTCTATTAGTTTTAACCTATTAAAAGCCTTTCAGAAATCAATGTAGACATTCGGTCTTTTAAGAAGTTCTACTTCGTTGCTCTAGTCTGTGTCCAGAGGACTGACATTACCCTGTAGACACAACCTCATCGCGGTTGGCTATGCAAGTCTTTCTTTGCTATGCTAGCACCTGGCATAGTCTTAGGTGCTGTCCAATTTGTAGTGACCCCACAGGCGACAAAGGAAACACTATTCAATGCTGGGCCATCCTCCCGCTCTTAAGTTGAGCCCAATGCTGTAGCCACTGTGTCAATCCAGCCTATGAAGGTTCTTCCTCCTTTCTGCTGTCCCTCTACTTTACCCAACATAATGTTCTTTTCTGAGGGTGGTCTTTCCTGATATCTTGTCCAAAACACTTCTTCCAAGACAGATCTTTGGGTTTTTGGCAGGTGATGGTTCTTTGCACATTCTGTTGTGTCACCTTTTTTGGGGGCATAGGTGCAAATATGGGTCTCTTTTAGTCTGTTGGTCAGGTAGGTGTCTTCCAGATTTCTAGACATAGACTAATGAATGCTTTTTTGTGCTTCATCAGCTTGCTGAAATAATCTAGTTGGTATTCAATCAGTTCCTGGAGCCTAACTTTTAGCTAATACCATCAGGGAAGCTTAGAGTTCTTCCTTCCGTAGCATTGGTCCTAGATCACATGCCACCTCTTGAAATCACTGGATGGATGGGTGTCAACTAGTTATTTTTGATATAGTGACTCTGCAACCCTTCCATCTTATTTTGATACCTCTTGCTCATAGAGCCTTTTAATATTGCAGTTGCAGATTTAAATATTTTCTTCAGCCCTTTCAGCTTGATGTGTGCTAACAGTGTATGTCCTTCCCTCTGGATTTTCTAACTCCAGGTGTTTGCATATTTAACTATAATATTTTACTTTGCCTTCCTGAGCTGCCCTTTGATGTTTTCGCTTCAACTATTTTACTATCATTTCTTGCATTTTTACTATCATTTCTTGCATTTTCTTTAGCTACTTTATATTCAAGAACTTATTTCTGAGTCTCTCTTATGCCACCTACTTTGATCTTTTTCCCTTTTCTATCTTTTTAATGCTCTTTAGCATTTGAAATGTGGTCTATCAATATGGTCCTTGTAGCCATAATATGTTATGTGACCTATCATAAATCTGCACTCTCTTCTTGTGACTATGGTCCACTTTGGAGTGAGTTCTCTGTGATAGGATTAAGGTGGGGTTAAGCCCTGATTGCATTACAGGATGGGAGCCAAGTCACAAGCTTTGCTTCCTTGGGGACATATTTATGACTGTTTGATCTGAGGGTGCATCTTTTGCTTGGGGGCATGGGCCACTAAAAGACAAAAACACACCTCCATCAAAGTCATTCCGCAGTATTTAAGAGTCATCTAAGACTAAGTAAGAGAGCCCTGGCCCGAGAAAGAGCATGTTTTGGATCTCTGTCTGAAGTTATAGAGCCCTCCAAGACCTGATGCACCAAAAGTGTAGCACAGAGATTCAGAGGAGCAGAGCAGATGCTCTGAGGTAACTTCTCCTCACCTGGCTTTAGACCATTAGACTGTGAAACAGAGTGACAGGCAGACTGGCTTTCGGGTCCACAAAGGTAGAACCCAAGGACCATGTGGCTGAGAAGCTGAGAGCTAGAGAGAGATAACTGCTGACTGAGAAGATATATTGCTGTAGGCATGAGGAAAACTCAGCAAGACAAAGTAAAGTATTAGAATGAAATGTGCAAAGGCCTGGACATTCCACAAGGCAACAGCTCTTCTGTCAATGAGTCAAAGCTGATCTTGAGATGTCCTTAAAATTCTGGTGGAATATACTCAAGGTTGTGTTTGACTCTCATAGATTTGTTTCACTTTTCTTCTACTTTAACTTGATCTTACATATGAGCAATTGCTTGTTCCACAGTCCCCCTCCAGACTCATTTTGGCTGGTGAGATTGAACCTCTCTATTGTCTCTCCCCACAGATGTAATCAATTTGATTTCTATGTATTCCATCTGGAAAAATCCATGTGTACAGTTACTGTATATGTTGCTGGAAAAAAATTATGATGAAGAAGTCATTGACCTTGAAAAGTTCTATCATATGATCTCAAGCTCTGTTATCATCACTTTAGGAGAAAGCTCCTAAAGGGACAGGACCACCACCTACCATGGCTCAAGTCCATGGAAACATCCTGATGGATCATCCCTGGGAGCTGATGAAGCAGCTGCTGGTCTGTCTCTCTGCCTAAGTTAAAACACACACTTTACCTACAATTCATTGTCAAAAGCTGCAGAACCAGCCATCTGCAAACTCTTCAGTTGCTTGATGTTCCCAACCTTGTCTGTCCCTCCTGTCTGTGAACAACCTGGTTGAAGTGTTATTGCTCCTTTGTATACTTTCAAAGAATTATAAACTGTCCTTTTGTGTAATCCTGGCAGAAGATGCAGGTTATGTGGCAGGAAGAGTATTTTAACCTACCTTTAATAAAGCTTGGCACTCTGGAGTGTTGATACTGCAAGGACCCCTGTGCCCTAACTTTGACTATCCCTTTTGTGTATGCTTTCTCCTGCAGCTCATACTCTCTCGAACCTGTGCTACTTGTAAGATAAGAACTGGTCTCTCAGTTACCTTATATATCACTCAGACTATAGTTTCAGAAAACCAATTGTGTTAGTCTGGGTTGACTAGAAAAACAAATGCATAGACACTCATATGTGTTTAAGAGAGAGCTTTCTATACAAGAGCAATGGAAAATTGAGAGAGCATCCCAGCTCAGTCCAGATCAAATCCATAAGTCCGATATTAGCCCATGTGTCCAATACCAATCTGTAATTTCCTCTTCAGACTCACCCACCACATGCAATCATGTGGAATGCAGGAAGAACACAGGTCAGTTGGTGCAAAGTCTTGTGGATCCAATGGTGATATAAGCATCTCAGCGTTAGTGTGCGTCTCCATGTGGCTCCTCCAACTCCAGGACTTTAGCTGCATCAGTGTGGCTCCATCAGGCTCCTCTTCAGTAATATTTCACAGAAAGTGAGCCTGTGTCCCACCTCCAGAGAACTATGTATCTCTGTGGCACCTCCAAATGAGGTAATCAAGATGCAACCTGATTGACAGGCTAGACTTCACCCCTTCACTCATCAGTCTCAAATTGACAACAGATTATGTAACTATCACACCAATAATTATAAATGCTCTTAAATTTCATGTTTGATCAATTTCAGACTAAAGACTTTGATAGACTTCTTCAATTTCTTCATCAGTAGCTCTATATGAATTACATATAACTTTATTAATTTGGATAATATTTGTATTGACTGTATTCCCTTGTATGCATATAGATATCATCCTATCACAGACTGCACTGGACATCAAGACAGATATTGAAATATCCTTTTTGACAATAAGTGAGATATCATTCTTCTTAAGTGTGTCATTCCAGCATAATAAACTATATAATTTTCTGATTCAAAGTGGCCTAAATCAGTCCATTTAAGCACACAAATGTCTTGAAGATATATCTTAGCATGTTCTGTTTCACTTTTATGACTTCCAATTTTCCAAGATTCATATGTATACTTTCCAAGTTACACTCATTAATAAATAGAGTTGTTTCTTCACATTTTGAATCTTGCCCCATCATCAAGTAAAGGCCATGAAAACTTTTTTTTCTTCATTCATTTTCTTGTGGTCATTACTACTTTGAAAAGTCACCTCAACCTGAGTCATATTTTGATAGCCTTGTATCCTGAAGGATTATCTTCCTGAACTATATCTGACAATATGACACAGTTATTCTTAAGGATTTTTAATATTTGACAATGTTCCATTGCTATCATAAAGTTTTCTGTGGCTAATTCCTCAGAAGTGAACAATTTAGTCCTCCTTCAAAGACTGCTCTGTCTGGAAGGTCTCCTGAATTCTGTTCACCTTGAGTGACCTTACAGCTATTTAAAATGTCAGTGGCACAACCTCCAACATCAGCAACACACAAGTTACCACAATATGACATGTTGAAAAAGGTGCTTACAAACTTTTTGTTAATGAATGAAACATTTCACAAAGGCTGGCCCATAGAGAAAACAAATTCATGCATTCTAGGATTATACTTCCATCTGATGAAAAATATTAAGATTCTAGGAATAAAAAAACACAGGGAAAAACCTCTTTCTAGGTAGAAAGAGGGAGGTCAAAGGTTCTTCTACTTGCAGTGACTTCTGGCATCCTCTGGGTCCTTTCCATATTAATATAAGGATCTAGGAGGTATAAGGGTAATTTCTGGAATTGTGTTTTCTCTTCTTATAAGCTTCCACTGTAGCATGGAGTTTCATGCTCTGTGCCTGACTGTGAAGCTTGATTCAATTTGAGCAATTCTCTCTGACGGGACCCAGGGAATCATTCTGGTACACACCCTAAAAAAATTGAGAGTATGGCTAAAATATGACGGACTGGTTCATAATTTTTCTTGCGAAGGTGAAGCTAAGGGAATGTTATAGAACCTAAAGAGTTTATTAGAGATATAACTGACTTTTCATGTGAGAATCACAGAAGCAGCTGACCTAAACAAATGTGGCATTTGCAAACGGCACCAAATCGACACTTAACATCAGGGATTCTCCGCAAGGCAGAATCTCTACAAAGAAGACTGTAAGGCAGTTAAATTTGAAAATACAAACACAACACAAAAGACACAGGGGGCTGACCAGACCAGTGCAATAAAATGGATAATAAAAAACATACTAATAAAATTTATAACTCTAGACTTCAGTTAACCCCTGGGCTAATGCTGCTCTTCATGCTTGATCTGAAAGTTGATGCTAGGATCAAATGAAATGACAAATATTCCAACATGTTATAAAAGACAAACAACTCTGCAAATGCAATTTACTCAGGTTAATACTAGCCAGGCACAATAGCAGTTTATCCTTACATGTTCCGTCCTTTCTGAGGGTGGTAGAGGGGTTTACTGGACTTCATGAGGACACCTGACCTGTGAGGCCTCTCCACATTGTCCAGGTGACTTGCTCTCTCCCTTTTATGGCCTTCTAAATGCACTCGATGTCATTAAGCCATCAACATGCTCAACACTCTTTCACCTCATTACCATAATTGACACCTTTCATTTTCACATCACTCTTGACTCCAATCTTCACAGGACTTGCTTGCTCTCAGTTTTCCATTTACAAAGACCCACCTTAGAGAGCTTGTACCTGACCATTTGATACAAAGAAGGACTTTTTAAAATGAAACATTTTATTGGGGGCTCTTATAAATCTTGTAATAATCCAATACGACATTTCGTTTCATGAATTCCATAATGCATTTCAGGTAATCACACAACCTTGGGACTTGAGGGAACATACTGAAGGGAGAGTTGACATCAGAGATATTGGAGGGATATATATATATATAGCATTTTGGAAAAGACATTTAGGGCATTGTGGTAATTACATAATCTGGTGTCAGTTTGGGACTTGGGAGGATTAAGAGTGAAGGAGTGGTCTAGTCTTTCAATCAGCCATAGCCAATGAGGCCTCTGTGTGGGCATGGCTTTCTCCTTAGGATCCTGTGAATTCCTATATTTCCTCCTTGGAGGTGGGATACACTCTGTCTCTCTGCTCACTCCCTTGGAGACTGTCTACTGACAAAACTCATTCCCTGAGAGACGCTCTACTGATAAGACACATGGCGCTATGCTGATAGACTCATGCCCTGGGAACTGGAGGAGCCATGTGGAAACCCCTGCCAGTGCTGAGATGCTTCTATCACCAGTGGATCCTCAAGACTTTGCACATACTGGCCTGTGATCTTCTTGCATTTGGTGTCATAGCATTTGTTTCGTGAGTCTGAAGAGGACTTTGGTATCTTTGGTCAGATTGGTATCTGACATATGGGCTATTATTGGACTTATGGGCTTGAACCATACTGGGCTGAGATGTTTTCTTAATGCGGCAATCACTTTTTATATAAAGCGCTTTATGATACACATAAGTGTGTCAATCAATTTGCTTTTCTTGTCAACCAGAACTAACACAGGCACCTTTTATCTCCACTTAATTGACTCTAGTCAGGTATTAATCTTTTCCAAAGAATTTATTTATGTAATTTGTGAATAGTTTGATTATACATACTGACATTTTAAGTGGATTTTAACTTGTTTGTCCCTCACCTTAGAATGTAAGACTATAATAAATATGTCTCTTTTGTTAACTTTACACTTGGGGGCTATGGCTTACATTTTTATGGAATAGATAAATAAATAACACTACTGTAATTTTAAAAATTGTCTGTAGATTTCTCTAATATACTTAAGTTGCAATATGTTTCTTCTAAAATCACAGGTCTTAAAGACACTGATCTTCACTTAGGAACCTGCGTGCTGTCCCATTTATCCTTTAAGGGAAACAAGTATTTATCCTTCTTCCTTACTTCACTATATAAGGAATTGAAAGGAGGGGGAGGGGAGAGAAAGTGGAAAAGAATATGGTATGTGAAAAATGTACAGATTGAAAATTACTGGGTATTCTCTCATTAATTCGGCCAGTAAATTAGGATGCAATGTCGTACAAAATATTTAATTCCAATAATTGTCGTATTGTTTTAGTATGATAAACTCACCAGTTCATCTCACCAATGTCTAGGATATACTTCTTTATGCATTCCATTTAATTTTTGAAAACTGTCCATTTCCCTTTAATAATAATACTCTGTACATTTCCAACTATTAATAAATAGTGAATATTTTCAACTGTTTCTATAACACGACTACTGTAGATTATACTATAATCTCATTGGTGAGATTAAATGGTTGTATATTTTCTTAAATGACATTAACTCCTAATGTTCTACCACGTGGAGAGTATTAAAATATCAACGTAAAAATAATAATTTTGAATTGTCGATTTATGTGTGTTTGAAAATGTCATGCACTCAGTGTAAACTGTATAAATATATGCTTGCACTTATGAGGTACATATTTTGAAGATAGTCTATAAACTTGGAATAGTTCTATAAAATTGTGACAAATATGTAACTTTAAAATAGCTACTGATATACCACAGAAGAAACATGTCAATAAAAATCACAACGTAGATCATTAAAATTCGTTCAGCAAGGAGTTTAATATTGTAAAATGATAACAATTGCTTCAAGGTGTTTTATTTCATTATTCTCTTTTGCCATCTCCTATTGGTTAGTTTGACAATTGTAACTAAGGAAGCACATTTAATGGGCTGGTGTGAAATGAATTTTATTAGTTCAGCCCTCTGTAAGCTTTCTCATGCATCGTTAACATTACACATTTCGAGGAAGTGCGGTTTCTAAATTGTAGATCTTTGTGTATAAATTGAAGATTGTAGTAAATAATTGTCTGACTGGTGAATGGATACTTCTAGTATGTGCATGGATGAGCTATGGTGAGGTGCATAATTAGAAAACATATTTTAGTATGGCTTATTAAATCACAAAATACAAGAATCATCACAATTTGGATGATAGTAAGCAGTGATCAGATTTGATAGAGGTTACATTGAAAAGTGTAATTTACTTTTGACATTTCAAGTTTGATGAAAACAGCCATCAGAATCCTTACTATCCTGTATGTATATCAAGCAATGTCTATAATAAAATAGATATAATAGAGTTTATTGTTTAAGTTTAAAGTTTATTGACATTTAATCCACATATCATGCAATTGGATAGTTCAGGCATAACAAGAATAGTTGTGCAATTATTACCACAATCAATTTCAGAACATTTTCTCTCCCCCCCCATGATTAAAACACTTTAAAAATGAGTTCTAGAGAGTTCTCCCTCCCCTTCCCACATGTGATATATCTTAGAGTAGCAACTTACTTAATTGACCAAATTAAATGATCATCTCCACTTCATGTGTATGACAATATGCAGTGAAAGAGACATCAAGGTAAATGGCATATGATTTATGCTTATATTTATAAATAGCATATTTCTAGATTTCTGAAAACAATCTATCCAAAAAGATCTATGTGGCATGATTTTTAAAAAAAATTCTGCATTCTAATTCATCATCAGATCAAACTATAATTGCATTTAAGAAAGAGCTCAAATCTGACTACTTTTTCCCCAACACCTCTTCTGTTCCTATGTTCTGTTTTATAAACAACTTTTACTTGAATTTCTCTTTCCTGATTTGTCTTAACATTTTTATCTCCCAACTCTTTCCATTGGGCCATCATTCTTATTTTTTTTTTTTTAATACTGTGGTGACTTCTGTGAGGTGGTGATGATGGGAACTCCAGCATTTCAAATGCCAGTAAGGTTAACCATGGTGTACCAGTTGATCAAAATTTTTATACTAAGACAAGGTAAGAAGAAAGAAGCAGTACACTCTGAAAAATAAGCCATTGCAAACATTATGAATCAGCACATCATTGTTTGTTAATAATACCAGAAGATGAGACCCTTAGCTTGAGAGGCATTCAATAGAAATCTGCTTTCTTAGAGTTAATCTTAATGAAGTGGATGGAACAAAGCTTTTCTGATCTTTGTTTCCTGATATGATATGAATCAAAATTAGAAGAAACAGCTGAAAATATCCTTTATCTATTAATATTTGGAAAGTATTATAGGGTCATTTAAAGAATTATATATTATTATAAGAAAATTTTCAAAAATTAAATGGAACACATAAAGAAGTCTGTACTAGACATTGGTGAGATTCAGTGAACTGGTATAGGTCAGTTGGACTCTAAACAGGAGATGTTCTACTGCGTCAGGGCTGATGAACAGAAGGGGGATGGCGCTGAACTCATCAAAAAGAGCATTTCGAGATCTGTGTTACAGTAGGATGATGTCCAGTGAGAGGATAACACCCTTAAGCCATTAATGCAACTATTATTTAAATGTACACTTCAATCATAAATGCCAAATATAAAGTAATTGAAGATTTTTACCAACTTCTACAGTCTGAAATTGATCAAATGTGCAACCATGATACATTGATAATTACTAATGATGGGAATGTGGACATTGGAAGCAAAGAAGGATAAGCAATGGGAAAATATGGCCTTGGTGACAGAAATGACACCCGAGGTTGCAGGACAGAATTTTGCATAAGTCATGACTTATTCATTGCAAATACTTTCTCAACAGCATAAGCAGTGACTATGCATGTGGGCCTCACCGGATGCAGTACATTTGATCAAATTGGTACAACTCTGTAAAGAGATAGTAGTAAAGATTAATAGCACCAGTTAGAACATGACCAGGAGACAACTGCTGAATTTGACATCCATGACCCATATTCAAGTAAAAGTTGAAAGCAAAGAAAATCAAAGCAAACCCATGAGAACTGAGGTATGAATTTCAATACATTGCACCTAAATTTCAAGACTAGCTTAAGAATAGACTTGACACCTTGAATACTAACAAGCAAAGACATCATAGTAATCATACATGCAGAAAATAAAACATCACTAACATGACAGGGAAAAAAGAAAGAAACAAATTGAATGCCAGAAGAGATTCTGAAATTTGCTCTTGTACATAGAGTAACTACAGTGAATGGAAGAAATGATGCAGTGAAAGAGTTGAACAGCAAATTTCAAAGGACAGCTCAAACAGAAGTATTATAATGAAATGTGCGTGCAAAGACCTGGACTTGAAAAACCAAAAGGGAGGAGCCTACTCACCATTTCTCAAGCTGACAGAACTGAAGAACTGAAGTTCAAAGTCCAGCCTTAGTTGACATATTGGAGGAATTCATGGATACAATATTGAACAGCACAGGAAGTGTCAAAAGATGGAAGAAATACACACAATCATTTTACTAAAAATAATTAGTCAATGTTCAACTATTTCAGGACAAAGAACACAAGATAGGGAAAGAAGATGTCCAAATTTCTGCACCTAAGACTTTGGTGAATAAAGGTCCAGGAATTAAAGTAATACCCATAGAAATATTTCAATAAATCAATGCAGTACTAAAGTACTCATTATTCTATACCAAGAAAGGAACTTGGTCAACTGACTGGAAGAAATCCCTATTTGTTACATTCTAAAGATAGGTAAACCAAAAGATGGAAGAAAGTGTGAAAAATAATATCATTAATATATCACATGCAAGTAACATTTTGCTGAAGAATAACAAGTTTTATCATCAAAAAATCAAAAACAATCGTAGTGGTACATTGATAGGGAACTGCCATATGCTTGGTAAAGTGGAAGGGTAGAGAAAAAGCAGGGCTCTCAGTGAGAAGGATGGACACAGGGGCTATATCAGAGGCCCCAGACACAGGAGCAATTGTGAGGATGGAGCAGGACTGTAGAGTGTGTCCTTGTGCTGTTCTTCGGATCACTATGGGTCAGAGCCAACTTGACGGCACCTAACAAAATAACAACATGCATATTTATGGAGTTTCACGCTTTCTCTGGATTAAATTTAAATTGTTGCTTGTGGCTTTGAACACTATTATTATTCCCTGCTAGATAACCAATGATCATTTAACCAACATTCACAATCCTTTTAATAGAGACTATTGAGAAAGCACTTGTAGTAATCTCTCTAAAGTATGAATTATCCCTACTTCTTTACTAGTTCACATTTATAGTTATGACAAGAGGATAGAGACATATAATTAAATTATCTTTCTATTAAATATTATGTTCAGTGGATGGTTTATTATATTTGTCAGCCCTTTTGTAAAAGGAAACTTTACTTCTTCTAAACACTCCTTCAAACTGATTCTATTATAATGTGTTTTCCTATTTGATTGGGAAAGTATATCTAACACGAGTCCTGCTGTTCTTTTGGCTGACTCTGATCTTTGAGATGGAGACTGCTGATGCTTTAACTTGTTCTTGATAGGACTTGAAGCATCCTGCTATCTCACCACAAACCTCATCGCTGTCTCATTTACTAGCTCTTAACACAATGCCAGGACTCAGAGGAAACCGCACACCTGCTTTATTTTGGTGCTGACGGCTCATGCAGACCTTGCTTTGACATGTCAAAAAGAACATCTATGATGCACTGAGAATGTAATAAATGGTTTTACTTCATTTGGAATTGATAAAATATCAAGGTTATGGCTTATAGTGCAGGTCTTATTATTATCTGCTAACTGCCTGCATGTGACCAGAGATCAATAAATTATTTCTGTTCTCTGCTCGAAATAGCAAATTAGAAACACATTTATGTGATGAAAGTAGAGCTATATTACAAGGTTGACTGCTATTATTGGATTGATGACTTTTAAGATGTGGATATTGTATGAGGCTCGCTCAACAGACTTCTCTGGCATATAGGCAAGAAATTGACGTGTAATGAAAAATAGATAGTAGGAGTAGTAGTACTTACACATTATAAAGAATTTGTTATGATGTGTATAATTTGTAGCCCAAAGTAGACTCTAAGCTTGTAAAATAGACTGTTATCAAAAATAAATTATTGTTGCAGAATGATTAGATAGGATGAGATTATATACAGACAAATACCCCAAACCTGTCAAATTTTTTAGATGTTTAAGTCTTTTTTTGGTTTTATTCTTTTGAGATGTCTAAGTCTTAATCCTTACTAATTTCCTTTCAGTTCGGAATATTCCTGAATATTCTGAAATTAACAAACCATGTGAAGAAACATGCTTAGGTATATTTTAGAATGTAATGTGCTTTTAGTAGGTTACTATAAATACACAGTACAACCTGGCAAAAACCCCTTTTGCATATAAGATTTCAATTTTTATTTAAAGTGAAGGAAAAGTATATTTTAAAATCAATTTATAGGTAATACACCTTGCAATAAAATATGATCTATGCTTTCATGTATTATATTTATTCAAGAAATATTTCATATCCTCTGAAATATTTGCTCTATCTCATCTAGAAAATCCTACATTGTTCTCTTTGAATTAACTCTTACAATTTTAAGTTTTTGTTGCAACAATTTTCAATGGCCCATTAGATGCCCTACTGATTGTGGTTAGGATATGAGCATTCTTTTGTCGTAAAGAGAAAAGGGTATTGATGCATGCTATGATGCGGATGAAAGTGACAACTGTTTAGCCCAAGTGAATAGAAAATGCTAGACTGAGTTAATTAAGACAAACAAAAAAGAGCAGATATTGCATGATGTCACTTATATGAAATAAGTAACTATTCCCTTAAGTCAATGCCCTAAAAGTACACCCACTCCCATCAAGTAGATTTTGACTCATGGTGATCATATAGGGCGTGTAGAATGTTAGCTAGGATTTCCAAGGCTGTACATCTTTAAGGGAGCCAGAAGTTTTACCTGTATCCTGCAGAATGATTGGTGGATTCCAAATACTCACATTGTAGTTAAAAATTCAATGTGTAGCCAAGGACACCCCAACGCTCCATGTTGGTGGTGTTACTGTCATACAGATTTAAATCGTGGTAGATATATGCATGGAGAAGAACTTCTCCAGTGTGCTTTCATGACACTTTATTTCAGAAGCAGATGGCCGAGCCTGTCTGCCAATGCACCTCAGGGGCATTTCTGTTGGCGGTGGTGCTGTCCAGTCTGTTTGACCCTCTGTGAGCTAGCGTGAAATATTGCCAAGTCCTAGGCCATCCTCACAAGTGTTCTTATGTTTGAGCCCATTGTTACAGCCACTATGTCAATCCATTCTGCCCCTCTATTTTACCAAGCCCGATGTCTTTATCCAGAGACTAGTCTCTCTTGAGAACCTGTCAAAGTAGTAAGAAAAAGTCTTGCCATTCTTGCCTAGAGGAGCATGCTGGTTTTACTTCTTCCAAGACAAGTTTGTTTGTTCTTTTGGTGGTCCATGATACTCTTAATATTCTTTATCAGCCCCCAAAATTCAAATGCATTTGAGGTAGTTAGTTTATTGTGCCACTCTGGCTGATAAACACCTGTGGGGTTAATTGAAGGGAGGAGGGATACATGGCCCAGTGAGGCTCGACTTTCTAGTTCTTGGATCTCTTGCTTTCTAATGGTCGGACCAGGGTGAAGCTGCCTTAGCCAGTTCCCTGCTTCAGCTGATAAGGCTCACTTCCTGCAAGACATCCCTGAGGAGAAGCCTCATGTACCTACCCTGATGCAGCCCTGGGTGCTGGAGCAGCCGTGTGGAGACCCCTGCCAGCGCTAAGATGCTTACACTTACACACTCACTTATCGGCTTTCCTCTTCAGTCAACATCATTGTGTGTGTTTTGTGAGATGGAGGAGGACTTTGTGGATTGGTGTCGGACCTATGGGTTAATGTTGGAATTATGGGCTTGGGCAGCACTGGGTTGGGATGTTTTCTTTATGCGCACTTACCCTGTATATAAAACTCTGTCTTATACATATGAGCTTCTATGGATTGTTTCTCCAATGTACCCAGACTCACACAGCAGTGTTCTGTCTTCAATGTTCAACTTTCACATGCATATGAGGCAAATGAAGACATCATGGGTCAGACACTAGACAAAAGCAACATGCATTTTAATCTCTTGAGTGCTGCATCTATAAACATTTGTTGTGGATCCGAGCAAGATGAAATCCTTGATGACTGGAATCTTTTCCACATTTAACATGATATTTATATATTTTGTGTGCTTTCCAATCTGGGGAGCTCGTCTTCTGGCGCTGTCCCTGACAATGTTCTTCTCTTCATGCTATGTTCAGTATCTGACTATGTTTTGAAGGGTATTGGTATGTGTTGATTCCTTGTTTGTAGCCAGTTCTTAGCTAGAACCTCTGCTAAACACTGTTGACCTTGGGTGACCCTGCAGGTATTTGAAGTCCAGCATCAGAGCAACACAAGCCCCCACGGCATGACCCACTGATACACAAGTGATAGTGAGAGGGTTCTGGAAGGTTTCAAATGAGCAAACTTTTACTAGTAGTTGAGTATTTTACTGTCGCCCTTTTCTCCAATTCAGTGAAGTCAATTCTGAGAGTTCAACATGGTAGAACAGCCACACAGGTTGTGCTCTTTATAGAAACCTATTTCCTTTCCAGAAACAGTTTGGCATATTGGACCTTGTGACCGTGCACCTAGCAGTTGAATCTTTTACCACGGCCCCATGGGAGCTGTTATTTTATGCTTCACTCCTTACAGAACGTGTTTGCAGATCTTTGAGCAACTTTGTTTTTTTATTATTTATGAAACTCTTTTGCATGCAACATTTCCATTTTTTTTTAATTTCCTGAAGGACCTGCAGTCTGTGAAGTCTTATACTTATTTTATTGATCATTGTGTCACTGCTTGGAGAGAAATAATGCCGCGTCTGAAGACAAATGATTATTTGGCCTAATGATGTCTCTTTTGGCTTAAATTTTATGTCAAAAGCAGTGTGTGTGTGTGTGTGTGTGACAAAGAGAGAGAGAGAGAGAGAGAGAGAGAGAGAGAGAGAGAGAGAGAGAGAGAGAGAAGAGAAGAGAAGAGAAAAGAGAGCGAGAGAGAGAGAGAGAGTTTGTTCCTGCCATAGGGTTTCTGAACCTTTTGTGAAGGCAGCACTCAAGGCTGGAACATTAGTTTCCACACTTGGAAAGAGTCTAAGATGAAATCCAAGCAACATTAAATAAGTCAGTATAATTGCCAGGCTATAACAGCCACAATAAAACAGTGCTTCACATTGTCTTTAAAAGCATCTGCATTTACTTACTACTCACTCTGTGGCCTTTTAGCACCATATTCTATTTGAGTGGAATTCTTAAGTGTCCTTATATATCTACAAGACGACGTGGTATTCAAGCCTACTTTAAGAAAAACTTTGCTTTTGAACAAGCTAACATGTCAGCACAGCCACATCTTCCACTAGCAGCAAAGCATATCCTACTGTAGTCATTGCTTAACATGTATGCAGCACCCACATGCATATCATTTGTTAGCCCCTTGCCTTCTCCAATGTGCTGTATATTTATAAACATTTGATGGTTCATTATGTGGTGCATCATGGAATCTGAAACATCAGTTAAAAATCTTTGTAGTGTGCCATGGTTCCATGAAATGCTTTTTCAAAATTGACATGAGAATTAAGATGCTTTATATGCCTATTTCTCATTGTGTGGTAAATATTGGTAGTAGGCTTAATATGAAGTCAACATAAGCATTCTGAGGAGAAGAAATTAGTGATTTCTGTTGCTGCTTTTCTAGAGATTTACCTTTCTCTTTTCAGGGAAAACCCTCTCTTAGTGTTGTCCCTTCTAGACTCGCTCCATCACCACTGCTGCAGGGATTGGACACTCTCTCACTTAGCCATCTTGCACAGATCAATTTGTAAGGGAAAGGTAATGTAGATCGAAAGTGTTCTGAAAACACTGAGCTATGATGGTAGTTATACTTGCTGGGCATATTATGTGCCAGGCAATATTCTGAGTAATTTACCTGTGAGGGGTTTCAAAGGGTTTGTGGAAAACCGAATTAAAACAAAATGGAATTTTCCCACAAACTGTTTGAAGTATTTTCATTTCATTTTTACAACAAAACCCTGTGAGGTGTGTTTATTTAGCATCTTCATTTCCCAGAAGGAAAAGGACAGTCCAAAAAGGATTATACCGTGGACCATAGACAAACAGCTAAAGAACAATATAATTAGAGTTTGAATGCAGGTATTTTAAAGAGACGATGAGATGCAAACAAACAAAATTTAAATTCAAGGAGCATGCTACTTTTTTGAGGAACAAACTTTTATTGCGACCAGACTTATTTTAATTCTTCTGTCTTTATGAGGGACTGATCCAGAAAATCTATTGTTAGGAGATCTGACTTCGCAGATTTTCTGACAATAAAGTGATAAAACATATGAGTTATATCTGCATGATTTCTTCAGAATTAAAAATGAGAACCCAAACACTAAAGAATGCTCTTCCTTATTCCGACTGTAACACCATAGTTAAGTGAACAGATGAATCATAATGTTTTGCCAAATGATAACCCACCTCCTCAGTGTTTACTAAGAGGTTGGGTGATGAATTAAAAACATAAAACTAACTGAACTTCTGCACATCATTAAGCAAAAAGCACCTGTTGGAATTAGATACTAGAGTTAGTTTCAAGTCATAGTGGCCCTTATGTACAACAGAATAAATCCCTACCAGGCCCCGTGCCCTCCTCACCCGATGTTTGCACCACTGTGTAAATTCATCTTTAGTGTGTTACTTTTTTTCCACCGACAGTTTCTTTACCAAATATGGTGCTTTCACTGGGGATTGGTCCCTCCTGAAACATGCCCAGTATAGATGAGAAGAAATCTCACCATGCTCATTGTTAAGGAGCATTCCGGCGATGCTTCGCCCTCCAAGACAGAGGTGCGGCTGCTCCCAGCAACCCGTGCTACAGTTAACATTGTTTGCCAGGTCCATAATTCAAGTGCTTCAGCTCTTCTTGGGTCTTCCATATTCATTGTCTAGTTTTCACATGCACTTGAAATACCATGACTAAGGAAGGTCAGGATCACTTTATTCCTGAAAACAACATCTTGACTTTTTTATACTTTTAAAATATGTTGTTTGTTTTGTGTTGCAGCAGATTTGCTGAACGTAATACTGATTTCTTGACTATGTTTCACACGGGCACTGGTTGTTGATCTAAATGAAATTAAGTCCTTTACAATTTCAGTATTTTCTCTGTGTATCTTTATGTTGCTTATTTATTTAAATGGGAGGATTTTTTTTAACTTTGAAGTGTAACCCATACTAAAATATGTAGTATTGATCATCATCAGTAAACGTTTCCAGTCCTTTACTCTTTAGCAAGCAATATTGTATGATCTGCACATTACAGTTGCTAATGAATCTTCCTCCAATCCTGATTATTTTCATATAGCCCAGCTCCTCAGATTATTCAAACAACACACAGGATGAATACATATGGTGAAAGGATATAACCTGAACACACATCTTTCCTATTTTTAAACTATCTCAAACCCACTGCCAATGAATTGATTCTATCGCTCAGGGTTTCCAAAGCTGTAAATATGTATGGGAGAAGAACATCTTACTTCTGCAAAGCAATTGCTGGGTTTGAACTGCCAACTCCATAGTCCAATGTTTACCTGGAAGTGCCAGCACTATCCCTTTGTTTTATTCCCAACACTGCTCTATGCACAGGCTCTGCATGAGCATAATGAAGCGATCCGGAATCTGCATTTTTCGCAATAGTATCTATGGTTTGTTGGACCCACACAGCCGAATGCCTTGGAATAATCAGTAAAACACTGATATTTTTTTTCCTGGGGTTCTACACCAATGTCCATATAACGTCAACCATAATGTCCCACTCCTGGATTTGACTTGAATTTCTGGCAGTTCTTCACTGATGTTCTGCTATCACTTTTTCTGAAATTTCTTCAGCAAAATTTTTCTTGAGTTAATGAATATAATATTATTTAATTATTTCCACTACCTGTGGGATCACCTTTCTTAGGAATAGGGGCACATGTGTCTTTTCCAGTCCCTGGGCCACATAATTATCTTCCTAATTTCTTGATATGAATATATATATATGCCTCATCTTGCTCTAACAGAATGGCTGGTGGTTTTTAATTGCCAACCTATCAGTTTAGTCCAACCTGTAGCCCATTAGGCCACCGAGACTCCTTCAATATTTTACCTTTAGATTTGTAAATTCTCCCATTTCCCCCCTCCCTCATATGCCCTTGGTAATTTATACCTCGTTATTTTGTCATATCTTGCCCTATTCGGGGTCTCCCTTCCCCCCTTCTCTGCTGTCCCTCTCCCAGGGAAGAGGTCACATGTGGCTCCTTGTAATCAGTTCCCCCTTTCCAACCCACTCACCCTCCACTCTCCCAGCATCGTCCCTCACTCCCTTGGTCCTGGAGGTATCATCCACCCTGGATTCCCTGTATCTCCAACCCTCCTATGTACCAGTGTACAGCCTCTGTCCTATCCAGCCCTGCAAGGTAGAATTCGGATCATGGTAGTTGGGGGGAGGAAGCATCCAGGATCTGGGGGAAAGCTGTGTTCTTCATCGATACTACCTCACACCCTAATTAACCCATCTCCTCTCCTAAGCCCCTCTATGAGGGGATCTCCATTGGCTGACACTTGGGCCTTGGGTCTCCACTCTGCACTTCCCCCTTCAGGGAGGGAGGGGGGGAAAAAAAGGAGGACCTGATGCAAGGGGCTTAGGTGAAGAGCAAATGCCTTAAGAGTGATTGGGACAGGGAGTGTATGGGTGTGCTTTGTACAATTGATGTATGTATATGTATGGATTGTGGTAAGAGTTGTTGGAGTCCCTAATAAAATGTAAAAGAAGAAAAAAAGAAAAAGAAAATGATTAGGGCAAAATATGTACAGATGTGCTTTATACAATTGATGTATGTCTATGTATGGATTGTGATAAGTGTTGTATGAGCCCCTAATAAAATGTTTAAAAAAAAAAAAAAAAAGGAAACTAGCAAAAAAAAAAAAAAGATTTGTAAATTCTTTCCACTTGAGAAAGTGCCAGCTTGTTCTTCCTTTTAAGTGTTCTAACTCTAGGTCTTCTCATATTTCATTATAATATGTTCCTTTGACTTTATGAGCCTGCCTTTGAAATCCGTTCTGCTCATTTGCTCCATCATTTCTTCCATTCATTTTAACGACACTACACTTAAGAGCAAGTTTCAGAGTCTCTTCTGACATCCATTTTGATCTCCCCACCGATTTTTCCATCTTTTCCCTCTTACGATGTAATATTTTGGTGTCTTCTGATGTTTCTTCTGATCTTTAGACATTAATGTTCACTTTTCTTTCTAGATATTGCCTTGAAATTCAGGTGACATATATTCCAAGTTGTACATTGGTACATGTGGATTTGGCTTAATTTTCTTCACCTTCAACTTCAATTTGCGTAGTAGCGATGAATAGTTGGATCCTCAATTGGCTCTTGGCTTTATTCTGACCGATGACACTGAGCCCTACAGCTCCACACTGCAGTTGAGTCTGCGCTGATGTGAATTCTAACTAGTGAAGTCCACATGTATAACCACTGTTTATATTCTTGGAAAAGCTACTTCCAATAAATATGCTGTAGATCCTATGCATTCTTATCAATTGACCTTTTGTGTTATTTTTGTCACTAAGTTCATATTTTCCAACTACTTAGTCTTGTTTTTCATTTTCGCATCCCTAGCACTGGTAATTATCAATACATCTTGATTGCATGCGTAATAAATTTTAGGTTGCAGAAGTTGGTGAAAACTAATTGTTCATCTTTGGCATTAGTGATTGGTGCACAAATTAAACGAATAGTCATATTCACTGGTCTTTCACATAGACTTGTGGATATTATTCTATCACTAACAAAATACTAATTCAGGATAGATCTTGAAATGTTGTCTTTGAAGTGGAGTACTGTTCCCTTGTTCTGTAATTTGGCACTTCTGACAGAGTAGACCCTGTGATTGCCCAATTCAAGATGGCCAGTATCCATCTGGTTCACCTCACTCGTGCCTAAACTATTGATCAGTGGATATTCCATTTCTTTGCTTATGACTTCTATTTTTCTTATGCTTCCCACTTTGTATATCTCATGTTCCAATAATTAATAGATATTTGTAGCTGTTTCTTCTCATTTTGTGTCAGCTACACCATCACAGGAAGGGCCCGGGAGCTTCACACCCTCTACATCAGTAAGCAGTTTTTCTGTTGCCAAATTTTGAGTGCCGTCAAATCCAAGGGGCTCATCTTTCAGCTCTATATCAATCTATTCACAAAGTGCGCTTTGGTCAATTTTTTTTAGCAATAACTCAATAGGCCCTTTTTAGCTTGTCTTATATTGAAAGCTCTAGTGTACCCTACCACCCACAGGTTACTCTGCTGGTATTTAAAAGAGCAAAACCATCAAGTCCAGCAATTCAGCAACACGCCAAGTGCCACAAAATGGCACACTGACAGGGAGTTGCGAAAGTGGACTCGCACAAGGAAAACTGTGTCTGCCTATAAAGGTGTCATTTATTTTAAGAAGCATTGCTATTTAAAGTGCTTTCTGACTTGTTGTTGCTGTTCTCAGGTGCCAATCAGTTGGTTCTGGCCCATAGCGATCTGGATGTCCAGTGAAACACTGCCTAGTTCTGTGCCATCCTCAATTTTTTTCTCCTACTTTGTAATGATAAGATATCTGTATTCACTCCCAATAAAATAGTTTTGGAAAAAAAATTGTTCTCCTCTTTGAATGCACTGGTGCAGCCACTGTGTTGCTTTATCCCATGGGGGGAGGGGGGCTTTCTCTTTTCCACTTTCCTCCTACTTTACCACGTGTGATGTCCCTCTCCAGGGACTGATTTCCCCTGACAAAATATCCAAGGTACATGAGACCCGAGCTCCCCATGCTGGCCTCTAAGGAGCATTCTTGGTGCATTTCTTCCAAAACAGATTTGTTGGTTCTTTTGATAGTCCATAGTACTTCTAATATTCTTTGGCACCATAATTCAATGTACCAGACTCATACATTTAATGTAATTCTATGTACCAGAGCTTTATGAACTACCTGAGATAAGTCTGAGCTTTAAATTTATAATTCTGTGATTAAATAGTTAATAGCTTTCACATTCATGCGAAACTCCTAAAGCTTTTGTGAATTATTTGATCTCAACGAGGAGCCCGAGAAGTAAGAATAGGTATATTCCTAGTCGGTATTAAAAGTTCATGTTTAATAATTTGAAAATAAAAATCCAACTCAAAAACTCTATATTGACACTTGAACTTTAGATGAATTTCCCAAGCATAAGGCGAAGGACAATATTGGCAAGTTTTCAGTGACTTTACAATGGAAGAAAGCCAAAATCACTCATTGGGGCCAACGATCTTCTTTGAAGTATGAGTAATCTTGTGAAGCTGTCTATATTGATCAACAAAAGCAAAATGTCTCACTTGCACCTCATTAATTTGATTCTGCTGACAGAGTTATAATTCCTTCAGCCCCAGACAAGCTTTGGTTCAGTGGACCACAACGGCCTTCTTCAATATCGTTGTGATTTATGCCCTGGATCCATACTTTAGAACAGTTCGACTTTTATTAATACGAGGGGAACTGTATTACACTTAGGAAATAGTTAATTTACATGACTCTCATAATTTTTCCATTGGGACCCTTGTCTCTGTTGCCTATATATTGAGCTGCTTTTAAAATGTCACATTATCTTCATGAAAAGCTGTGGCTGCTTTTTCACAAGAGCCATTTTTCATAGTTAAATCTCTGAGCATGTCCGCAGTGCTTCTCTCAAGTGCCAAAAGAAATGAGAACACATTTTTATTTTAGATTCCTTATTAAAAGCTTCATTTTCTTGGGCAAATCAGAATGTGTTTAAGTCCATGGGTCATTGGAAATGGTCTCTATGGGCTTAGAATATTTAAACCAAAATATCAGTTAACATGATCTCACATACTAAGAGAGAGCGAGTCTCTTAAGAATTGCTACAAGCTCTGAATAGGCATTTTTTTCTTTTGATAAGATATTTTTTAAGTTTTATAGAAAGTTATATATAAACATATAAAGTTATTTTTAAGTGGGATAAATATTTGGGCTAAAATTCCTCATGCTTAGTATCATGTCATTTTTTTATGTAATACAAATATTTTAAATCTCAAAATCCTTTGAATTCAAAAATTGAATCTCTACAAATAAAGGTATTTTTACAGGATATCTGATAGCCAATTTTCACTACATTTATGATAATTAGATACTTAAGTACAATAAGAAAATACTTAAAATTGAATATTTTATGCAGGTACAGTACATCCGTATTGAGGTGGTGGTGTAACTCTTAATTTAGTGAATGATATATTCCCACTGAAGTTCTGACTAATCATACAGACAGACAATATCACAAGGGTAGCATGCTCAAAGGAGAACAGTTTGATTCGCAGATCAATTGTTCCATTTTCTTATTTAAAGTTGCATTCACAGTACTGCATTTTTATTACATTTTGTGATCTAAAAAATAACCACAAATTCTCTTTCTTATTATTTATTGCTTGAGAGAATTTTTTAACAATGGCTTAGTTAACTAGAAAATTTTGTGGAACTTATTAATTTGTAATAAAACATGTAAAGAGATATATTAAGATAAATATATAGGTATCTAGATATCAATCTTTAGCTAACTGAATCGATGGATAGATAAAACTGGAAGACAAATAATGTGGAGGTTTCCCAAATATTTTTTAATGTTTTAAGTTGTAAAATTCTTTCCAATACATTTTATAAAGCCTATATACTGTTGTGTCAAAATGACTCAAAGCACTTTGAAAATATGAGGCTCTTATATTATTTTACAGAATTAATTTTCATGAGCCTAGAGATTTAGATACAATAAGCTTTAGCTCCTGTATTTGAAGTAATCAGTCTTCTGAAGACACGATGACTTGAAAAAGTGGTGAAACAAGGAAATGACCAAGTTTGAAAAGTCAGAGTTACTTTCCAGTTGCTCACCCAGGAATGATTCAACAATGTACTTTTATGGACCAGATCTTAGAAACTTTCTAGCCAGGACACAATGGCATGGCCTTGATTTAAAGCTATCAGGTCTGGCAAACATTAAATTTAAGTTCATTAAGCTAAGCACAGTGTGTTAAATATGGATCAACTAATTACAGAACATCGACTCAATCATTGACGAGAGCTCTTTGAAAGACCCATCATTATAACATTAAATGTCATTTTATTGCCAGACAGTAACGCCTGATTAAAATCTTAAATGGATGGGGCCCATTGAGAAGCCATATTGAAAGTGTCTTCCAGCTGATTATGAAAGTAAAGTCTGCAGTAAATGGAACTATTAATGAAAAAGACTTCTTTTATTTATTTATTTTGCTCTGGTATCTTTTATGTGCTTTTTCTTACTATTTCCACTAATATGTTCTTGATTCAAGATCTAATCTTCTCTTGACTCATTGCAGTAGTTTTTCTTTTAAATCTGGTCTTTCTGCTCACACCGTCTGATTCCATTTAAGTAATCATAAATAAGAAAGCTATAGAAACTTTTCCAAAGCCCACTTTTAATTATGTCAATAGCTTATTCAAAATATCTGATAGATTTTTTTAGTGGTAAGAAAAATAACATTCTACTTTTCCTAGCATTCAATGTTCTCATTCATATAAATACTAAACATTTTCTGTTTTAAATTTCCTAATTATCTGTCAGAAAACAATACTGTACGTGTATGAGCATGAGTGTGATCATTTTACTCTTCCTCCTATACATTGTGACACACTTTCTGTTGTACCAAATGCTCTTTTTCCCACTAACACATGTTGAGAATGTAGGTATCCTTTTGCCTGTAGTTGTCCATGGTCACTCACCACTTTTCGTTGTTATTAAAGGTCCTCAAATCTGTTCTGACTCAAAACTACCCAACCTTTATTTTCCTCTATGCAAATGATTTTCTCTATTTTGCCCAAAGTATTTACTTTTCATCTGTTATCACAATTGCTGCAATATAATTTTATAACCAATTAGATATAGAACTATGCAATATAAATTATAGGCGTTTGTGGATATGATTCACTTACTACATTGTTACTTCTGGGTTTTTGTACTATCCACCGTATACTCACTGCAAGTCCCTTGAAGCATGTCTAGCAGTTTAAAATATCAACTTATTGAACAAGTTAGAAAAGTCTTACTTCAGTTGAAGCTGCCTCAATGTCATAAAGACTCTTTGTCAATTCTGTTGTGTAGCGTAAAGACATGGACACAATCAAAGGCCTGGCCCAAACTGAGATATCAGTTCCCTGTTTTATTCTCTGTAAGATTTGAGGTATTTAAAAAATATCTTTTAAGTCTCAATTTACTTTATATGAAGTATTGGTGCTGTAGTGAGGATTTATGTGTTGTATGTAAAGTGCTCATACCATTGAGGCCAGTTGAAAACTATTTTAAAATCATTTAAATTTTAAGATTTTTTTCCTCTTCCTTTCCATCATCTCTCCTCGTTTTAGGCAGAGAAGGATACTATTTAATGGCAAAAGTGGTTTTACATTATTTCACAAGAAACATATTTTTATGTTTACTCAAGGCTGGATCATGTCTTGGTTGAAATCCATTTTGTAATCAGTTTCTACACTCCCAAACCAAACTCTCTTCATAGCTCTCTTATGGTCACATAATTAGAGAGTAACCCAAACAATTAAGAGATGGTGGAATCTACAATTCAGCTCTTCTCTACAGTTCAAGATATTGAAAGATTGTTTACAGATTGCTATTTTCCCTGTAGACATTCTACAATCATAGGAACTCATCTTCTTTCTTCCCAGGATAATTTTTTATTACTCCTGCTCACCCCTTATACTCAAGGAAATTGAACTTTTGAGAGTGTATCATTGTTCTAGAGTTATTTAAAAATTCTTAGTAGAAAACAAAGGAACGGAAAGAAGAGTCTAAATAATCTCAAAATAGACTTCTGTTTTTATAGGGAGTTAGAATGGTGTGTGTCAGGATTGTATTCTCTCACCACAATTTTTCAATCTGTTTGCTGAGCAAATCATCAGAGAAGCTGCACGAGATGAAGAAGAATGTAGCATCAAGATTGAAAGAATGCTTGTTAATAACCTGTGGTATGCAGGGAACACCACTTTGCTTGCTGAATATGAGGAGGAATTGAAGCACTTGCTGATGAAGATGAACAATTTTGGCTTTCAAGATGACTTACATCTCAGTGGAGTGAAAGCCAAAACACCTGTGTGTGTTGGGCATTGACTATGGAAGACTGGAGAATTGATGTGTTTGAATTATAGTACTGGGACCGAATATTGAAAGTGCCATGGATGGCTGAAAGGACAAACAAGCTTATATTGGAATAAGTAAAGCCAGAGTATTTCTTAGAGACAAGGGTGGAAAAACTTCATTCTACATACTTTGGACGTATCGTCACAACAGATCAGACCCTGGAGAAGAGAGCCAAGTTTGGCTATAAAGTAGGGAAAGGCCCTTGACAACACGGAGTGACATAAGGGCTACTTCAATTGACTCAGTCATAGGAACTACTGTGAAGATGGTGGATAGGGTTGCTATGACTTGGACCAGACTCAATGGCACCTAATGACAAGAATGAACAGCTACCGGTGGGGGAGGAGGTTACTATAGAAGAAGAAGAAGAGAGGGCGGGGTACGGTAAAGAAGAAGACAGAGAGAGCCATAGCAGGTAGCCTTTTGTTTCTAAGGAAAAAGACACAAAAGAGCAAAGACAGTCCTATATCTTTGTACATTTATAAATCTTTATTCCTTTACTCTCTATAAATTTGGGTAATACCTACTGAAGAGTTACTCTGTTATACTTATCCCACATCTGAAAGTCTAGAACGTGCTCTTTCCTGCATTAACCTGATGATAAATGTGATATACACATAACTTTAAAACTGCAGATGAGCATGGCTGAGGTTAACCCAACCCATCACCGTCAAGTTGATTACACTGATGGTGACCCTATAGGAAATAGAAAACTCCCCTATAGGGTTGTTTGCTATCTATACAGAATCAGACTGCTACTTCTCTTTTCCTGAATTGCCAACACTCTTGTTAGCACTGGAGCATTTTAGCCGCTGTGCCACCAGAACCGAGATGAGTTTTCCTACAGCTTGACTTGATTGCTGTGGTGGGTAAACCGAAACCAGGTGTTGCTGACAGTCTAGCTAGACTCTTGAAGGAAGTTAAAGAAAAACCTGTGGTGTTTTCTAGGAAGTGCTTTCAAAGGCCCCCTGAGCAAAACAGGCACAACCAGAGCTTAGAAGGTTCTGCTAAACCAAAAGGGCTCAAGATGAGTCATGAAAATAGATCTGCGGGGCTTAAGCTACATTTAAATAGCACATCACATGGTACTTGCGATGGAGCTCCAAGGTTAAAGCAGAGAAGATTGGGGATATTTTCCTGGAAAGTGAGAACTTTTGCCATGAAGACTTAACATTCCTGTCTCTCGAATACACATATCGACTCTATTAGGAAGAGACTTGATGGAAACAGAAGGATGTTATCCAGGCAATGTAAACACTAATTGAAGAGACTTTTAGGGTTATAAGGTTGTTCTGGTCACTGTAATGGAAAATTCTGGTACTTATTGGGATTTAATTTATGAATCTGACACCCACATGTAAAACATGTGGACAGTTTACTAGTCATAATAAGTCCCACTAGAAAGTTATGACATACACACTGAATATCGACTGGTTTTGTTTTAATTTTATTTTCTATTTTTTATTTATTTAACAATTTATTAGGGACTCACAACTCTTATCACAATCCATACATACATCAATTGTATAAAGCACATCTGTACATTCTTTGCCCTAATCGTTTTCAAAGCATTTGCTCTCCACTTAAGCCCTCTTTTTCCCTCCCTCCCCACTGCCCCCTCCCTCATGAGTTCTTGACAATTTATAAATTATTATTTTGTCATATCTTGCCCTATCCGGCGTCTTCCTTCACCCCCTTGTCTGTTGTCCATCCCCCAGGGAGGAGGTCACATGTAGATCCTTGTAATTGGTTTCCTCTTTCCAACCCACTCACTCTGTACCCTCCCAGTATCACCCCTCACCCCCGGTCCTGAAGGTATAATACACCCTGGATTCCCTGTGCCTCCAGCTCCTATCTGCACCAGTGTACAACCTCTGCTCTATCCAGACTTGCAAGGTGGAATTCGGATCATGGTGGGTGGGGGGAGGGAAGGAAGCATTTAGGAACTGAAGGAAAGCTGTATTCTTCATAGGTGCTACATCGCACCCTGACTGACTCATCTCCTCTTCTAGACCCCTCTGTGAGGAGATATCCAGTGGCCGACAAATGGGCTTTGGGTCTCCACTCTGCACTTCCCCCTTCATTCACTATGGTAAGATTTTTTTTTTTTGATGATGCCTTATACCCGATCCCTTCGACACCTCGTGATCGCACAGGCTGAATTTTTAATATTAACTGTTAACTAGACATTATGGCAACCCTATAGGGCAGGATAAAACTTCCTCTCTGAATTTCTAACTCTGGATATCTTTACTGAACGAGAAAGACTCATCTCTCATCAGAGGAGAGACTGGTCATTTCAAATTGCTGACAGAGAGTTTAGCAGACCAACGGTCTTCAATGGCCGTGAATTTGGTTCTGATTTGGTTATCTAGACAGAAGCAGGCACTGGAAGGTGAGGGAATGATGCCAAGAATCTTGTAGCAGTCATAACACAAAGGAGAGTCAGAGACATGGTTATACACATAGCTCTCCGGCACAAAGGAATATGAAGGGCGAATAAGCACATTTCCTTATCAATGGAAGAGACCAGAAATTGTGAAAAGAATGGGTGGGAAAAGACAAGATGCTTATGCTAACCCCACAATGACTGAATGGATTCTAGGGTTTGGTGACAAGGACATACTATGAAGTCTGAGGAAATGGGGTACAGGGATGAACACACTTGGAAAGCGGAAGTACACTACTGAGGACCAGTCAAAAGCAAGACCCATCTGAAAGTCAGTCTATGGTGGGAGGTATGCCAGTAGCCAAATAAGAAGTTCAACGCTACGTTTTACCAGGCCTTTTAGTATAGCTAGGCTTTGGGCTTCTTTTCAAAAACATCCTTTTCTATAAACTCACCCTTTTTGTTCAACTTTTTTCTCTGACGCTAGTCTGAGTTTTGTCCCTCGCCTGAAATCTTTCTTACAAGCCAACAAGAACCATGGAGTGGAGAGTTTAGAAACTTCCAGCCACCTAGTGGTAACATCAACCCTTTAATTTTTAGTGGAGAGTTTTTGGCACTCATCCAACTTAGCTACTCATTATGTCCAGAAATAAAGCAATGAGTACTTCAATAGAAAAATATAGACACAATGGTTAGAACATTCACAAATGAATAATAGAAATAGATGACAAATAGATTAAAATTTCTATGTTATTTAATGTATCCAATGTGCTTAATGTATCTAAGAAATCTTAAATAAAGCTGACTAGTGGCAATTATCAACATCATGAACATGGAGAATAACATTACTTCTCACATTAAAGAGATGTGTAATAAATTAATACATCATTTCTAGAGGGCTATTTTGGCATGTGTTTTAAAAGCATTTTTAAAGTTCATAATTTTTTCATCCAGTAATTTTACGTCCATGAATTTAATTTTTATGATGTACTAGAGCTATATTAAGAGGATGGACTTCAGAATATTGCTTATATATTTAAAAACATAAATGATAGAAGATGGAAAATATTAGTAGTTTGTGTCTTTTATGTAAGACCATACAACCATTCAAATTCTGTTCAAGAAAATTACACAATGGCTCAAAGGTGATGTAGAGGAAATTGTTCTGAAATTGATTGTAATCATGATTGCACAACTCTTCTTAATAAGACTCTACTATGAAACTGTGTGATACATGAATTATATGCTCACAAAACTACTAAAACCTAAAGTAAAATGAAAGTTTGAACTACAGTAAACAATGAAAAATTTAGAGTAGGTCACAGAAAATATTTGCTATATGCTCTTTAGTTTAAACCAAGAAACTGAAATAGAAGGCCACAAAACAAAATGTAATCATAGGAAAGGACTTAAATTCTAATCGTCTTGCATGGCTGGAAAGTGATGAAAATACTAATTCAAAGTAGAACTCCAAATTGCCAAAGATGTATATTTTAATCCCAAAGAATTATATTTTAGCCATTAGGAAAATAAGAAATGAAGACAGAATGAACAAACTAAAAATAAGGAATATAATCACGCAATTAACGTTGGACCAAAATGCAAATGTGTATAGCCCATCTTCCAACTGGCTCTTGGGGCATTCCAGGAACTGCAGTCAGGCACCGGGATTTCCAGGCCTTTTTCTTCCATTTATCTTTCTTACTCAGTGTCTGTTCCTTGGGGTTTGAGATCATATTCCCAATTTTAATGCTATTTAAAATGACTAGTTTCTACAACCTTTAACATTCTAGCCTTACTCAATGTAAAGGAAACAAAAATCTTCACAATTGTACCGATAGGCTACATCATAATAAAACGGACAAAAGATTGAAGCTATCAAGGTTTTAATTTTACCTGGATTCATAGTCAATTTATGGAACCAAGAGTCAAGAAATCAAACAATGCATTTCATTGGACAAATCTGCTGTACAATATCACTTTAAAGGGTTAAAATTTTTTAAAAGATGTCACGTTGAGGATTAGGGTGCAATTGACCACAGTAATAGCCTTTTTATTGCTTCAGATGCATGGGAAAGCTGGACAATGGCTAAGAAGGACAAAGAAGAATTATTATTGCATGCAAGTGAATTTATGCTTCAGTAGATGACAAAGTGCTGCAGCAGTAAATGACTAGAGAATTGCCAGATATTCTCTCCTGATTCAGAAGAGGATTGAGGTAAGGAGATACCAAGGATGGCATTAGGTGGTTCTTGGCTGAAAGCAGAAAATTCCAGAAACATGTTTACTTGCATTTTATTGACAATGAAAAGTCATTCAACTACGTGGATCACAGAAAACTGTGAATAATATTGTGCAGGCTGGGAGTTCTAGAATATTTAATTTGGCTCATGCTAACCTGTGTGTAAATCAGGAGGCAGGTGCTCAAGCAGAAAGAGGGCATTTTGCATGGTTTAAAACAAGAAAGGGTGTGCATCAAGGTCTTATCCAGTCATCATAGTTATTTAAACTACATACTGAGCAAATAACTCTGGACTGGGCTATATGAACAATAAACAGCATCACTACTGAAGGAAGACTCTAACAGCTTCTGATATGCAGGTGACACAATCTTCCTACCTGAAAAATAATGTATTGATGAAGATCAAAGACTACAGCTTTCAGTCTGAGGATACCTGAACATCACAAACAAACACACAAACAAAATCTCCATACCTGTACCAATCAGCAACATCGTGATTCACAGACATAATATTGAAGTTTTCAAGATTAATTTTACTTGCATTCACAAACAGTGCCCATGGACGCAACTGTTAGGTGATCAGTCATCTTACGGCACTGTGAAAATCTATCGCCCTGGACGCCTGTACATGTTAAAGAGCAATGATACTACTTTCATGGCTAAGGTACACCTGACTCAAGGCATGGTATTTTAACCCCCTTATAGGAATCTGAAAATGGAGCACCAAATAAGAACTATTGAAGAAGAATTTATGCCGTTGAGTCATGGTGTTGGTGAAAAATATTGAATACACGATGGTCTGGTGGAAGAATGGACAAATCTGTCTTGCAGTAAGTACAGCTAGAATGCTCCTTAGAAGCAAGAATAGAGAGACACACTTTGGCTTTGTTATGAGTTGAGACTTACCTCTGGAGAGGAACATTATACTCTGTAAAGTAGAGGGTCAATTAAGAAAAATCAGATTCTCAATGAGATGGATGGACACAGTTGTTACTACAATGGCCTCTACCATAGCCATGATTGGGGGAGTGGCCCAGGATCAGGTAGTGTTTCATTCTGTTGTCACTGTGTATCAGATGTGACTCATACTAATTCAGATTTTCTCTCTCTCCCCTATGTATTATTAAGTTGTGCCACTTTTGTGAGAAATAAATTATTTAAACAAAAACAGTAAAACGAGCTTTTGAGTGGAAGTAAAGCAGATATAATTATCAGAACAAAAATACAACCAATGTAAAACAACAATTTAAATGGTTTAATATGTACAAAAATGTTAAGTAACTTTTTAAAAATAAAACATTTTTATTATAGGATGTGAATTGCGGAAGGAGTTGATTAATAGTAACAATGCACATTAGTGTTTGTTTAATATAATTTACGTGGGTATTTTGACAGGAATGAATGGTTTTGATAAAACTGATTTGCCAGTAGTATTAAGGTTACTTACTAGTGTGTTCAACATTGACTTATTGCATATAAATAATGAAATTGTCTTCTCAGCAGAGGGTAGTATCCATGACTAGTCCTACTGTATACTTCTTGAACATGCTTCCTTTAATAAATCATCTGCCTTCTTTGATTACTATGTTATTGTTGCTAATATTGCTTAGTTTGATTAATTGGCTGCACCTTTCAAATGCTCCCACTTTTATTTATCCAAGGATGTAGCTATTGGATCTTTGTTCTTAATTTCCCATGATATAGCTGATTTGGAATAAAGTGACTTATACCAAGAACTCCTGGTGGCACAGCGTGGAAAGGACGGGGCTGCTGCTAACCTGTGCAGGAGCTGACGCTCTGATCCCATGAAGATTCAGTGTTGCACCACCCAGCAGGTCTGCTCTGTACTATACGGTTGCTATGATTCACAATCCACTTCATGGCCCTGGCTTTAGTTCTCTTGGTTTGACCCATTACCCGGAACAGCCGGGCACAGTCCAACATATACAACATTGCCATGTGTTGGGTTCAGTTCCATGGCAACCACATTTTTCTGGGTCATGCGTTTAATAAAAGCACATGGCCAAAGCAGCTTCTGAACTTTGTATCAGTTGCCATGTTGCATAAATTCCAAGGACACAGTCCTAGTCTAGTTGTAACCTGGGGCAGCGTATACATTACCAAAGGATAAATTGGAGCTTCCGCTAGCAGGAAGGTACAGAGTTTATTGAAAGAGCAACATTCCCCAGGATCAGGAAGTAACTTGTAAGGATTCACTAAAGTACTGCAGATAAAGGAAATATCACAAAGCTTCAATATAGAGAGATCTATAAAAAGAGAATTCTTATTCATTGACATTTATGAAATCATGCCTTAATAGACACAAGACCAGAGTAAGTCCCCTTTACTATTATTTTGCTAACTGTAAACAGTGAGTTGCTTTCTAGCTTATTGTGTGGATGTTTGAGGGTCAGTCTGAATGTGTGCTCTCCTGTGGAGCTTGGTGTAAGAGAACGAGTGAGTACGGGGTTGCTCCTGTTTTTTTCCCTGAGTTGTTACAGTGTGCTGGTAAAATGGCTTTTGGAAATCAGTTCAGAATAAATAGTTTTAAAAAAAGGAGTCTGAAGTCTGGCCTTCCTATTTGGCAGAAGCCTTTCCTTATGCCAAACACCTACTTCTTTTGAACTTCTTCACAACATGGTCAATGTAAATAGTGTTCTCTGGTCTTATGGACCTCGGCAGACTGAAGTAGTTTAGTTGGAAAGGGTGGGGCATACCTCTTTGAAAGGAATAAATCACTTGGACAAAGATGGTGTGCTTTTATTCTGTGTCATGGGGACAATTAGAACTCATAGCCCCCTTATAGGAGAGAGTAGAAGTATTCCCTAGTGTTCCCCAGGTTGGAATGTTTGCAGGAGCAGATTGCTACATCTTCTCCACAACCCACCCCTCCCCAGAATCCCTGGGTCCATTCACATTAACAATTAATAGACCCTGGGATGTAAAGTATATTTACATACAGTGATATCTACATACAGTGATATTTACATACAGTGGGTAGAATTACACAACTTCAATATCTTCTAACGATATAACTTTATTTGTATGCCTACAATTGACATTCTCATAAGTTTGAACTGTATTCTTTCATCTAGTGGAAATTGTGAAAGCTGTAAATTCCACAATATATTGATTTAAATAAAAATAACAGAACAATAATATATGATTAGTGGAAGGCAGAAGGAGCACTAGAGGACTACTTAGGAATGATTGCACCATCTGAAGTGAACTAGGAAGATTTAAATGACAACAGCAGAAGTGGAATAGAGAAGGAATTAATTCAAGTATCATTTTGTCTTTGAATGAAAATGATGTCAATTTTTAGATAAAAGATAGGTGAATTGTTTGGAGAGACAGCATATTTTGATGCTGGTATCTGTTAATCTGAACGAAGAATGAGGTCCAGGCTTACAAAATAGAATAACGAATCCTGTATTGAAGCAGGGCGAAGCAGTGACAGCATCAGAATATCGTGCACAGGATCTCACTGCTATCCAGTCTTTCCAAATTCATCGTGACTTTATAGGATAGGATAGACCTGCCCCGTGAGTTTCCATGAACGCAACTTTTTATGAGAATAGAAAGCATCTTTTCTCCTGGTTGGTGTCTGTGGTTTCAAACTGCTTGACCCTGCATTTAGAAGCCTAATGTGTAATCACTGCCACTAGGCCTCCTTAGCTTTTGTGCATAGTGAGTTAATTACTCATTGGGCTGCTGCCTACAATGTCAGCAGTTCTAAGCCACCAGCTCTCCCACGAGAGAAAGATGAGGATTTCTGCTCTAGTGAAGTGTTATTGCCTCAGAAATGCATAGGGCAATTCTACTCTGCACTCCTAGGATGCTATGAGTCAGAAGGCAAGGGTAGGCAGTCAGTGGTAGGGGACTTCTTCCTCCTGTGATCTTCTAAATAAATGCTGTTGTGAGGCCCTATGTCTTTTGACAATGATCTAATTCTGGTAACAGTATTGTGCGTGCCTAGAGGGAGCTATGAAGAAGTTTAATATATGGAGACAGTTATTTTGGATAGTGATTAGAATCACCAACATGAAATCTTAACTAAGGAACATAACCTAATAAAACCAAATATTTCAAGATAGAGAGCTGGCATCTAACATAGTTTCCCCACCTCAACAAAACAAACCAAAACAGAAAAGAACAAAGAGGATTTCAGCCTTCAGTGTGGATTACAACTCAATGTAATGAAAACCAAAATCCTCACAAATGGACCAATAGGTAACATCACGATGAAAGGGAGAAAAGATCGACATTGTAAAGAATTTCTTCTTGTTTGGATTCATCATCAATGCTCATGAAAGCAGAGGTCAAATTATATATTCATTGGGTAAATCTGCTACACGAGACCTTTTTAAAGTGTTGAAAAGCAAGGATGTTACTTTGAAGACTAAGGTGTGCCTGCCAAGCCTCGGTACTCTCAATGGCCTCATAGGCGTGTGAAAGGAAGAGCAAAGAAGAATCGGTGCAATTGAATTGTGATGTTGGAGAAAAATAATGAAAGAACCATGGGCCAGTAAAAGGACCAACAGATCCATGTTGGCAGAAACGCAACCAGAATGCTCATGGCAAACCAGGATGGAGAACCTTCTCATGCACTTAGAACACGTTATCAGGAGAGATTAATGCCTGGCAAAGAACATCTTGTTTGGTAAAGTAGAGGGCCAAAGAAAGAAGACTCCCAAGAAGATGGGTTGACACAGTGGCTGCAACAAAGACTCAAGTTTAGGAGCACTTATGGGGATGGCCAGGCCCTGGCAGTGTTTCCTACTGTTGTGCCCAGGGTTAGGATGGGCTGGAATCCAATTGATGGCAGATGACAATAGAAACCAGCTTCATTTCAGAATTATGAGCAGTTCTAAACCACTCGAAATCCTCCTTATAATACGAGGTCTCAGAATGGCCAATCATGCATTCAACATGGGGACAGTGGAAAAGGTCTGCAAACTCAATCATATCCCACGTCATAAAACTGTAGATGTTTATACAAGTGAAACAGATTTTAAGACTTACCATCACTCTTTCATGTTCCTGTGGTTAGTGGAAAAGTTTCTTCCAAAGGGAGTTTGCATTTAGGCTTTGGCAACATAGTGCTCAATTGGTGTAGCTGAATCAGTTTGTGCACCAGTTTCTAGATCAATGCCGGCATCTCACTCAAGTGGGAGTAGGGTCAGTTGGTTTGGATTAAACTGGTCAAAGAAAAAATAAATTCTGTGCTTTAGTCAATTATCTATTTTTTTTGTTTTTGCTTTTAAATATTTTATTGGGAGCTCTTACGTGTATCATAACCTTCCAACAATCAAATAAAACAGTATTGTACAATTGCTACCACAGTCAGTTTCAAAACATTTTCTTTCTTTCTTTTTTTTACATACATGGCATATAATATTTAAAAACACCATTAAACAATGTATTATTGAAGGTTAAATACAATAGGGGATTTTTTAAAGTGTAGAAAAAATGAATTAAAATATAATGGCATCTTCTCACTTTCCCCACTTCTTTTTTTTTTAATCATTTTATTAGGGACTCGTACACCACCCATCTCGATCCATACATGCATCAATTGTGTAAAGCACTTTTGTACATTGGTTGCCCTCATCGTTCTCAAAACTTTTGTTCTCCTCCCAAGCCCTTGGAATCAGGTCCTCATTTTTTACCATCTCTCCCCACATTCCCTCCCTTATGAATCCTTGATAATTTATACATTATTATTTTGTCATATCTGGCTCTGTCCCACGTCTCCCTTCCCCCACTTTTTTGTTGTATGTCCCCCAGGAAGGAGGTCAAATGCAGATCCTTGAAATAGATTCCCCCTTTCCAACCCACCCTCCCTCTGCCCTCCCAGTATCGCCACTCACTCCACTGGTCCTGAGGGGACCATACGCCCTGGCTTAGTCATTTATCTTTTAATTTAAATGTTTTTCTTATTGCAAAAATGTTGGATAATTTGTTCTACATCATAGACATAGAAGGTGAGAAATTTTGATTTACAAATTTGCTGTTAGTATATTCATTGTGATACATTTGGTGTATATAAAATAACAACATCACACATAGGGAGAAAATGACATTTTAAGAAAATACTTTTTGAGCCCTGGATCTTATTTTACTTCATTGAATTTGATAGAAATCTGTAATATACATGTGCTTATACATATCAATATCACTATTTAATGGACAAAAAGAGATCACAGAAGTAAAAAATGTGTTGGAGTTTGAACTCAGGTTCTGTCCCCTTCAAAGTGTATGTCCTTATTCATATGACAAGCTAACTGAAATGTCATAAGCATTTGTGTAGATACATGTCATAAATAGATAATTGGGGAATATGTAAATTTATAACTTTGCATGTCTGTACTTTGGAATCACAGTTTATAAAGTCTTCTTTATTGCTTTGCATTTGTGATATAACTACCATATATTTTAAGCTGCCTTAAGTTATGGGATAAGGACAAACCAAAAGCAATTAAGTTGGTTACCTTTGAATTGATTCTGTCTGAGGAAGGCCTCATCTGTTACAAAGAACTACTTCTAAGAGGGCTTTCTTGACTTTCATCTTTAAAGAAACTGGTCTCTAAACTTTCCCTCCTCAGAAATGCTGATTGGGTTTGAACCACCAAGCATTAGGGTGGGAGCCAGTCCCAAGCCACTTGTCAATATAAGCCCCAAACAAAACCCACACCCACTGTGACTGGTACATTCTGAAGTACGTTGACCTCTTTACAAGTCTGTAAGTCCTGAGTGACGCAGATGGCCTCCTCTTCCCCCAAAAGAGTGGCTGGTGGGTCTGAATCCTTGTGGTTACTAGCGGATGCCTAACCCACAGCACCACCAGAGCACCTTATGAATAGTTTGTAATGTAAGCTCGCTTGTGTTTCTGAATTCATGCATTTGGTGCCAGAGATTAAAAAACAAAGCAAAAAAGCAACTCTTTAAATTTAAATTGGTGCCAGACATGAAGTAATCAATTGTAAAGCAGATTTAAAACTCTAGAAAATATTCCAATTAATAGAGTTGTATCTCTTTATATTCATTTCCATCAGGTGCTAAGTTATTAAAGCATAATGTAGTGACTTCTGGAAGTAATTACTTTCTGCATCTCCTAACACATAAAAAACTAGCTTCAGAGGACTGTCAGTTGGGTCTCTAAGTGTAAACAACATTCATTCCCTCTGCAACCAATAAAAAGGATTTAACTGAAATGTACTTAGCTGGGAAATCACCAACATTGTCAACAGATCCCAGGAAGCACTAGACTGAAGAATTTTCACTCATAATAAATGCAAATAATAATAAAATAGAAAGTGTTTAATATTTATGAAATCTGCCCCCCCCAATCTTTCCATATGAAGAGTCATACAATCTGATGAATAAGCTTGCCATTTAGAAGACTGAAAACAGCATTCTTGGAAAGGTAGTCGACCTTCATTGTTTTCTATCCAATAGAGACAGACTCATAAACTTCAAAACTTCAAGACTGATCAAAACTAAAGATTCACATCCAAGAAAAATGCACATAATCAAAAATATTTTCAAATATATATAAGGCACTAACAGGATACCTTACAGTTAATGAAACTTTTCTTACTTTCTCATGGAATAATTCATTTTTTCCTATAATTAATTTATTTGAAAAAGACCCATTCACTCCTAGTTTTAAGTGTTGTAGGAACAGCCATGCAGAAGACATACTGCATAAGATTAAAACACTCATGATCTAGTAAATGAGAGGCAAGTGGAAATAAATCCAATGAAGTGTGAAAAGCACTATCAAAGAGGACATTCCAATTTTATGGCAAATTGAAATGAGTTACTGATACCTTAGGAAAATACCGTGCAGCTCAGAGAAGAAGATGCATTTGATCTGAGTTTCGAAGAGTGGCTTAAATAATGGAAATAGGGAAGATATTACTAAACATGATAGCATACGTAAGTATAATGATCTCTGAAAGGAAAATATATGGTCAAGGTCTGAGTTCTTTGTTAATGACTGCTCGTGCAAAATGAAAAAATACTTACATAGTGTGATAGCTAGCCTTGATGTCCGCATGGCTAGACCAGCATTATCTTATCATAGGGTGTTCTCTGAGGCCACCAAGCATTTGTGGGAAGATTAGGGTAGAGAACCGAGATCTTAATCTGTTCACAGCATCGAAACAATTGAGGGAGATTTCATCTTGGATGAGACCCACTCTTCATAAAGGTTGACAAGTTTCAGAGGACAGCTCACTTCTGTTGAATATGGATCCTGCATCTGGTTTACTTGCCTCCTGTTATATTGCCTACCAATCCCTGGAACCCTCAGAGACCTGTCATTCCACTCTGCATCCAATAGTCTGTGGTCTTCCTCTCATCCTCCTCCTTTCTGTCCATCAGCCCTGCAGCTACACAACTCATAAGAAGCTCAAGCCTACATAGACCCTGGGGACTTGAACTGGACCGGATTTGCCCGCTTCTATAACCACGTAAGTCATTTCTTGTTATAAATCTCTTTGTGTCTATCTATGTGTGTTTGTGGGTGAGTACATGCACACACAAAATGTACACACACAAGTGTCATTCTAGATATATATTTATCTGATACATATAACATCAGAATTGGAGGACTCATTAACAACCAGTGATATGTTGATGCAAAACCATGCTTGATGAAAGTGAAGATAACTTGAAAAGATTACTGATGAAAATCTAAGACTACAGCCTTCAGTAGGGATTATATGTAAACATGAAAAATCCTCACAATTTGACAAATAAGCAACCTCATGATGAATGGATAAAAGACTGAAGTTGATGAGGATTTCATTTTACTTGACTCCACAATCAAAACCATGGAATGAGCAGTCAAGGAATCACACCATGTATTTGTTTCATTGGGTAAATTTGCTACAAAGACTTCTTGAAATAATTGATGCCTTTGAATTGTGGACCTGGCAAAGATTATTGAAAGTACCACATGCTTCCAGGAAAACAAACAATAGATTGGAAGAAGCACTGCCAGAATAGCCTTTACTTGAGTGAATGGGAAAACATCTCACATGTTTTGTTTCCACATGTTTTCAGAAGGGACCAGTTGCTGAAGAGATATTTATGCTTGGTCAGAAAAAAAAAAGAGTAAAATCTTCAATAGAAGGATTGGCACAGTGATTTCAACAATGGGCTGAGACAGAGGAGCAACTGTGAGGATGGTCAGGACTATCACTAGGCAGTGTTTCATTCTTTTAGACATAGATGTGCTATGAGTGTGAGGTAGTTAGCTTATTGTGCTAAACACGTGGGGTTTATTGAAGGGCAGAGCGATAAATGGCTCAGTGAGCCTCACCTTTCATGTCTCTTGCTCTTTGATCATTGGACCAGTGTGCGGCTGCCTTGCTTATTCTGTACCTCAATTTTCAAGCTACAATACCTGTGGGACACCTAACCTATGGACTGCGTCACTGTAATTTGAGGTTCCTTCAAGATCTGCTTCACCACACCGTTGTAATTTACACCTCTTGAGCTGAGGACTGACGGACCATGTCATCTGGTTGACTGCTGGTGACCTGCCTTGCTGTTTACTGCCTGTGCCCCGATAGCCAGAATTGCTCTTCAGAGGACTACCTGGCGGCCCTCAAGATTTGAAGGACTGCTAGTGTATCACAACTGTCTCACAGGAGTGAGTTGCACTGAGCCATTTGTACTGCTTTATAATTTGTAATTAACTGTTTATTTCTTATATTATCTATCAATGTATCTCTGTAAATATATATAAGATTATTAGCATTCTTGTTTTGTGTCTCTAGAGAACCTTGTCTAATATAGAGTGGAACTGACTGAATGGTCTGAAGAACGTTTCATCAGGATTGGAAGCAGTCTTGTCTGCATCCTGTACTATGCAGATGACAAAGCCTAGCTGTGAGTGAGGAGGACTGGAAGCACTTCAGTGTGGATTGCAACTTGATGTAAAGAAAACCAAAGTCATCACAAGTGGACAAGTAAGCCACATAATAAAAAATGGAGGAAAGATTGAAATTGTCAAGGAGTTTGTCTTGATAGACCTTCAACCAATGTTCATGGAAATGGTAGTCATGAAATCAAATGATGCATTGCATAAATATGCATCACATGACATCTTTAGAGTATTGTAAAACACAATGGTTATATTAAGGAAAAAGGTGTACCACACCCAAGTGGAGGTCTTTCAGTCACCACATAGGCAAGTGAAAGTTGAACACTGAATAAAGAACACTGAAGAAGCATTGACAGTTTTGAATTGTGGTGCTGGTGAAGGATATTGAAAGTACTATGGGCTACTCTGTTAGATAGGGTTCTCTAGAGAAAACCAGGACAATTATGATTTTATGTATATATACAGATATTTATACAGCACAAAGGAATATGATAGCTAACTAGCACACACAGCAGTACTGAGGACTCAGTTCAACTCACTTCCAGGGAATAATAAATATACTAGAAGTCTTTCAGCTCAGGAGGCTCACTGGGTCCAAGGTCAAGGAAGCAGACAGTTGAGTCCTTTATAGAGCAATGCAGGCAGTCTGGCCACAGGCAGCAAACAGCAGGGTGGGTCACCAACAATCAGCAAGAGGACAAGGTCTGACAGTCCCAAGCTCAAGCAATGTATACACCAGCAGCATGGCAAAGCCTGTCTCAAAGGAACCTCAAGCTCTAGTAACAGGATCCACAGGTTGGCAGTCCCACAGGTAGTGTAGCTCACGAATTGCAGCAGTGAACTAGCAGCTGCACTCTTGTCCATCACCAGAAAGCAAGAGAGAGCGAGATACGGGGCTTGACAAGCCATTTATCTCTTTGCCCTCGACTCAAACTGTGACCTTATTATTCCCACATGTTCTGATTGGCAAATTTGACACAATAAACCCACCTATCACAGCTACTAAAAGGACAAGCAAGTCTGTCTAGGGGAAGCATGATCATGGCGTTCCTTGGAGGCAAATATGAGTAGATGTTGTCTTACACTCTGTGGACATCTCAGAAGAGACCAGTGTCTGGAAAAGGGTATAATGTTTAGAAAGGTACAGGGACATTGAAAAGAGGAGGAGTTTCAGCGAGATAGATTGACGCAGTGGCTGCAACAATGGGCTCAAACAATTGTGAGGATGGTGCAGGACTTGGCATTGTTTCATCCTGTTATGCACAGTGTTTCTATGAGTTAAAAGCAACCCAGTGGCATCTAAAAACCGCATGCAAAAAGCAACAGAAACACACTGCAGCTTATACTTTTGAAGTAAAATCTTAACGGAACATGGAACACACACACTTAATTCTATCAGCGGATAATTTCAGACCATTTGAGAGTTACCTTTTAACCATATTTAATTTACCCTTAGTAAAATTTCCTTTTATAAGTCGTTTTTTTAAGTGTTATTCACTTGAATTTACTCTGAGGTTGATTAAGAAATGGAAAGGAATAAATCTGTTACTGAATTTGCTTATAAATATTCTTATGGAAATTGCCAGTCCCTTATGAAACACAATTTAAAGTTTAATTCTAGAAACAGATATTTTTCTCCTATGGATTTTCCCCCTACTTTTAAAATATCTTTGTTTTCACTTTCACTAAGTGCCAATAAGCTCAAAGAAAATTTAAAACTTGTTTCCACTTTGGTTTATTTATAATAGGTATCCTGCATTTGTGGACTCTTCATTCTTTCTGAGTTATTTAGGGATGATATAAAGTATACTGGAGGATAATCATAGGTTATATGCAAATGCTACACTGTTTTACACAAAGGACTTGGACATCCTCAGAAATTGGCATCCCCAAGAGTCCTCGATCTAATTCATATCAAAAGATGACTCTATTTTAACTGATTCATGTACCCTGATTACGTGTATCCCTTTTCATAATTTTGTTGTGCTTTTTTGCAGTCTTTTGTGATTCTTTAAAGTAACACATATGTCTAAATAGGCTAGGTAATAAGTGGAGTGAAGACATTGTACAGGTCTGGAGTTCGTGTTTCTTCAGCCTTGGAATCCTTTTCAACCATGAGTTATGAGCATGAAACTACTGTGTAGTTTACAATGTGGACATGGGGTGTGCATCCTGGTATCCTTTCACCATACCTATTTAATCTGTATTTTCTGAACAAATAATCCAAGAAGATGGGCTCTGTGAGGACATAATCAGCATTAGGACTGGTGGGGGGTTGAGTAACCCTCTGTGATATGCAGGTGCACAACCATGCTTGCTGAAATCGAAGAGAATTTGAAAGATTCCTGAAGATCAAAGACTGCAGCTTTGGGTACTGATTACAACTCAATGTAAAGCCAACAATCGACCTTTCTGTCATCTAATGGATGCTGCCTCATAGTGACCGATCCTATAGAACAGGGTAGATTGCACTTGTGAGTCTCTGAGACTGTAACTCGATGAGAGTTGAAAGCCCAGTCTTTCTCTCATAGAGCCACAGCAAATTTTGAACTACTGACCTTATGGTTAGCTGCCCAAGGTGAAACCATTATGCTATCAGGGCTTCCCAACAAAAACTCCCAATCTTCAGAAAAAGTAAGCAGAAAAAATACTGAAGTTGTCAGATACCTCATATTAATTGGATCTACAATCAACTATCCTGGAAGCAACAATCAAGAAATTAAACACCATGTTGCAGTGGGCAAATCTGCGGAATAAGACTCTTCAAAGTGTCATAGAAGAACAAGGATACTCTGAGGACTAAAGAGCTCTTAACCCAAGCTGTGATATTTTCAATCAGCCGCATGCATGTGAACTCTGGACAGTGAATTAGGAATAATGATGGATTTGAATTATGATGTGGGAGAATACTGAAAATACCATGGGCCTCCCCAAGAATGAACATTTCTGTTTGAGAGCAAGTACGGTCACACTGTTCCTTATATATGAGGATGGCAAGACTTTGTCTCATGTACCTCAGACAGGTGGTCCCAGAGACTCGTTCCTACAACAGGACATCACGCTTGGTCCAAAAGAGGGTCAGTGAAAAGAGGGCATCTCTCGATAAGATGGGCTGACACAGAGGCTGCAACAATGGGTTCAAGCACAAAAATGACTGTGAGGCTGGTGCAGGACCAAGCAGTGTTTGTTGGACATAGGCTCATTGTCAGTCAGAATTGCCTCAAAGGCCTCTAACAACAGCAATATATCTATGTTAGTTTGGATGTTTATTTTATATAAATATTTGCTTTGTATAAAGTTATAGTGTTTGTGATATATATAGAAAAATGAAGTTATAGGTAGAGTTATTTAAATGTTTCTTGATACATTACATCTCTACTGAATATGGATCTTCAGTCTTCATGTTATATACTGCTAGTTAAATGTGAACTTCTCAATGATTTCTTTAGTATTTCTCTGAATACAAGCATTCAGCAATAACAAAAACTTACACCTGGTTTGATCTATCGTTGTCACTTTGCAAATAAGTAATTGTCTACCCATGGGATGAAAGCATACACTTCTGTCTCTTCCAGCCAGAATAGTAATTGCATAAAAGCCACTGGGGGGGAGGGTAAGTTATTCAGAGAGACAAGACAGGTGCTCAAAATTGGCTTGGTTGATTAACAGAACCAAGTGTGTTGTGTTGTGTAGCACAGAGTAGAGATTAGATAAAAATTAGATTAGAATTGGAATAGAATCAAAAGAAGTGACCAACACTCTCTCTTCTGCATATTGTGACAGTTAAATCTAAGAACATTAAAGAAAAGTGAATTATTTATAAAAAGCTATTTTTTCACTTGAGGCACCACGTTCTGGCCCCAAAGTCCACTTTCAGCATTCCCTGAAGACCTCGCCACTCTGTTCCCTTGGTGTTCTGTTGCACCCCCTTAGTGTTTTGCCTCAGTATGGCGGGATCAGTTTGGGCGCAATTCCCCACACCGAGTCTCTGGTGTTGTCCCCTGTAGGGTTATGGGTTAGTGAGGGACATCATGTCTCATAGTGGGGCTGGCCATGTGATCCTCTCTGTGGACTGGCTGCTCTGAGTGGGAATATCATCCTCAAGGCCTGGTGGGCCAGGATGTGTTCCACTCCCTCCTCCTCCCCCTTCATCTGCTCCCATGTGCTCTGGTCAGATATGTCCCTCTCCCTGAGCTGCAGATTCAGTGCTGTCCTTTGAAATAAATTCTTCTGGGAGGAGGGACAGGTGTCCAAATAGTAGTTTGGATTGGGCTCCACCCCCCACCCCCCACAGACCTCTCCACTGGTTCCATCCTTCACACCAGCATGTTGCATTCACATCTTGGAGCACTTGGTTGAAGTCTGGTCCCTCTTTTCAGTGTAGATATAAACAATACCCTCCCCTTGAGAGGGTTAGTGCCCTGTGCCCCTGCTACCCATTTCTTAATTATTATTTTTATTTTTCCTTTCCCCACCTCCTTTTTTAGTTGTCTACTATATGTATCCCTGTATTTGGTCTGGTCCCTGCCATACTACCCGGTCCTCACCTCAGGAATGTTTGTATGCAGTAGCTTTTCCCATTGTGAATGAGGGGGGAATGCGGAGTAGAGACCTAAAGCCCACTTGCAGGCCACTGGACATTTCCTTACAGAAGACTCTCAGGTAGGATACCAGCCAGTTAGTGTGTGATGTAGCAACGATGAAACATACACTTTCCTCTAGTTCTTAAATGCTTCATCTCCCCTCCTCCCCCACTATCATGATCCCAATTCTACCATCCAAGTCTGGCTAGACTAGAGGATGTACACTGGTACAGATAGGAACTGGAAACACAGGGAATCCAGGGGAGATGATCCCCTCAGGACCAGTGGTGAGAGTGGCGATACGGGGAGGGCGGAGGGAGGGTGGGTTGGAAAGGATCTACATGTGACCTCCTCTCTGGGGGAAGGGCAATAGAAAAATGGGTGAAGGGAGACATCAGACAGGGCAAGATATGACACAATAATAATTTATAAATTATCAAGGGTTCATGAGGGAGTGGGAATGGGAGGGTGGGGGAAAATGAGCTGATGCCAGGGGCTTAAGTGGAGAGCAAATGTTTTGAGAATGATGAGGGCAATGAAAGTACAAATGTGCTTTACACAATTGATATATGTATGGATTGTAAAAAGCATTTTTTCTTTGTCTTTCATTTAGTTTCATGAGCTTTGACCTTGCATTGGTTTGGGTAATCTGTCCATCTCACTCTAATGGTATCTCTGGGGACAGCTTTTTACAGTGAGACTTTGCTTATAGTTAGAGTCTATGAATAAGGAGATGCTTACATTGTCTAACTTTTGGGGATAGTGGAGATTTTTTTCCTCAAAGTTTTATCCAATTCAGTTATGACTGGGATAGATGCTACTGAAGATAAAGCCTACACAAATACTTGCTAAACCAAAGAAGAGGAGATACTAATATCCATAACTTAATTTCTGTCTTTTGAGAAATCATTACCTTCATTTGTATAATAGTGGACGTTCTGGGGGCCACTTGTTTATTTTCCAATTTTCTAAGGTTAATTTTGTTGACATACAAAGAAAGACTGGTGGGGAAATTCATATTTCTTAGTTATTCACCCCAAAACAAATGTTTTCCTTTTAATGGATTGTATTCCATTTTCTCGATAAAATTTTATCCATCTATCTTTTACCTACTTCATGTTTTTGTTTCTTTTGTATCGGTGTAATCATTTTCTTACCATTATACTAAAATGAAGTCCTAATTTCATGATTTTATTAGTGTTTGAGGAAACTCAAACCATATGCTAATCCTGCTATCTAGCTTTACATCTCTATAACATGGTCTGAGACACGTTAAAGATAAATGACATCAATGCAGACATCGTTGTCACACATTCTGCCACCATACCACAGTGACTACATTGTACTTCTTGCAATCAGCCCTCCATGACTTATCCACAGCAGATATTTCACCTCTCTTTTATTATCCTCAAATCTTTATCCCCCAAATTCATCCTTTTCCTCAGAATCAATGGACCTTGTCTCTCCATAATTCACTGAGAAAATAAAAACATCAGAAGGGAATTTCCTCATTATTTTGTACTAAAATGAAAAATAGTTCTTTCTATCTTAAATTATAATAGAGAAGTCACCTATTCTCTTTATAGCCATGATTCCTCTAGATGTGGACATAAGCCTAAATTATATGCACATTTAGATATCTTGTGCTTATTTTTTCTGTTTTTAAAATTTTATATTTGACCTCTCTATTACAGAATATTTATAACTCATAAAACTTATCTTACTTAAGTTATTTATGCCTAGACCATTTAAATATTTTCCTACCTATTTTATACTCATGTCATTATTTTTAAATTATACTTTCCAATATTGCATTAATATCATTAAGAAGTTTTCTGCACCAGTACTCTAACCTCTGGTTAACAGGCCTGCTGTTTTCTTCCTGAAAATTCTCAGAGCAGGTTTACTCAGCATGTAAGGGTCATCCACGAGTCAGAATCAACTTGATACTATGTCACATTGAGGTTTTACTTAATAATCATTCTTAGAGAAGATATTATTTCAATTGACTTTTAACTTTTTGTCAAGTAGAAAACTTTATCATTTTAAATTTTAGTCAGCTTTATCCAATATAAAATTAAATTTTTACTCTTGTCTACAGGGAATATATTTTAGATAGTAGTTATAATTTCATTATTCTTAATTTGAAATAAATTTATATGGAGCTCAATACTTATTTGTTGGAATTTATATATATATATATATATATATATATTTAAGCTGGAGTTGTTACTTAAGTTTTTGAATACCTTCTTTTTGATGTTTATGATAAGAATTATTTCACTTACCTTTTAAAAATTAAATTAATACATTAAAATTAGATTTCCTATAAATGAGAATAAGTTTCATATTTCCACATCTGCATTCTTTTTTTTTTCAAAGAAACAAGAGCTCTTTTATTATTTTAACTATTAATAAAGTTGACAAACCTTCTGCTAAGGTAACCAAAACAAAGAAAGAACATTTAAAGATTTAAAGAAGATAAAAAGATTTAATTTACTCATATCATAAATAAAAGAGAGGATGTTTCTACTTAGGTAATTGACATTTGAAGGATAATAATGGAATATTATGCACACCTCTAGCCCCCATCGATTGGATATTAGAGATGAATAGATTAGAAGCCCTAATCATGAGGCAAATTAAGGAGAGGATTTGGATTAAAACTTCTGTTTTCAAATCCTTAATTCAGAAAATAAATATTCACTATTATGGACTAGGTTTTGTTTTGGTTGCTGTTATTATTTGTTTTCATCTTGAATTTATTTTTGTACCTTGATCATTTCACATTATTTTATTTAAATAAACCTTTCATTTAGTTTTAGGTAAAAGTTTACAGAGTAAAGTAGTTTTTCCTTCAGTTGTTTCACTTGTTTTTTTTTTTTGTTTTGTTTTGTTTTTACCCGAATAGGGCAAGATATGACAAAATAACGAGGTATAAATTACCAAGGGCATATGAGGGAGGGGGGAAAAGGGAGGGAGGGGGCGGAAAAAAGAGGACCTGATGCAAGGGGCTTAAGTGGAGAGCAAATGCCTTGAGAATGATTGGGACAGGGAATGTATGGGTGTGCTTTATACAATTGATGTATGTATATGTATGGATTGTGGTAAGAGTTGTTGGAGTCCCTAATAAAATGTAAAAGAAGAAAAGAGAAAAAAATGATTAGGGCAAAGACTGTACAGATGTGCTTTATACAATTGATGTATGTATATGTATGAACTGTGAAAAGAATTGTATCAGCCCCAATAAATTGCATTCTTTATTAGTCTATTTTTTAAAAATTCTAGCACAGATACAAACTTTTGCTACTATTTTTGTCATTTATTTATTTATTTTATTAAAAGATCATTTTATTGGGAGCTCCTACGATTCTTATTATAATCCATACATCAATTGTACAAGGTGTATTTGTACATATGTTGTCAACATTCTTTTCTAAACATCTATTTTTTTAAATCGTTTTATTAGGGCCTCTTACAACTCTTATCACAATCCTTACATACATCAATTGTGTAAAGCACATTTATACATTCACTGTTCTCATCATTCTCAAAACATTTGCTCTCCAGTTAAGCCCCCTGGCATCAGCTGCTCATTTCCCCCTCCATCCCTGCTCCCTGCTCCCTCAAGAACCCTTGATAATTTATAAATTATTATTTTGTCACATCTTGCCCTGTCCGACGTCTCCCTTCACCCACTTTTCTGTTGTCCATGCCTAGGGAGGAGGTCACATGTATATCCTTGTAATCGGTTCCATCCTTCCTCTACCCTCCCAGTATCATGATTTTATTAGTGTTTGAGGAAACCCAAACCATATACTAATCCTACTATCTAGCTTTACATCTCTACAACATGGTCTGAGACAGCAGTATCGCCACTCACACCACTGGTCCTGAAGAGATCATCTGCCCTGGATTCCCTATGTTTCCAGTTCCTATTTGTACCAGTGTACCTCCTCTGGTCTAGCTAAACTTGCAAGGTACAATTGGGATCATGATACTGGGGGGGGGGGGGAGGAAGCATTTATGAAATAGAGGAAAGTTGTATGCTTCATCGTTGCTCCATCACACCCTGACTGGCTTGTCTCCTCCCCGAGGCCCTTGTAAGGGAATGTCCTGTAACCTACAAATGGGCTTTGGGTCTCCACTCCGGACTGCCCCCCTCCTTCACATGATAGGATATTTTGTTCTGATGATACCTGATACCTGATCGCTTCGACACCTTGTGTTCGCTCATGCTGGTGTGCTTCTTCCATGTGGACTTTGTTGCTTCTGAGCCGGATGAGTTCAGATTCATGTTGACCCAGGCTCAACACAATGCAGCATTGCCCAGTCTGTGTCTGTTTCAAAACTGTACAATAATTGAAGTCATTGCTGCAGGCATTGTGTTAATTTATCTCACTGGGAATTTTTCTCTTTTTTGCTGACACCCTTCCCTCTGTCCTCTCCCCTTTCCTGCCCTACAAATATACTTTACCAAGCATGATATCCTTCTCCAGGGCCTGGTCCCTCACGATAACATTGCCAAAGTCCTTGTGACAAAGTCTTGCCTTGCTTGTTTCTAATAAGTACTTCTTCGAAGACAAAATTGTTCTTCCTTCTAAAAACATTCTTTTGAGAATCAAAACTAATTAAAAATAACCTTTTTATTGGAAGGCTCTTACAGTTCTTATCACAATCCATCCATCCATCCATTGTGTTAAGCACATTTGAACATATGTTGCCATCATCATTTTCAAAACATTTTCTTTCCACTTGAGCCCTTGGTATTAGCTCATTTCCCCCCTCCTCCCTCATGAACCCTTGATAATGTATCTTTATGTTTTCCAAGTCTCTTACACTGACTGAAGTCTCCCTTCACCCACTTTTATGTTGTCCATCCCCCTGGGAGGTAGTTACATGTAGATAATTGTGATCAGTTCCCCTTTTCTTCCCTCGCTTTCCCTTAACTCTCCTGGTATCTTTATTCTCATTATTGGTCCTGAGGGGTCAATCTGTCCTGGATTCCCTGTTTTTTTCCAGCTCTTATCTGTACCAGTGTCCATGGTCTTGTCTAGCATGATTTGTAAGTAGAATTGGGATCATGCTAGGGAAGGGGGAGCATTAAAAAACTATAGGAAAGTTGAATGTTTTGATGGTGCTATACTGCACCCTGACTGGTTTATCTCTTCCTTGTGACATTCCTCTAAGGTGGTGGGGTGCAGGGGAGTATGTCCAATTTTCTACAGATGTGGCTTGGGTCTCCACTCCATACTCCCCCTCATTCACCTTGATATGCTATGTCTGATACCTAATCCCATTCTCACCTGATGATCACACTCAGTGTGCTTCTTCCATTAGGGCTTTGCTGCTTCTCAGCTAGATGGCAGCTTGTGTATCTTCAAGCCTTTAAGAACCTCAATATTATATCTTTTGATAGCCGGGCACCATCAGCTTTCTTCATCACATTTGCTTATGCACCCCTTTTGTCTTCTGTAATTGTGTTGGGAAACTGAGCATCACAGAATGCCAGATTAATAGAACAAAGTGTTCTTACATTGAGGGAGAATTGTGTAGAGTCCCAATACCTGTCTGCTACCTTAATGCTTAACACATAAATTTATGTACATAGATCTATTTCCCTATCATTATATATAAATATATTTACACATGTGCATGCCTGTATTTAGACCTCTATGAATATTCTTTCCTTCTAGTTCTTTCTTCTGTTTCCTTTTACTTTCCTCTTGTCCCGCTATCATGTTTGGTCTTCATTAAGGTTTCAGTAATTCCTCTTGGCTACAGGTTAGCTTAATTTATAAGTATGCTTATATTTATAAGTATATTTATAAGCATACTTATAAATTAAGCTAACCTCGAGTTTCTTTCTTTTCCCTCTGATTGCTGCCACAGTGGCAATAGCTACATAAAATGGATTTAGTTGCTTTCATTTGAACTAATGCACTAATATAGGGACCTAGCAACAACAACAATGGGATTTCTTGACACTAAACTTTGCTGGTGACATCCTGCTATAGTGAAACATAGTTTTGGATTTTTTTAAATTATATATGTTTATAAAAACTATTTCAATATTTTAGTTACTTCTTACTTTCTTATGTGTGTTTACAAAGTAAATTGTCTGTCAGAAGTATTGTTTGCCAGGCTATGTATTTCTTTTAAATACTTTTCATGTTTTTGGTTTCTTTTTCTCAGTATGCTAAAGAAGTTAACACTATTTTTTAACTATTTGTGTGTGCTAAAGTTGCCTTATTATTTCATTTTAAATGATCAATTTAGAATTTCAAGCTTTTATTTCCTTTGACTTCTTTCAAACTTTAACATTAAGTTTTCTTATGTTTTCCAGGACACCCCAGAAGCACAGTGGGCTTTTCGCTTAAAGGTTAGCAGTTCAAAAACACTAGCATATCCGTGGCACAAAGCTGAGAATTTTACTCTGGTAAAGATTTTCAGTCTTGAAAAGCCTAGGCAGCAATTCTGCTCTGTCCCATAAGCCACTTTGAGTTAAGGTTGAATTAATGACTAAGGCTTTATTTGAATCATTGTTTATTTTTTCCAAGATAATTAAACTGAATATTAATGAAACTTCCTTTCCTTCCGCATTGAATAAGAGCTCTTTAAGTTACAAATGGCAGGAATAAAACAAACCAATTCAGGACACATGGGCAATGAGTGGAATATCCAAGGTGTCAAGGCCATTTCAGATACAGATACTCAAAAGCTATCATCCGAGTTCTCGCTCTTTCTCTCTAGGTTGTGGCCAAGAGGTTCCTTAAACAACGTGCTCACATGGTCCTTGGAACATGTCAGATGTAAACATGTTCACATTTTCTCAGACAATCTTGTGGTGGAGAATAGACTTCATTTGTTGGAAAAGAAGTGTTCCTCTAGAGTAGAAATAAGCTTGCTATGGAAAGAAGGAGGAAGTGTTGTAGTGTACTTAAAAAAAAAGAGGTCCCCAAATGTGCCCAGAGCAAGACTAGATTCTTTCTATGTGTACGATTGCAATACAATGCTAATGTAGTACCACCATCCCATAGTCTCAAGATCTTCCGATTTTGTGGAGGAAGAAATCTCCTTGTTTCTAATTCTTAGTCTAGAATGCATGAGAGATTATATATATTCTGGTTACACCAATTTGCAATTGGTAAATTTCTAAGTTGAATTTTTTTACTGCCCATTTTCACCTGGCGTGGAGTTAAAGATCAGGAATTGTGTACAATTTAGTCTGTAACTATCCCTACAACTTGGATATCGGAAAAGTGCTCTTATTAGCTATAATATCTAGTAGTCAAATGGAAAGAATCGTTTACTTTGAACTTTTAAATTGAGATCCTGCCTTGAGGCTCTCTGCATTAGTAACACCTCTGAGAGTTCTGCTTATTCCTGAATTCTCAGTTAATCCACTTTTATTTGGCCTTTACCTCACAAGGAGAGGCTGTAGTTATAACACCCAGCTAATCTGATTCTAAACTCACTCTGCATTCCAGGAAGAGAAATATCACTTTTTCAGTGCATAACAGAATACGTTTACACAGAGCATAGGGTATCTGGCTTCATCCTGTTCTGTTTGGTTGGTTTCTTCCTCATTTGTTTGCTTCGTCTCTTATCTTTCCATGTGCTATTTTTAATCTAAGCTCAAACACTTGGCTTTTCCAAATGCACAACATGCACGATCACTTAATTTTTAACCATTTGGGTTGCTGTATCAAGTCAGATAGCTCTCTTAAATGCCCATCTGTACACAGCTGGACATCCCTTGCAGAGGGGTAGTGGGGAGGAGATAAGTCACTCAGGGTTCAGTGTAGCAACAATGAAACTCAAAACCTGCCTCTAGTTCTTGAATGCTTCCTCCCCTCCCAATTATCATGACCCCAATTCTACCTTGCGGACCTGGTTAGACCAGAGGATGCATATCGGTGCAGTAGGGATCTGGAAACAGGGAATCTAGGACCTATGAACCACTCAGGGCCAGCGGTGGGAGTGACGACACCTGGAGGGAAGAGGGTGTAGAAAGGGAGAACCTATCTTGGGGATCTATGTGTAACCTCCTCTCTGGGGGATGGGCAATGGGAAGGTGGGTGAGGGGAGATGCCGGGCAGTGTAAGATAAGATAAAATAATTATTTATAAACTATTAAGGGTTGAGGGGGAAGTGGGGAGCGGGGAGGGAGGGGGAAAGGAATAAAAGGAGAACGAACTGATTCCAGGAACCCAAGTGGAAGGCGAATTTTGAGAATGACGAGCGCAAGGAATGCATAAGGGTGCTTTACTCAATTGATGTATTTATGGATTGTGATAAGAGTGTATGAGCCCCAATAAAAAGATTTTATTAAATTAAAAAAGAAAAAGCCGCATATTTCTTCTGCTCAATTGCAAAATATGAGTGTTTGATAAAAGCTTTTTAATTTTCTCTTCTAATAGGATATTATTAATGAATATACTAAGCAAATATATCAATAGCTTGGTGATATTTTTTTTAGCAAGCTCCCTGAATCTCTAGTCTGAGTAGACAAATGGACAATGGTCAAAGATACCACAGGGATTATTTGTTCACAGTTTGAGATTCATATTTAGGTTTATAAACTTAAGGATGGAGAAATCCTTACTGTTCGGAGCTCTTTATTATTTTTTGACAATTAAAAGTCTTTAAATGCACTAAAAATTTTATATTGTGTTGGTTGAGAAAACATCCTAAAGTAACTTATGCAGACAGGGACATTTATTGATTTATTGATTCCCAGCTTACCTACGATCTAGGAAGATAATACCTCTATGTTGTACTTAAGAGAGCAATAGATTATATTGTAAAAATAAGCAAATCATATATGATTGAGACCATAGGGATCAAAGGATACCATTTTTAATCACAGTTTGATAGAAATTTGAAAAGTATATCATAATTATATTAAAAATTTGATGTATGAACTCTCATCCAGGTACTTTTTTATAAGAAACTATATCATATTTACCAATATAGAAGTAGAGAGGCAAGTTATAAGGGAACAGAGCATACTATTTGCCAAGTTAGGCCAGTTATCTGGGTCTGGAGAGAAGGTGGGTTATGGATGAAAGGCAGACCATTGGGCAATATTGATTGAAAATAATAAAGGCAGAACCAACTTTTATGTTGAAATTCAAATGCTGAAAAGCAAGATCATTAATGATGAATTTTTGAATAAATCTATTCAAGAATATTGAATCTGGGTATTCTTATAAAGTTTCTATGACATGCTAATCTCAGGATAATTACAAGAGAATCTTCAGATATTTCACATATTATACCATTTAAAAGATTGTAGAGTTTCACATAATTTCATTTAACAAAACACTTTAATTTATGTAGGCCTAAATAGTCTAAGGGGAATTGGTGGTTTAATGGTTGAATTTGTTGCCTTTTTACAGAACATTTAAAGTCAATTTCTGGCCAATGCACTGTACGTAAAGGCATGACCTGCTTGTCATTATAGGCTTGCTTGTAGGTGTTATGCTGAACAGACCACAGCAGAGTTTCCAGACTAAGACTGGCCAAGATGAAAGACCTAATGATCGACTTCAGAAAACCAGCCAATACAATCTTTATAGATGCCAATTCGATAATGGAGTGACCATGGGAATGGTTCAAAACCAGGAATCATTTTCTTCCACTGAGCATGAGGTTGACATGAATTAGAGCCATCTTAATAGCAGCCAGCATCGATGACTAAAAGTGAAACTTGCTCAATGCTGTGCTGGCATTTAATATCAATATATATTCCAGGATTTATAATGGAATTATTCTAGCCTTGATCCAAGGCTTTTTTATTATTATCATTTATTTTGCTAGATTTAAGCAAAACAAATCTGGATCACTCTATGGACCCAAAAGTAAGAGTGATGCTGAAATGAGTGTCCATAGGTTTTAGAGATCTAACAATATCATCTCTATTTTTATTATCTCAGTCACCTGGGAAAAATAAAATATATTCTTTATTCCAAGAAAAAATATGTGTTCACCTTGAGGGCAAACTCACCTCAAAAAAAAAAAAAGAAGAAGAAAAGAAACCATCAACTAAACCAGTTTCATATAACAATTTGATAAATTTTGTAAAAATAGAATAGCCTGGTAAAAAATGAAGTTAAAATGAAAATGAGGTTAATCTAATAAAACTAAGGTGTATTCTAATGGAAATGATTATACTTCTATTGGATTGCATCTAAGTGCACATATTACCAATGCAACTTAACAATATGCAGATTTAACAATCATACAGAATCTATGAGAATTCTAAACATCCATTGTTCAGAGTACTGTAATAAAGCACATAATAAAATCAGAATGTGAAGAAATGACTTCATAATGTTCATGAGAAATAAGAAATCTATTGGTATTAAGAATTGCTAGAAAGATTACTTTAAAGCTTTAACTTTAGCTGAAAAGTGACTTCATATAAAAGATTTATAACCTTGACTTTGATTAATCCAATATGCGTTATTTCCTTACCTTGGTTTAATTTAAGTTAAATTATCTGCTATAAAAAGTTTCACTCTTAGGACATATTTCTTATCAGCTAGAAGTCAATTTAGAATCAATCGAATCCCTTGTACTATAATTTCCCTTTTTTAATCTTTGCTGTTACAATCACAATACTTAGACATAAATATTCAATTATTTTTTCAGTATTTGGTGCTTAAGTCACAATATTTAAAAAGATAATTTTATAATTATTATCAATAGTACTGAAACATTTATTATCTTGCAGTTAAGGGGAGCCTTTGTTAGCTTCTACACAACTAATAATGTTATGAAACCAGCTTATGCATAATATTGGATACATTATTAAAATAGGAATTTTGAAATGCTAACTTATAGTAAAAATAGTATATAAATGGAGCTGATCCTTTAATATATATCTCTTACTAGAAAAGCTTAATATCCCACAATATAAAATGACAATTATTGTTAAGTTACATTTTGGTGTTAGGTGCTTGTTAAAAGTGGCTATTCATGGAGTAAACCGAGTTGGTTCAAGTCTAATATTTTCATGGGTTAGTGTTAAATTATACATGGATATTTGTCTGATAAAGGCTTTTAATATCACTTAGGCATCAGGAAACTTATGATATCTGTACTATTAATGTGGTAAAGCTATGATATGTTTTATTATAAATACAAGTAGAAGCCTGATTATGTTTTTCTCAGTTCCATTCCAGCTAGATTCTATCATTAGTTTGTCTCATCATCTTAATTTTATTAATTGTGAGTTTCCATATTTTTATTTATTTCATAAATATTTTAATTAATATTAAGGAAAAATGCAATGCAGTCTACTAGCTACATACCATTTGAAATATAAAACATTAGTACAATATATATATAATAAACATAAGAAAACAATTTAAAAAGTTGTTCTTCATGAATGTGAGCATGAAGTCAAACCAACTTAATTGAAGTATTTTATAATCTTGCAAATACATATATAAATTTTTCTTTTACCAATAATTTCCCTTAGATTTTACTGCTCCTGTAAATTCACCCAATTAAAAATAAACAAACATCGACATTGACTTGATTCAAACTCACTGCAGACCCATATGTTACAGAGAAGAACCACACCCCATAATGTTTTCATGGCTGCAAACTATGTTTAAGCAGTTGCCGATCCTTTCATCTGAAGCACTAATGGGTTGGTCCGAACAGCCCACCGTTCAGTTAGTAGACAAACACAGTTTGTGCTACCCAGGGATCTATCTGAAGGAATACATGTTGCTAACAAGTCAGTTCCAAATCATAGCGACCCTATAAAACAGAGAAGAAATGCCCCGTTGGGATTTCAAGACTCAAAGAGTTGTGATTACACATTTGGCTGCTAACTTCAAGGTCAGCAGTTCAAAGTCAGCAGACCCTCCACAGGAGATGGACGAGTCTTTTCTATTCCAGTAGAGAATCATAACTTCGGAATCCCACAGGAACAGGTCTACCATGACTCACAGATTCTCTACGAGATGAAATCAACTGATGGCAGCGAGTTTGGTTTTGGGATTCTTCATCTTTTTAGAAGCAGATTGACATATTTTTCTCCCACGGAGCAGTTGGTGAGTTCAAACCTTTTGCACAGATCATTGTGCCACCAGGGCATATTAATCTCTATTAGATTGTGTACGCAAAGCCTTTGCAGGTTTTACTTATATTGCATGTCTCTAAGTTAATATATAGGTATGATAGTTAAGGTATATTGTGCCAACCTGGCCAATAAAAACATGTGGGATTATTTGAAGGGTGGAGCGATAAATGGCTCAGTGAACCTCACCTTTCTTGTTCTCTGGTCTCTTGGTCTCTGATGGTTAGAACAGGATGCAGCTGACTTAGCCAGTTCTCTGCTTCAGCTGGCAAGGCTCATTTCCTGCGAGACATTCCTGAGGAGAAGTCACGTGGACCTACCCTGAAGCAGCCCTGGGTGCTGGAGCAGCTATGTGGAGACCCCTGCCAGCAGTGAGATGTTTACACGTTCACTGATTCAGCTTTCCTCCTGTATTTGGTGCAATTTCTTGTGTTTTGTGAGTTTGAAGAGGACTTTGTAGATTGGTGTTGGACATGTGGGCTAATGTCAGACTTATGGGGTTGGACAGGACTGGGTTAGGAGGATGCTTTCTTAATGTACACTTCTCTTTTATATAAAACTCTCTCTGATACATATGAGTTTCTGTGGATTTGTTTCTGTAGTCTGCCCAGACTAGCACAATAGGCTTTCTATTTATGAGACATTCCTGTTAAATATCCACTTTTTAAATAATGTTTTTAATTATCAATTTTCAGTTGCAGGAAAGTAGGATATGCATTTCACAAAAGTTACAAATTTATTTTAGAATGGCCCAATAAGATGTGCATCTTAATGGTGTACAGAATGGATGCAAAGCAATACTGCAGGGCTACTACTTAATATTCAAGCATGGTATTGAGAGACATTGCTGAGTGAAAATCAATAGCTGAAACAAATATAAGAACACGCTTCTCATTTGAGCCACTCTTCATAATACATTTCACCCCTTTACTACCAGATAGACAAGGTTCCTTTGGAGTAACAATAGCAAACCTGTGCAAAAATGTATCAATATTAAACTTCCATGACAGCTATAGTGGAAAGGAAAGTCAAATTTATTTAAAATCTATATGCCACATCTAGGAAAATTAAATATTTTGCATTTTTAAATCATCATAGCTCTTAAAGTTATATAGGAGGATCCCTGATGGCAAAGAAGGTAAACTGCTCAACTGCTGTTAGAGATTGTAAACACTTGCTGATCTATGAGAATGAAGCAACGATCTGCTTCCATGCAGATGTACAGCCTTGGATACCACTGGGGCAGTGCTCCTCGGTCTTACAGACCACTGAACCCAGAAAATCCAAACTCACTGCCATTGAGTCAATGCCAACTCATCATGGCCCACTATGGCACAGTAAAACTGCTTCCTGGGTTTTCTGAGACAGCAATTCATTGCTCTATTATAGGCTCAGCATTCTCCTGGTGAGGGCACCGACAGGTTCAAACCACTGACCTTGTGGTTAACAGCCCAGCATAAAACCCACTCTGCCACCAGGCCGCCTTTCATCGTCAATGTGTTGAACTTGACTCATGGTACTGGGATTTGCTTGAATTGTTTTGCCTTTAAGAGTGCTGTATGACTTGAATAAATATCCACCGCTAATTTTACTCAGAACATTTTAATTTGGGTTTGTTGAACTTCATAGATTCTCAAAGCTTTATCTTCTTTATGATCACTTATTGAGGTACATTCTTAATATAGGTGTAGATACCTGGATAAAAGAGAAACTGTCATATCTGTCTAAAATTAAGTTGGTGATCATGTGCTAGTTTTGTCAATTAAGTAAAATTCTAGCATTCTTATAATGACAGTGCCTTCTTTAAGCTGGATCTAGGGTTTATATGACCTTTGGAAGTTTAATGATTGATGGTATTAATCACATGTCTGCTCCAAAGGATAATTGTGCTGATTAGCACTCAAAATAAATTATGTTAGATTGTTTAAGAAACCACTCTTAAATTTAGCAGCTTGACACAGCCATTTATCTAGCTCACAATTCCGTTGTTAGCAACAGAGGCTGAGCTCAATTAGTTACTGCTTCTGGTCTTTTCTGGGAGCTTCTATGCCATAGGTTCTCAACCTGTGGGTCGCGACCCCTTTGGGGGTGGAATGACCCTTTCACATTGGAAACATATATTTCCAATATTAGAAACCAAGACACTGCTCCTCTATCTCCTGATGCTCTTCCCACATGCAGATGTGCCCACATCGGAGTACCCGGTGAGAAGACTGTTACCCAGGTCACACCAAAAAAATTCATTTATTTGCGACTTGAAAGAAATATTTCACAATATATAATTACATATTGTTTTTGTGATGAATCACAATGTTCTCATTCTGTTCAATTTGTAACAATGAAAATACATCCTGCATATCAGATATTTACATTATGATTCAAAACAGTAGCAAAATGACAGTGATGAAGTAGCAAAGGAAGGAAATAACTTTATGGTTAGGGGTCAACACCACATGAGGCACTGCATGAAGTTTGAGAACCCCGGCAGTGGGCATTGCAGTCAGCTCTGAGTTAGCTAAGGGCTGGCTCTCTCTCCTGGGGACAGCCCGTGACAGCTGAAAAAATGAGACTTTGCTTCAGGAGGTTTTTCATCTGCTAGTCGGAGAGCTTGGTATCATCCTTGGGTGATTTCACGGTTTTACAGACCAAGCAGAAAGCATATAAAGTTCTTGAAGTCTAAACTTTGCATGGCCCAGCATCATTTCTGCTGCATTGTGTTGGCCAAAGCAGGCAACAGAGTCATTTCTGATTCAAGTGATACGAGAATATTCCCCCTTTTAGGAGAACCTGTAGAAAACCTCACTGGAAAATGTTTGGAGAAAGAGAAATGTAATCCCCAGTATCCATTTTCTTTCTTGAGAAGCAAGAAACTAAGAATTGAACCAAACTGAGCCAAACTCACTGCCGTCGAATCAATGCTGACTCATACCGAACCCACAAAGCAGGGAAGAACTGCCCTGGTTAGTTTTTGAGACTGTTAACTCCTCACGGGACTAGAAAGCACTGCCTTTTGTGGAGCAGCGGGTGGTTTGAAACTGCTGAGCGTTGTGCATTGCAGAGTGCTAGGTAAAAGCGCCGATAGCCCAATGCATTACCGCCATGCATGCCATCAAGGCATCTTTATTACAAACTAGGTTCTGGTAAAACAGTGATGGCAATCCGTCATATTTTTATTTTATTGTTTATTTATTTTAAAATCATTTTATCGGGGGCTCTTACAGCTGTTATAACACATCAATTGTATCAAGCATATTGGTATATATGCTGCCATCATTATTTCCAAAGCACTCTCTTTTCCACTTGAACCCTTGGTATAAGCTCCTCCCCTTTCTTCTCCCTCCTATCTGCATGAATCCTTGATCAATTATATATTGTTATTATTATTTCATATCTTACACTGTCCATTGTCTCCACTCATTCACATCTCTGTTATTCGTCCCCTTGGGGGTGGGGCTATATATCCAATCTTGTAATGGGGTTTCCCTTTCTCCCCCTTCCCCCTCCCAGACCATCCCCCTACCTTCATAATATCGCCACTCGCACTCCTGTTCCTGAGGGGGTTATCTGTCTTGAGTTCCATGTGTCCAGAACGCTTATCTGTACCAATGTGTGTTCTCCCATCCAGCCAGATTTGTAAGGCAGAACTGTGCCATGGTAGTGGGGCGATGGTGGGGGGCAGGGGGAGGCAACCTTCAGGAACTAGAGGATGTGCGTTTTGTCCATGCTAGACTGCAGCTCGACATTCAAGAAGCACACCAGCTTGTGTGATCATGAAGTGTTGACAGGATCACGTGTCAGGTATCAAAAGATCCCAAACAAACAATATATCAATGCAATGAGGGGGGTTAGAGTGGAGGCCTAAAGCCCACCTGTAGACAATTGTATATCCCCCACAGAGGAGTGATAAGTAAGGGATGATTCAACCAAGTCCAGCATCTTTCTCATGCTAGTTGTTTCAGTAGCCTGGACTTGAGTATGCTTTCTATCTAGATATTGTAGTGGCGCTACGGTGGCAGTAGCCATGACCAGTGACAATTATGGGGACGGGCAGTCAAACTTAGCTACTCCCCACAATGAGTTAAGCGTATGATTAAAATAACACGTCTATTTTCTCATTTCCAAAGTAGCCTGAGCCTAATGCATACTGATCTCCTAAGAAATGACAGGGAAAGCATATCTGACCTCCTGCAGATATGTTTCCTGGAAAGTAAGACAGAGTCTTATATTAATTTTTGCTCTCAAAGATGCGCTAGATCTTATTTTCAGGGGATGTCTTATATGGTACACATTTATTGTTTATTGTTTTATTAAAAGAGACCTCACACTTTCTGTCTGCTCCCGTGGAAGCGCTATGTTCCAGAGTCCAGAGTCAGAGTTACGGTAGCTTCGGGGGCCTTAATTTGGGGGAGGTCTTATTTTTGGGGGGATGCCTTATATTTCAGCAAGAGGCAAAACTGTAAGTGGGTCTTATTTTCAGGGGTGTCTTACTTTCGGGAAAACATCATAGAGACGGGAGATGGAGAATTCAACTGTGTGTCTGCCTGATGATGATTCTTATGAGGCAGAGACCAGACATGCCTCCACCTTCCAACTTTCTTTACCCAGTTCCACATACTTAACAGCTTATAAAATGTAACGTCTCTTCTCCCTGTCACATTGCACTAAACAAAACTTACCTGGATAACTGTTATTTACCTTGAATTAATATATTCTAACCAAATTCCATAGACATCGTCCAGTAAATATTGTGGCAGATGAGAACTGACACATGCAAATGACGTTTCATTGTGAACTTGGAATCAGATGGGTGCTGATAAAATGCAGCCATCCCAAATTCTAGCTCAGGAAACTAAAACACTATGTGCTCGTCCACAACAATCCGAGGCCCCCAAGCGTGTTGGAAAGAATCGTGTCCTTCTAGTCTTTTGGGTCACGCTTCCTGCAGCCTGAAGGCTGACAAGGAACAGAGGGACTTCTCTCCAGAGGCTCTCATGGCCCTCTAACCTTGCTAGAAAAATGCTGGGCACCTTTGGAGTCTTCACAATGAAGTATGGACTGGAGCTATGTTAGATGGAAACAACTAGGTTTGATGAAAAGTTTGGGCAACTGCCCTGTGAGATAAAGCAAATGAAGCTGTGCTCCTTTGACCTAGAGGAAGGAAGGATGATTTGGAACTTACTGAGAGGCTTCAGTGTATGAACCACCCCGGACAATAGATGAGGGGCAGGTCTCGTTTCCGAGACACGGGAGGAAAAGGGCTCTAATTGGATTATAAATCAGAGAGACAGTCTACCCTATAGCACTTATAAGATGCTGGAAAGAATTATTTTAAGGGGAAGAGTGGAATCCACTTCTATGAATGAGAAGGGTCAATATTACTGGTATTTTGAGTAGTTCTAGCTGAGAGATGACCTCTCCATGTACACTTAAATCCAGAGACTGGGTAATGGGAGACTTGCATTCTATAATTTAGAGTGAATTTTAAAATAGATCTATACTTTTGAATAGAAATAAAATCTCTTTAGTAGTTGCCTAAATCAGGTTGTCCTAATAGTTAAATTGCTTTTAAGACAATAGGGAAAAAATCTATTCGTGTCTGCCTGTTCATTGACACCAAGTGCTAGGATCTTACAATATAATTTATAAAATCTCTTAACTCTACAACTTTGTTTTCTTTCTATAGCCCAAGAAAGCAGCCTCTGTCTTCATCTTAGTCTTCTTCCCACATAATTTACATTATGATTTTATTATTCTGAAGGAATTTTGCAAACACCTTACAGATTATGAGTTGACTGTCAATGAGATTAAATTAGATATATTAAATATGGATGATGGAACAATAAAAAAGATATCTATATGGTATTCTTGGAATATGTTGATATGATTTTACCACATCATGGTGTAAGCTTGAATAATTGCCTGAGGATGCATGAAATCGATTTTTCTTCAGAGCCATAATTTTATTTTCACATTTTAAAATAAAGATCTCCTGTTTGTATTGAAAGGGTAATTGTATAATTGTATAATTTTTAAAGCATCCTTAACTTAAACTTTCTAATTGTTGAAAGAAAATAAGAAAAACTTAAGAATATATACAATAAAGAAAATTTGAGTCAAAGGGTCGATAAAAATTGGAGAAAAGAGCTTTTTTTCTTCTTTTATATTTAATCCACTCCAACTTTGTTCATTTGATGATTATATCTTTAGGATTGAATTACAGTAAGTAAATGTTATTTGCACACACATAATCAGTGCATTATTTACCCTGTATTTATTTTAAGTGTGCTTTAAAAAAGATTTATATTTATCTTTATAGAAAACACAGTGCTATTTTCTCTGCTGTTCTAAAATATTTATATCATACATTCTTCCTTATTGTTATTTTAATTTTTATGTATCTTTAATTAGGTTAATACATTTCCATATAGTTTTGCTTTATCTTGATACATATGATATGTTCACAATTAATTTACTAAATGCTATATCTTTATAAATATAAAATAAGTAAACTTTATTTCTGCTAGTGTTCCAGGTCATATAAATATAGGTTTATTCTAAACACCGTGATTTCCCCATATCTCAGTAATCCTGCATGGCTGAAGACAAGTTTTCTCACTTAATCTCCTTAGAATGCCTTCAGGGAAAAAAGATTCCATCCAAACAGTGACTGTGTTAGGTAAATTCAAGAAAGAGAGATCCACTCTTTGATTTGATTTTGAAACTGTACCCTACTGCCCTGTAACCCATATCTTGAACCTCTAGACTTTGTTCAGTTCCTCAAACCAAAGAATATGTAAAAGGAAGATGATCTCTGCCCTCTGATGATGTACAAACCACCACTTTTGAGCGTTGGGCTTGAAGAGCACAGGGTTCTCCAGGGATGGGATAGAGAGATGCAAACGGGTCTTTAGAAGTTCGTGGACTTCGGTGGGAGGCTACGTCAAGAAAAGAATAGTATCACCTTTTGATGGTTTTTTTAAATTAAAGTTTTTGTATAATTTTATAGCTCTATGTCTTGACTTTCTCTCATCTATAAGGAAAGAAAGGAGAGAGTAAACAGGTGTGACAAAATGAAAATAATTGTTGCATCTGAGTAAACTATCTATTAGTGTTCCTTGTGTTGGCTTTATAATTTTTTCCATTGACTAGAAATTCTTAAAATGAAATGTTGGGAACTAATTCCTCCATTCTTAAATATTAAAAACAATTAGAATGTATATTAAAGCTAAAAAGGTAACCTCAACCTCAATTATTTACAGAATGCAGAAATCTATTACTTTGGAATATAACAGTAATGAACACTTACATGGGAAAATGATAATGGTATGGAGATTTATTCTTGTATAAGGAGAATATAAACTATATTCTTAAATGGATATATTCATGTTTATGCACATATGCTTATAACTAAGTTGGGAGATATACTCTGTAATGCTAAAAATAGTTAGGGCTGCATTATTGAAATGTCGATATTTTAAAGTACATTTTCCAAAACTTTTATTGTGGAAAAATTCACTACTATGATCATCAATAATTAAAATTTCAAAGCATGCAATTAAAAAGTGCATATATATTATAAATCATCTTCCAACAGTTATTCATGAAACTTTTCCAATTTGTTATATTAATAAATTCCACAAAGTTATTCATTTATCACAGCACTTGCCATTACAAGAATTAATCATAGCTTTCCAGTTCCTCCCTACATGTCAGATGCAGGAAGTGCAGTCTCCTTCATTTCCCTTGACGACACTTTACCGTCTTGCCCCTTCAACATTTAGATTGCTCCTCTAAAAGCCCATTCTACTGGGTTTACCCTTTTCCAATAAAGCTTTCACAGAGGAGAACAGAAAGCACCACTGAATACGCACAATAAAGATATTCAGGAAACCATGATGATTGTAGTATTATTGATGAGAACTCTTGGGAGGCAGAAAATCTTTGAATTTCATATCAATCAATTAGAAGCTTTATGTCTTGCCAGTTACTTAGCTTCTCAGATACTCAGTTTTGCCACCAATTACATGATAAAGCTGATAAAATGAATGGCATACAATATGTACTTAATTATTAACATTTTCTCATTTATGAAATATAAATATTACTAGTTAAATCCTAGTGGGCATTTAAATAACACAATAATACTTCTTTAAATGCTATTAAAGTGTCACACTGAGGAAGATATTGGCTCAGTTGGTTAAATGCCCACCATTAAAATGCTGGTAAAAATAAAAGAGCAAATCACTGTGGTATAAGAAGTTTTATAAAAATGTTGTGTTGGATAATTCTAATTAAGGGATTCTTTGTCCTCCTTAGTAGTTCAGGTTTTTGTTGTTGCTGTTGTTTCTTTGTTTTAAGTTTGAATCATTGGGAAATATTCAGAAAAGTCTTTCTTCAGGACTGATAAGATAACTCATACAGCAAATTGTCCTAGAACATTGTCAGAACAAATGTCAGCTGTGAGAAATACTACTGTTTTATTTGTTTCCCACAAATTTTACTCTTTACTTCTACTGGCTTAGGATGTTGGAAAATTCTATTCTGTGTGTTGAGAGTCCTCACACATTAACCTAATATAGAGCCAAGTATTGTATTTGTCTATGATATATTATATACATGCTTTTATTCTTTATCTAATTTTCCTTGGCTAGATTTTTAAATTTGATTCCATTGTTCCACTCTGAATTGTAGAACCAAAAGGAGTCCAAAATGAGACAGAATGATAGAAAAAAAGGTTTATGAAAATTTTTTTTCATAGTACATTTCTGTAAATACTCAGTCTTCTTGTTTTCTCAGGTTTTAGAACCTAGGTATCAATCCTTGTGAGAAAAATGTTATCACTTGAGCGTCCTAATGCAATTCCGATTTATTTCTAATTTTTGAAAATACAATGGAGGCTTTTTCTAAAAGTTTCCCTTGATGCTTGTGAACACATTCTGCTGACAACGTCTCTTGATGCTTTGCACTCTCTCTAATCAGCTCTCATACCTGCCAAAAATTGAATACAATAGTAGTAAGAGAAGGAATCAGTGAAAGCAAACAGACACAAAATGTGAATCATTCATTTGCTCTGGCTCAGAACCAGTGAGTAATTTATCTCAGGAAGGATGACTCAGTGTGTCAGAATCTGGGCGCTTTGGTTTTATGTCAGTAGTGTACCACACAATTAACCAGCTCCAAAGGAAGTCCTTTCTCTATTTCTCATCTTTTTTTTTTTTACTTCTGATTCTCCTAGGCTTCACCTATTCGATACCTGTCTTGACCCTGAAACAGTGGCTTTCTCTACCATCGCAGGTAGCAGGCCGAGTCCTGGGACAGGTTAGACTACCTGTGAAATGAAGGAAGGGCTTGTCGTGGTCCTGCTGAGCTTTTTGACACACCCGGCATATGCTTTCACTGAACTGTGGCCGCTGTGCTTCACGAAACAAGTAAGCGCAGACCTTCCTATACCAGTGTATTCCTCCGAGATATGCTTAATTAAGGTAAGATGGCCAATCCAGCTACATTTCTTCCTTTTCTGTTGTATTACGCATGCCAGCCTCCACTCCTGCGATTGCAGACTTGCTGTGAGAAGCGTGGCTGTGGGCTCAGGAGACAGGATCCTGGAGGGATAGATTTTGAAATCCCCGGTTTCTAGCGAGTGTGACTTGAGTCAGTCCTCTTTTTTCCCTTGGGGTTATGGTATGCAGAAGGCAAAACCAACAGTCCTCCATCGAAGGCACTTTTGGGACTCCCTCTTCTCAAGGGAGCATATGCAGAGGCAAGGAGATCTGGCTGAGTTTTGAACCTTTTGATTTTTCCGGAGTATCCTGAAGCTGGCTTGCCTGTACATGACCTCTGGTTCTTTGCACTTGAGTTGCGGCCTATCACCTCACCTGATTTCACCAGATCCACAGCCTGTGGGTGAGGAAAAGCCCCCTCCAGATGGACATCTGGACTTTGATTTGAGACTGATCAGCACCTACAATCACGTGGGCCATTTTCTTAACAGTCTGTGACGTATGTGACAGAGTGCAGAGAGCTTCAGAACCCTGGCCCAAGGGAATTGTGGTCGTTTATAACAGGGTTCATAGAATGGCATCGCATTTTACAACAGTTGGACATTGGCACGTGTTTAATCGCTACCTCAATTTTTCTAAAATAAATTACATTTTACCAACTTCCCACAGAGTGTCAAATGGGAAATACTATTGTTTTCTTTATTTCTCACCAGTATTTTTGCTTTTGTCCATTTGGAATGCTGGTATTGTTGTTGTTTTCTGGTTTCTTTGTCTATTCTATCCTCTTGAATCTGAGTCCTAGATGCTCATCCATCTCTCTCTCTCTCTCTCGCTCTCTCTCTCTCTCTCTCTCTCTCTCTCTCTCTCTCTATATATATATATATATATATATATATATATATATATATATATATATATATATATATATATATATAAAAACTCTCTCTTTTTGGCGACAGACAGCTGGTTTTATTTTCCCCTTTGTCCTCATCTACAGTTTCTAAATACAGTGAACATAGTTTTGGGATTTCCTTAAATCGTCAAAGGACAAATGAACTGGTCCTTAAAAAGAAGACCATCCCGCAGCATAAAGACAGTGATGAAATTCCACCTCCTGCAGGAAGTCAGCCTAGATTCCTAACCAGGGTCGATGGCTCCAGACCCTGTGTGTTCCTCCGGTGCTGGCCAGGGGACTCACAGAGGGGACCCAAGCCGGGTCTGTGTCCCCACTCCTAGCCCACGGGTTAGACATACAGCCAGTGGCCCATGGTTGTGCGTGTTTCATGGAATCAACTATGCTGGCAGGCAAGGATGCACAGGGAATTTGGGCCCCTTCAGAGAGCACTTGACTCCAGAATGGTGTCACCAAGGGAGATCCCTCTGTCCTGCGAGTGCTGGGGTGGAAAACGACTGGGCGACTGACCTCCAAGGTTCTTACCCCAAGAGTCCTGCAGGAGCTGCTGACCCCCGAGGTATCTCTTATATCTCTTATGATTCCTTTCTTTGGTAAATATGTTTAGATGCTGTCACTCCACAGTTTCCCTTAGCATTTCTTGCTTCATCTTCTTTTCCCGTGTTTAGGATACCATCTGGTAGCTATGTCAGGGACAAGGGACTTCAGTGTTTTCCCTCAGCTCGCACCGACTGTAGCTGCCAGCATAATCTGTATCCACTGGGGCTGCCGTGGTGGGAGTTTGAGTCAAAGGGAATGAACATATAAGGCTCTTGTTATATATTGTTTACCGAATGATACTAGCAGTTGTCACATACTGTACTATACAAATAAATTCATTTTACTGCACCCAGACAGGCAATGTAAATTAATTTTTAAACATGTCTTCATGCCAACTGTGTATCCATCATGACTTGAAAACCAGTAACATATGTTAAGCCATTTCAAAATCATCACATAGGGCTGCCCATATCACATCCCCGGGCGTTTATTAGGCATTCCCCGTTGTGTTTCATTCTTAGTACCAACCATTCTGCCAGCATTTTAAAAATGTATCTTCTTTTCTTGTTGTTGAGAATATTCACAGCCAAACACACACCAGTTCAACCATTGTCTGTTGATTCATCTTCTGTGTGTAAACTAGGAGCCTTGTTAACGCGGTGGATACACCTTGGCAGGGTCAGTAGTTGGAAACTCGCAGCCAATACAAAGGATAAAGATAGAGACTTTCCACTCCCATAGAGTTACAGTCTCAGAAGCCCACCGGGACAGTTCCTTCCTGTCCAAAAGGGCCACCCTGAGTCAGGTTTGACTCCATGACAGTGAGTTTGGTTGAGTTTCCTGAATATGCTCTTCTTTTCTACCATGACTATAATTTAGGCAAAGAAAACTTAAATAATGACCAACAAGGATATAGTTACAAAGTAAGTTATATTTCTTTGGGATTTCTAATGTGGTGCTTGAATTAAATCTGGTTTTACTTCTCAATATTTGCTTCTTATTATCTATAGCTTGCTTGACTGAGATTTTTTTAAAAATCATTTATTGGGGCTCTTACAGCTCTTATAACATTCCATACATCAATTGCATCAAGCATTTTTGAACAAATGTTGCAACCATCATTTCTAAAACATTTTCTACTTGAGCCCTTGGTATAAGTTCCTCTTTTTCTCCCCCTCCCTCCCCCTCCCATCCTCGTGAATCCTTGTTCAATTATATATTATTATTTCATATCTTCCACTGTTGGTTGTCTCCCTTTACCCACATTTCTGTTATTCGTCCCCTTTATACGGGAGACTACTGATTTATTCCTATTTTTGTTTCTTTCCATGTAGCTTGTATCACGGGAATAGTCTCTTCGAGGCTTAAAGATGAAAGTAGATGTCATGTCTTGAATGTATTGTGGGTCCAGTTTCTCAGATCATACCAATAAAGTAAATATAGCAATTAGATGGATCACATGATTTTTCCCATTCCACCATGCATATAAAAGTTATGCTTACACTAGAGTGTAGTCTAAATATCCTTGGTGGTGCTGAGGGTCAGACATTGGGAGGCTAAGCATGATCAGTTCGGATGAAGACTCTTCGAGTCAAAAGCAGCATGGTTGACAGCCCTAGAGCGGGTTGCTGTGAGTTGGAATGCACCCAATGGTGATGAGTTGGATTTGCAGACAACTAAAAGAGTAGTCTATTCAATGCTTGAGAACATTATGAAAACACTTGAAATATTACAGGAATTATCAAAACAATGCCTGTGGCACAGAGACGGGAAGCGAACTCATGTCGTTGGAAAACCGGGCTGACAGACTTCCTAAGATGCCACAAAATTTCAGTTCATAAAAAAAAATCCATAAAACAACACAATAGCTGCAAGGTACTTTAAAATGAAGCATGCCTTTATTTGGGGTTTACGTATTTCCAGTAAGGTCTGAACAGCTGAGGTGTAACTGTAATACAATAAAGGAAAACCATTGAGGAATTCCAGTTCTACTTAGTGATAAGCTTTATATTAAGTCAAAAGTTTCTATGATATAAGGTTTTAGGGTACAGCAGTTAAAGGAAATCTAAAATATGTTTTCATAGAAAGCCCTGTGATAAGATCCAGTATGGAAGACCTATGTTTTGAAAATGTCTTTTTGACTGAACAGGAAGCATGAGATTGTAAGCGTTCTAATCTTATCAATTCCCGTAACCATAGCATTTGTTGATAGATGTAATAGAATCCCTTAAGGTGTCAGTTTGTCTTTCTGTGGTGACTTTCATGTTGAGGTAATGCTGGAAACTATGTTAGTGATATTTCACATACAAATGGGGGTCATAAGAGATGAACAGTTTCCAGTGAAATTTTTTGATTAAGAGGAAATTGGCTGTCTACTTATGATAGGTTAGCCATTGCAAACTTTCTGAGTAGGAATGAAACATTGTCAGACATAGATGCCAAAGATGAGTCCCTCAGGTCAGAAGGCTGGGAAGAGCTTCATTCTCAGGGTATAGTTGACCATAAAGCTGTGGATGGTGTAAAGTCTCCAGAACCTTCATTTGCTGATAAGTCAACACAAAAATGAAAAGGAAAAGCTATAAAAAGTCATTAATAATCATGAAGTAGAATATAAGATGTATGAATATAGGAAAATTGCAAGTTGTCAAAATGGCATGTAATGAGTACAGACCAGTACAATACGTGGTAGTGAACTGAAATAGACTAATATGGGCCATTTTTAATGATACAGTCACGTGATTTACTATCTTCTTGAATGACAAATCCAAGAACAATGACATCACATTCATCCACCAAAGAACATTTTTCCATCTATTACTCAGTTAAATGCTGTCTGTACTATATCTATATACAATATAGACAATACCTATACTCCTGTAATGAAGTCTAATTAATACAAGTATTATTCAAATTCACACAGAAACTACTTGTTCAATCTAAAATTGATCAAATATGCAATCAAGAAGCATTCATGATTCTTATTTATTCAGGAAGTGTGGACCATTTCACCGTACTTCCTAAATATGTACGTAGACAAAGTCATCTGAGAAGAACTAGGAGTCCGGATTAGAGGAAGGTTTATTAACATGCGTTATGCATGTAATATACTGCTTGCTGAAAGCAAGGAGGGCATGAAGTACTTGCAGACTTTGGTAATGATTGAAACTCAGTGTAAATAAACAAATCCTCAACTGAACTAATGGACATCGATGGAGAAAAGATCAAAGTTGATAAGGATTTTAGCTTTCCTGCACCCATAGTGAGTGCAGAAGTAAAAATCAAATGAAACATTGCATTGGGTTAATCTGCTGCATGAGTATTGAAGAGTAAAGATTTCACTTTGAAGACTAAGGTGTGCCCGGCACAAGCTGGCATACATGTGAAAGTTGGACAATGATTCAGGAAGACCACTGAAAAGCCGATGGATTAGAATTAGGGTGTGGCTGAGAATGTTGAAAGTGCCGTGAAGTGCAAGAAGAACAAAAAGGTCTGTCTTGGAAAAAGTGTGAGCAGAATGCTCCTGAAGCCAGATGGCAAAACTTTGTTTCATGCACTTTGGAATTTTTATTATGAGAGATCAGTCTCTGAAAAAGGACCTTATCCTTGTTAACTGGACAGCAAGCAAGAAAGAGGACGGTCCCTAACAAGATGAATCGACACAGTGGCTGAAACAAGGGGCTCAAACATGACTCCACTTGTGAGGCTGGGGTGGGACTGGCGGCGTTTTTCCTGTTCTACAGAGCGTGGCTAAGAGTCAAAATCAATTGGATGGCATCTAACGACAACAAATTTAAAGACACTAGATCATCAGGCCTTTCTTCTGTGTACACTGGATGAGTTTGGATTGATAACCACTAGGTTAGTAGAGTAGGGCCAGCCATTTCAACAAGGCAAAACCAAAAACAACTACACAATGATTTATCATTTCAAACCCACAAAGGTGGTTCTGATTAAAGAAGAAAAGGACACAGATGTCTGTGAGAAGTAAGGGAGGGTGCCATGAATTAGAATCAGCTCCCGGGAATTGTTCTAGGATGCTGGTGTTTTTAATATGCATTTGGCTGTTTCGTTTGTGAAGAAACTATTGCAATACATATTTGAATTCTATTTGAACATGTTTTTAAAACTAGAAAATATGCAAATATATATATGAGGATGGGTAAATAGATCTATGTGCCTATATTTATAGGTGTAGTATTAAGGTGGCGGAAGGATATTGGGCCTCTACTCAAGCACTCCCTCAATGCATGAATACTTTCTTCTTTTAAATTGGAATTCTATGATGCTCACCCTCCCGGCACAACCGCTGAAGACAAAGTGGGTGAATAATCAAATGTGGTGAAGAAAGTTGATGGTGCCCAGCTATCAAAAGATATAGCGTCCGGGGTCTTAAAAGCTTGAAGGTAAACAAGTGGCCATCTAGCTCAGAAACAACAAAGCCCACATGGAAGAACACACCAACCCACGTGATCACGAGGTTCCGAAGGGATCAGTTATCAGGCATCAAAGAACAAAAATCATATCATTGCGTGCACACCTTCATGGTACAATCGCTGAGGGCAAACGGGTGCATAAGCAAATGTGGTGAAGAAATCTGATGGTGGCTGACCATCAAAAGAGATAGTGTCTGGGGTCTTAAAGGCTTGAAGGTGAACAAGTGGCCATCTAGCTCAGAAGCAACAAAGCCCACATGGAAGAAGCACACCAGTCTGTGTGATCATGAGGTGTTGAAGGGATCAGGTATAAGGCATCATCAGAACAAAAACATCTTACCATAGTGAATGAAGGGGGAAGTGCAGAGTGGAGACCCAAAGCCCATTTGTCGGCCACTGGAGATCCCCTTGCAGAGGGGTCTAGGGTAGGAGATGAGTCAGTTTAAGGGTGCAATGTAGCACTGATGAAGAATACAGCTTTCCTCCAGTTCCTAAATGCTTCCCTCTGCCACCACCACCCCCCCCCCCGCTTCAACTATCATGATCAGAATTCTACCTTGCAAGTCTGGATAGAGCAGAGGATGTACACTGGTGCAGATAGGAGCTGGAGACACAGGGAATCCAGGGCGGATGATACCTTCAGGACCAGGGGTGTGAGTGGCAGAACTTGGAGGGTAGAGGGATGGACAACAGAAAAGGGGGTGAAGGGAGACGTGGGACAGGGAAAGATATGACAAAATAATAATTTATAAATTATCAAGAGAAGGGGCAGCGGGGAGGGAGGGGAACAAAAAGAGGACCTGATGCAAAGGGCTTAAGTGGAGAGCAAATGCTTTGAAAATGATGAGGGCAATGAATGTACAGATGTGCTTTACACAATTGATGTATGTATGGATTGAGAAGAGTTATATAAGCCCCTAATAAAACATTAAAAAAACTAGAAAATAAGCATTAAAAAATTAACCATGGTGATCTCTGGATGGTTGGTGTGTATAAAAATGCAGCTAGAAAATAGCTTCTAAACTTATAACATTAATTGAATTAACTTTATTATCAGCAAACAACACACAACGTAATTATAAAAGAGAGAAGAAAAAGGAAAACACTTAGCAGGATCAGCCAGGCTTTCCCTGAGAAGTACGTTTTATTTAACCATCTCAAGTGTTAGATCAACCTTGCTTCTTCCCTACGTCATCTGACTAGCATTGCTACGTTCTGGTCTCTCTAGTTCTGATAATTTCTCAGAAGACATATTTCCCCGCTCTGAGCTTCAACATCGTATTTTCTAGCCACTCCCTCCAGAAAGTCTCAGGAAAGTTGATGGTCCTTGTTCTTTGCCAGACTACTTAGTCTTATTACAAAGACACCCAGACAGAAGCACATTTTTTTCTTTTGATTTCTCATCAAACCATTCCAGAAAACTCGAAGTACCTCTTTGACATGAATTCTGGCCAAGTCCAGTGGGAGGATGCTCAAGATAGGAGGAGATGAGACATGAAATCTATCCTTCAACTGAACGGTTGGCAGCAGCCAGATAAAAGACAGACTATCTCCTTAAAAGTCTCACTCAGGATCTGGCAGTCCCACGTGTGAGAATTGCCAGGAGCAACCCATCTTTGGGGAAATCACCTTACTAGTAACGGATTCAGTTCTCAGTTATTGAGTGTGTTTTGCTGACTTTATCCACTCCCTCCTTTCTTGATGGGTATTGTATATCAGTGTTGTTCCATTACTTGCCAAGATATTACTTCTAAAAAAACGCTCATAGCTGTTGTGTTTCAAGTAAATACTTTTTAATAACCATGTTATGTTGAACTCACATTCCATATTCTGAAACTTTGAAAGAAAGAGCAATTTCCAAAATCTATTCAGTAAATGTCAATTCATATAAAGTTAACATTTTCTGAAGGGTTTTAAGTGTTAATTTGATAAAAGTCAACACTCTTGAATATTCACCACTTATGAATATGTCACTACAAATATTTACAGGAACCTTGGTGGTGTAGTGATAACATGTCGGACTGTCATCTAGAGGGTTGGCAGTTTGAAAACACTGACGCTCCATGAGAAAAGACGTGGCATTCTACGCCTGTAAACAGTTACAGTCTCAAAAACTCACTGGGACAATTCTACCCTGACCTATATGGTCACTAGGAATCAGCATCAGCATGACAGCAGGGAATTTGGTTTCGTTTGGTTTATACTTATTTATAAGGAGCCTGAGGGTGTTGTGAGATCAACAATGGACTGGTACCTGCAAAGTCAGTGGTTCAAGTTCACCAGGGAGAAATGTTCAAGTGCACAATGGGGAAAATATGAGGCTCTCTGCTTCCATAAAAAATTACAGTCTCAGAAACTCTATGTGGATTTGCTTTGGTTTACAAGTATCCACAAGAATGTTTTCTATAAAAGCCAGACTAAAACAAAGAATAACTGTGGGATTCAATGAATAAGTTCTCTCCTTTTTTAGCTATCATGGGCTGCATACTTTTTCTAGGCCAGACATGATGCCGATGGCATTATAAGACCATGTATTGTGTATACATTTTGTTAAGATTTAATTTAATTTCACAGGAAGAGAAAACCGTGTGATAGAGTAAAGTAAAGCTAGGATTTGGACATGAACAATTTTATTCTAAAAATCCAAATCCTAATCATGATTTGAAGGATACAATATTAGTAACATCAAACATAGCTATAAAAGATAAGCTCAAATCTAATTTATGAAAGGATGTAGTTCTATGAAACTGCAAAGGCATCCTTTGAAAGTTATTGAGATCAAAGTAAATGATTATTCAGTAATTTAATTAGATTATCAAAAATATTCTTTATAATTATAATAATAGGTTCCATTTAAGTCTCAGATATTCTCCTAAGAGCTGTAATAATATGATTTCATTTATTTTTTACAATGGTCCTACAAAGTAATTCTATGTGTTTTATATGCTATGTAATATGCTTTTTAAAGATACAAGGGGTGATAATAGTTACATAGGAATTAAGCTCTTTTATATAGATCTGGAATTTCAACCTTTGATGAATGAATTATGTGGCAACCTTTCAATGTTTAATTCTATATCTACCAGGATTAAGTCAATTCTGAGCTACATTCAACTCCCTTTCTTGGTGATTATGACTAATAATAACCTGTAGGACAGAGTAGAATTGCTGTTTTGAGTTTCCAAGGCAGTCAGTCTTCAGAATACCAAAAAGTCTTGTCTTTCTTATAAGGAGTGGCCGATGGCTTTGGACTGCCGGTTTGTGGTTCCCAAGCCAGCAGGAAACCCACTAAACACCCGGGGTTCCTTATTCCAATTCACAGAACCCTTGCATAAGGTTTCCAAGTTTGTGAATCTTCATGAAAGCAGACAACCTTAACTTTATCCCATGAAGAGAGGGATGGGTTCAAACTAGTCACCTTATGGTTAGCAGCTCAATATGTAATCAACTAGGCCAATAGGGCCCCTATTGAAGCGATAGAAGGGATGTATTGAACGGTACAAGTACCTTATAAAAATCTACACTTAGGAAACACCACATATAATTTTAGTGCATGGAAACTTACAAACTAGTACGTCTAGAACATGGCTTTGCTTTTTTGTTTTCCTTGCCTAACTGCAAGGTTTTTTTCTCCAATAGGTGTATTTGGAAAATTTATTACAGTTTTAAAAATTGTGACTAATATGTTTTTTGCTAGCCATTATATAAAGGACATATGTAAATTAGCCCTCATACCATGTGTTCTGATGATATAATAATTCAGTAATGAACTGGTAAAGTCAGTAACTGTATTAAAGAAAGATCTGACATTCTGCACTTATAAAGAGCACAACCAATTTTCCATAGAATCTAGGTTTTCTGGAGTCATGGGAGTTGAAGAACCACCATGACTATTGCCCCCAAATAATCTTTAACATTTGAACCAAAGTTATTCTCTGAATTGTTTTAAAAGCAAAACATAGTTAAGCTTAACTAGTAAGCAATGTCTGCCTCTAGTATTATGTTCATATAACCTTTCTATATGGGATCACATTGATAATTGTAACATTAAAGATTAGATATGAATTTTAGAGAGCAGTGAGTTTATGTTAAAAGGGGACACACAACTTAGAAAAGAAGTTTGAGATAGTAATTCTACAGCTTGCACAATATATTCAATGTAACTGGATGTAGATACTTGAATTGATGTATGTTTTTTGTAACACATTCTTGATAACAACAAACTAAAATAAATTGTAAAAAACCACAAGCACAAATACAGCCTAGAAAACCCTTTTCTATTGTATCATGTATGAGTCAGCAGTCCATATGCATCAAAAATAGACTCAATGAAAATAATTTACATCTTAGATTCCATGTTCTAGAATATAAAATGGTCAATGTCCCAAAATAACTTTTATATTTGTAAAACTTAATCAGAGCTGCTGGATAAAAGACATGTAAATCTATGGATATGTAAAACTTACCCCCTGTCAAAGGAGATGTGATCTATGAGGGGATTCCCCCCCCAAAAAAACTAATTGTTTTAAAAGCTTTGTGTCTATCTATCTATCTATCTATCTATCTATCTATCTATCTATCTATCTATCCATCTATCTATCTATCTAATTTACAAAACAACCTAATCACCTTCAAAGTACTCTCCATTACACTTAATACATTTGTCAAATCAGTGATTCATTCTTGGAAACATTTTTCGAACCCATCTGTTTTGATGGCTAACTATTCCTCCCTCACTTTTTGTCTAAATCTTTTCTACATCATTAAACAGGTGTCCTTTCATGTCCCTCTTCATTCGCAGAAACAAAAAGAAATCTCATGGAGTGAGGTCAGGTCATGGGGCAAGAGAAGCATGCTGATTTTTACCAAAAATTGTCGCACTGAGATGGCTATGTGAGCAGGTGCATTTTTGTGGTGGCAAAACCAGTCTCCCATCTGGTACAAATCAAGCCTTTTTTTGTCATGTTGTTGGCCTACATTACACAATCTGCGTCACCAAGGTCTAGACAGAAATGATGTCAACAGTGACTATTTAGAAACACAATAACGAGGAATTCTCCCCTTGGGTTCTATATTACTATGGTTGAGTGGTTCTTGCTGTTAGGAGGTTTTTCCTCCCCATTTCCAATCAACAGAAATGTAATCAACTTCCCTGAGACATACAGGCTCTCTTCCTTGACTTGAATCTCCAATGAGGTTCGCTTTCCCCTCTGGTAGGAGTGGCTGATGTTTGGTGACCACACAATTTTTTGTGGCAGCTCTACAGCGGTCATCTCACTCTCTGTAGCCCAGCTGAAATGAGGTCTCCTCAGATGTACTGCAGAGGATGTGACACAGGATGCACCGACGCTCAGCAGCTCTCGACCTTGTTGCTTGGCAGAACGGGTTAGAAGATTACAGGACCTGGAAGCAGAAACTTGACTTCATTTTACTGTTTATCCTTAGTAGTGGACGGATAGAATATTTGTCTTTTTGTGATTGACTAACTTCACTTGGCATAATGGTTTCCAGGTCCATCCACGTTTTGAGGTGTTTCTTCATTTCATTGGTGTTTTTTCAGGGATGCGTAATATTCCACTCTGCGTACATTCATTCCGTAGTATTTAAACTCATTCTTCTACAGATGGGCATTGGTCTGTTTCCAGTTTCTTGATGCTGTGAATTGTACTGCAATGAACATGAGAGAGCAAATATTCGTTCATGCTTTGTTTCTTATTTCTTTGGTGTATATTCTCAGTAAAGGTATTATTGTTTTGGGTATTGCTTATTAATTTCCATAAAGTTTGTACACATTTATAAGCCCAACGGCAGTGGATAGTCTTCCATTCTCTCCATACTCTCTCCAGCATTTGTTTTTTTTTCTGTTTTTTGTTTTGTTTTGCCTTGAATGGGCTATTGTTGTGGGTCTAAGATGACATTGTTTTTTGTTTTGTTTTAAAAATCCACTGACAGGAGAAAAAATTCCATTGGAAACTTGAGTTCCATTGACAGCTATATATCTAGATTGTTTTTATCAATATATAATTTTTTGATATCTAGCATGCATCTTAGATTTTCATAAATAAAATTGTACTTTATTAGCACAAGGTATATTACAACTATTAAAGAGGGCTATTTATAAAAATAATGAAAATTAATATGATCAGATTATTGATAGAGGCATCTTGCTGTGATTAGGCTAATCTAAATGCCTCAAGAAGTGAACTAGAAGGTGCAGGCAAGTGAAATAATAAGTTAAAATAGGGAGAAAAAAACAACACATGTTTTTTATACTGAAGCCCGAGTCAATTACCAAGGAAAAAACATTGGAATATTTATATATAATTATTCTTCCTTCTCAGTATCACTATCTCATTATTTTCCTACTTGAGTTTAGTTGAGTATAAAATGATAATAGGAGAGAAAGAAGGGAAATTGGGCAAACTGTTGTTTGCTGGGGGAAAATCTGTGTCTCTAGGGAAGACAACAGATCAAGATCCACCAATGATTTCCTCCTCCCAGTTGATAAGTTCCTTTGGGCATATGAATTCATTATTGTCTTGTTTTATGGCAACATATCGAATAAGGGCCCCCAAACCATGAGGTAAAGAAACATAGGAGGGACTATAATAATGGCCATGTGAGTGCAATAAATAATATTTATAGAGCATTATTGGAGATTTTCATTGATTCAGCAAATGTTGAACAATTACTTTGGGCTAGACTATGTGGGTGCAACAATAGACATGAAGCCTGCTTCTAGAGATTCTAGCATGATGCAATACAAGGGCATAGTATTTTACTTATATATCACTACTTCTTAGCAACAATTCAGAGTAAGAGGCCACGTTTTTTGGTGATAGTAACCATGTATTATCTAAAATGATCAGTAGAAATATTTTTCCAAACAGAAAGGGAATTTCAGAGTTCTTAAACTCTCATGTTGCTTACTCAAAACTTATAGTTTAGATGATGCACTGGAAGCCCAATTACAATTCTTAAACAGATTATTATTCTTATTCTTGAATAGATTGTTAGCTTATTCAAAGTTGAATCAGTTGTAAAGCTTTTTCTTAGTTCTGTCATAAATACTGGGCTGAAGATTGGTTTAATGGCAAATAACTATCATTAGATACTTTTAAAAGATAGCTTTCACAAGGCTGCCCTAAATTTTACCTGTTTTATGAAGAGGATTTATATTTACTTGAGTCAAGATCACTAAGTAGTGTCATATTTCAAGTGTGAAGGTCAGAAATCCTTCTCTAACTATGCAAGTGATTCTTCTATCCTGTTAAGCTTCTTTCAAAAAAAATCACATAAAGGACTCAAAATGATTCCTAATAATAAACACAGCACCCCACCCCTTTCCTTATACTTTCCACGTTCTAGTTCAGCAACTAAACATTTTTACTTCATACATTAAGAGTACAAAGGACATATTCAGTCTCACTGTAAATAAACTTTATGGGCTTTCTTTAATTGAAACATTTTGTAAAGTTGATCCTAGGGCCCTAGGCATCGTGTCATGTTATTAAATGTCAGAAAATAGTAATTACCGTGTGTGTGTGTGTGTGTCTGAGTAGCTTTGCTCTAAAAGGCCAGTTGTTGTTTTAAAACTCCAGACAAGCAGAAGCTGAGTGTTTCTTTTCTTCTGTCCCTGTCTTCCAGTTCTGTTCTTTTGTTCCTCTCCTACAGCTGAAGGGCCATCTTTTTTCTCCCTGGAGTACATCTCTCCTAGCTCAGGTAAGCCTCATCCAGAGAAGAACAGATTAACTAAAGAAATAGTGGAAGTTAGTGCGCAAGGCTCAAGGATATAAACAATAATCGGAAAAAAAACACTCTTCTGAAGATGCCATATATTAAAAAATATCACATCACCATGAATGAGGGGAGTGCATGATGGGGACCCAATGCCCATCTGTAGACAGCTGGACATCCCTTGCAGAGGGGTAGTGGGGAGTACATGAGTCACTCAGGGTTCAGTATAGCAATAGTGAAACTCAAAACCTTCCTCTAGTTCTTGAATGCTTACTCCACCCCACCCCACCCGTAATTATCATGATCCCAATTCTGCCTTGCTGACTTGGTTAGACCAGAGGATGCATAGAGGTGCAGTAGGGATCTGGAAACACAGGGAATCTAGGACGGATGAACCCCTCAGGACCAGTGGTGAGAGTGGCGACACCAGGAGGGAAGGGGGTGTAGAAAGAGAGAACTGATCTCAGGGATCTATGTGTAACCTCCTCTCTGGGGGCTGGGCAATGGGAAGGTGGGTGAGGGGAGACGCTGGGCAGTGTAAGATAAAATAAAATAATAATTTATAAACTATTAAGGGTTCATGGGGGAGGGGGATGCAGAAAGGAAGGGGGAAGGAAAAAATGGAAAACAAGCTGATTCCAGGAACCCAAGTGGAAGGCGATTTTGAGAATGACGAGGGCAATGAATGTATAAGGGTGCTTTGCTCAATTGATGTATGTATGGATTGTGACAAGAGTTGTATGAGCCCCAATAAAATGATTTATTAAATTAAAAAGATGTTATTCCTGTGAACAAAACAAGATAAATAAGTGACTATCAATATAGTTTAGCAATACTCTGGTCCATTAAGTCAGATGGAGAGCTCAAATCTGCTATTAATAACACCTATGAACAAGAAAACATTAAAGAATGTTAATGCAGTACCCTACTTAAGAATTGGGTTGTGAGCTGCATGGTCGACAGTTCAAAGCTACCAGCAGATCCACAGGAGAAAGACTGGGCTTTCTACTTCTGTAGACGGTACAATCTGGGAAACCCACAGGGATCCCTATGAGCCAACGCTGACTGCAAGGCAGTGAGAAAGTGCAGTCTTTGGAAATTGTATGTCCAGACTCTTGCTGGACACAAAACTAATCATTAATTTTATCTTTGAGTTGGATTTATTGTGTTTAAATTTATCTTCTTTTTCTTTTTTATTGTGGTGAACACAGGAAAATGTGGACCAATTCCTCAACGTCTACATGTTTAACTCAATGACATTACACATGTTCTTGCAGGTATGCCACCACTCCCACTTTCCTTTCCCCAAGGGATTCCAGTAACCCCAACAGACCCCAAGCAAAACCTCCCTTTCCATCCTCCCTACTACCTCAGCTAAGCACGAATAGTGCTTACTTATGTATATTTGCTCAATGGGGGCCTGGTGGTGTAGTGGTTAGATATTCAGCTGTGAGCTGCATGGTTGGCAGGTTGAAATCACCAGCAGCTCCGCCGGTGAAAGACTAAGTTTTCTATTCCTGTAACGGTTAACAGTTTCAGAAACCCAGAGGGTGTTGCTATGAGTCCGCAGTGACTTGATGGCAGTGGGTATATTTGCTTAAGGAGACCTCATGGCACAGTAGTAAATGCACTGAAGTCCTAAGTTTTAGCAGTGTGATTGCACCAGCTGCTCTGTGGAAGAAAGATGTGGCTGTCTGGTTCTGTGAAGACTGCGACTTTGGAAACCATCTAAGTCAGGCCTGCTCTGTCCTAGAGGGTTGTTATGGGTCCAAATGGACTCATTAGAAATAGATTTTGAATCACGTGTTTTCTAAGGAATCATGCAAGCTGTTAGGTGCTAAACAATGAAGTTTGAACCCGCACAGACATGGTTGTGAGGTCTAACTTAACAGCAGGACATTTCGATGGAGGGCAATTCTACTCTGCACACTTGGGGTTACCAGGAGTCAGAATGGACTCACAACATAATATAAATATATTTGCTTATTTCATATCAGTGACTGACTTATTCTCTTCCGCAAAAGGTTTTCAAGGTTCGACCACGTTGTAGCATGCACAGGACTTCATTCCTCTGTATAGTTGAGTAATACTGTAATATTTATAAAATACTGTGGTAGTTAGATGCTTTTATGTCAACGAGATATTCCTGACTGGGGTGAAGTCAAACCTGACAAGTAGGTCAGCCTGATGCTGTTTCCTGGGGGCGTGGGCTTCTCATAAGGAGACCCCTCTCATTCCCTTCCCCTCGCTGCTTGCTGGCCGCCCTGAGAGCTACTGGAGTCCTGCCATGTTTCCAAAGTCCTCGGAGCCACATGACTTTGCACCTCCTTGGCCTGTGAGCTTCCTGCCTTTTGCATCCTGGCTTGTGACCGTGTGAGTCTGCAGAGGGTCCTATGGACTCGTATTGGACTTAAGGACTTCAGTTGGACTGGGCTGGGATATTACCTTGATATGCAATTACTTCTTGATATAAAGCTATTTCTTATGTGAGCATTACTCAATTCTTTGTCCTAGTCGATGCTCTCTAACATAACTGTGAATCACAGAGCACTGGAGGCATAGCTATTCAAGTGAACCCCAAAGGTACTCCATTGGAGAAAGATGACGCTTTCTTGTCCCATAGATATCTATAGCCTCAGAAATCCTAGGAAACAGTTCTACTCGGTCCTGAAAGTTCTCTCTGTGTTGGAATTGGCTCAGCAAGCCTCACCTTTCTAGTTCTCGGGTCTCTTCCTCGCTGATGGTCTGACCAGGGTGCAGCTGCCTTAGCTAGTTCTCTGCTTCAGCTGGCAAGGCTCACTTCCTGTGAGACATCCCTGAGGAGAAGCCACGTGGACCTACCCCTGTGTAGTCCTGGGTGCTGGAGCAGCCGTGTGGAGACGCCTACCAGCACTGAGATGCTTACATGCTCACTGATTAGGCTTTCCTTCTACAGTTGGCCTCATTGCATGTGTTTTGTGAGATTGAGGAGGACTTTGTAGATCGGTGTAGGACATATGGGCTAATGTTGGACTTACGGGCTTGGACAGCACTGGGTTGGGATGCTTTCTAAATGTACACTTCCCCTTTATATAAACCTCTCTCTCATACATATAAGTTTCTGTGGATTTGATTCTGTAGTTTACCCAGACTCACACAGAACCTATGAGGGAACAGGCGCTGACCTCTTTGGGCTGCAAAAGGGAGAAGGAAAGCCTCCTCCACAGCAGCCCAAGGCAGACTGCCACAAGACGCAGGCCAGCCCGGCTGCCAGCACCTGCATTTCTTTACCACACCCCAATCAATTTCTTAGGATACTCACCTTTTCTGCTGGCTTCAATAATCAGTTCTAATAGCCATATAGAACTCCCAGACAAAAGTTGCACTTTATTAGGGGTGTTTATGGGTTACCAAAAGGCAGGATCAGAAAACATTAAGAATATAGTCATTAGTCCACAGATACACTTGTCCTCAACTGACAGGCAAATCTTTCTCCCTGGTTTAGCCTCTCGGCCATGTGCTCCCTTGGCCTCTGCCCCTATGAGCCAGAGAGTCCACCGATGTGCTCCCTCACCAGCTCGGCACTGCTCCTCTGCTCTGTAGATAGGCTTCTTGCCTCAGCTTCCGGTCTCCCCAGGGCATGGCTTCGATTGCAGCTGATATTTCAGACAGGGATTAAGGATGCACTCTGCTGTTGGCTCCTCTTCTCTGTAAATTCTAGGAATTATTTCTGTTCCTTCTGAGATGGCTCTTTTATTGCCAGGGCGTTGGCAAAACTGATGCAGTTGAAGTCCTTCATCTATATCTTCTTTTTGTGGTCCTACCCAATCATGTGGTGGAAGTTATAGATAAATGGATGTTGTTTTGAGATTCCATCAAGATAGTTTTGAATCAAAACAAGCCTGTGTTCAGCCAAACCAAACATTGCTCAGCCCTGTGACATTCACACAAATATTCTTTTGTTTGAGTTCGTTGTTGCAGTCGATGTGTCAATCTATCTCATCAAGGGTCTTCCTCTTTTTGGCTGCCCTTCCACTTTAGCAAGCATGATGTCATTCTCCAGGGACTGGTCTCTTATGACCATATGTCCAAACTATGCGAAACAGTCTTCTCATTCTTACATTTAAGTAGCATTCTGGCTGTACTTCTTTTGAGACACAGATTTGTTTGTTCTTTTGACATTGCTTGTAGGAGAGCTATAAGACATTTCATTTCTCCACAGGAGCAAATTGTCTGATCTTTTCCTCCACAGAGCTCATCGGGTAGGCTTGAGGTGCCAATCTTTCAATTAGCAGTTAAAGGCTTAGTCTTTGTGCCACAATGCAAGTGGAGGATACAGATAAAAGTGATTAAGAAATAGTTGCACAAATGATAAGTTCTAAGCAGAAAAAATAGATAAGATAAAATGTAGGAAACAAAGAGTTGATGTGAAGGAATGCAATTCATTTAAAATGCAAAGTTTTCAGTATCCTAAATCAATTTTTACTTATTTAAGTCTAATAGTATAACCTCTTAACTATGCTTTATAAATTCTACATTTTTTTACACAAGTTACTTCCTTAATTGAATATTTTGGAGAAAACATCTCTATAAATAAAAAGGGTTTCCTTAAATTAAACTTGTTTTCATATATAAGATTCAAACTAATTTAATTTGCCAGAATTACATTAGCGTGGTTACATTTTCAAGAAGTAGGTAATCAAACCACCAGTGGGACATGCTTACATTCCATATACATTCAGAACAGAAATCATTTATAAACAGAAACCACTTATACGCATACCACTTCCTCACTTAATACTCTATGTAAATGGGATTTTACCATTCCAGGAAACTCTTGAAGGTCGAAGATAAAAATTCATTGTTCAGTGTAGGAATTGTCAGGGAATTCCACTTAAATAAACATCAACTGTTAGCCTTTCAACAGCTGTATCAGACAACATTTTATTCTCAGACTCTTTACAACTCTTGTCTCATAGCATGCCCCCCACTTTCTTGTTGGAATTGTTTTGTTGTGGTAGGGTCAATTTTTGACTCCTGGGGTCTCATGAGTGCAGAATAGATCTGCTACAAGTGGTCTCAAGAAGCAGAATACCAAGCCAGTTTTCCAAAGAGCTACTGGGTAAGTTTCAACTGGCAACCTTTTGTCTTACTACTGCTTACTGGTAGGCACCAGCTAAGGAATTCTTTGTGAAAAAAATTGTGGGATTTATCCAGGTTGAAAGTCAGATGAGAATTTTGAGAAAGATGAAATGTTAGGTGCAAATGTACAGAGATAGAAATCACACACAGAGAATGATTAGTTCATAATAAAGAAACCACATATATTACAAATTTTGAAACGGAACTATTAGGTTGTTTAACTTAGAACTGGCCATCCATTATGCATGCTCAGAGGTCCAAGCTATGGGATAAGAAGGAGTGGCACACTGCACGTGCTCAGACGTCCAGGCTTCCGGCCAGGAAGGGGAGGTACACCTGGGTGGGTGCTGCACCTGGATTGGCCCACCTAGGCCAGATAAATTCAATTCAGCCAATGGGGTCAACTACGGTCGTACACCATGCGCCCTGCAGAATAATTGAAAAGGCAGGAGCTCTGCGACTGTGTGACTTTACGACCAGCTTCTAGGCAGGCTGCACGTTTGTGAGGAGACCTGCTACAGGTGCCTGTGTAAACCTGAAACTTCTTCTAACTCTCATAAAACTCACTTGGATCACAAACCAGGCTTTGGCATGAAGTAGATCTAACAGGACTATGAGAGATCTAACAGGACTCTGTTTCAGATGATCATCTAACTCATTTTACATGGTAGAGGCCAAATGCATTTTAAACAGAAATTTGCTTTGAGTCACTGGCTAGCAGTGAGCCTGTCTTTGGTTTTACTTAAATTCACATGAGCTGGGTAGAAGAGGGAATCAAATTTCAAGGAAACACACGACTATTCGCCCTCTAGTTACTTCTGATGACACCTCAGGGGTGAATAGAATAGCCTGCAGAGACCAGGGCGCTCACTCTCTCGGGAAACAGACTGCCACGTGCCCCTCTCGTGGAGCAACTGGTGGGATCGAACCACTGACATCTGAGTTAATACTTTCAACTGGGTGCTTTACCCACCACTACAGCCCCCAAATACAATAAAGGGTGGTATTTTTGTTTTGTTTTGTTTTTTTAAGTTACTGCTGGACTAGGGGAAGGGAGGTAACATTGATTCTCTTTAGAAAAAAATATAATACATACATTTGAGCAATAATTAAATGATTCAAGGCCAAGATGGAGGTATATTTTTAGGAAAGAAGGTGAATTTGTTATCAAAATTTTCTTGTTTCAGAATTTTATAGATTGCCATCTTAATAGCCAATATATGAGGCATGAGAGATAAACTAATTTTATGGGGAAATAGTTTAATTTTTGGCATGTTATGCCTCAAGTCCTGCAGAATAATTAGCCAAAAGGCTTCAGGAATAAGGGCATCATTTAGGAAAGGAATTGCTAAATGTATGGAATGGGGAGTCGTGAATATTTAGATATTTGAAGCTGTAGGTTTGGATAGCTCCCCCTAGAGAACACGTAAGCAACAAAGAAGAAGATTTGCACATGAGCTCTCACGATGACGGGCAGCTTGAGGGTCTTCCACAGAAAGAGGAAAACAATCAGAAAGAAGAGATTGTACATCCATTTAAAACGTAATGCTTGATAATATTCTCTGAGTCGGTAGTTAAGATGTAAATACAGCATTTTTAAGACTATAACTTTATGTGATTATTTCTCTTAAGGAAAGATAATACAGAAATAATATGACCCACTGTGTTCTCCAATATTTTTCATCTTCTTGACTTTTATTTCATCTTTGTTCACTAGTTTTCTGGCTTCTTAATTTCTCTTGCCTATGATCAATATAACAAACAAAGTTTATAGCCTAAGGTTATTATTTTTTAATACCCTGAAAAAATCTCTTAGGAGTAGAATTTCAAGTTCACACCATGTAGGCTGCCTGGGAAGAAGAAAATGTGACATTATTTGTTGTGACAAATTTTTATGTCAACTTGCCTCTGTGTGGAAGTGTATGAGTAGAGTCCAAACCTATCCATCAAACCACAGCCTGAAGATGCCTGTTGGGGGGTATGGTCTTCCTATAAGAGTGACACTGGGAAGTTGCCTTCTTCTCTCTGCCCCTCCACCCTTCCTGCTTGCTGAGACTTGGTGTCTGCCTCTGGGGGTGGCTTGGTGTGGGCTACTCACCTTGGGAACCAATCTGGGAGCTGTTGGTGCCCCTCTATGTTTCCAAAGACCTTGAATTCATGCAAATATGCACCTACCTGCCTGTTATCTACCTGTCTCCTGCTTAACCTTTCTGTATCATTGGTCTTCAGGTATGTGAGATTGAAGAAGGTTTTGACTAGCACTGGACCCAACGGCATGGGATTGGACCCAACTGGACTGGGATGCCTTTTTAAAAAAAATAAAGTCACTCCTTGATATATAAAGTTCTTTCTTATCCATATATGAGGATCACTGGTTGTCTTTCTCTAGACAATCCAGGGTAGCATAGCTGTCTCTTGGCCAGATTATCAAGGGGGATCTACATGTTGCTATGGTGAGGTTCTAACTAGAGAAACAAGTCCAGTGATACTCATATATGTGTAACAGAGAGCTTTGTATCAAAAGGTAATTATATATCTGGAAAACATTCCAACCCAGCCCAACTAAAATCTATAAGTCCTTCTTCAGTCTCAAGCTGCCATGCTCAATGATGCAGAATGCAGGAAGACCACAGTCTAGCAGGTGCAGGGCTCATCTGGATCCAAGGTGGGTGGAATCTTGGCAGGGCCCCGGCAGCTCTGTGGGTCAGTACCCCAGTCCCAGCAAACAGGGAGGGACAGGAGGATAGAGAGAGCAGTTCCCAGTGTCTCACTCACTTATGCCATCAAGTCAGGGGTTACCATGTTTACATGCTTAACCGATCGTGAAAAGATTGATAATCTACTAGAAAGATTCTTCTTGTTAGGTATCAGTGAATTATTCCAACTCTGTATAAGAGTAGACTTCCCAAATAGGGTTTTCTAGATGGAAACCTTTACAGAAGCACATTACCAAGTGTTCCCTAGGTCCCTTCTCACCGTGGACCACTCCCTCTTGACTCGTCGGTGGGTTGGAGCCACTGACCTATCCTTTAGCAGCTAATGTTGATACCACCAAGACTCTTTTCTGGATAGGCAGCCCAGGACATGCTATGAGACAGTTTTATTCTGTCTCATGCAGTCACTGGGAGTCAAACTAGATTCAAGGACACCTCACGACTACAGCATTAGTGTAAATCGTGTGGGTGTGACATCCTCTCCATTAATCTTCAGGACAGTCTTCCGTATTCTCAGCTCCTCTTAGTTGTTATTTTTGAGTGTTTGTTGCCTTCTTTTCATTCTTTTGAGTCTCAGGCCTTTTTCCTTTTTTTTTTTTTTGCAACGTATTTTACTTTCTTCAGAGTTAACCAATTTCCTTACTTCCTCAAATGCATTTAGTTTCCCTGTAAATGTTCTTATCTACCCAATTATATATTAATTTAATTCTGTTTTCTTTTTTTAAGCCAATATAAGCATCATGACTTTCTTTCATTGAGAAAGTATAACTCTACTAGAAACTAAATCAGTTTTTTCAACAGTATATTTGGGGAGATGTCTTTACCTTTAAGCCTCTAGATTGATAGTCTCCTTTCCTTCAATATTTTCATGATTCCTATGATGGTGATTTTATTTTTTCTGTAGAGATTTTCAAATGAATTATGAAGATATCTTTGTTGATTTAGGTTCTGTCATTGTTCACATGGGTTTTGGTTAAGCTATTTTCTTCAGATTAGCAACCAGAGCAAACATTGTTTATAGGTTGCATCTCAAGTATGATTTCTAGCCCCGGTTGCTTCCTAGCATGCCTTTATTAGTATTTCTCTCATGCTTGAAGTAATGGAACTCATGATGAAATATAATTCCCAGGATTTCTCACATTGATCCCCTTCTTGAGTCTCTTGTCAACAAAGGTAATGGAAACCGTTCTTTCAGGTGATGATGCTTATCTTTCCTGTGTGTTTTTAAAAGGCATGTTCCATCAGATTAAAAACTATCCTTTCTGGATCTTATTGGGGAAACTACATATAAATGTCATGATCCAAGTAGAAAATTAACCAACATAAACCCTAAATAGGAACAAAATAGTGCTTACTTCTAACATGAGTATAAATACTGAAGATCATATAGAATAAGATGCACCCCTTTTGCTTATCACATAAATCTTGAATACCACACTGATTTAAGGTGCCAAATGAGCTTATTTTTGAGGGCAATACAAGGGGAAGGGGGACAGGAGGAGAGGAGGAGTAGACTCTTTCTGTGACTGCCGCTGGATTGGACGAAAGAGAGCAGCAGCTTCGTTTTCACTTTGAGACACAGTCGATTTTCTAATGGAAAAGTGTCAGAGGGATAAGTCTTCACGCCTTCATTGAGTCAGTGAAAAACAAGGTCAGGAAGAGAAAAATCTGCCATGATAGTTATGCCCTAACACACGCACACACACATCGATGTCATAGTTGGCAGGGAGTCCTAAGCAGGAGAATTAGTTGCATAGAAATGCAGCGAAAGTCTGTGTTGAGGAGGAGGTGGAAGGGTCCCTATGAGATGTACTTCCTCTTCTTCAGTTATCTTACTATATTTTATCTCCGACTATAGAAAAAATCTTTAATCAATAAAAGAATTTCTCCACTCTGCAGTTACAGTGAGTTATTATATTCTCTGTAGTTTGGGGACGACTATGCCACCTTTTTATCCCCAAGTGAAACTGTTGGGTAATGAAATGCATAACATGCCATTGGGTAGACATTTGCTGTGCTTTTTGCAACCCAAAAATTTCATTAGGTTATTTGGGTGTGGAAACCCTTTCCCTCACATGTGTGTGCACACACACAGAGATGCCTTACTGAATAAACTAAAATTGTCTTTGTCTCAGTATTATATTCAATATTTTTATACTGCATGCATATATCACGAGTGTTCTATTAAAATAGGTCACAAACCCCATGGTTTATCACAACACATAGCCTGAAACACAGAAATCACTCAATAAATCCTTGACAAATGGTGATTAGAGATTGGTATGTTTCCTGAAGATATCTCTCTATAGTAGAATACACATAGAATAAAAGAGATCAAAACAGAAAACGAAAAACTCATTTCCATGTATTTATTTCATGGTTGATTTCTCAAGAACAGCTCCCAAACAATCTCAATTAGCCATCAAACTAGTGAGGTGTGTTGTAGGTATGTTGCAAACGTGTGTTCCTTTAACAAAGAAAAGCAATACTCGGGCCTTTGGAAGTATTTCCATGTTCATGTTCCCCTCCCCCCACTCTGGATCTATAGTCAGAGAATAGACAAGATGCTAAGTGAATCTAGAAATACTAGTAGTAGAGTAGCATTGAAAACAATAAGAATAAAAGTAAAATCATACTCTGTGACCCAGAGTAGTATTGTAATTAAATTTACTGGGGCAGAAAATTTACGTTGGGAATTAATATCACCTTTTGGCAATTTAATGTTTTTCAATGCAAATGTAAATCCACATAATGCTGCCATCAGTTTCATATAACGTCTCTAGTTCTAGTGGCTTCATTAAAAAGAAATAGTTACTCATAAACCTGAAGGTATGTACAGAACCAACTTCTCCCACAATCATTTACATTTGATTTTCTCCCTAAATTTTAAAATTAAAAATGGGAAACAAAATGCAGTTACTAATAGCAAGCAGAGAATAAATGTTTATCTAGAAAATTTGTGAGATATAGAATAAGGAAAACAGTCTACTGCCTTTCAGTCAATTCAGATTCACAGTGATCCTCTGTAGGGGCTCTGAGACCAAAAATGTGGGGGCCGAATGGCTGTGACTGTGTAGCTCTGCTTCTTCCTTTACTCTGTGTCCTTGCCATCTCTGCTCAATTTTAACCTTGATTCAGCATCATTAATCAAGATCTCCTTCTATTAACCAGATCGGAGGTTCTCTTGTAGTATCAGTGATGGCTGGAAAATCTCACTAATTCAGCACTGCAGATTAGTTCGGCTGTAGCTCTCTCCTCAAAGTCGCATGTTGCTGCTGCTGCTTTAAGATCAGTAATAAAGCAAATACTTTTATCCATATTACTTGACTTCTTTCAATTGGTTCAAAAGGCTCCAACCGAAAATAATTGTCATTTTTTTACCTTCCTAACATCATGGAAAATCTCCAAAGTATTTGTGTCAATAAATATTGTTTCCATTAATTTTTTCAGCTTGATATTTAGCTTATTGTAAGTCATTAATGCCTAAGAAATACCAATCTTCTCTTTTTACTTTTGAATGAAAGAATCAAAAGAAATTTTAGTGTCTCATCTAGTAAATGGAACAAGTATCTTCATTTTATAGTTAGTATATCTATTCGAGATATTAACTAATGTTAATGCTAAAATACAGACAACTCAGTTAAATAAACAGTACAGACATATTCTGTGCATGTTTCCATGGTGGTACAAGTATTTTATTACATTGAATCAGGTCATTAACAAGTCGGATAATTTTTTGTAGCTTCATTGCAAAAAAACACAGGCTGTAGTTCTGGGTAGGAACAACTAATTTGTACATCTGATAGGGGCCTCAAAACATTTATGGAAAATTGAATGAAAAGATAATGAGATTTTTTTCAGGAACTTTTAGAAGACCACTTGTATTTGTTCTACGGGGAGAAAACTTTCAAATACAAATATATCTTATTGAGAGCCCTTGGTTAAGGTGCACACAGGGCAAAACAAAGACAAAGGCTCAGATGAGGAACGCCTCCGCACGAAGCTACATGGTGTCCAAAGGCCCCAGTCACATGACTACTTACACAGATTACAACAAATAAAGAACATTTTCACAAAATTGGTGGGCAGTCAATGTGTCCTTGTCACAGGTGAAACAGATAAAGGCTATGACATGGATGGATACACTCTTGCACATTAGAACATTTTACAAATTTTCTTTGGTTGGAGTATGACTGGTCATCATATGACCCTAATACCCCACTTTCTGCCAAGGGTAAGCCCAGGTAAGGACCTGATTGTCCCTCCCTGGGATGGTCAGGGGGCTCACACGAATCTGCTTTCAGATATACTCTGCCTGAGGGAAAAATGAACTTTTGACATTGCTGGTCAGTGGTCAGAGAGAACTCTGGAGACGGAGTTTATGTGGAAACTCAACACAGATTTTGGTTCCGATGACAAACTCCAGTCTTTAGCAAAGCTACTACCCAGAATGAAACTTCTCCTGCAGCATTGTAGTATAAGAAAGAAAAAATGAAGCCGCAAAATGGAATCTCATCTACATCGTCGTGTCTTAAAAACAGATTTATCACTGAAACTTGAAGTATCAGAAAGGAGTTTTTGTACAAACTTGAAAGTGAAATGCCGCGTGATTTCTCTATATTTTATAATGCAAAATGCATTTATGCGTGTATGTTTTATGATAGGATCAATAGATTCTTCTACAACTATGAACTTTGTTTTGATCACATTCTTTCATTCAGATATAATGATTTAGTCTTTAATTCATTCACGGTAATATATTTGGATAAAGGCATCCAGACAAAAGCACACAGGATAATTGATTTGTGGACTTTATTTTCTATCATTTTTTGACTATTTTATCTTATTTTATTTTTTAATCATTTTATTGAGGGCTCATACAGCTCTTATCACAATCCATACATACATCCATTGTGTCAAGCACTTCTGTGCACTTGTTGCCATCATCATTCTCAAAACATTTGCTTTCTACTTGAGCCCTTGACATCAGCTCCTCATTTTTCTTCCTCTCTCCCCACTCCCCACCATGAATATTTGATAATTTATAAATTATTATTTTGTCATATCTTTAAAAAATCATTTTGTTGGGGCTCATACTGATGGTCTTATCACAATCCATACATACATCAATTGTGTAAAGCACACTTATACATTCGTTGCCCTCATCATTCTCAAAATTTGTTTTCTGCTTGGGTTCCTGGAATCAGTTCCTCATTTTCCTTTTTCCCCTTCCCCTCCCTCCCAGCTCCCTCCTCCCTCATGAACCCTTAATAATTTATAAATTATTATTTTATCTTATCTTACATGACTGGTATCTCCCTTCACCCATTTTTCTGTTGCCCATCCCCCAAAGAGGAGGTTAGATGTTGATCCTTGTGATTGGTTCCCCCTTTCTACCCACCTTCCCTCTGGTATTGCTACTCTCACCGCTGCTCCTGGGGGGTTCATCTGTCCTAGATTCCCTGTGTTTCCAGTTCCCATTTGTACCAGTGTACATCCTCTGGTCTAACTATCATTTAGAGTTTTTAAACTTCCTCTAAATGTGAGAGAATAGGACACAAATTGATTATGTTGTGTGGAGCTCTGGTGATGTAGTGATAACAAGTTGGGCTGTGATTCTCAAGATTGGCGGTTCAAAACCATGAGAAGCTCCAGGAGAAAGACTGGGCGCTCTGCTCCAGTAAACAGTTACCGCCTCAGAAACCCACAGAGGGTCATTATGAGTCTGCATTGACTCGATGACAGTGAGTGAAAGTTGATATTGTAAAAACACATATTTGAAAACACTGTTGCATGAGTGCATTTATAGATAAATCATAAAATATCAAGCACATTATTTATTTTTAGGAAGTTAGTTTTTCCTACCTTTCCAAAATTATAAATAATACTGTGGTAATAACTGTGTGCAGTCACATTAAAGTACATCATATTATGTTTTAAGATAATTTTAGGCTCCAAAATATGTTAGGAATATTTTCAAGTCTACCTAATTGACTTATTCAAATTTTAAAAATATATTTCTCCCTTGACTGAGTTCAAAGAGCATTATGTGTGATGTATTTGTTTTTTACAAGTAATACGGTTGTATTTGGGCCATCAAAATAATTAATGAAATTTATTCATTTTTCCCTACAGTTTAAGATTGTTTTTCTTCTACCAGTTGTAAAGAAAACTTAGATGTTTCAACTTAGTAGACAATAATGTGTATGATTACCATGAAAACTGTAAGTGCCAGAATTTGATGGGGCTGCTAGATTCTCTGGGTCTTGCACATTTTCCACCTTCTTTGGAGTTCAGTCTTATCACTTATCTATTGCTCTCTATTAGTGGAAAATGAATTTTTCTTTTCTGAAAAAATTCTGTTGTCCATGGTTCCAGTTTTCGCAGATTTCACCAGAGTTTCTCTTCCACTCCCACAGTTCCTAAAGTTCCTGAAGGTATCAACACTGGTAGAACAGAGCAGTTGATGTTCATATAATATGCAACAGGTATTTATCTTCTGCTTATGAATTGTTAAGTTATCAACATTTCAAAGTTGATTATTCATATAAGGAAGCTAGTGTTTGCTGAATCAATTGTTTATAAAAGATTACTCTTATTCAAGGAGATTTCCTATCATCATCATAGTATCTGACTCTTTTGTACAGTGTATGGATATACTTTTCTGAATATAAGTATTTTGTACCAAATTCAGATGGATCAGTGTAGGTCTCCGAAATGGCATAGCCCGGGTGAAAGAATTTAACAGATGAGAATGTATCTCTAACCTCTGAAATATTCCCTAAAAGTACTGAAAGGTAATAACTTTCATTTTTTAACTCAGAAAAGGAAAACAATTTTATTTTCCCCTATGATTTCCACTGCCAGCTCAGGTCGGAGCAGTGGCAAAGTTGAAGGGCACTTGTTATGTGATTTCTTATTTAAATAGCTTCCCAGAGTTTGGGGCTTTGAATGTTAAACTGTTAATAAGAAGTTAAAATGACATAACATTTCTAACTTCTAAAAGTGACCCACGGTCATTACAAAACATTAATTCTTTTTTTGTGATTGAAAATGTGAAGCGTTCACTAATGGTTGCTTTTAGCAAGATCATCTGTCCCCTATCCTTGATAATTATAAATTGTTAACTTTAGTTGAAGCAGTTAAAAATTAGCTAAAATATACAAATCATTCTAGTGTTACTGTATGTGTTCCTGTGTAGTATGTGTGGGTTTGTGTATATATCTATATATAGATGGATAGTTAGATAAACTCACACACATGTATAAACACACAAACACATACATTAACATATGCTTATTCTAAAATATTAATTCCACTGTAAAAATATGACACATTTTCTTCAGATAATTACACTATTTATTGTTTTATTGACTATACCCACTCTTCATTAGACTGCAATACTCCCTACTCTTTAAATATCATCAAATATTTGTGAGAAACACTGGCCATGGAACATTCCATTTCTTGAGTCAGCAGCTATCTGTGTCATTAGATGGATATTGGTTTACTGTATTTCAATACTTATGAAATTAAACATTTTTTCACCCTTAAATTTATTATACCATAAATCACACACACACACACACACAAACAAAAAAACAGGAGTCTGCACAGAACAAACACGAAGAATTCACAGCATTTCTCAAACAGTAAGACACATACTACTGACTAGTTGTTATGGAGTCAGTCCAGGCTCATAGCAGTCTACTGTGATGGAAGGTCCCGAGTCATTGTCCTGGCTGTTCAGATCTTTGGATCAGTGGTGGGTATTTGTAAAGTGGGTTCCCAACCCTGGGGCTCATCTTCAGCACTAAATTGAACTATATTCTCTTGGGATCCATAAAGACTTCATTGGCTATTTTTTGGAAGTAGATCACTACAATTTTTTTCTCCTAGACTGACTTAGAAACCCTGTCCACTAGGGTGATCTTACTGGTATTTGAAATGCCAGGGACATAGCTTCCTGTATCACAAGAACATGCAAGTACCACATTAAGACAAACCTGCGAAACACGTGTGAGGGATGACAGTGTGGAACCTGCACATATGGAATACTTATCATGTACCTGACATCATTTTAATAACCTCAAAAGTACTCATTGAGGTGTTGCACATTTGTTTCTCATATCATACATAAGGAAACAGAACAAAGAGAAATTACATAACTTGTTAAATTCTAACAATCTATAAGTGGCAAAACCAGGACTAAAATCGAGACATTAGACTCATAAATGAAGACTCAGATTCTGTTAAGAGATAGGTGGGTGGCCACTTGAGCAGCCATGTAAAATTCTGATGAGATCCACTCGGACTGGCAGATATTTCTATCAGAGGGATGAGCTATACTGATGAGAGAGTCAAGACAGAAGAAGGGAAGGGGAGCGGCAGATATGTCTGGGGGAATACTCGTGCACATCTGTTGGTAACAATGGGTGGGTGAGGGGAACACCTTCCAAGCGGGGGAAAAATGACTAACAATACTTTTAAGGCCTCTAAGCAGGGAATGTGCCTGGCAATAGGCACCTAAGAAGCCATATTGGCCCAAGTTTCTGTACCCCTCATGGCGCCCCGGGCCAAGTACTTTAGAACATTGAGGCATTGAATCCAGGATCTTTAAGGTGCACAACACACTCCAAAGGCCATCCAATGGGATCCAATGAGGAAACTCACTAGATGAAATTTGAAGGACCTCAAACACACCTGGAACCTGAATACTTATGACTCAAATTACCTGGTGTGTGAAGAAGCAGGAAACAGCTATACCAAAAGTATTGAACTGTCAGTAGGGAGATCAATATTGACTTAAATATCAATGCTCTACTTCTGTACTAAGATATGTATTATTCTGTCCGACCCGTGGTTGACATTGTCAATGAATACTGTAAATTTTGCCTGGCAACTAAATTCCATTGTTTCTGTAGTGTCCAGCCACATAAGGTTTTATTTTGCATAACTGAATAATTCAGTTATTGCGATATGTAGTTAGCCTTCACTGGCTCAATACCCTCTCTCAGCAGTGTTTTAAAAAGCAGTACCATGAGCTAATCAATGACACTTCTAACAGAGTTCTTTATATTCCAGGGAGATGACAGATAAGATTCTTGACCATAAATTAATAAGGAGGTCTCTCAGGGGAGACAGGCAGAAGAAGAAACAAACAAACATAGACCTAGGAATGGATTTTAGGCTTGCACTAAACCCTAGCCCCCATCTAAGAATGATGAATTCCTTTGATCTGGCCCTGCTTTATTCTTACCCTCCTGATGGAAAACAGACGATATGGGTCTATAACAAAGTATGGTGAAGAAATTAGGTGGTGTCCTGCTCTCAAACAGAATAACTCCGGGGCTTGTTTCCAAACAAACAGCCATCTAAGTGCGATGTCAGTGAATCCACATGTAAGAGGCGCACCAACATCCATGACTCAAGGATTATAAATTATATAATCCAAAACCAAAGAAGGGAATAGTATCAGAGTTTAAATTGTGAGATTCTTGTTTGTAGAAGGCTGTGGAGATGATAGTGCAAGGCCAGCATGCATATTGGAGGTCTACAGAGGAAATAAGCCTTCAACAATTCCCCTTTATCCACAATTAAGGGAAGGGGATCAGCCGGTTCCCAGAGTATGGGAGAGATGAATCTAGTAGATTAAAATGAGACACCTGACTTGAATGGTTCAAACCTTGTTACTTGATCTCTCCTCTGATACACTTTGGGTTTGATCTGATTTTCAATATTTTCTAGTTTTGTTTGTTTTTCCATATTGGGGTAAATATTTGATGCATGTTGTCATTGCGGGTAGCCTTCCTGAATCTTTGTTCTGTGCGTCTCTGATTTTTGGTTTTGGAAAGCATGATTGATGACTCTATAGAGACAACCTTTAGAATCAGGGTTCCTGGTGGGGCGGGGAGGGGGAGGGGCGTAAAGGGGAGCTGACATCAAGGAGTTCAAGAAGGAAGAAACTTGGTAGCAATTGCACTATACTGCTTGTTGTGATTCAACTATGGAATGGTATGAGGTCTGAATTAGTTACATCAGTGTTGAGTGGAACACGAGTAGTTAAATGACATGCTAGTTCATATACTTAGTTTTTTAAAAAGAACTTTTGCTCTTAAAAAGAAACCGCGCCGGGTTCAGATTGAAATTCCCTTTACTAAATACAAGCTTTACTTAACATATATTTTTTAACACCCAAGTATGAGGCAAATTTGCATTTCATAACTTCAAAACCTTCATCAAATCCCGTAAATTAGAATTTTCTCCATAACTCTCATAAATAGAATTGATAACAGGAATTTGAATCTGGGTCATTTTCAGAATAATAGATCATTTTATATTCTCTAAAATTTCTATCCTGGTCAAATAGCATTGAAACAGTTTTTCAAATTAATTAATTAATTAATTAATTAGTGTAATGCCATTCAAAAAGACTGCCTATTTAGGAAATAGATTAACTCAATCTAATATAAACATTTTATTTGAGACATATTTGAATAAATGCATCCTACTAAATCAATAACACATAGATTGAACCCTAGATTGTATACTGTCACTTCATTGAAAATATAAGATATAAAACATGTGTCGATAGTTTCTTATTTTCAGGAAAGGTGAACTATTCTTTGCAATACAATATGATTTACTACTTTCTTGGGGGTGTGGCAGGAGAGGTTGGAAAGAAATGAGGAACTAATAACACTGAGTCCAAGAAAGAAGAAAGTGTTCTAAAATAGATGATTGTGGTGATGAATGCACAACTTTAAAAATATAATTGAATTATTATATTGTATGATATATGAAATTATATTCCTATAAAACTGTTGAAAAAATGTAGTTTAAACTGTTAGTCACAGTTTAACTGTTTAGTAGCACTTTGTAAAAATTTAACTGAAACTGGTACTTTAAAAGAATTCATTGAACATTCATGGCTATATTTTTACTGAAGTTTTATAACTTATTATTATTAGAACATAACAATGTATTAAAATGGACATAAAACTGGAACAAAAATAGAGGAAAAGACATGTTAATTAATTTGAAATAGCATTAGGGAAAAATCTGATTTAAAACTTCTCAGTTAATTATTTATTATAATTTATTATACTATAGTAGTATTACAAGTAATTTCATTTTAAATATTGTGGCATATTGCAAATGACTTTTACATTTATAAGTAGTACCTTTTGGAAATCTATGAAATAAGCTTTATGACTATGCATTTACTGTACTTGGAAATATTTTAAACAATTTCATTCTTCTAATGCAAGCCATCTAACGACATGATGATCTACATTATGATAGAAAAAATATGCAATATAAATGGAAAATTTATGGATAAATAGAATATGCTTTGAGTATTACTGAATTCTAAGAAGATATTTATCTTCCCACCCAAATAAGAGTCAATAGCATGGGATGGACAAACACCTAGGTATCTTTTCTAAACTGTGGACTCAATATGAAGATGGAACCCTTCCATAGCAGTCGTGTTGATTGGTCTTCATTTTAGGCACATAGATATGAACCAATCAATGACAGCAGTGTACTTTTGGATTAATCATGAAATATTCTTTTTAGAAATGCATATGATGTACAATTCAAATTGGCCAATACATCTATTTCAACTTACTAACAAAGCTCATGGCCCTCTAGTCCATGCCAACTCATAGCAACTCTTTGGGGCAGGGTAGAACTGAGAGTGTGGGTTTACGACCTGTAACTGTTTAAAGGAATAGAAAACCTCCTTTTTCTTCCATGGAGCCACTGGTGGTTTTGAACTACTGATCTTGTAGGTCTCAGTCCAACATGTAAACATTGCACCACCAGGGTTTCTTCAATTCACTAAGGCCTAGGATATTTATCTTCAAGGGTCATATTAATTTTGACAACTTCAAAGTTTCTTTTTTCCTATTTTGTAGATTCCGTGTTCTGATGAAATGTTTGCAGCTACTTCTTATTTTTAAATGGAAGTAAACTAGTGGAAATGAAAAATGAAAATCATAGACCATGTATATGGCAATGAATTTCAAATTGAAGCTGTATATCACTGTGTGCACTGTATTCTATAGGTAGATTGGACACCAGTCAAGCAATAAGGAACCCAGGTAGTTGAGTGGGTTGTACTAAGCAGAAAGTCAGTGGTTCAAACCAGCAGAAAGCCTATGGGAGAAAGATGAAACTGTCTGCCCTGCAAATATGTAGAGTCTGGACACTGAAAGGGGGCTCGTCTGTTCTATAGGGTGGTTATTATGTGGTATTGCCTCAATTGCAGAGAGAGAGTATATCAATGCAAGATTACTATAGCCAGATATTTTTAGAGAGGAAAATCAAAATGAATTAAGAAAATTAATGTGTCATTTTGATTCCATGATAACAACTATTTATTTTACTGCATTTTTGTAACATTAACAAATCAGTGTGCCATCTATGCCTAATGGCTCCAACCTTTGATTACAGATTAAATTTAGAATCTCTAATTTGAACATAGCATCATAACATGGTAGCGATCATTAACATTTTCAATAGTCAATGTGTAATCATCAGTGACTATTCATGAATGAATTGTATAACCTTTGCTGACTGTTCATTGAACATTAAATTTCTGAGGACTAGTTCAAAGCTTGCAGTTCTGTGGAATTGTTATTTGGGTTTGTTCTGTTGTCTCACATGGAAGCTATTGGCAAGTTAAAGCAAGTTTTAGTCATCAATCAGATGAAGACTAACCTGAAACAGAATGGTCTCCCTAGTTAAAAGCTAAGGCAATATTTTTTTTTAGCAAAACTATGCTTGCTTTCGAGTATGACAATCAAAATATATACAGAACAATGTCTTCCAAGTGAGAAACTAATAGAACTTCTTAAATTTGGACGCCTTTGACGTTCAGCACTCCACAGAATGGATTCCATAATAGGCAACTATATTCAAAACATGATCTTCTGTTGAAATAAAAAAGACCAAAAAAGGGACGTAACACTGTAAAATTATGATCCTAAATTTTCTCACTTTTGTAAGATTGATCAAATCTTGTACCTGTTGACTGCTTTATACTGATTTTTATTGATCACAAGGAAATTGACAACATAACTGCCAGCACGCTGGTTGTTTGACTATGGTCTGTGTTCCCCACAGGGGGGTAATTCTAGGGGTCATACCTCCCTTACTACCCTCCCATACTGAATCATACAGAATTCTCCATAGTGCCTGTTACTCACTTTAGCCACAGAACAGTATGTGAGAGGTGAAGCCATGAATCACTGAAGTGGAATGGACTACTAACAACGAATGGCTCTGTGAGAGCTTTTTGTATCAGGTCACACTATTAATTTCAACATTATTAGCAACTGAGCAGAAATCATTTACAATTTTCCCCCTTACTTTCCTTTAATCTCCACTTCGTTCTCAAATGTTATTGACATAATTTTGCAAATACTGTAGCTAAAAACACTATAACATTTGACGAAATCAGTGATTATAAAAATACCAACAGCAACGAAACAACAGTGCACACTTATACCACTTGCAAGCAAAACCTACTCTTCCAAAATTTATGGCAATTGGTCAGTAATGACAGTTCTCAATAAATAAATAAATAAATAAATAAATAAATAAATAAATAAATAGATAGTGATGACAATCCTATATGTCAGAACTGACTCCATACCAGCTAATTTTACATTTATTTTTTGGCCATTAATTTACAAGTAATCCTGGGTATGTAAGTGCTGGCTGCTAACTGGAAAGAGGGTGGTCGTTGTGGGAGAAGATTACGTAAGTTGTGCCAAAAAGATTTCAGCCACTATGAACTGGAGTCAACACAATGGCACCCGATCTGACTTGCTCTTTAGGTTCCTTACTTTCTATAATGACCTTATAAAGACACGATAGGACAGAGCAGAACTGCCCAAATGGGTTTCTGAGATCGCAAATCTTTCTTCAAGGAGAGACTGTTTCCACACTGCTGACCTTGCAGCAGCAGTCAAAGGCAAACTCACTTCCCTAGCAGGACTTCTCAATTCAGGCATTAGGTACTCCTCCCGTTGTTTCCCCTTATTGCTGCTGCTTCCATTTTTATCATTTGTATACACAATCTTGAGGTATTCTTTCCTTTTGATTATCCACAAGAATAAAAATGTGTCTCACTTTCAAAAATTGGTATTTATTGGAACAATAAAAAGATAATTTCCAATTATAATGACTAAATTTTATTGTATGCATTATATAACACCTATACACATGCAGATATTTGTTACAAAATGGCCTTGATATTTTAAATTTATGTAATATGTATTTTCTAGAATTATATAAATTATAAAAAGCAAGAGAAATTTATGTGTTTTGCAAATTTGATGCCATAAAAATTTTCCTCCTCATTTCTTTTAAAACTCAATGTAGATAACCACACTACATTGGGAACAGAGACTATATAAAAAATTTATAGTTGCAATTAAATGAAATATAAGAAAAATTAATCTGACATACATTAATAATGGAGATAATAGTATTGTGCATATAGGAATATCTTAAAAATGGAAGGTGACTCTCATAAAGACATAATTATATTCTTTTATATGAATAAGTCAATTTTATTTTTCTATGTGTGTATAGCTTTCAAATTGTCTATAGACCATATGCACATTGATAAGTTTCCCTCATATTATCTGCAATTAAATCTTGATCCTCCTCCCTTTCTCTTTTTCTCACAGGCAATTTCACAGATTCCTTTAAAGGTAAAGTTCTTCTCATCAGCCCACGTTTTGAAGAGAGGAAGTTTCAAACATCCTCAACCACGGTGTAAAACGGAAGTGCTCTGATGTCTCAATAATACAGTCTAGGTCTTCCACACTCTGAAGAGCCTAAAGTTTTCTCTTTTAAGAGGCATACATGAAGTTACCCCTATTCCTCTAACTGTTGGCTTCCTTGGGACTGAATCAATACAATAAGCTATGTAAGTTAAAGGGAAGGACAATTGGCAAGGCAGATTCACATTCTTACCAAAGGTGCAGAGTGAAAGTGATGGTTAATAGCAAAATAGCAAGCAAAACATCATAAGATAGTCATTACGGACTAAGAATTTCACATAGAAAGAATATTGTTAGGAGAAGCATATTGGGTAATAACTGCAGAGTTGGATTAGTTTTGACATTTCAAATAAGTATAGATTGGCACTGGTTTGAGTGTGTATGCAGTAATGACAATAAAGCCCGCAGCAAAAATTAACACACACACACACACACACACACACACATATATATATATATATATGTAATTGTGCAAGGAGTACTGGTGGCATAATGATTCAGCACTTGGCTGAGCATGGTCGGCTTCTTAGGTCAAAGGTAGATGCTTCTCCATAGGAGCAAGCTGTGACGCTGATTCTCCAGTGACTTCAGTACCTGCACAAATTTTGGGTAGCCGTGCTCTGTTCAGTAGTGTTCCTGTGAGTTGGAATAAACTTGCCAGAGGATTTGGGTTTTTTTTTATATAACTTCTATTATTTGCATCGCTTTAAAACACATCAGCTCATTGATCCCTATGACAAAGCTGCAGATACCATTGACTCTGTGGATCAGTGACGTTCTGCATCCAGGGATGTGGTTGGGTATAATCAAGTTGGTTATCCCTCATAGCAACCGCATGGCACAGTGATAAGAACTGCCCATTAGTGGTTTCTGAGTGGTACCCTGCAGCTGAGTAAACTTCCAAGGGCACTTGAGTAGTACCCGATTGAGCCAAAAGGGAAATTCAAATGCTTAGAGGTTACATCTCCACTCGTTTTCACTATATTCTAGCGTGGTTTTTAGAGGTTCAATGTGGCAAACACATTTTTTGTATACATACACGTGCAGACAATACATAAATAATTAAACATGCGCAAAGCTATGTAAAGCTATATGAGAATAAGTAAAAATATGTTGATGAAAAATCATAGAAATATTTGTTTAATAAAAACCTATCAAAATTGAAGCTATAATTTACAACATATTCTTCATCTAATCTGTACACTTCTGAAGGTAATGCTTCCTACTCTCTCATACTCCTGGAAGAATTCTGTGCTCTTTGATGCATGGCACATATGTAACAGTTCTGCCTCATTGAAAAACATAAGTCATGTTGCTGTTAATTGTTCTTTGTGTTTGGGGAACACAAAGTAGTCTGAAGGGCAAACTCAGGGCCAGGTTTCCCAGGGGAATTTTTGTAGACCAGCCCTTACTCACCTTGTAGAACATGTAGGTGCCTAGTGGTAAGAGGTGGTGGGTGCTGGGGTGAAACATGATATTTTCTTGGCATCTTTCTAACTAGTACAGTTTTTCATTAAAAAGATAAACAAATTCTTCACAATAAGCTTCCTGTGTCCCATGTGGAAATCCATCGAGATTACTCCTTTGGGATACTGAAAAACAGTTGCCATAACTTTCAGACCTGACCTCTCTAGCCCAGTCAACCCTTTCATCAGTCACAGTTTCCATTATATCTTGTACCAGTAACGCCATGACTTGTCCCATAAAGGGTCTTTAATATCTGGCTTAAAAGACTGATCGAGAGATTCAACTAGCTGATCTTCATACATCACTTGTAGTATCCAGACAGCCAAAAGTTTGTTATTGCCAAAGTGTTTGCTTGTGAGATCTCAACTTCAGGAGCTATTGCATTTGTGGAGAATGTATGGTCATCTCCACCAGTTTCTGGACTTCAGCCAGAGTTTCTTCACTTATTGAGATTCACGGCCTTCCTTCTCTGACCCATCTTGTTATGTCTGCCCAACCTTCCTTAACATGTTTATTCTATCTAAAAACTATTGCTTTCTGTGAGGTAGCATTTGAAAAATTGTTGCAAATACTCAATTATTTGACAAGATGTCCATGTAAGTTGTGTATTTTTTTAAAAAGAATTGCTTACTTCTGTTTTTCCCCACGAGACTAAGATAAGTGTATTTCTAAGAGAACTTATCTCTACCCATCCACTGATCACACCCTTAAACATATGCTTGACATAGTTTAGCTTTCTATTAGTTAATAAAGTTTTCATATAATGAATTGGTAAGTGTACCCTTCTCTTCTACTTTTGGGGGGAACAGATTGTGTAAAAATGATGGTTTGTTTTCTTGGAAAGATTGGCACAATTGTCCAAAGAAACAATTTGAACCTGAAGATTTCATTGATGTATAATGAATTACACTGCTTTATCAATTATCCCCACTGTCCACTGTGATAGAGTTGATTCAAACTCACAGCAATGCCATATGACCGAATAGAACTCCTCCGCACTGTTTCTGATTGGTGAATCCTGTGGAAACAGACGACCTCCTCTTTATCCCATGGAACATCTGGTGGCTCCAAAAGCTCCAGACCAACATTTACCAGGAATTTAAACATAAAACCTCGGTGCCTGAATTCTGATATACTTTCATTGTGGAGAGCCACAGACGCAGAGTACGTGGTGAAGGTAGGTGAAATTATCATTGTTTAGTATAAGAGACATATGGCTCAATGATAATAGTTTTAATGTTAATAAAAGTATAAGATTATCATTATATAAAATGAATGAAAGATTAGAAATATATAAAGTATAAAAAATAAATGTGAATTAGTCCAGTAAATCAATTTAGCCCAATTATCTTGGAAATATTATATATTTGTGCAAGGTGGTTATACAAATTAGCAGTACAATACACACATAAATATATGACTTTTCTATTATTTAAATCTTCAGAATCCTGTGATTTTGCTGTTCATATGACCTGTGCTTACTTAGCATAAGGTCCTGATTCTAAAGAAAGTTCAATGAATTTTATCTGAGTGAGAATTTTCTATGAGAATCATGGCGCAGCAGGTTATCATCTAAGCCTAACCATCATACTCACCTTTACTTTCTCTCTTGCTGCCAGACATCCATCTTTATAGTATGCAGATAGTAAGTATAAAGACTCAGATAGTAGATTTTTCCTATTGTTATAAATGTGAAATATCAGATAACAAGTTGGTCAATAAGTAGGAGTAATTGTATCTGAATAGCTACTGGCTTGCCTTATAAGCATTGATCTGTAGAATCATCATCCCTGGGGAAAAATTGTAAAGCATTGTCATTACTCACCATAGAACGTGTTTCATAGGGTTGCTCATGTGAGAAATAGTTGGATTGTAAATCAGTGCCTGAAGTTCAGAACACGTGCCCTTTGGATATCATTTTTGCTTACTATCAAAACACGGTTTTCTTTCTCTGTGGTCTTTAGCCTGCTTTTCCTGAACTGGCAGGGACATGGACTGGCTGAGCCAAAAGGTCAGCTACTTGGAAAGATGACTACCTATATCTCGGAGAGACACTTGGAGCATATCACAGAGTCTACCTTTTATGACAAGCAATTCTCAATACTCAATAATTTTAGAAAACATCTAGCTGGTCATTTTTGGGTGTTGTAGAAGCATACCAATATATAAATAGGTAGAAACTGAATTGGAATATATACTATTATATTCTCTTTTTATTTGACCTTACATAATAACTACTATCCTTGCTACAATGAATTTGTCATGATTAATATTTAAATATTTTGGCAATATCCTAATAAGTGAATACCTTATTTGTTTGCTCCTCCACAATGCAATTGCCCATTAGACATAGAACTGGCTTCCAGTTCATCCCTCTGCACTTACTGAACTGGGGCACTGGGTGACAAAGACCGCTTTGGAGGGCTCAAAGGTGAAGATGCCACATTGAACATGAAGCTGCACCTGACCTCAGCCAGAGTCTGTCCAACTTTCTCATGTGCATGCACACGCTTCCGAATGGATAAGGAATACCAAAAAGAATTAATGCCTCAGAATTATAGTGTTGGGAGAATATTGAACATATGCCACAGGTTCAACAAATCTTTCTTGTTAAAAAGTACAGCCCGGGGGGAGTGGGGAGGGGGGGATCTGAGGAGCTGATGCCAGGGGCTCAAGTGGAGAGCAAATGTTTGAGCATGATGAGGGCAATGAATGTACAAATGTGCTTGACACAATTGATGTATGTATGGATTGTGATAAGAGTTGTACGAGCCCCTAATTAAATGATTAAACAAACAAACAAAAAAGTATAGCCTGAATGTTCTTTAGAAGCAGGAAGGGTGAGACTTCACCTCACATGCTTTGGGCATCCTATCAGGAGGGATGGCTTCCCGGAGAAGGAGCTCATGCTTGGTAAGGACACTGTGACTCGTTAAAATGAAAGAAGCATTCTTTTATTTTTAAATATGGGAATATATTCCTGGATTCACAGTAGAAGAAAATGAAGCATGTTTTCGATAGGTTAACTTCTAGATATATTCTTTCAGATGAAGTTATCTTTCATAATAATGGAAACATGAAAATTATTTTATTTTTATAATATGTATAAACACATATATATTTTTAAACAATTTTATAGGGGACTCCTACAACGCTAATCACAATCCATACATACATTGTCTCAAGCACATATGTACGTTTGTTGCCATCATTTTCAAAGCATTTTCTTTCTACTTTAGCCCTTGGTATTAGATCCTATATTTTTTGCCCGCCCTCCCTCCCTCCCTCCCTCCCTCCCTCCCTCCCTCCCTCATGAACCCTTGATAATTTATAAATTATTAAACTTTTTATGTCTAGCACTCTCCGATGTCTCCCTTTACCCCCTTGTCTGTTGTCCATCACCCTGGGAGGGAGTTACAGGTAAGTCATAATGATCGGTTCTTCCTTTCTCCCCCCACCTTCCTCTTACCCTAGTGGTGTGGCTACTCTCAATACTGATCCCAAGGAGTTCATCTGTCCTATATGCCCTGTATTTCCAGCTTTTATCTGTATCCTGAGCATGCTCTGGTCTATTCAGATTTGTAAGGTAGAATTAGGGTTCATGATAGTGGTGGGGAGGAAGCCTTAAAGAACCAGAGGATGTTTCATTGGTGCTGTACTGCACCCTGACTGGCCTGTCTTCTCCCCATGACCCTACTCTAAGAGGATGTCAGTTGCTTACAGATTGGTTTTGGGCCTCCACTCCTCTCTCTTCCCCTCATTCACATCATGATGTTTTGCTCTGGGTCTTTGATGCCTGATACCTGATCCCATTGACACCTCATTATCACACAGGCTGGAGTGCTTCTTTCACATGAGCTCTTTTTGTTACTCAGTTAGATGATGGCTTGTTTATCTTCAAGCCTTTAAGACCCCAGATACTATATCTCTTGATAGCTGGGCACCATCAACTTTCTTCACCACATTTGCTTAGGCACCCACTTTGTCTTTAGTGATCATGTTGGGAAGGTGAGCATCTCAGAGTGCAGGATTATTAGAACAAAGTGTTCTTGAAACACTAATAGTTTTGTAAATGTTAAATGAAATAGTTTTCTTTCTTCTCATGTATGACAAACTTAATTGGACTTTCATTTATTTTTTATTAGATAATGATATCACTATATTAAAATAAGCTACCAATCATGTCTAATGCAACTGTTCTACACCACTTTGTGTCTTGTATGTACTCACCCTGAAGATTTTACAATAGTTTTTATATTGTTTTATTACCTATGATTAAAGAAATTACTAGAAAAACAACTAACTGAAGTAAAATAGGATATTGGTGTTAATTTACTTAACTCTCCATTATCAGTAGAAGAGTTAAAATCAGTTCTCCAGCAAGCAGTTAATTAGCAAGGTCTGGGGCCAAACTACTGTATTCCTCTGGTGATTAAAAAGATGTAGTTAAAGTTAAGTATGCATTGCAAATTGGAATTAAATTTTATTGAGTGCATTGTGGAGCCTAACAGACTTGAATTTTGGGCTTTGCTGACGTCATTGGTTTTCGGCACTTTTCAGGGTAAATCTGGCTGTCTCATGCTGTTGTTAAGCACCTTTAATCGCTTCTCAGTCGTGGAGACCACCGTGCGTGGTGAGGAGCGCTGCTCCCCAGGCTTTTCGAGGCTCCGATCTTCGATCTTCGGGGAGCACCTGGCCAGTGGCTCCAAGGGAGCTCCAGCTGCCAGCCTCTGCTAGTAATTGAGAACAATCCAGTGACCTACTGACTGATGCCTCCCTCCAGCGACCAAGGCCTCCATTGTTTTCTCTTTCTCCCTTTGTACCTTTTTTGGAATGGCTTTCTAAATAAAACTGTCCATTTCGTTACAGCGTGCCCCCTATATCTTAAATGTAAAATATTAAACTCTTCAACAAAAGGTTGATAATAAGAAAAAACTCAGCTATAGCTATTTGGAAATATATTCATGCTAGTTGTGACACTTAAATTAGATGATGTCTCATCTTTTCAGATAAAGACTCCAAATTGAAAAAGGAAGGAATAGTGAACTTGGGCAGCTGAAGGCACATGCTAGTTGAAATAATGGGTTGAACCTGAGCTCTCCAAGGCAGCAGTTCAGATAAATGCTGTGGGGCACATAGTGTGTAGTGTATTGGGGAACGGAAATACAAAGTGAACAGAGGAGGCGACAAATGACCACAAGCACAAAAATACAAGGATGTGCTATCAAGTTGTCCAGAGCCATTGGGCCACTGCCACACTGTCCAGTAGGATCTTCTGAGGGATCTTACAAAACACCTCTCAGAATTATTTTCCCATGAAATGAAATGGGGAGATGTTTATCCCTCTGACAGTGTCCTCATAATTCAGTGTCAGGGCACTTACTTCATTGGGCATTGGCTTCTACTTCTGGCTGAACAAGTGGTTATTTAAAACGGTGTCTCACACATGATATTATACAATCAATTACACTTTGTAAAAAGTAGATTGTGGTATAAAAGAATCAGCCTCCTGAGTGGTGTCCAAATAAGTATAATGTCCTATTCTAGTTACTAGAGAGATATGTGGTAAATAGGTTACATGGTTTTTATTAACATTGTCTTTCCCTGTTTGCAAATCAGGAATTTGTAAGATAATATAACTAAGAAAAGGTACATAGAGTTGGTGTGAGTCACGACTGACTTGATGGCACCTAGCAATTGCTTAGTACTAAAGAAAAAAAGTAATTCCTTTTACCCCAACCCTATTAATACTTCAGTGTGTAATCCTACAGTGTATAATCACATTGTATTTCAAGTATAGTTTCTAATCTACAAAACTTCTGACACACTTTTCCAGTTTATAACCACAAATATTTTCTAGAATTTCCTGAACACATAAAATGTTTTATACATGAATATGCAATATATAGGTAATGGGGAATTATTTACTGCTCATGTTCACATTGTTTCTCTTCTAAGGTGCACCACTACGTGATACTGCTATATAAATGTATCTTATTTCATTTCAGACTATTTTTATTCTGTTATATTTTATAAAGCCTCTTTGGAACTACTAGTCTATATATCAGTGTAACTCATGAATCTCATCATCAGAATATGAAATAACTAGAAATGATCCCAAGGACCATAATTTTGTTTTTAAAATTTGCCTCTAAGGATTCTGTTTAAACCAAGTATATGTATAATACCCAGTTGTCATATTGTTTATTTAGTCCAAAGGAACAAAATACTACACTCTTCTTTTAAAGGAATTTTTGTTAATGTTCTAAAAGGTATAACAACCAGCGAGTGTTCTGTTATTTATGAACATAAAATAATGACATTCTATTTGAGGTCAATGATACAACCCATCTAGCGTAGGTTCTGATTCTGACCCTACCATATTGCACAAACACTTCACACAATTATTCTTTAAAGCATCACATCATTTTCAAAGGTGAGAAATTGGCATAAATCATCCCTCTGCTCCACCTGTAGCCTGCATTTTCAGTTAATTTTCTCTGTTTCCATTTCTTTTTTTTTAAATCCGGATGCAAATGACCTGCATTTTGAGATTTTCATCAAAGATTCTTTTCAATTTCCAGCACCAGCTATAAAATTGCATTCCCTCTGTCTCTCTTAGGAAGTAGTATGTTCTAATACTGTAGCTAAAGCCGCCCTGGCTGGGATACGGACAGCATTACTCTCCCACCCCCTAGCCATGTTTTGCTCTGAAAGGATCTCTCCAGTGTTACGTTGACAGATCGGGCAGATGTCATCTCAAGGTAATCATTGTTGGTTTTATTACTCTAAGCATTCAAGAGGACCCCTGGTGGCTCTGTGACTTCGAGGTTGGGCTACTAACGAACTCTTTATTTATTTCCTCTTATTTTCATGGCTTTATTTCTTCTCGGCTTTACAATAACATTTTGCTGAATTTTTGGTGTACGTTTACACGATAAGTTCTCATTTGAAAAATCTCTCCATACAATGTTCAGCGGCGCCAGGTCCACTATCAGCGTGTGTCCACATTCTCTTTAATTGTGTTTGCGTCTCCCTTCCAGGTGCTCTACTGTCCCTATTGCCCTTCTGCTTTCCTCCTTGATCCCAGCTCATCGCTGAACTTTAGTTCTCACACAGGTGGTCCCCAAGAAGGTGCCTCTCACTGGAAACAGCCCTTCTGTGTGTCAGCCTCTCTTCTACCCTGCTAAATCTGCTCCTAACAAGTGGCTAGGATAGGCTCGAGGCATAAAAAATCCTCAGGACAATAGTCTCAGGAGTCTCCTGATCTCTACTTCATCACGTTGTCTTTCTTTATTAAATTTTTTTCTAATAAAATTTGAATTATGCTCCATAGCTCTTCACTGCTCTATTTGCTACCCGCTCTTGTGACCCTTGGAAGAAAGATGGGGCTCCAGTGAAGAATTACAGTCTTGGAAATACACGGGTAGTTTGACCCTGACCTTTTGGGGTGCTGTGAGTTGGTCTCAGCTCAATAGCAGTGAGTTTGTTTTTATGGTTTATTGTGACCCTATTCTGATTGGTTAGTGTGACAGCCAAGAACCATTTAGTTCTTCTGGTCTCAGGGTAGTTGCGATTGTTTCTCATTCATGTATACTTACTTCTCTTTGGGTAATCGCTTCTGCTCCTGGCATGCAGAGACCCATAGTTGTGTCTTAGATGGCCTTCACAATAGTTCAGAGCATAGAAACCACTCAACTCACCACAATGCAGATTCACAAATTTTTATGAATGATGTTATGCCAACTGACAGTTGTCCTTTGAGAGCCTGTAGTCCTAAACTGCAAACCCAGAACACTAGTCTTGGAAGGTCTTTGATTATGGAGAGGGAGAATCCATACATACATTTTAAATGAGAATATGTGTCTACTTCCACATATTTGTATTGCACACACCTGTGTTGTAAATGGCACTGTGGATTAGGCATCACATTGCTAACTACAAGGTGAGTAGTCCAAACCCTCCAGCGACAGGGCGGTGTGCAGCTGTAACCGTAGATGGATTGAAGCCATATGTGCTGTTGTCCTGAATTGGAATCCACTCAATCCAGGGCTGTTGTTTCTCGAATGTTAGTCCTGGTGGCACAATGAGATAAAAGTTGTGGTGAAGGGACATGTCAGACAGTGTAAGTTATGACAAAATAATAATTTTACCAAAGGTTCATAAGGGAGGGAAAACGCAGAAAACAATTCTACTCTGTCCTACTGGGTCACTATGATTCAAAAATCCACCCAATGGTAGTGGGTTTGGAGTCTGGTTTGCTTATGTTCTTGTCGTCATGTGCAATTGAGTCAGGTTCAATGCAAAGCCACCCCAGAACACTGCCGGGTCCTGTACCATCCCCACAATCATGCCTTTCTTTAAGCCCATTGTTGCAGCCTCTGTGTCAACCCATCTCATTAGGGTTCCTATTTTTCACTGACTCCTTCACCAAGCACAATGTCCTTCTTCAGGGACTGGTCCCTCTTGATAACATGCCCCAAATAAGTGAGATACGATCTTGCTATGCTTCATTCTAAGGAGATTCCTGGCTGTAGTACTTTTAAGATTGTTTTATTGTTTCTCTGGTAATCCAGAGTACATATAATATTCTTCACAAATTACTATAATGAATTAAAGTGTATTAATTCTTCTTTGGCCTCTTTCTTCATTATCCACCTTTCATATGTACATAGGTGATTGAAAAAATCTTGGCTTGGTCCAGCTCATTTGAGTTGTCAAAGTGATAACTTTGCTTTCTCAGCACTTTAAAGGGGTCTTTCACAACATGTTTGTTTGTTGTTTTTTCCCTGGAATACAATATTTCCATTGTTTAAATTCTAGACTGCTGCCTTATGAGCACTGATTATGAATCTAAGTAAAATCAAATCCTTGGCCAATTTATTTCCTCTGACTATCATGATATTTTTACTGGTCTCAGAGTAAATATTTTTGTTTTTCTTTTGTCGAGGTATTGTCCACACTGAGAGCCCTAATCTTTGATAATTATCAGTGAGTGCTTCGAGTCTTCTTTGCCTTCCACAAGGGAAGTGTGTCATCTCCATATTGCAGGTTGTTAGTCAGCATCCAACCCTGGCATTGTGTTCTTTATACTGTCTAGCTCCCTGGATTATTTACTCAGTGTCCACACTGAACAAGTAGTGTGGGACAACCCTGAAACACATGGTCTAGATCTTAAAGCAAGTTGTGCTCACTTTCTGCACAGGTAGGGGCACTTTTCCCATCACCGAAAGGACCACGTCCCTGTGGTCTGATGCACACTGTCCCATGCCTCTTTCCCACAAAACCACCAATGACCATTGGTCTCTATTTATTGAACTCTTCTTATATTATAAAAGACAGAACTTTTCTGTTGCCTTTGCGTGTTTAATTTACTTAACTAGCATCATGTCCATCCTGGTTATAACGGAATGTTTGAGAGTGAGCACGTGCTACAGTTAGCGATATGTACCTTAGTTCATAAAAGACCTATCCATCCATGGATGCACCCTTTGGTTGCTTCTACTTATTTGCTATGATGAATTAAGCAGTTAGGAATATTGCTGTGCCTCTTTATCATTAGTTTTAGTTCTCAGACATTGACTTGTTCGAGTGAGTTTAGATTTGGGCATATAATATTGTGGGATTTATATAAAGATTGTGTTGTGTCTGTAGATTATTTTAGGTAGAATTGACATTTTAACTTTATAGAGTATTCCAACCCATGAGTTCAGGATGTCTTTCCATTTGTGCAGATCGCTGTAATGATGTTTTATAATTTTCATTGTACAAGTCTTTTCTGTCTCTGGTTAGATGAGGTTGCAAGTATTTTTTCATTTGGGGTTTATGGTAAATGGAATTGTTCCTTGATTTATATTTCGGAGTAGTCTTCTTTCTGTGTTTTGTTCTTGAACCACATAATGTTGCTACATTATTCTCTATTAGCATTGCATTTTTTTGTGGAATCTGTGGGGTCTTTTATGTATAACATCCCATCATTTGCAATTCAAGGAAGCTTTATGTCTTCCTTTCTGATCACAATATCTTTATTTTCCGGGTGATTGCTCAAGAGCCCGTGTCATCACAGCCTTGGGGCAGCCAGCCCATGAGGGAGCAGCTTGAAGTCAGTAGCTGCACCCCAGGAAAAACAGGAAGCCTCTGCTCCATCTACAGATTCAGCCTCAGAAGCCACCAGGGCAGCTCTACTCAGTCTGAAAGGGTCACTGGAGAGCCTTATCGCATTGGTTATTGCGTAGGATTAGTGACAATCGGCATCCTTGTCTCATTTCTGTCAAAAACAGAAGGTTCTCCTTCTTTCTCTACTATTTGTCCATTTTGAATTTTATCAATTCGAAACACCAGCTTCTGGCTTTGTTGATTCTTTATACTGCATTTCTAATTTTTATTTTATTTGTGCCCTATTTGTTATTACTTTAAAAACACTTTTTTTCTGGTGTCATCTGGCTTTGCTCTTCCTCTTCTATCCATTCACATTGTTTACACTGAAGGTTAGGTGTGCAATGAATGTCCAGCTCACATAGTTTTCTATTTTCTACCTGTTTCATGCTTCCTTTGATGTTTTATTATTTTGATGTTTCCATTCTTAAGCATTTTATTGGGAGTTAAGTGAACATTTGCAGAGATTGTTTTTAATTCCACAATTTACTACACGTTCCATTGGCTTGCTTTGTTTCCATCACTCTTTCCCATCTGTTGGATATGGGTTTTCCCTGTACCCAAGTTAATATTTATCTACTCTCTAGCCTGTGACGCTCCCTTCCCTCCCTCTCCTACCTCTATTGAAAATCAAAGGCTATTTCTTTTCATGTAAAATCATATTCTTGATTTTTTGTGTCCTCCTGCAAGATTTGTTCTTTTGTGAATTTTATGATAATTGAATGCGTTTTTGTTATAAGTCTTTCTATTAGTTCCCTTCTTCTGAATGTTTCACTGGCGATTTCTTAGTGTTCGTCACATGTGTTGCACTAAAAAGTTGTGACAAAGTTACACTTTCATGTTTTCCTCTCTACCATTCTGGTGTTGTATTCCATTGGTATCAACATACAACCTGTATTTGATCACTTCAATTTGTACTGCTTGTGGCAGTGTTTCCAGGATCTAATCATTGCATTACTCCAGAAACCCACCTGTTCTCTCTTTCCATGGTGTGTATACAGGAGTCTTTAATGCTCTGGTCTGTTCATTAGGAGCACTCCCTTGGACAATACTTAAGGAGCTGGTTTGGTAATGGCAAATTCACAGCTTTCACAGAGCTCCCATTTCTTGGTGAATGTCTCCTTGCTTTGGAGGGACAATTTGCTGGGTAAATAATAATTGGTTGGTAATTATTTTTGTTTATTATATTATAAATCCTGCTTCATTCTTGTGTTGTTTTTAGATTTTCTGGATGTGGAGACCCCCTGCCTGCGCTAAGATGCTTGCAATGCCCTCCACTGGATCCACAGGACTTCCCACCACTAGCCTGTGATCTTCCTGCACTCGGCATCATTGCCTGTCTTTCATGACTCAGAAGAGGACTTTATAGATTGGTATTGAACATATGGGCTGATATTTCACTTATGGACTTGATCTGGACTGTGCTGGGAAGTTTCCTCAATATCCAACTGCTCTTGTATATAAACCTCTTTTTTATACACATATGAATCTCTCTAGATTTGTTTCTCTAGTCTACCCAGACTAACACATGGCTTTTCAAACCATAGCCTTTGTTTTTCCCACCAAGAAATTTTCATTTTCCTGCTGGATCTGGGTAAAAAGGTGGATAGCTATACTGAGTGGGTAATATAATTCAGCTGTGAGAAATTATTAATAATTGAGTTAATTGTGATTGCCATATTGCTGGGAATCAGAGGACTTATCTCTGAATCAGAAGCAAAGGCTTTTACTACCACAAGACAGGCAGTGTCTGGGAGCAGATAGTGTTCTTTGGACTCTCGATCCCGAGTGTTGAGCCTCCTCAGGTCGCTATACTGAGCGAGGGGGCTGCTCTGTGTATCCTTCCCTCACAGGCGTCTTTTTGGTGCCTGTCCTCAGTTCCCAGTATGGATTAATTCTCACATGTCCCTCTGTCTGTACAAAGCCCCTTGCCCTACTGCCTTGTGGGTTCTGCCCAGTTCGAGGGCTGCTCCATCTCAGGGCATGGAGAGGCTCAACAAGACGTTCTGGTGGCATCGTCATCTCCGTTTGCTCCCTCACAATTGTGCAGCCACAATTTCGCCAAGGTAAATCTGGGCTGTCTTAAAATAAAATCTGGGCAGGCCTGCACACGCGCACAGACCCATGATCTGCGTCTGTTGAACTCCATACTCGTTTAAAGTTTTCCTGAAAAGGCTATTTTTTTTAACCAATGCCTCATAGTTTTTAGGAGATTGGGTTTTAACAGTGCACCTTCCATGGAGTTATTTCAATTTGAAATGTACTTCCGATTGTCTTTTTCTGACAATGGGGGATTCTTGAGCTGAACTGATCACGATGGGGAATGCACTGTTAGCCAGCCTGTGCGTGCAGAGCGAGGGGTGAGTCACTTTGATATTGTCCTCGACAAAGCTGACCTTACGAGCAAGACCTTAGTGGCCCATCTATCATGTCAGTTTTCTCCTCAACACTGGCAATAAATTGAAGCTGTGACAACCAGACTTATTTATTTTCATAGTCCTGTTTGTGAAAATCAAAAACGACAGGTAGATGACTTATGGGGATATTCTGAGTTTAGGAAATTTAAACTGATAATGAGATCAAACTAAGATTTTTGTTAAGGCTATAGACCAACTTTCTTGACAATTCTGCTAGTGACTCCTTTTCCTCTCTTTTATGAAAATAGCATGTAACCTCAATTATACCAGATGAGGAAATTATTTTATGGTCTGTGTCTTATTGCAAAGTATAAACTTTATTTGCCTTACGTATGCTAAAGTAAATGCTATTATTGCTTTGTTGCCTTGGTGTGCCTCTGAAAGAGGATATGGAGATTTTATTTTCATATTTTTGATGTGGAGACCTTCTATGCTTAAAGGAATGACAATATTTTCTAAATGGAAAAGCAATGACATTTCTGATTTAATTCACATCATACTAGGTGTACCTTAGTGTCAAATGGTGTTACTTTAATCAATAGCTTTGTGCTCTGTTTTGAAAACACAAATAGTTTGGGGGAGTTGACAAGCATTTTGTATGTTTAATAATTCTCTTTCCACATATGTTGTTGTTGTTGTTGATCAATAGAATTGCCTCCTGTGTACGTATTTGTATGCTAACTGAAAAGGAATTTTATAATAATAGCCAGGGGACTACAAAACAGATGATGAAGGACGGAAGGGAGGGGATTCTGATAAGTGAAATGGCATTCTAAATGGGGCATCTAGATTCATTACTCTTAGAAGAAATTGTACTATGAATGACATAAAGGCAGGTAAACATTGTTTAGGACAAAATGTCATAAGAGAGCCACTTGGTATTGTAGAAGCGGTTATTTTTATTGATGACCTGTCACCCATCAACAACATCAATATGTTTGATTAAATTTACATTGGTATGATAAATTGCTGCCCTTAAACCTTGGCCTTTCTATCAAAAGTTACAAGGTGGAGATAAAGAAATGAATCAATAGAGTGCTAAAAACATGTAACATGACCTTAGAAAAAATCAGGTACAGTGAAATCATCAGCTGAGCCCCATAACAGGACATTTTGAGGACAGGCACGCTTGATCATATTGTCAATCATATAAAGTGAGAACTGTGCTCCCAAATGAATGAAGCGTTTTAGACCTCAGAATACCAACCCACGTGCCAATTCATTGAAATTCCACCAAACATAGTATATTGCAAATTGAAACAGACTGAAGTCAAGCTAACAAATATAAAATGACTGAAGGTTCATTTAGTGGGTTTTCCATATTGAATCCTTCTGGTGCAGCCTATGAAGGATGTTGTGTGACTCAAAGATTCAAAAGGACAGTGTCTTTTACACAAGAATCTACAGCACACAAGGCAGCTGGACAGAAGGCTATTGGTTTAAAAGTGGGAAATTAGGAACACAGAACCAGGCATTTTCTATGTGAGAATGGTTACACATTTTCTTGTCCTGATGGGTGTTTGCTCCACCCAGTTTACCAACCCTCAGAAGTGCAATCGCCTTCATGTGACACATGCCCTCCTCCCTGAATCTTGACATGGATTTCCAGAAAGGTTTGCTTATCAATCTGGTTGGAGTGTCTGTTGATATGGGTGAATCTCATATAATATCATCTTACAACAACTGAATAGTCTTCTCCATCTCCTCTCACTTTAAGAACCTTACCCAAGCTGCGGTTGGTCTCCTCTGTGGAAGTGGTTTTAATGATGTGCATATAAAGGTGGTGAGTTATGGTTCATAGGCACTAGGCAGGTTTTCTACCTCTTTGCCCTCAAAATAACACCCTTGCTTTTCAATACTATAAAGAGATTTATTGAGTACAGCACCTTTACCTAGTGCAACGTGACATTTGATCTCTTAACTGCTACGTCCATAAGCATGGGTTGTAGATACAAACCAAGCAAAATCCTTGACAGTGGGCGGCTAATCCATTTACAGGGTCTCTACCAGGATTAAGCCTCTGGTGAATCTTCTATGACCATAGTGGAGGGATGTGAATATCCTTGCTATGTGACAGAGGCGATGGTAATTACGGCAGATGGAATTAGATTCAAATGTAATCCTTGATCATTTGATCTTCTTTTTGATCTGGATATAATCCCCACGTTCCAATCCACCAAAATCAACTTGATTCAGGAAAATCATTGTCATATACCATATGACAGACAGAGGAGGAAGCAGAAGCATTTTAGATCTACTCAAAATATAACAGTAAATAATGGACATTTGGTGTTCCTTTTCATTTTTAAAAAAATTTTGCCTTAAGTGAAAATTTAAAGGGAAAATTATTTTCGCATTCCATAGTTTGCACATAAAGTTTTCCATGTCATTGGCAGCATATGTCACCACAGTTAACCACAATGTGTTAGCACCTTCCCTCCTCAAATTTCCCTTGCTTTTGGCAAATGGTGTCCTTTTTATCTCATATCATTGTTTGTTTGGGTGTTGCCATTTTATTACAAGAGCCTCCCTATTGTTGGTTGAAATGACTTCAGTGCCGGGTCAGAAACATGCTTTAGGGTCAGGGTTTTAGGGTTCTTCCAGCCTCTGTCAAATCAGCAAATCTAGGCTAACAGGCTTTGATTTATTGTTCATTTAGTATACCAAGGTACTTTTGAAGTAATATTAAATATTTTATTTCAAATATTGGTAGATTATTTTAATCATTGATTAATGTTGAATAAATTAACTAAATTCTTTAGCTCTACCTTTAAAAGTGTTCTTTCTAATGTTTCATATTATAATGGTAAAACATTATAGAGAATGTATGGCCTTACCCTATATTGAAGCTGTTAAGTTAGCCAATTACTGCATTAATAATGGGGCTGATGATAAATGATAGTTTATGATAACATTAGTAGTACTCAGTTCCTTGGATTCTTATTTTCACAGGTTGATAAGAGTAGAGCCAGAGACTCCAAGAATCCAGTGGGATGTGTTACAGAAGACAAACCTTCATCTTAGACGTAGAGAACTCCAAACTTTTATAATAGAGAGGGAACATTCCTTGTCAAGGGTGTCCTTGTCAGCTCTGACTCATAGTAATCCGATGTACAACAGAATGGAACACTATCTAGTCCTGCACTCGCCTCACCATTTTTTTTTATGTTTAAGCCCATTGTTGAAGCCACTGAGTCAATCCATACATTTGTGTTTCTCTTTTTCACTGACTCTAGACTTTACCAAGCATGATATTTCCCCTCCCCAGGGACTCATCTCTCCTAATAGCATATCCAAAGTACGTGAGATAAAGTCTTGCCAATATCACTTCTAAATAGATTTCTGATTATACTTTTACAAGATAGATTTGTTTGCTGTTCTGCTTTCTATGGTATTTCCAACATTCTTTTCCAGCACCATAATTTATATACATCATTTATTCTCCAGTCTTCCTTATTCATTGTCTCCCTTTCATGTGCCTATGAAGGGACTGAAAACATCATGGTCCAGACCAGGCAGACTTTAGTCCTAAAATTGGCATCTTTTCTCTTGAAAACTTTAAAGATCTCTTGCACAGCAGAGTTTCCCAAGAGAGTACCTCATTTGATTTTTGAGTGCTATTTCCATAAGTGTTGATTGTGGGCTCAAGTAAAATGAAATTCTTTACAACTACAATCATTTATGTTTTTCATGATACCTATTAGTCAAGTTGTGAGATTATTTTTCCTTTACATTGACTGTAATCCATAATGAAACATATAATCATTAATTTTCATCAGAAAGTGGTTCAATCCTGGCTTCAGAAAAAGACATTATCTTTGTAATACTTGACAGTAAGCATTGCTGCAATTTTTCTAGAAGATAGGGGACTGAATTGTTAAAGGGAATCTCTAAGAAAGCTGAAATGTTTGCTTGGTGACCACCTGGACCCACTGGTTAAGTGGAAGTGAGAGAAATGCAGCAATAAAAGAGATGGGTTGAGTCTGGCCACTGACACACTTGGACCTGATTTACAGGAACTAGAGAAGAACATGAGAGCAGGTTAACTGATCTGAAGTTCGTGACCTAGCACAGGGGGCTAGGGCTTGTTGAGAATTTGTGATGGAGCCATGGTCTAAAGGCCAGGCAACCTATGGATACCTGGTGAGACTAAGTGAGGGAGCCCACATTGGGTTGACCAGAACCTGACCAGATGAAGGGAAGATTTATGAGCCTGTGAGCTGGTGCATATTGCGGCTGACTTTATGGATGGCCTGTTCTGATTTGATTTGGATTATGGATGCAGACTCACAAGGTTCCAATTAGAATGAAGATTCTTTACATCAAAGAATATTATTATCTCCTCAGAGTGCTGGGTTGATGTCAGTGGGCAGGATAGAAATTGTATACCCAAAATGGAGAGGCATGAAGTGTTTGGCTTATAAACTTTCATAGGTGGAGGAGCATAGTCATAGAAATATATTTGTAGGATTAAGGTGTATGTGTTACTTAACTGCAATTGTTAGGCATGGGATATTTTTATTTTGTTCACTTATATCACTTATAGAATGTTATGTTTAAATGAGGGTGGCACATGGTGCATTATACGCATTTTTGTTTTATCCTGTTAGGTACAGATATGACTTTATTATTGCTTGTTTGAAATTTATATATGGCTAAAGAGTTGTGTGAAAGTGTCAGATTGAAAAGGAATGCTCTGTGGTACTTACATAATCTGTTGTCAATTTGAGACTGAAGAGTGAAGGGGTAGCGTTTAGCCTGTCAATCAGGTCGCAGCTTGATGGCCTCATTTGGAGGCACTAAGGAGATAAATGGCTCACTGGAGGTGGGACACATGCTCATCCTCTGCTCACTTCCCTGTTGAAAAGATCCATGGAGCTACTCTAGAGCCCTGGAACTGAAGGAGCTTCATGGAGAGCCTGCCAGTGCTGAAATACTTCCACTGCCACTGGATCCACAAGACTTTCCATCCACTGGTCAGTGATCTTCCTGAATTTGGCATCATTGCATGTGTTGCATAAGTCTGAAGAGGAATTTATAGATTGGTATTGGATATATGGACTAATATCAAACTCGTGGACTTGATCTTGATTGGGCTTGGAAGGCTTCTCAATATTAAATTGCTCTTGTATATAAAGCTCTTTTTATATACATATGAGTGTCTGTGAAATTATTTTGTTAGTCAACACAGACTCACATATAAGGATACTAGGAAACCTTGGAAAGAAAGTATTCTTTATACTTCTCAGGGCCCACCAGTAAAAAAAAAAATTACTTCTGGAGTTTATTCTGACTCAAGTGACCCTTTGTTGTTGTTGGTGCCATCAAGTTGGTTCCGACCCATAGCGACTCCATGCACAATAGCGTGAAATACTGCACAGTCCTGTGGCATCATCACAATCTATGTAACACCTGATCCCATTGTTGCAACCACTGTGTCAATGTATCTTATTGAGGGTCTTCCTCTTTTTCGCAGCCCATAAATATTACCAAGCAGAAAGTCCTTCTCTGGGGATGGATCTCTCTTGACAATATACCCAAAGTGTGTAATATGAATTCTCTCCATCCTTGCCTCTAAGGAGCACTCTCGTTCTTCTACCCAAACAGATTTGTTTGTCCTCTAGCTGTCCATGGTACTTATCAAAGATTATTGTTCAAATGTATTAATTGTTCATTTAATTTCCTGATTCATTGTCCCATTTTCACATGCATATGAGATGATGGAAAACACCATGCTTTGGGTCAGGTGTACCTTAGCTTGACTTTTACCCAACTCACGTCACCATCCCCAGATGCACTCTGAGAAATTTGCTCCTCCACAGTCATGTTTCCAGGGCTCTCCTCCTCAAGGGGCCTGTCCTCCAGCACCATCTCTGACAATGCTCTTTTTCTATTCAGTAGGCCTCAGTATCTAACAATGTTTCAAAGTTATGTATACGTTTATAGGGGGTTGTATCCTCCAACATGAGGAACTGAGTCCTTCGTCATTGTCTGTTCTTATTCTGGAAGCTCTGCTGAAGCCAGTTTGTTTGGGGTGACCCTGCTAGCACCTGACATGCCGGTGACATAACCTCCAGCCTCACAGCAACACACAAATGACCACAGTAAGACAAATTGACAGGCAGCTTGCAGAATGACTCTATAGGACAAAATTGCCCTTGTGTGTTTCCAAAGACTGGGACTCCTTACAGGGGTGAAAAACCATATCATTATGCTGTGATGAGGCTCCTGGCTTCAAACCACTGACCTTTCAGTTTGCATCCCAAAGTATAACTCAATTTGCCACTAGGGCACCAAAAGAGACTTGGTTAGTTAGGAGAAGAATAGATTTGCAGGGTTTTGGCTTTTCAGGATAATTATTTGGCTCCGCTCAGGTTTTCCCAGTCTTTCTTTTTTTGTGATAATAGAATCGAGTCTTCCTTTGGGGAAAGATTGCCAGAAAAACAAATAGGCTCATCTGTTTGTTTTCCCAAATGGATGAGAGTTGACCACACCACTAAGAAATAGCCATAGGCATGACACATTTTGAAAGAGGAACATATGGAAAATTGCTGTTTTCAATAGACTTTCTAGTGTGGTTAAGGATAATGGTCATCAAATCATAGGATGTTCTATAGAGTCATTCTGTCACCTGTCTGTCAGTTTGTCTTACTGTGGTCATTTGTGTATTGCTGTGAGGCTGGAGGTTATGTCACCTCTTACTATGGTTGTTTGTGTGCTGCTGTGAAGTTATGTCACCAGCATGTCAGGAGCTAACAGGGTCACCCAAAATTAGCAGGTATCAGCAGAGCTTCCAGAATAAGCACAGACAATGAAGAAGGACTCAGTTCCCCATTGTGGAGGGCACAACCCTTGAAAACGTATGCATAGCTTTGAAATATTGTTAGCTACTGAAGGCCTACTGAATAGAAGCAGAGCACTGTCAGAGATGGTGCCAGATGGATGGCAGAACTAGCAGTCAGTGAAATGTAAGGAGGTTGCAACCATTTGAGAGAGGCCCACCAGATGTTCTCCTTTTTAAAGAAGTAAAGAGTTTAAAACATAACACATCGTTGATGCTCCTTCCTCCTTGTATTTTCTCTGAGGTATTTTCTACCCACATGCCAGGGATTCTGCTCTCACCCCATTACCAAATGATCATGTCCTATTGCATCAACTCTATATTAACTCTTCCCCAGTAGTCCTTACTTGCACTGAGTCTTTTTTAAACAGAAAGGCTAAGTGTGAGAAATATATGAACACCTATAAAACTTACAGGAAGCCAACATATATCATCTTAGTCACGTGGACCTCTGCAAGGGGACTGGGCAACTAATATATTCAACTCAATTATCATTATCAATATGATTGGTTGTTACTGGTTTTATTTGTTACATGACCTAGGATGAGGTAAATCTTAAGCAAATCCAGGCTACAAATTACATAAATGTGAATTTTTAGTGTCTCTTTATGGTGTTGCCACGCAGAATGAGTTCCAAAAAACCCCCAAACAATCTAGGGTTGCAATAAAGGGAAAACTAAAAAGCATAATGCTCTGGGCTGTTGATCTTGGGATTGTGAATGACCAACACTGGTTTATAGACTTTTATTTTAATCTTTATAAGGGAAGTTTTGAGGAGGAACCCCCCCCCCCCTCTTCGGAGGGAAGCCACATTGCGTGCTCAAACGGCTGCATGGAGGTAGATGAACAATGAAGAAATGAGTGACTATGACTGTGGAGACAATCGCTTATCTTGACTGAAGATGGGGTCGATTGTTGTGAATCTCCCTACAGAATTCTAATAAGCTTTTCCAGCTATTGGTCCTTGATTTTTGTTGGGTTTTTATCAGTTAACCTTGTTAGCAGAGGCTTAGAAACAGTTCATCAGACATGTTGAGACTCGGGCCTCTGACTTGTTAACTAAGATATCATCTATAGATTACATCAACTATAGATTCTACATAATAAGCGACTTAGCCTTCTGAGTGCAGAGGAATGTACACTATATTCTGATCCATCCACAGGTGACAATCTCAGGGGTGTTTTCTCAAATAAGACCTCTCTTAACTAAGCTCTTCCTGATTGACTGAATCTCCCTCAAAACATGTGGTATAGGAGATTATAAGGAAAAAGTCACCTTCATTCCTTCTGCAGATTCACATGAGAACACCCCCCCACCACCAGTGTTTGTGTCAGCCTGTGGGGTTCCACCAACAAGATCATTTTTACTTCCTTTGCCTTCAGAGAACTGATATCCAGGCATAGTTAACTCAGGTGCTCTCTTCGCCCAGGGATAAGATAGACACTAAGGTGTCCATATCCCATTTTATCCAACTGAGCGTTAAAAGTTTGAATCCCCCCCTCACTGAAGTTATCCAGCATACTTAAACAGGTGAAAGTTTGGTCATTGGTCTTCCCTGGAAACCAGAGTACCTCTGATCCACCCCTAATTATCCTTTTCCTTGAAGTATCCAGGTTCAGAGAGGAAGAGAGACCATGGCGTGCTCAGGTATGGGAAGAGAGAGGTTCGATTTTAGCAATGCATATTCAGCTTCCAAAAATCCACTCATTTGCTAAGCAACCAAACTTTTAATATTCTTGGTCTATACAAAGGTGTGTGCTGGGTAGCAAAGCTGTGAAAAACAAAGTCTTTATTGCTGACTCCATTTGCTTCAGCTGTAGGAACTTTGCTCAATGGCCATGATTACATTGCCTTTGACTCTGCCCATGAAGCCCGCTGCCTGTTGTCATATTATCCTCAATCTCTCTGCCTGCCCATAGGAGAGGGAGCAGCACTTGTAGAGTTTCTTTCAATTCTACCTCTCACTATTACTTAGTCTCTGGACATTCATGGACAAATAAGAGAAAGAAGGATCTTTACTCCCAATCCTATGTCTCCTGCCACCTATCTCCCAACCTTACTGAGTATAAATACATGACTAGAGTCTTCTCTTATCCCTCAACATGACAAAAGGGTATCTTGTCTTCACTGTCAACATCTCTCCTCAGGGACAAGTAGTTAAAGATGAAGCATCTGCTATTTTGCGCTTCTTGCAAGCTAACTTCAGTTCCATGGCTGCTGACAGAGACAAAAGACTGCGAGGTCAGAGATGAAGGACTCAGGGGGATAAGACAAATGAGTCCTCCTAATGCCTGTGCACACAGTGGGTTGTGTTAAAAAAGAGAAGCCGTGGCCTCAGGGAATATGCATCTATTATACTGATAAGTAATCGTGCTTACCTTTAATCTGGAGTAAAACATTCCTTCTACCTTCCGGGGGAAATAAAAGAAAGAAAAGGATAGTTTTGAAAAAAGGACTGTAAGTGTTTAGCCTTGCCAAGAGAAACAGAAACGCGAGGTGTCTTTGGAGAATGGCTGCCCGACAGTAGTGTAGCCAGTGGCGCGAACAAATAGAATGTGGAATTTTGAAGTGACCCACACAGGTGAAACTGTACACTTTAATAATCTGCTTCCTTCAACCCCTCTTTCCAAATTATACATTGATGACAACTTCTCCATACTGAATGCAGGAGTTGCCAGCATTTCTCACGATAGCTACTATTTCTATAATCTCAGGCACCTGTATAACAATGCTCCGATGCTTTAAAATAGTGTATGTTTAATATATTATCATAAATTACAAGTCTAAATTTTTAAAAAATTGTACATCCTTATACAAGTTAATTACTCAGGTGGGTTGTACAAGCATTCATAGATAGATTTTTTATACGCTCATCTCCATTACCTTCCTTGACCTTGGCTTGGCTTGTTTGCTTCTTTCAGTCTTTAACCAGTCCTGACTTGATTATTTTCATTCTTTATTAATTTGCAGCTTGATGTAAGTGATATTGTAACACATCAGCAACGACCCAAAGCCAATAGTAATCTGAATGTTAGAGGTGTTTTTACCAAGGTGTCCTCAACATTGTCTATGATAACTTTACCACAGCCAGGGGGTAATACTAGCATGCCATGACGTGAATGATGGTGGCTTGGCATTCTTTTTCAGAGTTGCCAGTATCAGTACTTGGGAAGGCTGGTAGGTTGATATTGATGATTTCTTTTTCCAGACTTGGAGACAGATTCTTATTGACAGCATAGTTTAGCACAATAGTATGTTGTAGCAAAATGAATGTCCAGGGTGATATATGATTATGAGAGAGAAGATAGAAAAGAACAAAGGAAATTGATCTGCTTGTAGACAAATTAGAAACAATGCTATTGTGGGGGAAAAGCCACTTATGTGATACTTGTTAATATTTTTCAATAAGATTCTTTCCTATTAAGATATGTATGTTTAAGTTGCATTAAATCTGTATAGTTCAAATAACAAAGTCCAAGGATAAGGGATTTATTAAATTTTATTTAGCAAAATACTCTATTCTCTATAGATATTTTGACTTTCAGCAATTGGCTGGATCCCCAGTGAAATAGGCATATAGCATCAAGGAGTTCTGCTAGAAATAAATAGGATTGTAGCTCTTTTATACAACCTGGTTCCTAAAAGAACCTTCCAGATAGCTTCAGAACTATTCATTCATAAGTTGATATTAGTAATATGCAAGCACCAATAATATTGATTCATGTTGCTTAATGTGGGTAATATTTAAGAATATTCTTTCTAAGATCAGGATGTTGTTGTTTGGTTCTATTAAGCCCATTCTGACTCAAAGCACTCCTATGTACAACAGAACAAAACCCTGCCAAGGGCTGTACCAACCACTGTGTCTGTCCATCTGGTGAACTTCCCTCCACTCTGCCAAGCTTGTTATCTCTTCAGATGAATTGCTCCTGAATTCAGGTATTGGTCTCTCCTGATAAGTTGTCCTAGAAATCAAAATAGAATCGAAACTGTAGCTGGTGGCATAAAATGTTCAAATTGACTCAAAAAGATAACAGGGCCTAGAAAGGTGATGGGACCCCTTATATGTTTATCCCAGACATGTCGCTCCACTTCGGTTCTCTAAAGTGAATAAAAGACCCAATGGGTTTGGAGAGTCCTACAGACAGGAACACATAATGATCTGTACTGGCTATTCTGAAACAACCGCTATGACCATGGTGCCCACACACATTGTGCATCAGAATCACTTCTAAAGCTTTCTGTTTTATTAAAAATATTTGCAACCTTAGGATCATAACCAGGGGGAAAGCCACGGGTAATCAGCACAACATAGCCGATAAACACAATAATAGGTATCTCATTTTGTTTAGAACTAACTGTGGTCTTAAAAGCCTGCAAGCAGCCATTTATGATGCCGCTGCTGGTCTCTCCCCATTCAGAGTCCAGAGCAAAGTGAAGAACGTCAGTGGTGACTAAGGACTGGGCCAACCTCCACTGCAGACGATCTCCATGCCACTCCCCTGCCAACAGCTGGAAAAGAATTGAAGAGAGGGTCCTGGATGGGGGTGGAGAAAGTTGTGAAACAGAACTTAAAATTGTAAAACACAAACAAAACACAGACTTTCTTTTCTGATCTTGAGAGTTTGGCCCCGATTATGTGCCTAATCTTCAGGCCTGCAACTGAAATCAGCCCCATAACTCACCTTTAACCCACATAATAGACAAACCCAGAAGCTAACTAATAAAGCCAGACACACACACTCCTGAATCACAGTGATGAAAATGACAGCATGCTTCCAGCCATGAGGCTCAGCGGCAGGAATAGGTAAGAAAGAAAGATGGAAGGAAAAAGTAAACAGAGGAAGGAAGTAGGAAGAGTGGGATTGCAACCAACAACATGAAACCAAGTATGTATGCATTGCCGCGGGGGAAACTTGCCCTGTCACACAGATGGCAAACTGTAGAAGTCCAATATTTGATCTAACATCAAACTCAAGGTCCTCCAGCATCCTAATTTGCTATAAGCCAAATACACTGGAGGTACACTTTTTAAAAAGACTGTAATTTGTTCCTAAGGTTTATCAAATCAAAATAAAATAAGACAGAAAAAATTAAACAAAAACAACCTAAAGCAAAAACTAGAAAGATAAACTAGAAAGACTACTATTATAGAAAAGAAGCCAGTTCTCACATCCCAATATCGAGGAGGAAGTAGGCTGACAAATGCTTATAATTTCACTGCTCTGAATTAAAACCTCCTCTGCAGCACTTTTGTTCTTGGATAATCTTTTAATCAGATTATTAAACAGTATTCTTGCTATCTTCACAGATGATATGTTACAGCTATTGATTTACTTATTTTAAATTATTTCATGGAGAAAGTAGAGAATCTAAATGAGGGATTGCAAAAAGGCCAATATAATAACCTTTCACTTCAAATTTCCATATTTTAATGTAAATTAAAATAAATTTAGTCTTTGTAATTTTAAAATAAATTCTTGGCAGCCTTTGAGGGAGCTTCTTCTCAATTTTACAAAAATAGGGTTAGAAAGCATTGCACTGGGATAAGATGCCACAAACATCTACCATTGGGAAACAGTTCAATTTCCAAATGAATGAAGGTTTCCATGGAAACAGCCATAAGGCATGTAGACTAAGTATATTAAATGTACATCAAGTCTAGCCCCCGATGTACCTGTTGATTTCTGTGGAGGCAGAGATATACCTAACAGCGGGATTTGTTCAAGATCTCTCTTAGTTGGGCATGGCAATGGGATTAGAAAATATTGTCCCTTGTTCTCCAGCCTACTGTCATTACTGCAAGTCACACTGTCTTCCAGCTGTTTGTGGGTTAGTGTGCCCCCCATGCACACAAAAAACAGTAGCTCCCCTAGGTTCTTTGCTTCATGAACAAAACAATTAAAGAAAATTTTATCTATAGAAGGAAATGAATTCGGACTCCCTAAAGACTATTATGTTGCTATCAATTCCTCTGGTCATATAAATATGGAAGAAAGCCTCAACTACCAAATGCCGGTAGAATTTGGTACTGAATCGAATTTGAATATAGTATAACCGTCGTCACCAGACGAGGCAACAAGCCCTGACTTGACTTCTAAGTATTGCACTCAAATATCTGTGCTTTTACAAGCTCTCTTATTCCCTGAGCCAAAGTCTCATGGTTCTAGAAAAGGTAAAGGAAATACTCTGAAATTATGGAAGTGAACTGAGGGACAGTAGAATTATTTGTAGCTTCTTTCTATCCATAGCTTTTGTTAATTCCCACTGAATGACTGATTAGGGGCATATAAATAAGTTGAATGGAATCCTAGCGTGGGAATTGGTCAGTTGTGCCATTTTACTATGTATGAAGTGAGCCACCTAAGAATCAGGAATAGGGGTCCTCATGACCATCAAAAAGAAGAACCAAGAGTCAAACCCATCATTGAGATCCCTAGATTCCAATGCTAACCCTTTCCATGCAGGAAACAGAGCTATACTTCCAGAGTAGCGGACAGGCATGGGATGGGAGCAGTGACAGTAACACTATGAGTCAGCACATGAAATAGAGTAAACTTCCAGGCTCTCGGAGCAAGTCAAGCCAAGGCCCTTCCGAGAGCAGCAAAGAAGCATTATGACATTCGCCTGAACAGTGCAGAAATCAAGAAGTGACATGACCAAGAGTTCAAGGACCAAAGAGAGATGTGCCAGTGGGCACAGCTGAGAAGAGGAACAAGGGACAAAAGAACTTTACCCTTAACATTACCAATCCTGAATTATAACCTGTTAGCACCCTAAGAAACTGCATAATCAGATATGGGTTCTGTGTATCCATTGCAAAGGATTGTCAGAGCAGAGAAGTATTGTTGAAGGGGTGATATGTTTCAGAATAGGATAATGCAGGTTGGAGGGTGGAAGAGTATCTGATCCCCACTTCCTAGAGCTTGAACTTGGACTGGTAATTATCCTCCACTCCACTAGTGAAGCTGGATGTGGTCTCCCTGCCCCTTTTACAAGGCCCCGGTCAATAAAATAGCATTGACTCAATAAATAAATGTTTGTGTACTCTGTGGACCATCAATTAAAATTTATGTCCTAAAACAAGAATTTTAGGAGGCAGGAAGCTCTAAAGAGAGTTAATTTCCTCCCTCTATCGTACACATTCAAATCACTGGTGCGCTTTATCTTTCCTCTCTGACATCCTATCGTGGGTCCTTTCTCATGTGTGTCTTTCTTCTCCAGGAACTCGGCTTTAGAACACTAAAAACAGCAACTGTAGAGTTGAATCTAAGTCACAGGAAGCCCATGAAAGTAAGAGTTGAGCTGTGTTTCAAAAGGTTTTCCATGACTGTTTTCTCAGAAGCCTTTCTTCTGAGGCTTTTCTAAATGGAGTTCAACCTCTAAACATTGAGTGGCAACTGAGTGTGCTGACCATTTGCATTCCACAAAGACTCCACCCAGGGTCGCAGATACACCGGATAATAAGCTGTTTATCTGCTTTATATTGAGAAAATACTTTTTAAATGTATTCATTTTCTGTGATGAATCACTCACCAGATTGACTTGCAAGCATGTGCATAAAACAATAAATTGTGCTTAAAATAATAATTGACCAAGAAAAGGACTACCATGCATGCATAGATCAGTCAGTCTCCTACATGTCCAGTTTCCTTCCCACCCCCTTGCCCCCAGACTGTGGTGTGATGAACGTTCAGAGAATTGTCTGAAGGCTAAGACGAGGACAATCATCTGATCAAACGAGGGCCTAAACAGGAAGAAGAATGGGGAGGCAGTTGTTCGCATTCGTTACAGTCCAGACTAGCAGAAGAATGATTGATGTGCAGGTGAGTCCTATAGGGGGCAAGCTTGGATATGGGGGTTGAACAAAGAGGCTTAATTTTTAGTTTTATTTGTTTTCCGATAAAGAATAAAGCCAGAGTCTATGTACTTTTTCCCTTTCTTCCTGCTAAGGACAACTAACATCTCTGGATAACATATACATTAAAAAATAAGAACACTCTGAAAGCTAGATAAAAGAAGACCGAGCACCTAGAGGTCTCACGATTTAAGAAATAACATGGTGGTGAGTTACTGAGTTTTATGTTGGCTTTATCTACTCCAACCCAGACTTGAAGAAGCCTGGTGCCCCAGAAACATCCAAGCAAATGCCTGTTTCTCCTGTCAGAGGGCTAGGGATCTGGTAGTCTAGCAAGATGGAAAATTTAAAGACAGCAATACTCTATTCCAGTCAAACATCAAAGAAGATTCATGACCTGAAGCTACCTGTGTAACCTAAGTCCAAGTAGGGAAGCCAGGCTTCTATGTGTTCTAGGCTTTAGTAAGGTGGACCAACACGTTGAACCAAGTGCTCCAGCAGAAGGGCGGGGAGGGAAAAGCATTTCTTTCCCGCTGGCTGGTCATACTGTGATTGGCTAAGAATGAGGGAGCAGCACTTCCACCCACCTGAAACAACAAATTACCCTTCCTTTCCTTGTTTGCAAGGGGTCATCGGAGAATCAAGACTTAACATTTTCCAGCAATAACAAGGCCAGCTCCACAATGGTGCCAGCAAAAACAGTGCAGGAAGCCAGAATCCCACACCTACTACACAGCAATAGGCAAGTGAAAATGTGAGGGAAAACAATAAAGGAGAATTTCATTTGGACAGCTTTGTAGTAGGCCTACAGAGCTACCAGTTGAGATTCTGATCGAGCATGGACATGGTACGGTGTCCCAGAGAGATCAATGAGAATGAACTGAGTCCACATAATAGACATTTTGAGTGACGGACATTATGCACGAGTCATTACAAAATGATTTCATTCTCTCGTTAATTTGGAGAAATATGTGTAAAACAAATGTATCATGCCAGGGGATTTTAAAAACTGTATAAAATTATAGTACAAATTTTGCCAGACAAAAATGTAACATCATTGTTAACAATATGAAGTTGTGACCTTGCTGCTCCAATTTTTTTTTTTGTTTTGCTTCTAGCATATTCTGAGAAAAGTAAAGAAGATCCTAGTACAATACTTACCTGGCAATAAAGAATGTTCACAAAGGTACAATAATAGAAGCATTGTTTATTTGCTTTCATGAGGCTCCCTGGTGGCAAAGTGATTATATATCGGGCTGCTAAGTGTAAAGGCAGCAATTTGAAACCACCAGCCATGCAATGAAAGTTGGTGCTTTCTACTCCAGTAGAGTTCCAGTCTCAGAAACCCACAGGGGCAGTGCTACCCTGTCCGACAGGGTCACAGTGAGTTGACATCGACTCCGTGACACTGAGTTTGGTTTGGTTTGGCTTTATTTGTTTTCATGAAGCAGTGAAACACAGCTGTGGCTGTTGAACACAAGGTTAAAACTACCTACGAAATAGTCTTGTTACCTTCGCACAAATAAAATTCAGATGTCGTAGATGTTAAAAGATGAAAGGGAAGTGGAAAATAAGGAATCTATGGGATTGTCAATATTCTCATAATTTGAAGAGGAACTGGGACACTGAAAAAGTTAATGGAAAAAGGAATATTGATATACAACTTTTATGTAAAAGGAATACAATCAACAAAGAAAGAAAAATTAGTAATAGTATAACCCTCAATCATAAGAAGAAGTAGGGAAAACAGGGAATTCTCTATAGTCATCTGGCATGGTGAGATAGCAGTCATTAGTATCTAAAGCTGAGGGAGCAAGACACTAAGGAACGGTTGTTTAATTTAGAGTTATGGTGAAAAAAGACAGGAGCAAGTTTCCAAAACTTGGCCAGTGATTGATCCTCAGAAGGAGAATCTGTAGGTAGGTGAGGTGTTATATATTTGTAAATTTGAGGATTAAGAGTAAAGGGGTGGAGTCTACTCTGTCAGTCGGGTCATAGACAATGAGGCTTCTGTGCAGACATGGCCTTCCCCTAAGGATTCTGGGAATTCTGGTATTTTTCCCCTTAGAGACTGGAGATACTTCTCTCTCTCTGCTCACTCATGAGAATTATTGACCAGGCTGACTCCCAATAAGGCATCCCTGATGCAGCCCGGGAAGCTGGAGAAGCCACGCTGATATGCTTTCAATGCCACTAGACCCAAAGACTCTCTACCCACTGGTCTGTGATTGTCCTGTATTCGGCCTCATTGCATGTGTTTTGTGCATCTGAAAAGGACTTCATAAATTGGTATCAGACATATGGGCTAATATTGGACTTATGGACTTGATCTGGACTGGGCTGAGATGCTTTCTTAATGTATAATTAGCCTTTATATAAAACTCTCTCTTACATACATATGCCTATCTATGAATTTGTTTCTCTAGTATACCCAGACTAACACAGTAAGGGTGAAGCAAATAGTTTTCTCTAAGTTTTAATTCATTAACTCTATAGAATTATTTTATTTGTTACTAATTTAATAAATCTATGTATTTAATTTGTTTGCTTGTTTTGCTTCTTCGCCTTCCTCTTCATTCAAGTAAATATATGCCTACCTTCTAATTAGTGATTTACTCTCCTCCCACAAACCTTGGTCTTAATTTCTTTAAGTAAAAAAAAAACAACATTAAAAATGGCCTGTGTCAAAAACACAATTAGTAAACATAGTATGTAAATATTGGATATGTCCAGCATATGAATAAACATAGTCTTAACACCATTAATATATAAATGTACTTTGCAATATATGAGAAAGTTAATGAAACTATTCTTAGGTGAAACCCTTGTGTGGGTGAATGTGGTTTGCGCTCAGTTCCTAACCCCAGCATTGTGGCAGAAAGAGGGTCAGGGATGTACTGTCAAGCAAGAGGCCTGATGGAACACACTTCTCTTCTGTACCACAGGGTCTCTCTGAATTGAAATCAACTCAGTGGCAAAGGGTACTCTGGGGTCATATGCAAGTAATTGTAAAAATAAATATAAATTACAAAGTAACATGTGGAATTGCTCTACCTTACAAATAATCAAACATCAGAGAACATCTAAGAAATGTCATTTTACCTAAATGCATTAACAGAGCTGAGACGGAATGGCTGAAAATGAATATTGCAGGCAATGAGGATAAGGGGACACAGTAATTTTAAATCAGGATTTTAAATGGATGAAAACCTTCTCAAAGTCGATTATGTCATCGATGCACACCCATGAATATTGACTTTCTTTGGATCATTCCTTATAATACAATTGTACCCATCACCAGGGGGTGTGGAAAAAATATATTTAGGCTGTATAACTGACATTATTAAAAAACAAAACTCATAGGAGTCCAGGTAGTGTAAGGGTTACTGATTGGGCTACTATCCACGAGGCCTGTCATATAAAACCACCAGCCACTCCTTGAGGGAAAGATGAGGATTTCTACTCCCTTTAAGAATGACCATTTCTGAATCCCACCGGGGCAGCTTTCTGCGTCAGCACAGACAGACATAGTGGTAGTGTGTCAGAGCTTATATCAAAAATTGGGAAACTATGTAGCTCTTCCATGACTTGAAGTTTAATACAAAAAGTATAATTTATCTCAACAAATGTAATTAGTCATTAAGAACATTCTACAAGCTAGTTAATTATAAGAAACATGTAGAAACGTTTTTTAAGTGAAAAGGTGGGTTTCGAAATTGTTGGCATACTTCCCTAGAGTGAGTTTCTTTAGGGATTATTTAAATATATAGCTGTAAAGTACAAATTGAATATATTTAAATGCTAAGAATTTTCTGTTCTGTGTTACTTTGAAATTATTTAAAGTTAAAAATATGTTCCAGAAGCATTGAGAAAAACTAAATGAAATTATCTGAAAAAATTATGCAAGAATCTCTTTTTAGGAAAGAAAAGAAAAGAAACAATACAAACCAAAACAACAAAACCCATGTAAGGAATTCTTGGTATTACTGATTGTTTCCTTGCTAACAAAATTAAAATGAATTTAACTTTCTCAGAAAATAGAGCAGTGAATGTGCCATTACCTGGAAGAGAATGTGTTTCATAGTAATCCACTTCTAAATCATTTTTTGGTAAGTATTTTATATGGGAATGTGTGAGGCTATGACAAGTACTTTAATTTCTTCATTTTCTATTAAAATGCCTTCTCAGATACTTGATCCAAATGTCAAGAAATATCTGTGTATAAAACAAAATTGTAGACAATGGGAAATTAAATATATTATTCTCTTTTAAGTAGAAAATTTGTCTTTGATTTTTCTTTCCTTGATTTGAATCAATAAAATAACTAAACCAGCTAATATTCTGAAATAAACTGGATATTCTAAAATTATGTGAGCCAATATTCTGATGCAAATTAGTCATCTTGGATAGAGAAATGTCGCAAAGTTCTAAGACACGTAGAACAGCGGTGAGCCAACACTTTTACCCATCACCCTTTCCCCTTGGACCATAGTTAAGGGTGAAATAATGTACATTTTCATTCCGTTTCAAAAATCTAAACTATAGACATTAGTAAAAGGATAGCACCTAATAGCACATCCAAAGCACCTCCTTCTCAAATTATAAACCTGAATGTTAGCCTTTTCCTTCTATGTTTACCTAAATCTCATTTCCTCTGATGTTCCTGATTTGAGTCCACTCTCTTTCTTGTAGAAAGTTGAGTATCCTCTTTCTTGTCTCTAGTCTCTCTTCCAAATGTTTACATTTTATCCTCTGGTATTCCATGAATAATAAAATATCATTCTCAAAATTCTTCTCATGCTGCTTAAATTTTTTTATTCAAATAAATCTTGACTTTAGTCTGAGGATACAGATAATATAATTCTGTATAGAACATTATCATTAATATTACACACAGTAAATTTTGCTGAAGATTATCCCAAAACATGTGCAGCAGTACATTGGCAGGATGCCATCAGAATTTGGGCTTGATTTAGAAAAGCATTTGAAACCACAGATAGATCATTCCTGATGTCAGATAGAGCTTGGTTGAAAGTGAAAAAAAACCAGAAAGAGATTTTTTTGTGTTTTACTATGCCAAGGCATTTGACTACGTGGACCATAATAAACTATGGGTAACCATAGAGAAAGAGAATTCCAAACATTTTATTGTGCTCATAAAGAACCTATGTATGAATCAAGAGATGCTTGTGCAAATGGACAACAGCATCCTGCATGGTTTAAAAATCAGGAAAGTTGTGTTTCAGGGTTGTGTCCTCCTTCTATACTTATTCAAACTGTATGCTGAGCAAATAATAAGAGAAGGTGGCTTACATAAATGTGACATCAGGAGAGCAGGAAGGTTTATTAACAATGTGGAGTATGCACATGAACCACCTTGCTTGCTGGAAGTGCAGAGGACGTAGGCACTAGCTGATGAAATGAAGGGTAGCAGATTTTAGGATGATTACAATGTAATTTAAAGAAAACCAAAATCCTCATGAGTGGACTAATAGACAACATCTTGATAAATGGAGCAAGGATTAAAATTGCCAAGGATCTTGTCTTGCTTGGGCCCATGATCAGTGATCATCAAAGCAACAGTCAAGAGATCAAAGGATGCATTGCCTTGGGTAAATCTGCAGCATAAGAACTCTTTAAAGTGTTGAAAAGTAAGGACATCATTTTGAGGATTAACATATGCCTGATCCAAGCCCTGGCATTTTCTATCACCTAATATGCACATGAAAATCAGCTCTGGATTCTTTCCATCTTTTAAAAAAATATTGCTATTGGATGCTTGAACTTGTTCTTGAGTTCTTTCAGTTTAAGATATGCAGAGTGTGTTCTGCCTTTGTAGTTGAGCATTAAATAAGGAAGATTGAAGAAGAAGAAGAATCTATGCCTTTGAATTATGATGTTGGCAAAGAATATTGAAAGCACCATGGGTTGTTCAAAGAACAAATGATTCTGTATTGGAAGAAGTGCACCTAAAATACTCCTTAGAGGCAAGGATGGTGGGACTAGATCTCAAGTACTTTGGGCAAGTTATCAGGAGAAGGACATCATGCTTGGCAAATAACTGGGAAAAAATCTGAGGAAGACCTTTGATAAGATGGATACACACAGTGGCTGCACCAATGGGCTCAAACGTAAGAAAAAATGTGAGGACAACACAGAAGTGGACAGTTTCCTCTGTTGGACATAGTGTAACTATGAGTGGGAACTGACAATAACAATTCCTTTTGTGTCCCGAAGCCTACTTTCTTCATATGTCTTCACCATACAGCTGGGGACAGGGAGAAACAATTCATTGAGATAGGCAGATTAGGAGTGTTAAAGGAAGTTTGCATTGGAATTACGAAGATACATTAGGACAACAATCATTCTTTCACAACCTTTCCATCTGCAGTCTTCTCATACCTCCTGTTGTTTTCTTTCTCTGGAATAAATTCAAATTTCAAACTTTTATTGATAATATTAATTTCAATCAATAATTTTGCTTCTCGACAAATCAATAATGGTGACAAAGATGATGAAGAATCAATAAGTGCCTTATCAACTTGCTTCCATTAAGAGATAGGAGGTTGGCTTCTTATTAATATCAATTAATACTTTGCATTCATCAACTCAATGATATCTTCCTTAGATGTATTTGCGTATTTATTATGTGCCATATTCCGTTTTTATCTTCCCCTTAGCATTTAGACTTATGGAAAGTGATCCCTTGTAATAAACACTATCCTTTCAAGCTACTCTATTCTTCCTATCATAATCAGAGTTCAAAAGAACAGCTTCTCTTTTGAAGACACATACTTTCTTGCTTTTCAATTCTCAGACTGAAAACAAAACAAAAGCGGCGTCTCTTGTAACTCTATTAGGTTTAATCTTACTCATTCTGTGAATCTTAGTGAAATCCCAACAACCTAAAGTTAATTGAAACAGAACTCATTTTGGTGAAGACATTGTTTCTGTATGAAGACACTCATAGGACCCTTGAAAATTTTTGAGCCGAGTTAAGATGAAAGAATGTTGGATTTTTTTGAGTAAATGGTCTACTCTCTGATGCCTGTTTTGATTACTGCATCACTGTATCACTATGTATTTGAGATGTAGAGAAAATAATTTAAATTTTTTTTGTATTTACATTTTAAAAATTATTTCATTGAGGGTTCTTTTAAAAAAATCATTTCATTAGGGGCTCATACAACTCTTATCACAATCCATATATACATCAGTTGTGTAAAGCACATCTGTACATTCATTTCCCTCATCGTTCTTAAAACATTTGCTCTCCACTTAAGCCCCTGGCATAAGGTCCTCATTTTTTCTCCTCCCTCCCCGGTCCCCCTCTCTCACGAGCCCTTGATAATTTATAAATTATTATTTTGTCATATCTTTCCCTGTCCAACGTCTCCCTTCACCCACTTTTCTGTTGTCCGTCCCACAGGGAGGAGGTCACATGTAGATACTCTTTCCAACCCACTCTCACTCTACCCTCCCAGTATTGCCACTCATACCACTGGTACTGAAGGGTTCATCCGCCCGGGATTCCCTGTGTTTCCAGTTCCTATCTGTACCAGTGTCCATCCTTTGGTCTACCCAGACTTGCAAGGTAGAATTCAGATCATGATAGTGGGTGAGGGGAGATGAAGCATTTAGGAACTAGAGGAAAGTTGTATTTTCATCTTTGCTACATCGCACCCTGTCTGGCTCATCTCCCTGAGACTCTTCTGCCAGGGGATCTCCAGTGGCCGACAAATGGGCTTTGGGTCTCCACTCTGCACTGCCCGTCTCATTCACTATGGTAAGATATGCCTCATATCCGACTCCTTCAACACCTTGTGATCGCACAGGGTGGTGTGCTTCTTCCATGTAGGCTTTGTTGCTTCTGAGCTAGATGGCCGTTTGTTTACCTTCAAGCCTTTAAGACGCCAGAAAATATCTCTTTTGATAGCCGGGCACTATCAGCTTTCTTCACCACATTTGCTTATGCACCCATTTGTCTTCAGTGATCTTATCATGGAGGTGAGCGCACAATGATATGATTTTTTCTTCTTTGATGCCTGATAACTGATTCCTTCAGCACCTCGTGATCACACAAGTTGGTGTGTTCTTCCATGTGGGCTTTGTTGCTTCTGAGCCAATGGCTGCTTTTTTACCCTCAAGCTTTTAAGACCCCATACACTATATCAGCTTGCTTCACCACATTTGCTTATTCACATGCTTTGTCTCAACAGTTGTGTTGGAAAGGTGAACATCCTAGAATGCCAATTTAATAGAAGAAAGTATTCTTGCATTGAGGGAGTACTTGAGTGGAGGCCCAATGTCCTTCTGCTACCTTAATACCAAACCTATAAATATATGCACATAGATCTATTTCCTCATGCTCATAAATATATTTGCATATGTACATGTCTTTATCTAGACCTCTAAAATGCCCTTTGTCTCCCAGCTTTTTCCTCTATTTCCCTTGACTTTCCTCCTGTCCCACTATCATGCTCAGTCCCCACCTAGGTTTCAGTGATTCCTCTTGGTTATCTTACCCTTGATCATGCCCTACCAGGCCTCCCACACCCACCTCACCACCAATTTGGATCACTTGTTGTTCCCTTGTCTCTGGGTTTGTTAACACCACTTCCTTTCCCCCCACCTCCCACTATCCCATGTCTCCCCAGTACTGCCAGTCCCGTTATTTTCTCCCACAGATTGTTTATCCAGCCTATCTTATTTAGACAGACCTGCGGAGATAATAACATGCACAAAACCAGAAAATTGTATCGTTTGAAAGATGTTGTTAGTTAGCAGGTTCTTTAGGAGATAGAATTATTGATCTTCTCCGTTTCACTACCATGTAGCAGATCCCAGCGTCTAGGGACCCTGAAAGAAAGAGTGGGACTGGTCCTGTATGTCCCCCGACTGTAATTCTTCATGGAAGGAGAAAGGCTGAAGATTTATTATCCCACAACTTTGTTTTAAACTTTTGACAAAACATCCAAATTTACTTTTTCTTGGAATATGCTTTCTACTTTCCCAGGGAAAAGAATGGATTTGTTGTGGGCAGAAGGAATGTAAAATGATGCTTATATTAAATGGGAAATAATTAAAATAGGCTACATTGCTACATGTGTCATCTTTAAAGGGAAACAATTACCTTTAACATAGTTGCTGAACAGTTAGATAATAACATTTTAATTCTCTATAGTGCCAGGAATATGAAATAATGCAAATAAGGGTCAGATGCCAGCCTTTGTCTTTAATGCTGAAAACCAGGAGGTGTGCAATTTAATATTAAAAAGTCTAGAGCTTCAGATTTGAGGAAGCTTTGGTTGCTTCTGCTTCTCTTACTTAATCAATTGTTCCTATAAATTCAGTGTATAATTCAGGTATGCTCAAGCAAGAGTCCCGCTTGATGGTCTTATCCTATTTATTCCATCTGCAGCTGAAGTTGTTGTTATTATGTGCTGGGAATGCTATTTCTATCACAAGAACACCTGTATGCTCAGTAATATTTTGTCAATATCCATTTGTCACACAGACTAGAAATATCCATTCTTCTACTTGCAAAGCTAGTTTTAGAGTGAAATGGAAGCTCATGGACACTCTTTGATAAGCTTAAGCAGAGACAGTTCTTTTTTCCTAATATAAAGTTTTTCCTATTATCTTTAAAGGGGGAGAAAAAACTATATCTGTTAAGAAAGTAAAGTTAGCAAATGCACTTGGCACAGTTAGTAATTTCTGGAATAAAGTGTAAACTAAAGCAATGTACTAAATCAAATATTATAACATAGGTAACAATGCAACAGTATGTAATCCCCAAATCTCAGTGATTTCACTAAGTACATTGTTTTTACCAACTCTGCATGGGATGGGAGCACAAGTGGGGGCATAGTTATTCAATAAAACATTGGAATCCCACTTAAATTTGAAATGACATTCTGGTAAACAATGAATATATTTTATTATAACTTTGTCCTAAATATTTCATTAAATATGCACATATATGTGTGTACAGAACCAAGGTGACATAGTGTTTACATGTTTAGCTGTTACCACAAAGTCACCATTCTAAACCACCAGCTGCTCCTAAAGAGTTAAAGTCTCAGAAATCCACAAGGGCAGTTGTACACTCCCCTAGATGGTTGCAATGAAGCAACACTGACATGCTGGCCATGACACTAAGATATATGAGTGTGCGCATGTGTGTGTGTGTTGTTGTTGTTGGGTACCTGACTCATTGGGACCCAATGTACATCTGAATGAATGTCGCCCTGTGTTGCACCAGGTTCACAATGGTTAGTTATGTTTGGCCCCATTGTTGCAGTCAGTGTATCAATCTTTTTTAACAGTTTTATTGGCATATATTTATCATATCATAACAATTTATCAGTTGAAGCATAGGCAGTCATCTACCTATCTTGTCAAACTGCTTCCACTTTTCAGCTGTCCTTCCGCTTTACCAAGAATGGTGTCCTTTTCCAATGGCTGGTCTCTCCTGCTGAGAAAGATGAGATTTCCTGCTCCACAAAAGTTTACAGACTTAGTAATCCAAGCAAGGATTTCTACTTGACAGGATGGCTCAGAGTCAGAATCAACTCAGGGACAGTGACTTAGTGAGTGTACATATACACAAACACATGTACACACATGCATGCACACACACATTAGTTATGAAATGAAATTTTGAATTTCATATAATTGATCAATAGGTTTTTTAGTGTAAATTTGTTTAAAATGCTGCATGGAACGTGCATAGAAGTGTACAGAGAGAAAGGAGAGTTGACGCAACTCATCAGTGTTTCATTCTGTTGTAGAGAGGGAAGCTGTGAGTCCGGACCAACTCAATGGCACCAAACAACATGGCAACAACAAAACCTTGGTGGGAAAACCTGTAGAGGACTTGAGCAACTTGCTGATGAAGATCAAGCCGTCTAACCTTCACTTTGGAGTAAAACTCAATAAAAAACAAAGCAATAAACCCCAATGATCCTTGCAATTGGACCAATAGACAACCTCATAATAAATGAAGAAAAGACTGAAATTATTAAACATTTAATTTCCCTTGGCTTCAGTGTGCATGGAAGCAAAAGTCAAAAATCAAATGACACATTGCCCTCAGAAATATGCCGTACTAACCCCCTTTAAAATATTAAAGAGTTATGATATCACTTTGAGGATTTAGGTGCACCTGTTCCAAGCTCTGCCATTTTTAAATGTTAAAGCTCAACAGTGAATAAGGAGGCGTGAAGATAAATTGATGCATTTGAATTATAGGGTTGGCAAAGAATATTGAAAGTACTATGGAGTTCCAGAAAAAGAAACAAATCTTTCTGGGAGGATGCACACTGTGAATGCAACTTGTAGCCTGTGATAGGTGGGTTTACTGTACCAGATGGCCAATAGGAGCATGTGTGATTAATAAAGTCACAATTTGATTGGATAGCAAAGAGATAAATGACTCGGCAAGCCCAATCTCTCTCTCGATCACTGGTGATTGGACCAGCAGGCAGATGCTAGTTCTGTGCCTCAACTCGTGAGCTATACTACCTATGGAATGGCCAACCTGTGGATTGTGTCACTACAGCTTGAGGTTCCTTCTGGACCTGCGTCACCATGCTGCTGGTGTATACATTGCTTGAGCTTGGGACTGCCAGATCCTATGGGCTTGATGACTGTTGATGACCTGCCCTGCTGTTTTTTGTCTGTGGCCAGATTGCCTGCATTACTCTACAGAAGACTCAGTTGTCTGCTTCCTTGATCTTGGGCCCAGCATCTCTCATGAGTTGAAGGACTTCCAGTATATTAACTATTTCATGGAAGTGAGTTGAACTGAGCCCTCTGTACTGCTGTGTAGACTAATTAGCTGTTATTTTCCTTCATGATGCATATATGTAATTCATAAGTGTCCTGGTTCTGTTTCTCTAGAGAACCCTGTCTATCTCAATTGGTACCCGGAGTGCTTATAAAGTAACACGATCATAAAGATGGGCTTCTTAAATTGTTGCTCCAGCCTGGTTAGGCTTAACAGCACTGATAATGCTGTCTCTACTCCCAAAGATATGGATAAGTCTGCCGCTCTTATTAGAGTGGTTGGTGGTAAGCCTGTGTGTGAAGTAGCAAAGCTAATATCCACAGTATCACCACCAATGGATGAAGTGCTGGTGAGAGGAGAGGCTCTGGGTGAGCCCGTATTTGATATTTTCCAGCAGTTTTGTCAGGATGAGAAGTGTAGGGAAGCTGGTTTGGCTGGTCCTCCTTACAATAGAAGCTGTGATCAGGTAAAGGGATAATCTCAGAACCTCAGAAGCATGTCTCAAGTTCAGAGTAACAGACCTAAAAGCTTCTGCATGTGCTACAAAAGAGAGTCTTCTCTCTTCTAGTAATAGAGCTGACATTGCTGAAAACGAAATACAGAGTCTCATCATACGAATAGTTGAATTACAGTGTCAGCTGAATTTCAGGTCTAGAACAGTGTCTGATATTAAAGTAAGGCCATTAATCAGAAAGAATTGAGACCCTGAAACATGGCATGGGAACATAAAGGCTGATGATCCAGAAGAGGAGGATATTGAACTCCTAGATTCAATTCAGCCACCCCAGTCAATAAATCCATCTCTTCTACTTGAGGGGATTAACCAACTATCAGTAAAACAACTCACACCTGAGCAGATTAACCAAGTTGCTCAAACTGAAATCCCAGGTGGGGCTGCAGGTGTAGCATTGCCTGGGGGAGATGCCTTATAAGATATTGCTGAGAGCCCTCAGGAAACAACCCCACCATCCATTATTTCCTCTAGACCTGTAACTAGAATTAAGTCTCAGAAAATTCCTATAGGTGAGATTCATCATAATCATAAAGATCAGCTCGAGTTTTCTAATACATACAAGCAGAGGCCTGGGGAATATCCCTGGAAATGTTTACTACGGATGTGGGATGCTGGTGCAAAGAATGCAACATTAGACCAGTCTGAGTTTGTTGATATGGGACCCCTAAGCACAGATTCTTCCTTCAGTGTCTCAGCCACGGAGTTACGAGAGGATCTAATTGCTTATTTGGTTGGTTCACTGAAGCATGGGCTGCCAGATGGCCTGTAATAGACTAACTTGAGGTACCTGACCTACCTTGGTACACTGTAGAAGAAGGCATGCAAAAGTTTAGGGAAATTGGTGTGTTGGAATGGCTCTATCAGAATAATCCCATAGACCCAAAAAGGGTGTATGTCCCCGAGGACATACTTTTCACCACAACCATAAGGAACAAGGTTGTGAAGTGGGCCCCGGCATCTCTGAAGACTCCTGTGATTGCTATTTTATGTGCACCAGGACTTACAATGGGAAGTACCCTAAGTGAACTCCAACATTTGCCTACAATGGGGCTGATTGGGCCCCATGGTGGTATGTCAGAGTAAACCAGCCTCTAAAAACTGAGGGATCCATAGGTGCAATTGTACAGTTATAAGATGTAAAGATCACAGTAAAGCCATAGACGAGAGGAGAGAGAGTAAAATAAAGGAGTCAGACACATTTCACAGTAACATGCTCATCTCCAGAATGGCCATGATCTCAGCAGCCAGAGAGAGAGAGAGAGGCTTTACTGTATTGGGATATTTATAGGTAGCCATAAGACATGCATATTCAGTAGTTACATATGGTACAAGGTGGGTGGTAACCACAGTACAGTCCCTGAGCTCACAGGTGAGGAAGCCCAATACCTGCATTGGGACAAGACATGAGGGGAGGATGGGTGCCATAGCAGAAGGAGAAAACAAGGATGTCTGCTTCTATAGGGAGATGGAATCAACCATGTGCTCACTCTAAGGCAGCATTGCTGTTAGGGGAGAATCTGTGGGAATGATATTTTAAAGCAGGATAATGTACTTGGACTTCAACTCTAATTTACCCAAAGTGGTAGCTTTCCTACCGTGGAATACTAGCTTTCTAGATTCCCTCTGTTATAAATTAGGGAATATAGTCCTAGTTATAGTTCCCTCGGTGTTAGTTTCCCACATTTTCTCCTTCTGTATTATGTTTAAAATTTAATGGAGACATGGAGGCAACATGTCCTATAGAAGCAGCATGAGACTGAGCATCAAAATCATGAGGATGAACAGCACGGTCAGACTGGAACTTAAGCTACGTGAAATGCTTTGAACCCAAGCACGTGGGTCCAACCCCTCTGTGCCATCAACCAATTGCTTAATCATCTCAGAGCTGGGGGATGCCTTACATCTATCTTTGAAAGGGTAAAAAATATCCTACTCTAGCTGATTAACAGCCAATGAAATGTTTCCCTTAAACTCTTGCAAATGTTTTCTAATCAAATCCCAATTATGTAAGATTGTATTATATAAGTAAGGGGTTATACAGAAATCGGTTACATTCCAATCACATTTTAGCATTAATTGATTAAGTCCAAATTCTTGATCTTTTAGTAAATGAAGTCTGTTTCAATAGTTCAGTCACGTTTGCATAAAATGTTCAGTTATGACAGAATCCCAAAGTGTCTCTTAGATAGCATCAGCAATGATAGAAATGTCTCAGCAGGCAGCAAGTGTATTCTCCAGAATCTGTGAGGTCCGCTTGAATTTGGACAACTTCAGCAACAGGACAGGGGTCTCTGGGCTCTCAATTCTCAGGTCACAGCACCAACTTCCTTTCTTTTGGGCCTTGCTGGCTGAAGAGAAATCCACCTATCTCCTTTGCCTGTGAAAACATAAACAAATAGTCCCTCCCTTTGGGCTGTTACCAGCTTGGAGACATAATCATTGTCAAAATTGGATGGTTTATTCATCTTCTCCTTGTCCCTCATCTTTCTCCACAGGTGTTTGCATCCCCCTAAGGGGAAATCCATCAGCTTTCCCCTGTTAAAACGTCAATAAATAGCCCTTCCTCCAGGTGATTAGCAGACCTGCGTCCCAAACTCAATTCCATCTTCCCGGGACCAGGACTTCTTAGGATAAGCTTTTTCTGTACAAGTGAAAATGTGTTTATCTGCCCTAATTTTGTTACAAGCTTTTTTGTAAGGAGAAGACTGTTTTAGTTAAAATGACTAAATGAAGTTTGCCACACACAGGATTTCTCTTCTTCTCTCCTTTTGTTTCAACAATGGAAATTTTCAAGCACAGCAAGCAATCTCAGTTAACTTGTGTGGTTTGAGAAGCAGTAAAACTACTTAGAAAGAATTCATTTTTATGTAAAATTTGGCTCTTTGCTCTCAGAGAATCAAGAGAGCTCCTTAGGTGTAGAGCAGTGTTTCTCAACCTGTGGGTTGCAACCCCTTTGGGGGTTGAATAATCCTTTCACAGGGGTCACCTAATAGCATCAGAGGACACATATTTCCAATAGTCATGGGAACCAAGACACTGCTCCTCTATCTGTCTCCAGGCAGGTCCTCCCATATGCAGATAGACCCACATCTGAGTGAGTCCCCAGCATGAAGACTCTTACCATGCTACACCATGCTTCAAGACAAAATTTAATTTATTTCTAATTAGAAATAAATATTTCACAATATATAATTACACATAATTTTTGCGATTAATCACTATGCCTTATTTATGTTCATTTTGGAACAATAAAAATACATCCTGCATATCAGATATCTAATTATAATTCATAAGTGTTGTGGCATTAGAAGGGTTGAGAACCACTGCTACAGAGGGACCTTCTTAACATACTCAGGATAATTTTCAAGACTGCAAAAATTCTTAATAATTTGTCCCACTGATTTTGAACTAACTTAAAAAACAGACATTTTTTTCTCTAAGTTTACCAGTAAGGTTACAGCCTCATTTAAACTGTATTGACCTTCAGGCCTTTCACACTGCAGGCTTTTACAGTCTTGCAATATTCTGTTTGGTTAATTTCTCTTATTCCCTCCATGCTGAATTTAGGGGAATTTAGCGGGCTGATGTTAGACCCTGGTGAATGTCCTAAGGAAGTGGGCCCATATCAGAATTGAAAAAACATTTTCCTTCAATGTCTAATTCCATGTGGGGGCGCTGTTTCCACACAACAGCATCTAAAAGACCCCTTCCTTTAGAGGGTGGTCGGACTTCTCAAGTACTGTTTCCTGATAGGTGTACATTTTAACTCAAGAAATGCAAGGACACAGAAATTGGCTTAAACTATGTTCATTTATAAACCATTGTGTTAGTCTGGGTAAACTAAGGAAACAAATCCATAGAAATTCATATGTGTATAAGAGAGTTTTATATAAAGGGTAAGTGTACATTCAAAAAGTATCCCAACCCTATCCAGTCCAAACCCATAAGTCCGACTTATGGGTTTGGACTGGATAGGATTTTGTAGATGGGTGTCAGGCATATGGACTCAAACTCACAAAACACAGGCAGGGGAACATATATTTTTAGTAAGATATCCCTTCTGATTCTGGCTTAGTTTTCTCAGCTCCGTCTAAAAGGACCTGCTTCAGGAATGTTGTTTAGTTTATTTCAGACCTTTCCTTACAATGATGTTCCTCTTTCCTCTCTTTGCCTGTAGAGGTTCTAAAACCATCTTAACTTGAGCCCACAAAGACCATGTCTCCAGGAGGATACTCTGCCCCTCTGTGTGTGCTTTCTTTATGTTCATACCTACTTCCTCCCAAGTTCCTAGGTCTAAAGTTCCTTCCTCTGGAAACCATGGATTGTACTTTTTAACCACTTGAAGAACACCTTGCATCTTTTTATTTGTTACTGCTACCTTCTGGTTTTGCAGTAAATGTGAGAGTAATAGCACAAGTCTTAGGTTTACTTCCATCTAGCCCATGATCCTCATTAAATATTATACGACTATTCTCATTCCTACTTATCTGCAGGCCCCAACAGAATCTCACTTCCAGCAATTTCCCTGATTCACTCTATGGTCCATTGGAGCCGTGCAATTGTTACACAGGGTATAACTAAAAGGAGTTCTTTTCCTAATATGCTTCACATTGGGTGTCATTTGTCAGAGCAAACCAGCCTCTGACAGCCACAGGCTCAACAGGCGCAATTGTACAGTTATAACATATAAAGATCATACTAAACTCATAGACGAGATGAGGGATAGGGGAGAGAGCAAAATAAAGGAGTCAGATACACTTCATGGTTACACGCTTACGTCTGGGATAACCATGATCCCAGTCGCCAGGTCCACACACAGAGAAAGAATATATTTTTAATCAGGGCTTATATACACTTAGGGGGCATTCAAAACCTCTGATTACAGGTAACTACATATGTAACAGGAAGGGACTATCCAATAGGCATATGGGCGACAGGAAGGAGATGAGCTAGGTGTGTACATGCAATAGGAAGTGGAGGTACATGTGACAAAATGGGTGGACCCTAGATTCAAGATGGCAGCCTAACCTTGGTCCTCCTTGAGTTGGCTTGACCTTGTCTCTGAGCTCTCCTTTAGGGAAACAATCCACTACCCTTATCAGCAGGAAGTAGGCCCCACCTACAGTGGGACAGACACTACTGTCTGATTGCTCTAGATGGCTGATACCTTTAGGCAGATAACCTCTAAACAGCTTGCTTCCAAGTGTGCAGTCATTTACCATGTATTGTAAGCAGCGTCCTAGGTTTGGGGGAACAACCTAGGAAAAACCTTTCCATATCCCACAGTGGTAGAGGGCAGGTGTCAGCACTGAATCAACAGAGACAGAGTGGACGTGGTTATCATAATGGACAGCAAGGTTTTTGTAGTAATCAAAGCAACCTGTCTCATGTTGACTTAGGCATTGGAGACTTATCTACGGTGTCCCTAGAAGTGAAATACCTGGGAAACCTAATAAATATGTACGTGATCTATACAGACAGATGAATGCTAGATCAGGGGAATAGCAGAATAGAGAGTCACGACCCCTCAATCAATACCCAGACCTGAGCCAGTTTACAGACCCACAACCCCTTGGGAAGGCCAGGCACCTTTGAAGAAGGACCCTGATACTTAACCGGAGATCTATACTGTTAGTCTTTCTTCTAGCCTTCCCAAAGGGACCTGCAGCCTTTCACAAGAGTGACTGTTCATGGGGGGAAAGGATATAAACAATCAAACTTTTGGGGGATTACTGGACACTGGTTCTGAAATGACACTAATTCCAGGAGACCCAAATGTTTAGAAGGCCCACCAATCAGAGTGGGAGCATATGGAGGTCAAGTTATCAGTGGTGTTGTAGGTCAGGCATGCTTCACCATGGGTCTGGTATACCCCCAGTCCCATCCTATCTTTATTTCCCCAGTTCCAGAATGCATCACTGGAGTATGCATGCTCAGTAACTGGCAGAATCTCCATTTTGGATATCTTAACCATGGAATAAGGGCTATTTTAATAGGAAAGGCAAAATGGACGTGATTAGAACTGCCATTGCATAGGAAAATAGTAAGCCAAAAGCAGAACTGTGTTCCTGAAGGGATTGCAGAGATCAATGCCATCATCAAAGACTTGAAAGATGCAGGGGTGCTGATTCCTACCACATCCCCGTTTAACTCACCTATTTGGCCTGTAAAAAAGACAGATGAATCCTGGAGAATGACAGAAGACTATTGTAAACTTAACCAGGTGGTGACTCCAATTGCAGCTGCCGTTCCAGATGTGATTTCATTGCTTGAGCAAATTAATACTTCTCCTGGTACTTGGTATGCGGCTATTGATCTGGCCAATGGTTTCTTACAAGATCAGGCTGGTGCAAGACCTGAAGGTATAAGTCAGCTGCATGAAGAAGTGGCTCAAACTCCCACAGTCTCCACTCCTGTCACAGTACCTTTCTTCTCCCAGTCTGCACCTATGGCCTCCCGGGGAGTTCTATATGATAATTTACTGAAGAACAGAAAATTCATGCTTGGTTTACTGATGGCTCCACACAATATGCAGGTGTCACTTGTAAGTGGACAGCAGCAGCACTACAGCCCCTTTCTGGGATTTCCCTAAAGGACAGTGGTGTAGGGAAATCCTCCAAATGGGCAGAACTTTGAGTAGTGCACCTGGCCATTCAGTTTGCCTAGAAGGAGAAATGCCCAAATGTGAGATTGTATACTGATTCATGGGCTGTGGCTAATGGCTTCTCTGGATGGTCAGGAATTTGGAAAGAAAATTATTGGAAATTGGTGACAAGGAGGTGCAGGGAAGAGGTATGCGGATGGACCTCTCTGAATTGTGTCCCATGTGAATGCTCACCAAAGGGTTACCTCTGAAGAGGAATACTTTAACAGTCAAGTGGAAAAGATGACACGTGCTGTGTAGACTCCTCCTCCTCTTTCCTCTGCCAGTCCTGTCAGTGCCCAATGGACATATGAACAAAGTGGACATGGGGGCAGGGATGAAGGTTATGCATGGGGAGAACAACATGGACTTCTACTCACCAAGACTGACTTGGCCACTACCACTGCTGAGTTCCCCATTTACCAGCAGCAGAAACCAACACTGAGTCCAAGATATGGGACCATTCCTCGGGGAGGTCAACCAGCAACTTGGTGGCAGGTTGATTACATAGGAACACTTCCATCATGGAAGGGACAGCATTTTATTCTTACTGGAATAGACACCTACTCTGGATATGGATTTGCCTTCCCTGCATGTAGTGCTTCTGCCAAAACTACCATTTGTGGACTTATAGAATGCCTCCTCCACCGGCATGGTATCCCACAGAGTATTGCTTCAGATCAAGGAACTCACTTTACAGCAAATGCAGTGCAGCAATGGGCCTATGCCCATGGAATCCACTGGTCATATCATGTTCCTCATCATCCTGAAGCAGCTGGCTTGATAGAACAATGGAATGGCATACTAAAGACACAATTATGTTGCCATCCAAGTGCAACAATTTGCTGGACTGGGGCAATGTTCTCCAGGAAGCTCTATACGCTCTAAACCAATGGCTAATATATGGTGCTATGTCTCCAATAGCCAGAATTCATGGGTCCAGGAACCAAGGGGTGGAAGCTGGAGTGGCACCCCTCACTATTACCCCTACTGATCCACTTGCAGAATTTTTGCTTCCTGTCCCAGCAACCCTATTTGCTTCAAGCCTTGGGGTCCTAGTCCCAAAGGAAGCACTGCCACGACGTGTAATTGAAGTAAATGGTGAACTAGAGCAACCCAATTCTGACAGGATATCTAATGACCCAGGCCCTAGGGAATGAAGGTCTGGGTCACCCCACCATCAAAGAACCACAGCCAGCTGAGGTGCTGGCCGATAGCAAAGGTAATACTTAATGGGTAGTAGAAGAAGGCAGTTCTACCTATCAGTTACGACCACATGATCAATTGCACAGGCGAGGTTTGTGATTGTCAGTTTATCTTCTTTATATGTGCTTATTGAATATCTTTCCTTTGTTTGTGTATGATGTACCAGATACAATATAATTCAGTGTGTTTTCATTTATATATATGATAAATGTTTGGTGTTAGGTGTAAGTGTGATTTCATTAATGTCTGGCAATTATATATGGCTAAAGGATTTTGTGCCAGTGCCAAGCTGGCAAGGGTTGGACTGGGATAAGTAGGTTTATTGTGCCAACCTAGCCAATAGGAACATGTGGGATTAATTGGAGGGCAGAGAGATAAATGGCTTAGCAAGTCCCAGCTCTCTCACTCTCTGGTGATTGAACCAGCATGCTGCTGCTAATTCTATATCTCAACTTCTAAGGTATACTACCTCTGGGACTGCCAACCCATGGATCATGTCACTAGAGCTTGAGGTTCCTTTGAGGCCTGCTTCATCATGCTACTGGTGTATACATCACTTGAGCTTGGGACTGTCAGAACTTATTGTCTTGTTGACTGTTGGTGACCCACCATACTGTTTGCTGCCTGTGGCTGGATTGCACACATTGCCCTATGGGAGACTCAGTTCTATGTTTCCTTGTTCTTGGACCCAGTGGCCCTGTGAGTTGAAGGACTTCCAGTATATTAACTGTTCCATGGAAGTGAGTTGAAATGAGCCCTCTGTACTGCTGTGTCGACTAATTAGTTTATATATATATATATATATATATATATATATATATATATATATATATATATATATACTGGATTTGTTTCTCTAACACATAGTCACAGAAAGTGACACTTAGTCTCATGTACTTTGGACATATTGTCAGGAGAGACCAGACTAATGTCAAAGGACATCACGTTGGATGAAATGGAGGGTCACAGAAGAGGAGAAAATATTCAGCAGACGGATTGACACATCAGCTCTAAAATTGGGCTCAAACAACCACAGTTGTGAGGGCAGTGCAGGACCTGGCTGCATGTTAGTTGACTCAATGGCATCTAACTAATAATGACAGAAAATATAGTACTTTACAACTTGAGAAAAAAATAACTTGTTAAAAATAACTTTTAGAACATGAAGTGTTAGGAGCTGAGATATTAATAGCATATATAATTTCCCCTGGACTGTCTGGCAAACGCTTCTCTCAATAATTTGTTTAATTTCTAAGACTCAGAGGGAAATTTATCACCTTTTTTATTAGTATTGTGAAGAAGGCAGACTGGACTTTTTCCCTGGATATTTCTTAAACCACTTACTATGGTAGCATCTTTTCCTTCAAGTAATTTTTCTTTGTTGCCTTTGAGGTCTGAAGACCTAATTTTTCTATGAGAGGAAGACAGATAAAGGAGGTGACAAGAAGTATGAATTCTTCACTCAGACAGCTTAGCTTCATAGTTTAATTGAAGTTAGTTAGTAACTGTTCAATGTTACCTGTTTACATTTAGGTATTGTAATACATGTGACAATGAGTTTTTTCTTATTTATTTTTCATGACTTGTAGAATTTCTCTAAAATAAATTTCTAGAGATAATTTGTAAGGTTAAAATTTTGTGACTAGAGAAATAAGAACAACTTATTTCTGAACAGAGCCTAATTACTCATAGTCCAGTCTGGTTAAAATTCAATTAGAACAGTAGGGAATTTTAGTTTATACAATATAAATGATTTGGGGTGTGAATTGAATTATAAAATTCTCTGAATTTACAATGTGAAGAACTTAGATAATTCCCAGAGGTAGCATGTCCCACTAGTTTTTATATGAAATATCTTTTTCTGATTCCTCTATGAAAATCTCGTATTGGATTTAGTATTGGGAGGAGAGGCAATGCTACCCCCTCCCCATCTTTTCATTTCTTGGGATATGAAATTAAAATTCACAGACTAATTTGCATGAATTGCAAAACATTTGCATAAAATTCTAGCTTTTCTCATGGAAATGAGACATTAAAGTGTTCAAAAAAAATAATAATAAGCAAACTACCCATTGCCTAGAGATTAGAAGTCTGATCAATGAAAACACAACTGTAGCCGTTTCTCTTTCCCAATGCAGCTATGTTAAACAAAAGCATCTTCTGATTTAAAAAAAAATGAAGTACAGCAATGTAGTTTCATTTATTTTTGGACAATATTGAGAGCAAGGCTGACTGCTAGTCTTTGATCAGTTGTGTGTCCCTTGCTCTTTAGGGTTCCAGTGAAAATAATCCCTAAATTCAACCAGGAGGATGTGTAACTAGTAGGATAGCTTGAGATTCTTCTCGCTCAGAGCCTAGAGGACAGATTTCTCACCAGTACAGGGTCAGTTTGCCTGTGCTCATTCAAAGGTTTGCTCCTCAGCAATTTGAAACTGGTGATATCAAATAGTAACTCACAGAGAAAACAAAGAAAAAGCAAGCAAGCAAGAAACTCTGCTTCCAGATTTACTAGTACAGAGTAGGCAATTTCTTAAGTAGTTTTTTGCACCTTACTTTTCTTTGATTGCTTTCTTCTGGCTGATATTTAAGGGGATAAGGATAAAATTTAAAGTCTGTTTACACTTATCAAATAAAGAATGCTTGAAGGAAGTATACTGAAATTGGAAAAAAAGATGGGAAGGAAGTGGGGACAATAGCACAGATTCAAATATAAATGACTCTAGGGGTTCCCTCTGTCACAATGGCTAAGATGACTTGCTTGATCATTTATCTGGGGTGAGTGGGATTCCCTGGGGTACTAGATTGGAATCTATGCCTAGTTTGTTGCTTTGTATTTTTCAGAAAGATACAAACTTGGTGTACCTAGCCTTGATTTTAGTATAAATGACAGAGCAAAGTGAGTCCAGATAAAATGTACCAAGTCTTGTGTGTACTGAATGCAATTATTCAAGAAACAGCCTCTCTGCTGTCAGTTTGCTGTGCTGTGATGGCTCGAATGTCCTGTGATGCTGGAGGCTCTGCCTTCCTCAGACTAGCAGGCTCGCCTATGGCAAACGGGATTCAGTGGAGTTTGCAAACCAAGAAGAGACTATGTAGAAGGAATAGGTTGTCTACTCTGATGATTACCTACCGAAAACTTATGGATAGCTATGGAACATTGCCAAATATAGTGCCTGCACTTGAGCCCCTCAGGTTGGAAGCATCCAAAATATGACTGGGGAAGGACTACTTCCACAAAATAGATTTACTAGTAATGCTATAGATGGAGGAAAACTCTCAGGACCCTTCTTTGCTGATGGGCCTTGACTCAAATTAGAAACAGAGAGCACCCTTTTAGAATAGAAATATGGACTGTACAAAGTAATGATCTAAGAAAATTGGAACCTGTTAAAAATCTAATGGAATTTATAAAGGTTGTTTTCCCAGGCATTAGTGAGTAGAAATGTACTGGTATTGATCAGATTGCGTTGCACCATTCTATCGTTTACTATGTCAAGTAGGAGAAACATAAGAAAAATAACATCACATTTATAGTATAAAAGGATATTTCAAAAGCTATCTAAGAAGTACAATTTTGTCTATAATAGAATAATATCTATATGTCTAAAAGCCAATATGACTATTATTCCAATTTACACACTAATCATTAATGATAGTGATGAAGAAATTGAAGAATTCAACCATCTCTTCAAACTGAAATTGATCAAACATGAAAATAAAATGCATCAATAATGACTGGCTATCGGAATAGGAAAGTTGGAAACACAGAGAAAGTGACAGCAGTGGGCAGTAGGAAAACAATATAGCCTCACTTTACAAAGAAAACTGGTGTTTTGAAAAACCAAATGACTATTTCAATGCAAATGCCCTTTTCAAGAAGATAAATGGTGACTATACATGTTGATCTCAAGAGATGAAATGCACAGATATTAAATCGATTTTACCTTTGAGAAGGGATAATAAATGAACAAAATACTATCAACCCAAACAGGACAAGGGGTCAACTGTGAAGCAATCACTTACTCCTAGGCAAGTTTGGATTAAAGCCAAAAGCAATTAAACAAACATGGCAACTAATAGAGCGCTGAGGCTCTGCCACCCAGCTGTAGAGGCCATTTTTACACACTGAACACTGATGGCAGATCTGACTAACTGTGGGTTTGCATGAAGAGCATCATACATGAAAAAAAGCAGAAGATAATGAAAAAAGACAGGGAATAAAGACAAGACCCAGTTGGATTTCAGAAGAGGCTCTAAAATCTGCTCTTGAAAGCAGAATAATTAACATGAATGGAAGAAACAATGAAGTAAAAGAGCTCACTAGAAACTTTCAGTGGGCAGCTCAAGAAGACAGAGGAAAGTGTCTTATGAAATGTGTAAGAGACCTTCTGTTAGAAAGCCAAAAAGAAGAAAACATCTCGAATGTCCCAAGTTGAAAGAATTGGAGAAAAAATACAAGTGGTTCTGCATTAAGCTTCTGGCACAGTGGTTACACATTAAGCTGATAACTGGAAGATCAGCATTTTGAAACCACAAGCCAGGTCGCTTGAAAAAGACCAGGCTATCTATTCCTGCAGAGAATTATAGTCTATGATGCCCACAGGATAAGTTCTATGCTGTTCATAGGTTCACTCTGAGTAGGCATCAGGTCAATGGCAGTGAGTGAGTGAGTGAGTGAGTGAGTGAGTGAGTGAGTGAGTGAGTGAGTGAGTGAATGAGTGGCAAAATATTGACAGTTTACAGGTTTTATTTAATCATTTTATTAGGGGCTCATACGGCTCTTATCGCTCTCCACTTAAGTCCCTGGCATCAGCTCCTCATTTTCCCCTCCCTCCCTGCTCCCTCTCTCTCATGAACCATTGATAATTTATAAATTATTATTTTTTCATATCTTGCCCTGTCCGACATCTCCATTTTCCCACTTTTCTGTTGTCCGTCCTCCAGGGAGGAGGTCACATATAATCAGCTCCCCCTTTCTGACCCACCCTCCCTCTACGTTCCCAGTATCGCCACTCACACCACTGGTCCTGAAGGGATCATCCACCCTGGACTCCCTGTGTTTCTGGTTCCTATCTGTACCAGTGTACATCCTCTGGTCTAGTCAGACTTGCAAGGTAGAATTCGGATCATGACAGCGGGGGGTCGGAGGAAGCATTTAGGAATTAGAGGAAAGTTGTACTTTTCATCATTGCTACATTGCACCCTGTCTGGCTCATCTCCTCCCTGAGACCCCTCTACAAGGAGATTTCCAGTGGCCTACAAATGGGCTTTGGGTCTTCACTCCTCACTGCCCCCCTCCTTCACCATGGTAAGATTTTTTTGTGCTGATGATGCCTGATCCCTTCAACACCTCGTGATTACACAGGCTGGTGTGCTTCTTCCATGTGGGTTTTGTTGTTTCTGAGCTAGATGGCCTCTTGTTTACCTTCAAGCCTTAAGACTCCAGACACTATCTCTTTTGATAGCTGGGAACTATCACCTTTCTTCACCACATTTGCTTATTCACCCGCTTTGTCTTCAGCGGTTGTGTCGGGAAAGTGAGCATCATAGAATGCCAATTTAATAGAAGAAAGTATTCTTGTATTGAGGGAGTACTTGAGTGGAAGCCCAATGTCCTTCTGCTACCTTAATACTAAACCTATAAATATATGCACATACATCTATTTCCCCATACTCATATATAAATATATTTGCATACATACATGTCTTTATCTAGACCTCTATAAATGCCCTTTGCCTCCCAGCTTATTCCAGTATTTCCCTTGCCTTTCCTCCTGTCTCACTATTATGCTCAGTCCCCACCAGGGTTTCAGCAATTCCTCTTGGTCACATTACCCTTGATCATAACCTAGCAGGCCTCCCACACCCTCCTCACCACCAATTTGTTTCACTTGTTATTCTCTTGTCCATGGATTTGTTAACACCACTTCCTTTCCCTCTCTCTCCCATGTCTCCGCGGAACTGTTGGTCCCGTTGTTTTCTCCTCCAGATTCTTCATCCAGCTTATTTTATGTAGACTTACCTGCTGACATGATAGCATGCACAAAAACAAGACAGATCAAAAATTAAGCAACAATATACAAAAAAATCAACAACTGAATGATGTTTGAAACATCTAAAGAAGATGGAATGAATACACAGAGTATGAAAAAGGATTGGTAGGCATTCAACCATTTCAAGCGATAAGATATGATCAAGATCCATTAGTTTTGAGAGAACAAATTCAAGCTGACCTGAACGACTAGTTTAAACCAAGCTCTAGAAATTCTGGAATACCACTGTGGAAAGAACTCACTTGTAGATGCCACTAATTCAAAGACCTGTGCATGTTGATACGTACAACTGTTGGAAGAGATTCGTGCTTGTGCACATTTCAAAAGGATAAGCTAGTAGCATGTGGAAATTGATGAGAAATATTAATAATATCATATGCAAGAATTTTTTTGCTGAAGGAAATTCAACAATTGTTGCAGAAGTACATGGACAGAGAACCGCAAGAAGTTCAAGCCATATTCAGACCATGGCTGCCCAAGGGACATTTTTGCAATACTAAAAAGAGGTCTACTTGTGTTTTATTGACAATGAAAAGACAATCAACTGTATGGATCTTAACAACTAAAGGATAGCATTGTAAATAATGGGAATTTTAGAATACTTTGCTGAACTTGTAGAAACCTGTATAAGAATTAAGAAGCAGTTTTTCAAACAAAACAGAGCAATAGGTTTAAAATCAGGGAAGATGTGCATCAGGATTCTGTGCCTTCATCATACGTATTCAATCTGTGTACTGAACAAATATTCCTAGAAAATGGAAATATGAACAAGAACTTGGCAATAGGGATTGTGTAAAGTTTATGAAAATTCTAGGATATGCCTATGATATAACCCTGCTTGCTACAAGGCAGGACTTGGAGAATTTGATAATGAGAATCAAAGATTTCAGGTTTCAATATTGATTATAAATAAATATAAAGAAAACAAAAATCCTCACAATTGGACAGATATACAGCATCATGATAATTGGAGAAAAGATTGCTGTTTCCAAGGATTTGATTTTGCTTGCATCCACAATCAACCTTTATGGAAGAAACTGTCCGGAAATAAAAACAAAACAAAACAGTACAACATCGCATTGGGAAAATCTTCTGCACAAGGCCACTCTAATGTGGTGAAGAGCAATGATATCTCTTTCAGGAATAAAGTGTGCCTGAGCTACTCCATGTATTTCCAATGCATTCATATGCATGTGAACGTTGGAACGTGAATCAGGAAGAATGAAGTGTCGATGCATTTGAATTATGACTGCTGCAATCGCCACAGACTGCCAGAAGGACAAACAAATCTGTTTGGATAAAGTACAGCCAGAATGTTCTTTAGAGGTTAGGAGGGCAAAACTCTGTCTCCCATACTTTGGGAATTTAAACAGGAGGAACCAGTCTCTGAAAAATGACATCATGCCTGTGGCATCATATAAAAAGAGGAAGAATCTCAATGAAAGTGGATTGGACTCCAAGGGCTCAGACATAACAACGCTGTGAGGATTGTCCAGAACTGGGCAGTATTTTGTTCTGTGGTACATAGGGTACCTAGGGTCATTATGAGCCAGAGCCATGCCAATGGCATTTAACAACAAGTGGGGGAAAGGCGCACTTATTTTCTGTCCATATGCTGGTGAACTTGGGTGGGATTCCATATAGCTAAATTATTTCACCTTCTCATGATCTTATTATCATTGAAGCAAAGAGAAGCTCTCCAGAGTTAGAAGAATCTGAGCATTTAAAAGAAGGTCGACATAAGCTCACTGACACGAAACCACTGAGGATCAGTGAGGAAATTTTGTGTGGAGGTGGCCACTAACCCAAAAGTTGCAGTTTCTCTTTCATACCCTTGTAAAGAATGACGCTTTCTCTCATTCCTCTTTGTGGGCTGTAGGAAATGTATAGAAAAATGTGGACCTATGATGGATGAAATTTCAGAGATTGTTCATCCTCAACCTCTGGAGAATGACACTGTTCTAGACCAGAGAGCCCTCTCAGCCTGAAGAGCAGAGTGGGAGTATAAAGTATGGAGAGTTCTGAGGTGGCCCACAAAGGATATGCGATTTAAGTGAGAAATATATGTTTATTATTTAAAACCACTGAGATTTTGCAACTATAATACCACCCTATACATATTACCATATTCTTATTGAATGAATGATTCAGGCTGATATAATAACCATTGAGACAGGGTAATCTAAAATATAAAGTTGAGCCATATGAACCTCATATGTGTCATGTTGGAGTAATTGATCAGAAACTGCTTTTAATATGCCTTATCTTGTCTTTTATTATTATTAATAGTAGTACAATAATTTTATTGGGGGCTTGTACAATTCTTATATTGTGTCAAGCACATTTGTACATTTGTTGCCATCATCATTCTCAATACTTTTGCTTTCTACTTGAGCCCTTGATATCAGCTCCTCATTTTGCCCCTCCCTCCCCAAAACCCCTCCCTTATGAACTCTTGATAATTTATAAATTATTATTATTTGGTCATATCTTACACTGTCTGATGTCTCCCTTCACCCACTTTTCTTTTGTTCATGCCCCAGGGAGGATGTTATATGTAAATCCTTGTAATCAGTTTCCCCTTTCTACCTCACCTTCCCTCCACTCTCCAGGTGTCACCACTCTTACCACTGGTCGTGAAGGGATCATCTGTCCTGGATTCCCTGTGTTTCCAGTTCCTAGATGTACCAACGTACAACCTCTGGTCTAGCCAGATTTGTAAAGTAGAATTGGGATCATGATAGTGTGGGGCGGAGACATTTAAGAACTAGAGGAAAGTTATATGCTTCATAGTTGCTACCCTGTACCTGGACTGGCTTGTCTCCTCCCTGTGACCCTTCTGTAAGGGGGTGTCCCGTTGCCTACAGATGGACTTTGGTTCTCCACTCTGTCTTCATCCTCATTTACAATGATATGATTTTTTGTTCTTTGATGCCTGATACCTGATCCCTTTGACACTTCATGGTCACATAAGTTGGTATTTTTCTTCCATGTGGGCTTTGTTGCTTCTGAGCTAGATGACCACTTGTTTATCTTCAAGCCTTTAAGACCCCAGATGCTATATCTTTTGATAGCCGGGCATCATCAGCTTTCTTCACCACATTTGCCTTATATTTTTAAAGCATATATTTATTGCTGACAGTTATTTTTAAAGATATAATATCTCTTAGGATATATGGACACAAAATCCCTTGAGGGGTTTTAATATAAAACAAGAAATAAAATTAGAGGTCTACTGAGTCATATATTTAAGCTATATAATAACACCAAAAATTTAGTAATTTAATGGAGGTGGCCCTCAGTACAGTCATATTTGATGTAAAAAGCTTTAATCCAGGAATTTGATCTTACTCTTCAATATAATCCTCTTCTACATGATTTGTTCTTTCAGTAAGGTACAATGCCTTTTAATGTTCTAGTATATTTTCAGATCTTTAGAAGAGGTAGTGAACACTTTTAATATGGTCAGTGGCTAAACAGAAGTTTGAAGGTTCTGGTCCATCCAGTGATCGATTTCTGAAAAATCAGTCTCTGAAGACCTAATGGAACACAGGTTTACTGTGACACAGAAATCAAATGTTTGGCATCTCTTTGTTTATTTGTTTGCTTGTTTGGACAAGTTGGTGTCATGATGACAGCAGTAGCCTAGAGGAGTTTAGGATTGTTGAGTTGCCTTGAAGTGTATGAGCATTGGCCTATTGATAGAGTGGTGTGTAAAGAATGGTGACACTGGGTTGCAAACTATGGTGCATATTTCCATGTTACATTTTGTGGATAGAGATTTTCTCAGTTTTCTGTAATTCCCTTTAGATTTTGGATGGAGATTTTAAAATGGTACCTAAATCCTTCCATTTTTTCTCAATAAATAAGCAAGCATGGAGTTAAATTTAAATGTCTTCACTTATAGTTCATGAGTTCAGGCTACATTAAAATGTTTTATTGACAATTGGCTGAAGGTTTACAGAGCATATCCATTTTCCCTTCAATAATTCATACACGCATTGTTTCATGTGGTTGATTTCAGTCCTCACAAAGTAGCATCACTTATTCCACTTCCTGTTGTTTCCATTCTTCCTTCCTTCCTTACCTTTCTGAACTTTGTCCTAAGGGAAATGTTCAATAGATCTCACATGGTTTATTATTCTAAAGTTTGAGTAAATCATGAATGTTATTGGGTCCCAATAAAACGTGAAATTCACTGTCTTTGAATTTATTCAGACTCATGGCAGTCCATTGCAGGAGGTAACAAATGAGTAAGAGCCTATGGAGCTGAAGGAAGAAGTTCAAGCTTCACTAAAAACATTGGCCAAAAATAAGGCTCCAGGAATTGATTGGGTACCAATTGGAATGTTTTAAGCAGCTGAGGAAGCACTGGAGGACTCACTCATGCAGGTCAAGAAATTTAGAAGATAGCTATGTAGTCACTGACAGTAAGAGATTCATATTTCACCAAAGAAAGGTGATAGAACTTAATGTGAAAATTAAAGAGCAATATCATTGATATTATAGACAACGCAACCTTGCTTGATGAAAATGAAGAGGACTTGCACTTGCTGATGAAGATCAAGGATTGTAGCCTTCAGTATGGATTACAACTCACTGTCCTTACAATTGAACCTATAGGTAACATCATGATCAATGGAGAAACATTGAAGTTGTCAAAGATGTTGTGTAACTTGGATCCACAATCAATTTCCATGGAAGCGGCAGTCAGGAGATCAAAAGATGTACTGCAATAGGTAAATCTGCTGTAAAAGACCTCTTTAGGGTATTAACAGCAAGGATGTTTCTTTGAGGACTAAGGTGTGCCTGAGCCATGCCATGGTCCTATCCGTGTCACCATATACATGTGAAAGTTAGACACTGAATAAGGAAGACTGTAGAACAGTGCTTCTCAACCTTCCTAATGCTGTGAATCTTTCATACCATTCCTCATGTTGTGATGACTCCCCAACCATAACTTTCATTGCTACTTCATCACTGTTATTTTGCTACTCTTATGAATCGGGTGACCCCATGTGAAAGGGTCATTTGACTCCCAAAGGGGGTCACGACCCACAGGTTGAGAACCGCTGCTGTAGAAGACTTGATGCATTTGCGTCGTGGTCTTGGAGAAGACTATTGAAAGCATCATGGATTCTAAAAGGAGAAACAGATCTATATTGGAAGAAGTAAGGCCAGAGTGCTCCTTAAGGGCAAAGACGGGGAGACTTCATCTTGCATACTTTGGTTACATTGTCCGGAGATTCCAGGTCCAGAGAAGGGCATCATGTTTGGTAACGTGGAAGGGCAGTGACAAAGAGGAAGGCCTTAAACGGGATGGATTGACCCAGTAGCTGCATCAATGGGCTCAGGCACAGTAACAATTGTGAGGATGGCACTGTGTTTTGTTCTGTTGTGCACAGGATAGCAATGGCTTTGAGCTGACTTGATGGTACCTAATAACAACACATCCTTGATATCACATACAAGTAATCCTTTGCTGAATATAATTCAACAGCAGTTGAAGGGAGCTGGCAGAAGTTCAGGCGGGATGTGGAAAAGTACTTGAAACAAAGGATATTATTGATGACGTCACATGGATCCTGACTGAAAGTGAAGAATATCAGGATGATGTTTACTTCTGTTTTATTGACTGCATAAAGTCATTGGACTCTGTGGGTCACAACAAACTATGGATAGCTTTGACCAGAAAGAGGTTCTATAATACCTAATTGTACTCACTCAGAAACTTTTCAAATGCTTAGGTCTACATTTTCTAAGTGTATTCAAGTCAGATGAATAAGTTGTGCAGAACTATATTTACAAGGAAGCTATCCAAACTATTAAAGATATAACCCAAGCTAAACCACATTCACTTTCATCAAGTCATGCAGCATAGAAGAGGCCCTGTGGGTTTCCAGACAGGAATGGTTCCTGTTTGATCCTCTCCCAGAGGGTTCGCTATGGCTCGATGGCAGTGAGGTCTCCCTCGGAGCTGCTGCTGGTTTCAAATTGCTGACCTTGTGGTTCACAGACTAGCATGAAACCAGTAAGCCACCACAGTTCCTAACATATGATCAGCTTATATAAGTTATAGTACTTTTTCTTTTATGTACATATTATGTAATTATCCCTCTGTTTAGTCTTTTAATAATAGGTAGAACTTCTGCAGAAATAATGATAAAGGTTATACTTTTGACAGGAGGCAGACTAGGAGATCATTTTAATAGAATCATTGAGTCGATAGGTATATATTTTTTAATCATTTTATTAGGGACTCATGCACCTCCCATCACAATCCATACATACATCCATTGTGTAAAGCACATTTGTACATTCGTTGCCCTCATCATTCTCAAAACATTTGCTCTCCACCCAAGCCCCTGGCATCATTAAGAGGTCACATTATTTGAAGAAAGTACAGAAAATGTTCCTAATTTAAACTGTTCTGGAGGCTATACACTATGACTTTTTTACATGCAACATGTGTTTCATGTTCCCCATAATGCTCATTTTATTTGTGTTTCTACAAATAGTGAAACCGGTTTGTGGTTTTCAAGCAGCTATGTAGCAAAGAGCTAATAGTTAAATTAAAATGGGAATTTAGGACTCTTTGAGTCCTGCGTTTATGCTCCTTCAGCTTGCAACAGACAGTATGGAGTACGTTGATAATGAGCATGGCAAGAAAACATGCATGTTTATATGTTTCTATATTAAATTACCTACAAGATGCATTTTCACTTCGGCCTTTATTGCCTAGTCTATGCTTTACTGTTAAATATTATAGAAACAGTCTTTACAAAATGAAGCATTATATCTTAGCTCCTTCTCTAAGAGTTCTTGCTTTTTAATTGGTCTCAAGCAGATTAGAAGCTATCCAAACTATTAAACAACATAATGTTGTTTAATAATGTAGTTTAATAATGCTGAACTAGTATAAAAGGATTCACTCTTTTCAATATGGAGTGCACAAAAAATGAACCTTGTAAGCAAGCGTCACGTTATTACATACCAAGTAGTACTAAACATATATGTAAGATAAAGCTTTGATTCACATGGACTTTAAAAGTTTTTTTTAAAGGCTTAAAGAAGATCAGAAAATTTATTTTGATTTGATATCTAGTCTTATATATAAATTTTTATTTGTATTGATAGCAATTTGATAAATCTTTCTAAATCAGTCTCTATAAACATATTCCCCATACACATTGGTAAATAATTTTAAAAATTAAAATCTGACTTAAAGGAATTTGGAAAAAAACTCAGTGATATTAAGAAATGCCTTTAAGAATAAAAAACTCTATTATATTTGTGGAAAGAAATGTATTCTTTCAGGTTGATTATGTCCATGATCATCATTTTAAATTTAATCAGTGAAGTGTTAGTACCATGTATAATGTACAAATGGAAGCAATGAGGTGTGGGCTGGCAGAAGACCGCCAAAGCAGTAATGTATGCCCGATGCACCGTGCATTGGACTCTCATTTCTTTCAAATGAATATCTCTTCTTCAACTGCTAAAATGCAATCTAACAACCTTTCACATTTAAGATAAAAGTGTCAGCTCTTGAAAAGTGGGCAGAAGAAAGTACTGTTATTTATCTGTGACCGGATGAATTAGCCTTGCTTGGGATCATTTCTGGGTGCTAACTAGGTTATAGCTCATCCTCATTTGTCATTCTCTGACTATGTTGTGACCTATCTGAAGACATCATGTAAATGTTATTTACTACTTTGCTGTAGATCATGCATGGGCTTAAGGGCGACATCAGAGGTTGTAAAACATGCCTGTCTCCGTGACATCTGCTAATGACATCATTTAACCCAACTTAACATTTGCACACCCCATCAATTGTGGGAGACAATTAGCTAAATTCCTTTTGAAACAAAGAGATTACAAACTCCTGGGCGAAGGTACCTCATTAATAAATGCTCTTCCATTCCCTAATACCAAGAGAAGGAAGTGTGAAAGTCAGGGATAGGAGTCAAAACTGAAGACTCCTTTTTAAGATCATATAATTATGCCTATGAATTGTTTGAGAATCTGTTAATACAGGTATGATGGAGGGGCAAGGATGAGAACAGAACGTATACTATAGTATGTAGAAAACTTCTCAGGCAACCTATTCTTTAGACTGGACCTATTGATGTTTTTGTCTTCTCTAGAGAAGGGTCTCTTTATAACTACTTAGAGTGGTTTAGAAGAAAAGTCATTACTCGGGTATCAAAGAGAAACAAGTATCTAGCAACTCCATTTCTTTCTTATTCATTCCACCCAGGCCTTTCCACACTGCATAGAAAATTGGGCTAGGCTGCCCTCTAATGTCCCTTCCATATGTTACTGAGGTTCTGTCCAGATTTTAAACTCAATAAGATGGAGACGCTTCTGATTTCTGAATTCGAAACTTGTCTGGCAAACCCTCCAAATGAAATAATTACAAATCACTACTTAGGTTCCAGCCCTCTTAGGAAAGGAAAATGTTCACAATTTCTGAGAAAGTGTCCCTATGGGAGGAGCATCTGATAAATAATAGGGACACTGAGAAATGGAGATGGGTAGGCCATGTTGTCTTATTTAATTTGTAAGAAATATCTTTGTAAAGAGATATGTGGAATGTAGGTTGCAAACTTGGTGCAGAACTGACTGAGATTTCTCTTGGTAATTAATATGAAATTGAACTAACCTTACAGGGTTAATTAAGATGGTTGTCCATATGACTTTGACTTTGAGAAAAATTAATGGTTCCCTAAATTGAAGATCCCCAGAAATCCAAGCTACAGAATTTCACACTCTAGTTCTTTTTTCTGAATGTATTTTAATCTGTCTTTCTTACCTGGTGTTAGCATAGCTGACATTCCTGGCTAGCATTTCTATGTTACACTGCCACACTAGCATGTAGTTAGTCAGGTCCAGACGCAATGGAAAATACATTTGGATGTATTTTCTTATACTTGGATTCTTATATTTATATGAGGATTGCCATCTCTCCTATAGAAAATGTTTATATTCTGGAGGTAGGAACTCGTAAACATGAGGAAAACTTAGAAGATGTATGAGGCCACAATATGCCCAGAACCTTTGTGAATGCTAGACCTAGATGACTGATCTGATGTGGATGGAATGGGCAATGGTGGGTTTCTTAAACTTGCAAAATTTAAGCTCCAGTAACTAAACCACTAAGTATTTAATGCATTATATATTTTTTTCAAGGGAGAAATATAGGCTGATTCTCAAACCAGCAATAATGAGTGAATGGGAACTTTGGAATGATGAAGAACAGAATAATAATTCAAATGTGTTTTATAATCAGAAATAGCATAGGATGCATGGATAATTCAATTAGGCTCAAATGATTCCATAAACTTTAAAATAATTTGCTCTAGATCACACCAGAAGATTATCATCAAACAATAACTGAGCCCATTGTTTGAACAAAAATCTCTCCATATAACTTATTAGTAATATATATAAAAGTTGATATTTCTCTGATGACAATACTTAGCACTTTTATACTTTTCACTTCAAAAGTTAACCAGAAAATTTGTTCCTTTAATAAATACCTGATATCTCAATATTTGACACATATGATTCTACAATTCCATATCATGGTGATCTAAGTAAAATTTCTCAAAGTCCCATTTTAGCTTGAAACTAACTATGTTTTGTTACTACATGTGATCATTTCTGGACAACAGCAACAATACTATTCCAATTGTCAAACCCAGATCACAAGGTGACACAGGGTAGTGTGTCTATAGCCTGGGTAAGAATTCAAAGAGAAATACTGGGTTTGAGATTTTAGAATAAAATTGAAGGAATCTAAGAAATCCTTAGAACTATAAAGAAAACCTTATCAATGTCATTCCACTACATTGTATATAAAATGTCATTAAGAAATGAGGACAAACAGTCTGAGCCACTGGCAGATCGCTCTAGTGACAGGCAAGAGTCAGATCAGCCTTACTATCAGGCAGAGACCATTGTCATGTTGATTATTGGCACTTGGCCAATTGACCATCCTATAGACATGACCTGAATTTGTTTTGGATGCAAGTGTCTATTGCTGGGTCCAGGACAGAAATTTCTTTCCTGGCTTTTTAATTGTTTTTAATTGTTGGGAGTATTTTCTTTCTTACATATTATTGGTATTTTTATCTGTGTACTATCGTGTTTTCACCCTTACCTCCTTAGTGCGATTTTTCCTACTGAGTCTCCCAGGAGGCATGGATGCATAACGGTAATAATGGATGCAAGGGGACATAGGGAATGGGATGGGGCTGGGTGTCAAGGAGACAGGGCAGGAAAGGGGATTTCAGGAAACAAATGAAGACTGGCTGCAGAAGGGACCACTAGAATGAATTGTGGTTGCCTGAATCATCATAAAGTTGATTTGATTGTGGGGGAGGGGATACTCAAAAATTGATGTGTGGGTGATTGTACAATTCTTTCTGGTCTGATTGACTGAATTAATTATTGAATTATATTATATTTAAATTACCTGTGAATAAAACTGCTGGAAGAAAGAAAGAAATGAGGATAGAGACTTGCTTGCTATCATACTTATATAGCTAGAGATAATGTAAGAAAAGTCATTTATTTGCTTGGTTTTCTTGTTTTGTTTTTATGTTTCACTTTCTCCTGTTTAACTACTTCCGTTTTAACACAGTCCCATAGTTTGTTAATATAAATAGAATATATGATCTCTCATCATGTAATGGTTTGAACAAGTTATATAAGGAAACTAAAATTAATGTTCAATTTTTGAAATGCCTTTCTCCTAGTTTATTTTCATATATATATAAAGAATTCTATAAAAATATAAATAGAATGTATAAAAATAATTATAAATCTATACAAAGAATTTTAACTTTGTATCCTTTTCACTTTTTTTCTACTGATAGTTTATGTTTTAGCTGCAATAAATGAAAGGCTATTAGTCTATAACACATGATTTGCAGTATCAACCCTTCACCAGAATATGAACTCTTCCTCTGTTTTACCTGCAAGTAAGCACACAACACCGATATGCACATCAGTCTCATCATCATTTCCTACATCACTGATACATATGTACATATATATGGAATTTGTTTTTTAAACTCTGTATTTAATTTTTTTTACAAAACAACCTTATCACCATCAAAGTACACTTCATTGCATTTAATACATTTGCCAAATGTGCGATTCCATTTTTAGAAACATTTTCAAATGCTTCAGGTTGGATGAGTGACAGCACCTCATTTTTTTCACCTCTTGTATGTCATCAATTTTCTATCCTTTCATGTCCCTCCGCATTCATGGAAACAAAAAGAAGTCACATGGAGGGACAGAAGGAGGTCAGGTGAACAAGGGGTGAGGTGCCAAAGAAGCATGCGGGTTTTTTTTGCCAAAAATGACTAACTGTGATGGCTGCGTGAGCAGGTGCATTATTGGGGTTGTCAAGGCGGTCCCCTTCTGCCACAAATCGGGCCTCTTTTGTTGCACACTGTTATGCTATCTTTTCAGAACCTCTAAATAGAAAGCTTGATTGACAGTCTGACCTAGTGGAATGATCTCCAACAGCACTATGAGCCAACATTTTTGTCTATTGGGGATATTGATGGAAATCCAGATTGAAGTTTGTCATCAATCAGCATCTCACCTGTTTTGAAAAGAGAAAACAGCCCTTGCCCTTGAGTTTTTCCCACAGCACTGTCCTGAAAAGCTGTGTTCAACATCACGATTGTTTCTGCGGCACTTTTTCTGAGAAGGAAACAAAATTTAACAGCTGCACACTGTTCTCTGAAATTTGCCATCACAAAAAAACAAGGTTTAAACAAAACTGTTTTTATGAACATTTTCAATGTGACCAGAGAACATCTTCCTAGGCAATGCCACGGGGAACACTAACTCAGAGCAAGGTGCTTGGTACTTGCTTAACTGGCAAAATGTATGCTCTGAAAGCTACCCTGCCCCCAACACAACTCTGGCTTTTGGGGGTCTACCCCATGTATATATACTATATACACACAATTTTACTTCAGTCGAAAACTAAAGTGTACCACCAAAAACCATCTCTTCTTGATCTCTTCCATCAAACAAGAAAATCAGAGGCAAAAATAATTTGCTGTTATTTCCAGGAAATATAAGCAAGTTCTGTTTCTGAGATACTTAATGAGAAGAAATATTAGGCTATTCCACTGGTTGAGGATTTACAACCTTTTTTTTCTGTCAATGATATGAGAGGTAAGTGAAAAATATTGCTATAAAATCATAGAACCTTCTAACAAACAAGCATATCAAAATGCGAAGCTATTGTTTCTCAACATAATCTTCATCTGTGGTTTGTCCACTTCACAAGGAAGTGCACCCATCTCCTTCTCCCTTTCCCAAAGACATCTGTCTGCTTTGGTTTGTCCTTTGTGAAAACGGCAATGCTACTCTCCCCAGCACACGCCGGTCACATTTCATTGAAATGTTCTCTGAGTTTGGGGCACAAAAAGAAGTCTGAAGGGGCAAGATGGGGATGCAGGGTAGATGGGGTAAGCTTCCTTAATAAAATACAGATGGGAGAGCCCCGGCTGCCCTCTGAGAATGAGGAGGGGCATCAGAAGAAATAGAAGTTTTCCTCTGAACACAGATCCTGGGTTTCCCCCTCAACACTGCCCTTTTCCATTTTCAGAAGACTGTTCCTAAGTCGCCCTCCGGCCATGTGTTTTGAGAAAAAACTTTATCCAGCAGAGACAGAGTGGAATCCCTTGGAAGCTGCTGTTTGGATTGGAATTTTTTCAAGTACCCTTATGCGCCAAGACAAGTGTGTTACCGAGAGAACTTTTCCGTGGCCATCCACTGCCCACAGAGACATGTTCGACCACGTTCGGTTTGCATTGAACCTGTACGTGTTGCACTGGACCCCTAAAGCATTTTTTTTACTTGCTCTCATATGCTGGATCAGAAGTTCCTCCCAGTATTGTTCTTATGCCCTTTTCCTGGAACTGTTTTTCTCTCCTGGCATCATGAATATGACTATGAACATATCGATTTGATTTTCCTAAGCGTTTGTCTATTATTTTTTTTTTCCACAAGAGAAAAGCTTGTAGTTAGTTTAGGGATCGTTTGCTGGCCCTTAGGAGCGTTTTCCAGTCCAGTCTGTTGGGGCACCACGCCCTGGCCCCAAAGTCCACTTTCAGCATTCCCTGGGGACCTTGCCACTCCATTCCCTTGCTGTTCCGCTGCACTCCCCCAGTGATTTGCCTCGGTGTGGTGGGATCAGGTCAGGTGCAATTCCCACACTGTGTCTCCGGTGCTGTCCCCTGTATCGCCCTTAGTCACTGAGGGGCATCATGTCTCATAGTAGGGCCAGCCATGTTCTCTCTGTGCACTGGCTGCTCTACTCAGGAACATCATCATCACGGCCTGGTGGGCCAGGCTGTGTTCCACTCTCTCCTCCTGCCCCTTCATCTGCTCCTGTGTGCTCTGATCAGATATGTTCATCTCCCGGAGCTGCAGAGTCAATGTCGTCCTTTGGAACAAATTCTTTTCGGGGGAGGGGCAGGAATCCACTTAATTTATGGTGCTGGGGCCAGCCTCCCAGACCTCTCCACTGGTTCCCTACTCCACGCCGGGATATTGCATTCACACCTTGCGGTACTGGGTTGAAGTCTGGTCCCACTTTCCCTGTGGAGATATAAACAATACCCTTCCCTTTGGTGGACGTTTGTCTATTATTTAATAAGACAACAAGTGGGTATCTTTGGCCTTTCCACTCCCTGCCCTCTCATGACTTCTTGCATCAGTTCCTGCTTTTATTCACTTATTTCAGGGCATCAATTTGATTTCTTGTAGCTTTAAAATTTTGATGCCCTTAACAACTCTCTCATATTCAAGTCTTCTTTCCACGGGCAAAGTCCATCCTCTCACAACCTTGAGCCGCAGCTTTCATTTCTTATTCATTCAATAGTCATCAAATCCATTGTACTCTGGATCATGTTTAAATTCTTGCAGCAAATTCAATGTGTTTGGTAAATTAGTTCCTTAGGGGGATGTACACTAGTCCAAGGGTTTAAAAAAACAAACAGCTTTCTGATATGACCTTATTTTAGGTTCCAGTTTATATCAGCCTAATCAGGTACAATTACTAAAGTGAAATTTATAAAAATAACTTATTTGCATCACAACAATCAATACACGGTTTTATATAAACCCAAAAGATAAAGATAAGCAAGTAAAATTATAATAATTAATTTGTATTTTAATGTATGAAAGCTCAGTGATATTCTAGAACATAAAGTAGTCAGGTGCTCACACCTATGCCAAGCCACTCTGAATCAAACAGTTAAAAATCAGAATATTTGAGCTGAATTAAACTGGTAGCTCTCATATAATGATTACATTGCTATTGATTGTGTAGTTTTCTCCAGTGGCAGAAAACTTTCAGAAAACCCCTGACCAACAACAAAAAGTTACATGACAGACCTCTTATTTATGATTGAATATTGGGGATCCTCAGTATACACATTTTTCTTTCTCCCTGCCCCTATAATATGTCCATTTAAATTAAGTGAATTTTCATTCAAATGTATGTCAAAATGTACTGCTACAAAATAATAAAAGCTTTCATTAAACAAAAATATAAAAATGTGAGGCTATTGCTTTTAACCTCTCTTTTATGTTGTCTGTTCTCCAAGAAATTCTGTGCTCTGATTAACAGCATATAAAATAGCAGATTAAGCAAACTCCAAGGGATAAAATATACTCTTTTAAATGATCTTTGAGTTTGGGGGAAAGAAGAAGAAGAAGAAGGCTGAAGGGGAGAAATCAGGTCTGTAGGATGTGTGAGGGAAGGTTTCCCAGCTTCTTGCAGGACAATCCCTGTCGCTCTTGAAAAATGGAAAGTATCACCCCTACCCCTCTCCCTTGGGAGGTGGGGAAAACCGAGGGGGGAGCCAACAAACCTAGGGACAGGGAACAAAAAGAGATTAAAATCAATGGCAAGGAGGGTTCAGACACTTGGGGGTTGATCAAACACAATGTAGCTGAGAGGAATAACAGAGCTGTATAACAGTCCAACATGATAGTGGGACAGCAGGAAAGAACCAAGAAGCAAAAGCCATTTATAGAGGTATGGATATAGGCAGTAATATATGTAAGTGTATTAATATATAGGGATATAGCTCTATGCACATATATTAATATATTAAGTATCAAGGTAGCAGACAGACATTGGGCCTCCTCTACTCAAGTACTCCCTCAACACAAGAACACTTTGCTCTAATGACCTGGCATTCTGTGATGCTCACCTTCCCTGCACTGTTGCTGAAGTCAAAATGGGTACATGAGCAAATGTGGCGAAGAAAGCTGCTGGTTCCTGGCTATCAAAAGTTACAGCATCTGGGGTCTTAAAGGCTTGGAGTTAAACAAGCAGCCATCTAACAGGGAAGCAACAAAGTGCACATTGAAGAAGCACACCAGCTTTTGTGATCACAAGGTGTTGATGGGATCAAATATCAGACATCAGAAGAGCCCAAACAATCATATCAATGGGAATGGGCAGGGGAATGGGCGCGGGGGTAGTGGGAACCTTAAGCCCCTCTGTTGAAATTTGGACAATCCCTCAAAGAAGCGTAAAATGAGAAGGAAGAGCCACCCAGGGTGCAGTATAGCACCAAGGAAACACACAACATTTCTCTAGTTCTTTAATGCTTCCTCCCCATCCTCTCTCATCACCCCAGTTCCACCTTACATATCCGGCTAGACCGGAGCACGGACACTGGTACAGATAAGAGATCTTGACACACAGACTCCAGGACAGATAACCTCCTCAAGAACAGTAATGGGAGTAGTGATACCATGAGGGTAGGGGGAAGGGGGAGAAGTGGGGAACTGATCACAATGATCCATGTATAACAACACACACACACACACATACATACACACACACACACACACACCTGCCAGAGGGGGACTGTAGGAAGCATCCAGCTGATCAAGGTGTTTACTATGGGTGATATTTAGTCCCCTGCGCCTCTGTGTCTCCGCAGACAAGAGCGTTCCAAAATGACTGTTATTTGTGACTTTGCTGCTAAAAGCATTGAGGGATAACTCAGTTATTTACCATCTCTTTGAGGCTCTCTTGAATCCTGCATATCCATGTGATTGTCCTTGAACCTAGTGCTTTTATTATTCTAGAGTTAAGAAACTGTGACTAGTTAAGTAACATTTGCATAGATAAGAGTTTAGGAATGTTTAAGTTCTTTGATGTTTGTTTTGTAACCAATTCCCTTGTGTAAGAAGAGTATATATACCAAGCTTCAAATATCCTCGAGACTCCAGTCCATCAGATTGGAGTCCTCCCGATCCCATGCTTTGTACATAGCTCTTTCTTTTCCTTTCATCTGCGCGCCTCAGTTCGAACCCAGCTTGATGCGGCATAGCTGGTCTAAATCCCCGCAGGGACAAGCAACAGAAATGTGGGTGAGGGAAACTGCAGATGGTGACTGATAATAATAATTATCAATAATGGTGAAAATAATAATAATTTATAATTTATAAGGGCTCATGAGGATAGGAGGGTGGGAGAAGGAGGGAAAAAAAGAGGAGCTAAATCCAAAGGTTCAAGTAGAAAGAAAACATTTTGAAAATGATGATGGCCACATAAATACAAATGTGCTTGATACAATTGATGTATGAATTGTTATAAGAGCTGTGAGGGCTCCAATAAAATGAGTTCCAAAAGAAGAAAAATGGCAAGTGCATTGTCTTGATGGAAAAACAAAACAAAATATCTTTGGAATAACTTTCCTGGCATTTTTCTCACCAATGTAGTTTTCAATTAAAAAATGTCTTCCTAAAAAGCGATCATGATCATCCAGTACCCTTTGAAAAATATAAGATGAACTGCTTGAAATGGCCCAGAGCAGTCATCATAACTTCCTGAGCTAATAGATCCACTGGAAACCACGTTTTTGATTGGACCTGTGGTTTGGAGGCATGCTTGTGAGCCTAAAACACATGCATCACTGAGAAAACTTGTTTGCAGACATCCACTGATCCCAGAGGCATGTGTAAACACCTTTTGCTAGAAATAAAACTGTGCCTGTGTGAACTGGATCCCTTATGCTAATAGACACAATGTTAGGGGTCACCAAGTCTGTTCTGACCCATAGTGACCCTCTGCACAGAACAAAACACTGCAAGGCCCATCCCATCCCCACGACTGATCCCACGCCCAAGCCCATTGCTGCAGCCACTGCGGGGTTGTGTGCAATATCAACAGTATTCTATAGTTTAAGGATTCTTTTGGGTTACCTTTCTATGGAGTGGACTCAAATTAATATGGATCTTTCCCAGTTAGTGGGCATACGAATATCCTGGCATAATAATACACATAACGCATACAAAACTAACATGCAAGAGGACTGCATAATTTCAAAGGAAGAAATAATGTGCGCATTACTTGCATAAAAGGCAGTACAGTAGTGGGTGGTTTCTGTAGATGTTGACAGTTAAAGCCTAAGAGAAAAATACATTTGATTGTACTGTTAAGCAGTTTTTAAATCCTTAAGAAAGTCTGTACTTACCTCAATTCAGTGTTTGTTCTTCCCAATTAGAACTGATTCTGGAATTTTAAACTGAGTATAATATAGCTGACATTTCTGTTCTTTTTTGGATTTCAAAAGACAAAATGTAAAGAAGGGCTTATAAGAAGTGTGTCAATGTAATTATTTATAGATTTCAATACTAAAAGTCCAACATATATTTAATGCAAACAATAATTTAACATGCATATATGGAATGTCTAGGTTAGTCTGAAAAAAGCACTTTCAGAGGGGAAGTAAGGTGAACCTACCCTTGTGCCAAGCCTAGATCACACAGGTTCAGAAATCAATGAATTCTAGAAAAGACAATGCACATTTATTTTTCTGGTGACAATACAATCCATTAAAAGTTATATAGCATTGGCAATACTTCCAATTATTTTCCTTTAGTCCCTCAAGTTAGCTCCATTATTCTGAGAACCTATTTGTCAAACATTTTTCAAAGCATTTATAGAAACTTCATTTGCAAGACAATATTATAGGCATACAAAATCACTAAGCCAGAGTATTTATGATAAATGCTTTATTAATGGAATGTGTGCACAAATAATTCCTTTAAATTCCTTCATCCATTCTCTTAACAGATTCAATGTTGTTATATTTGAAGGAATTTTTAATAATATGACTTAAACCAAATGCTTTCAAAAATTGGCTTTTTGAAAGGACATATAGTAAACTTATTGATACCAGTTCTTTGTGCTATAAAAAGATATTGTCTTCAATTTCTATCTGACAAACATTTTGAATACTTTTTATAATTAAACTGATAGTATTTTATTAACTGAAGGTCAGCATTTTTTCTGCTGAATATGAACTGCTGACCTTCCATTTGACAGGCGAGTCCTTGACCATTTGCTACCAGGGCTCCATCACCCAATAGACCACAGTTCAATTACATAACCAATCAATCGAAAAGGAACCACGATTTTTAAGTGCCTGGGCAGTAAAGTGACTGGATTCACTTGGGACACTAATTTGTCTAATAAAGAAGATTACTAAATGAAAAGATTTATGGTGTAAGACTAAGGGAATTGTGAGTAAACATTTGTTTCCTACACTTGATAAACAGTGTTTGAGAACTATCGATTTCTAATCTATCAATTTGAGGCAATGATCAAACTTGGATATATGGCAGAAATTATTTATGAGTGCTTTTCATTTCCCAATAAATGTATTGTAAAAGTTATTATTTATTTGAGGGCTAAAGTTTAATAAAAATGTAAATGTTATTTTTTATGATGGAGATTGTTAAATGAAAATACCTCTCCTTTTCTTTTAGTGTGTGATTATAAATAATGTAATAGCTCTTAGCACCATGCTTCTTTATTATTTTGTGCTAGGAGTAACTATTGGAAACTTAATGTAATAATTATAACCTATGTATGCATCTCCTTTGAAGTTTATCATGATCTTATGATTTGTTTCATTTCATTTAGTTTACAGAGTTTTCAGATGGAAGAGGAAAAGTGGAGAAATAAGGAACATAACCTAATGTCATACATAGTAAGTGATGGATTTGGAATTTGAACTCAGATCTGACTGAGTTTTCCATTCTTACAAAATGATTAATTGCCCACATTTGAAGGTATTAAGCTGCAGCCATTAAGCAATTCCTTCTTCGAGTAGTAGGGGTAGAATCTTCATTGTGTAAGGAAGGAGAATTTAAGGAAATGATTCGTATGTGACACAAGTCTTATCTCATTCGACATAGTTAATCAGATCATAAGAAAGAATAGCATCCATCTTTGACCTTACTGCTCAAGCCTTTAAATCCGATTATTTACGTCATTCTAACAACCTGGGTTGTAATATAATATAACCTTGTAAGTGATGATAAAATTTTCATGAGTCTGCTTCATTTACCTTTTCTTATAATTCAGCCCACTCTGATTAATTTGCACGGCAAGTGACATAACACAAGTAGGTTTTTCATTTGAATTTGAGCAATTGATGAAAATGTTTTCATTATTTTGCTTAATTTAGCTTTTCTTACAAATCAGCCCACTTGGATAAAGTTGTTTAGTGTGTAACATAGCACAAGTGGTTCTCTTTTCTAATTGTTTCTACATTTATCTTGTTTGTAAATAAATTATAGAAGCAGAGAGGTCAGCACCAACTTTTTCCTTGAAACCACGTCTCAAGATTTTGTTTTTGAAAAATACTTACAAATTTTGCAATTCATGTGTATACATAACCTAATATTTCTTAATCTTGTCTAGCCAAAATGTTTCCCATATTACATTTATTATTTGTGCATGTGTAGTGTTTTTCTCATTTCCACTTTTTATTTTTAATTTATCTATTTATCTGTATGTTTATATCCATGTAATAAACACCTTCATCAAAATATCATTCATGATTCCTATCTTCCTATATACAGACAATAAAACAAATCTACAACCTGTGGCAACTTAAATATTCAGGTATGCTTAAGAAGAGTTTCTTTAACATGTTGAAAATTTTTCATTTTCCATAAGGTGTCAACGTAGACCTTAATTGTGCTTTTCTTAGCTATACTTAAAACTGTGTTAGAATATTTGTTGTCTTTCATGATTGTTATTTGAAAGTGGCCAAACTTCCTAACCTTTGTTTATGATGGTGTGATCTCATCTTTCTCAGAAAGGGCTCTAATGATTGTTTTAAACAATGTGATTCAAAGTCAGATCATTGTGTTGTTGTTTTACTACTTGTCTTCCAGCACTCTGGGATTGTCATTCTCTTAATGCGGTCTGTGTTTGGCTGTTGTCTACACTGGTGAATGCCTTTGCACAGGAAAGGAAAAACAAGTAAATATCTTTCTGGCATTCTCCGCCTTTAGCAGTGACACCCCTCCTAAATCTTCTTTTGAATTCAGCTTGAATTTCTGCAAGCTCATCGTCAACATGCTGATGCAAACCACTTTTTGGTTATCATCAGCAAAGTTTACTTGCATGTGATACTGATGATATTGTTCTGAATTTATGTACTCTTTTGGACCACCTTTCTTTGGAATAGGTGCAAATCGATCTCTTTGAGTTGGTCGGCCTGGTAGCTATCTTATAACGTTCCTGGGATAGCTAGCTTAGTGTTTCCAGTGCTTCCGCCATCTGTTGAAACCTGTCCCAGGGTATTTCATCAATTCTTGGGAGTCTTGTTTGGCTCGCTGCCTTTAGTGCAGCTTGGACTTCTTCCTTCAGGACCATTGATCTATAACATATGTTACCCGTTGACATGTTTGCATTCTGAACAGTGGCTTTTGGTGCAGTAACTTGGTGTATTCCTTCCATTATCTGTATTATTATTATTGATAATCGGGAATTAATACATATAGCATATCATTCTATAGTTCAATCACATCCAGGAGAATTGTTCATTTGTGACCAGAATCCGTTTCCAAACATTTGTTTTCTACATGGACACCACTGTATCCCCGGACCCCTGAATCCATTATTCTACTTGCTATCTCTATAGATTCATCAATCCTGGGTTTCATATACCAATAAATGAAAAATCATGCAACAGACCTTCAAGAGGGTGACCCCCAATGACCTAACTCCTCTCAGATATCTCCTAATATGTACAAACACAAAAATACAAACAAAAAATACTGAAAATAGTTGAAACCAGATCAGGTTCGGTATGTGTCCTAGGAGAGATCTGCTGACAAAGTTTTAACTGTTCAAGTCAAACTTATGCCTTTGGTCTTCTCTACTCAACCCTCTAATGTGCTCTGATAAGAAACCACATTCCTCCCATCCCTCAATTGTGGATAGAGGAGGTTCACTGGAGGCTCATTTCCTATGTAGTCCCACAAATGGATCTTAGGCTTTCCACTGTCATCCGTACCTTCTGCAAACCAGGTTCTCACACTTCAGGCTCTGATATCACTCCATCCTTTGACTTTGCATTATCTGCTTCATAATCCTGTGGTGACTGATGATGGTGTGCTTCCTCCATGTGGACTTAGCTGACAGCTCACATAGATGGCTGCTTGTTTGGAGACAAGGCTTTCAGACCTCAGATGCTATTGCCGGTCATTCTTCCACACACCTGGAAGCCAGTTCTCCCTCTTTACCTACCAACAGCCATGCCTTTGCGTTCCCCACACATGTTTGCTCCCTTTCCCCTGCCCTGCATTGTTCTTTCCTTCTCTATCTCTCCTCCCTCTGGAAGTGCTGCGATTTACCTGTCAGCCTTTCATCCATTACCTTTTGATGCTTTCTGCAAGTGGTACCAGATTAGTATGGTGGAGTTAAATTGTTTGGTATTGCTCTTCCATACATTGTCTTTGCAGCTCCCATCCCATGACTGAGTGGGAGCATGCAAATAGGGTGTAGAAACTTAACAGCAGTGATTAGTCAGTTTTGTCATTCCACTAGGTATAAAGGTGACTCATCTCAGAAGCAGGTATAGAATCCTGCAACAAGCAATAAAGAAGATCCACATGGAGCGAGATCCATGGCTGAAGGGGCAGAGTCAGTAGATAAACCAGAGGCCACAGCACCACGGCCTTGAGAGAACAGAGGAGCAGTGCTAGACTATGTCAGAACAGTTGTTTTGCAGCCTTGAAGCCGAGTGCCTTCAGGATGAAGACTACCTTACATGACCTTTGCGTAGGTATCTACAATAACAGAGCTTCATAAATTTTCCTGAGTACATAAGATGCCAAAGGGTCCTATGTATGACAGATTGAGGTCCAGAGAAAGACAGAAGGCCAGAAAGAGACCCACCTACAAGCTTGTACTCTTTGGTTATGCTCTTTCACCATAGTTTTTTTCAATCTATGTACTGAGAAAATAATGGACTATCTAAAAAAATTACATAGACATTTACCTTTTCAAGACGTATTGCATCTTTAGACTTCATTAAGAAGCTACATTCAGAAGTTGCTGAAGCTTTGTCCTCGATTACAATCAAGCTAAAGTATCATCTCATCTGTATAGTGTGAGTGGGAGTGGGCTGTGTGAAGGAGAAGGCAGTACCAGGATGGGAGGAAGGTGTGTGAAGAACTAACAATATGTAGATAACACGATCTTGCCAACACTGAGGAGGAATTGAAGCATCTGCTGATGAAGATCAAGGATTTTAGCCTTCAGTGTGGATTACAACTCAATGTAAGGAAGACCAAAATCCTCACAACTGGACCAATAGGTAACGTCGCGATGAACACAGAAAAGTTTGGAGTTGTCAACAATTTCATATTGCTTGAATAGGCACTACTGGGAACAAGAGAGTTATATTCTTAATGTCTGGTAATCCTGAACAGCGGTAATCTGTGAACTCACTAATAAATCCTATAATTGTAACTCCTGCATTCCATGACCATTGCAGTGGATTGTTGAATCCAGGACAGTAGAGTCCTGTGGAAGGAAAGGTTGGCATCAGAAAAGTGTAAAAGGAAGTTGTGTAGTGGAGGTGTGACCTCTACCACATATGGATCTTCTTTGACCAGATGTAGGGCTCTGTTACCCCTCTTCCTTTTGTAGCCAGAGGAGGTCAGACGTAGCCCAAAGCCATTTACGCAACTACTCAGGAAACTTCCACCATACAGAAGAGATGATGCTCTAAATCCATAATAATTGAAAAGAAAATTCAGCAACTTCTGAATGTAGCTTTTTAATGAAGTCTAAAGATGCAATAAGTCTTCAAAATGTAAATGTCTCTGTAAAAATTTCAACAAAAGCATGTTTCCTAGCCTTTCTGAACAGACATCCCAGGCTCTTTAATGACTCAATAATCATGCGGGGGACAAATGCAATGACAAACACTGTGCTAATTGGTTAGACATAGATAATTAACAAGCTATGGTTCTTGCCCTCAAAGATCTCATAGTCTAATAGATCACACCAATTCATTATAATATGGTGATCACAATTTTAGTATGCTTTTTCACATAAAATTGCATATAAAGCCAATTTATGAAAGGCCTCCCATAAATCAGGAATTTAGACCACATTTAACCTTAATTATTTCTAGCAATCATACTGGAAAAAAAGTTGGTACACTGAAAAGTAATTCGAAACATCAATTTATGCTGAAAGTGATTTGGACCCAGGCATACAAGGAAGATTACAGACTTTGAATCACACTCGTGTATTTAACACTTTTTGACGAACCTGAGGTGTTTACTTTAGAAAAGAGCAACAACGGTGACAAAAAATATGCTTACTGCGGTGTTTTATTTCATGTTCCTATTGAATTTAGCATATTATCTAGTACCACTTGCTTCTCCAGGGATGAACATTAGGCAATGGCATTGTTCTGTAAGGTGTGGTAAAGCCAATGTGCTGATTTCTACAGGAAGATAAACAGCTTTGCACCCTAAGCGGGGCAGTAAACAAGCACATCTGCTGCTGACAAAGGAAATTTTCTGTGAAAATGAAACTGAAGGTTTCTGCTTCAGATAAGTGAACAACAATAATATTTACTGAACATTAGCAGAAATTTATATTGTTAGAAGTGTTTTGTATGTTATTCTTTTTACTGATTTCTGAAGTTTTAGGAAATATTTTATTTCATTCCATGGTAATATGCAGTTTGATGAAATCTATATTATTTAGTTAAATATGTACTTAATAAAGAGTGTGATATAATGTTATTAGTAAAAGACAAGTGATTTTACTGACATTTTAATTTTAGAGCATAGACATAATAGATTTACCCATAAATGGAAAAAAGTACAATAAAGAACATGATGATAACACAAACTCACAGCTCAGTTAATCATTTAAGTTATATTAACGAGTCTATATTAAAATATTCTGTTATCTTAATAAAGCTAGAAACCACAAAAATTATGTTACTTACTCTACCAATATTATAAATTCTATCATAAAGTATGAGGACACTTTGAATAACTAAGCATAATCCACTGATAACTTTGAATTGTGAATGACATTTTGGAAAGCTATATGCAAATATTAGGAGGTGTGATGATCAGATTTACCTGTCAATTTGGACAGGTGACCATGCCTACTTATATGGCCCAACACTAGATCAAAGGTTTCTGTGGAGTTATTTTGTAGATATGATAAAATTTTACCATCAATTGACCACAAGAATAATATATCAATAATGTAAGTGAAAATTTGAAGCTAAAGGCAAAGCTAATGCTCTCTATAGAAAAAGGGATTCTGTCTTAAGACTATAAGTGGACAGTGTGGCTTCTAGCCTGCTGGTCTGCCATACAGAGATTAGTCTCCAGACATCAACTCCGCCTGAGTTTCCAGTCTGGAAGTTTTCCCAATGAACTTTGGATTTGCCACACTCACTAATCATGTGAGCATATTACTTAAATAAATGTACTCACACGCTCGCGGAAACTGGTTACCATTGAGCTGATCCTGATCACTGTGTGTTAGGATAGAAATGTGTCATGGATTTCTAGGATTGATTTTTCAGAAGCAGATCATTAGGTGTCCTTTGATGAACTCAAGTATCAAGCATTTGGGCCAGTGTCCTGGTATGCTGACCATATGCATTACCATCTATATGTAGGGAGTCTAGAAATAATCACACCTATTAATTCATTTGTATTTGCCCTAAAATGAATAAAACAAAATAGAACCTAGGGAAGGTTCAAGGAGCTCGGTTGCTCTGCTAGGCAGGCAGGTAATGGGATGCTAACTTCAAGGATGCAGATGTAACCCAGCTGCTGTTCGTAGGGTCAGCGTGAGTCCAGAATCATCTAGATGGTTGTGGGTTTGGTTTGATAGTGGAAGGAAGGATGTCACTTGCGTAAACATTATGTTCAGAATTCATCATAAGTACCCCAATTTGGAATATTCCAAGGTAATGAGTGAAATATTAAGAATAGATATATTCTGATTTAGAATAGATTCTCAATAGATATTGAAAATCAAATAACAAAAGATGTACATTTATTTTTCAACAGTACTATAGGTAAAGTAAAAAGTGATAACAAATTTGAAAATTATCATGAACTATAAAGTAATTACATGCTTATAGAGGCACAATAAAGCTGATAAAGAACTATGTATTATTATTGTTCTCCATTGAATATTTTCAGTGTAAGGCGCATACTCTTGTAGGTAAATTTAGATAGAGATATTTAATAAAAATATTGTTGCTATAAAAATGAGAAAAACATTTATTCATATGTCCTTATAGAAGATCAACCAGTGGGGTGACTCTCATGAATTTCTTATGCATTTCTTTTAACCCCCGTGTACAGTCTATGATCTCTGTGCTGTGTTAGTGTTGGACAAAAGGACATTAGCTTCTAACACTCCCATAATGATTGGTCAGCTTTCTTCTGGGAATAATAATTTCAACCGTTACAATTACAGGAACATCCACACAAATATGCATACACTATATCCAAATGTTTGTGGGGGAAATGTAATTAAAAAATGAAAACATATATGAAGTTGAGTTTCAACATGACCTTCATCAAATTCTAGACACTTTTGTAAGTAATTTTGTCCGTCCTTTATCGTCCTTCAATAAGACCTTTTATTCTTGTAACAAGTTACAGTCTCAGAAGTCCCACAGGGGAAGTTCTACTCTGACCTATAAGGTGGCTATGAGCCAGTATTGACTTCGTGGCAGTGAGCTTTTGGAAACAGTGAAGAGTCATGGAAATCCAGTGTGCTAATGTAGTCTTTTCCCCGTTATTAACTGAGCAAAAATGCGTTCCTTTAAAGGCTTCCTTTATGAAGATGAAAGAAATAGTAGTCACAGGAGACCAGATCTGGGCTTTAAGAGGTACCCCTGGTGATTTCTCATTCAAGTCTCAAACCCTGCCCTTGTTTGCAGAAAGCAAAGTGCCAGAGCATTTTCCTGTTGGAGAAGGATTTGCTTTCTTAGGCATTTTCCTATAAACTCTTTGACTACGTTTCTCAAAGCATTCTTCTAATAAGCAGATGCTATTGTTTTTTTCCTCTCCAGGAAGATGAGCTTCTTGCCATCACCCTTGTTGGTGATCAGTCTACATTCGCTTTGCCGATTATCCTTTATAGGCACTTCTTTGACTGTGCTTTGACTGCAGGGCCCTACTGGTAAAACCAGCTTTCACTTGATTTCTTCAAATACATTCGTCATCATCTTAATTTCATTTATTAAAAATTTCAATGAAAAGCTCTTTCTGCAGCTGATCTGGCTACCCATCAGGCAGAACGTTTGCCCAAACTTAATTTTTAGTTATAATTGTGTAAGTGGAACTAATCAAGAGATCCCTGGGCTGGCTCTTACTTTTGCTGTTAGTTAGCAGTCCTCCTTTTCAAGGAGAAAGAAAATAGATGCAGGTGGCATGCCCCCGTGGGCTTCGTCGTCAGGATCATGCCGTCTCTTCTTGAAACAAGTTATCCTGTTGGAACCTGCTGACACCTTTGGAGGCCTTGTCCACGTAAACTTCTTAGAGCATCAGTGTTGTCATCCTTCTATTCAAATTTCACCATATATTTGTTGTTTTTTCTTGCTACAATTTTAGCAGAATTCCTGTGGGGAGCCCCTTTCAAACAGATGTCTTAGTGCTTCAACTGAATTCTGTTCAGATATATTTCTAATAAATACAAACTCAAAGTTACTGACATCGAGTTGATTCCAACTCATAGGGACTTTATAGGACAGGGTAGAACTGCTCCTGTGGGTTCAGAGATTGTAGCTCTTTACAAGAATAGAGAGACATGTCTTTCTCCCTGGGAATTACTGGTGGTTTAAAACTACTGCCCCATGGTTAGCAGCCCAAGATATAACCACTGTACTCTCTGTAACACACACACACATACACATACACACACATGGATCTTATAAGTGGCTGTCAAGTCTGCACTGACTCCTGGAAATTTTATATTACATAATATTGCCTAGTTTTCTATTATATCCATTTTTGAATCCATTATTGAGGCTATTTCATCAGTCTTCCTTATTGAGATATATTTTCATTATTGTTGTTAGTTGCAATTGACTCACTTCCAATGCATTGAGTCCTCATGAATGGACAATACTACTGCTTCATAAGATTTTTATGGACAGGCCACTTCAGAGCAGATAGCTTGGCATGTCTTCCAAAAGTCCCCAGGATGGGTTAGAACAGGCAACTTTTAGGCCAATAGTGAAATATTTAACTGTTTGTGCTGTCCAGTAACTCCATAAATATATGCATCTATCTATCTATCTAGTCATTGAGTAACATATGTATATGCATCTATTCATTTTCTTTTGAATTTCAATTAAGATAAAAACCAAAAACAATGAAAACATTATAAATGAATCTATTCTGACCCATAACAACTCTCTTATGAATATACAGTTTTCCTCCAGTATTGGGCCTCCTCTGACTTCAAAACTCTTCTACTACATGTAAGCAAGACATTAACTTAGAAAACGTCTTGGACAGTCCATGCCATGTGTCTAGTGTGTTGAGATCGTTTTTGCAAGTTAACCTAGATTGCCTCCTGTGAAAATCTCCAGCATTTAGAAAGCATGCCTGCTGTGTGAACAGCTAAGGACAGGGTTGAAATACGAGCAAATATTAGGCTGCTAATTAAGCTACGTAGAAAGGCTTTACTATATCCTCGCAGCTTCTTTGCAAAAATAGTACAATATTGCTTGGAATTTGCCTTTGCCTACTCTCATGTTCCTTTCCTTTTTTATTTCCTGTTCCTTATCATTTAAAAAGAGTAATTAATAAATGGTTTCCGAAACTCAACCATCTTTTAATTGGGAAACACTGTTCTAAGGGTGTGTAGTAAGGCTTATTTTATTACTCAGAAATTTCAGAATCAATTCAACAGTAAATATCAAAGATGATACTTCTAGAATTCTCACAAAGAGTTCCATATCGTTTACGAAGCGTTAGGTTTCTTCAGTTTACGGCGATGAACAGTTTGGCAACGGATGATGGTGATAATTGCACAAGATGGATGCGATTGGTCTTCTTGAAGTCTACTTTTGAAACAGGTTGTATTGGAAAATGTGAAACTGTGTTTAATAACAGCAATACTAAGTAAGGGGCATTGGGAAGCAAACCAACCCTCACTGCCACGGTGGGCGTGACGGTTGGCTGGTGTGTTGAAGTCACCAGTGTTATGGTCACCGGTCCAAAGCAGGAGCCGCCTTGCAGGACAATCATGAGGCTTTGTGCTCCCACAAGTAGGCACTGTCTTGCGAAGCCACAGGGCCGCTAGGAGGAGCCATGACTCGATGGCAGCTTTAGGTTGGGAGATTTGAAGTCCATCCCTCCCTCAACCGCGCCTTCAGGCTTCCTCGTTTGTGGAGTGGACCACATGTTGCACTGCTGATTTTTCCATCTCAGTTTGACATTTCCAGTGGCTCTTTGGAAGAAAGACTAAGCCGTTTACTCTGGAATCGCTGACAATCCCGGGAACCCCAGGGGTGGTCTCCTCTGCGCTGTATAGGGTTCTATGACTCAGAAACTACTGCAGGGTCGTGACTTTGGTTCTTTAGCCTTCTTGAAACCATCAGCTTGCCCAAAGCTACATGACTAGCGAGGAGCAAGCGTTGACCGGACGCACGTCTCATGGGCTCTGCTCCACACAACTCTACACGGCATCATAAACAACACAAACACAAGCCACTCGGGGTCAAGTCAATTCCAACGAGAAGCCACACCATGAAGTTGGCAAGGGTGAGAATCTTTATGGAAGCAGACTGTCATACATTCCTCCCATGGGGCAGCTGGTGGGTTTGAACTACTTGCTTCTCTTTTAAATATATGGGAGCATACATAAACTGGTTTTTCCTGGTTACCAAAGCCGTGATATAAAATCGGTCAAGGGGACAGCTCAGTATTTGCACTGGACAAGTGGTAGCCTGCTGCCAAAATTGGCCATGCTGAGACTGGTGCCAGACCCCATGCACAGCAGGAAATAGCACAAGGCACCTTCCTGTGATGCTGCAGAAATGATCTTCCATAGAACATGAATTGACGCTGAGGAGATGTTCCCACAGATCATTTACAGGATATCAATATAAATAGTGGACAATCCACATGGCTGATCATCTTTTGCTTGTCAAGTTATAAACACTGAGACATTTGAAATGAGAAACAAATTTGAGTTTGCCTCCATGCTGAGAAGGAGAGGCAATGCTGTGCATATTTCCTAGATGAAGTATAAGTATAGTATCTTGTCTTCACATGAACTTGCTCGTTCAGTGAGCCAAAAACCAAAGTAATTTGAAAGGAAGCCAATTCCTCACACTCAGCACTCATTGCAGATGTTTTGTCATGTGGTGTTACTGCATTTGTTTTGTTTGTTTCAGGTCAGAAATTACCAAGTACTTACAATTCTGACAGCACAACATCCATTAGAATTAATGTCTCTTCAGGGAATGTTGGTTGTGAATTAGAATTCTACTACCTGTGTGTTTGGGGTAGTGAATGGTAGAAGGGCTAAGGTTAGAGGAAAATTTCTTTTTTCCTCTGTTTTCATGAAAGCAGGTAAACTATTAAATGAAATAACATAAATGTTTCCTTCAAATCATAGCTTGAGGGAATTGGACAATGAATATAGATAATGGGGATTGATCTATTTGTCTTCTTTCAAAATGCGCAAGTTTTGGAATTGAAAGCAAGTGCCACAAATATTGTAAAACTATTTGTTTACAATATTTGTGGCTAAAGTCTTTCTAAAGGCTAAACCTTTCTGAATAAATAGAGTAACAGAAAAGACTCTAGAAACAGCAATGCAACCGGTGAATGATGTGCTCTCTTTATGACTAAGTGGCATAAACAGAACATTTTCGGTCTGTATCTCTTACAGAGACTTAGACTGTTCCTCCTTGAGCAGCGATTTCTCAGGCGTAGGAGAGATGTGGGACCTGCCAGTGCCTCATGCTCACACAGTCTGAATGTGTGCTCAGACATAGCTTCCGTTAATTATCCTACTCAAACCCCTAGCAAGGAAAGCTGAAGGGATAAAAATCATCACCCGTGTTTTCTTGGCTCCAAAATAATAGAAAAGACTGTGAATCGACTGCCATGATTAGAAAACTCCCAGTGTGTGTGAGGACAATTGAGATTGTGTGCTAAGCAACAATTCATCTGCTTACTGTTTCCGGAAAGTCACAATGATATCATGCAAACATGATAAATGCTTTCACCATGTTCTCCAAAGCATGCTAGTGATGCCGAGTGCTTGTCATGATTATTCTATAATGCGTGTGTTCTTTTTGAATACTGGGATCGAATGACAGACCTGAAAATAGGACAATCGCCACTGTAGGAGCGATGTATCCCGAGCTATCTCTCTGCTACCACCGTTCGCTATCTTTCCACCTACACGAACTCTCGGATCATGACAGAGCATCACACCCTTCAACAAATCGTTGGATTTTGCTGTTGCTGCTGTCGTTTATGATAATGATCTTTCAAAATAATTCAAACGAAATGAGAATTATGAATACATTGCAAACACTCACTCATTCATTCACTTGCTTTATAAAACTTTAAGCACGCATTCTTCCACTTGGAGCCATACCCCTTGGAAGAGCTTTTAAAGATTTTTAAATATGACTAGTAAAGAGCTTGATGAAAAAGTTCTTCATTTAAGAAAATAGGCACATTCTTCAATGCAGTTGTACAAGCAATAACAACGGAGATCTTTTCAATTGTTGCTTAATTTCTTATTGGTTGCTATAGATTTGTAGGATGTATGGGGAGAAGAAGAGGAAGGTGATTCATTCCTCTTTACACTTTCCTTGTTCTACCACTGAAAGATTATATAATCTTGATGACATTACCTAATCTTTTGCCCTCGATTTTCTCATCTAAAAATTAGCATATTCACAGTATTAACCTCATAGCCCGATCTCACTGGCACCGAGTGGAGGTCGAATTACAGCCTCAAGCACAGAGTAGCATCGCCCCTGCGAGTTCTTGACACTGGAGCTGCAAGAGCAAGGCCCGGCCTTCTCCAACAGTGCGGCGCCTTCTTTCTGCAGGCAGATTTGCAGTGAGCAGCCCCGCCTGTGGCCACTGCTCTGCCAGAGCTCTTGAAACACCCGAAGTCGGGATTAATTAAGCCAGTGTATGTCAGATGTTTACATTTTCCTCTCATGTGAGATTTAAACTAAATTTAAAAAGAACACACTGCCATCCAGAAACTTCTGACGCCTGATGGCTCCACAGGGCAGCGTGAACTGCTCCTTCGGGTGCCTGAGGCTCCACCCCTTTAGAGGAGGAGCAGGTCTCGGCTTGCTCCCGCAGGTGGTGGGTTCGAGCTGCTGGCCCTGCAATTAGCGTCCAGTGTGTAATTCACTAGGCACCAGGGCTCCCGCATGTATAGCAGGTGCCAATATGTTAGTGATTATTATTCATTTACCATAATTTGGAGTATTGATTATCTATCGCTGAACACTTTGCACAATGGTAATAATAATTCACTGCCATCAAGTCGATTCCAAATCAGGGCACCCCTATAAGACAGAGCAGAACTGCCCCTGCGGGTTGAACGAAACCGTTTAACTCTTGATGGGTGTAGAAGCCTTGTCTTTCTCCCATGGTGTTTTCCAGCTGTTGGCTTTTCGGTCAGCAGCTCCGAAATAATTGTCATCATTGTTAGGGACCGAGCATGGGAAAGGACAAATGAACCTTTGAGAAGTGGCTTGGGAAACACCTTAACCTTGAAAGTAGGCCCTGGTAATAGTCTGACACAGGCCTGTACTCAAAGATACATCTGAGACACGCTGACGCAAGCTGCGGCCCAAGTCAAACAGAAAGAAACACTGGAGACGCAGGAGCCGAGGAAGAACTGAGCAAATGATTGGAGCCCCGCGGACTATCTGGGCGCCCTCCCCTTTGAAAGTGCCGTTTAGAAACCTGAAGTTTTCCTCCACACATCACTTCTCCCCTGGAGAGCGCGGGCCGCTTCACGGGCAGAGCAAAGCGTATCTTTCCTCTGCTCAGGGCTCCCCTCCATAAGGACCCTGTTCATTTCTTTCGAAGTTCTTTAACAGCTTTATTTGGTATTAGTTTCTTTATATGCTAATGATTTCTATGCTTTAATAAAACTGAGGCTTAACTCGTAGCAGTTGCTGTGTACATGACTGCAGCCTATCTCTGGAACCCTAATAGACCACATGGGGCTTGCTGGTTCCCCATAGATGACAGCCTTTATGCCAAACTTCAAAATAATAACCATTCGAAAATTATAATCTTTGATGGTTGCCATTTGAGTTTCTTGTGAAACCTCTAATAAAATGTGCCTTAATAATTCCCATATTATAGTGTGTCCCAATTAAAAACATATTAGGTTTGGGGAAAACTATTCTAGTCACTGCAAAGCCGTTTTAAATAATTACCTGGTGCTCGACATAACCCTGGCAGCATTGGGGCGATGTGTCGGGCTACAGTCTGAAAGGTCAGAATTTAGAAATCACCAGTGGCTCCGCCAGGAGAAAGACGAGGCTTCCTACTGCTGATGCAGTTACAGTCACGGAATCTCACAGGGGCAATTCTAAGGCCCTAGACGCGCGGGATCCCCAGGAGTCAGCAAGGAGTTCAACACGTGAGGCTGCTTACAGAGGAGCCCTGAAGGTGCGGTGGTTCACTGTGAACCTCGAGGTTGGCAGTTCAACCCCATTGAGTGACGCCACTGGGGAAAGATTTAGTAGTTTGCTTCTGTGAAGATCTATAGCCTCAGAAACCCTACAGAAAATTACATTCCATCCTATAAGGTCATCATGAGTCAGAGTTAACTAGATGCCAGTGGGTTTGGTTTTGGTTTGGTTTGGGATCAGATCATTTGAGAATTCGTTCGTGACATGATTGACATGGTGGCTGCATAAAGGGTGAACTATTCCAAAGATTTTGAGACTCGTGCAGAACTGGGCAATGTTTTTGTTGTTGGTGGTGTTGTTGTTGTTGTTATGTATACAATGTTGCCATGAGCAGGCAAATAAAATCAGCAACCAGTTGCTTTGAATTTCACATGCATTATTTCCTTCAATCGACAACAAGCCAAGAGACAGTGTCCTCCCCTTAAAGCTTTATATTCATTTCAGTGTTTCCCACTGCACACTCATAGCTATCTCAAGCTCACATTAACTTGTAAACCTCCAAAATAGTGTCCCTGTCACAAATATCACCCCCTTCAAATCTCTAGAGTCAGGGTAACATCTCTAACGTGAAAATCTGACCATATTAGTTGATTACTTAAAAATACAAAATTAAGGTTTCTCCTTATCTATATAACTCAGCCTCGATATCTCAGGATTAAAAAAAAAACATGATTCGCTCCCCAACCAATTACTGTAATGAAAGAATGCTCTATGTTCCACCGAATTGCATTGAGTTCCTGAAAGGTTTATTTAACTTTTTGTCATTAGACAGCTCAGGGAAAAGCATACACGGCTTTCTCAGTAGATATTGTTGGCGGAAATGATAACAGTAGTTAGAGGAAAGGAGACGCCGTGGTGAGTGCCCCATATCCGTGACGAGCTACAACTGCCTCCCTCGCTGGAAGAGACACGGTGGGGGATTTCCCCCAGACTGGACTCTGACACTGGCTGATAAAGAAAGCACACCTTTACTCTGCGAAAGTAGGAAGTTATTTCTTTTTACCATAAATTACTTGTATCCAAAACGAGATGTTGTCAAAGCAAATTCAGTGATCTTTGAGCAAAATTACATATCCCCTTTGTTGAAAGTGGCCTCTGGAAAATGTTGAATACAGTAGACCTAGAATACACCCAATATTAAGAAATCTCTCCAAGAGTGTGTATATGTGTATATAGTCATTATCTCTTCCATGGTAACGACACCCCCATGAAACAATAAGTTCCGAGAGATATTTAGAAGCTTGACTTTTCTCTGATCTACTTATCCTCTGCTCCCTTATCTTGAATGAATTTTGTTCAAGGAGACAGTATGGCATGGTATTTTAAAGTATATATGGGATTTATTTTCTCTGGAAAGGAGTTTTAAGTCTCCTAAGTTTGAAATTCTTGAGCAAATTGAATGTGATGTTCAGATATAGCTGGGTCATTAACTGGGCAATGCTCCTGTAGAAAAAGCTTTCCATTAGGACAGGAAATACAAGCTAGGCCTTCTGAAACAATTCCAAGCAAAGAAAGTTCTCAGGAATGAATGCTCCTGTACATCACAGCTAATGTTTTACTCTGGGCTGGTATTAAAGTTTTCTTCTTAAAGGTCTCTTACAAGAAAATATTAGCTGTATTGCATATTATATACAAATAGGCTAAAAGGTAATATTTATTCATTAAAGAACAGATAAGTAAAGTTATCTACTGAAGTAAATGGGATTTGCTGTTTGTTTGTTTTTCTTCGCATCTTCCAATGTTTCCTGGCCGTCATTCCAATGTTCTCCAGAGATACAGCCTAAGGGACACCTTTCGTTGTGAATGGTACGCTTCCTCTTAATTATTTTCTGCTCTCCTGACTGCACTGCTGAGCAAGGGCGAAGAGCATTTTTAAAGCGTAAAGAAAATCCAAAGATTATGTTGTCAACAAAGCTCCAAATTTCACTCAATAGTACGAGAGATAGGGGACTTGTCAAATTATTTTTCTCATTTTTAAATTTCTTTACTCGTCTTCATTAAAAAGCTCTCTGTTTTATTCCCACGGAGAAAGGGAGAATAGGACACATTTTAGGGTGACAGTTAGGGTCACCTCTTTGTCATATAAAATACCTATGCCCTCCAACATTAGTAGACCTGTGTTTTCCCCATGCCTCTTAATCATTCTTCAATTTTTATCTTTATTAATCCTTTTAAGAAGGTAGATAATACGTATATTTTTTGGCAGGGAACATTTTGCTACCAATAGAGAAATAGAGTTGTGGTGAAGTCTGAAAAAACACCAGATCTCCCATCTGATTGAAATATACTGAATGTTTCACTCTTCCCCAAAATGTCTTTGTTGTGAGATGCCAGTGAGTAGATTCTGACTTCTGAAACCCTACGTACAACAGAATGAAACAGTGCTCTGTCTTGTGGCACCCTCACAATTGTTCTTATGGTAGAGAGCCTAATGTTGCAGTCACTGTATCAATCTATCTTGCTCAGAAGCGTCCTCTTTTGGGCTGCCCCCTTACTTTTCCAAGCAGGATATCCTTCTCCGGGTTCTGGTCTATCCTAACATGTCTAAAGCACGTGAGTGGAAGAGTCTTTATCTGTGCCTCCAAGGAGCACTCTGGCTTTGCTTCTTCCATGGAAGATTGCTGCTGCTTTTGGAAAACCACGGTACTTCCAATATTCTTCGTTAGCACCACTGCAAACACCTACATTCATCTTCAGTGTTCTTATTCAATGTCCAACGTGCACATGCATTTGAGGAAATTGAACATACCTTGGTTTGGGAAGGGGCACCTTAGTCTTCAAAGTAACATCCTCATTTTTCAGCACTTCCAAAGGTCTTGTGCAATCAAGATCTCTTGACAGTTGCTTCCATGAGATTGATTATGAATCTAAGCAAGGTGAAACCCTTGGCAACTTTAATATTTCTCTGTTTATCATGATGCCACATATTGGCATCAAGGATTTTTGTTTACCGTGAGTTGCAAAACAAAGAAATAATTTAAGGAGGCCAATAAAACAATTTTGATAAGGAAATCTGTTAATTTTTTTGGATACACATGAAGTTTAAATTTTGTCTACCAAGAAAATTGTTTCTTATGCTGGGTTATTTACAGATTAAAAAGACTCCTTTTTGCTGTTAGATCCTGTCATGTCTATTCTGACTGAAAGCAACACTACAGAGAAGAGCAAAACACTATCTGTTCCTGCACCGTCCTCACAGGCATTGCTGAAGTTGAGTTTATTGCTGCAAATACTGTTTCCATGCCTGGTCCTGAATGTTTTCCTCTTTTTTGCCGATCCTCGATTTTATGCTCCATAATGTCCCTCTCCAGGGACTGGTCCCTTCTGAGAACAGGTTCCAAGTACAAAAGACTCCTCAGTTTTGCTTCCAAACAGCATTCTGGCTATACTTCTTCCGAAGTATATTTGTTTGTTCTTCTGGAAATCTATTCCTTATTCAACATTCTTCCACAGTGACACACTTCAATGGCAACAATTATTTATTGCCAAAAATTAGGGCTTAAATTTTACTCAATTAAGGAAGATTAACTCATTTATAGGACCAATTTTGTCTTCGACAACTGTATATTCTTTATAATTTATTATATAAGTCTCAAAGTGTTTGATTTTAATAAAAGAGAGGTAAACATATATGTGTGTGTGTTTGTGTATTACTGAAAAAAGAAAATTAAAATTCCCGTCTTCACTTAGAAAACATTAGGTATTGGGAAGGACAATTTTACAACCAGTCAATTTGTACTTGGATCTAGGCTAGGAAAAATGTAATGTTTAAGTATAATATTAATAATCTACTTGTCTCAATTTATGATACTGTCAGTTTGTTGTCCTGTGGTACTTTCCATGCTACTAAACTAAAAGTAGTAGTTTAATGCTGGCTAATATTGTACCAATACATGAGCCCCACGGGTTAGAATGTACTTAACACAGAATGAAGAAGAGCAACCTCCTCAAACTACCAAAGCAAACAAACAGTAAGAACAAATATACTGTCATCAAGTCTATTTTCGATCATGGAAATTCTATATCAGTTTCAAAGACTGTAAACCTTGGCAAGTCCTGGGGATCAATCAGCCTGTGGAATTGAACCAACAACTCTGTGTTAGAAACTCAGCACTGCACCCACAGTCCCACCAGGGTTGCTCCCACAGAGCTGTGGACCTTGAGGACACGGATGGAGCAAAGCCATTAGGACCTTCATTTCTGATAAAAAAAAAATTTTTTTTAACAAAAATGAGGGCTTCACCTTTTATCTTGCCAATTTTACTCAATAGATGAGCTCTTGATCAAAATTCATCAATATGGAGGCTGGCAAGAATAAGAAAAGTTACAGAAGTTAGAAGACACTTCCTCTCCTAGAGATACTGTACGTTGACTGAGAAAGCCTGAGCAACCAAGTCATTTGGAAGGAAGGCTGAAGCCTAATGACTTCACAGACTAATTTGTAAGGTCGACACCTGCATTTGCGTAGCACAAACAACACTCGGACGAGAGCACTGCAAAGTAGATATATTGTTATATATTTTAGGCTACATAGTTAATAAGGCCATTGATTTTATTTATATAAATCACTTTATAAAATGGTTCTTATGCTCAAACATGAATTCCTAACCAGATAGTCAATATTTTGGTAATAATTCATTGTACAAATTGCATTTGCTTTTATTATTTGACCTACACATGCCCTGCTGTGTAGTAACAGCCTTACTTTGTCACTTTTCTGATGCCATGCATCAGCCAATCAATAGAGCCAGAAAATTGCAGAAACAAATCCGGGCAATCCCTGGATTATGTATGATTACATTTCCCAAATCTATCTTTAAGTGGAATCCATATGTAAATCAGAACAGTGAAGTACAATTTGTGTGAAATGTCAGCTAGTCCTTACTATATGTACTATATATAGTGTATCCCTCCATGCATAAAAATTAAAGAAACACTTCTAAGGATGTTCGAACAACTTTAACATAATACTACATTTATTATAAAAATAGGATTTTAATGAGTGTTGCAAAGTAATATCCATTTGTTTTTACACATTATTGAAATACACTTCAAACTGTTAATGCAATAGGCAGTCGAAGAGTGGTTTTCTACTCACAGCATGTACGTGAACTGGGCACTCACAACCCAGGGACAGCTGGTACTTTGCCAGAGGCTGTGCTAGAGACAGTGTGGCACAAAGTCAGGAAGAACATTCCATTTCCAGCAGCAAGCTGATTAAGAATTTTTCATTTCCGAAACTCTCACATGCTTAGTCATTCATATATTTAGATATGTTTATTCTGCAGATTTTCCCCAAAGGATAAAGAAAGTATTTTATTGAAATATTCAAGAAATTAAAGAATAGGCAATTATGGACAATATGCTTAAAACATCAAACTAGTGTGAATGGTTCTTAAGAAAAACAGACAAAGAAATTCAACCATGAGAATTACATATAGTCTCAAGATTTAGGGTCTGAGTCTACTTCCATAAATGACAGGGCTTTGGGGATTATCATGCTGAATTAAGATGAGGCCTAATCCAAGGACTGGTATCCCTATGAGAGGAAAATTGGGACACAGAGACATAGGATAGATAAGAATGTATATATGAAGACTGAAATTAGAATGACTCATCCACAAATCAAGCAACAATGAGAAAAGTGAGAAGTATTAGAAACTGAAAGAAATGAAGGATTGTCCCCTGAAGCCTTTAGAGAGAGCATGTTGTTGTTGAGTTACCATTGAGTTGGTCTGACCCGTAGCAGCCCTGGTCACAACAGAAGGGAAAGTCTGCCCATCCGGCATCACTGTCACAGTCGTTCCTGTGGGTAAACCCATTGTTGTATGAAACTCAAAGTGTGAACTCATCACCTTGCTGATGTGGGTGGTGCTTGGGGGTCAACATTAGACTGCAAGATGAAAAGTTGTCTGCTCACATCGCACAGCCGTGCGTTGCAAGAAGTGAGGCTATCCGCTCTCTGGAGGATTCGTGTGGGGGTCACTATAAGACCGAAGTGCCTTGATGCCCGCAGATTCCATTTTTTAAAAGTAAAGCACTGCCAGATCCTTGTTCAAAACTCACTGCTGAGTTAGTCATGTTTTATGTTGCAAACTGATAACTGCCATGGTGATTCTGTACATTAAATGAAATAAGACAGAGAAGGCTTGACAATTAAAATGTAGTAATATTTCCTTTTACCTTGCACTTTTCTTCCACTATTTTTACTTGCTCTACTTATTATTTATAAAGGTAAGCATGGAGATTCTATTAAAGTGGGATTTGTTCGTGTTGCCATGGGATAAATTTCTGCTTTTGCTTGATTCTTTAACCTGCATGCTTTTGAGACTTTCTGTTAGGTGCCATCAGTGGTTGCTGACTCATGGAGATCTTATGTACATATAAAAGAGAACGCTTTAAATTCCAAAAAAAAACTTTGTGTTGCTAAATGCCATTCCATTGATTTTTGACTAGACACTGTCACTCTGTTACCCACACACTCTGAGCTAGCCGATGCTGGCTCACAGTACTCCTGTATGACAAGGTAGAACTGCCCTGCACGTTTCCCAATCTGTAACGGTTTACAGGAGTAGAAAGCCCTGTCTAAATCCTGCGCAGAGCAGCTGGTAGTTTCGAATTGCAGATCTTGTGGATCAAAGCCCAATGCATAACCACTCCACAGCTAGGGCCCCTTTGCCAGGAGTTGCTCTGCTTGGATGTCTGTTATATGTATTTAAAATTATAATAAGTGTTGAGAAGGACTGTGGAGAAATTGGAATTTTTTTGCATTGTTTGTGGAGATATAAAACATATTGCCCACTTTGGAAATGTTTGATGAATCTACCAAAAACTGAACGTGTAACTACCATGTCATCCAGTCATCCCGCCCCAAAGACCTGACTGCAGCAATGCAGACGGATGCACCCCTATCGCTGCACCACGTTTCACAGTCCTCTGCGTATGGAAACCACCGCTAGAACAGAGAAATCAATGTGGCTTTATGATCAATGGGATACGATTCAGTAACGAAGAGAAAGGCTGTCAGGATATAGGCTATGAAAACATGCTCAGTGAGATTAGTCAGTTGTGTAAGGGAAATACTATGACCTCACATATAAAGGAAACACATTTATAGAAACAAAGGTAATTAATTTTCACAAAGAGTGAGTGAAAGGAGAAAAGGGAAGTTTTTATGCTTCGGACGTGTTGAGTTTCTGCAAATTGCAGTGGGATCATTTGAAAAAGGTAGTGAGACTAGTTGCACAACTCAATAAATGTAGTCAATGCTACTGGATTCTGTGTGTTGAATTGGCGTACATGTTTTTTTTTAAGTCGGTTTTTATTATACACAAATAATATATTTTGCTATACCCCAAATATGCAATAAAATGTTGGGATTTGTTAGAATTTCTATAAATAGTCTTAATTATGTAATACCATGTTAGAACTAACCATAATATAGCCAAAAAAACCACTACATTAAAGCATTATAAATTATATTATTGTATTTGACATATATCATTTTCAAAAGTATATAAAAAGATGACAGAGTGTTTGAGAAAATTCAGTATCCATTTCTGATTTTTGAAGTCACAATCAAATAGGAATATATAAATATTTTGTAAATAAGCCTATATCAAAACTCTGTCTCATGTCATGTTATAGATTTTTTCTGACATTTCCACTTAAATTGAAAGCAATTGCTAGTGAAATTTTAATAGTTTTAATGAATTAGTTACTGTAACTCTATAGTACTTAATGAAACTGATAATATTTAGGTGTCAAGGGAATTTTTAAAGAAAATCTATTGGAAAGAGAAAAACCTGGGTGATTCAATGTAGGTGATCTTTTTGTAAATGCATAGCCCTTCAGCAAACTGCTGCTTTGAATTTTCATATGGGCTGGAGTTTGGTGAAATTATTTGTGGAGTCATAACTATCAGAAAGGAATGCATTATTTTGATAAATGTAATTATATATTTTACCAGTGTTTTGCTGTTTCACCTCTGAGTAAGGAAAGAATGCCAGTGCCGGGTCCAGGGATGAGAGAGATTTGGAGTCTCTCCTCTTAGTCCGTTCCTGTTATCTCCTTCCAGGTAGCCATTTGGAAAGAGTTTATTGCCTGGCAGATATCTGTGATCCGGGAAAGCCCTCCAAACTGAAGCTGGGTCGTATTGACACCTATGCTGGCGGAGTCCAATCTTATTATTAAGTGGATAGGGGGAAAGTTAGTTTTCCACACATGCCTTCCCATATACCTGAGAACTCTCCAAATAAAATGAAACAGAAAATATGTTTTGGATCTGCTTAACAATGGAATACCATATATGCTATGCTTTTTCTACTTATTTATAAATGTCTGATGGACTGAAGAAGGATTTACTCAGAATGTCTACATATGAAATTACAATACATTTTGTTCATGGTCCACTAAGAAATCATAAGGAGTCAATATAGAGTTTACAAAGAGCATAAGTAATTCGTGCTAATATATTGATCTAATACTTGGCATAATGAGATCACCACAATCCTCGTCAACATGTATATTTATCAAATAAGTGATAATTTTAGAAAAATAGAATGTTACAAGTTATAAAAATGCTATAGTTAATTCTTACAGAAAAGCTACCAGGAATAACTAGAAATTTATACATTCTTTACAAGGAAGCACCAAATGAAATAACAAACAAATATTTTGTCATTACATGTTATGGACCATTGAGTCAGTTCTGATTCATATTGACTCTGGCTCTGTCATCTTCACAATTTCTTAATTGTCTCTTTTCTTATACCTATTGTCTCAGCAAATGTGTCCAGAATCTGGTCTAGGATTTCCCTCCTCTTTAATAACCTATTTTAGCAAGCATGATGCCCTTCTCTTCTGTGCTGCTGTGCTGTCACTTTGTGAGGGAGTGTTTTATTCTGCTTTTGTTTTTTAAATGATATCTCCCTCTATTTTAGACTGGGACTTCTAAACTCTGGCAAAATGGCTTCCTATTTTTCTGAGTCATCTTTCAACTCAAAATTCGTTTAGTAGTTATGTAGTTTTAACTGAAAGGTATTTTTTCTATTAAATGTTTTCAGTTGTCATTAGCTTGTGTTGTTGTGTCTGCTTTCCAGGTCTCCTTTCATTCTCTTTCACCAAAATGTGACCAAAATGCTATTTTAGAATCCAACACATTCTTAAAACTGAAGATTAAATATTTAAATGATTTCTGTAAAACTCTTAGCATTTAATCTTCGTTCAGATCCTTCAAGTGAATTTTGGGATCTTGGAGAAATTCTTATCAGGTAAAAATATTTTATGAGACTCTCATGTGCAGCAAACAGAAGAATAATATGAAGATTTTTATGAGCCATAAATATTGATTTATGCTTTGAAAAATTATAATTTCTCTGGTACATAATTTCATTGTCACACCTTTTCTGTCAACATTGTCTCTCAAATAGTAGCAGGTTGTTGATGCGAGAAAGTTTTAGGGAGTTTTAAGTAATTCACTTTAATACAGAATTGGGGTGATATTTGCCTGAAGACAGGCACTAAAGGCATGGGAAACTGGGCTCCAGGATTTGTAGAGATTTAGGGCTGGCACAAATTAATCTCCAGGACACACTTCATGACCTCTAAGTATTGCCTTTGAAAAAGGAATAATCAATACAATTTGACATGGTTGCTCACAAGTAACCTGATTTTGAAAAGGAAACATTGGTTGCATTTTTAATTTTAAACTAAGTAATTAGTGGGTTATTTATAACTTTTATTTACTGCTTTACTCTCAAAAGCTAAGACAATGACTGCCCACATATATGTACAACCACATCAATCACATTTTTCTTAGGGATGCTGCTGCTCCTGGTGCCATCAGATTGGCATCCTGACGTCCTGTGTGTGCAGAGTAGAACGGCTCTGGGTGGTTGTCAAGGACGCGACCATTCAGAAGAAGATCTCCCATCGTTGCGGAGCATGTGACTGTATTCAGGTCATCACTATTTCATATCGCTATTAGATTAGGTGGTTGACATCTCTGAACCACTCAGACTCCCAACTTTGGGATATACATGGCACGACATTGGCTTGTTTGAAAATAATGTACTTTTAAAAACATTTTATTAGGGGCTCATACCACTCTTATCACAATCCATACATACACATACATCAATTGTATAAAGCACATCTGTACATTCTTTGCCCTATCCAGCCCTGCAAGGTAGAATTCGGATCATGGTAGTTGGGGGGAGGAAGCATCCAGGATCTGGGGGAAAGCTGTGTTCTTCATTGGTACTACATCGCACCCTGACTGACTCATCTCCTTCCCTAAACCTCTCTGTGAGGGGATCTCCAGTGGTGGAGGGAGGGTGAATTGAAAGGGGGAACTGATTACATGCATCTATATATAACCTCCTCCCTGGAGTACAGACAACAGAAAAGTGGATGAAGGGAGATGTTGGACAGTGTAAGATATGAAAAAATAATAATAATTTATAAATTATGAAGGGTTCATGAGGGAAGAATGAGTGGGGAGGGAGGCAAAAACATGAGGAGCTGATGCCAAGGGCTCAAGTAGAAAGCAAATGTTTTGAGAATGATGATGCAACAAAGGTACAGATGTGCTTGACACAATGGATGGGTGTATGGATTGTGATGAGTTGTATGAGCCCCCAATGAAATGATTTAAAAACAAAAGAGTTTCAGTCTTAGAAACTCACAGGGGCCATTCTGCTGTTTCATAGGGTTATGAGTTGGCATTGACCAGTCTCCCCCAACACCATCAAATTGTCCAATTATTTATGCTCACTTAAGAAATCAATTTCTAAAACCCCCAAACAAACAAACAAAACCCTAGCCATCCAAACATACGCACTTATTGCATGACCAAACTAACACCCACTGTCACCTAACTGATTCTGAAACAAAGAAACCCTACGTAGGTTTTCTAAGATCACATATGGTTATGGGGACAAGCAGCCTCTGCTTTCTCCCACAAGAGAGGCTTGTGTGCTTGAACTACCTAGCACCTCCTCGTTAGCAATCAAGCACTTTAACCCACAGTGCCAGCGGGGCTAACACGCATATATATTTGGTTTTTAAATTTAAGAATTTAAAACTGTCTCTATAATGAGGTGTACTAAGGCAGGAATTAAAATTTTTCTCATTCTTTGTGTTTTCTCTTTCTCACAGTTTAAGTATGACTTTTAATTTATTTAATTAAAGAAAATAGCAAGTAATTTATTCTTTTTTTCCCACTGGGGGGGGTGGTTTCATTTGGAACTCACTGTGAGAATATAAGGTATTATTTCTCACCTGTAATTGTAATTTTAAAATTATTTCCTTACATAATTACGTTTTAAGGATAAACAAGACTCAGAATGAACCTATTTCAGGCAAAATACTTCACACTGCAACCTTAAGACTTTCATTCACTGATGCAGCATCACCTAAAATGAAAAGAAACAGCTGTAAAAATCTGCTAATAATCAGGAGGTGGCATGCATAAAATATGAATTTTCTAAATTGGATAAAAAAATGAAATAGAATGCATAAAGGACAATTAATGAGCTGAAATGAACTGGTATTGGCCTGTTTGAATTCAACAATCACATGATTTCCTATGTTGGAATGACAAATTCAAGAGATCTAGCTTGAATTAAAATGCTGTACATGAGAGGATAGTATATTTATGCCTATAAGGAAGACCAGTTAATACAACTGTAATTCAAATTCATAGACTAACCACTAACACCAATGATGAAAAAGTTGAAGAATTCTACCAATTGCTTCAGTCTGAACGGTATCAATTAGGCAATCAAGATCATTGATCATTACTGGTTACTGAAATGGGAATGTTTAAAACAAAGACGAACAGTCATCAGTAGCAAAATATAGCCTTGTTGACAGAAAAAAACACTGGCGGTCACATGATAGAATTTTGTTGAACTAATGACTTCTTTGTTGCAAATACTTTTTCAAACATTTTCTCAGGAGGGGCTAGTGTTCCAACAACGGCCGTGTGCTGGGTAGAGCAGAGGACCTTTGAGGAAGAGGAAGACCGTTAGTGAGAGGGGTTGACCATATAGCTGCAACTCTGCGCTCAAATGCAGGACAATTGTGAAGAAGATTCATAGGGAAAACCAGCAGCATTTCCTCTGTGTTACATGAATTGGAATTGATTTGAGGGCAGCTAAAATCCAAGTGAAAACATGAATGTGGTTATGGATATTAGGAGAAAAGAATTGTTGACTATGGGGGCGAAGGGGTGAGCAAACATAAGCACATAAGAAAGAGCCTACACCTGAATTTATAGCACCCCTATACGTGGCTGGAGAATTTGTTTGCAGTCATATCAATAAAGCCGCAGACCTCCTGCATCACTTCCTCTTAGACAGTCAGCCCTGATTTAATGTTTCCATTGACACAAGTCTCTAAAAACAAATCGAGAACCAAGGCCGTTTCATACTGAATTGAGAAAGGGGCGCTTGTAAATGTAGACTTTGTACAATTCTTTCTGTACTCCTGCATCAATCATGAATCGGGTAATAAGGAACGAGCAAGAATCAGGGAAAAAATTTTTTTCTCCCTGAATTTAACTGCTTATATTAACATAGTTTTCAGAAATCCAGAGAAGTTTGGGACATAGAGAAGCATACCGTTTATAACAGTGATATCTAGTCCATGAGAGAAAGGCATGACGCATACCCTAAGAAGGCGGATTCAAGAGCGTTATTGCTGGTGTGGGTGCCACAATGGAAAAGGAACACAGAGATCAGGAAAATTGACAACATAATCATATATGAAAACACAAAACCACAGAACGTTGAATTTATTTACTAAAAATGACCATTTGTAGAAAAGTTTCTCTGGACAGGGGTTCTGCTAGCTGAGTTAATTATATATCCTCCCCCCCCCCCACCCACACACAGATGGCATAAATTGCTATGGCTTTTGAACCAGACTTCCTGGTCAAGGGTATCTGGAATATGAAAAGCCACTTTATTTCTAAATGTCCTTGATACTGTCATTAAATGTTGGTAAATTTCCCTTAAAAACTTAGCAGTATTTACAGTGTTTCAAATGTCTCCATTTCAAAAATTAGTTAATACTGTACATATATCCACATTTTGTGCTCTCAGGGACTTTTCTTCTTTGTGGTGAAAGTTGAAATCTTATGAATGAACCTATAAGATTATTTTAAAAATCAATTTAACCTGTGGGTGGAAGAACCTACAGATTCTACATCTTAGTAGATATTCCCTTAAATCCCTTGTAAGATATTAAGAAATGATCATATTACTATACACTTGAAATCTTTATCAATACTTATTGAGAGTGCCATATTTTATTTCTTATGTTGACCCTTTTTCTCTTTTTTTGGCTAAGAGAGACACAATTTAGAAACATTTTAATTTTTATAATTTTAAATATCCCAGATACTTTGGGAAACTCAAATTTTGTGCTCGAAAGTTAAACAGTTATTCATTTAATTGTTTTTTCTATTTTATAAGCAATAAGACAAATAGTTTAGAAAGCTTGCTATTTTGCCACCGAATCTACTAAACTCAAATCTGAGATCATGAAATGTTCCGTCTAATGTCCATGTGCCTCTTGCCAAGGAGCTTGCTGGTTTGTGAGGAGGTACTGCAGGTGCACGCTTCTCCAGCTTCGAACTACATTTTCCTATTATTTCTCAGGAACAATCTTGTTAAGAATATTTCATTCGTTGCCTGTGGCTTAATCCCAAAGTGAATATTTGAATTTTGCTCCATTTCTAGTACTAAAGTTTGTGTTGGCTTTACAGTGTTAAATAACAAACTACAAATGTAATGACTTAAAAATAACGATTTTATTACATCTCTCACTTTTAGGTCAAGTATTTGAGCAGCGTGAGGTTAAGCAACATCTATTCCACTGAACCTGACTCATTTACTTGTAATCAGACTCTAGCTGGTCCTTCTGTTGGCCTCCGGTCATTTCACAAACATGGCTGATGGCATGGGCTGCATTCACCTGATGTCTCCTAATTATTATGTCTCCACAACTTTATCGCTGCTTCCTCTAGGTGGCATAGTGTTACGTGTTGGGCTGCTTAAAGGCAAGTCCAGTGGTTCAAAATACCAGCTGCTCCATGGGAGAAAGTTGGTGCTTCCTACACAGGTCAAGAGTTGCAGTCTCAGAAACTCACAATGGTGGTTCTCCCCTGCCCTACGCGGTGAATATAAGTCAACGTTGAGTGAGCATGGCAGAAAACGGAATTATTGAGTAAATGCCCAGTCTTACATAGCCATTAAGTATCTGAATTTGAACTCTGTAATATTCATTTTAGAAATTCCCATTTTAGACAATATTTCATAATAGAAATGCATCTAAAGAAATTATTTGAAACGTGGATGAACCAACCAAAAAAGATGGAATAAAATAATTTGTACCACTCACATTTTTCATTCAATCTTAAAATGTGGTAACAAATCAAGCTATCAGACACAGTAAGTTTTCATTTCTATTCTAATTACTGATGAGTAATGGATTTAGTTCATGAGTAATGAAAAATAGTTCATGATTGTTCAGAGAATTTAATACATCTATATTTATGTTAGTCAAGAAGATTTTAAGTACTGTTCTTCTCATTTCTAGAAATGTTGGGGTAGTTTTCAGTAAGATGGTGCAGCAATATAAATGATTCAAAACATTCTGGGGCACTTCATAAACTAGTCAATGTCATCTGTGAACTAACTAATAATTTAGAAAGTTTATCTGAAACATTACTAAATTTCCATTGCATTATTTGAAGGTTAATAGGACTTGTTTAATAAATTCTATCATATTATGATATTTAACCACAAAAGGATATGTTGTTGATCATTATTATACGAAATGCTCAAATAACTTTTATTTCATTAACATGTATTTGTCCTTGAGTTTTCTTGAGAAATTGTAGTTCTTTAACCAAAAATAGGTGATTTTTGTGTAAATAGAAATATATCACATGATATTTATCTTCAAATAAATCAGGGACAGCAATCATTTGAAACATTTAAATTCTAAAGAATTAAAAAAATAGTGTTTGACATAATTCGATCACAAGTGAATATAATTATCCTTATACAAATAATTTATGAAGTTGCAAAATTAAAATTTAAAAGTAGAATTTGTGATTTTCACTAGTGCTACTACTTAAAAAGTATTGTTCAAGTAACCCAAATTACTTTAGCACATAATATTAATATATGGCAAATAAATATTTTGAAGAGTATTATTAAACATTTTAGTATTTGTATGTTCATCTCAGTCTAGTGCTAGTGAGCATTTGACATCAAGGACACCATTTTCAATATTTGTCAGGTAAAAACTCTTCAGAAGTGCTCCTTTATAACTTGATTTGAGAAGAATGTATTCTGGAGAAAAGTAGAAAGTTGAAAACATATGTAAGTTTTGTATAACTGTACATTATTTTAGTTTTAGTGCTGAAGGAAATATTCACATTATTCAATTTACAAGGATTAAATTTTTTTTCTTCTTTTACATTTTATTAGGGACTCATACAACTCTTACCACAATCCATACATATACATACATCAATTGTATAAAGCACATCCATACATTCCCTGCCCCAATCATTCTCAAGGCATTTGCTCTCCACTTAAGCCCCTTGCATCAGGTCCTCTTTCCCCCCCCCCTCCCTCCCCATTCCCCCCTCCCTCATATGCCCTTGGTAATTTATACATCATTATTTTGTCATATCTTGCCCTATCCGGAGTCTCCCTTCCCCCCTTCTCTGCTGTCCCTCTCCCAAGGAAGAGGTCACATGTGGATCCTTGTAATCAGTTCCCCCTTTCCAACCCACTCACCCTCCACTCTCCCAGCATCGTCTCTCACACCCTTGGTCCTGAAGGTATCATCCACCCTGGATTCCCTGTACCTCCAACCCTCATATGCACCAGTGTACAGCCTCTGTCCTATCCAGCCCTGCAAGGTAGAATTCGGATCACGGTAGTTGGGGGGAGGAAGCATCCAGGATCTGGGGGAAAGCTGTGTTCTTCATCGATACTACCTCACACCCTAATTAACCCATGTCCTCTCCTAAACCCCTCTATGAGGGGATCTCCATTGGTTGACACTTGGGCCTTGGGTCTCCACTCTGCACTTCCCCCTTCATTTAATATGATATATATATAATACATACACATACATATATACATATACACATACATACACACACTTATATCTTCTTTTTTTTTGCATGATGCCTTATACCTGGTCCCTTGGGCACCTCGTGATCGCACTGGCTGGTGTGCTTCTTCCATGTGGGCTTATTTGCTTCTGAGCTAGATGGCCGCTTGTTCACCTTCAAGCCTTTAAGACCCCAGACGCTATCTCTTTTGATAGCCGGGCACCATCAGCTTTCTTCACCACATTTACTTGTTCACCCACTTTGACTCCAGCCGTTGTGTCTGGAGAGTGAGCATCATAGAGTTCCAATTTAATAAAAGAAGGTATTCATGCATTGAGGGAGTGTTTGAGTAGAGGCCCAAGGTCCTTCCGCCACCTTAATACTTGACCTATAAATATAGACACATAGATCTATTTCCCCATCCTCCTATATATATTTGCATGTACATGTCTTTGTCTAGACCTCCATGAATGCCCTTTGACTCCTAGCTCTTTCCTCCATCTCCCTTGACTTTCCTCCTGCCCTACTACCATGCTTCATCGCCACCTGGGCTAGAGTATACCTCTTCTCTAAGCACCCTTACCCTTGATCATTTCCCACCAGGCCAGCCACTCCCCCTTCTCTACCATTTGGGGTCCCATGTTTTTCCCTTGTCCCTGGGTTTGTTAACATCACTTCCTTGACCCCCCTACCCCCCCACCCCAAGTCCCCCCAGAACTGTCGGTCCCGTTGTTTTTCCTCTAGATAGTTCATCCAGCCTGTCCTATTCAGACAGGCCTGTGGAGTCACTAACATGCACGAAAACTAGACGGAGAAAAACAAAGCAACAGTATACAACCAGACAACAAAACAACAAAAACAAACCACTGACAAAGAACAGAACAAAACAGTTCACAAGAGAAAAGCTTGTAGTTAGTTCAGGGTCGTTTGCTGGCCCTTAGGAGCGTTTTCCAGTCCAGTCTGTTGGGGCACCACGCCCTGGCCCCAAAGTCCACTTTCAGCATTCCCTGGGGACCTTGCCACTCCATTCCCTTGCTGTTCCGCTGCACTCCCCCAGTGATTTGCCTCGGTGTGGTGGGATCAGGTCAGGTGCAATTCCCACACTGTGTCTCCAATGCTGTCCCCTGTATCGCCCTTAGTCACTGAGGGGCATCATGTCTCATAGTAGGGCCAGCCATGTTGTTCTCTCTGTGCACTGGCTGCTCTACTCAGGAACATCATCATCACGGCCTGGTGGGCCAGGCTGTGCTCCACTCTCTCCTCCTGCCCCTTAATCTGCTCCCGTGTGCTCTGATTAAATATGTCCATCTCCCAGAGCTGCAGAGTCAATGTCGTCCTTTGGAACAAATTCTTTTCGGGGGAGGGGCAGGAATCCACTTAATTTATGGTGCTGGGGCCAGCCTCCCTGAATCTAGTGCATCCAGTTTACTGTTTTTAAGTTTATCTTTAGTGAAGTAATGCCATGGCATAATTTTATTCTCTATTCATCTTTTCAATGCAATCTGTTGGCACTTTATTTGATGTAACAACACTATATTTTATGAAGGACCTTTATCTTTTCAGAATATTCTAATCTAATTCCAAACATTGGATGTTACTCCAATTTATATTTTTCTTCCCCTACATAGCTCAAGAATTACTCTAGTTCTGAAATCGGCAATAGTAAAGAGAACTAGACTCGCTTATTTCTCTAAGCCTGTCTGAATTTTCTCCCTCAGCTTCCACTTCAGCTTTTCTAATGAGATGAAGTGGTTTCAGGAATAAAGAAAGATCAAAGTTCCTGTTAAGTACCTTTGAGTTCTACCAATTTTAAGGAATCTTATGTACATTTCTAGTTCTATATTGAAGTACAATGTTGTCACTCGAAGGAATTCTAATTAATACGAGCAGTATTCAAATTTATCCACCAATCACTAAAGTTCATGATGAAGAAATTGAAGTATTTTACCAACTTCTTCAATACAAAATTGAACAAACATGTAATTCAGATTCATTGACAATTTTTGGTGATTGTAATGCAAAAGTTGGAAACTAAGAGGAAGGAACAAATAGTTGGAAGTATGGCCTTGGTGATATCAATGAGGCTGAAGAGAACATGGAATTTTGCGGGAGACTCTTTTTCAAAAACATAAACGCCCCTTATTCACGGGCCTGAATAAACTGACTGTGTCAGAGGGAAGATGTACTGGAGAAACTGAAAATGATCCGCCCAAATGAGCCCAGGGGCTGCCTTTGGAAAAGCCGATCAATTGCTCACAAGCAAGTTCTGTTTGAAGTGGAAGAAAAATAAAGCAAGCCAGCCTTCATCAATAGACAATCTTCAGTGTCACCTGCCTGATTGCAGAGAACATCTCAAGGACAGATTCGAATCATTGCTACTAACGAGCCATGAGAGGACATCACGACCATCATGCAAGAAGAAAGCAAAAGGCAATTTGGAAAGAAAGCAAGAACAAAGTGGACACTAGAGGAGATGGTGAGATGTGCTTGGAACATAGAACAGCTACCGCCAGAGGAACAGGATGAAGTAAAAGATCTGGACAGAGACGAATGTAACGGCAAGTCGAGAAGACAAAGTAGCCAATTATAATGACCTGTGCGAAGACCTGGAGGTCGAGAGCCAAAACAGAGCATGCGCGGCATACCTCATCTTCCAAAAATTGAAGGGAAAAAATCCAGCCTCGAGATGAAATATTGAAGGATTCCATGGGGGAAATATTGAACAGTGCAGGAAGCCTCAAATGAAGGAGGGAGGAGGACTCACAGGTACTGGACCAGCGAGAATTAGTGGACCTTCAAGAGATGGAGTATAATCAAGAGCTACTGATGCTGCAGAAGGAAGTCCAACCTACACTGACGGCATTGGAGAAAACAATGCTCCAGGAATTGACAGAATAGCAACTCATACACAGACCAGTGAGGTAATCCTATTCGATTCTAACACTAATAAGTGAGAAAGGGGTTAATCTAGAATTCCCGCGTGGTAAAAATGGTTTTCAACGACTACACCAAAAGTTAGCAGTTGGCAGCCCACCCAGTGGCAATTGGGAAGACTGTCTGGGGGACCGACTTCCCCAAGGTCACAGCCTCACAAACCCATCAGTAGTTCTACTTTGTACGCGTGCGGTTGTTATTAGTCAAAATTCTCTAATGTAGAGCAACAAATATTAGCAGCAAAAACATACATTAGTAACAGAATAAAGAATTTGCGTTGTTCAACCCTGCTACCATCTGGTTACTTCTGAGTGAGAGCAACCTTCTGGAACCGAGGAGAACTGTCCCGGAGGGTGTGTAGGCCTAACTCGGAGCCACTGGTAAGCCTCAGCTTTCTCCTGAGGAGTGGCCAGTGATTTAGAAATGCTGCCTTGTCGCTCAGCAAAAACCCAACACCCCACACAACCACGGGGCCACCAGAGCGCCTTTTCTATTATGCTCTTTGAAAAATTAATAATAAGTGCAGAAAACGCTAAACAAATCATCCGAAGTGAACACAGGAGAACGTTTCCTTTGCACCACAAGTAAATCGATGATAAATGCTTTTGCATTCAGCGGAAATTGCAGTTTCTAACATTTGAAAGCATGCTATCTTCTTTATACCAGGGTCAGAGCCACAGCGTTTCCCTAATGCTAGACTCCTGAGACATGTTCTCCTCCTATGAATAGATGAAGTCTGAATGTCTTATGCCCCTTGTTATTCACATTGACCTTGCCTCAAGGCTGACAGAAGTGTGCATTCAGCCTAGAAGCAGGGAAATGCAATGCCCATCCAGGGTAGCATCCACGGCACTGGATGCGTCCTGCGGAGACATTGACTGAAAGGAAAACTGTGTTCAGATCATCCCAGCAGGGGTAGTTTGTGAGCTCTCTTAAAAAATGATCTCCTATCTTTTGTTTGCACTGAACTATTCTGCCTTCCTTTTATTTTTATGAAGATGTACCCCTTCCAAAGCCATATTTACAAGTTATACTATCGTTTTGCACTGAAATGAGAACATTTCAAACAGTACTAAATGCTCAAAATCTACACAGTGTTATAGAGAAGAATAGAATTTTTTTTAATTACAATCTTCCCATACTGCAGTAACAATTTAAAGAACATTTTAGACTCTCGGAGAGGCCTTGGTGGCATGGTGTATTGCCCACTGCAGGGTCAGCAGTCCGCACCCCCCAGCTTCTGTAAGGCACAAAGGCGAGGCCATCGATTACAGTAAAGATGCACAGTCTCAGGAACACCAAGGCAAGATCTGCTCTGCCCTCAGAGGCCACTACAAGCTGGAATGGACTAGATGGCCAGGGGGGTTAGTGGTTTTGTTTTTTGGAATGGGGATTAGATTTTATATACTTCCTGTGAAAAGAAAATAATTTTTAAATGCTTGCGTCACGCTACATGTACTCTTTGAGCTCCATTTATACTCTTGTAGGATTATTATTTATGTATTTTCCATATGTCTCTGAAACAAATTAATGAATGGGTGCATAGTATTCAGTATATTATCAAACTATCCTATTCTTTGACATTTGAGTATTTTAACGCATTTTGTTATTTGTAAACCTTCTCAGAAAGTTTTGTCTCCGTGCGGTCTATATGATAAAGAAGGATAAGTATATATACCTAATATTGAATTATTCTTAGCTTCCTGCACTAAAGCATATTCGGAGGTTTTTTAGTAAGATAACAGTGGGAAATTCCATAAGTTCCTCGTTTCAAGGGAGATTGTTGCTATTGCATATTACTTAGCATTTTTAGGACATAGTTATCACAATGGCTTTAGAAATTGGATTGTAATATATCAGTCTGAGTTTGGGTACAAAAGATGCGACAAAATGTAAGCATTTCATTGGTTTGTAATGTAATGATTTTGGCTTAAGGGCCCCAAAGTCTTACCTTGGCATCTTTGATGAGACTATTCAGCCGAGTGTCTGTCATTTGGTCACTTTGATTAAGAATAAAAACCACAGTCAGCTGTTGCAGGGGTAACTGCTCTTCAATAGTCTGGGGGGATGCCCAACACCTGGTACGGGATACAAGTCCTGAACCCACCGAGTTTCACAAACAGAAGTGTTTTCTCCCCTCTGTTACTGCAAGAAGATGTTTCTTTTCTTGACTTTTTGCCATACGGCAGGATGTTTGATTAACTTTCTACAACACTGCATGCTTTATCCTTTATTTGATATTAAATAACTGATAACATTCAAAGGGACAATGTTAACACATCTTTCATCCCTTTTCCCTGACCCAGTAGGTGCCCTAAACTCTTAGCAACATGTACATTTCATCTTTTTTGAAAAGAGAAAACCACCCATACACTTGATATTTTCCCCCTAACGCTGTCCTTGTAAGCTGTGTTCAACATCACAACAGTTTCTGCGGCATTTTTTTCCGCAGCAGGAAACAAAACCTCACAGCTGCATGCTATTCTCTTAATTTGACCATCACAAAAAACACGGTTTGCAAATGTGTGCATAAGTAAATGTGGTGAATAAAGCTGTTAGTGAGCGGCTATCAAAAGATATAGCATCTGGCTATAAAAGATAAACAAGCAGCCATCTAGCTTAGAAGCAACAAAGCCCGCAAGGAACAAACACACCAGTCTGTGTGAGCTGTTGAAGGGATCAGGTATCAAGCATCAAGGAACAAAAAAGCATATCATTGTAAATGTGGGTGAGTGCAGAGTGGAGACTCAAAGCCAAACGGTAACCAACCAGACACCCCCTTAATGAAGGGCTGTGGGGAGGAGATGAGCCAGTCAGGGTGCAAGGTAGCAACAATGAAACATATAACTTTCCTCCAGTTCTTAAATACTTCCTCCCTGCCACTATCATGATCCCAATTCTACCTTGCAAATCTGGCTAGACCAGAGGATATACATTGGTACAGATAGCAAATGGAAACACAGGGAATCCAGGACAGATGACTCCTTCAGGACCAGTGTCGAGAGTAGCGATGCATTGAGGGTGGAGGGAATGTGGGGGAGAAAAGGGGAACGACCTGTTTACAAGAATCTATGTATGGCCTCCTCCCTGGGGGATGGACAGCAGAGAAGAGGGTGGGGGGAGACATCAGACAGGGTAATATATGAAAAAATAATAATAATTTATGAATTATGAAGGGTTCATGAGGTGGGGGAGTGGGGAGGGAGGGGGGAAATGAGCAGTCGATATTAAGGGCTCAAGTAGAAGGCAAATGTTTTGAGAATGGTGATGGCAACAAATGTAAATATGTGCTTGACATAATGAATGTATGTATGGATTGTGATAAGAATTGTATGAGCCCCCAATAAAATGATTTTAAAAAGCTCACTGTGATCAGAGAGAACCTTCCCAGGCAACACCACTGGGTGCACTAACTCAGAGTGAGTTTCCTGATGCTTCCCTGGTGGGAAAAATGCATACTTCTAAAGCTCTGCTCCACCCAGAGCAATTCCACTTTGGGGGGAGTACCCCTCATATTTTAATTATCAGTAAAGATTTCTAGATTCCTAGGAGAGTGGAATTTGTGGATTGAATGTATTATTTTGTAGTCTTTGAAAAGGTTTTTGTGTTATCTTCATACACTCTATATAATCTTCAAGCTTCAATTTGTTTTCTCTGTTTGTATGCACCTACACAGCCCCCAAGACAGCGTCTTGGGACCACCACACATAATTTGGGACAAGAAAGATTTATTGAGTACATACCATGTGGTAACCATCAAATAAATCATGAATAACACAACTCTGTTTTCTTCATTTCTCCCTAAGCCTTTAAGTCATTAGTCCTCAAATTACTGACAGCTTCTAATACTCTATGCAAGGATGACCTTTTCTTCTTCTTTTGTACATACTTTATCAGTCCGAATGACAATCTCCATAAATAGTTCCACATTTATTTAGAAAAGTAAGCATAATGCATAGAGCTATTGCTTCATATATCTCTGTTCTCTAAAATGAATAATTGTGTAAAATATGTCTGATTGGTTGAAAAGCTAAAAGCTGTTCTCAAAGCTCTGAAACTATTCAATATTAATATGTATGTATAAATATATCATACCTATTCAATATCAATATACATATAATATATATATATCATACTTTTGACCATTAGTACTTTACTCCTCAACATAATTTGTTTGCTCTTGACTACTCTAAAAAGATCTTTGGCAGCAGATTTATCCAATGCAATATGTTGTTTGATTTCTTGACCATTGCTTCCATAAGAATTTAAACAATATGAAATCTTGGACAACTTTTTAAAAAGCTCTGCAAAGGTATGCTCTTCCATTGCTTGGCTCTATTGCTCACTTTCATTCCCATAATAGACAGGTAGACTATATCAGAGGCTCAATTACTGTTGAAAAATTATAGCTTGGTGTTGGTCTTAAATTTTTGCTCATGCTTTTAGGGAAAGATACTATCTTTTGTGCAATTTATAGAAAACATTCATTACGATCAATCAGAACATATTTGAAGATGATTAAGAAAGTTTAGAATTTAGTCAGGACAGCTCATTGGACAGAAGTTTTTATTTGTTGTGGTAAACTGCAACTTCACTCCTGGAGTTACAAGTCTCCTGCTGTCAGATGTATGTGATTAATTTGGATCCTTTTCCAAGCATTAAGGAAGCCCCACGACGTTTCTATGCTTTCTGGCAAAAATAGAAGTTAGCTTAACACAACATCTTGGCAAAAAAGGCTTTGGCAGGGAAAGGCAAAACACAAACAAGTTGGCAAGAAAAATGCCTTCTGTATGAAACCATGTAAAAAGGGAGCAAGTAGAGACCCAAGTTCAATTCTCTGGGTCCTATAACAGGAAAACTTTGATATAGTGTCTAATTTAAGATTTTTCTTAATCTAGATTCAGATTATTCGGATGACTTATGTAAATGTGGGATCGAACGTCTTGTGGGTGTGCAGGTGTGTGAATTAAATGGTTCAGGGTGAATGTTTCTGGCTCTCAGTGATCCCACATGCAACAGAAGGCGGCACTGGATGCTCCTGTGCCATCCTCATAATCGCTAGGTGTGAGCCCATTGTTGTATCCACTGCGGCAATCAAGTGCAAATCCCATCGCTTGTCTGTCAGTTCGTCTTGTCCTGGTGGCTTGTGCGTTGTGATGTTAGAATCTGCGTCACTGGTATTCAGGTGTCAGCAGGTCACCCGCAGTGAACAAGTTCCAACAGAGCTTTCAGACTAAGAACAGATTGTACCAAGAGCTAATAGGTTGACTGCCTCTGAAGGTTAGCCACTGAAGTGACACAAAGGAAAGCCTCAAGGAAAGAAGCAGAATATTGTTGGAGACAGTTCAAGAAGAACAGTTCCTCAGGTCACAAAGGCACTCAAAATATGACAGAGGAAGAGCTACCTTTCCAAGTAGAATTGATGCTGCTGATGTGGGTGGAATAAAGCCTTCAGGACTTTCATTTTCTGAAGGGAAACTACTCAAGATGGGAGGAAATAGTTGAAAATATGAATTAATAACCGACACTTGGAATGTATGAAGCATGAATTTAGGAATAGTGGAAGTTGTGAAAAAGAAACAGAACGCATACAAATCAACATTCTAGGCATTAGTGACTTGAAATGGACTAGTAGTGGTCATTTTAATCAGAAAATTATATGCTTTATTATGAAAATAAGGAAACAATCAACTGAAATGCTGTTGAATTCACCACTAAAAAAAATCTTAAAAACACCATTTCAAGATCTACCTGGTAGTAGCACAGAGACCCAAGTTCAAAAGGCAGCTATGGGAACAGAACAAGGGAAACTGCATTGTTTTAAATTAGGAAAGGTGTGCATCAGGGTTTTATCCTCCCATCACACTTTTAAAATCTGTCTGCTGAGCAGATAATGAGAGAAGCTGGGCAATATGAAGAAAAGGGTGGCATCAGGGCTGGAAGAAGCTTATTTACAACCTGCAATAGGCAGATGACACAATCTAGCTTGCTGAAATGGAGGAGGACTTGAAGCACTTACTGATAAAGATCAAGGATTGTAGTCTTAAGTACGGATTGCAACTCAATGTGTAGAAGACCAAAATCCTCACAAATGGAGCAATAGCTAACATCACAATAAATGGAGAAAAGTTTGAAGTTGTCATGGGATTTCGGGCGAGATTTTTTTTTTTTGGGGTGGGGAGAGAGGGGACGGTGAGGGGAGCTTGAATCAACAAGTAATGCTCATAGAAGAATCAAGCATGATATTTTAAAAAACCCCAAAACTTTGTTTTGTGTTACTCTGCTGCACAAAACTATGGAGAGATGAAAAGCCAGGACATTAATCAGTGGAATAAGATACTAAGATACCCCTAACTCAAGCCATGGTCTTTTTCATTTGTACGATATGCTTGTGAAAGTAGGACATTGAATAAGGAAAACTGAGGCACAATTGATACATACCCATTATTGTACTGCTAAAGAATATTATGAGTACAATGGACTTCAAAAGGACCAAATAAATCTGTCTTGGAAGAAAAAATGGCAGTGTGATCCTTGGCAGCAAGGGTGGCAAGTTGTGGTCTTACATACTTTGAACATGTGGTCAGGGGACAGCAGTTCTGCAGGAAATCATTGTGCTTGATAAAGTAAAGGGACAGCAAAAAGGGGAAGGTCCTCAAGGACATGGTACAAATAGGAGAATGGGAGAGTTGTTGTGTTCGTCTGGATAGACTAGAGTAACAAATTCATAGAGATTCACACATGTATAAGAGGAGGTTTATATACAAGAGAAATTGAATATTGAGAAAACATTCCAGCCCAGTCTCGATCAAGTCCATAAGTCCAATATTAGCCCATATGTCCAATGGCAATCTATGAAGTCTTCCTTAGACTCACGGAACACATGCAATGACGCTGACTGCAGGACGATCACAGGCCAGTAGGTTTGGAATCTTGCGGATCCACCCCTGACAACAACTGTCTCCTTGAGAGTCTTCCTCATTTTCATTGACCTTCTACTTAAGCTAGCATGAGGTCCTGTCCACAAACAGACCTTTCTGATGACAGCGTGTGCAAATTACCTGAGACAAAGGTCAGTACCTTCCGACCATTCTGGCTGCACTTCTTCCACGACTTATCTATTCACCAAATCTTCAATATTTTTCACCTCCACCATATTTCAAAGGACTTCATTCTTTTCTAGCCTTCCTTATTCTCCACCCAATTTTGACACACACACACTCACACACACACACACACACACACACACACACACACACACACACACACACACAAATGTTGCAGCAGACCTTAGTCCTGAAAGTGACATATGCAATTATTTGATACTCTAAAAAGGTTTCTGCAGCAAATTTGTATGCACAAGCGCATAATGATTTCTCCGACTGCCTTTGGAGTTGAGAATGAGTTGGTCACTGAGACTGTATTGATATGTGAAGAAGGAATGGTTTTAATTGTAATCTTGTCAATGGTATATTGCTTTTATGTGCTTGGGGTTTTATGGCGTGTGCATGTTTTCATGAGTCATAGCCTTCCATTCCATTTCTTTGAGAGTGATTGTAGAAAGTTATTTCCAGTCTTATAGAACTCTGACATGTAGGTGGTCCCTTAAGTTGTTTCAGTGACACTAACTCTATGTATGATATATGCATATGCGGGATTTGCTTTTGCCTGTTAGGATATCGATGATGTGTGTGCACGTGTATTTTTCTACAAATAAATTATATTGTTTTTAAAATTTATCAATAATCCTTTTAAATAAAGTCTATAATTGTTTGTTTTCCTATTTTATAAAAACTCTTAGGACTTGGGATTGATGTTGTTGCTGTCTTCCTGTATACATTCTCACCTCAATAAATTCTTTCATCTAGACATCAGCTTCAGAATAATCATCTCAATCATACTTATTTGAGTTTTAAATAGATATAGTAGATGCTACTTTTGTGAGTTTTTGCTTGTGTTTTGTTAAGCGCCACCAGGTCAGTTCCAACTGGCAGCAAGCACACTGTCTCATGCGGGGCCATACTTGTGCTGCTCAAGTTCCTCTTTGCAGCCACGATGTTGGAGTCTTCCTCTTCTCTAGCCTCTACTTTACCAATCATGGTGTTCTTTTCCAGAGACTGGTTGGTCCTAAGAGCATGTCTAAGTGATTAGAGACAAAATCTAGAATCTGGTCATCCTCACTACTAAGGTACATCCCGATGGTACTTATTTCAAGACAGATTTGTTTGTTCTTTTTGAAGTCCATTAAACTTTGGATATTCTTTAGCTGTACCATGATGCATATGTATCTATTGTTCTTCAGTTTCCCGTATTCAAGGTCCAAGTTCCACATGCATAGGAGGTGAATGAAACTACCATGTTCTGGGTCAGGCACACCAAGGTCCACAAAGTAACATTCTTACTTTTCAATACATTAAGATATCTTGCGCAGCAGATTTACCCAACACAATGCATCCTTCGATTTCTTGATGGCTGCTTCCATGCCCATGCATTGTAGAATTAAGCAAGATGAAATTCACGACTTCAATCATTTCTCCATTTAACGTGATGTTACTAATTGGTCCAGTGTGAGGATTGGGGTCTTCTTTACATTACGTTGTCATCCATACTGAAGGCTGCAATCTCAAATCGTCATCAGCAAGCGCTTCAAGTCCTGACTTTCAACAAGAAAGGTGTGTCATCAGTTGAAAGGATGTTAATGAGCCTTCATCTAACCAAGAAGTCAAGTTTTTCTACACCTAGTCCAGCTTCTCTATTTGTTCAGGATACAGATTGAATAGCTACAATATAAAGGTATAACCATGAAACACACCTCTCTTGGTTTGAGACCCGGCAGCTTTCCATTGTTCCTTTCACACAACTGCCTCTTTGTCCACGGACAGGTTCCTCATGAGCCCAATAAACTGTTCTATAATTCCCATTCTTCTCAAGGCTATCCATATTTTTTTTATCCACATAGTCTAATGCCTTTGAATAATCAATAAAACACAGGTAAACATCAGTCTAGTATTTTCTGCTTTGAGCCAAGATCACCTGACGTCAGCAATGATGCTCCTTGTTCTTGGTCTCCCTGGGATCTGGCCTGCACCTCCCGCAGTTTGCTGTCGATGTACTGTTATAACTATTGTTGGATGATCTTCCAAAAAATTTTATGTCCGTGTGCTAGGAATGATACGATTCTATAACTTTTACATTCCGATCGGTCAACTTTCTTTGTCAGTTTGTTATCAGAGCCACTGCTAACAGATGGGCCTGTCAGGTCGGAGGGCACACATGTGACGGAAGAGGGAGGATTTCTTGGAGGGAAGTCAAACTTGGTGATGTGAGTCCAGTGAAGCCTGTGAGAGTAGAGCTCCTGGGGGGCTTCACGTACTGATGCCAAACAGACCCTCACTTGCACTTATGCAAATTCTGGATGAAGGAAGTGCTCCTTTAATCAGATTTTGGGTTCCTTCTGAACAGAGGCCGCCTCCTCTAACACCTTTTGAAAAATGTCCCACTGGTATTCACGAGGTTTTCACATGTGGCAATGCTTCGCTGATATTCACAGACATTTAAGTGACTGATTGCGCTCAAGAGAACAGCCTCTTCTGTGTTAGCAGTCTGTTCTTGGGCTGGACATGCTCCTGAAGCCTGTTCACTGTGGGTAACGCTGCTTCTCTTCAAAATACTAGTGATACAGCTTACCGCATCACAGCATCACAAAGGCCACCGCAGTACAACAAACTGACAGGTAAGTACTTCTTCATAAATACTGCCCGACTGATTCCTTACCGATATCATGCAGATGAAGGCATTTGTTTCTCAAATATTCTCCTTACGTTCATTTACATATGCTGTCAATCCATTTATCATAGATTGTGTGATTTTTCTCCCCAACTGTATCACGCTTGCATTAGTCACAAAATTAATGAGTTTGTAATTATATGATATGCCTATTTTGAAGACTTGTCTAAGTAATAATGATGTTTGACTGTGCTTTATTAAATGGAGAAAAGCACTTGGAATATTTCATGTGAAATTTATATGCACATATAAGTATATATACATTTTGGAAAAGAAGGTTAAACATACTGTTATCTGAAGAATGGACAAATCTATCTTTCAAAAAGTAAATCTAGGTCTTTCTTAAAAGTTAGGATACTATGATATATGGATTACATGCCAATAAAACTGTAATGAAAAATATTTTAGGGTGTGAGCTCTTATCTCACATACTTTGGGAAAGTTATCCGGAAAGACTTCTACCATAAAGATATATAATGCTTGATAAAGCAGAGCGATATTACTTCTTTTTAGGTATTACTTACGGTTGTATTCTTTCATCTGCATCGTAAGTGCTTCAGACTTTAGCTTTCAGCAAACAGGGCATGAGACCTGTGCATACCACAGAATATGAGACCGTTCTCCTGCAGTCCTGATATCACATTCATCTTCAGACAGTCCAGCTCCTTGGAGTTTCCAGTCAGCACAGAGATTGAGTAACTATGGTGAAAGGACATACTCCTGACATAGACTTTTCCTATATTTAAATTAATAAGTGGTGTCTGCTTATTAGTCAAATGACTTTCTCAATCTGTATACAGTGTTTTGGATAATTAAATACTCTGAAATTTCCAACACTCACAATTGCACTCATAATTTGTTACACTTCACACAGTCAATTATTTAGCATGATCACTAAAACAGGTAATTCATTTTCTGGTTAGTTACTGGCTCTCAGCTAAGATTTTTCGGACACCACCACCGATGTCCCTTGTTAGACATCCTGTTCTGAAACTGGCTTGACATTCTGGCAGCTCCCTGTGATGTGCAGCTGCACCTGTTCGTGGATAAAATTTGCTGTTATCTTCAGCAAATTTTACCTGTGACATTAATGATATTGTGAGATATGGTCTGAATTCTGCTCTTTTATCATTCTTTGGAGTCAGCATAAATATGGATCTCTGCTAGGGAATTGTCCAGACCCAATTATTTTGGCCTAGACAAATGAAGGCTTCCTTTATGAAGAAAACATTGCATATATTTTCTGAAACTTCCAAATTGGTGTTCTAATATTGTCCAGTTAAGAATACCAATTGAAATTTAATCCATACTAGGAATATTGGATTTGTTTGTTTTGCAGCATTTGACAATCCATACTCATAATATAAATATAAGTCTTCATAGCTATGTAGGAAAATCAGTAACTACTACACCCACCAGTTGCATTACAAATGCTTTCTCACTTATAATTTTCATTGCTAAGTATAAATCTAAGAGCAGTATATGTACATGCTCACCAGAATTAAATAGTAAAAATCTAGAGATAATTTAAATTAAAAAAAATAAAACAGCTGATAAAGTGTTTATATTCATAAACTACAATATCATATAGCAATGAAAATGAGCCAGCTGCTACCACATATATTAACATGGATAAACCTTGCAAGCATATTGTGGAAGGAAGCAGCCAAACATACTGTAAAATGTACCATATGGTTCCATTTGAGAAACACAAAACGAGGCAAAAACAACCCACAGAGTCCAAGAGCTCAGTGGGCTTTGTTGAAGAAGCATACTGAGTGAGCACGGCACAAAATCAGCTAGTCATAGTCTATTTATTTCTTTGTGGCAGATAGAAGGATGTGCTAATGGTGCATTTATGATTTGCTCATTCTTTTTGTGCATCTTGTACTTAAATAAAATAATTAAAAATACTAGAGCTATTATAGTTTATTCTCAAAGAGATTCAATTGGCTATTGCTTGTGTGGATCCAGAATTCCTCACTGAGAATAAATGCTTTCAGGCTAAAAATATGGAATATGTGGTGTCCAAGAAAACAATGATATTAAATTAGGTTAATTTTAAAAATGTCACTTATAGATATCTTATTACAAAAAACTGACTTGGTAAAATAGGCAAAACTTAAGAAATTCCATCCATATTGCAATCGAGGTACACGAGAACACGGAAAGTGAAAGGGAAGGGTAAGGCAAAGAAAAGACAGAGGAAAAGGGGAGAAGAATTGAACCTTACAATTTAGAAAGCATTTCATTAAAAATTACAAATAATTTACTGTGTATGAATACCATTCAATACAAATAACTCCAAATGTTTTATTGTCAAATGAGGCAATTTCTTAAAAAGACAAGTGTCCAACAGTTTTAATATGAAGGAAAAAAATGAGATAAAACAAATGGACAAAATTCAATAATGTTATACCCTATTTGCTATTTTACTAGACAAAAGGATCAGAAAATGTATTCTCACTTAGGGCGTTATTCACCCAAACACCACATGATTTCAAAAAGTTTATGACTCATAAAAATAAGAAATTATATGACCAAGGCCTAGGACTTTACCAATAGAAGTAAAATAAGTTGCTAGATGTATCATATTCCTTAAGGTTGAGGCATTTAAAATTATTAAAAATTTAATTTAATAATAAAGAACTTCAGTTTCAAATACATTTATTAATGTGTCTAGCCAGCTGGTGGTAGAAAAGAAGCATCTATAGAACTTTAAAATTAATGTGCAGAAAACATAAGATACTTAGATAATGTACATATTAAAAGACAAATGATTAAGCAAATATAAGGGATATAAGATCCAGAAACATGATAAAAATGTAGAATATAAAGTATAAATATAAAATAGTTATAGCTATTTACTAAGTACTCATTATTTCATTGGATCATAGTTATTCTTACAAAATCTTTAAAATAATTTAATAGGTAAAATTATACCATTTATAAAACTCAGCACCAGAGAAACTCAGTAATATATAGACTGTACAGCCAGAAGTAACTCCAGTCCTTTATTCTAATGATTTACAGTTACCACGCAAAGGTCAACAATAGACTAACAAAATATTTGATCAGTGTTTAGCAAGTAAATATCAACAATTACATGCAATCAAAATATCATACAAGGTAAGCTAGTATTATTCAAATCGAAAGAGAAATAGGTGCAATGAACTTTTCTAAATGTATAAGAAGCCATAAAACTAGATTAACTATGTAGCCACACATACATAATAGCTCAGGTGTTTGTTATAGCACATTAAAATTTTCCAGAATGACACCTCCCCTTTATTTTTCTATAAATAATTATTTGCAAATATAAAAAGAAGATATTTCATTGCTTAAGATGATCCTCAGTGTATGTGCATTTCAAACCAGAGCATGTCTGTCATTGAGCCAGTAAGATCAATATTCCTTCCAGCACAATCTTAGGTTCTTTCCCAAACTGAAATTCTGAGGGTGGGTAAGCATAGTAAATAAAAATAATAAGACTAGGTATTGTGCTTTTCTATTATTTGGTTCCTCCTTATTTTGTTGTTACCACATGAGATAGAATGAGTAATAAGTGGACAATGCATGTGTTTCTTATTATTTTGTCTCCCCGCTATTATTTAATACAAGTCTCCTTTCAGCCTGTGAGCATCTGTTTCCTGTGTTATTCTCCTTCCTATTTCTCAGCAAAGAGCCCAGTACTGGGATATGGCATTGCCTTAGTGACTTTTGTGTTTTGAATGGGTCTAAATATATGCTGATTTAGTTTAAGGTGAAATTGTTAAAATATAATGTCAATTTGGAGACTTTGTTCTCAATTTAAACTAGCATACACAGAGTTTTCTATCATGATATCAGAATCATTAATCATTTTGATCAACATAATTGAAATCAAAGCAAATTGAATTTAGATAAATTCAAACACTAATAAGCACTATTTTTGTGAAATGAAAATACCCAGAGTTCATATTTTCTGTATGAAAGAAGATTGTTAAAATTGATTATATCAAAGTTTCTTTTCAGTAGTAAGTAACTTTAAAGTGCAGGCTTTGAAAAACTGAAAGATACTATGCATAGAAAACCGTCCCGTGCAGTGTTTTGCACAGTGCCTTCAAACATCAAATGGATAATGAGAGCATTTAACCTCTTTGAGCTCTCCTAACCTTGGGATTCTCTGATTTTTTATTCATTTTGACGTAGAATTTGTCTTTAAATAACTTCAAGGTTTTTGAATTTGAATGTATGCAGTTCTTTTGCCTAAACAAATACTGCTATTAGTTCAATCTCTGCCATTTAAGAACATGCTTTGATTTCCTTTGTTTTATTTTTAACAGATTTAATGGCATATAATTAATGTATCATACAATTAATGGTTTAAACCTATTAAGAGTTGTGTAATCATCACCACAATTTCAGAACATTTTCTTCATTCTTATGCCTCTTATAATTAGCCTCCTAAGACCTCCCAACCTCCCCTTCCTAAAGCTAAAGGACTCTCAATCTATTGAGTTAATTGTCTCCATAAATGACCTATCCCAGATTTCTTATAAAGGAAACTTACCCAAAAAACTGTAACAGCAACAACAAAACAGAAAAACCTCAGCCCCAAAGAAACAAAAGATAATAGAAACTAGGGGTCAAAAGGGAAAACAAATGAAAATTTGTTCAATTTTAGCCTGACTATGTCTGTATCAATCCTTTTCCAATGCACTCTGTTTGAGGGCAAGACTATTCACATCCTTCATCTGAAGTTCAACTGAGACTTAATCTGAGTAGAGTTTCTGCAAATGGATTGGGGAGTTTCGCTCTCATTCATATTCTTATGCAAACTAGGTGCTCCTGTTTTGAATTTCTTGGAATGAAGTGATGAGTTTGTTCCATTCAGTTCACACCATCTCATTCCAGTTCACAGTGAGACCAACTCAAAGAGTTCATAAAACTGAGCAATACTGTTGTGATGGCTAGGTTTTGTATCAACTTGCCTATACCTCTGAGGAGATAGGTAGAGTCTGTTATCAGTCAGGTCACATCTTAATGAAGTCTCCTTGGAGGTGCTGTGGAGAACTGGATCGTTGCCCATCTCCTTTCTCCTCACTTGGGTCCCATGTCTGGCATCTGGGATCCTGTGCCTAGCAACTGTTTGACCCTGAGCTGTAGGAGGCCTGCCATGTCCCTCCAGCAGCCTGCAGTCTTCCCAATCTCCTGCTTTCACAGCCCTAGCAGCACTGAGTCAAGAAAGACCCCCAGCTTAACATCTCGACATGATTTCGGAAGAGATTCCATGGACTTGAGTTGGATTGAGAAACTCACTCTGCAATTATGTAAGTTTCATTCTTGATAAAATTTTCTTTATTGATATAAATTCCTTGCTTATACAGGCATAAGTATCCCTGGCTTTGTTTTTCTAGAAATATCAGTCTAACATAACAGTAGGTATATATAGAACCCAAGGATACCAGCTCCTTATGTATTGATAGATAAAACCAAAAATCTCACTGTCATCAAATCCATTCTGACTCCTAGTGACCCTAGAGGACATGATAAAACTTCTCCCATAAGCTCCAAAGTTGTAACTCTTCATGGGAGTAGAAAGCTCCCTCTTTCCCCGTCATAGATGCTGGTGGTTTTGAAATAATGACCTCATAATTAGCAGTTCAGCACATAACCATTATGCAAGCAGGACTTCCATACTCATAGAAATACTAATCCAATCTGGAAGACAGAACTATTTAGAGATAGAAAAAGCTATTCCTCTTAAATTATATATCTATATAATTTACACATATACATATATATGGACTATTAACTTTATAATACTTTTAAACCTCATACTCATATTGGAATATCTTCATAGATCAAAGTATCTTACTTTTAACATCTTATTAAAAGCAAATAATCCCATTAGGCATATGGAAACAGTAAAAAGTAAAATGAGACTTTGTGGTGACTATAACATTCATGTGGAGACTATTCAACCTGAAAAATTCTTCTTTCTTCCTTTTGTAGGACCATGTTTAAATGGCAGTATAAAATATTTACAATAGTCTCCAAAATGGATGGATCAGAATGTTAGGAAGTCAAACTTTTAATCTCACTCTGTATGTGATAAGTAATTTAGTTTGTTGGTTTTCTTTTCCTGCTTAATATGATAAAATAGTACCATCACTGTTTGTCTTATACATGCACATATTGGTTGTGAAAATGGAGCTATATCATATAAATGCATGTACTTTCAATTTTCTCAATATCCTCAAGGCTCTTTAGAGAACACTTTACATGTATCTTACTATTTAACCTTCATAACCTCCTCTATCTACTTTAAATATAAGAAACAAACCCAGATAAGTTAAATGATCTATAAAGTGGCAAGGTTGTAATTCAAGTACAGTAAACCTTACTGCTAGTTCACTGTATTTGCCCTGGTGTCATTGTTCTTATGGTCCCTTTAGAGTTGGTTTTGAATGTATTTGGTTCTCAAAGCAAGTTAGTAAAATAAGTAGAATCGCCATATTTTCCCCTTTAAAACTGGCAAAATCAGGGTCACAAAAGAAAATAATTTCAAGAAATGAACAACATCTTATAAGAAACCCCTTTCCTCCTTCATCATTTAGATACGCAACTCCTATCAGCAAGGCTCTCCACCTCAGCATCCCTTCCCTAGTCATCATGATAGTCCCCCTCTCATGCTGCGCTTCTCCTTATCCTCTTCACAACTATTTTTAGGTAGGTTTTTTGGTATCTAATGGGCCATATTTTGCTTAGTTCTCATATGTGAAACAAAACAGACTCTAGACTAAATTCAAATCCCAGCTCAGTCTGAGAGCTTGTCACCATAGCCTGGAATTCATTAGCAAACCTTTTTGAAGTCTCAGTGTTTCATTCATATAATAGTCTAATAATTGGACTTATTCTTCTAGATTGTTATGAAAATTAAAATGAGACTCTATATTTAAATAAGGGGGACTATGATAAAATAAAAAGATACCACCATGATTATAATCTCCATCGGGCAGACTACTGAGCTGATCACACCATCCAATTTGAAGCAAAAGAGCTTAAGATAGAATGAATAAGCCTAGCTAAGGATCTAGTTTTAAAAGTTCGCCATGTGAGACATTCTTCATGTGTGGAGAAATCTCCTAGCACTATAGATATGCATATTACATAATATGAAGAGTTGCTTCATGACACTGATTTCTCTGATATTGTTTAGAATGTTTTTAATGTTCAAATCTCAGCTGTGCTGACAATAGTGCACATATCTGCAGAAGTGGACTGCCTCATCTCTCTCTCGCAGAATGGCTTGTGAATTTGAACTGCTTACCTTAGGGTTAGCAGCTCGATGCTTAACACCCAGCATCACTAGGGCTCCTTAACTGTTTAGAAGTTCACTGATGTAGGGTCAGTGTTACAATGTTTCTTACCTAACCGAAGCTCATTCCTGAGAGTGGCAGAGTCCGAGTGTACTGTCAATGAAGTCATCGTGAATGGCCAGACCCAGAGGCTGACTAAGGGTCCCAGCAATCTGCATCTGAAAAGTCGACCTGTCCTTTTAAATGGGTTCAGCTTTACTGCGCATGGTGCTATCTACCCAGGGTTTGTTCACGGAATTCCTTGCTGAGCATTTGGTAGTGATGGTTGACAACGAGTAATTTCTTGATGTTTAGCAACCTATTTTTGAACATTGATTATTGTTTGTTGTGGAAAAAAGGCAAAAGAAAAACTTAATAACCATCCTTTTCAAAGAGGAATGTCAATTTAAAGGATGAAGTTCAATGTCAGCAATGCTATTGATTAGATAATTTTCTTTATAAAGCATTTGGAAACAAAATTTCCCTCAAAGATACCTTTTGTATGGGTAAAGCTGTGAAGCTCACAAATGTCTTATAAATGAAATGACATCACATAACCTTTCTGCAATCTGGGACTTACTCCATACTGTCAGTGAGTTTAAAATAGCAATGAGTCCAGCTTGTTCACATAGTCAAAAGCTTTCTTTCATGTTCTTTCAATTAGAGGTATGGTTTCTCACTTGATATTTAATATTATAGAAGACACTTGTACTTGGAAAGCCATGATGCAGTTCTAATAGGGCATGGAATACTGGGAATAGTTGCCCTCAACATAAGAGTCAAAGCTGCATGTCTATCAATAGATTGTCATTATATTACGTGTTTTTCTTGGTACTATTACTAACTGGTAATTAAACCTTACTAAGGACTCATTTTGTGTGAACATTTTGAAAGATTCCATGCTTCTATTTGATCCGGTTACATTAATGGTTTATTTACTTTTGTACAATAACTTGCTGTGTATACTCATCTGCTTTTGACATTATGAATCAACTATTTTTCCTTTAAAAGACCTAGACAGTGCTGGGCACAAATCATGTCTTCTATATTGTTTCTCAGAGGACTAGAGAGATCTTCATTCTAGGCAGACCCTGCTGTGTGAACATTTGACTTAACGGACAATTCCCACTCTCTCTTTGATGTTGTGTATATTTATCTTGTCCTCACTCTACTCCCGACATATTCTTTATCACATTAACTTTCAATTACTGCACAGGATGGCGTATCATTTACATATTGCAAGTTGTTAAAAGCCTTCTCCTAATCTTAATGAAGCATTCTTCTTCCTATAGTTCAGCTTCTCAGACTATGTGCTCGGCAGAGAGTGTGAGCAAGCATGCTGAAATGATGCAACCATGACACACCTTTCCTGATGCGAACCATGCAGCGTTCGCTTGTTCTGTTCCAGCAGCTGTCTCTTGATCCAGGTAAAGAGCCTGCCCGAGCACCAAGAAGTGCTCTGGAATTCACGTTCTTCACAATGTAATCCAGTTTGTTAAGATCCCTAGTCCATAATACGGTAATAAACATCTTTCTGATATCACCCACAGTTTATTATGATCTGCAAAGTCAAATGCTTTTGCCTAATCAATAAGAGATGCGTAAACATCTGTCCGAGGTTCTGTTTTTAGGCAAGATTCATCTGATATCAGCAATGGCATCTCTCTTCCGCATCCTCTTCTGAATCTGGCTTCAGTTTCTGGCAGCTCCTTGGTGTACTTTGTAACCATTGTAGAATGATCATCAGCAGAATTCTAATTGGAAGGTACATTAATAATATTGTTAGAAAATGTCCATATTCTGTTGGCTCACTTTTCAGCAGGTTGGGCAAGGGGGGATCTCGTGGAGTTGGTTGCCCAGGCAACTGTCTTGGAAATTTCCTGCCATGGGCAAGCGAGTGCCCCCACGATTTGGTTCTATCCAACAGCTGGTTGGACTATTTCAATTGCTGTTGGGTTAATTTCGGGAGTCTTATTTTTTTGCCGATTAGTTCAATATGGCTTGAATCCTTCAACATTCACGTATCATTTTATAATCTCCTAGCAGATTTTTAGATGGGAAGCTGTTGCTTGGTTTACAACATTAGTTTAACTTCTGGAATACCAAGTCTGACTAAATAACAAATGCATATGGTCCTGTTTTTCTTATCAGCTATTTGTGTTTTTAAGCTGTTAATTCCAACCTAAATCAGATTAGCAAAACATCTCATAGTTTTCCAGCTATTTTTACAAATGTAAGACTAATATGTGATATGTTTTTGAACTGTGATGATTTATATATTATGGTGCGAGAGATCTTATTTTCTGATAGTAAAGATATTGTTCTAAAGTAGCACACCAGGATTCACCTTATCACACACTGGTGGGGTATCATTTCAAAATAAATTCTCCAGGACTAAATATGCTGGAGTATTTGAAGCTAAATGAGACATCGATGTCACCAATCCCACCCACTCTCTACTCTTCCAGGATTCCTCACTCAGTAGCAAAGATCAAGTCCAATTCTTACACTCAGCACAGATGTCACAAATGTTAATGCTTCACATGGATTAGATCTTTAATGTAAGAGAGCAGACATCATGAAAAATTGTTATTGTTTTCCAGAACATGCAATTTTGGTGGTTCGTTTCTTTTATATCCCATTATTAAGAGAGTTCTACTTTATACTGATGTTACATGTAAGAATTACCAGGATCTTTCTGATATTACTATTATAATTTGAGTAATATATTTGAAGTAAAGAAATATTATCTAAATAAAGTAGTACATTTGGCCCCAAACTTTTATCTTTCTGCTCCAATTTATCTTAATTTAATTTGCATTGGTATGCATATAATTGCACTGGTATATACATATGATCAGTAGGTTTATTGTGCCAACATGGCCAATGAGCACATGTGGGATTAATTGAAGAGCAGAGAGCTAAATGGCTCGGCGAGCCTCGCCTTTCCTGTCTCTTGCTCTTTGATGATTGGAGCAGTGTGCAGGTTGCCTTAGTTTTGTTCTCTACCTCAATTTGCAAGCTACACTACCTAGGGGACACCTAACCCGTGGACTGTGTCGCTGTAGTTTGAGGTTCCTTCAATAATTGCTTCAACACGCTACTGGAGTATACGTTGCTTGGGCAGGGGACTGCCAGACCTTGTCATATGGCTTACTTTTGGTGACTGGCCTTGCTGTTTGCTGCCTGTGGCAGGATAGCCTGAATTGCTCTACAGAGCACTACCCAGTGACCCTTAAGATTTGAAGGACTGCCAGTGTATTCGTTGTCTCACAGAAGTGAGTTGCATTGAGGCGTTTGTACTGCTTTATAGATTAATAAATTTTATTTCTTATGGTTTCTATCTATATAAAAATGCTTATAGTGTCCTGGTTTCATTTCTCTAGAGAACCCTAACATTATATATATATATATATATATATACATACATACACACACACATATATATGCAGGGCTTTAATAACTGATTTTATTGAGAGCTTTTGTAATAATCCATAATTCAATTAAATCAAGTATAACTGTGCAATTACTGCCACCATCACTTTCAAAACATGTTCTTTCTTCTTAAACTCTTTGATATCAGCTCTCCTTTACCCCCTCCCACCCCCACCATACCCTCCAGGAACTGTTTTTCTTATATTAAAATATTTATTTATCTATTGCCATATTTACACTGGCCACTGTATCCTTTACCCAACAATTCTGTTATTTCTTCCCCTTGAGTGGGGTTGCACAGTGGTCTTTGCTAATGGTTCCCCCTTCTCCTCCCTGCACCCCTTCCCGCACCCCTAGGGAATCACTGCTCCCATTACTGTTTCTGATGGGCTTATCAATCTTGGATTTCATGCATTGAATGATATTCATTATAAAAATTAATATTAGCTAGTCTAACCAACTTAATGAGGTAAAACTTGGACTAAAACAGTAAGTGGGTAAAATATTAAAGAACTAGAGTGTAGTTCTGTGTTTCATCAGGGCTATTGGTACTTCACCCTGGATATCATCCCTTCCGTCTGGCCCTTCTGTGAGGAACTCTCCTGTGATCTTACAGGTGGGTTTTGGGTCTCCACTTTGCCTAGCTTCTTCATGTCAATTCCATTGCTTAATTTTGAATTTCTGATCCCTATTCCTGTTGACACCTCATGATCATACAGACTGGTGTACTTCCTCCATGTGGGCTTTTTTGTTTTGTTTTTTATTAACAGAATTTTCAAATAACTCTCTAGTGCACTTATTTCAAAATTAGTAGTACAAATCAAAAGTAAGGAACTCATCTGAGGACCTTAAAAAGAAATCACTTTGTTTTTAAATGATTTTTATGACTTCAGCAACGGAAGTTTTTTATGCAACTGCAGTTTTCAGAACATCAATGTAAATTTTATCAGGACTTTACTGCAGGTCATGGAAAATTTAAACAATGTAAATGTATTCTCCATGGGCTATAAATAATTTAGATTTTTCAACTATTTTCAAAGTAAAATTTGGGAAAGAGAAAGTCCCATTTGATGATAATTAAAATGATAGAATGAACAAATGAATGTAAAAGTGAATTATTTTTGTCAGTAATTTGTCTAGTTAGAACATGATTTTACTCATGAAAATTCCCATTAGGCAGAGAAAGCAATATAAATAGGTACAAATATCATTTAAAATGAACAACTGAACCATAAGAAATTCTGTAACTAGATTATCATATTTACATTCAAGGCTCATCTGCCAAGTTTTAATGCTGTTGTTGTTTCTGTTAATTTAGCAAAAATTTCCAAGTATAGCTACAGCATAATGAATGCTTCTTAAATACCATGTTGAACTTTTGCTAGAATAACATTCTCGCTCTTTATTAATTTCTAAAATAAATTAATCCAAATATTACAAAATACTATGTTGTTGCTGTTGTTGATGATGATATTGTTGCTGTAATTGGGTGCCTACTGATAACGATGCTGCGTGTAGCATACATATAGAAATGCTGCATCCTCCTCACAATTGATGTCATCTTTGAGCCCATCGTTGCTCTCACTTTGTGAATATGTCCTGTTGTAGGTCTTCCTCTTTTCCCCCATCCTTTCTCTACTTTACCAGTTCTGAGATCCTTTTCAGGGACTAGTTTCTGCTGAGAACATGTCCAAAGTATGTGAGACAAATTCTCTGTCCTACCTTCGAAGGAGTAATCTGGCTAGACTTCTTCCAAGACAGATGGTTAGTTTTTGGAAATTCATGAAAGTTTCAATATTCTTTACCAACTCTATAATTAAAATGCATCAGAATTGCCTTTGACCTTCCTTATTCATCATCCAGGTTTTACATGCATAATCAGTGATTGAAAATACCCTGGTTTGGGTCAGGGACACCTCAGTCCTTAGCAGATTTGCCCAATGCAAAAAGGCATTTGCTATCTTGATGGCTGTGTGCAAGAGTGTCTATGATGGATCCAAGCAAAATTAAATTATTGATAATTTGAGACTTTTTAAAGTTTATCATGATGTAGTCTATTAGGGTATTATGGTTTTATTAGTCTTAATATTTTACAAAAGTGATCATTACAAGGTTATTGGAATACAGAATCAGAAATGCATCAAACATTTACATACAATAGAACTGAATCCTCAATTTAGAATCAAGATTCATGAATATAAGAAATCTTAATTGCTTTGCATCTCTATCATATAGATTACTTTATCTAACTGCCTAATCAAAGAAAATAAAAACAAACAAATCCCATTCAATTAAAATGAGTTTTTTCAGTGAATGCAAGATTACTCCCAATTTTTTTAACTGTATCAAGGATACATTATTCATTCAAAAGGTAATTATGGCACTGTAGGGACAGCTCTGAATGAATAAGAGGCCAAATAATTAACTTCACAAGGACTCTCTGCAAACACATTTTCTGGCTGCTTTTAACTAGCCATTTAAGAAAAGAATAGTGAGTTATTTGGAAACTGCTTGCACGTTTGAAGTTCCAAAGTCTATTCACCTAAAGAAATAGCAAATTTTTTCTAGTGCCTTTAAAACTCTATGTTCCGAACTAATTCACCATTGTTGTTGTCCTTGTTCTTTTTTCTAATGGAACCAATGCATTGATCATAAGATTATGTCACACATGAAAACTCCATGCTGGAAGCGGGGAAATAGTGCAATGAGAATAGTTTCATCAGTCACATACAATTTACCCAGTCCTAGAATCAGAGTAAATAAAACCTCGAGTCCAGTCTTGTTTATGTGTGAGGTAGTGGTGCATGAGATGGGATGTCTGTGGTGATCATGTGAAGTATAGCCCTCTGATTAAACCAGAATCACTTACATGGAGCCGCTAGTGATTTAACAAATAGTAAACTTTGACTAAGAATTTCCTATTGTAGTGGCTTCCTCTAAAATCTGGTATTACTATCAATGATATTTATACTGGAGCTATATACCCTAGGTCAAATAATGGTCCTGTGTATACAGCAGTTGTATTCTCCTAGTGAGACACCAGAGATACTCTGTTGTAGATTATTGTTGTCATAGCACTTAAACGCATTTTTTTCCTCCGCAGATGGTGCCTGGCAGAAAGCAGGCCAACTGAGAAAGAGTAAATACTGAATTCCAGCTCAAAAACTGTTTGTGAAGCCACGTCTACAATCACAGCACCGCAGGCACTGGGAAGGGGTCCTTTTCCTAATTCAACAAAAATGCCATATGAACTAAGGCTACTTTAATTTTTCTCATCATCAACATGATGGCAGAGTCTCTTTGTTATTGTTAATAAAATGTTAAAAATCAATAGTTTAGAGAAAAGATACCTGGGACAAGCCACGACATTTTAAATTAATAAACTTCCTTGGGGAAAGTTTTTTCATGTGCAAAATGAAAGTTTCCAACTTCCCAGGACACATTTATAATTACTTTATTGGTTTACTTTAATATTCCACTAACACCTCCCATGCAGTATAATCAAAACCAAATGTGTTATGTATCCACTCCACACTACTACTCTTACTATTATATTTAAGAGAGCATTTTCTATATTAAATATCTTAAAATACCACTAATACTCCTTATTTTTCTCTCTCACAAATCTTAGACAGTTTATAGAATCTTTTCTCTATTCTTATATTTATCTATTTATCTAAACCGTATTTCGGTGGTTTCAGCCTTTGGGTATTAGAAAGATAGATTTTAAGAATACTTGTTTTTGTGTGGGCACAAGTTTTTAATTCTTTTGGACTAGTAAGATGAAATTATTTACTTATGGCTCTGCTCTCCATATCTTTGGAAATGATTAAGCTACACTTGGCCATGGTTGTATATGAAACCTTAATAGAGGGGATTGGTCCATTTTTTCATTCCTTTGGTATAAGAGAACCATGCTAGAGGCAGAGAAAAAATCCCTTAACCCTAGAGAAAGGAAAGCCACCACCAGGTACCTATATGATCTGTGTCAGATGTGGAAGAAGCCACAGAGGCACGAGAGGCTTCAAACCTAAGATCATAAGACGGAACAGACCATGATGTAGAGCAGGGAGTCTTAGAAAGAATGAGGCAAAATTGCAGGCTTCTCAGCCCACGGACCACAGCAGAGGGCATGGGACCATATGACTGGGAGAATGAGGACCAGATGGAACCATATCTGCCAATATGATGAGAAGAGGCATTGTGGACAAAAGGATAGTGTCATTAACATTGTAGAACCTGTTACTGTCCCTCAAAATCTCCATAATACTGTTATTTGTGAATCTGGTGTAATCATTGCAAGGAATTATCCACCCAATGGAAACGCGGAGTGCCATCAGAAGAATGCTGGGTGTCAGAACGGGATAAATAAACTGGAGCTGCAGCAGGTCTGATCTCTGCATGATGGCAGTAGGTGTTGGGCTGGTGCAAAGTTGGATTCTTCTTCCTGAAGCCAGAGAGGTCCAATGTGGCCTCCATGTCATCTCATCAATTGGATATGTAATGAGAAGTAGAACCCTTTGAAAATGTGTTGTTAACATTTCCGAAAGTGTCCCCAAACGTTTTACATTCCCACACCAGAGTAGGAACTTCCCAATTTTTTCCTTAAAATCTCATCTTTTTCTTTAATAAAAAGAATTCACTTATTTTATTGCTGCTGTTGAGACTATACACCACACAGCAGACAACAATTCAAAGAGTTTCACATGCATGCTTGAGTGATCCCACTCCATTTGTCAGGTTGTCAGTCATGCTCCACTTCGTTTGCTGAGAGATTTTCTCTCAATCACAGGAACTCACAGGTTTCTCTGGTACGCCCTATTTTTTTCTATTGTCTAATTGGTTTTCACCCTATTATCTATTATTTAACTTCTACTTGCTTCTGGATAAGTACGTTACTACAGTTAGGACCATGTCCCATCTTGGAGGGAGGTTGAAAGGTGTGGAGTTAAGGGAAGACAGACATGTTAATTTAATGTCACATTGATAAATGACACCTATCGTTTTTCTTTGCACTTTCCATTTGAAAGAAGTAATGACACCAACTTTATACTGGATTGAAAAAAATCAAACTACTCTAGTGTACTTGAGGTTGCATTATTAAATAAGGAGAATGGAGATTAGGAGATAAATTCAGAAAATATGAATAAAGAGATTAAGATAATTGGAACGATTCTAACAACTGCAAAATTGAGAGTCCTTTATTTACCTCTATAGAGAAGACAAAATATTAGGAAATGCCTTAGAAGAGGGAAAACAAACAGATAGAGAAATAGAGTGGAATCGGGGAACATATTTTATGAGAAGTGAGCATATGTGAAGTAGATGAAGGAATTTCAAAAAGCTTTTGAAAAAAAAGTCATTATTTTTCCATTCTATTTTCCCATAAAGTTTTTGAAGCACTCCCCTACACAAAAAAATTCAATTATGAGAGAGTGTATTAAGCTTGTTACCACTAATCTAATTGACCAATTAGATAAGTTTCATTAAATGAACTATGGAGTCCTGGTGGCATTAGGTAGCTAACCATAAATTCGGCAGTTTGAAGCCACCGGATAATCCACAGAAGAAAGATCAGTCTTTCTACTCCCATAAAGAAAGACCGTCTCAGAAGCTCACAGGCGCAGATCCACCCTGCCCTGCAGGGTTGCCACGAGTTGGAATCAACTTGATGATGGTGGGTTAGAATGAACACATCCTTAACAGCGAAACAATATATGCTAATATACCTGATAAAATTAACCAGTATATGCTTAAAACTGTTTGGATACTGTATCAACATACTCAATGATATTGATCCATTCTATAAAGTTTTGTCATTACAGTAAAAAAAAAAAGACAAATGACACTGGTGATGTACTACATATAAATCATGACTAGAAGATGTCTATACTTTTGGATAGTGGAATCCAAAGTGAGTCTCCACTTTCATTAGACACCGCCACAATAATGTGTGTACTGTCTGCTGTGTGCTCAGAAGCAGCATGGATCTGCAAAGGAGTCCCATTTCATGAGGACTCCTACATCGGTGCACCTCCTGGCATCACTCGTAAGGTGAGGAGATGCCTCTTCTTTGATCTTCTTTATAAATATGCTGCACTAACTTATAGCGCTGATTTTGAGGAGGTGGACGGTTATAGAAAAATGTTGGGAGTGGTCCTTCCCCACAGGTAATCCTTTTGTTAGCACCCTCCAGCTTGGTGCGTTCTTCAATGAAGTTACGCAGAGCTCCATTTTACCGTGTAGTGTCCAAAATCTCTGCTGTGGTGTAACTCTTCCTAGTTTCTGCTGTGGGGTGTAACTCTCCCGAGTTTCAGCACTGTCATCAACTACTTCGTTATTTTAATATGGATTTCAAATATGGTGATTGCTGCAAATACTCAAATCAATTCCCAAAACAGTACTATCCTATAAGATATACAAATAAAATTGATTACTAAAATCAACCTTACAACCTTTCATTTGAAATGCTACCTCTATCATTTGAAAATTAACCTTTCTATAGACATATGTGTTGATTGTCTGGTTCAAAATATGGATTGCTTATATGTATGAATCAAATATTATTAGAAAACATAAAGAATCACAGACATTATTTGCACTGGGATTTAATTCAGTCTGAACCATCAGCATCATGTGATACTTGTTATTGATTCTAATCTTGTTTTTAAACTTAAATATCTGTGTTAAAGAAATACAATACATGAAGGAATCAATTAAATGACAGCATGGAGAGGAAATCAAATTAATTTAAATATGAGCTACTCTAGAGTATAACTAAATTGGGTTCTTTAATAGATCAATATCATTATAAACAAGGTGAGGAGTAGGATGTCTCCAAATTAAAGGAAATAAAGGATAAAAAATACCTTATTATAATTTGGAAACTTTGAGTGGATCCTGAGTTAAACAGACACTTGTCCAAGACAAGTGTTTGTGTGTTGTGTGTGCATGTATGAT